>NC_083243.1:32254004-33454004 GCF_032191835.1 Heteronotia binoei | reverse complement strand
TTGAGGTGGCCTCGTGGGCCAGCTCATTCAAGCCTAAAGGGCATGAGCCACATACTAAAAGTCATTTGGCTGTTGCCTTGCAGCTCATACCTCTGACAATACCAAGTCTTTATAGCTGCAGATAGCAAACAGGAAAAATGAGAGGAGGAGGAGGAGGAGGAAGATTTATTTACTGTCTGAAGGAGTCTCGAAGCAGCTTACAATCATGTTCCCTTCCTCTCCCCAGGTAGGTGAGGCTAAGAGAGCTCTCAGAGAACTGTGACTGACCCAAGGTCACCCAGCAGCAGCATATGGAGGAGGGAGGAATCAAACCTGATTCTCCAGATTAGAATCCTCCACTTGTAATCACTGCACCACAGCTGGCACCATTAGCTTTACATGGTACAGCTGCAGTAATATCCATGCTCCAAAACAGGTACTCATGATTGGCTTGAATTTGTCATGCAGCAAAAACAGAAGGGTTGATTGGATCTATGCTATGTGAAAAGGAGAATTGTTTTCTGTAGCAGCGACTGTAATGGTGTCATGGTTAAGAGCGGCAGACTGTAATCTGGAGAACCAGGTTTGAATCTCCATTCCTTCTCCACATGAAGCCTTCTGGTGAACTTAGGCCAGACACAGTTCACCCAGAACTCTCTCAACCCCACCTACCTCACAAAGTGCCTGTTGCAAGGATAGGAAGGGAAGGAGATTGTAAGTCACGTTGAGACTCCTTCAGGTAGGGAAAGTGGGGCATTAAAATCACTATAGAATGCTGGTAGCTCGTCAAATCTTTCTGCAACATCCTTCCTAAACACATAATAGTAGCACTATAAAGAGCTGTAGGCTAGACTACTACCCCACTCACCTGCTGGTTTCTGTTTGCAAGGATCCCCCCCCCCCACACTATTTATTATTTGGGAGAACATTTAAATCTCAGTGGTACTGTCCAGCTAAAACTATATCCATGATCCTGATCCTGATATACTGGGCTGTATATCAGGAACACACACCTTATACTGAATCAGACCATTAGTCCACCATGATCAGTATTATGACAGTCACCATACTGTAGTGACTAGAGGGTTGGACTAGGACCTAGGAGATCCAGTTTTGAGCTCCTACTCTGCCATAGAAACCAGCTGGGTGACTTTTGACCAGTCACACTCTATCATCCTAATCTACATCACTGGGTTTAATCTTCACAAAATAGAGGAGAAGACAAATATCTAAGCCACTTTAGGTCTCCACCGGGTGGCGGGAAAGGTGGGATATAAATGCAGTTAAAAAAATTAAAAATCTATTCCGACTGGCAGTGGCTCTCAAAGGTCTCAGGCAGAGGTCTTTCATGTCATTTACTACTTGATCTTTTAAAAAAACCTGGAGATGTTAGGGATTGATGTTGGGACCTTCTGCATGCCATGCAGATGCTGTACTGCTGAGGCAGAGTCGCTCCTCATGTATGCCTACATTTTAGCGGCCAGGCCCTTCCTCTTGCAGAGGTTCCGTACATCCTACATCTCCATACATCACCCCAGAATTCATAAGTGCAAGGCACTGCCTGGCCCAAAATGACCCCAAATGGATGCCACTCAGAAACAAGCCTGGCCCTGTAGTTTAGAAGTGTGAGTGAGAGTGGCTGACTGCTGTCCTCTCCATGCCTTGAAGATATGCATAATTTAGGACAATGGATCTCCCAAGACCTTTTGACTCACCCAGGACAAATCCTATCAACGCCTGTTTCCACTTACCTTGATTAGGTAACAGTTAAGCAACGCTTAAGCCAATTCACCTTACCTATTAGCACTACCCATCTGAAATGAGAGACAGGAATGAGGTGGTTAAGTTCTGAGGTGGCAGAACGGGTGGCATGACTTCAGATTTCAGGTGGGTTATTATATTTAAGGCACCTCAGAAATAGCTAACCAGCACAGCAGGGCTGGGTTAGAATCTTTCTCATTGCTAGCACTAATGAGGTAGACAACACGCTAATTTTCTGCTTCAGGGAATTCCTTCCTCTTTTTCATACAATGCAGCATTTCCTGCTAGTATCTTCACATGCAGTCTGGACTGGTGAAGTCTACTCTAACATCTCAGGAGGACTATACTACCTCCTTTTCTGCACATGTAGGTCTCATTCTTAGCAGTTTTCCTGAGGTCTGGTAAATCCCAGAGAAAGAGTGCTTTCCACATTGCTGCCTTGGGAGCTTCAAAGGCAAGTGGTGATTCGAAACTGGTTTTTCCCTTATGACAACAGCCAATAATCTCTCCACTTTATGCCAAAAATCCTGTATCTCAACTGCTTGCACAATTTAAAGGACGTGGGGGTGGGGGAGGATATCAGGACCATTAATGTTTATACATCATTGTCAACTGAGAAGCTTAGTGCAATATCATTAAAGTAAGATTCTGCAATGTCTGGGGAACAAGGAAAGCTAAGGCCTTTGATTTCCTTTTTACATTGTTTATTTAGATTAGGTTTGCAATAAACTACGCTGCTTATGTCAGGATGCTATTTTTCTCTGCAGGGGCTGCTGCACAGCACAGCCTGGTTTAGATAAGTTAAGTCACTCACCGAATAATAGCGAGGAATTGGCAAGGAAGTGATATTCAGTACCAGGGTTCAGCCTTTGTCTTAGGCGCACAGATATCCTTTCTAAATGGAGCTCCAGCTATCTAAAAGCAGCCCTCAAATCAGTGTCCTGGCCTTGTGGCCTGCCAAGTACTTGACAATCTTCTTGTGCTTGCAGTCCCTGGGGGCAACAGACAACAGGAAGCAGGTTGAGCCTCCTGCCCCCCACCCCCACCCCGTTGGCCTCCCTAAATGACTACATTTGGCCTGGTCAAACATGCATTGTGAAAGGCTTGTTCTAAAGCAGGGGTGGCCAAACTGTGGCTCAGGAGTCACATGCAGCTTTCATACATATTGTGTGGCTCTTGAAACCCCCTTACCCCATCTGCTGGCTCAGAGAAAGCAGTTCCCTCATTTTCCAAGCCAAGCTAGCCAGTGGCAGAGATCAGTTCCCTTGGGAAAATGGATGTTTTGGAGGGTGGACTGTAGGGCATTGTCTTCCTTACCAGACTTCACCCCCATAATTCCCAGGAATCTCACAACTGGGTGTTGGCAACCTTAGCTATCTCCATGTTTAAGAACCCACATTTCCTAAATTCAACCGATATTCATTCCACTAACACAGTAATGTCTGACTCTCCTTGTCATTTTGTCTCAGCCCCTTAAAGAGAAGCTGAAAGCCCAATATGGATCCAGGGTTCTCGAGAACCTCACATTACACTCCTTGCTCATTCCAGCTGCTTCTTGTCTCAAAGGCAACATTGATTGATAGACCCAGGGCCCACCCAGTGACAAGAGAGGCCCGTCAACAAGGACTCGCATTCCTCTTTCTTTCTTTTTTTGGGGGGGAGGGGTGGGGGGGAGAGGGGGAACATTACAGCAGGGTTGAGTTGCCATATGCTGTCGAGGAGATGAGAAATCTTGGAGCCTTGATAGCCTTAATCCCCGCCGCAGAAGTGTATAAAATTTCACAGCTAAGCTGCCAGAAAAGCCAAGACCACACCAGGAAAGCCGTCTGCATACAAGAAGATACCTGCCAGGTCTTGTCTGCCAGAGCTTGGACTAATGATGAATACACAATGTCCCAATCAATCAAACTGGATTTGTCTTTGCCCCGGGTCTAGGTGAGGTCTGGTATGAGGTGACCATAACTGTCAAGCATGCAATAGTCGTGGCCAAGAAAGTGACTGCATATTGATGCATTTTTTCTTAAAGTGGAGATGAAGAAATGTCTTTATTTCTTAACCAACAGCCTCAATATTTACCACGCACAGGCCTCTGCATATGTGTGTGCACTGGGTTTCTTCATGGCTATCGATGTCTCTGTTTTTATGCACACTTTTAATGCAGGTTTGTTAAAGATTCATGCACACATGCCAATCACCACACGTGCACGTATACATACATGTGGGCATTCCTTTGTCTCCTCTTTTCTCCAACTTGTCCTTGCTTAGAGCTTTGCATATGATTTTAATACAGCCATTTGGGGCATGACTGCATTCAGAGCTGAGAAGCCCACCATTCTAGCTGAACCAAACCACAACCCTTAAAAAAAAAAAAAAACTGCAGGGGGAGAGGACTTAGTGGTATCCCTGATATTAACTCTCCAGCACTGTCATTACAGTCTGCCAGATAAATTGGCCATGCTAACATTTTATATGACTTATTTGTGTGGCAAACCACAATGGCTCAAAAGGAGCAGAGAGTCTTAAAAATGGAGTGATGTGTCCCATGGTCTCTGACTCGAAGTGGTCAATTTGAGTGGCTATTATAGCAGAATCCTCCAGTCTAGAACCCTGTGAGCAAAGACTCGTGAGAAGTTTCCCCTTCAGTTTAGGGGAAGAGATCCTGGAGACCAAGGCTTTTTTTTTTAGCAGGAACACCCAGAAATGCAGTTCCGGCTGGCTTGACATCAGATGGTGTGGCCCAATATGCAAATGAATTCCTGCTGGGCTTTTTCTACAAAAAACCCTGTGTGAAACTATGGTGATGTCAGGGGGTGTGGCTTAATATGCAAATCAGCTCCTGCTGGGCTTTTTCTACCAAAAAAAAGCCCTGCTGAAGACCAAGCCCTGCAAGAAGAAGAAGACGACGACATTGGATTTATATTCCGCCCTCCACTCAAGAGTCTCAGAGCGGCTCACAATCTCCTTTATCTCCCTCCCTCACAACAGGCACCCTGTGAGGTGGGTGGGGCTGAGAGGACTCTCACAGCAGCTACCCTTTCAAGGACAACCTCTGCCAGAGCTATGGCTGACCCAAGGCCATGCCAGCAGGTGCAAGTGGAAGAGTGGGGAATCAAGCCTGGTTCTCCCAGATAAGAGTCCGCACACTTAACCACTACACCAAACTGGCTCTCTGTAGGCAAGGGAAGTCTGAGGGACTTGGGGACGTTCAGTTTGAAGAAGACGAGGTTGAAGGGGGACATGGTTGCTCTTTATAAGTATTTAAAGGGCTTTCACTTACAGGAGAAGGAGATGAAGACCGTAGATTTATACCCCGCCCTTCTCTCAGAATCAGAGTCTCAGAGCAATGTACAATCTCCCTTATCTTCTTATCCAAGGAGGGCAAGGAGCTGTTCCTGTTGGCAGCAGAGGAGAAGACTCATAATAATGGGCTCAAATTAAGGGTGGGAAAGTATCAACAGGATATTAGGAAAAAACTTTTTAACAGTAAGAGTTGTTCAGCAGTGGAACCAGCTACTGAAGGAGGTGGTGAATCCCCCTCACTGGCAATCTTTAAGTAATGGCTAGACAAACACTGGTCAGGGATGTTCTAGGTTGATCCTGCATTGAACAGGGGGTTGGACTAGATGGCCTGTATGACCCCTTCCAACTCTGTGATTCTATGATTCTAAGCTGGGTGAAATCCTCTTAGGGCTGGTTTCTCTTCGGATTGCATAGATCTTTCACCTTTCTTTCTTGTATAGGGATGAATGGGAGGGACTGTGGCTCAGTACCAGAGCATCTGCTTGGTTAGCAGAAGGTCCCAGGTTCAATCCCTGGCATCTCCAACTAAAAAGGGTCCAGACAAGTAAGTGTGAAAAACCTCAGCTCGAGACCCTGGAAAGCCGCTGCCAGTCTGAGTAGACAATACTGACTTTGATGGACTGAGGGTCTGATTCAGTATAAGGCAGCTTCATATGTTCATATGTTCAATAGGGATTGCTTGGTAGCTTTATTCTTATGTATTCTAGCCATTAGCCTTCCCAAAGCTTCCTAAGTGTACCCAAGTACCCATAATAACTTTGAACCACTTGATTGGGAAATATTTAAATAATTATTTGTGTTGTCATTTTGACAAAGTAGACTTGAGAAAGCATGCATTCACACCAGTCCATCCATTGTTCTAACTGTATTAAAATTTCTCTTGCTTCCATTTACATTCTTACAGATGCTTTTATATTTTTCTGAGTAGGACACATCCAATGAATTCAGTAACAACATGTGGATAATGTCCTACCCCCTCCTCAAGGAATTTTGCCAATTGTAGCAACATTGTTGGCTTCTTTTAAAAAAATTAACATGTGGAATTCACTGCCACAGGAGGTGGTGGCGGCCACAAGTATAGCCACCTTCAAGAGGGGTTTAGATAAAAATATGGAGCACAGGTCCATCAGTGGCTATTAGCCACAGTGTGTGTGTATATATAAAAATTTTTGCCACTGTGTGACACAGAGTGTTGGACTGGATGGGCCGTTGGCCTGATCCAACATGGCTTCTCTTATGTTCTTATTCTGCAAAGACTTCCTCCAAAAAGAAGATATCAAATTAGCTTAAAATTTAGCATCAGGTGATTTCGCTTGACACCTTGGCAAAACCAAATTGAGACATTTCAGAAAACATGGATGCTCACAGAGGGGAGGGGGTTGAGTGGTACAGCACCAGCTTTGTATGCAGAAAGTCCCAGGTTCAGTCCCTGGCATCTACATTTAGAAGGATCGAAGAGCAGGTGATATGAAGGCCTCCACTGTTCTGTTTATTTTGCTATCACAGTTGGAAGGAAAGGAAGAAAGAGATGAAACTGTTGGGTAATTTTCTGATTCTCTTGCCAGCGGTTCCAGGACAGTGTTCCTTACTGATTGAGCATTTCTATCTGAACATCTGAAGCTGAGTCAAACCACTGGTCCATGTGTCTAAGCACTGTTGACTTTGATTGGTAGTAACAATGGCTTTTTTGTAGCGGGAACTCCTTTGCATATTAGGCCACATACCCCTGATGTAGCCAATCCTCCAAGAGTTTACAGTAGCCCCTGCAAGAAGAGCCCTGTAAGCTCTTGGAGGACTGGCTACATCAGTGGGGGGTGTAGCTTAATATGCAAAGGAGTTCTGCTACAAAAAAAAGTCCTGTAGTAACCTACCAGGAAGAGGTCCTTCTGAGCATATGTTGCTGAGACCCTTCAAATATAGATGCCAAACAGGGCTTTTTTTGAGCAGGAATGCAGTTCTGGCTGGCTTGGTGTCACGGGGTGTGGTCTAATATGCAAATAAGTCCCTGCTGGGCTTTTTGTACAAAAAAACCCCCTGATGTCAATGATTGAATCTTGGACCGTCTACATGCAAAGTATGTAAAGGGGAGGGACGGTGACTCAGTGGTAGAGCATCTGCTTGGGAAGCAGAAGGTCCCAGGTTCAATCCTGGGCATCTCCAAAAAAGGGTCCAGGCAAAATAGGTGTGGAAAACCTCAGCTTGAAACCCTGGAGAGCCGCTGCCAGTCTGAGAAGACAATACTGACTTTGATGGACCAAAGGTCTGATTCAGTATAAGGCAGCTTCATATGTGCTCCACCACTAAGCCAAAACCCTTGACCTACCTCCATGCCATTTGAAACAGCATTTGGGGCAACAGGCTTTGCTACCATAACTTCAAACGCCAAAGTAAATTCTGGAATTCGTCCTCAGGTGGAACATCCAAATGCATTTGAGAACAAGCAAAGAGTTTTGATAAAGGGTTTCTAAAATATTTTTCAAAGGCCTTGACACATGCTTTAGTAGTCACTATTTTTTTCCCGCTTATAGGGCATTTCGAGAGAAATCAAAAGTTATTGTGACAAGAGTAGAAGAATTCTCAAGGAAGGAGAGATTACTATATCTCTAATGCCAATTTTACTCACTGGCTGATTTAGGACATGTCATTGTGGATTGTACAAAATGTTTGATTATTCTGATAGAGACAGAGTTCACATTTAGATATTGTATTACATACAATGCCTATTAACCATATGAAGGAAACAGTAATTTGATGATGTGCTGTAAATCCAGTGGCACTTTGTAAGTTACAGAAAGCCTTGAAATGACTGTCCTGGTTGCTGAGTCACTCTGCTCATTAAAAGCTCCATTGTTTCCCAGTCCTCATTCAACACTTCTAACTCCAACACTGCAGTGTTTGCAGATTCAAGCTCTGCTGTTCTTGGGCTGTAATGAAGCCCTTCAAGATGTCACAGTGGACAATTTATATGGTGAGTTTCAGGGAATATCCCATCTCATCACTTAAGAGGACATGGTTGCAGTGGTCATGGCTGCAGCTCCATATAGGTGAGGGTGGGATCTACTGAGTGGCTAGCAGAATTCAGAATGGGCACGGGTTAATGACATAATTTGCAGGTTGGAGAAGGGTGGATACTGATACAGGGCTGTCTAGTCCATTTGAACTCTAGGGGGTGCTGTAATGCATACTTTCAACTGTGCTTACTGATTGCTTCTCTTCTTTTCCCTCACTTCTTATTGTGCTTCTCCTCTGCCCACCTGTAATTTAGATATATCCTGAGTTATATCCTGTAGGAAGTCCTACAGCTAGTTGATGTTTCATGCAAGCCTCTTATTGGAGTTGACTTTATGGAATGCAACTCTGCATGTGTGGGACCAGTTTATTTCTTCAGTTCTGCCAACAGTGCAGTTGCCAACACTCTGGTAGCTGCTACGTGGCTTTGGAGCAATGCTGTCATGACCCTGGAACTTCTGTCACCACCCTCTGATGCCTTGTAGCGAGGTCACTATAATTCCCTCCAGCTCTTGGTGATAGGAATTGGAATATTCTCTGTGATCCACCATGCAAGTTGTTGCTAGGATGGAGGTTGTTAGGAAGGCACAATATTTGTCATCACACAATGACAACACAGAAGTGCCAGCATTACACTGGAGGAACACAGCATTACACTGGAGCAACACAAGTGCCAGCATTACACTGGAGGTTTGGGGTGAATGCTAAAGCATCACCCCAGTATAATGCTGGTGTTTCCGGGTTGCACCAGAAGTGATGACACCATGAAGGGATGAAATCACCACCCCTGTTTGCCAGTCTTCATCCAACTGCTGACCAGATGGATCTCAGCACCAATTACCAGGAGTTTCCTCACCACTAGCGGCCACCTGGTTAGCCTAGCCTCCTGGACTTCTCCGTGATTCCTTCTCTTCCTGCCACAGTCATGTTTCTAAATGAAAATTGGTTGCACTCTTCACACTGTACCATAATGAGAGCTTTCAGATTCACCTACTGCTATGAAAAAGGAAAAAAGGATTTGCCCTGCAGGTTGCTGCATGCAAACCTCTAAATTCTGCCGGGCTCGCAGATCCAAGATAGCGATTCAAATGATCAATGATGAACAACATATGCATACATTTTAAAATGCTTGAAATTGGGCTTTTATCCAGTGGATCTAATCCCACAAATATGGTTCATTTCACTCATCATCCTACAATTTGTTGCGCTTGTGGCAGCAAGATCATATAAGGTAATAAAAAAAAATGGCTCGGATCATAAAAAAAAAAAAATGTTACTTACAGCCGAGAGATGTCTGAAGGCTCTTGGCTACTTCTTGTCTGCCAGGAACACTGAACTCTGGCTATCATTCAAACGGGACATTCCCACAGTTGAAGTCAAGTCCTGGCCAGCCTGAACTGGAGCCGGTCAGGGCTAGTTATGTTCCATGCATCTTTTGCATACATGTGGCAAGAGGGTATTAATTAGAGGGTGGAAAGGCATGAGGATTGCATAGGATTGGGAGGGGGGCTATCATTCAAATGCATTCACCCTGATCTTGCCAGGGTTACTCATTGCAGGCAATTGGTCGTTGATAGAACAGCTGCAGATAAGTGTGAAATGGAGTCAAGGCAAAGAGCTGATTAAGCAGTCCATGTGTGTGTATCTGTCTTGAAAAACAGGGACAATGTTGGAGAGATTAGCTGTGCTGGAAGGGGAGAGTGTAGTGCACTGGTGACCAGTCTTTTCTATAATGAGAGCTAGTTCTGTGTAATGAAGAGCATCCCAAGTAATTTCATCTCACCCCCAGCATGTTCTGTCCTAGAAATGAAAATGGAATAGGAAGAGCACCATACATGAAATGATCAGCTAAGCAGCACAGAGAAAAATCCTCTGACATAGCAGACCTTCTTGTGATCTTTTCTCAAGTCTTCCACGAGCTATTCTGCAGCATCTGAAGAGCTATGTGTCACTCTTAAGATACCAGTTGGAGACCCCTGGGGTGGCCAACGGTAGCTCTCCAGATGTTTTTTGCCTACAACTCCCATCAGCCCTAGCCAGCATGGCCAATGGCTGGGGCTGATGGGAGTTGTAGGCAAAAACATCTGGAGAGCTACCGTTGACCACCCCTGTCATAGAGTATCAGATCCAAGACACTTCTGTTCAAATCTCCACTTAGCCATGGAACTCACAGGATGACTTTGGGCCAGTTTCTCTCTCTCTCTTACAGGGTTTTGTTTTTATTTTATTTTTTTTAAATCATCGTGTCAGCCAACATATGGTGACCACCCTGTAGGCTTTTCAAGGCAAGAGATATTCAGAGGTGGTTTGTCATTGCTTGGCTCTGTGTAGTGATGCTGGCATTCCTTGGTGGTTTCCCATCCAAATACTAACCAGGGCTGAGATCTGGCAAGATTGGGCTGGCCTGAGCTATCAAGGCTACCAGGTTGTAATAAGGATAAAAATACAAGAGGAAAGAAGCAAGGGCACTGCTGTGAGGGCCCTGGAAGAAAGGTGAGGTATGGATATTTTAAATAAAAGGAAAGTAAATGCTGATTTATAGAATCTAGTATAGTAGGCAGCAGGACTCATTTTGTAGCTGGAGCACCTTTTCATATTAGGCCACACCTCCCTGATGTAGCCAGTCCTCCAAGAGCTTACAGTAGGCCCTGTACTAAGAGCCCTGTAAGCTCTTGGAGGATTGACTACATCAGGGGTGTGTGCCCTAATATGCAAAGGAGCTCCTGCTACAAAGTGAGCCCTGGTAGGCAGGACTATCAATCTCATTTCAAGGCTCCATCTTAGGTTTATTCAACATTAAATGGGGTGGTGGTGGTACATTAACTGCTTCCTGGTGGCATGTAATTACTTTCTGGTGGCCACCTGCAGACCTAAAGGCATTTAAGGCTACACAAAAGGGGGTAGCAATTTTCACCAGTTTCCTGGCCTACTGCAGACCACATCTCATGCTTAGCTAATATATAAGTTAATTTAAGTGTCTTGTACCTGGCAGAAGATGGAGAAGGTAGAAACATGGGACTTCTGTCTCCATGCATGGCATGACCTCACTTCTGAGGAAAACCAGATGTGAGGTCATGGTGCTCTAACAATCACACTGAACTCTGTGGTAAAACCATGGTTTCCAGTGATTCGTAGAGCAGTGTGACATCATTTCCAGGTTTTCTCCAGAACTGATGTTGCATCATGGTGCCGGCAGCATTAAAATAAAAGTCTTGCATAATCCAAAGGAAGGGCTATAGGAAGCTTAGGTTACCAGCCCACGGTCTCCCACAGTAGCCAGTGACCATGTGTGTGTATCCAAGTGGAGACCAAGTCATATGAGGAAAGGTTGAAGGAGCTGGGGATGTTTAGCCTAGAGAGGAGACAGCTGAGAGGTGATATGATCACCATCTTCAAGTACTTGAAGGGCTATCATATAGAGGATGGTGTGGAATTATTTTCTGTGGCCCCGGAAGGTAGGACCAGAACCAATGGGTTGAAATTAAATCAAAAGAGTTTCCAACTCAACACCAGGAAGAACTTCCTGATCGTTCCTCAGTGGAACAGGCTTCCTCGGGAGGTGGTGGGCTCTCCTTCCTTGGAGCTTTTTAAACAGAGGCTAGATGGCCATCTGACAGCAATGAAGATCCTGTGAATTTAGGGGGGAGGTGTTTGTGAGTTTCCTGCATTGTGCAGGGGGTTGGACTGGATGACCCTAGAGGTCCCTTCCAACTCTATGATTCTATGACCTGGAAACCCATGACAGTTAGAACCAATGAACTGACTTGTATTACAGGAGTGTGGGCTCAGTTTCAGGGGCATATGCATGGTGGGGAATTTCAAAGTGTGTGTGTGAGAGAGAGAGAGAGAGAGACATGGTGCATTCACACTATACTCAGTAATGTATTTTACATCCAGATTTTACTGTGCAACAATAGCAAAAATCTGAATGTAAAACATATTATTGAGTATAGTGTGAATGCACCAACAGAAAGAGAGAGAGAGATTTCCAGCATGGCATAAAGACTGCTTTCAGATATATACTAGAATATTCTAAGAGTGTAACTTCGTTAAGGATTGCACTGTGAGTAACCAAGGGGGAGTGCAGTGATCATTTGCTACATTCTCTAATAGCAACCAGACCTATATGTTACTCCTGATAAATAATTGCATGAGGTCTGAAACACTAGGACAGGAGGGATGCATCCCCTATGGTGCCTTGGAAAACAGACTAAGGCTGTGATCAGACACACTAAATAATGCACTTTCAATCACTTTCCAATTGGATTTTGCCAGTTCACACTGTAAAATCCAGTTGAAAAGTTCATTGAAAGTGGATTGAAAGTTCATTATTTTGTGTGTGTGATCACAACCTAACATAGGTTTAGAAGCTCTGTAGTTTAGGCAGCCTTTACAGCTAAACATGTCTGCTGAAGGAACATGTTTAGTAGACTTATTGCCAAAGGAAAAGCCAGACACTCTTAGTCCTATGCGTACAGCAGTTTTTGATTGGCTTCCTCTAATTATTTACCTTAACACTAAACATAAGATCTGTTATCATGTGCCCTTTTTGCATGCTGCTTTTGATGATATTGTTAGCGGGGGACAGTCTGTATAGCTAGGACAGATTCTCAAGGTAAAATGTGGCTGGCCGTATATTGTTCCATCGAGTTCAGGGGCGGGGTGTGTGCAGGCATGATGGGAAAGCTTGTAATCGACTGGTTGACTTTGTATGAGGACACCGGCCGTAACACAATGCTAATAGGAAGCATCTCATAATAAAATCCTAATTGTGCGAGTGATACAGAGGCATCGGCTCTATCTTCCATCTCCCTGCTTTATAAGCCACTACAATGCTCTCTCATAGGAACAATATAGGAGTGACCATATCAGATGACCCCCACTACTTGTTACCGGTAGTCATAAATCCTAATCTGGCAAATTCAATCTCCCTTGGCACAAGAAGGACATTTTAAATCTAGATGCTTCAATCCTGGTTCTCAGTGAGGAAAGTATTAAAGCAGCACTGATACAGCTATCAGATCAAATACATTTTCTGCGATTCTGCCTGGGATGGATTAAAATGTAGGTCCTTGTGATCAAAGGGCAGGGAATGAAAGCAATAGACTTGTTTGTGTCCTCTTCTTGCATCGACTCTGTATATTTGCGGTTCCCCCCCCCTTCCTCCTCCTCCCTTTTTTTGCAGAGTATAGAAATCTTAACACCCCATTTGGGGCTGCAGGTGATGCTTCCCCAACTACCTGTATTATGTAAATGACCTGCTAAAACAACTGAAGCGTCTGATCATTTTCGGCCTGAAAATGGAACAATCAAAACGATGGAAGCTGAGAAGCGGAGCAGTTCCTTGCAATTATCTGTTTTGGAGCCATGCATTGATTTGATGTTCTTCAGAAGCCACAGATGTCTGATTTCTTAATATAATTTGTAGAAGTTAATAAAGAGACAAAGTTATAAAGTTGCCAGTATCCATTATGTTTGCACATCCTCAGAGAACTTTCCCAGAACTTTGTAACTTTGCCCAACAAGTTCACAATTTAATTAGCACTGGTACTGGTGCTAGCTAAAGATGCAACCAGCTTGACAGAAGGAAAGGCAAAGATGGCAAAACTTCAGCAGCCTATCCAGTCCCCTCCCTGATATCCAATAAATTCAGCATTGATTGTGCAATCCTTTGTTAGAATTACTCCAGTCTGCGAGGGGATAGAGAGTGCCATCAAGTCACAAGTGACGGTGACCCTATAGGGCTTTCAAGGCAAAAGATGAACAGAGGTGGTTTGCCATTGCTCGCCTCCACATAGAAACCCTGGACTTCCTCGGTTGAATTTTATTTTATTTATTTACAAAATGTATATCCCACCTTTCTAACCTTACATGGGCCACCAAGTTGGAGTATCCCACCCAGGCCTCAGATTCAGCAGGAGCTCACAGGAGCACCGCTCCTGAACCTTTCTGAGGGTTCCCCCTCTTCCTCCCCACCTACCTTGTCCATTAAATAGTAGGCACAGCTGCATAACAATCCATGGATTAGGAGAGCAGGCAGCCAGCCAGCCACAAGGGGCTTTGCCCTAATTAATCCATGGAGAAGCCCACATCACCCTTTCTCCACTTCTTATGTGATTTTGGGCGGTGGGTGGCTTGCTGGCCTTTTGACCCATACATGGATCTCTAGCCAGCCCAAGCAGGCCTCGCTCAACTGGAGCTCTCCTTTTCTTGCACTGGGTTGCTTTCAGCTGGGGGGGGGCATATGCTAATGAGCTATGCTAATGAGCTCCATCATCTATTTTTCTACAAAACGACCCCTGATCCCACCCAACTACAAACCAGGGCTGATCCCTCTTAGCTTATGTGATCTGATTAGGTTGGACTATCCTGGGGCATTCAGGTTAATCTGCTTAGACAGCAATAACTCTGCTTAGGATGTTGTTCTAAGGTTCTAAGGATCAAATTTGCTTTTCAAAAACTACATTCTCCCTTTTTTCTGTGGCATCAGACCAGCGCCCCATTCTCCCACATCTGGGGTAACCCTCCCAGGTTCCTCATTGGTCACTTCATGCCAATGATTTTGTCACTCCTTCCATACAGCTGCCCACAGTCCCTTCCCAAGGTAAGTGGTCCTGGGTGTTCTTTGTGTCCTCTACCCTCCTGATTCCTCCCATTTTGAAAAAGAACAAGAGATTGGATTTATACTCCACCTTTCACTCTGAGTCTCAGAGTAGTTTACAGTCTCCTTCCCTTCCTTTCCCCATAACAGATACTCTGTGAGGTAGGTGGAGCTGAGAGAGCTCTCAGAGAACTAATCTTGAGAGAATAGCTCTGTGAGAACTGTGGCTGGCCCAAGATCAACCAGCAGCTGCATGTGGAGGAGTGAGGTATCAAACCTGATCCCCCAGATTAGAATGTACTCACTTAACTGTTACACCAAACTGGCTCTAAAGGTTTGCAGCAGTTGTTCCCCAGTCTTTGTGACACTTTGGGCTTTAGCCCTGCATGTTGATTCCTTTTAGTTATTTGCCTTCTCTGCCTTGTGGTTGGGAAAATGGCCTGCTGCTTCTGGGCTTTCCTCTTCCAGGTCCACTCCTCCTTAGTGACTTGAGCCTTACTCTCTGATGCTGACCACTCCAAGTTCTCTCCTGTCAGTCCTGCCTCCAGCCTATCCTATAAGGACCAGGGCTGGCTTCAGGCCCTCTGGCACCAGAGGTGCCCCCTCCTGCCCCTCCACTACCTGCACCCTTCCTCCCACCACCCTTGCCCTGGCGAGGGCAATTGCCACAGTGGTGGTATAGTGCAGCTCCTGAGCCTCAGACCGCGCATGCTGCCCTGCCACCATCACTCAGTATCCTGGGGCTGTGTTTCCAGAAGCTTCTGAAAGCACAGCCCCAGGAGGCTGAGTGATGGCAGCTGGATGGCATGCATGTTCTGAGGTGCAGGAACTGTGCCATGCTGCTGCACTTGCCTATTTCCCTTGCCTTTTTGGCAAGAGGCCCCAAATCATCACCCCCCCCCCACAGGGACATGCCCTAGGCAGCTGCCTAATGGACGGGCCGGCCCTGATCATGCCTTCAGTCTGCTCTCTTCCAGAGCATCCTATTCTCACACTATCTTCCTGTTCTGAGTCTTCCCTCACATCTCCACTGCCATCACCGTCACCACTATCACCTTTGTTTCCACACTAATGGCCATACCTCTGATTCCACCCCCTCCCCACACACACACTTCCTGTCCACCGGCCTTTAAACCTCTCAGATGGTTAGCAAAGGTGAGAATCAAATTCATAATTCCATTTCTTAGCTGCTGTGCTACACCTCCTTTCAAAGGTGATTAATATTGGTTAGCACCTGAAATAAAGAGAAAAGCCCTATACAAGCTTATTGATTTATTGCATAAAGAGCTGAGCACATAATCCATATTCCCTTTATTACATATAATCCATGTTCCCTTTTCTGCTTGCGAAATGTTGGCAAGCAGGACAGTTTCCACAAACACGTTTGATAGTTCAAAATTAGTCATCTCAGACTTTTCATTAGGCTATCTTCATATCTCCATTACTGAGACCAGTCTTTATGGCACCATTTCCTAATTATTCTGGCTTTATCCTGGAGGTGTTTAGTATAAACAAGAGTCTTCATCTTGCAACATCTTCTGTCATGTAACCATTCACCACTCCCCAAAAGGACATAGATTAATGTTATTTGTTTGGCCTTTGGGCTTGGCTTTGAGGGACACACTGTACTGGATGATCTTTTCCTCCTCCTCCTTTAGCTTTACCAATGCTGATCAAATTTCATTGGCAGAATTGCTCCCTTCCTTTATTTTTAATCCACTTTGCTCTGAGGGTTGCTAACCTCCAGATAGTGGCTGGAGATCTCCTGGGATTACAACTGATCTCCAGGTGACAAAGATCAACTCACCTGGAGAAAATGACCTCTTTGGAAAGTGGATTTTATGACCTTATACCCTGTTAAAGTCCCACCTCTCCCCTCAGGCTCTACTCTTCAAATCTCTAGGTATTTCTCAACTCAGAGTTGGCTCCCTACTTCCTCTCCTCAGGTATTTGCTTAGGCCTTGCTGATTCATTCATGGGGATATCCATATGTTTAAAGAATTTCCACCACAGCTAATAGGCAATGTAGATTGACACGCTCCGTTTACCAATAAGAAGTCTGAAAATGGAACATTGTAACCTCCCTCTCTCAAAATCGGTGACTTCCGTTTGTCTTATAAAGGTGACCAGCAAGCACTCTACCCCGGAGCAAGCCAAGGAAGAGATGAAATAGAATGGTAGATTTGCACATCCCCTTTGACACACTTGGAACTGATTCAAATTTTGAGGGGTGATCTTTAATGACAAACAAGGAAAGTAAATCTGAAGATTTCAGTGTTCTGGCCACCAGACACCTCTTCTTAAATTCCTATGCAGGCTTTGCATCTGTTCTTAGTTGCAGCAAAAACTCCACATACCTAACTTTGGCCTTCAATTGCCTCATCCCCCTTATATATTTTAAATCTCACATCCCAACGTATTTCTGTTTGTGACCATTTCACTTCCAGCTATACCATGATCATGACCATTCCAAGTCTCTCCTGCCCCTTATATCAGGAATATACGTTTTCCAGAATACCTGCACATCACTGCCTCACTTCCTTCACATCCCTCTTTTCTGCAATGACTTCAGCATAACACAGTTGTTCTTTATTATTGAAATTGAGTCTAAATACACTGGACCGTATTCTTCCCAGTTGTCTCTGCCTTCCCTTCACCCTTGTCTTTCTTGTGTCAAATTTTAGATTTCAAGCTTCTCAAGGCAAGGACCTTGATTCATGTATTCTTCAGACTGCCAGGCTAATTGACAAAACATCTTCTTCATCATCATCAGGGCTTTTTTGTAGCAGGAACGCCTTTGCATATTAGACTACACCCTCCTGATATAGCTAATGCTCCAAGAGCTTACAGGGCTCTTCTTACAGAGCCTACTGTAAACTCTTGGAGGATTGACTACATCAGGGGGGTGTAGCCTAATATGCAAAGGAGTTCCTGCTACAAAAAAGCCCTGATTATCAGCAGCAGCAACTTCTTCTTCTTCTTCTTCTTCTTCTTCTTCTTCTTCTTCTTCTTCTTCTTCTTCTTCTTCTTCTTCTTTTGTTGTTGTTTGTTCACATGTATGTGAAATTTCACCTTCACTTGCTTTGGGGGTAAAGGCAATACCTAATGGTAGCCTGAAATATATTCATACATTTTCAGAATTCAAAGTCTACTGTATCTTAAAATAATAGTGCAATATAGAGCTACATTATAGAAGAAGAAAAAGAAGAAGATGACGAAGCCCTCTCTGCCTACCAGCTATATTTCCTCACCTAATCCAGTTTAGAAACTCCAGATGCATACATTCATTTTGTCAGCTAGATCAGGAATCACACAGGCACATGAAATTGCCTTATATGAGTCAGCCTCCTGATTTATAAAAGTCAGTGTTGTCTATATATACTAGCAGCAGCTCTGCAGATTCTTAGGAAGAGGCATTTCATATTATCTACTAGTGGTAGCAGAACATGCCATCAAGTCACAGCTGACTTAACGGCGACCCCGTAGGGTTTTCACAGCAAGAGACGTTCAGAGGCGTTTTGCCATTGTCTGCTTCTGCATCATGGCCCTGCTATTCCTTGGAGGTTTCCCATCGAAGTACTAGCCAGCAGGGCCGGATCTAGGGGAGGGGCAAAGGAGGGTGCTTGCCCTGGGCACCGATGGAGGGGGGGGCGCCAAAATGACTATGGAGTCCATTGTATTCTATGGGACCATAAGACAGAATGGCCCATAAGGGGGTGCCATTTTTTAATTTTGCCCCTTAAAAAACATGTAGATCCGGTCCTGCTAGCCAGGGCCATCCCTGCTTAGCTTCTGAGATCTGACAAGATCAGGCTAGCCTGCATTATCCAGGTCAGGGCACATCACCTGCTACCTGATGCTTTTAACTCAAAATGCTGAGGATTGAACGTGGGACCTTCTGCATACCAAGCAAAATCTCTTAGCACTGAGCCATGGCCCCTCAGGTCTTAATCAGATGCATATTTAAATACTCATTTAATTGTTGATTCTATTCACCTCACTGCATTGCCTCCAGTGAAATGCACCCTTGGATGGGTATTTGAACATGCACCTTATAAAACATGCAAATGATACCTGTTGGGCCCATGGACTAGCTCAATGAAGATGCAACAACTGTCGAATCTGCCATCACCTCAGGACTTTTATGAGGGTAAGTGAATTGCAATCAGACATCCATGCCGCAATCCATGCATCACAGAGTTAGTTTAAATCTGCAGATAATAATTAGAATGTACACATCAGTCTCAGTGTTCAAAGCACTACGCATATTATTTTTATAGGCTATTATTTTACTAGGCCAGTATTCATTAGCAATATGGGGGCATCCACATGCCTAAGGCAGGCACGCTTCCCCTACAGTCCACTGCATTGCTGCAGGACCCTTCAACCTCTGGAAAGATTGTTCATGGTGTCACAGGAGGTATACACAGCCATGGGAATCAGTGGGCTAGAGCAAGGAGGAAGAAGAGACTGTGATTATTTCCTCCCTTCAGTGGAACAGAACAGGAGCAATTTCCACTTTTGTCCCTTCCAGGCCTCAGATTCAGTGGGAGCTCACAGGAGTTCAGCTCCTGAGCCTTTCTGAGAGTTCCACCTCCTCCTTCTGAGAGTTCCACCTCCTTGTCGATTGAATAGTATGTGCGGCTGCATAACAATCCCTAGATGAGCTCCACCACCAATTTTTCTACAAAATGACCCCTGTCCCTTCTGTCTCCAGCTTTTAGCAGTCAGACTCCTCCTCCTCCTGCAGAGGTGCAGTTTGTGCTTAGAGAGAAACACACTTCTTTAAAATATCCCCTCAAAATCATATGGTGTCATAGCACCACTTTTAATAAATAAATAAATAGCACTAATATATCTACATAATATATATGCTGGAGAAGACTCTTGAGAGTCTCTTGGACTGCAAGAAGATCAAATCAGTCAGTCCTAAGTGAAATCAACCCTGACTGTTCCCTGGAAAATCAGATGCTGAAGCTGAAGCTCAAATACTTTGGCCACCAAATGAGAAGGGAGCACTCACTGGAGAAGATCCCAATGCTGGGAAAGACAGAAGGCAAAAGAAGAAGGGGAAGGCAAAAGATGAGATGGCTGGACAGCGTTACTAATGTAACTAACATGAATTTGAGCAGACTTTGGAGGATGGTGGGCCTGGCGTGACTTTGTCCATGGGGTCGCAAAGAGTCAGACTCGACTGTGCGACTGAACAACAACAAAATATATCAACATATGACTGGAGCTAAGCAGGTTCTCTGAATTCCCCAGCTTTCTTCTTCTTTTAGGTAAGTCTCTAGCTTTTCCTTTCGAGGTATGCCTTTTTCCTTATATTTCCACAAGGGAACATGATAGAGACTTACTCTTTTAAAGGAAGCTGAGAATTCAGAGAACCCGCTAAGTCTATTGTCACAATGCTCCAGCAAGAGATCAATATTTTAGTGCCATTTCTTTACAAAAAGAAAACAAAGTCACATGTCTTCAGGTGGGGGGCGGGGAGGAAAAGGAATGTTTTGACCACCACAGTCCAATAATAGAAGAGTGGGCTGGAGGTGGATAAAAGTAGGTGACAGAAAGAAAACCAACAGAAATTTTAAACATGAGGGAAAAGGCAACTCAAATGTTGGCTTTCAGAGAAGGATCAGAGTAAAAGTGGTCTCAAAAGAACCAGAAGAAAAACGGAGAGGAAATCAAAGTGAAACCTTATGGCACAAATATGCATGGGCAATCAGGGGAAAAACTGAAGCAGCACATGGCTAAAATTGTACAAAAAATGTGGGAAAGGAAGTCTCTTAGCTATTATGTTACATCATGTCCCAGCAAGCTTGTACCTTGATAAACAAAGTAAACAATATATCATAACAGCCTATGCTGCCGTTGACAGGCAAACGGAAACCTTCTATCTCCCTTATGTATCCTGAAGGGGCTGCCCTTCCCACACAAACTGACTCCTATGTATGTGGCATTTGGCAAGATGCGACTCTGTCCTAGATAAATAAATATATTTTCCTTGCATTGAGGTAGCTGCCCAAATTGTTGCAAAATCAGACAAGGAGTGAGGCAACCGGTGTGGTGTTGGGAAAGCAGAAAAAGGGCATCTTGGGTCTGAGGTAATCCTCAGGATGAATTTGCTTGAGGCAAACTGATTGAAGCTGGTGATGATGATTAGTGGCTACTTAAAGTACACCTCCCACACATGGGAAGCTGGCACTGAACACATGGTCAGAAGGACTCATTCCCGCCCCCCCCCCACTAAGTGATTCAAAAGACAACTTTCTCTCCCACTCCCCTCAATACTTGCTTTGTCTTCCAGTATCATTAAGACAAGCTAGAAGAAAGTGAGATCAGATTTACAGAAAGACACTCAGGACAGTCAAAATTAAACTCCACAAAGATAAGCAGCTGTAAGGACAAAGATTAAGATAGATAGCGTGTGTTCAATATCTGAAGAGGTGAGCAGTTACTCACGAAAGTTCATAGCCTACAACAAATTTTGTTAGTGTTTGTAGAGTCTTTCGGGATCAAGTGCCGTGTTCTACTGGAGAAAGTTTTCCTTCCAGACGTTTCGTTCTCAGCTGCGGAGAACATCCTCAGTGGCGTTGCAGCCGGAGCAGGCGCTCAGACCTTCTTGGCTGCTGTGCATTGAGTGGGGCCAGGGCTGCTGGAGAGCTGCTATTTCTAGGCTGGAGGGGGTGTGATGAAAGGGCAATTGGTTTGTGGATGTGCCCATTGTTTGGTGGGGCTTCCTGGAAGGGTAGTGATAAGTACTACCCTACCAGGAAGCCCCACCAAACAATCACTATCACTACCCTTCCAGGATGCCCCACCAAACAATGGGCACATCCACAAACCAATTGCCCTTTCATCACACCCCCTCCAGCCTAGAAATAGCAGCTCTCCAGCAGCCCTGGCCCCACTCAATGCACAGCAGCCAAGAAGGTCTGAACACCTGCTCCGGCTGCAACGCCACTGAGGATGTTCTCCGCAGCTGAGAACAAAACGTCTGGAAGGAAAACTTTCTCCAGTAGAACATGGCATTTGATCCCGAAAGACTCTACAAACCCTAATGATGTTACCAGCCGTGAAAACCTGAAATCTTTGATAAATTTTGTTAGTCTTCAAAATGCTATTGGACTCTTACTCTTTTCTACAGTAAGGACAACATACATATTTTTTTTTTCTTGGTGGACTTTCAAAGATATAAATACTAGGAAACAGCATTTGTGTTCCATTCTGCTTCTCTTTTAGTGGGAGGGTGGGAGGAGGGGCACAGCATTACAGGAGATATATAAAAGAGACAGACAGACAGATGATAGATAGATAGATAGATAGATAGATAGATAGATAGATAGATAGATAGATAGATAGATAGATAGATAGATAGATAGATAGATAGATAGATAGATAGATAGATAGATAGATAGATAGACAGACAGACAGACAGACAGACAGACAGACAGATAGATAGATTACAGCCTTGTGTACTCACCAGAAATTGATACCAGAAATGACAAAGGGTAGTTTAGGAATCACCATAAACTGTATGGTAAAAACATAATGTTTCCATCAATTCCTAGAAGTAGTCTAGAAGTTAAATCTAGGAATCATCAGGGATGCAATGATAAAACAACAGAGTTCCTAGCAATTCCTAGAGCCTATATCAACTTCCAGTAAGTACATGAGGCTGCTTTTTTCCTTTAATTTTTCTCACTCCATCTCTACTAGCAGTGGTGGGCAGCAAGGCCTTGGGGCAAGGGATTTCCAGCCCCACACTGTGGGCTTAGCAGCCCTATTCTCTTTCTGTGGACCTGTAAAGCTGCAGAGTTGAAATCTATATTGAGATTTAACTATCAGGCTTGATCTCAATCAACAGTACTTGGAAGCAGGTTTCTCATTGCAGAAAAGAAGTAGTTCATGTATACCATTCCACTTTGCTTTTTATGATTTGTCACCACGATATTCAGAATACCCTTGCAACATAAATAGAATTTATATTTTAAAAGAATATTCAGAAGCTTTATGTCAGAGAATTCAAATCTCCCAGAGTCTAGTGTGACCCTTGAATCATGACAACACATTGAGACTGATTCTGCACTAGGGCTTGTTCTGGGTGGAGAGCCCTTTTGCTCTCCATTTTCTCACAAGTTGCCGCGGAGCTGCAAGTTGGCGCCGTGCTTTTCTGCAGCAAGCAGAAACTGCTTGTCAGAGGATCTCACTTGCTGCAGAATAGCGGTGCATCAACTCACAGCTCTGGGGCAACTTGTGCAAAAGTGCAGAGAAGCCCCGGGAGCAAAAGGGCTCTCCACCTGGCACAAGCCTAGTGCGAAATCGGTCTGATTCTCAGTGAGATGGAACTGAAAATGGCATCAAAATATGCAGTTAAGGTTTGCTTCACACAAAAAAATGAATTGATATCAAAATGGAGGTTTTGCAGGTCAAACAGCAAGCATGGGCAATCACACACATTAAATAATACACTTTCAATCCACTTCCAGTGCACTTCCCAACTGGGTTTTACTGTCTGAACTGGCAAAATCCAGTTGGAAAGTGGATTGAAAGTGCACTATTTAGTGTGTGTGATCACAGCCAAAGAAGAGGGAGTGGTCCACACTTGCCTTCTATGATTACTGATTATTTTGACAAATTGTACACCACCATGGGTCGGATCTAGTGGAAAATTTCTGTTGACAAACAACAATTTGCAGACCAATTGCAGACCTCTGACCACCCTTCATTTTGAAGCACCATTGTGAGGGACATTTTGGAACATAGCAGAAGGAGGCATGAAAGGAATTCTGACAGGATCCAAACTCTTGAATGCATTGGCAGAAATCTTGCTTTCATACATTCCAAGCATAATAATATCACAAACCTAACTACTGATTGTCACTCTATTTCTCTCCAGGTATATAGTTCTGCCAAGTGAGGGTAACAACTCATGCATATGATGAAGTGGACTCTGGCTGATGAAAGCTTAGGGCTCAATAAATTTATTAGCTTTTAAGGTACTACAAGACTCTGCTTTGGACTTGGACTGTTAGCTGCAAAAAGGAAAGGGGGAGAAAACTGGAGAATGAAACGTTTAGATATCATTTCTGCTTTGAAAATTTACGCTTTATGGAAAGTGAAGCAAAGCCATCTTTCATGCCACCCCCCAAAGGAATGACTGGAAAAGGATCTTTTTATGTCTCCAGCAAGTATGGCTAGCAGTCAGGCCGTCTTGGACAGCAGCAATTTTCAGTCAGAGGATTGCCTGAAAAGCCTGAAAAGCCGCAGAGTTAATATGAACCAGGCAGGGAAAGTGAAGACGAAACCAAGAATCTGTGGGCAGAACCTTCCAGAAGGTCTCAGCTGTGTGAGGTCTGGCTGAGTCACGCATGGCCACAGATTGGCCTGGCACCTTCAGAGCAGAGGAACGGATTGAGGATTTGGCACATGGATCGCAGCCCAGGTTTTAAACTCCTCACATGCTTTCGTAGTAGATTTTTCATCTTAAGGCAGCAGTTGTGCCAATAGTCTAAGTCTCTTAAAAGAGCATTCCTTTTTCTAAAATTTATTTCTCAGTCCCCCCGTGTGTAGGTTCCTCATAAATATCATGGGAATTAATTTGAGCGTGTCCCTGTTCTGTACCGAGGCAGGGCTATGCATGATGCATCTTGATGCTTCCCGAGTCTATATAGTGTGTAAATCAGTCACCATGGACTGATATGGGCAACTCTTTAGGGAGAGCTACCAGAAGGAATAGTGAAAGAAGACATTCTTTGAAAAGAGGGATGGGCCTAGGAAGGAGTGTATTAACTCACAAGCATAGCCTGAGAATCATGCAAGCAATGAGACACACACAGGCTGGAAACAGGGATGGATGGATATCTCCCATATTGGTTGTTTGCAAGAGCCGTTGACAGAGATTTGGAAAGAAACACTAGGAGTACAGTGAGAGAGAAAAGAAAAGACAACATGCCAAGAAGGTTGCTGTAATTTATTAGCATGCTGAAGAAGCCCTTCACATTTAATCACTTTCAGCTGCATCACATTTGATCTATTTTTAGAAATGAATCTCATTAGGGATGATAGTCCCCCCACCACCACCCTTCTGCACTCAAGCCTAAACCATGAGGGAGAGTATGGGGTGTTTGGACCCCCGCAAATAATTCTCTGGGGCCAAAGGTTCCATTTAGAGCAAGCAACTGTGACAGGGGCTCTCTCCAGGAGTCACCACCAAGCCCTGAGGGGTTATAACAGTGAAGGCAAAACCCTCTGAAGGCCAATTTACACATTACCCAAGCCCTTGTGTTTGTTTAATGATGACGTGAGGAGATTGACCCAGACATCCAAAGGGATTTTGAGCTTCTCAGACTCAAGCGTGCCCTTGTGACTGGATTATGAGGGCAGAATCAGCTTGCACGTTCCCTCCCATGGTCTTTTCTCTCCCTTAAACTGCCCAGTGGAACTGCCTTTGACTCCATTTGCAGAACTGCATCACTAAAATGCCTGTGCATAAGATTTGCAGCAGAGCCAGTAGCAGCTTCGAAGGGTTTAAGGATGAGAAAACCATCCAGGCCTCTGAGGGAGAATGTTGTATATGAGATCTGAAATGTGTATAATGTATGGTGTTCTTGCCTGGCTCATTGGAGGCTGTAGGACTGAGCTTGGGACTCAGGAACAATGGACAGCAGGATCCAAATCCCTGCTGTCCTGCTCCAATCACAGGCTCCCTGCTGGTTTGAATGGTCCAAAAGCATGCTAGCATGGGAACCTTGAGTGTATATATAGCTGGCCCTGATGGCCCAGTAGGCAGTCTTAGAGTGCAGCCCTATACTATGCTGTGCTGAATAAAAAGAGCTATGATCACTATCACCTCGCCTCTTCATTGCATTGAACCCACTATATTATAGAGAACTCATTGGGGCCAGTCCTGACTAGGGCTACCAGTTCCAGGTTGGTGGGAAATTCCTGGAGATTAGGGCTGCCAGGTCTCTGTTGGAAAATACCTGGAGACTTTTGGGGTGGGTCTGCGAGAGATTGGGGTTTGGGGAGGGGAGGGGCCTCAGCAAGGTACAATGCCATAGAGTCCACCCTGCAAAGCAGCCATTTCCTCCAGGGAGTTGATCTCTGCCAGCCGGAGATCAGTTGTAAAAGTGGGAGATCTCCAGGCCCCACCTGGAAGCTGGCAACCCTACTGGAGATTTTGTGGTGTGTTTGAGGAGGCTTCAGAGTGGGGTCTTCAGACCCAGGTTCTTGCTATGGAAGCTGACTGGGTGATTTCAGACCAGTCACAGACTTCCAGGCTAACCTACCTCACAGGGTTGTTGTGCTGATCAAAGGGGGGAGAGGAGAATTATGTGAGATGTGTTGGTTTCCCCTCCCACTGTGGAGAAAGACTGTCTTTTCCTTAGTAGAGGTTGCAGGGAGGGGGGAAGCGATGGAAAGCTGAAGTCAGATAAAAAGAAGGAAATTCCTGGAGATTTGAGAGGTGGAGCCTGGGGAGGGTGGGATTTGAGGACAGGTGGGACCTCAGACAGGTACAATGTCATAATTCCACCAACCAACCAAACCAGCCATTTCCTCCTGGGGACCCACTGTTGCCACTCACTCAGAATTACAACTGCTCTCCAGATGACAAAGATCAGCTCCCCTTGGGGGTGGGGGAAGTGAATGCCTTCACTTGGGTCGATGGGAAGACAACAAGAGGGGGGGGCACTCACCCAGAGCCTCTTTCTAGAGACCGTTGTATTTTTCATCACAGTGGGCCTTATTTCTAGTAGTAGTAGTATAACTATGACATTTGGAGTGAGCTGAAGGACATTTCCTTTTAGTCATCTGTCCCCCCACAAAAAAAATTCATTGTGGATCATATGCTGTACCACTTGGGTCACAAAAGGACTGAGATCTTGAGCCTTCAAGTGGGTTCCTTGGGGGAGTTTCCTCTTCATGTTGCTTACCAAAAGTAACAAAACAGACAAGAAGGTTCCGCTTACCATAGTATGCTCCCAAAGGCTCTCCTCATATGAAGACTTTGTGGCATCACACCCCTATTGAGCTCCCTCCCTGCCCCAAAATTTGCCATCCCCAGGCTCTGCCCCTGGATTTTCAGGAATTCCCCATCCTGGAGTTGATCTGATGCAGCAGAGTTTATGTGCTGATCACAGAACTGTCCCATCACTGGCATTACTGCTTTATTAATCAAAGCTTTTTAGCCTCAGGTAACCTATACAAGGCTGGTACTGCTGTTAACATGTAGACTGCATCAACCCCCTATTTCCCACAGGTTCCCTTCCTAGGAGGAAACAGACATTGCCCCCTTGTTCCTGGACTGTGTCCTATAGAGTCTTGATGCCCAGTCAGATTTCAGAGAACTACTTTGCTTAGATCTTGATGCTAAACAGCAACTAGATTAAATATGCACTGATATGGAGAATGAAGGCATGGGAGGCATGAAGTTGGTAAATGCAAAACTCTGCCATTTAATCATTTTTACTGTATGGGAAATGTTTATTCTTACACAGGTTGGGAATAAAACAAATAAAGAGAATTTGCAGATGTTTCACAAAATAGATATGATCAAGCATGCAGAAACCTTTGTTCTTCCACTCTTCCTTCCTTCCACGACAGGAATAAGCCAGGAACATGGGAGCTTGATCCACTGTGTTCTGCAATTGTCTGCAATTGTAATGGCAAAAGAAGCATTCAAAGTTACTTTTGATTTTGGCAACATTCAGTGTTGCCAGCCTCCAGGTGGTGGCTGTAGCTCTCTTGGAATTAGAACTGGTCTCCTGCTGAAAAAGATCAGTTCCCCTGGAGAAAATGGCTGCCCTGGAAAACTGGAAACTGGTCTCGATGGCATTGCACGCTGCTGAGGTCCCTCTTCTCCCCAAATCCCACCCTCCTGAGGCTCCACCTCCAAATTCTCCAGGCATTTCCTAACCCAGAACTGGCAATCCTATAGCAACTGCATCAGATTGAATTCTGCTTTTCAAAGCAGAGGTGGTTTCATTTCATTTCTCCTCCCCCAACAAAGGGGAAATGCCTGACAGCTGGCCAGACTGTGACTGAGTCACCAAGAAGAGACAAGGGATGGGTCATTTGCTAAGCAGTTATGTTGAAAAACAGGGCCCTGGACACAGAAACCATCTGAAGGGTGGGGCAGTTTATAAGAGAGTAGAAGAGGTGCAGACAGCAAGGCTGGTAATGGAGGTCGGACAATTGTTTCTTCCTCACTTCCAGATTCACTTCTCTCCCTTCAGGCCACCTCCACAATAATTTCCTAAAACTGCATTGCTACAGTTCAGTTGCTTGACAAAGTAAGAAGTTTTTTTCCCCCACAGGGAGAGTAAGAGGGAAATTATGCAGCCCAAGATTAAGCTCTAGTTGAAGATTAGAATGGGAGGCAAGGGGAAAGGTTCAGGTGCCCTTTACAATAGCGAAAGCCTATTAAGGGCACCAGAGAGACCAGGGAACTTCACCAGATAACTAAATCCATTGATCTCTAATCCTTCGGGCTCGACTTACCCTGCAAGAGTTGCTCTCGTGGCTCGAGTCCAGCATCTCGCACTGCCAAGAAACACTTAGTTCTTCAGCAGCCAACAAAGAATGATGCTCGGTATGTGGGGGACAACCTAATGAGAAGTGGCTTTTTCTTTGGTTTTGTCTGGCAAACAGCACAGAGCTGAGTGATCTCAAAATGAAACAGCAGAGATTTTTCTATTGTATCTTTGAAGTGGGACAGAAGATGTAGTAGGATATAAAGCAGAAAGATGTAGAGTTAGGTGTGTTCATGAAAGGAGACTGGGTGGTAGTTCAAGGCTCCTCTGCTGGAAGCTTTCCCGTAGCAGCTCCAGTCCCGGTCCATCCTGAGAGAAGACATTACTATTCAGGTGCATTCAAACCAGGAATACTGTTAAAGTTAGATGCCTTTTGCCTTTTGTTTAGATATAAACACAGCAGTTATGCATATGGATTAGCATTTACACACTGCCTCAGTAGCAAAATAGTGAAGTATCTATGGTTCTCCTTTAGCCCATTGTCACAATGGTGGTTTTAATATATCTCAGGCTCTCTTCTTCTCTTTGCAAATATAATGTGGTTTGGAACAAATACCAGACTTTGGAATATATTAGATAAATGGAATCCACATAAAATCCCAGATGTGGCTGGAGTGTTTGTGTTTTTGTGCGTGTGTCTTTTCCTTCCTTCCGAGGTCGGTAAAATGAGTACTCAGCTTGCTGGAGGGAAAGTATAAAAGACTGGGGAAGGCAATGGCAAACCACCGTGAAAACGTTGTGAAAGCAACATCACCCCAGAGTTGGAAACGACTGGTGCTTGCACAGGGGACCTTTCCTTTCCTTTCCTTTCCTTTTCATTATGTCAGTCTCCTTTTCACTTTCTGACACAAGTACCAATGCATACATACAGGTAGTATTAACATACACCGCACAACATTTTTTTTAAAAAAAAATACAGACCGATTTCTCACTAGACTTTTTGCGGTCTCAGAGCCCTTTTTCCCCCGGCACTTCTGTCCGATTTTGCACAGGCTACCGTGGGCTGCAATTTGCCCCCACCTATTTCCTATGGCAAGCAAGATCCTCTGAAAACTGGTTTCTTTAACCTTTCTTCATAGGAAAGGTGTTCCATTGTCTTAATCCTTTAGTTACCCTTTTCTGCACTTCTTCCAATGCTATAATATCTTCTTTGACGTATGGTGACCAGAATTGTACACCGTATTCCAAATGAGGCCGTACCATCAATTTATACAGGGGCATTATGATACTGGCTGATTTGTTTTCAGTTCCCTTTCTAATAGTCCCCAGCTATTTGACTTTTTTTATTGCCATTGCACACTGAGTTGACATTTTCAGTGAGTAATGTACCACAATTCCAAGATCTCTCTCCTGATCGGTCTCTATGTCTATGTTCAGGGAGCCGAACAGAGGCAAGTTGATCTTCGGGAAGACCAACTCCTCAACTGTCCAGGGTTGCAGGCGATTGCGATGTGGGCAGACAATGTCACCCGTATGCGAAAAGACACGCTCACTCTGCACGCTCGTCGGTGGGCATGGGAGGAATGCCTTGGCCACGGAGGAGAGGGCCAGCCAGACCCCCTCCTTCGTGCCCCACTAGTCCAAAGGAGACGTTTCCTGTGACTCGTTGGGCTCCAAAAGATAGTCCCTCACCATCGCAGCACCCGTCCCCGCTCTCAGGGGCCTACCACTCCCAGAGGGGCCAACGAGCCGCCCGATGAGTGTCATCTTGGCACTCTTCTTGGCGTGAGTCTGGAGGGAAACACTGCCTAGCTGGGGAAGTTGAGGATGAACAGCAGTGGAAGTGGCAGATGAGCTGCTTCCACCCCCCCCTCCTTCTTAGCTACCAGCACTGGGCCCGCCCTGACTCTGCAGCGCTCGACGTTCTGGGAGAGCTTGTCTCGCCAGGGATTGAGCTTGTTTGCCCGCTCAGCGATTGTGCCCTTAAGGCACGTGTCTAACATGGTCACCATCATGTAGACTTTATCCTGGGTGAAAGTCTGAAAGTGAGCCTCAAGCCCTTCCTGCAGCCTAACAACCAGGGCACGCACCACTCGAAGAACGTCTGCACGGCCTTGAGCTGGCACTAGAAATGAGGCCAGATCATCACAGGCCATGTGGACCATGGGGACGACCAGTGTGATGCTCGCCATATCAGACAAGAGCATTTCTGTGTGAGTCTTGAAGGGTCCAAGAACCTCCACAGTCTGAGAAATGACCACCCAATCCTCTTGGGTGAGACGGTACTCATCCTGAAAGACCCTCATCTCAGAGACAAAGGCATCCAGGGCTGCTCTCTGCTCCTCCATGGCACAGATGGAGTTCCTGCATGTGCTGACATCACTGATCAGACGGTGCCCTGGCACGCCTGTCAATGTATGTTTCTCATACAGCAGATACAATTCTGTATTACTGCGTGAGAAGTGACCTGTGATGTGCTGACACTTCTGGAGCAGAAGTCGGTATCATGGGTCGCGGCTAGATACTGACGATCCTGGGTTTTCATCTGATCCAATGTGTCCTTAACCACAAAGTGGAGAAGGTGGGCCATGCAAGGAAGGCGTTTTGGGCCCTGATGCTGGACAGCCACCTTGATGTCGGAGCCACCATTAGTCACCACGAAGCCCGTGGCAATGTCCCTTCTGCGTACCCAGCCCTCTAACTGCCATGAGAGGATTGCTCCAAGAATGTCCGCCGTGTGCGGCGTGTCAACTGCTTCGGCGTGCAGCAAGGCCCAGCGATAGCCGGCCTGGAGGCCCTGACCCTGCCTGCCACTACTGCCACCAGCACCCTCACATGCAGCTCACTGGGTTGCCATCAATGGACAGTCAGGGAGAGATACCCCTCGAACACATGTTGGTAGCTCCAAATATCTGAGGTAAAATGAACAGTCCCCCCGGCAGCACGAGACAAATGCGCCTTCACCACAGATCCAGTCACCCTGAAAACAGATGGCACAATGGTCCTGCTAATGGTGGTTCTAGCAGGAACTTTGTACCAGGGCACCAGGTACTCGAGCAACCCTAGCACCCCAGGATTCTCGACCACTGAAAATGGAAGCCCATGGGCAACTGACCTGGCAAGGTTCCAGGCGATCACCCTTCTGCTGCCTGTCACTCATGTCACCCTTGACCAGTCTCACACAACCTGAACTGAGAGTGGGGTTTTTTACAAACTTAACTCACTACACTGTACCCTGAACCAACAGATGCCCTGACTTCTTTTTAAAAACCCTCCCACCAAAACTTACTTGTTTGTTTTTTTGGTCCCTAACCTGCTTTCTTTGGGTTGGGCTAGTAGTACTCTGGTAAAGTTTAGGAGACTAGGTGATCCTGCCTCTACCTGGCTACAGTTTTTAAAAGGCTACCTTGAGATGAAGGCAATCGTTAAATCCTTCTAGTTAAACTTCTCCTAACTATATCCTGGGACAAACTGGATTTCCTTGCAAATGAGAAATCAGGTGTCCCCTATAACTAGAGAGAAGCTGTGGTTTACCCTATGGAAATCTAAAGATGCACCGGCTTTCAGTGGCTGAAAGCAAGATGCACTGCAACCCTAGTCTCTTTAAAAGGGAGCCTGATGTGGCCTAGGAGTCACGCTGCCTTTTATGAGAAACCTAACATCTTTTTAAATTGCCCCTAACTGGCTTAGTTGAATTTTTAAAAAAGATAAAACCCTAAACTGGATTATTATTATTTTTTTACTTTAAAAAAACACAATCCCTAAAAACACCCTTATTAGTGGGGCAGCCTGTTTAGTGGCCCTAGCCAAACTAAAAGCACCCTCAGACTCCAAAAATAGCTCTATAATATGAAAGTGACCCACCCCACACAGCCTACACACCAACCCCCTCACACCAACCAGAGGTAATTTAAAAAAGCCAAAACATGACAGAAAGAAACTTAACTTTTAACCCCCCCCCCCCCAAAACACACACACACAAACAAACCAGAACCTGGAAAAGAGACAACAGGACAGGATGCAAAACCAACAGCAACAGATCCAAACAAATCACTGAGAAAAGGCCAAGAAACTCAACTGTTAAAAAACCAACCTTTTTATCAATAAAAAACCTCAGACCAAATCAGTCAAAAAAACAGAACCAGGAAAATGTTTAACTGGACAGGATTCAAAACCAACAACAGATCCAAACAAATCACTGAGAAAAGGCCAACAAACTCAACTGTTAAAAAACTAATGTTTTAAGAATGAAAATTAGGCCAAACAGCCCCCCCCCCCCAAGAACCAGAAGAGAAAAGGAACAACAGCAGCACAACACAGCAGCAACAAATCAAACACAGAATCCTTTTAAAACAGTAAAAACTTGACTTTTAACAATACAGGAACTTTACCAAACCCTCCCCCCCAAAAAAACCTTCACCCTAACCCCAAGAAATCCAAGCCACCCAAATCAGGAAAAGTAAAAGGACACTGCACTTTTAAAAGTCCTCTCACTGAAGTAAGATATAGGCAAATTGGAAACCCCACCCCAGGCCCCCACCCCCAGCAGAACCCCTAACCCTAACCCCAAATAAGCTACCCAGTATCCACCTACCCAAATCTGGATAAGTAAAGGGACTCTGAGTCTTAAAAAGTCCTTTTACTTTTATCCTAACTAAAATAAAAACAAGAACCCCAAGACTGTCTTACCTTAGATGTCTTCTCTTATCCAGGCAGGTCAGGCAATCTCTCTCTCACACCAACACCAACACAGCAGCAATGGAATGGAGTTCAGCCAGGCAGACTCCTTAAAAAGGTTCTCTGGCCCTACACAGAGCAGTTTCAAAAAATACCACTGCTCTGTGATTTGCCAGAGAACAGTGTTTACTTGGATACCAAATTAAACAAAAGAACAACAATGTTGCTGATGGCTGGGGGATTAGCCCAGCCATCAGCTACACAACAGCCCTGCAAAGCATGCATTTGCAATGCATTTTTCAAATGCATGCTTTGGATTGGCTGCTGGGGCTCCTCTCCCCCTCCCTCCCCGATCCCAGGGAGGCTATGGGAGAGGTGGGAAAAGACTTCCAAAGGCGGGAAAGGAGGCAAGCAGCTCCCCTGAGACTGTAGAAGCTTTCCCCCCACCTTTTCTATGGACTTCCGAATACTTTCGAATATTGATTCAGAGGTATATGCGAGCCATATATGGCTCCTGTATAATGCCTGTAAATTGGATTCGGAAGTTTACGACACTGTATACTTCCGAATCAGGGGGTATTCGAAGGTCTGTTCGGTTTGGCCGAACCGAATGCACATCCCTAGTCATGAGCAGAGCTTGGACTGCAGCTTTCCACTCTGTACCATGGGAGGCTATTCAGAATGAAGGCAATTGGTGATGCCATTGTTTGGGGATGCACTTCAAAAGTCCTTGGCTTGAGACACTTGTTCCCTGAATGCACAAAATTTGGTAAAGAAATCTAATTCACTCCCTATCTGCTGCCCAACACATTCAATGATTGTTGACCATAGACCAAAGCCATATTCCTGCTGGTCTTACTCTAACCAAGGGCTTTTTTTGTAGGACACCCCCCACCCCTATGTCGCTAATCCTCCAAGAGCTTACGGGGCTCTTCTTACAGGGCCTTCTGTAAGCTCCAGGAGGATTGGCTACATCAGGCGTATGTGGCCTAATATGCAAAGGAGTTCCTGCTACAAAAAAAAAGCCCTGCTCTGACCTGTGTGTATGCATCAGGTTTCAGCTCTTCTAAGCAAGGATTCCCTGTGTACACTTTATATACCAGTACTTCTGTGCAGAAGTTCTGATTAATCCACCAAGCATGGAGCTGGGCTAACAGATACCACCTGGACCCCATTCCACATGGTTATCCTCCACAGAGGTGTCTCTCTCTAGCCCACTCCCCCCCCCCCCTTTTACTTTGGAGTGGAAACAGTGAACAAATGGGATTGGTTCATTTGCCAAAGTTTGATCTGGCAACTTAATCCCAGCTAACTGATGGGAAAAGGGGGGGAAAGGCTGCTTGTGATTATAGTCTAGTAAATAATGTTTATAGTGGAAGACCGAAAAGCATGTTGCGACATATGCAAGCATTGTTCGGCCCATTTTTACAAGTTGGCAGGCAAGATTTTCTCAGTGCGAGAGACTGATTCCTTTAGAACTAGATAAGTCCCCTTGCCTAAGCTCAGCTTCAGATGTGGGCGGGATTCCCTCAATTTACGAAAATTAAAAACCAAATCCTGCCTGGCCCTTTGGAAAAAAAGAAAAGAAAAGAAAAGGCAATACTTTTTTGTTCTTCTAGCTCTCAAATGCAATCGCTGAAAGCTGGTTTGCTAATCAAATCCCCCAACTGCCTCTGAATTCAAGAACAGTACGCAGATAATGGCCCATCAGCTCTGCAACTTTTATCCCCCCAGCTCAGGATTCGGCCCGCTGAGCAGACATTGATTTTGCATGGTAGAATAGCTCATCAGCTTTTTTGGCAGAGGCCCAGAGACGAAGCAGCTGATTAGACTGCGGACGCACCTGAGTGCACAACCGAAGGCGACCCCCTGGATACCTTTCTCATGTTTTCACAGGTGGGTTTCAGCTAAATTAGTAATGGGAGCTCACCTCTGGTTTCTTTTCCCTTCTGGCTTCACCAAAGCACAGACACACACCGAGGGATATTCCAAAGGGTTTGGAATTCTAGAAGACCAGTGAAGAGAAGTGGAAATAATTGGGCACAGTTAGAAAAGAGGGAAAGCGAAAGGGAGATACGGCAGAAGTTTCCTGATGCATTGAAAGGCTGCTGCTGTGAAAAGGGAACCTAGTCCAGGAAGCTTCTCCCTAAACCCACATTCCCAACCAAAACAAAAGGCTAAATCCTTAGAGCAGCATTTGCTCACCTCCCTCCCTCCCTCCCTCCCTCCCTCCCAAGCCTTGCCTTTTCATTGACATATGATCATGCACTTTAAATGTGATAACGAACATGGGACATGGGGCAGGTGCACAGATTTGTCTGGTGTGAGAAGCTACCCTAAGAGAACGAAATGGAATTTAAAAGCTCCCGACATTAAAAAAGCAAACAAACCTCATTTTAATTATTAGCAAAGCAAGAAAAATATAATTTAATATTATAATTGACATTAATGTGGATAGATAAAAAAAGCATAGAAACACAGAGCTGGAAGGGATTCCAGGGGTCAACTAGTCCAGCCCCCTGCACAATGTAGGAAATTCACAGCTACCTTCCTCCCCCATTCCCCCAGGGACCCCTGCTCTATGCCCAGAAAAATATATTTAAATATGTACCACTGGTCAGTATGAACAGAAATAGGACTGACCCTGTACATAACATAAGATGGGCCAGTGGCCCATCCAGTCCAACACTCTGTCACACAGTGGCCAAAAAACCAGGTGCCATCAGGAGGTTCACTAATGGGGCCAGGACACTAGAAGCCCTCCCACTGCTGCCCCCTTTCCCACAATGCACCAAGAATACAGAGCATCACTGCCCCAGACAGAGAGTTCCATCTATACCCTGTGGCTAATAGCCACTGATGGACCTCTGCTCCATATGTTTATCCAATCCCCACTTGAAGCCGCCTATACTTGTAGCTGCCACCACCTCCTGTGGCAGTGAATTCCATGTGTAAATCACCCTTTGGGTGAAAAATGGCAGAATGTTTCCCTGGCTGGAAAGATTTTTACCCATGGAATGCAATTATTTCACCTTCCAGTCCTAAAGCAGTCCAAAATACCACCCTCCAGTTCTGTTTCTGGGAGACAAGGACAGCATTTTTGTGGAGGATTTGGGGGCTGGGGGAGGGATTTGAGAAAGTCATGTTCTATGAGTAGACCTTCTACCCTGGAAAGTGCAACAATATGAATGGAGGAGGACTGAAAAGACTAATATTAATAAAGTACCTCTAGACAGGTCAGTCTGCACACTTTTGAACCCCACCCCCAGTTCTACTCTGTGGGCTTTCAGTAGTGGCACTCTGACTTTGAAATTTCCACCCCAGATATGTTGTCCTGGCATCATCATTATTATGCTTTAGATGCTAGCTAAGACCATTTCAGCTTTTCATAGCAAGTTTTGATATGGGCACCTGTATTTTGCCTGGACTGGGTTAAGTCACCAAAAACAGTAGGGGGAGAGCTTAACTCCCTCTCCCTATCCAAAGGCGTAGGAAGGGGTGATACTGGGTTCTACCCACCTGATTTTTAATAGAAAAGAAGTTAGGAGTTCCACTCATGTGACTGTCTTAGAGTTTTGACTCTTTTTATTGGGGCTTATGCTGAAATTAATTTTGTATTGCTGATTGGTTTTGATTTTGTGGTTATTTCAGAGTAGGACTGCCAATCTCCCAGTCCGGGCGAGGGTTCTCCTGCCCGGGAGCTTCCCAACCCACTGGCGCACACTGGGCTGGTGGGGGGAACCTCCCCAGACATCGCCGGTGCAATGACATCACCCACGAGTGACATCATCACAATGGCGCGCGATGGCCGCTCCTGGCGTTTCTGGGAAAACTCTATGGTTTCCCCAGAAGCTCTAGCAATTTGGGAGGGAAGTTTTTCCCTTACAAAATGCTAGAGCATCTGGGAAAACCAAAGAGTGGCCATCGCATGCAGTCGCGATGATGTCACTCACGGGTGACATCATCGTGCCGCATGTGCTTTGCACGCGCAAAACAAGTCCCCCGCCAGAGGCTGGAGGGGGACTTGACCACCCTAAAAAGGTAAAGGCAGTCCCCTGTGCAAGCACCAGTTGTTTTTGACTCTGGGGTGACATCACATCATGATGTTTTCACTGCAAAAGTTTTACGGGGTGGTTTGCCATTGCCTTCCCCAGTCATCTACACTTTGCCCCCAGCAAGCTGGGTACTCATTTTACCGATCTCGGAAGGATGGAAGGCTGAGTCAACCTTGAACCAGCTACCTGAACCAGCTTCCTCTGGGATCAAACTCAGGTCGTGAGCAGAGGGCTCTGATTGCAGTACTGCAGCTTTACCACTCTGTGCCACGGGGCAACCCTACTTCAGAGAAATAAGTGGGTAGGCCTGATCTGTCCTGGATGTCACAGGCTAGCTTGCTCTCTTCATGTCTCTGAACCTAAACAAGGCCAGTCCTGGTTAGTATTTGGATGGGAGTCCACCCAGGAAGTTCAAGGTTGTTATTCGGAGGCAGGCAATAGCAAACCATGTCTCTCAGTTTAATTTATATGCGCTCACCATAAGTCAACTCCCACTTGATGGCACTTTCCAGCATCAATTTTATAAGTTACTTTGAGGAGATATTTTAAGTAGAAAGGCAGGGCATCTTTTTGGATATATAAAAAATGTGGATTGTAAACATTCTCACTCTCTGTTCAATGAAGCACTCGGCAATCATAAGCCTAAAGTCATAGAAACATAGAGCTGGAAGTGATTCCAAGGGTCATCTACTCTGACCACCTGCACAACAGGAAATTCATAGCTATCACCCGCTTCCCCAGTGACCCCTGTTTTATGCCCAGAGGAAGACCAAAAAAAAAAAGAGGCCCTCCAAGATCCCTGGGCTAATCTGGCTCAGAGGAAAATTCCTTCCTGACCCCAGCATGGCTCTCTCTCAGCATTACTGAGGGCATGTAAGAAAGGGCCACAAGAGCCAAGCGGCAGCACATCCTTTCCTGCCCTCCCTCATATCTTTGCTTTCATTAAGAGAGAAGAAAAGTTTTTAAGGACTTCATACTGCAGCTCTAAATGTATAGCCGTTTTCATTCATTCTTCCGCTGTAGACAAGGAAGGCATGCGGAAGGAGTGGGCGGGTCCCTGCTGCTTTGGCCCCGGCTGTCCTTCTGCCCTGCTCCCATTGTTCCTTTGTGAGCAGAGCATATGTGCTTGCAAGCAGGACATGCGTAGGCTCTCTCCTTGTGATCAGGACCTGCCGTTCTGTAGGTTCCCAGGTGACAAACACCAAGCCACACAGAAATAGGTTCTTGTTCATAAACCCACAATAAAAGCATGGAAGTCGGCCTGTGTGCCACAGGCATTATCTGCCCCTGCCCCTCCATGTTTTTTCATTGTACAGAGAACAAGAGCACCTAAAAAGTACTCATTTCACTGCTATTTTCATTTCGTATCTCTTTAAGAATGATAGATCTTGGCCCCTAAAGTTTCTCTTTGCCAAAGATAATGTCATTCTTGTTGCTGTTAGTTAGTTTCAGGAATGTTTTCTGGTTCAAAATCTTTACAATGTTTTTGCCTAAAGAGATTGTGGATATATATATTAGCATAGTCTTATGGCTAAACTTCATTTGGGCTGTGAAGCCCTTGTAGGGACGCTTCACAAGCAGGAACGCAGTTCTGGCTGGCTTGGTGTCAGGGTGTGTGGCCTAATATGCAAATGAGCTTCTGCTGGGAGTTTTCTGTAAAAAAGCCCTGTGCAGAACAATTGTGGTGTCACGGGGTGTGGCCTAATGATATCCTGCTGGACTTTTTCTACAATAAAGCCCTTTAGGTACTTATGCCCACTGGGGGGGAAAAATAAAAACAAGAAATGTAGTAGTATTGTGCTTTTACCAGAAATTCTTATTAGAAGTGACAACATATACCTCTGGGAATTTACCATAGAGTTTTCAGTAATCTATAGAGCTGCCATTTGTCACTTCTGTTTTGTTTGTTTTTTAACCTCATATGGCACTGCATCCCTATGGCCCTGCCCACAACCCATCCACTGCTTGGCAACCCTAAACTACATGGCACAACTATCTTTTTTATTTATTTGAAACATTTCTTTGCCACCTTTCCACCCAAATTGGGTCCCCAAAGTGGTAAACAGTAAAACACTGCTTTTGATCCACTTCAGTCAAGGTCACAGGATGGAGTCAGCACTAAGTTGCCCTTACAGATAGCCTCCAGAGACACCTGGATTGGGGTGACTTAGTGCTGCTGTACTTTTAGACAGCAGCATTCAATACAGTCAGTTATGATCTTATGACCCACCACCTCACCAACATAGTAGTTCAGAGAATTGCCCTACAGTGGTTTTCCCCCTTTCTCCATGGCTGGGATCAGAGGGTAACACTTGGTCAGGAGATCTTCCAGGAATATCCACTTAAATGTGGATATTCAGGGAGCAATCCTCTCACTAATGTTGTTTAACATCTGCATGTGCCCCCTTGCCCAGTTGGTTTGGAGGTTTGGGCTGGGTTGCCACCAATATGCTGATGACATCCAGCTCTATCTGTTGTTGGACAGCTGCCTGGACTCTTCCCTGGAGAATCTGACCAGGGTGCTGGGTTCCATGTCTGGATGGTTGCAGCAAAGCGGGCTGAAACATAATCCAACAAAGATGGAGGTCCTGTATGTAAGCCGTGGAGGAGGGGAGTGTTAAGTCAGGAACTGGGCAGCCCACCTTGGATGGCATGTGAAGTAAGATGGAGCTTTTCCACAAGGCCTTCAGTTTAGGTGGAGGGTGTCCAATGAAGCCATCCTCCTTCACTGAAGTTTTCCATCATTATCCAGCTCAAACAGATAGACAAAAAGACAAACAAATCATAAAACATTTCAGCATTAAAACATTTAAGGAATATATAAAATAAACTTTAAAAAAACCAAGCATATGTACATATGAACACCCAAGGCTTTTTTTTTTGTAGGAGGAACTCGTTTGCATATTAGGCCACACACCCCTGATGTAGCCAATCCCACTGGAGTTTACAGTAGGCCCTGTACCAAGAGCCCTGTAAGCTCTTGAAGGATTGGCTACATCAAGGGTGTGTGGCCTAATATGCAAAGAAATGCCTGCTACAAAAAAGCTCTGTGACCACCCAAACATACATAACAACACAACCATGGAAGAGGGTCAGTAACAGTTATTGGAGGTAGGGCTTTTTTTTAGCAGGAACACACAGGAATGCAGTTCTGACGGGCTTGATGTCAGGGGGTGTGGCCTAATATGCAAATGAGTTCTTGCTGGCCTTTTTGTGCCTAAAAGCCCTGTGTGAAACAATGGTGATGTCAGGGGTGTGGCCTAATATGCAAGTGAGTTCCTGCTGGGCTCTTTCTACAAAAAAGCCCTAACTGGAAGTACACTGAACCAACCAACCAATCAAAAAGTCTTCACTGACTGGTGATTAATGTCCCTTGGGAGATGAATGTCCCAGGGATTCCAAAACTTTGGCATGACATGATTAAGACTACCTGAAGAATCCAAAGATGACGAGAGTGGACAGGTAGACTCATATGGCATAACTTGAGGATGTCATCCCCTGATTTTGTTCTGCCAAATGGAAAGCAGCTATGGGGAGATTGCAATGTTAGTCAAAAGGACTGGGATGGGTTGTTTAGAGCAGGGGTCCCCAACCCCAGGGCCAGTCCATGGCCTGTTAGCAACCAGGCCATGAGTTGTATAATTATTTATTAATATATTACAATGTAGTAGTAATAATAATAATAATAATAATAATAATAATAATAATAATACATTGGATGTATATCCTGCCCTCCACTTCAAATCTCAGAGCAGCTCACAATCTCCTTTATCTTCTTCCCCCACAACAGACACCCTGTGAGGTAGGTGGGGCTGCAAGAGCTCTCTCAGAAGCTGCCCTTTCAAGGACAACTCTGCAAGTGCTATGGCTGACCCAAGGCCATTCCAGCAGCTGCAAGTGGAGGAGTGGGGAATTAAACCCAGTTTTCCCAGATAAGAGTCTGTGCACTTAACCACCACACCAACATAAAGTGCACAATTGTATCATCCCAAAATCATCCCCCCCTCCCAATCCATGGGAAATTGCCTTCCACAAAACCGGACCCTGGTGCCAAAAAGGTTGGGGACCACTGGTTTAGGGTAAGGTTTCCTGACAGCCATTTTTTTCCGTGCTCAGAATCACACTCACAGTTGAAGCTGCTTTTTCCTAATGAAAGACAAGCTATGGGGACATATTTTTGTTGCAATTAGTGGAAAAAACAACTTAGAAGGTAGAAAAATTAATGAAGGATAGTTGTATAACTACGGCTGCCCATAGATCCAGGTGGGCAGCCATGTTGGTCTGAAGCAATAGAACAAAGCTTGAGTCCAGGAGCACATTTAAGACCAACAAAGTTTTATTTAGAATGCACATAAAAGCTTATGTTCGGAATAAAACTTTGTTGGTCTTGAAGGTGGTACTGGACTCCAACATTGTTCTAGGGCTGTTCAGAGGACTCCATATGCAGCTCCAAAGTCTACAAATAACTCCCCTACCGAGATCATTTAGGTTCAGAAAAAATAGTGTGGTGGGGAGGAGGGAGCTCCCTCCCCTTGACATACGCTGCTGTCCTCAGTCAAATCCACTCCTGCAGGCTCTAGAAGACATGTCCCCTGCAGCTGCTGTGTGACAAATGTGAAAGTGAGTTGGGTTTAGGGAACTCAATCCCAAATATTTCAAAAATGTGTTGTGTAGCTTGGCACTGAGAGCCAGTGTGGTGTAGTAGTTAAGAGCAGTATTCTCTAATCTGGAAAACCTGGTTTGATTTCCCACTCCTCCTCCACATAAAGCCAGCTGGGTGACCTTGGGCCAGTCACAGTTCTCTCAGAGCTCTCTCAGTCCCACCTGCCTCACAGGGTATCTGTTGTGGGGAGAGGAAGGGAAGGAAATTGTAAATGGCTTTGAGACTCTGAGTGGATGGCAGCATATAAATCCTCCTCCTCTTCCTTCTTCCATGTAAAATGCACCCCAATGCCCTGGTCCCAATCAAAAGCAGAATCCTATGCACCAGCATAATTTTGCTTATCTTTAGAAGAAACTACACTGCTATAAAAGTAGATTTGGGAGTTCATTCACAGAACTACTGGCATCTCATGTAGTTGGGCTCCCAGGTACTGGAAACAATCAGTAGCCGTAGTCATTGCCTCTCTTTCCTAGAGGCCTCTAGTCGGCCTGGGCTGATATGGAATTTGGTCTGATTCTACAAGGCAATTGTTATGTTCCTAATGCTGCTTGCTTTTGGAATCCGGAACTACTCCTGGATCTTTTTCAAGCTCAATGCACAGCAGCCAAGAGGGTTAGAGCGCCTGCTCCGGCTGCAACGCCACTTAGGATGTTCTCCGCAGCTGAGAACGAAACATCTGGAAGGAAAACTTTCTCCAGTAGAATACGGCACTTGAGCCCGAAAGATTCTACAAACCCTAATGATGTTACCTGCCATGAAAACCTGAAATCTTTGATAACTTTTTCAAGCTGGTAATTAAAACAGATTTTAATTAAATGATGGGAAACCAGTGCAGATCCAATAGTAAGGAACTATTGTGCTGGATCCTGTGGATTCCCCCCCCTCCCATAATGATGAAGCTTTCTTCCAGCTGAAAGAAAGGGGAAAGTTCCACAAAATCTGAGCCAATGGCAGGGATCCAGTCATCCATTCATGTAAGAGATATAGTTTTCCATTCCTGCAGTCATTTCCAACTCTCTGAGATGTCATTTCTGGGGTTATAGGATCCCTATAGAGTAGGACTGCCAAACTGTCAGAAAAACTTGCAGTCTCAACCTGGAGATTCCAGCGATTCTGAGAGCAAGGGCTTTTTTTAGCAGGAACACACAGGAACACAGTTCGAGCTGGCTTGACATCAGGGGGTGTGGCCTAATATGCAAATGAGTTCCTGCTGGACTTTTTCCTACAAAAAAAAGCCTTGCTGAGAGCTATTCTTTGTCACTTCCTGGCAGCTCTCAGAACTGCCAGGAACTCTATGGTAAGAGCTTCTGTAAGCAGATAGCACCTTGTTTTTTCTTTTTAATTTTTTCTCACGGGATGTTGACCCCCACCCCCACCCCATACACACACACACACAACCCTCCAAGTGGTTGCCAGGCACTGCCTAGCAGGAGCAACCCCAAGGAGAGGAACAGTCATTTTAATTGGTGAACTAGAAAGGGACAAGCAAAGCTATGGAGATATGCTTCAGTAAGGAGAGATTTCACCATCTTGGCCTTCTTCACTGTAGTCACCCTGCCCCAACCTGCACTGCTTTTCCTCTGTGCAAGTCCTGCTACATGAGAATGATGTGTGTGGCTTGGAGGAGGGTCAGAAGAGAGTGGCTTTTAGGAACATAGAGGAATGCAGGGAAACTCTGTATTCTGTGCATGGAACAAAAGGTAAGATCATAGAGTTGGAAGGGACCCCCCAGGGGCATCTACTCCAACCCTCTGCACAATGCAGGAAATTCGCAAACACCTCCCCCTTAATTCACAGGATCTGCATTGCTGTCAGGTGGCCATCTAGCCTCTGTTTAAAAACCTCCAAGGAAGGAGAGCTCATCACTTCCTGAGGAAGCCTGTTCCACCGAGGAACCGCTCCAACTGTCAGGAAGTTTTTCCTAATGTTGAGCTGGAAACTCTTCTGATTTAATTTCAACCCATTTGTTCTGGTCCTACCTTCTGTGACAACAGAAAACAATTCTACACCAGTTAGGGTTGCAGGCATTAGGCTAGGAAACACCTGGAAATTTGGGGGATGGAACCCGAGAAAGGCAGGTTTGGAAGAGGGAGGGACTTCAACGGGTGTAATGTCATAACATCCACCCTCCAAAGCAGCCATTTTCTCCAGGTGAACTGATCTCTGTTGCCTGGAGATCAGTTGTAATCCCAGGAGTTCTCCTGCTACCACCTGGAGGCTGGCAACCCTAACATGCATATGTCCTCAGAATAATGTTAACTGAACAAACCAAATGCTATTTTGTTTTTATTAAAATTTATTGTGAAGAATGCAGCCTTGGCAGTTTCTTGTATGAATATGCTGTTAAGCAGCCAACTAAATCCTAACTCCAGGTTGGTATTCTTAATTTCCACCAGGGAGTATAGTAATAAATTCGTCATCCCTCCCCCCCTTTAAACTAGTGAACTGTGACAGAATTATTTTGCAACTTAACAACTCTGCAAATTATTCTCATTTCCACTCTGGCGTTGCCCCTCCCTCACCGGGCTGATTTAACTAGTGCTAAGTATAAAACACTTTAGTGAGGTAAGCTTTGTGTAGTCACAAAAACTAGATTAATGCACATGGGTAATTTCTGGCATTGGTTAAATGCCTGTAGTGCTGAACTTCACGAAAGTAGGATTGATGAGTTCAGCCATTAGGTGCTGAAGTGTAGAGCAGAGAGAGACGACTTGTTTCTTGTTTAAATTGAAATCATTTCAATTCATTTCCTTCTTGGTTGGACAGAAGCATGTTTTTTCAATAGGGAGGAAATCTTGAGGGAATCCATTGACCTAGCCAGTCATATAATGCAAAAAGTTAATGGGCAAAAATGATATTCATCTGCAGTTTATAATAGCATTTCCCCCCCCCTCTCTTCTCTCCCCTCTCCCCTCACTCCGTGAACCTTACAAAAGGAAAACATATTATAAGAGCAGCCACGAGGCTGGTAGACACATGACCTTTAACAATTATCAGGTCTGTGGCAAAATAAAATTTAATTTAAAAAAAAAAACAAACACAAATTTTGATGTGGAGATAATAAATTATAAATTACGGGAGTCGGAGGCATCCAGCAACTTGTAAGTAACAGTCCCGTCTCTTAGCAACAAGCTGGGGGGAAGCAGTTTGTTGATACGAGGAGAGCAGACAGGATTGTTTTGCGATGATTACCACCAAGGAACCAGGAACAACATTTTAACACCTGCCGCAGGGCACTTCTGCACCTAGCTAGGCATCTCTCCAGTGGCCCACAAAGCCTGGGCTAGCTGCCAGAAGGCTTCTGAGGCCTACCTCTCCACCACAGCAGGCCGAGGGAAACAAAAAGGACCCCAGAGGAAAGATCAAAGCAGGGAAGTTCAGGTGTGCTATACGCTTCCACTGGAGTTCTGTTCTGTTCAGTTCCTTTCCAGGGACAAGAAGCGAACCGTTGATTTTCAAGCTTTTGTCTTCCTTTCCTCCTGGCATCTATTGTTTCTCTGTTCTTTAACCCGGGGATGGACAGAGCCTTTCTTTGCCACAGATGTCCCCAGCAGAAATAGATCTTGGGAAGAACCAAGGCTTTTTTTGTAGCAGGAACGCCTTTGCATATTAGGCCACACACCTCTGATGTAGCCAATCCTCCTGGAGCTTACAGCAGACCCTGTACTAAGAGCCCTGTAAGCTCTTGGAGGATTGGCTACATCAGGGGTGTGTGGCCTAATATGCAAAGGAGTTCCTGCTTAAAAAAAAAAACCCTGGGAAGAACTGAAACCCTTCTAAAATGCATGTTTTCAAAGCTCATGTATCATTTTCAAGATAGCCAATGACTCCAAGTTGACATTGATCCTTGTGTTGTTTCTATGGTTGCTAGCCTCCAGAGGGTAGCTAAAGATCTCCTGCTATTACAGCTGATCTCCAGGCGACAGAGATAAGCTTACCTGGAGAGAATGGCAGCTTTGGAAGATGTACTCTATGGCATTATACCCCGCTGAAGTCCCTCCCTCTCCAAACCTCGCCTTTCTCATGCTCCACCTCCAAAATCTTCAGGTATTTCCCAACCTGGTCCTGGCAACCCTCATTGTTTAATATGAAATCATACCAATTTGGAGGTGCTGAGACTAGCATTCTGGTTTTGGTGCTGAATTTTTATTTCATTACACTTATATCCCACCCTCCCCTGACAAGCTCAGGGTGGGATATAATGAATTTGTCCAGCTCCCAAGATCATATTCACAGTGGACAACAGTTCATCAAGCGCTCATGAGATTTCATTCCCCATTGTCAAATCAGAACCAGTGGATCTGGCAGGTGTAGGCTGTATGGAACTGCATGATGCCTATTTCTGCCTAAACAAGACTGATGCATTGAATACCAGGTTACATTTCAGAAATGCATTCTCATCTAGGTAGTGAGATTTGAAACAGCAGCAGTGTGTACTGCTTTGGCAAGAGGCATTGGCCTGGAATTCAGAATCCTCTTGTACAGTTGCCTGTTAATAGCCAGCATCGTTTTATTCTAGTGGCTAAAATGCATCTGTGCAGTGAACAACATTCACTCTGACACAAGGTTGGTAGTCACTGTGTATGTAAGCCCAGAATTCTAGAGCTGTCCATAATGGTTCATGAAATCCACAAAAAACCCATGATTGTAAGGTTGCCAGCCCAGGGGTGGAGGAGGGGTCCCACCACCACCAGACCCCATTCCCCACTTTGACTACCTGACTGGGAGGGGAAATTACCAAGAGAGAGGGGGAGGCCCAGGTCATGTCACTGGTAATGTCACTCCTGGTATGCACATAAAGTGGTGGTGTCATACCGCAATGTCTGGGTGATACTCTGGTATTTAGACAAAAACTCTGAAGTAGAAGCCGCTTTTACCATAGAGGTTTTGCCCAAATACCAAAGCAACAACATGACACTGGTGTTATGACAACACTTCCTGTGAACACTGGAAATGATGTTGCAACATCACCTGGGCCACCTTCAATTTCCTGGTAAGTCCCACCCCGCCCCCCCCCCCATCCTCCACCAGTTACCAGGACAGACCTGGCAACTCTACATGGTTGCCTACATAATGCAGCCCCGTCCCCCAAACCACAGTTCAAGAGGGATGAGGGAAGGATATGCTCGCACAAAGTATTTATGTTATAATTTAGAAGAGAGGTAGGTCTTTCGTATCACACACTACTCAGTCCTTTTAATTGAAGATAATGGGGATTAAACCAATGTGGTATAGTGGTTAAGAGATGTGGAGAGATTCAGAGAGCTAGGTTTGATTTCCCCTCTCCTTCACATGAAGCTTGTTGGGTGACCTTGGGCCAGTCGTAGTTAGAGTAGCTAACTCCAGGTGAGGAAATACTTGGAGTTTTTTGGGTTGAACCTAAGGAGAGTGGGGTTTGGGGAGGTATATAATGCCATTGAGTCCACCTTCCAAAGTGGCCATTTTCTCCAGGTGAACAGATTTCTGTCACCAGAGTTCAGTTATAAGAGTGGGGGATCTCCAGCCTTTACCTGGAGATTGGCAGCACTATGTTCTCTCAGAACTCTCTCAGCTCCATCTACCCCACAAGGTGCCTGTTGTGGGGAATGTGATTGAAACCTGTTTTGGGACTCCTTAAGATAGAGAAAAGTGGGGTATAAAAAACTACTCTGCTTCTTCTAAACCTGGGGCCTTCTGCATGCAAAGCAGATGCTCTACCACTGAGTCATCACCTGACAATTATATACACAAAGCAGCCTACACATTGAGCCATCCTGTTTGTCTGTCAAGGCCAGTATTGTCTAGTCTGCCAGGCAGTGGCTTTCCAGGGTTTCAGGCAGAGAGGTCTTTCCATTCACATCACCTCCTGTCTGATTCTTACAAGTGGAGATACCGAGGATTGAACCTGGGACCTTCTGTGTGCCAAGCAGATGCTTTTCCACTGTGCCACAGCCTGTCTTTGTTTGACAGGGCCCTCAGGCTCATCCAAGCAATTTTTTCCCCCTTTTGCCTTCTTGGGGACGATTGCATCCCAAGTCCTGTTCTTTTCACATCCTCTTTCTGTGTGATAGTTTTTGTGGTGTTTTCTTTTTTTTAAATAAACATGCTACCTCCAGGCTCTGCCGTGTCCCAGAATGCAGTGCGACACCCTGGCAGGAGTTCAGCCACAGACTAAACATTTGGCTCGCTGACAGGAGAACTGCCAAGAGTTGGCAACAGGAGACTCGCCGGGAAGCAGCAGGCTGCTAAACCCTTTCACATTTTTAATTAGATCCACACACCCATGTCTTTGAGCTATCATAAATATACAGATGACACAGAGAGCATTATTTAGGGGGTAAAACACATACACTCACTCACACACAAATGAAAAGTGTACTGTGGCCTCTCTCTCTTACCTTATTAAAATCATTTACCTACAGCAAGGGAGGGGGGACAGGTGAGAGGTGGTGCGACATTTAAGCACTGATTGCTGCAGTACATTTTTTGCCGGCACTGTGAGGATATGCAGGTCCTTTGGAATAACCAACATCTAGACTTAGTTGCAAGAGCATAGCCAGGAGAGGGCATTATCATCACCTACTCTACTATTTAATTTCCCAGCAGAATGATAGATCCAAGCCGAAAGGGTTCTTAAGCACATTCCTCGCTATAGTGATATTGCTGCTAATCTGTCTTTTTGTGTGTGTGCCTTCTTTCTGTATCCTGACTTTCACTGAGACATTGAAAGGAATTCAGGGAATCATAACGTTGGTGCTGCTGTTGTGTAAATCCCGCCTCCCTTCCCCATACACCTTATTGGATTCTGTTGTGCTTTTTTTTAAAAAAAAAAGCCCTCCATCCTGCAGAGTTTTGTCTGCTTTGCGCAACTTGTCTGCTTTGCGCAACTTGGAAAGGGAGCACAAGCAATCAGTCAGGTTTAGAAGTATCCCGTGATCAAATTCCCTGTTAAAATTAGCAGAATTCATAGAGACGTGAAAACCATTCTGGGGGAGTCTACAATAAACAGACAAGGAGAGGAGATTCACTGGAAATATCCTGAGAATTTCAGCTACACAATTCCCTTTATTTCTCTGCTTTGTTTTTATGCTGTTGAAATTCCACCTGCATTTTCATGTGCGCTAAGGATTGCCACAGATATTTCTGCTAAAGCAAGACTCAAAGGGGAGCTCTCCTCCTCCACCTCCTCCTCCTCCAACACATTTCATGGGAGATTCACACCCACGTTTATCAAACAATGCTTCCACCTAGGATCATTCAACATATCCTTATAGTAGAAAAGCCCAGCAGGAGCTCATTTGCATATTAGGCCACACCTAATTGTTTCACACGGGGCTTTTTTTGTACAAAAAGCCCAGCAGGGACTCATTCACATATTACGTCATGCCCCCTGACACCAAGCCAGCTGGAACTGCATTCTTGTATGTTCCTGCTCAAAAAAAGCCCTGTTCCAGATTTTGCCAAAACTGAAATTCAAAGCAAAGTCTGGGACCAATTTCCCACTCATCCTAAGCCGCTCTCACATTTGTCTTCTCAGTGTGGCTGCCTTCTGATTTCACACTATCTGCCCCAGGGCTGCAGCAAGTGTTGGCATTTTTGTGCAGCAAACAAAAACCGCTAAAAACCAGTTTCTGTTTGCTGTGCAAAAATGCCGATGCTTGCTGCAGCCCCAGGACAGATAGTGTGAAATCGGAAGGAAGCCCCACTGAGAAAAGGAACATGAGAGCGATGTAAGGTGAGTGGGAAATCGGTGTGGGTTTCTTTCCTCAGCAAAACATCTGGAATCTTTCAAGAGAAGCCAAATGTGTTTAACAGGGTGTGTGGAATGGGTACAATTTATTGGCGTCCAGGGATCACAGAAGTCCGGGGCTGGGCTGTATGCCCATTACCAAAATGAGGTCTGTTAACTGATTGATTGATTAACTTAGCTAATATCATACTCCCCACCAACATGGACCCAATATGGCCTTCTTGCCTCCTCCCTTGTATCCTCACAACAACCTTGTGAGGTAGGTTAGGCTGAAAGTATGTGAGTGCCTCAAGGTTACCCAGAAAGATTCCATGAGAGAGTGGGGATTTGAACCTGGATCTCCCAGATCCTGCTTTGACACACTCATCATTACACCCTTCTGGCTTTCATTTATGACACATGCTAGCTTTCATTTATGCCCAGGCTAGCCCTCTCTCATCACATCTTAGAAGCTGAACAGGGTCAGCCCTGATTTAGTATGTGGATGGGAGACCTCCAAGGAATAGCAGAGTCAATAAGCAGAGTCAGACAATGGCAAACCACCTCTGAACATGCCTTGCCTTGAAAAACCTCAAGGGGTCGCTATAAGTTGGCTGTGACTTCACAGCGAAAATCAATCAATCAATACATAATCCAAAGGTCTTTTTTTATGCTGTGACACTCCCAGACACTCCAGGTGCCCCCTTTGAAAGTGTGTTCTGAGCGAGAGCCCAATTGCAAACAGCATCTCCCCACTAACCCTGCGCCAAACATACAGAAACCACAGGTGCCAGCAGGCTGAAGTGCCTCTTCTTTGGGGCAAGTGACTGCTGGGACATTAAATCTGCAGTCATCAGGGAAAGTTTTGCAAACTGCTTTGCATGTGAGAGCCAGTTTGGTGTAGTGGTTAAGTGTGCGGACTCTTATCTGGGAGAACCGGGTTTGATTCCCCACTCCTCCACTTGCACCTGCTGAAATGGCCTTGGGTCAGCCATAGCTCTGGCAGAGGTTGTCCTTGAAAGGGCAGCTGCTGTGAGAGCCCTCTCCAGCCCCACCCACCTCACAGGGTGTCTGTTGTGGGGGAGGAAGGTAAAGGAGATTGTGAGCCGCTCTGAGACTCTTTGGAGAGGAGGGCAGGATATAAATCCAATATCTTCTTCTTCATCTTCTTATTTCTGCCTGACTTGGTCCTCCCCATTTTCAAACTACTTCTCACAAAAACCACACACATTTTGCTTTCAGCCACATCTCTCTTCTCCACAACACCCAAAAATGCATGCTGACCCTCATCTTTCCTCATAACCTCCTCCATAGACCTCCTCCTTCCCACCCCTTTTCCTTGTTTAATAAGGATTCTTTTATTCTGCCTAAGCCAGAGTGATTCTCGGTATCTCTGATCTGCTACATTAATTTATACACCGATGTCCATTGCAAAGAACTTCTTCTTCAGGTGAGAGCTTTCCAAGTGGCACCTCCTTGGTCACTCAGCCCTTTCCTTGTCCACATGGATGGTGACAATCAGGGCTTTTTGGTAGAAAAAGCCCAGCAGGAAACATCAGCATTCTTCACACAGGAGCTCATTTGCATTTTTAGGCCACACCCCCTAATGCCAAGCCAGCCAGAACTGTGTTCCTGTGCGTTCCTGCTCAAAAAAAGCCCTGATGACAATGGACCTACCCAGTTTATTTAGCCATTCTTGTTTATAGAGAAATGGAGTGGGTGGGGGGGAAGTAACAGAGGGAAGATCACAGTAAATCCCCTGAAACAGTTCTTTCTCCCCTCTTTCTGCTACAGTTGCACCATCCAAACTTCTCCATGTGACTGGTAAAGGCTCAGATTCAACAGGTCCCAGATTCAATCCCAGTTATTGCTGCCAGCTCCGGGTTGGGAAATACTTGGAGATCTTGGGGGTGGGTCTGAGCGGGGGGGGGGGAGATATAGAAGGGACTTCAATGTGGTATAATGCCACAGAATCCACTTTCCAAAGCAGCCATTTTCTCCAGGTGATCTCTCAGAGATCTCCGGCCTGGAGGTTGGCAACCTGAATCCCATACCCCAGATTCCCACATGTATCTGAAGCAGGGATGCCCAAATGCTCACCAGTTCATCTCATGTCTTGATCACCAGTCAACCAAAGCAGACTGGTTTTTCAACAGACTGGCTGTGCATTCATCAACCTCGTTCAGAGATTGTTTTACCTTATTCAGTCTCAACAGCAAAGCAGAACACAGTTGGTTTTTCAGGCATACACACCTCACCCAGCCCAACAGTTTGCTCCCTGCCACACACACACACACACACACCATCCTAGCTGTGTCACTATTCTGCTCAGCAAGCATTTGTTACAACAGACAGTTAAATCAGTCACAAATCCTGTAAATCGGTCATAAAGAAACAATGTGTTTTAAAAGGTTTGGTGTTTGTCTGAGTAGTCCTCTGAGACATTAATAGCTGATCATCTATTGGGATTGGCAGCATTTTCACACATGTGCTGTTCTGAGAGGGGAGGTGATACAAATTTATTCCACCAGCATTTGGGTCATTCATTGCTCAGCTGAATAGATCCAGTATGCCCAGCTCAGGCCTGATTGTCACAATTGAGCACACACAGTAAATGTGATTGTTCAATATGTCTGAGGTAAAATTTGTACCATCCCTAATCTCAAGTAGTCAGTACTCAGAGTGATCTGTTCTTTCTCCAGCGGCTGCTTCACAGAGAAGACAAGTCGGCATAATCAAGATAGGGATATTATGGAATTTCATGAACACACCATTTTGATTTCTCAGAAAACCCACTTTTTGACACAGGCTTTCCAAACTTGGGATGAAACTGGAATCATCTTTTCTCCCACCATGCTAATGAAATTTGATACATACTGCTGCCATTAAAACTGATGCCTGCTTTTCATACACATGATCTAAAAAAGTCTAGAATTGGACATAAGTTATCATTTGCATAAAATGTTGTAAAATGACAATAGCAAAATGGTAAAACTAGAAAAGAAAAGAGGTGGGGCGGAAAGGCATATAATAAACGGACGTCTTTGTTTTTTGCTCTCAAGTGGCAGCCACTTTGTGGTGATCCCATAGGGGTTTCAAGACAAGAGACATTCCGAGGTAGTTTGCCATTGCCTTTCTCAGTGTAGGGACTATGTTATTTCTTGGTGATCTATCTGAATACTGATCATGGCTGAACCTGCTAGGGTTGCCAGGCCTCAGTTGGGAGCTGGGGATCCCCCAATTTCATGGGCTCCTGATTGCTGAAGGCCAGCTGACTGGCAGGGGGAAGCCCCACCCCCAACAGCTATGACCCAGCATGATTTCACCAATGACGCTCTGGTGTTTTGAGCAAAACTCTATGGTATTCCCCAAGCACACCCCCAGTCCTGGAAAGCTCCCTCCCACTCCCCACCTGTAAGAGCAGAGGACCTGGCAACCCTAGAACCTCCTTAGTTTCCAAGATCTAATGAGCTATACCAAAACTAAATTAAAACACATTTATATAACCCTAAATTTAGATTCTGCACAAGGCAACTGCAATCTTCCCCTCCCCGATCTCTAGGATAACCAGATACAACTCAGAAAATATCTGGGGATTTTGAGGGTGGAGCCAGGAGACTTTCCCATTTTCTAAACGAAATAAATAAGAATACAGCTGTGCAGTTCCTCTGAATGCAGTCTTCATTTTCCATCCCCCAGCAGCTGCACTTCCACTAAATGAAAGTGAACATGCATACACACACTCCCACAAAACAGTCAAAGTAAACACAGTTAGCGCACACACACTTTTGTGATCACACTGGGGCAATTTACTCATGGGAGTTGCTGAATGTAATCATCTGCTGTATTTCAACCATCTTTTTCAGACTAACAAGAAAAGGAAATCAGAGCAGCCTATGGGGTGAAATTTTCCTCTGAACAAGGGAAGGCTTTTAGGCCTTCATCACTGGGAACACAGAAAGAGTCAAGTTTACTTCATGACCAGGCCTCAAAGAACCAAGGCCCAGCCCAGTCGGGCACCCCAAATCCTGAGATGGAGTTTCCAATGAGACAGGTTTGTTTGGAATACATTGTATCAGCAAGCTATATTGCCCAACAGGACAGACTGATATATTAGGTCACAAATAAAGTACAAAATGTGCTTTGTGTGTGTGTGTGGGGGGGGGGGGTTGTTGTTGTTTCATCTTGGACAACTGACAGAGCAACCTCACATTTTGGCAGCTAAGAATTCTTAGCATTTCACTTTGAATGGAAACAGTAGCTGTAGCACCATCCTGCAGCTAGAGGAGACATGCACAAAGCGTGTTGTTACCGGGTCCCCCAAGGGGTTGAGTTTTCCATCGTATTTCCCCTAATTTTAAAGAAAATTTAACAAGGAAATGAAATACTTGAAATGCTGGGGGAAAATAAAAGATCACATGCAATCTTGCCTGTGAGCACAAATTTTATAAATAGACGCTCTGGCAAACATCAAAGAAATTGCTGCCGAGAGAAACTAACTGATCATGTATATTTTACGTTGCCCATTTATTCCAAGTGGAGTTAGCCTCATGCTACCAGTTAAGTCTGAAAGAGCAACTAAAACACTGCCCATCTGGGATGTCTTGTGAAGTCTGTTCTTTTTTCTTTTTTTTTAACCGTGCATGGTTTCCCTGAATATATTAATTAAATAACGCCGTAACACCTTGCACTTAAAAAAAAAAAAAAGACAAAATAAAATGATCCTGTTCAATGTAACAGGAGGGAGAGGAAATCTCTAATATGCATCATCAGTATTGAGCATGAATCAGACAATGTTTATTTTTATTTCATTTAGAAAATTTATAGCCCGCCTCTCCTGAGACCTGTTCAAAGCGGCTTACAGCTAAGTTAATAAAACAAAACCATTACAGCTAGAGACCAAGTCCTATGTGGAAAGGCTGAAGGAGCTGGGTATGTTTAGCCTGGAGAGGACATGGTTGAGAGGTGATATGATCACCATTTTTAAGTACTTGAAGGGCTGTCATATAGATAATGGTGCAGAATTGTTTTCTGTTGCCCCTGAAGGTAGGACCAGAACCAATAGATTGAAATTAAATCAGAAGAGTTTCCGGCTCAACATTAGGAAGAACTTTCTGACAAAGTGGTTCCTCAGTGGTTCCTTGGAGGTTTTTAAACAGAGGCTAGATGGGCCACCTGCAAGGAGAGGGTGGGGGCAGGAGGGGGTACCCCTGTAGGCCAGGAGTTGCCCTAGGCTTCCACCTACCTGGCCTACTTGGGCACACCAGGCTTTTAGTACTGACTTAAAACTGCAACACTTTCTCATCAGACTTGCCCAAATCTACTTTAGAACTGCACATTAAGAAAGGTGTTATAAATTTGTAATGATAGAACCACAGTACAGATAGGTTCAAGGAATGCTGGCCCATTTCTTTTCACAAGATTTAGAATACACAAATGGTGACATGGGATGGGGAAAAAAAACAGGCAAATTTAGCAAATGGATTTTAACCAATGCTGAAAGTACAAGGGCTAAACTATGGAGACAAAGTAGGGTAGCTCTGCTACATGGTACAACTGAAGTCAGGAGAGATGCTGAAAATGGTGCTGCTAAGTTTCAAAACTGGTGGCTGGGGGCTCACATTTGCTCTAGGGCATATGCCCTCCCAACAGCTTTGGCCAGCTGGTCCCTTTCTTAAAGGAAAAAAAAAAAAAGGTTGCAAGAAAGCTATGGTTGCTTCAGCCAGAAATGTCTGCAGTGAAAATTGCACAGGTATTTCCTTCGCCGTAAAATCTGCCTCTAATTAGAAGATGGCTGTTTCTCATTATTAACTACGCAGAAAGAAGGAGCTAATTTCTTTGAAAGTCAAACAATGTATTAATGTGGCTAATCTCTTGCTGGAAGGGAAATCATTTTAGGTATAAATAAGTGGGTAACATTTCATGGCTTGACCATCGTTTGACACGCAGCAAAACAGTAAGCAGCTAATTAGTGCTCTGAAAATATGGTTCACGCGCGTGTGGAAACATCACATGCCTTTTGTGAGACCCTGGTAATAAAATACTGAAAAACCTTCTTCTTCCATATAAAGTCTCCTTGCTTAATGTGATCCATTGCAAGTGAGAGATGGTCAATCAGATTTCTGGACCTTTTTTAAAAATAAAATTGGATTAATCTGAAAGAAAGCCATTTGAAAATATATAATTTTTCTATTATTTTCTTTTGGGAATGAACATACCGCCTCTTCACTATTCTCCTCTAGGCAGCTTACAACCATAAAAACATCATAAGTCATCACTATAAAAACTAAACAAACCATTAAAAAGGTAAAGATAATCCCCTATGCAAGCACCAGTCATTTCCAACTCTGGGGTGACGTTGCTTTCACAACATTTTCACGGCAGACTTTTTATGGGGTGGTTTGCCATTGCCTTCCCCAGTCATCTACACTTTCCCCCCAGCAAGCTGGGTACTCATTTTACCAACCTAGGAAGGACAGAAGGTTGAGTCAACCTTGAGCCAGCTACTTGAACCCAGCTTCCACCAGGATCAAACTCAGGTCATGAGCAGAGCTTGGACTGCAGTACTGCAGCTTACCACTCCGTGCCACAGGGCATTAAACCATTAAAACAGCATAAAATAATTACCCTAAAAATATCCACAAAACAAAACTCTGTCCAGAAGCATATAGATTTTTTAAAAAAACACCCTATATATATATAAAGCCAGGGTAAAAAGAAATGTTTTGGCCTGGCACCTAAAAGACAGCATGGTAGGTAAGTTTGCCATCCTCCAGGTGGGGCCTAGATTTCTCCTGGAAATACAGCTCATATCTAGTCACCAGAGATCAGCTCACCTAGAAGAAAAGGTAGCTTCAGAGGGTAGAATCACATATCTGCTGAATTCCTTCCCCTTCCCTTCTCAAGCCCTGTACTCTTCAGGCTCTACTCCATTTCCAGGAATTTTCCACGTCAGAGTTGACAACCATTTTTTTTGGTATTCTTTTTTTGTATTTATATGTGCGCGTATGTGGGCATGCACACCTGTAAGTCATGGCGACCTCAGGTGACTGACCCCCACTGGGGGCCTGGAGGATATTCCAGGAGGCAGCTGAATAAAGATTGCCCCCAACTCCCAAATTCTGGTATTCCAAGGACTCCCATCCTAGTACTTGTCAGAGTTGACCCTGCTTAACTTCTGAGATCTGATGAGATCAGACTTGCCTGTGAACAGGGGCAGCCCTAGGGCATCTGGTGCCCTAGGCACCGCCCCCCTCAACCCTGCCACCCCTGCAAGCAAAGCTGGAGGGTGGTGAGGGCACACGCAGTGAAACAGAGAGGTTGCATGTTGCCTGCTCGCCATTGCTCCGCCTTCCAGCCTGATGAGTTGTCTTCCACGTGAAATGGAGTCATTTTATTGTTTTATCTGTTTACATTTATTTCTAATTTTTATAGCAAATTATAATTGTTTAAGTTTGTTGTAATCTACCCTGAGCCCACTTGTGGGATAGGGTGGACTAGAAATTAACATAAATAAATAAAGTCTGCAGTGCCTTTGAGCCCTCCCTGCCCTCTGGCTTTGCCTGTGAGGATGGCTGAAGGGGGCAGGTGGTGGGGGCAGGGCTCCGTGGAGGATGCTGGGTGATGCATGGCCTCTTCCCAGCTCCCAGGGCCTCTCCTCCCAGGCAATATCGGTTGCCCTGGAGACAGGAGTGGGAGGGAGGGCCCAATCCAATGTCCTTTCCATGCCCACACCCTAGGCAGCCATCTTGGGCTACCTAGTGGACAGGTCACCCCTGCCTGTGAGTTGGCAACATTAATGGTAGGCAGGCACGAGGTGAGCCTTCAGGAGAAGAGCATTCCCCATGTGAGGTGCCACCCCAATGACCTACATTGCACTTAACACCTTTCAAAGTCAGAAAGAGGTAGCTGTTGGAAAGGGGGAAATGAGACTTAAAGCACTGTCAGTGGCAATGTGAGACAGAGATGAGGAAATATACTCTGTTTCATTACTTTTTATGTTCCATGTATATTTCTCAATAGTACAACCTCCTTTTTTTTTTTTGCTGTTGTATTTGTAGATTATGTTTGCATTGTGCATGGATGTTATTCAGTTTTTATATGCAATGTATACAGTATTTATATGTACATTGTACATTATTTAGACATGTAATGTATGAAGAATGCTGATTTATTGGCACAGAAATACTGTTGCAAAATACATACATTTTATAGACAAAATTCAGTGTGGGCCATCAGACAATGGTGCAAGAACAAAGACTCAGAGGTTCAGTTTGCGCAAGGGGAAAAAACAAGATCAAAATAGGGATCGTTCGTCCAAACAGCAGGTATGAGATATTTGAAAGCATCCCTAGTGTGACATTGTTCAGAAATTCCAGAGAAAAGTAATCCAAATAATAGGAAGAATTATAGATTAGTTCCTGTCTATTGATCCATTTATGGTACATCTCTATTATTCTGAAAATAAATTTGTTTGCAAAGGAGATACAAAAATAGTTAGAAATGTTATAACTGCATCCCTAAGTGGTGAAACTCTCCCATCGCACCCTGTTCTATTTATGTATACTGTAGTTTATTGTTTCTATTGTTGTGAGCTGCCTTGAGCCTGCTTCACCGGGGAGGGTGGGATATAAATTCAATAAACCTAAACCTCCAAAGATAGCTGGTTAGTTAGATGAGAAATAACCAAGATGATGAAATTAACAAATATAGTGAGGATTAGAGAAGAAGCAACAGACAAATGATCCATTTCAGTAAGGTGGAGTAAATTGGTTTCTTTTGGGAATGTGGCTTCCAGATACAAAATGGTAATATCGGTTATGTTGCTTTTTCATAAGAATCCAAACAATGAATGGAAAACATTGTTCAAATGACCACCTTAAATGTTCTTTCTTTTCTATATCTGTCTAGTCAGCTGGGGGAGGGGAGACTGCAACTGCTGTTCATTCGATATTTTTTTAACTTTAAAAATACAGACCTAAGGATGAAATGTAGCTGTAATTTCAAATTTTGATGGGAACACAGCAACAATGATAGTTTTCATGTGCAATATTTTTTGTCATGCCAAAATGGACAATTTCTTTTATGTGTGGGTTGCTGCTATGGTTCTCAACACCGCCTTGGCAAATTCCAGAATATTTGAGAGGTGGTATCTAGTAAGGGAAAGTTTTGAACGATGTGATGTCCCTTTCGCTGATGCTCTAGTCTTTACCCCAGAGATTAAAGAAATTCCTAGAGCACTGTTATATGGAGGCTACTCCCCCTCTCCTTAATTCCTCAAAAGCAGGAAGATGGGATTAGGGGTAGGTAAATCCCCATCCTGGCTGGTAAATGGGAGGCCTAGTTTTGGCAGATGGGTATCCAGGTAACAGATCAAAATTCCAGCCAATGGCACCTTTAAAACCAACAACGTTTTATTCAAAGTATGAGCTTTCGTGCTCATACCTTGAATAAAACTTTGTTGGTCTTAAAGGTGCCACTGAACTTGAATTTTGTTCTATTGCTTCAGACCAACATGCTGCCCACCTGAATTTATCTTCATGGGTAACAGATGCAACTGTTTCTATTTAATCTCGAATAAACTACTTGGGGAGTCAATATGCTGTAGTAGTGGCTGAGTGCGTTGGACTAAGCCTGCAGAGGCCCACATCTCTACTGTGGCCTTAATATTGGCATTCAGTTTCGTTTTCCAGGTTCTATTGCATTGTTCATTGTATATCATATACTGTATGTTCACACTGCGACTCACATTGCCATTCCGTTTTGTACTCCTAGCCCTATTAGATTCACAGCGCAATCCAGAAAGGGGGGAGCTGAAAGTGCTCTGGAGGCGGACTTACCGCTACGCCGGAGGTAGGGAGAGATACTCCGGCATATCCCCCTCAGTGCCAGCAGAAATGGGACATGAGCCACTCTCCGGCCGCCGCAGCATGCCACCGCAATTGGTTGAGGGTGGAGTGCCACACAGCCGAGTTCGGGGTGTAGCAGAGGCGCAGGGCAGCATGTCGGCGCAGGAGGGGGCTGACACAGGGCATGGCCTCTACTGGTCGGGTCCCAGGGACTTTTCAGTGCGGGAATGTCCCCCCGCCAAGTGCAAACCCGCGCCATGGAAAATGCTGGTGTGCCCCATAGGCACTCGTTGAAACCAAAAACAAAGGTCGCCTCTGCCACTGCAGAAGCTCGCAAACCCCTTAGGGAATGGCATGATTGCCTCGCCAATCCCCTTGCGCCTCGAGCTGATGAGCCCCTTCCCCAGCACCCAATCACGGTCAACCCACTCCTAGAAATACTTCTCCTCTGGCCTCACACAACTCAGTTGTTAGGGACAGCTTCGCATGGCAGGAGGCTCTGCCAGTGAGCTTAGAGCAACTTAGAGTGAGGATCAGGCAGGCATGATGGTAATGGGTTTTGCACTGTATGCTTGCTTTGACAGTATCTTTGACTTGCGAGGGGGAGAGAGAGGTCTCTCCCCTGGGGCTAACTGCTCTTGTTTCCAGGTATCCACAGGTTCTGGGCTCCCGGAGGCTCTGCATGCAAGGACTGTTGCCCATGGCTGGGTAAGTTCCACTGTGCCCCCCAGTCCTCCCCCTCCCCTCATTCTCGACTGCTCAGTGTGCGAGTGTCTTTGGCACTTGAACCTGGCAGAGGGCTCCAGCAGGGAGCATTTGCTGACCCCGCTACCCTGTGCTGCTGCCTGCTCCCTTCCCTTTGTCTGCCCTCTGCTGCTTTCCCAACCCCTGGCAGGGTACGGTGTGTGTGTGTGTGTGTGGCGGCTGCCCCATTGCAGGGAGGTGGGTCAGAGACTGTCCCTTTAAGAGAGCGCCCGGCTGAAACATGGCCTGCTCTTCCAGCCGCCACCCCTGCAGGTGCTCTTGATCTCTGTCTCCATTTTGCAAGTGGGACTCCAACACAGAGGCTTCCATGTGTGTCGCTCCATGGCCCCCCACTTCCTCAGCTGTTTCTGCCTGCTGCCCTGAATGGAGTCCCATCCATGGCGAGACTGCCCAGCACGCACCAGGGAGACTGTTGCACTCTGTTCCGGAAAAATAAAGTCTGAACTGTGCCCTCTGTTGTCTCTCCTGCTTGGCATCTGCTGCACGTTCCCTGGGCAACTCCGCCCCCCCTGTCAGTGACCTCTCCGAGGGAATGCCTGGGAGGGTGGGCAGACTTAGTTCTGGGGGGGGAATTGTATATGAGCCACCACGCTGCTCCCCATGTGGCTGGACAGGGGAGGGGGTTCTGCCCCTCAGCCTGCCCGGGCTGACAGCCTACCCGACCCCACAGGGCTGTTGTGAGCGGGGCACTAAGGCGGGGCTGATGAAGTGGACTCTGAATTCTGCAGCTGATGCACTTGCACTCTGAGTTCTGCGGCCCCCGGGGGAGGTGTTTCGTGCCCACACAGGGGATCTTTGGGTGGGGGGGTGTCTGCTGCTGGGCTGCTCACTCCCAGACACACATTCCAGCCACTGTCTATGACAGCAAACTCCTGCACTTGGTACTTCCTGCTTGTCTGCCTGCCATTGGCAGAGTCACTGACAGCGGGAGGGTGTGAGGGGATTGATGCCTTTTCCGTGGTCCCGTGCGGGCCTGTCCTGCCCCCACCCCCGCCTCGCCACCAGGCCAGACTTCTTGTGTGCACGTGCTCAGCCTCACTCCTGTTCCCTCCCCATGTTGGCGGGATGTCTCTCCTTTGCCTTTGATGGTCTGCCCATCATTGGCTCCATTCTCTGTTTGGGGGCAGGTTGGGGATGGCTATCAGCCTCTCCGGGGCCGCCTCTCCCCATCCCTGACTGTCATGAGCCGTGGCGCATGCGCCAGGATTGACCAATGGGGGGGGGTGGGCTGGCCCTCCCCTCCAGCTGCCTCCGCCTCCCTTGCATACCTACACCAGTAACATTGCCATGGTGACTGTCTCCCTCACGGCAAGCTACGCTACTCCCCTCCCCATGCTCCACTGTGATGAAGTTCTCAGGAAGTCTACTAGTGGCACGGCAGTTACACCACGGCCGGCTGCCACATATGTCTGGATTGTGCTGCCCGTCCTATGCTGTATGACTTTTTTTTTCTGTTTCTGTACTTTGTAGTCTATCTCAGTGAGAAAGGCAGGAAATCATAGTTGCCAGTCCCCCTAGTGGAGGCAGGGATCCCCCACCGCCAGGTCTCACTACCCCAGCAATCAGCTAGCAGTAGAGAATCTTACAGGAGAAAGAGGAAGGCCCTGGCAATGTCTGGTGCACACAGGAAGTGATATCATCACACCAGCAGTATCCAGGTGAAACTCTGGCATGTGGGCAAAAACTCTATGGTAAAAAGCCATTTCTACCACAGAGTGTTTGCCCAAATACCAGAGTGTCACCACAACATCAGAGCATGATGATGTCATTTCTGATGCATGTCAGAAGTGATGTAGCCAGTGACATTGCCTGTTGAATCAGGCCAATGGCCCATCCAGTTCAACACTCTGTGTCACACAGTGGCCAAAAAAACGCTCCAGGTGCCATCAGTGGGGCCAGGACACTAGAAGCCCTCCCACTGTTTTCCGCCCCCCAAGCACCAAGAACACAGATCATCACTGCCCCAGACAGAGAGTTCCAACAGTACACTGTGGCTAATAGCCACTGATGGACCTCTGCTCCATATGTTTATCTAATCCCCTCTTGAAGCTGGCTATGCTTCTGACCACCACCACCTCCTGTAGCAGTGAATTCCATGTGTAAGGCAACATTTTTCGCCAAAGTGCTTCTTTCCTGGAAAAACATGTTGTGAAGCATTTTCAGATATGTGGCAGGATGAGGGAGGCAAGGATGTTATGCTCCACTAATGGAAATCCCTGTCAGTCAATGGAAATTACTGCTGGATCCAAGCCCTGGTTTGTAGACCATTTTACCCACTCAACATTTTGATGTAGTTTCTCTCTTGTGAGGAAGTGAACGCAGAGTCTTTATTTTCTCATCAGTTTCTCTTTCCTCGAGCCACTTTTTCCTCATTAAAATCAACATGTTTTCAATGTTATTTTTGCATCAATTGCATATAAATGGCGCATAATGTATAAAATGCATGTATATGGAGCATAAATAGTCTGTACATAAAAATGGTGGTAAAATTTGTAAGAGACTCCAGAGAATTGTCAATGACAGCAGCAAAAATATGGCAAACAAAAAGCAATGACAATATATGAAATTTAAAAAGTCGCCTTGTCCCTATACCCAACAGTTAAATCAGTGTAGAAAAGGTTTCTCCGAAGTTAAAATATTTGAAAACCACTGATCTTGGAAATCAAAGTGCAGTAATTTTACCCTAACATAGCAGAAAGAGAAACAGACTGTAAGGCATTTTCAATCTTTAAAAGTAACTAAAAACACTATATCATACATTCTTCATGCATACCTGCACTAGTGCAGTTGCCACACTGATAGGGCATAAATGTGCAAATTACAGGACTTTTTATGTAGCAGGAACCCCTTTGCATATTAGACCACATACCCCTGATGTTGAAAATCCTCCAAGATCTTACAGAGCTCTTAGTACAGGGCCTACTTTAAGCTGCAAGAGGATTGGCTACACCAGGGGTGTGTGGCCTAATATCCAAAGGAGTTTCTGCTACCAAAAAAAAAAAGCCCTGTGCAAATAAATCTGCAGATCTGTGTCATAGACTGGAGCTATCCAGTGCTTAAATTGTGGAGAAAGAAAAAAGAGAGAGAGATGGGCTGTAGCTGGAAATTTTCTTTTGACTCAGAAATCTCCCTTGCAGCACAGAAAATTTGTCCCTTGTTAAAGATAAACGAAGGCTGGCTGTAGTCTCTCCCTAGTAAGGTCAATGAGCTTTACATGAGCTCTATTGCACTCTGTTATTATTTTATATACACCAGGATACAGAATTGGCACTAGGGATGCCACAGTCTTGGCTGCAAATGAGTGCGTGTGTGTTGGGGGTGATATGGTACTAACTAGAGGTGTGCATTCAGTTTGGCCGAACCAAATAGACTGCTGAATACGCCCTGATTTGGAAGTATACGGCGTCATATACTTCTGAATCCAATTAGAAGGCATTACACAGGAGCCGTATACAGCTCCCTGTATACTTCCAAATCAATATTCGGAAGTATACAGAACTCAGTGTAAAAGGCGGGAAAGCAGCTTCTGCAGCCTCAGGGAAGCTGCTTCCCTCCTTTCCCACCTTTGGAAGCCTTTTCCTGCCTCTCCCATAGCCTCCCTGGCATCAGGGAGGGAGAAGGAGAGGAGCCCCAGCAGCCAATCCAAAGCATGCATTTGCAAAATGCATTGCAAATGCATGCTTTGCAGGGCTGTTGTGTAGCTGATGGATGGGCTAATCCCCCAGTCATCAGCAACATTGTTGTTCTTTTGCTTACTTGGGTATCCAAGCAAACACTGGTCTCTGGCCAATCACAGAGCAGTAGTATTTTTTGAAACTGCTCTGTGTAGGGCCAGAGAACCTTTTTAAGGAGTCTGCCTGTCTGGACTCCATTCCATTGCTGTTGTGTTGGTGTGTGAGAGAGATTGTGTTGCGCTGGCCCTTGGCCTCAGCTGCTGCTGCTCTCTCTCAGCCTTGCCTGACCTGCCTGGAGAAGATATCTAAGCTATGACAGTCTTGGGGTTCTTGTTAGGATTTTAGTTAGGATAAAAGTAAAAGGACTTTTTAAGACTCAGAGTCCCTTTACTTATCCAGATTTGGTTGGGTGGGTAGCTTATTTGGGGTTAGGGTTAGGGGGTTCTGCTGGGGGTGGGGGCCTGGGGTGAGGGGTTTGCCAATTTGCCTATATCTTACTTAAGTGAGAGGACTTTTAAAAGTGAGGTGTCCTTTTACTTTTCCTGATTTGGGTGGCTTGGATGGTCAGGGTGAAGGTTTTTTTGGGGGGAAGGGGTTGGTTAAGTTCCTGTATAGTTAAAAGTCAAGGTTTTTTACTGTTTTAAAAGGATTTTGTGTTTGATTTGTTGCTGCTGTGTTGTGCTGCTGTTGTTCCTTTTCTCTTCTGGTTCTGGTTCTTGGGGGGGGGGGGCTGTTTGGCCTAATTTTTATTGTTAAAAAGTTCAATTTTTTAACAGTTGAGTTTGGTGGCCTTTTCGCAGTTGGATTTGTTTGGATCTGTTGCTGTTGGTTTTGCATCCTGTCCTGTTGTCCCTTTTCCTGGTTCTGTTTTTTTTGGGGGGTTAAAAGTTAAGTTTCCTGTTGTCACGTTTTTTTTTTTTAATTACCTCTGGTTGGTGTGAGGGGTTGGTGTGTGGACTGTGTGGGGTGGATCACTTTCATGTTATTATAGAGCTATTTTTGGAGTCTGAGGGTGCTTTCAGTTTGCCTAGGGCCATTAAATAGGCTGCCCCACTAATATGGGTGTTTTTAGGGATTGTGTTTTTTGAAGTTAAAAAAAAAATCCAGTTTAGGGCTTTATCTTATTTCAAAATTCAACTAGGCCAGATAGGGGCAATTTAAAAAAGATTTTAGGTTTCTCATAAAAGGCAGCATGACTACTAGGCCACATCAGGGTCCCTTTTAAAGAGACTAGGGTTGCAGTGCATCTTGCTTTCAGACACTGAAAACTGGCGAATCGTTAGATTTCCATAGGGTAAACCACAGCTTCTCTCTAGTTATAGGGGACACCTGATTTCTAATATGCAAGAAAATCCAGTTTGTCCCAGGATCTAGTTAGGAGAAGTTTAACTAGAAGGATTTAACAAGGATTGCCTTCATCTCAAGATAGCCTTTTAAAAACTGTAGCCAGGGTGAGGCAGGATCACCTAGTCTCCTAAACTTTACCAGACTACTACTACCACAACCCAAAGAAGAACAGGTTAGGGACCAAACAAACAAACAAGTTTTGGTGGGAGGGTTTTTAAAAAGAAGTCAGGGCACCTGTTGGTTCAGGGTACACTCTAGTGAGTTAGGTTTGTAAAAAAAAACCCACTCTAAATTCAGATTATGTGAGATTGGCCAAGGGTAACATGAGTGACAGGCAGCAGAAGAGGAGCCCTTGGGCAAGGCCAAGGAGAAGACTAGAGGAGTGGAGGGGAGGAGGAGGACCCAGTTTTTCCCCCTAGCTGTGCATAGAGCCACTCCACAGCCGCCTTCCAGCACTCTGACCTCTGGCCGGAGTGTGATGAAGAAGGCCAGCCTTGGGTCCTTCATTGAGGCTGCTGCTGCTGGGGCGCCACCAGCAGAGGTGCCATTAAGTGCTGGCAATGAGCAGGGGTCTGCTGCTTGGGCAGTCTCTCCTCCAGCTGATGTTGCTCGGCCTCAGCAGCTGGAGGAGGGAAAGCAAGAGCAGCCCTCCTTGGAGATGAGCTTTGGGGACAGTTTTCTGTCCAAAATGATCACCCCAAGGAAGGTGCAGAGTGTCATGCAGGAGCTGGAGGAGAAGTTGGTTGTGGAGGACCAGCCCCCTTCTTCAATTCCTTTGGGCACCAGCAGTCCTTCAGGGGATGGCCAGGAGGGGAGGCCGCATGGGGTGGAGGGGGAAGAAATGGAGATGCACGAGGTGCCTCCATCTCTGCCTACTTCCCCCCCCCCCCGGCAGCCAGCCCCTCCTGCCACCCCGAGACACAATGTGTCTGCCCCAAGCACCTCACAGGAGGTGGCTCTGGACACCTAAGCTGCTGATCAGCTTGGGCATCATACACCTCCAAAGTCTAGAAGCATTTCTGACTTACAGAGGATCCACGCTATGCGCAGTGCCAGTTGTACAGTGCCTGGATCAGTCGTGGGCGGGATCCTGCCCACCTGACTTTGGGGGGATGCAGAACCACCTGTGGAAGAACCACCAGATGGTGCTTCTTAAGGGGGAGACACAGGCTGGTGCTGGGGTGCCCAGGTGGCCAACACCACCCAGTCAGGAGGTCCTTCCCACCACGACTACCAAAAGAGCTCTCCAGGAGAGTTCCGCGACAGGGCAGGGACACCAGGCATCTCTGCCTTAGATGTTTGGTGGAAGTGGCTCCTGTGTGCCAGAGGTAATTAAAAAAACCAAGAGGGGGAATCAGGTATGGCAGGAGGGTGATCGCCTGGAACCTTGCCAGGTCAGTCACCCATGGGCTTCCATTTTCAGTGGTCAAGAATCCTGGTGTGCTAGGGTTGCTTGAGTACCTGGCATCCTTGTACAAAGTTCCTGCTAGAACCACCATTAGCAGGACCATTGTGCCATCTGTTTTCAGGGCGACCGGATCTGTGATGAAGGAGCATTTGTCCCATGTTGCCAAGGGGACTGTTCATTTCACCTCAGATATCTGCAGCTCCCAACATGTGTTTGAGGGGTATCTCTCCCTGACTGCCCATTGGTGGCCACCCAGTGAGCTGCAGGGTGGGGGTGGCAGTAGCAGCAGGCAAAGCCAGGGCCACCAGGCTGGCTATCACTGGGCCTCGCTGTACGCCAAAGCAGTTGACACGCCACACACAGCGGACACTCTTAGAGCCATCCTTTCACGGCAGTTAGAGGGCTGGGTAGGCAAGGACATCGCCACGGGCTTCGTGGTGATTGATGGTGGCTCCAACATCAAGGCGGCTGTTCAGCATCAGGGCCTAAAATGCCTTCCTTGAGTGGCCCACCTTCTCCACCTTGTAGTTAAGGACGCATTGGGCCAGACGAAAAGCCAGGATCGTTGGTATCTAGCTGCAACCTATGAGTACCAACTTCTGCTCCAGAAGTGTCGGCACATCACGGGTCACTTCTCACACAGCAGATACGGACTCTTATCTGCTGCGTGAGAAAAAGACGCTGACAGGTGTTCCAGGGCACCACCTGATTTGTGACATCAGCACACGCTGGAACTCCTCCTGTGCCATGCTGGTGCGCATGGTGGAGCAGAGAGCAGCCCTGAATGCCTTTGTCGCTGAGACAAGGGTCTTTCGGGATGAGAACCTTCTCACCCAAGAGGATTGGGTGGTCATTTCTCAAACTGTGGAGTTCTTGGGCCCTTCAAGACCCACACAGAAATGCTCTTGTCTGATATGGTGAGCATCACACTGGTCATCCCCATGGTCTACATGGCCCGTGAGGACCTGGCCTTGTTTCTAGTAAGAAAGAGGGAGGTGCCAGTGATGATGACAGGCAGCCAGCAGCCATACCAATGCTGATGTCCCTCTAATGGGACAGTGATAGCTGCTGTGTTGCTGCTGAGCTGAGAGAGAAATTGCCGTATATCTCCAGTATATATGGCTATTCCGAATACCAGTATTCAGAATTATATGGTATTCCGAATATTTTGGCCTCGTATATTCCTGAATTTGATTAATTCCAATTTTTTTTTTTTTTGCACACCCCTGGTACTAACTACTTATATGGGGAAAACAGAACTCCCACGGTCCTTTGCTAAATCATGCATGTATTAAGCAGTGCGTGTAGGTGAAAGCCAGTTGTACAGGTATGTATTAGAGATGAACAAACACCCATTGGTTCATCTTGTGCCTTATTAACAACAGTTGAAACCAGACATGATTTTTCGATGATCATCTTGATAGTTCATCAACCTGTTTCTAGATTGTTTCCCTTAACTCCTTACTGACCACACACTACAGCACAATCGGCTTTTCACACATGTGAGTTCGTTTACAGCCCAGTCGAGGTCTATGATCTCCCTCATCCTTGTTGCATAATTTCTCTGCTTAGCAGGCAGTTGTTTAGATCACTTACACATAATCTAAATAAGTTATCAATAAATTTTGTGTTTCAATAAAATTCTTTCCTTTTGTGTTCTTCTAAGTAGTGGTACTAATGGCTGCTAATCAGTTTGAATCAGCACCATCTTCACTCATGCAGAGTTTGGGGGAACCCCAGTGCAAACCAATTTAGATCACTCACAACTCATATAAATCACGGATCGATAAATGTTCTGTTTCAATAAAATCCTTCCATTCAATGTTTGGCTAAATAGCTGTTCTGCTAATGACTGATTGAGTCAGCAGAACCCTTGTCCATGCAGATTTTTGAGAAAACCTGATTCAAACCTATACGGCAAGCAGGGCTTTTTAAAAAAAAAAAAAAGAAAAAAGAAAAGAAGAAGCAGGAACGCAGTTCCTGCTGGCTCCGTGTCAGGCGGTATGGCCTAATATGTAAATGAATTCCTGCTAGGCTTTTTTGACAAAAAACTCTATGTGAAACAATGGTGACATCAGGGCGCGTGGCCTAATATGCAAATAAATTCCTGCTGGGCTTTTTCTACCCAAAAAACCCTGACGTGGCAAGCATTTGCAGCTGCTCAGCATGAACACACTGTATGATTGGCTCACAATGGATAGCTACCTTTGAATTAGCTAAATTTGACCATGAAATGTGTTCACAGCAAAATCTGCAGTGCCCCTTGGATCCCTGTGTATCTGCTGTAGTGCTAGACAGCCACCCAACAAACCCTGGCAAGTGGCTCAGTGAATGCTCAAACCAATCGCTGATAAATTAGGGGCACATTTGTAACTGCTGATCACTATGCAAGTCAAACCCATAGGAGTTCAGTTCCCTCTTACGGGCACTGAATATTTCAAATTACCTCAATCCATTCATTAATACATATTTATTAAAATATTGATATTCTACCTTTCCTCGGAGGACTTACAATTCCAAAGTAAAAACATAGGTAATGCTATTGTAATATTTCCACCTGCTCAGAGCACAACATTACATTTGCACTACAAGAGTGAGTCACTGGGTGCATTCACACTACACTAAATAATGTGTTTTGCAACTGAATTTTTGCTACTCTAACGGAGTAAAAATACAGTTGCAAAATACATTATTTAGTGTAGTGTGAATGCACCCACTGTGATGGTATGGCCACAGTATATACAAGAATAAGAAATATACCTGAAACATCTTCAATCCAGTTTCAAACAGTAGATACAGTACATTCATGACAGACAAAAGGAAACACTACTTTACACAGAGTATGATTAAAATGTGGCATTCACTGCTGGAAAATGTAGTGATGGCCACAGGAATAGACAGCTTTAAAGAAGGATTAGATAGATTTATGGAGGATAAACAGTGGCTACTAGCCGTGGTGACTGAGGAGAACATCCGTGTTTAGAGGCAGACAGCCTCTGAATCTCAGAGCCAAGAGGCAACATCAGGGGAAGATCTTGGCCTACATGCCTTGTTGCTGGCCCTTCAGAGGAACTGGTTGGCCACTGTGTGAGACAGGGTGCTGGACTAGATAGACCACTGGCCTGATCCAGAAGGGCCCTTCTTATGTTCAAACAATTTTGAGCATCTGAATGGAACTGAACACATTTTTCTAGTGGCGGGAAGGGTGCTGCTCACAATTTGCGATCGAACTGTGACTCATAGAGAGAAATGTTTGTATATCTGGGGGGAGGCAATGCAAAGAACAAGGCCATATGAAATAGCAGGGTGTCTGTAAAGCCAACTATTAATGCAGTGTGGGGATGGAACACATGTTTTTACCTAGACGGCTCTCCTCCTTTTCCAGGAGAAAGTGTAACCTCAGGCACCACTGCTATCACTCTGGCATTTAGAGCCACACTGAGAAAAGAAATGGAGTAAACACTGAAAGTACTCAAAGATTTTTCATTGAGCATTAACTACATTACTTTCAATACGAATAAGCACAGCAAGGAAATAAGGTCTGAAATATAACCTTCCTTTGTATGGTAAAGGTCAGCTCTCAGGGCACACATTATCTATTTTATTTAAACGGATATAATCTGCAGTTTGTGATGGTATTTATTCACCTTCTCCTCTATCCTTCTTTCTCCTTTTGTCACCTTTATTGTGGGCCTCTGGTAGCCTTCTTTTTCCCAACCCTCCCAACTGAGAAGGAAAAAACAAACAAACCCAAAAATAGTAAACTGGAAAGAAGCAAGTGCTATTTTGGCATCTGGTGGCTGCCAAAAAATTTCCAGCACTTTATGGTTGGAAAAAAATGTCCAGACAATCTTTGTTGTTGTTGTTCAGTCACACAGTCAAGTCCGACTCTTTGTGACCCCATGGACAAAGTCATGCCAGGCCTTCCTGTCTTCCACCATCCTCTGAAGTCTGCTCAAATTTGTGTTAGTTATATCAGCAATGCTGTCCAGTCATCTCATCTTTTGCCACCCCTTCTTCTTTTGCCTTCTGTCTTTCCCAGCATCAGCATCTTCTCCAGGGAGTGCTCCCTTCTCATTTGGTGGTCAAAGTATTTGAACTTCAGCTTCAGCATCTGACCTTCCAGGAAACAGTCAGGGTTGATTTCCCTTAGGACTGACTCATTTGATCTTCTTGCAGTCCAAGGGACTCTCAAGATTCTTCTCCTGCACCACATCTCAAAAACATCTATTCTTCTGTGCTTGGCCTTCCTTATGGTCCAGCTCTCACAGCCATACATTAATACTGGGAATACCATCACTTTGACTATTTGGACTTTAGTTGGCAGGGTGATGTCTCTGCTTTTTGTTATACTGCCCAGGTACCCACTGGTTGCAGTTCTCCAACAGCTGAAACAGCCATAGGCTTGTTATTGGGGTCAGGAGGTTAGGATAGGAAGAAGAAGAAGATGATGATGAAGATGAAGAAGAAGATCACATATTTATACCCTGACTCGTGGTGCAGAGTGTTAAAGCTGCAGTACTGCAGTCCTAAGCTCTGCTCACTACCTGAGTTCGATCCCTGGTGAAAACTGGGTTTTCAGGTAGCCGGCTTGAGGTTGACTCGGCCTTCCATCCTTCCGAGGTCGGTAAAATGAGTACCTAGCTTGCTGGGGGGAAAGTGTAGATGACTGGGGAAGACAATGGCAAAACCACACCATAAAAAAAAAAGTCTGCTGTGAAAATGTTGTGAAAGCAACGTCACCCCAGAGTCGGAAACGACTGGTGCTTGCACAGGGGACCTTTCCTTTTCCTTTCTCTCTGAATCAGAGTCTCAGAGTGGCTTACAATCTCCTTCCCCCACAACAGACACCCTGTGAGGTGGGTGGGGCTGAGAGAGCTCTCACAGCAGCTGCCCTTTCATGGACAACTTCTATGAGAGCTATGGCTAACCCAAGGCCATTCCAGCAGCTGCAAGTGGAGGAGTGGGGAATCAAACCTGGTTCTCCTAGATAAGAGTCCACGCACCTAACCACTACACCAAACTGGAACACTGTAGGATCCAAAAATATGTCTTTTGCAGTGCAATCTGAAGCACAGTCACACCTTTGGAAAGCCCACTGACTTCAGTAGACTTAGAAGGGTGTATTTCTGCTTAGAATTGCACTGTTAAGTAGGAGTGTATGTTTTGTTATTATCTCCTGGCAGGGATGGAATTCTAGCAGGAGCTCTTTTGCATATTAGGCCACACACCCCTGATGTAGCCAATCCTCCAAGAGCTTACAAAAAAAGGAGCCTTGTAAGCTCTTGGAGGATTGGCTACTTCAGGGGTGTGTGGTCTAATATGCAAAGGAGCACCTGCTAGAATTCCATCCCTGTCTCCTGGAATTTCAGGAGTGGTTTAGGTAGTTGGAGGTGAAGGATCCAGGAAGAGGAGAATCAACTGTTTGGCAGCACATGTTCCCTTCACGTTTTAAAGGACCATTGTTTTCTATGAGAAGACCTAGTCTCCAAACTGCAGAGATCAGGTCTACCCTTATAGAAAACAATGACCCTTCTAAATGTGCCACTGACCAACTGAGAGAGGAACACTAAAGAATGGGCAGTAGATATGGCTTCTGAATCCATAGCCAGGCCTACACCTCTGAAAACTTTTGAACCTGAGGAAATGCTATAAATTGTTGTGTTCCTTATCTCCATAATGAGCTCAGTACAGAAGTTACTTGACAACATATCAAAGAACGAGTTAACATGCCCTTTTCTTCATTTTCTTTTGTTCTCCCATGTTCTTTCCACCCATTTTCATTGTTTGTGTTCTCTATCTACTTGTTTCTTTGATGCCCCTTTTGACACAATTAGTACATTCTCAGCCATTTATATGCAATTGGTGCCAGATTAATCTTACAAATGTGAAAATAAAGACTCACAGGTTCATTCTGCACAAGGGACAAGCCAAATGAAAATAAGGATTTTTGAGCTGAACCAGGAGGAGTGAGAAATCGGTAGCATCCCTAAACATAAGTCGCATAAAAAAGAATAAATTATGTTGGTCTTCAAAGTGCCACTGGTCTCTTGTTTAATTTTACACCTAAGAGATGCCAGTGGGCACAGGTCGATAGCCTGTATTTTATGCTGAGCTTAAAACCTGATGGAACTTCACATTAGCCCTGGAAGTCTGGCTGAACTGAAGACCTTGAAAATTCAGTGGGGAGATAAAATCCAACTTGCTCACTTAAGTGGCTGAGTCCCTCTTCTGCTAATTAACTGGCTAAAACATGAAAAGAACAGCTCTTGTACCAAGCGGCGCCCTCTGGACATTGCCTATTACCAGGTCTCCTCTGGTGGTTTCAATACTGCATCTTATTTGTGGGTAGGTTAATCCCACCACAATCCATCTAGGTCCAGGTATACATACCTCTTTCCCACACAAAGAGCTACTAAAATGCCCTTTGAAGTCATTACTGACCCTCAGGGGGCAGAGAGAGGCCCTGCTGAGCTGTTTGCGTTTCTTCGTAATGTATTATGTGTTCCCAATAATTTCCTTTGTGTAGACAAAGGCATAATGAAGCTCTGGATGCATCCGGAGACTTTTGTCTTTTTTGTTAAATTGTAGCAAAAGAACAAACTGGAGTGTGCTGCGAGGAGGGGGGCAGTGAGAAAAGTATATCCTGAAAAGGGCACACTGAAATGCCTCTGAGGTAAAATTAACCTTTGTATGTCTGTCTCATTAGCCTACGAAATGGGAGGGTCTTTACTTTTTCTTTCTGAAAAACAAAATCGAACACAAGGGTCAAGGGACCTGCCTTTCATCTAGGGTTGCCAACCTTCAGTTAAGGCCTGGAGATCTCCCAGAATTACAACTGATCTCCAAATTACAAAGCTAAGTTGTCCTGAAGAAAATGGCTGCATTGGAGGGTAGACTTTATCGTTTTATGAAGGTGGACTTTATCCTCTCCCAAAACACTGTTTTTCTCAAGATCCATCCAACATTTCCAGAAATTCCTCAGTCAGGAGTTGGCAATCCCACAATCTGAAGTAAAATCCTTGGAATCTCCAGCTACCATGATCTAAGGTGTCAGGTGTTGAGAAAAAACTTTCCTTCTTAGAAAGACAGTACTCCTTAGAAGAGACCATATTGAGCTAAGTTGACCAGTGGCCAAAAAGTATAGGACAACTTCACAATCATTTGTTATAATGACATTTCTATTTAAAGATAAATACCTGAGGCAGCTAAAAATATTAATATCCATGTGAAACAAAGATACATGACAGCTATTAAAATTTACAAACATGGGGGGTCCAAGAGAATGAAAGAGGGCCTTCCTGAATATAAAATATCTGCAGTGGATGATGGAAGAATTTTAAAAAAGAAACATCAGTGTGAGGAGTTCGCTCCAAAGAGAAGGTGTGGGTGATGAGAAAGACGTCATGGTGGTTCCTCCCAGTTGACTGGGATCCCAATAATAAAGCTTCCCAGCCAACCTCAGAGCAAGCTGGTATGTAACAGTGGAGACCATTCATGATGATGAAGAAGACCCCCCCCCTCCAATTGCCTTGAACTCTTTTATTCCAAATGAGCATCCCTGGGGGAAAATAATTTGATATAATGGAATGTATTGATATAAATTTAGAAAAATTACCTTTTTCATGTAAAAACAGACTCCCCACAAACAAATTTTGAATGTGAGCAGGTATGTCATGGAAAAAAAATACAGTAGGTTGTCCCCATCACATTTACTCAGTCCCTGAGGCACAAGATACAGATTGCTGTCTTGCATGTTATGCAGATCACTTAATCATCATGCATAGATGAATATTGTCAATATTTCTATAAGTTACTGAAAACCTCCAGTGACGATGTAAGTTCTGCAAAAACAATAGTCACTAGTCCAGAGCCTATTAGTTGCATTCTTGAAGCTTCATCCAGCCTTTTAGAACATACCAGAGAGTATAAAACCTTCTACGAACAGGTATAACCCTATTGGCTCCTTGCATCACCTGACCTAGGATTGTGTTGTGCTGTGCCAGGCAACCTGAGGGAAGGTGGGAGGCAGGGACATGGGGGATGCTGACATTGTCTGAAAAAAACCCAAAAATACATAGGGTAACTCTAGGAATCACTGGAAACTACAGAGAATTCCTAGATCATCACTTCCAGGGCTGCGGTTCAATGGTGGAGCATCTGCTTGGCATGCAGAAGGTCCGAAGATCAATCCCCAGTGTCTTCAGTCAAAGGAATCAGCTAGGAGGTGATGTTAAACACCTTGACCTAAGATTCTGAAAGATCTACTTCCAGTCTAATAGACAATGTTGAGCTTAAGGAACCAATGGCCTGATTCAGTATAAGCCAGTTTCATGCTCCCAGTAACCTAACCTGATCTCTGCTGTTGTGGCTGCTGCAATACTGTCTTGTTCTGAGATTCTCTGAAGCAGAATGCAAGCACTGGCTCTTTCTCCCAGCAAGTTGTTCAGTGATAAAATAAGTAAGGTGTGTGGGTCCTTTACATAAAATTCAGTTTTTAGCCTTGCCTGGCCTACTAATAGGTGTACTCTGTGGCCTCTGTAAACAGGAAATATGAAGAATAGTCTTCATTGCTAAAAGGAGCCCAGTGCTGGGGTTGCCAGCCTCCAGGTGGGGTCTGAAGGTATTTTGGAATTACAACTGACCTCCAGACAGACAGGTCGATTCCCCTGGAGAAAATGGCTAGTTTGGAGGGTGGACTCTGCACCATTATATTCTATTGAGGTCCCTCCCCTCACTGAAACCCACCTTCCCTAGGCTCCACCCACAAATCTCCAGAAATTTCCCAACCAAGAGTTGGCAGACTTACCAGTGTAGTGTGAACACAGCTCTTCCCCATTTCACAATAATCTTTTGAAGCTGGCTATGCTGAGAGATTGACTGTCCCAAGATCCCCCCCATGAGCTTTTACACATTAAAATTCTTAGCATTCTGAACTCTGTAGCTTGGGGTGAGGGTGGGGAATCTTGCCTTGCAGAAAACTAGTGATCAGGAGAAAGACAGACTAGAACCTTTCCTTTTCTGTGGGCAGGAATTCAAACCCCCACCTGCAGTTGGATGAAGTGGTAGAGTAGTCCAAAACAGCTTTGCTGAGAGCTAAACTGTTTGCGTAGGATTGACTTGCCTCTTACAATGCTGCTTAGTTATGGAGGGGGTTCAGGAGGAGGGGGAGGAAGCCAGCACCTGTTACAGGTGCCCCTTTCTCCACGCAATAGTAAGTGACACATTCTTCACTCATTCGAGCCAACTGCGGTGGTTGTCAACGTATTTAGAGAGAAATCGGCCTCTTCCCAGCCGCACTGGCAATGCCAGTTATAGGCTGGGGGGCGTGCTTTGCTCTCCCGGAAGGAGGGAGGCTGACGACGGCTTCCCGGCCATCCGGGAGTTGGAGGAGGGGGCGTGGCATCGGGGCTATAAAGCCCCGGCTCCCACCCGTGCAGCGCAATTCCTCGTGGCTCTCGGCCCACCCACCCGCCCTATGCAGTACAGGTTTTACCGGTCGCCTTATTAGGGGCCAGGTAGGAATTTTTTTTCATTTTCACAGAATTGGCCTGTGTGGATTTGTTTTTTTGCCTACCTTGTACTGCTTGATAATGTAGGGAATATGGGGTGAAGTTTGGTCGATTTGGTCGCTTGGCAGGATAAGGTGTTGGCTACAGTCTTTTCAGGAGAGCACCTATGGCTCTGCACCAGTGGGTCTGTATGAACGGTAGATGGGCTTTACGGCTCAATGCTGGGAGTGCAGATCACGACAAAGCCTCACCGGGGTGGATCTTTCCTGAGTGATTGATGCCGACAAGGGTGGAGGTGGAGTTTGGGCCTGGCCGCTCAGCACCAGTCAGATGATATTGGGCTTGTGCTGGGGGCAGGATGGCTCACCCTTCAAGGACAAGGTGGGGTCCTGTGTTTTGACCCCAGGGCTTGTTCTTGTAGGCCTATACCTCTTGCCATCCTTATTCGTTCAAGTTATGTTTCAATAAAGCGGCCCGGGTTTTTATCCAACACGCTGTGTCGGCCTCTTCAGTCCGACTGGGGGGGCAAAGAATGGAACCTGAGGTTGGTCTGCAACACACAGTAACAAATGTGACGTACAAGGACAAACCTGTGTCTGAGGCACTGCTTGACTGCGTAGGGGACTTGTGTGTGTTGGAGAAGGGAAATGTGAGCTGTCTTCCTAGCTTGGGAGTCCTTTTCTTGCTCCACTTCCAGTTTCCTTGTCACTCATAATATCTGAAGAAATGCTTCACGAACCAATCACGCAGCTGCCCTGAAAATCTTCCAGAGGAGCTGTCAAACACCCTATTAACACACTTACTGACACTGGCCACAGATGACTGTCTTTTGAACATGCCAGGCTCAAAGTATAAATAGTTTTGTTGGAGGATTTACTCGGCACACTGGAATATTAAAGTGCTAAATAAATAATGCTGTGTTTTACTTTAAAATATTAAAAATGTAACTACATCTAACTGGTCGCAGCTTGGAAGATGTACATTCATTCATTTGGCCTAGAAGATTGAGGAGCATTAAGAAATCTGGTTAGCGCATCGCCATGAGCCAATCATGGGAATTTGCATGCACATGGTGTAAATGAAAGCTGTATTCAGTCACTGGTATGGGTCCAATAGAGAGTTTACACAGGTGAAAGGATTTCTGTTGGAAGAGCATGATTTTCCTGCCTCCCCCTCTTACTGCACACCCACATACACCCCCAACTGCTGCTCTTGTAGAACAGGGAACCTCCAGCATTTTGTGGGGTATTTGGGGCTGCAGCAGAAGAGAGGAGGTGAGAAGGTCATGGTCTATGAGTAGAACTTCTGCTGCCCGTGCTAGCACCGTGTTAGATCGAAATCATTAAATACAAATCTCAGAAAATCCTTAGATTCTATGCTGCTTCCCCATCTCCTCCTTTGTCCTGTCATGCATCAATGGGGACTCCAAACCTTCCTGGTTATGGACAAGCTATCCTTACATGTGTTGTCCCAAATGACTGAAACAATGAACTTTCTCTCCAGCTCCTCTACAATCCAGGATTCCAAGCAGGGATGGATTGGCCATTAAGGCAACTGGGGAAAGTCCTCATGGACTGATAGCCTGGGAGCTGGCCCTGCTAGGGCCACTCTGGGGCTACTCCGCCTCTGAGGCTACCTCCACCACACACCCAGGATCTTCTGACCTTAACAGAAGGATGGGTGTGAGAGGAGAGGAAGGAGGTTCCAGCCCAGCCTAACTCACACAGGGATGGTGCCAGTGTGATGTTGCATGACATGTTGACAGGTCAAACTTGTTCTCCCTCCCTCCTTGGGGAGCAGGCGAAGTCGGGCAGGCGGCAGGCCCAGGGCACTGGGATACAGCCTTTTGCCAGGGCCATTTTTCTTCCCAGTCTGCCCCAATTCCAAAACAGGATTAAACTGTGGTTTGCAATTGTGAGTGTTTGGCCAGAGAATAAACTGTATTTCAACTTGTGCCAAAGTTCACAGATCACAACAAACTGCTGTTCACCTGGCATAGGAAGCCTTAAATTTCTCAGAGGAGTTTTGTGGAGATAGAACATACCTAGAAAGATTTCTCAAGAGGATTTTACGTAGGGTTTTTTTTTGTAGAAAAAGTCGAGCAGGAACTTATTTGCATATTAGGCCACACCCCATGACACCACCATTGTTTCACACAGGGCTTTTTTGTAGAAAAAGCCCAGCAGGAACTCATTTACATATTAGGCCACACCAAGCCAGGTGGAACTGCATTACTGCTAAAAAAAGGCCTGGTTTTACATATTTATCATTTTTTAAAAAATCAAAATATCTTAACATTTCTGTGATAGAGAGAGAGAGAATTCTTTCACTTCATGGATTATATTAATTTGGTTTAGCCAATTTGGGGGGTGAGGCGGAACACTGAATTCTAGTCAAATGCCTTCACCTTCCTCCCAACACTCTGGTTGTTTATTTTTTTTTGCGGGGGGAACGAAATACACAAACCTAAGGAAGCTTTCATTTTCCCTCCTTCCTCCAGATCCAATTTATTCTATTACTAAATAGTGCCAAAAGTAATGTATTTAAAAGAGATGTTGAAGTGATCAGGTTAAAATTTATGTTCACTAAAGGAAAGAAGTGGCTTAATTGAATTGGCGCACTTAACTCATTAACCCTTTGCCTCTAGGACTAATAAGAATGAACTCCACATTGCTAATAATCACAAAGGTGCAAAGTTGTGCTTTTCATCCCTGCCTTGGAAAAGTGAGATGGGGAAGGAGGAGGCATAAAAAGGAAGAAAGTAACGTTGGCTCAGCCCGATGAGATTGGTTTTGCTGGCATGCAAAACAGGACATGGATTATATTAATTTTAAATGGTTTTCTTTGCTCTATCTATAGAGAAATCATAATTTAAGGTACGGGTATTTTGAAAAAGCAGGTGACATTTCTCTGGCTCACCTAGCTGTTAGAGTGGACATACAGGGAAAGTTGTGAACCATCTGGATGAAGCTATTGGTGTCTATGGACTAAACATAGCCCCAAAAAGACAGGCACTTAGGAGTGGGGCCATAGCTTAATAGTAGCATTGCTTTCTCTGCAGAAGATCCCAGGTTCAATGCTTGTCATCTCCACTTAAAAAGGATCAAGTGGTGGATGATGTGAAAGATCTTGACCTGAGACCGTGGAGAGCTGCTGCCAGTCAGATGAGACAATACTGACTTAGGCAGACCCATGAAGCCCCTTCCTATGTCAAAGGATCAAGTAGTAGATCAAGTGTTGTGAAAGAAGATAATCCATAAAATAACAACTTGGGGGATTTCCATGATAGCTGTTTTTCATCAGTATGTGATATTTTACTGTTATATTTATTTCTTTGTAACCATTAATAGATGGACTTCCTTCCTTCCTTCCTTCCCAGCTTTTACAATTTAAAAAGTAGATAGGAAGAATGCAAATGAAGAACTCATTGACAAATATTTATGTTTTGCTTCTAGAATCTCAGAGTGAACTCTCTCTCTCTCTCTCTCTGTATAGACAGACAGATTCATGGAGGAGAAGTGTGTCATGTGACTGAAAGGAGTCTCCATCTACAGAAGCATCAAATTCCTAAATACCAGTGCTGGGAGGCAGCAAGAGAATGTCTAAGCATCTGTACCCTGTTTGTTGGTCTTCTAGGGTAATAGGTTGGCACTTGGCAGCCGTGTGAAATAGGATGCTGGAGGAGATGGACCACCAATCTGAGCCAGCAGGATCTTCTTATGTTCTTGATGTGAGGTCTTCTAAATGCCAAGTAGATTCCCTACCACTACACAACAGAAACTGAGTGGATAGTTGAGCATTTCAGTGCAAGACATGAACAATTATTGCCTTTAAGTGAATGCTTCAGTCAAGACATATAGTGCAATCCTAATCAGAGTTAAACACTTTTAAACCCATTGACTTCATTGGATTTACAAAGGTATAAGTCTGTTTAGGATTGCTCTGATGGTATATGATTTGGAAAGCCATTACCAGATGTCATTACGACAGAATGAGTTATGCAAGTGCTATGCTGGCCTCCAAATGGAGCCACTCTGCCTGCTACTGACACATGGACCAGTCAGTAACAGCCTTTGCCCAGAAGCACTGAAGAAACATAGAGCTTACAGATAGAGTTGCCAGCTCCATGTTGGGAAATACCTGGAGACTTTAAGGGTAGAAGGGAGGGACTTCAATCGGGCATAATGCTTTAGAATCCACTTTCCCAAGTGGTCATTTTCTCCAGGTGACCTGACATCTATGTTGTTTGGAGACCAGTTGCAATCCCAGATCTCTAGACACCACCAGGAGGCTGGCAACCCTACATTGCTGATAGCAGAACTACTGATAGTAAATAAAGGAGATGAAGAATCATGGCTCTGTGGGAAGGGATGCAGGCCATAGATATAAAGGATAGACAGCCCAGGTAGGTTCAAAATATGCCAACAAGTCTTGGGCTCTAGGTTTCTCCTCTATCTCACTTGTAGCCAGGCCCCAGTGTATCTGCTAGCTTTGATACAGTTGATGCAATTCTTGATGCATGCTTCCAGTGAAGGTTTCCATGAATTCAGGCAATACTTTAAGCACAAAAGGTGTTAATGCTTGCTGGGAAAATATGTGGTGTTTCTGTTCAGTTCGGAAATAGAGTTTGCAAGTTTGCAGCTGGCCTGGGAAGCTGGAGTCTTTCGTATCAGGTCTGTAATAAGCCCAGGGAGGGGGGACTTTTCACATCATTATTATTATCATCATCCGTGTTGTTACTGCCACTTTCCCCTCTTTTTTTGGTAGAACATTATGATCTATTACTTCACTCTATTGCCGTTTATGTTATTACATAAGTACAGCAAATGACAAACTTAGGCATACTGAGGTGTCCCCATAAAGCACCACATAAACCATAAATCATATTAGGATAATTTGGAGCCTTGGAAAGATTCAAAGGTTTGGAGTGGCTCAAAACTATAATGTTCTCTCCAAATACTTACATATAGCAATTTTAGTTCAGCTGCTTAAGAAAGGTAGCGCTAGGAAATAGCAACCTTTGCAGCAATATCCAGGAGCATCTGTACCTTCTGAGTTTTTCTGTTCAGTCCCACTCTGTCCTTTAAAAAAAACAATTTAAGGATGGAATCAGATGGTATTCCCCCCACCATGTATTCAAGAAGCGGTGGTAATTAAGTTCCTTTGGCTGTACACCTCCCTCACCCTTTCAGAATAATTTTGCTGATCTTAATTGAACTCATTTAGCTTCTCAAATGGGGCAGGGGGTAAAATTGCTCGCTTCTTTCTCTTTTGTGAGTGGTGCTCTGCTTATGAGGAAATAAAAAAAGAGTGCTTTCATTTTCATTGGTGGCTTTGCAGAAGCATCAAAGCCATGGTAGAAGAAGCCCATCAATTCCCCACTGGCAGAAAGGTAGGACCTGGAAACTCTATTATCCTATGATCTCCAAAGAATGTGTCTGCTCAGACTCAGCATATTAGGGAAAAAATGACCAGACCGTCTAGTGAACAAGTGTTCAGAGTCCTTCTGAAAGTCAAGAACTGCCTTCTGCAAGATGTCCTTGTCCAAAGACACCAAAGCTGGGATGCCGCAGCCTCAGCAACTATACAAGAGAACTCATGTGGTGTAGTGGTTAGAGTGTTGAGCTAAGGCCTCCGAGGGCCAAGTGGAAATCCCCACTCAGTCATGAAGCACGCTCTCTCTCTCTCTCTCTCTCTCTCTCACACACACACACACACACACATACACACCCTACCTCACAGTATTTCTTGAAGGGCTAAATGGGTGAGAGAAAAAACAAGTCAACTACTCAGAGCTCCTTAGAGAAAGAGTGAAATTAAAAGGTAACAGGAAAAGCCCTGGAGGTCTAGCTGCACTGTGTGGGACAAAGGTCCAATTGTTCACCTTTCCCTCTTCCTTCTATGGGATATGAATCCCACAGTTCATATCAGGTGTGGAAAGAGAAGTAGGCCAAACAAAGGGACAAAATGCAAAAGCAACTCCCCCCACCCTTTGTCAAATTGCATGAATCTTTGGGTTGCAAGTTGTCAACCCTACAGAAGAAGCCTAAGGCTGCGATCACATGCATTAAATAATGCACTTTCAATTCACTTTCAATAGACTTTCCAACTGTATTCTACTGTGTAAACTGGCAAAATCCAGTAGAAAAGTGCATTGAAAGGGGATTAAAAGTGCATAATTTAGGACTTCCAGGATCAGAGAATGGTGAGCTGAGCTGCTTTCCTTAACAGGGGCAGGCTGGCACTTCTGTTCGGGGTAGTAAAAGGCAAATTAATGCCTGCTGCCTACTTTTTTCAGCTAGAGAATTGTCCAAGATATGCACAGATACTTTGAGGAGACTTACCTTGGCTGAAAGGGAGTCCCAGCGGGGGCTCCTTTGAGGGATCTCCGGAGAGAAGTTGCATATTCATCATCTTATTTGACATAAGCTTGACAGGATCCGAATATTCTTTTACAACTTTAAACATCTAATTTACAAAAGACTGGTGTTGATCTGGATAAACTACAAAAAAAGGTACTGATTGCTATCTTCACTCCGGGACTAACTAAAACTAAACAAAACAAAATTAAAAGGTGGGAGTTGGAAATAATGGAAGCTTGAAAGGAGGAGAAGAAAAGGGGCTAAATTTGAACTTCGTAAATTTAAAAGACAGTGCTAAAAGGAGAAAGGAATTTACTGTTTAGTCTATCTGCGGTTGAGGAGGCAGCCCCATCGTCATAGATCTGCAGCACTCATAGCACAGGAAGTACGTCAGACAACATGAGATTTTTCTACCAGTGAAACGAGACTTGGTGGCAGGAAAAGCAGGAAGTACCAGAGGAAGAAGAAGGAAGTTAGAGAAGTAAACAACCTACTCTAGGATTATAAGATCAGAGAGAAACATCGGCGGCCATTGCTGGGAGGATAAAGTTTTAACGTTTTTAAAGTGACTGGGACAATAAAAATTGGTGGGGTTAACTGAGTTGGCAATTATAAAATAAGAACTATGGGATAGTAGTGAAGAAGATCTGAATTGGTTAAAGGGAAAAGAAGGACATTTTTTTAAAGTGAAGCAAAAGTCGCAACCGCCATTTTGGAAAAATTAAAACTTTAAACATTAATAACTGAGCCTGGGAGGCTCAGAGGATGGCGAAATTGGGTTCATTGGAAAGGGCAAGCTTCACTTTATTAAACCCGATGGTCCAAATTTAATTTGGTGAGATAAAATTTTTTGATCTTTTTTACGTCAGACTCGAAGCAAACTCGTGCTAGGTCTGCTTCAATGGAGAAAATGCAAGCCCAATTAGATGCAATGGAAGCCAGGATAATGAAGGGGGTGAAAGAAATGATAACTGCCTCTAAAAAAGAAAAAAAAAAGGATATTGAGGACTCAAAAAAAGAACTAAAAAAAGAAATAAAGAATCTCAGAAATGAGACTGTAGTAATAACAAAAAAAGTACAAGAGGTGGAAGAGAGAGTGAAAATACATGATTCCACGTTAAAATTACAAGAAAAGGTGATAATACATGACTGCAAGTTGATGGAGACACAGATTCATCTGAGAGGTGTACCAGAAGATGAAGAATCTGATCGGAAAGAATACATAATAAAAATAATTGCCAGGGCTGCTGGAGATATAGGGGCCAGGGCTGCTGGAGATATAGCAGCTCTCCAGCAGCCCTGGCCCCACTCAATGCAGAGCAGCCAAGAAGGTCTGAGCGCCTGCTCCGGCTGCAACGCCACTGATGATGTTCTCCGCAGCTAAGAACGAAACGTGTGGAAGGAAAACTTTCTCCAGTAGAACACGGCACTTGATCCCGAAAGATTCTACAAACCCTAATGATGTTACCAGCTGTGAAAACCTGAAATCTTTGAAAGTAAAATTATTAATAAAATTGTGGCTGATGGAAAAGAGATGGTAGATCAAGAAGGAATAAAGAGAGATTTTTTTTAAGTATTATGCTAAATTATTTCAGGGTGTTAAAGTAAAGAAAGAAAGGATCGAAACGTATTTGCAAAAGATCAAAATAGCACCCTTAACTGAATATATGGAAAAAAATTTGAATGGTCCAATTGAAAAAAATAGAAATTGAACCAGCGATTAATTCAATGAAAATTGGAAAGGCACCTGGACCAGATGGATATACGGCAATTTTTTTAAAAAAGCGCAAAGAAGAATTAGTACCGAAACTTCAAAAATTGATGAATGCAATAAGATTAAATGGGAAAATACCAAATACATGGAAAGAAGCTGTAATTTTATTGATTCCAAAGGAAGAAAGAGATGTCACGAATGTAAAGAATTATAGACCAATTTCATTATTAAATAATGACTATAAGATATACACAAGAATCCTGGCAGAACGGCTTAAACAATATTTAATAAATTTTATAAAGGAAGATCAAGCGGGTTTTCTCCCTAAAACGCAAATAAGAGACAATATTAGAACTGTTGTAAATATTGTAGAATATTATGAAAGACATCCGGAGAAGGAAGTTGCATTATTTTTTGTGGATGCAGAGAAAGCTTTTGATAATTTGAACTGGCACTTTATCTTTGCAGTAATGGAAAAAATAAAGTTGGGGGAAAACTTTTTAAGAATGATAAAGGCAATATATACTGAACAATGTGCAAGGCTATGTATAAATGCAGATCTTACAGATGAAATGATTATCAGCAAAGGTTCAAGACAAGGCTGTCTGCTTTCACGATTGTTGTTTATAATGACTCTTGAAATCTTATTGATGCAAATACAAGACGATGAAGAAATAGTAGGAATGAGAATTAAAGGATTTACCTATAAATATAGAGCATTTGCAGATGATATAATGTTTTTAAATGAAAATCCTACACAAGTAACACCTTTGTTGTTAGCAAAAATACAAGATTTTGGAGACTTGGCGGGACTTTATGTTAATAAAGAAAAATCAAAACTTTTATGTAAAAATATGCAAGTAAATAAACAAAAGGAATTGCAGAAGCTAACAGGATGTGAAGTTACCTCTAAAGTAAAATACTTGGGTGTGGAAATAACAATGGAGAACATTGATTTGTTTAAAAATAATTATGAAAAGTTATGGCGTAAAATGGATGAAGATATGATAAAGTGGAACAAGCTTAATTTGTCATTGCTTGGTAGAATAGCTGCAATTAAGATGAACATTTTGCCGAGAATAATGCATTTATTCCAAACTATTCCGATTGTGAAAGACAGTAAACAATTTAATAAATGGCAAAGAAAGATTTCAGAATCTATATGGCTGGAAAGAAACCAAGGATTAAAATGAAAGTTTTAATAGACGCTAAAGAAAGAGGAGGATTCCAATTACCAGATTTGAGATTATATCATGAAGCAGTTTGTTTAGTGTGGATAAAAGATTGGGTGACGCTATTGAATAAAAAACTTTTAACGTTGGAAGGTCATGGAAATAAATTCGGCTGGCACGCTTATATGTACTATGGGAAGAAAAAGATGGATGTTTTTTTTCTCTCACCATTACATAAGAAATAATTTGCTAAATATTTGGATGAAGTATAAGAAACATGGCGATGAGAAAAAACCACTATGGATAGTGCCAGCAGAAGTAATAAAAATAACAGCTGAGTTAGGAGAGGGAAAATGGATGTCATACAATCAACTATTAAAAATACAAAGTGGTAAAATAGAGTTGAAAACTGCTAAGGAGCTGAATTATAAATATGATTGGTTTCAAATGCAACAAATAAAGAGTTTGGTGGAAAGTGATCTTAAAACTGAAGGAATAAGATGAGAACAAACAGAATTGGAAAAAGTTCTGCTTGGAGATAATGAAAAATTAATTTGGAAAATCTATAAATTACTTTTTAAATGGTCTACGAAAGATGAAGTAGTGAAATCTCAAATGATTAAGTGGACAATTAATGTAAATAAAGAAATGCAGATGGATACATGGGAATATTTGTGGAAGAACTCTATGAAACTCTCAACATGTCAGAGTATCAAAGAAAATTGTTTTAAGATGATGTACAGATGGTATATGACTCCTAAAAAGTTGGCAAAGATGAACAATAAGATGCCAGACAGATGTTGGAAATGCAAAAAACATGAAGGTTCTTTCTACCATATGTGGTGGACTTGTGAAAGAGCGAAAAAGTATTGGCAGATGATTCAACAAGAGATTTCTAAGCTCTCGGGATGCAAGTTTAACAAACTTGCAGAGACTTTTCTGTTGGGATTAAAAATGGAAAAATTTCCAAATGAAGATAGAACTTTAATCTGGTACTTTCTCTCAGCAGCTAGGACATTGTATGCGCAGTTGTGGAAGCAAGAAAAAATACCAGAGAAATGGGATTGGATTGTAAAAGTTATGACATGGAGTGAAATGGACAAGTTATCAAGAACCTTAAGAGACTATGATTTAGAAGTATTTAAGATGGAGTGGAAAAGGTTCAGAAGATATGTAGAAAAAGAATGGAAAATAAAAGGCCATTGGACAATTTTTGATAATGATTAAGTACAAGAGAGAGGAGGATATTAATTTTGGTTCTTATTAATTAAGGGTACCTTTAATATTAATATTTTAAGTATAGAGCACCAGCTGGGGTCAGGTAACGGGGGGAGGGGTGGGTAGAAAGTAATATATGGGATAGATAAAAAAGTAGTTATTAATGATGTAAGAAATTGAAATTTATTACCATATGTTATTAATAAAATTGTTTGAAACAGAGAAAAGTGCATAATTTAGTGTGTGTGATTGCACCCTAAGAACACTTCCTTGGGAGTGAGCCCAGCTGAATAAAATGGGACTTGCTTCCAAGTAAACCTGCTGAAGATTGCTCCCACGGGCCTTCTTCTCCCTGACATCGATTAGGAAGACTCTGGGGAGATGGGGGCCAATCTTTAAATGTACAGCTTGTACCACTGTATAAACACCGCTGCACATTTCCGATCCAGCATCAGATTTCCTGCTGAGATTTGTCTGTAAACCACCAAAGGAACAGAGAGATACATTCTCCTTTTCTTTCCTTCCTTTTTTTTTATATGGCTGCCTAGCTTCGGTATTTCGCGTAGAACCAGGAGGAAATCTCTTTTCCATTGAAATGCTAATGGGGGAGGAAACTGTATAATAAGACTGCATCCCCTTTGGGCCCACATATAATTTACACATAAAATGAAACTGCACATGACCTTGTTTCATAGCATATTTGTTTAATTATCTTTCTTTAAAAGCTTTTTTTTCAATTAATTTTCAATATTTAAAAAAAGGAATAAAAATGTCAACTTATCCACATACCTGATAATTAAATAATGTTTGGGGAATAATTAAATTATCTAATAAAGGAAATTTGTCCAGCTGTGATGTAACTAACGCTATGCAATGAGTTTGCTAATCTCTCATTTCTGAGACTATTTACTAAAAAAAAGTTTCCAGTGCTTTCTTACCACTATTTGTTGCCAACTGTTGCCTTGTTCAAGCCACAGTTTCAGTGGTATGTCCCACCATGACACCTGTTCCCCTAGCCTAAGACTGGGAAGGGGTGGGCAGGCATTTTTATTATCCTTCATGGGCAAGGCAACAAGCACACTATTTGCCCATTTATGGCAGGAACCCATGGGGTATAATGGAGAATCATCTTATGGGTATCTGGGGCTCAGGGGGTCTGTTTTTAAGGTAGAAGCACCAAATTTTCTGCATAGCATCTGGTGCCTCTCTTCAAAAAAACTCTCCCCAAGTTTCAAAAAGATTGGAAGTGCCCCCATTTCCATGATTTTCAATGGAAGGAAGGCATTTACAAGGAGAAAGGTCCCTTTAAATGTGATGGTCAGAACTCCCTTTGAAGTTCAATTGTACTTGTCACAACCTTGCTTCTGGCCCCACCTCCAAAGCCCCCTGAGTCTGATCTGGCAACCCTAGGAGACCTTCAGCCCATTGTAGACCTTGCCTGTCAATCTTCAACTGATTGGCAGGCACAAACTGGAGGCAAAGAGGAAGTGCGGTCATCCTGGAGAAAATTAAACAAACAAACAAAAAACCCAAAAAAATAAGGCCTAGTCTACTTTCAGGAAGTTCTTACCATAGTGTTCCTGACACTTCCTAGAGCTACCTGGAATACCTGCCACCAATCATCTTCAGAAGCCTTGCTTCATGTATGTACTGTCAGGAATACAATTGGCAGCAACAATTTATTTAGAACATTTTAAATTGATCTTTAGAAATATACATGTGTTCATGATTTTTGTCTAATGTGTCTTCATCTGCTGGAATACAAGGATCAAACCTTGAATTCAGTAGGAGTTCCCAGGAGCACAGCTCCTGAACTTTTCTGACACCCCCACTCCTCCCCCACCTTGTCCATTGAATAATAGGTACAGCTGCATAACAATTCCTGGATGAACACCACCTATTTTTCTACAAAACAACCCCTGACAAGGATAGAAAGAAAAAAAACCCAGATCTTCTCAGGGAAATAATTTCATGGTTTTAGTACCACCAATGAGAAGGTAGTTTCTTGGGTTATTATTCATGTTGTTAGCAGTCTCAAATGGTGGGGCACCTGAAGCAGGGCCTCCAAAGATTATCCTAGTTAGGGTTACCGCATTTTGAAAAGCAAAAAAGAGGACATATTTCCCGACCAACTACTTCAAACAAGTGATCGCTATGACAAACCTAATTTTAAATATTCCGACTATTTAAACTATGATAATTGGTACTAACTAAGGATATTTTTAACCTTCTAAACCAAAAAGAGGGCATTTTTATCAGGGTTTTTTTTTTTGGACATGTCCTCTAAAAAGAGGACATCTGGTAACGCTATCATAATAGTCTGATAGGTTCATGTGGAACAGATGGTCCTTAAGGTATTTTGCCCTCAAACCATTAAGGGCTTTAAAGGTCAGTACCATCACTTTGAATCAGGCCCAGAAGCAAATGGGGAGCCATGTAGCTGGAACAAGACTGTACTGATGTGGTCTCCATGGCTCCTCTCCAGTTAGAATTCTGGCTGTAACATTCTACGTCAGTTGTACCTTCTGTTCAATTCTATGAGCCCCAAAAGAAGGTGCCCCTATCCTTCATTATTTCTAATGGAGGGAAGACATTTAAAAGGTGTATGGTCCCTTTAAATGTGATGGCCAGAACTTCCTTTGCAGTTCAATTGTGCTTGTCACATCCTTGTTCCTGGATCCACCTCCAATGTTTCCTGGTCCCACCCCCCAAAGTTCCCAGATATTTCTTGAATTGGACTTGGCAACCCTAGCCCCATTGCCTGCCATTACTTGGAGCAGCAGTGGGAGACAAATTAAATAAAAACCAGCAAGGTAGCTGACTTTGCTGGGCCTGGCAACTCTACCCTCCTACTACAATTCTAATAAATAAGCTCTACAGACAGTCAACGAGACATTAACTTCTTAACTGCCGGGCCTACAAACTGTGTGTCATGTCGAGGAGCTCATCAAAGTGGGCAATAAATGCCGTCCAGTCTGTAATGGAAGTTCCGGATATTTAGGAGAACAGCAAGCAATGTCAAGTGTGTTATTAGAGCATTTAGTGTGGTTGGAAAGCCATTGGCAACTAATGTGCTGTGCAGTAAATGACAGGCAATATCTCTCGCAACTTAATTGTACCAGGGATCCTGGCAAAGGGTAAACACGACAGCAATAATGTCTCAAAAATAAATGTAGCTGTTGCACTTGGAAGGGAAGCTTCATTTAATTGTTAAGAGATTAGATGTTCACAGCAGTGCATGAAATACAATTGGGTAATTAGGGGGCAAACTTCAAAAGTTTATATTGTTCCGGATGACAGAGACAGGGGTTGGGTGTGGGTGCGTGTGTGGGTGTGTGTGCGTGCGTGCGTGTGCTGGGCTCAGAAATAAAGAGCTTAATTTTCCAACAGGTTTTTATATAGGCTGGAGAAAGGAACAAGTTCATGATTTCTTAGGCCAGAACTCCCTAGCTTATGATCTGCTAGGGTTACCAGCTCTGGATTGGGAAATTTCTGAAAAATTAGGGGTGGAGCCTGTAGATTTGGGGAGGGGAGGGTATAATACGATAGAGCACTCCTCTTCTCCAGTGAAACTGATCCCTGTAGCCTGCAGATCAGCTGCAATGGCTTTAGTGTTGCCAACCTCCAGGTGGGTGACAAGAGAAAATCCCAAAGGCTTCTGTGCTAACCAGCCTCAACAATAAGTCACAACACAATTCTTTTTTAAAATATATAACATACTTATTAACACTCTCATATACAAAAAAAATATTTCTTAACATACTCTGATGCGAACACCCAAAAAACAAGTGCTGAGGAAGGACTCTTAAAGGGAAACAGTCAGGCCATTTTCCCACTGACCTTACTCCGGAGCGACGTCCCTCTTCACCGCGCAGCGTCTGCGCGGATTTCCCACCAACTGCTACGCACAACCAGGAAGAGCCGCGGCTTTTGCGTCGCAGTTGTAAACTGGTTTTTAGCAGTTTACATCTGCGACGCAAAAGCCGCGGCACTTCCTGGTTGTGCGCAGCAGTTCGTGGGAAATCCGCGCAGACGCTGCGCGGTGAAGAGGGACGTCGCTCCGGAGTAAGGTCAGTGGGAAAACGGCCTAAGTCTCATATATTATGAAGTCCTTCTCCTTCCAACGGGATCTCTAGTCTTGCTTCTGACGAGACCCGAAGTTGATAAGAGTAGTAATCTTCAGTAAAAATTCTTGAAATTCATGAAATAATAACTCTTAAAGCACAGCATACACAGCGACCAGGTAGTACTTTATCTTCCCCCGTTTCGATGAAAGCTTTGGCCAGCGTTTCCACAATCATCAGAGCTTAACAAGATTCCATAGACTTCACACACAGTTAAGTTCCCATTTACAAGGTCTTGCCAGGTGGGGGCTGGAGATCTTCCAGGATTACAGCTGAACTCCAGATGACAGAGATCAGTTCCCCTGGAGAAAATGCTTGCTTTGGACAATGGACTGTATGGCATTATACTCTGCTAAGATCTCTACTCTCTCCAAAACCCATCTTCCCCAATCTCCCCCCCCCTCCTCAAAGTTTCAGGTGTTTGCCAAGTAGGAGTTGGCAACCCTACCCAAGCTAGAGGATGGCAGCCCTGTGATCCACCAACCCAAAATGCCACACAACATCATTGTTGTTCTTGTTATTTAATTTATACTCTACCCTACCCCATGAATGGGCTCAGGGTGGCTTACAACATGAAACCCATCAAGCAACAAAAACAATACAACACTAAATCATATAATTGGCAGTAACAAAGACCCTTATGTCAGGCAGAAGTAGGTGCCCCAAGATTATGGGGGTGGAGCCTGAGGAGGGTGGAGTTTGGGGAGGTAAGAGACCTCACAATACCATAGAGCAGGGGTGGCCAACGGTAGCTCTTCAGATGTTTTTTTGCCTACAACTCCCATCAGCCCCAGCCAGCATGGCCAATGGCTGGAGCCGATGGGAGTTGAAGGCAAAAAACATCTGGAGAGCTACCGTTGGCCACCCCTGCCATAGAGTCCACCTTCCAAAGAGGCCATTTTTTTCCAGGGGAACCCATCCCTGTCACCAGGAGATCAGCTGTAATCTTAGAGGATCACTTGTCACCACCTGGGAGTTGGCAGCTCTACCAAACAAAGTGGAATTCCATGAATGAGTGAACATTTTTAGGTCCAACATAATAGTAACAGCAGCAACATGGAAGCAGGACCGGCCACAAAATGTTGCAGATTGTTTTTAAGTAATGAAGTAATAACATGAAGTAATAACATGGTCATGAAGTAATAACAGTCCCATTATTGCAGGCAGCCTCTGGCAAGCTATAATTAGTTGTTCCCCCTTTTCAGTCATCATTCATGGGAAGACCACCAGCCACACCCACTTTCTCAGCTTGTTGTTATTCAGTCACACAATCGAGCCGACTCTTTGCGACTCCATGGACAAAGTCACGCCAAGCCCTCCTGTCTTCTACCATCTTCCGAAGTCTGTTCAAATTCATGTTAGTTACATCAGTAACGCTGTCCAGCCATCTCATCTTTTGCCGTCTCCTTCTTCTTTTGCCTTCTGTCTTTCCCAGCATCAGGATCTTCTCCAGTGAGTGCTCCCTTCTCATTTGGCGGCCAAAATATTTGAGCTTCAGCTTCAGCATCTGACCTTCCAGGGAACAGTCAGGGTTGATTTCCCTTAGGACTGACTGATTTGATCTTCCTGCAGTCCAAGGGACTGTCAAGAGTCTTCTCCAGCACCACAGCTCAAAAGCATCTATTCTTCTGCGCTCAGCTTTCCTTATGGTCCAGCTCTCACAGCCATACATTACTACTGGGAATACCATCGCTTTGACTATATGGACTTTTGTTGGCAGGGTGATGTCTCTACTTTTTATTATACTGCCTAGATTCACCATAGCTGTCCTACCAAGGAGCAAACGTCTTTTAATTTCATGGCTACAGTCACCATCTGCAGTGATTTTGGATCCCAGAAATGTGAAGTCTGTCACTACTTCCATGTCTTCCCCTTCTATTTGCCAAGGAGTGATGGGGCCGGATGCCATGATTTTAGTTTTTTTTTGAAGTTGAGTTTCAAGGCTACTTTTGTGCTCTCCTCAACAAGAGATTCTTTAGGTCCTCTTCACTTTCTGTCATTAGAGTGGTGTCATCTGCATATCTGAGGTTGTTGATGTTTTTTCCCAGCAATCTTAATTCTGGCTTGTGCTTCATCCAGGCCAGCATTCCACATGATGTACTCTGCATATAAATTAAATAAACAGGGTGGCAAAATACATCCTTGTCAAACTCCTTTTCCTATTCTAAACCAATCAGTTGCTCCATATCCCATTCTGACAGTTGCTTCTTGACCCTTATACAGATTTCTCAGGAAACATGTGAGGTGGCCTGGTACTCCCATCTCGTTAAGGGCTTGCCACAGTTTGTTGTGATCCACACAATCAAAGGCTTTAGTGTAGTCAATGAAGCAGAAACAGACGTTTTTCTGATAGTCCTGTGCTTCCTCCATAATCCAACAAATGTTGGCAATTTGATCTCTAGTTCCTCTACCTCTCCGAAACCAGCTTGAACTTCTGGTAGTTCCCGATCGACATACTGCTGAAGCCTCGCTTGTAGGATCTTTAACATGACCTTGCTGGCATGTGAAATGAGTGCAATGGTGCGAGAGTTTGAACATTCCTTGGCATTACCCTTCTTTGGGATTGGAATATAAACTGATCTTTTCCAATCCTGGAATGTTCCAGTCTCTCCGCTTAGAGAATGACAATAATGATCTCTGCAGAGCCAGTTTGGTGTTGAGAGCCAGTTTGGTGTAGTGGTTAAGTGTGAAGACTTTTATCTGGGAGAACCATGTTTGATTCCCCACTTCTCCACTTGCAGCTGCTGGAATGTCCTTGAGTCAGTCATAGCTCTTGCAAGAGCTGTCCTTGAAAGGGCAGCTGCTGTGAGGGCTCTCTCAGCCCCACCCATCTCACAGGGTGTCTGTTGTGGGGGAGGAAGGTGTAAAGGAGATTGTGAGCCACTTTGAGATTTGGAGTGGAAGGTGGTGCTTTGGGTGGGGGGAAAACAGTGGGAGGGCTTCTAATGTCCTGACCTCATTGATGGACTTCCTGATGGCACCTGGGTTTTTTTGCCACTGTGTTGGACTGGATGGGCCATTGGCCTGATCCTACATGACTTCTCTTATGTTCTTAGATCTAATTGCAGGAATCGTAATAATCATACGGCATGCATACACACAAAATCTTTATCTTCTAACAGTGTCCCTTTAAATTGGAGGCAGCATTAGATGCACAGTTGGGGGAGCAGTATATGTTCATACATGTGTTCATACATTCAAGCCATTCAGATGCAGACCAACAATGAATCAGATGTTTGATTCCATGGTCATGATTTGAGAACAGGGCATATGCTGAACTGGTGGTTGAGAATTTCTGGCTTTGACACCTCCAAAAACACGAGAATATTTCAAAGTACTCTGGCTCTTGAAGCTATGTTAGATTTCAAGTCCATCTCAAAGTAATCATTTTTATGAGCCCCCATAAAAATTAAATTCCTTCCATAGGTGAATGATACTATCAAAGCACAATTGACTCATTGAGCTTTGTCTTATAAACTTAAACGCTGCAGGTTTCAGGAAGTGTTGTTTGTTTAAAGCTTTTAGTTCTGGCTCTGTGTGGTTAATAGACAGAGAAATCGAAAAGACACTCAAGAGGAAGAAACGGTCTTCATGTTCACCTTCCCTTGCCCTGCCCTATTTCAAGATGGCACAAAGACAGGGGAAGAAAGGAAGAACACAGCATGACATCTGGGATAAACAAATGTTATCTTGTTATATCTATCTATAGATCTAGATAGATATAGATATTTACATACATACACAAACATACACAGAGAGAGCAGAAACTAACTGCAAATAGATAGATAGATAGATAGATAGATAGATAGATAGATAGATAGATAGATAGATAGATAGATAGATAGATAGATAGATAGATAGATAGATAGATTTGAAGTTAATTTCTGTTCTCTATTGTTCAATATTATTTGTTCAGATCTGTTTGTATTGTGCATGCATTTATATGGATTTTAGATGCATTTTATACTCAGTCTTTCACCAATCACAGACTAGCAGGCGGGGGGGAGAAGTGGTTCTATTCATACAGGAGGCTTACTCCTTCCGGGCCCTCCCGTCTCCAAAGATCGATGGTCTTGAATGTGCCAGTCTGGTGTGGGATGTTGGGGAGGGTTTGGCGGTCTGGCTGGTGTACCGAATACGTAACGCCCTTGTCAGCGCCTTACCGTCCCTGATGGAGGCTGTAACAGGCTGGGCATTGGAACACCCAAGGCTTTTGGTCCTGGGTGATTTCAATGTCCATGCCAATGACGCGAACTCTAGTCAGGTGGCGGACCTGGTGTCATCCATGGTGACACTAAGACTCTCCCAATTTGTTACAACACCCACACACCAGGCCGGTCACATGCTGGATTTGATCTTTGCAGCGGAAGTCTTAGTGGACCGGATCACTGCAGAGGTGGTGCCATAGTCGGACCACTATGCCCTGAAGGCTCGTATGGATGTGCCACCCCAAACCTGTTTAGGCAGCGAGCATATTTTAGCTCGCCCGTGGAACCTGATGGACCCAGTGTGGTTCCCGATGGCCCTGCGGGACTCCTGACCCCCCAGCGATTCTCTAGATGACCTGGTTGAGACCTGGCAAAACCGGCTCACCATGGCCATCAATGAGATTGCTCCACAGCGCCCTCTGCACCCTCGTCCTAAGCTGGCCCCGTGGTATAACCTGGAGCTGCAGCTGATGAAACAAAGGCTCAGACAGCTAGAGAAACGGTGGTGGCGTACTCGAGATGAAGCAACCAAACATCTTATAGAGAATTTATGAGGTCCTATGAGATGGCAGTCAAAGCCACAAAGAAAGCTTACTTCGTAGCTAAGATTGCATCTGTGAATTCACACCCGGCACAATTATTTAGTATTATTTGGAATCTTACAACTTTGCCACAAGGCAGAACAAACTTTAGGGAATTGGATATAGGCTGTGAGGCTTTTGCGACTTATTTCGCAGATAAGATCTCATCACTCTGCAACAACCTCCCTTCCACTGTTGAAACAGTAAAGGAACTCGAGGCTCCATACCTCTTTTCCGGATCAGCTTTGGATTGTTTTACAACACACAGCCTGGAGGAAGTCAACTTAATTCTCTCTACTGTGTGCCCAACAACATGTGACCTGGACCCTTGCCCATCCTGGCTGATTAAAGCTTGCCGAATAGAGCTACGATATCCTATATGGGATATCGTAAATAGATCCCTCTCTGAGGGGCTCTTTCCAGGGTCCCTCAAAGAGGCAGTGGTCCGGCCTCTCCTGAAAAAACCATCGTTAGATCCGGCTAAATTGGCACACTATCGGCCAATCTCGAATTTGCCCTTTTGGGGCAAAATTATTGCTAGAGCAGTAGCGCTACAGTTACAGTGTTTTCTGGAGGACGCTTCCATCCTGGACCCCCATCAGTTTGGCTTTCATCCAGGTCATGGGGTGAAGACAGTACTGGTTGCCCTGGTGGATGATCTCCAGCGGCATCTGGACTGAGGCGGTTCAGCAATACGGATGTTGTTGGACCTGTCGGCTGCATTCGACACGGTCAACCATCAGTTGCTGATTCACTGCCTTGCCGACGCAGGAATTCAGGGGTTGGCCTTACAATGGCTCTCCTTTTTTCTCCATGGTTGGGACAAAGGGTGGTGATTGGAGAACAGTCATCCCAGAGAAACCCACTTAATTGTGGTGTGCCTCAGTGGGCAGTGCTCTCTGCGATGCTGTTTAACACCTATATGCGCCCCTTTGCCCAGATTGCCAGGAGGTATGGGTTGGGTTGCCATCAGTACACTGATGACACCCAGCTCTATCTACTGATGGAAGGCCGATCTGCCTGTACCCTAGAAAATCTGGATCTGGTACTGAAGGCCGTGGCAGGGTGGCTTAAGCTGAGTTGACTGAAGCTGAATCCGAAAAAGACAGAGGTCCTTTGCCTGAGCCGCAGCGGCCCGGGAAGGGGAATCCCCCTACCAGCTTTTGATGGTGCGCCTCTTGCATGATAACAAGTTTTATTAAATTTAACAGGGAAAATTAAAGAATTGGGGGAAGGATCAGGAATAGGATACAGAAAATAAAAGAAAAGATTAGTTATTACTACATTAAAAAAAGAAAGATTCATTATACCTGCAAGTACTCAAAATTAATACATAGATATTATCTCTAAAGTCTACAAATATTTTATTATCTTTTGATATTACTGTAAAACCCTCCTGTTTTACCAACTATTTAGTGGCAGATTCCAGATTCTTATCTATCATATCTGTGATCATACAAAACCAAATCTATATATCTTTAATCTACATAAAGCAACAGAAGGATGAAAAAAAAGAAGAGAAAGAAAGGTTCAAATTCTGGTCTTCAGTACTAGTTTATTAACCAAGAGGTTTCAATATGTAGCAACAGCAGCTGCATGTCTATCTAATTTACAAAGGAATCTCAAGGCTTAACGAAAATAAAACAAGCTTCTCATTAGCCATGAAAGGCTTCTGAGTTAGATGGGTACAGTTATGATACTCATGTCTTATTAGCAAATGTTAATAACTTTAGGCATCTACTTGAACAGTTAGCTCTCTTTAATAAACAAAATGGATGGTTTTCAAAAAGAAAAGAGAAAAAGTGAGCAAGGAAGGAGAAGAGAAAAAAAAACACAAACCCATGCAATGCTGTTTTTACAGCAGCCCTCATCTCAGAAGGCGCTAGCCATTCCCAATTGTTCCCACAACTTCACACTAAACATTAAGGGGAACCTTGATCCATAAGGAAGATTCATCTCACTCCCATCAAATTGTACTCATTTACTTCCTTGAAAAGCAAAGAAAAAAGCTCTTAGTGGATTAATTCATTGGCAGACATCTCCATGCATGCGAATGAACAAAAGGCACCTCCTCACCAACCATTCAAGAAAAAGAAAAAATATTAAAGGTATGTACACACTTTCCTTATATACATACGTATGTGTGTATGTAATTCTAGCTACAATAGTCCAAATTCTAATTAAACAGATTAACTTTTTAGCCTTACATTAGTGTATATTTAATTTTTTAAAAGTTTTACAAGTTGTTAGAGTCATTAAACCCCCTCTTTTTTAGCAACAGATTGTTAAACTTCATTATGATTTTGAGCTTTGCAGAAAATCACACCAAACCAAAACAAGCTGCCCATTCAATTTGAAAAATAAAAACAAAAACAAATAATCCTGCTTTAGGTTTTAAGAATCCCTCAAAAAGGGGGGGGGTTCAAAATTAAGTCCCATAATATTGTGCCTGTTAGAGAATAGTCTTATAATCTCTTCTTATAGTTTGAATAAAAATGAAGATCCCCTAGTTCGAAAATCAGAATATCCATTCCAAGATGTTATGTCAGATCCATAATATTATGCTCATGTCAAGCCACTGTATGGTAAGAGTTTATATTCTCTTCTTCCTAAAAGCCTTCCAAGTCATAATCCTTGTTGTTGGACTTGCTCTGAGGCTGTAGATTTTAATTGAGTTGACTGATTTTTCCCTTTGCTGAGCATTTTTACAAAAAGCTTTAGAGCCGAATCAATGTTATTTCCCCCTTTCTTTGTCTCAGTGAACTGTAGGTTTCGTTTCTCCTTCGTAAGTGCATAAACTGCATTCATTTTAAAAATAGGCAAAGCAATCTCAGGCAATTGTTTTTCACTTTTGCCCACGTCTCAGGCAGATTTTGTGCTCCTTGATACCTCTGTTCTTGTATATTTTCCATTTCTTTACAATTCTCCAGGAATTTTCCCATCTGTTCCTTTACCAATTCTGCTAAAAGACCAAGTCCCTGCCTTATGGAGAGTATAGTAGTCATAAAATCTTTTGAATTATTCATCTCTTCCATGCTGTTATAGTCAGTATGAAAGTAGAAATCAGAGAATAAGTTCAGAGTGCCAGGTTAAAAATCCAGAAATCCAGCTTTTCTCATATAAAGACATTCCACCTTTGATCAAGCTATAGTATGTTGGTAGTCCAATTGTCACTTATTTAATTTTAAACCAGATCTATCCACAACTATATACTCAGTCCAATTCCTTTTACTTGAAATAAAGGCAATTGTTATAAGCTTTTAATTTTAGAAGCCTCTCTTGGGGGGGGGGTGTCTTTTAGCCTCCTCCCGCTCTTTCTGAACAGTCAAATTTGGTTTTATAATAGGACTTTAGTTGATAGATTACATTCCAAAGTGAACTTACTTGCAAGGTATAGTTCATTAATTGAAATAGAAAGACAATTAGAAGAAGGTATTTTGTTACCGGTAGACACAGCTAGTGCCATACAAAATGGCGATTGTCGCAGTGAGGCTTCAGGATAGACAAAGAACCAGGCTTTGCCCACCGATGAAATCCCTGGGAATGCTGTTTCCCATGCTGTCAGGGCTCCCCCTCCAAGGGTCCCCTCAGGTATCTGGGCTTCCCAGAACCCCTCAATCTGCTCAATTCGAGGAGTTTGCAAGAGCTGCAATTCCCCCCGCCTTGCTGAGCTGAAGCCGGAACTGGTGCGCCTCTTGCAATGGCGCCCAAGATAAGAAGATTGGGGGTGCTACTGGAACCTTCATTAACAATGGAGGCCCAGATAGCAGCCACTGCCAAATCCACCTTTTTTCCATCTTAGGCGGGCAAGGCAATTGGTCCCTTTCCTCGACCATGGAGACCTGGCAACTGTGATCCACACTATGGTCACTTCGAGATTAGATTACTGTAACGCCCTCTACATGGGGCTGCCCTTGTCTCAAATCCAGAGACTGCAGCTTGTGCAGAATGCAGTGACTAGGCTGTTATTGGGGCTTCCCACGTTGGAGCACACACAGCCTGGCCTGCGGGAACTGCACTGGCTGCCAATAGTGTACCGGATTCACTACAAGGTGCTGGTTATTACCTTTAAAGCCCTATATGGCCAAAGACCTTTCTACCTTAGGGACCGTCTCTTCTCATATGTTCCCCAGAGGGTACTCAGATCAGGGACACGGAAACTGTTATCAATCCCTGGGTTGAGGGAGGCAAGATTGAAGATCACGTGAGAGACAGCCTTCTCTATAGTGGCCCCCATTGGTGGAACCAATTGCCGGAAGAAGTAAGAGCCTTGCAGGACCTTATTCAGTTCCGCAGGGCTTACAAGACGGCTTTATTTCAACTTGCTTTCAATCGACAGCCACATATGAGGATACGCAAGAAGACTGAAACTGAAACTACTGGAATGTATTATTAGTACCAAATTGTTTTTAAAATGTTTACATTCTTATATTGTTTAAGGTTTTAATTAATGTTTAATATTTGTACATGTTTTTACTGTTGTGAGCCGCCCTGAGCCTGCTTCGGCAGGGAGGGCAGGATATAAATCCAATAAATAAATAAATAGTACATACAGTATATGCCAGTAATATTCAGGGGAAGGTGCCATGGCTCAGTAATGGAGCATCTGCTTGACATGCAGAAGGTTCAAGGTTTAATCCCCAGGACCTCCAGTTAGATGGATCAGGTAATCAGTGATGAGAAAGACCTCTGTCCAGGTCCTTAAAGTGCTTTTGCCAGTCTGACTAGACAATATCATTGCTGGATGAATGGTATGACTCGGTATAAGGTGGCTTTGTTTGTTTAATGTTCATTTATGAATCCACTGTCCCCACAAAAAGTGCTGAGGACCCCTGCTGTATAGCACCCCAAATTTGGTTAGAATTCTGAGAATTCTTTGTGAGGTAGCCATAGCCATAGCTCAGGGTTCCAGATAGGGAAGGAATGATGTCTTCACCAGTTTAAGACTCTAGGCTAGCTTTGATGCAATTAAAGAGCAGAGGGAGAACTGTATACTAGTGATTCAAAGTGTTGCAATATTTTTCACTGGCAAGATTTGCCTTTAAATAATTGCATGTCCAGTCTGCCAAACAAGAGTTATATCATCCGAATTAATTACATAGGAAGGGGGGGGGGGGCAAGCCTGAACATATGAAATATAAGAGCATAAAAAATGACCTGTTGGATCAGACTAGTGGTCCATTTAGTCCAGCATCTAGTCCACTCACTGGCCAACCAGTTCTTCTGGCCGTGCTACGGCATAGAGGCTAAGACCGTTCCCTGATGTTGCCTCCTGGTTCTGGGATTCAGAGGTTTAGTGCCTTTGAATATGGAGGCCCCCCTCAGTCACCATGGCTAGTAGCCACTGATAGACATGTCCTCCATGAATCCATCTAATCCCCCATTAAGGCTGCTTATTCCTGTGGCCATCATTGCATCTCTGGCAGTGAATTCCACATTTTAACTACTCTCTGTGTAAAAAAGTGTTTCCTTTTGTCCGTCCTAAATCTACTGCCCATCATCTTCATTTGATGCCCTCAAGTTCTACTATTTTGATAGATAAACGTTTCCATTTGTCGACTCCCGCCTCCCCAGGCATAGTTTTATAAACCTCTACCCTGTGTGAAGATCACACACATTTCAGTTATTTATGTTAAACAATGTAACACAGCTCCGTTGCATGCAGCGGGTTCCAGGTTAAATCCCTGGCATCTCCAGTTAAAAGAATCATGCAGAAGCTGATGTGAAAAACCACCATCTGATATGCTGGAGAGATGCTGCCAGTCAGAGTAGGCAATACTGACTTTGATAGGCCAGTGTCTGACTCCATAGAAGGCAACTTGATGTATTTTCCAATACTAGGTGGGGCGGAAGGAAGCAAACAGGAATGAGTAATGTTGTTTCCAACCAACTCAAAATCCGGATATGAATCTGAGACCAATTCCTAGCTGGAAAAGTCCCACATCCATATCATCAAAATACAGGACAGAAGTGCGAGAGATGAGCCAATGTAATTGCTGCTTGCTGTGATCCCCTCGTCTTTCAGTCAAAGAGATCATGTTGAGGGGGCGATGCCATTTTCCTCATAAGCTTTCGGCACTTAGAAGTATTTTCTACTATTCTTAATTTGCCTGGAGCAAGGCTTTTATCGAGACTTTTAGCCAAGAGGCACCTACTGAAATATTCATTGGCAGAAATTGTGCCATGGGTGCTTTTCCCCATTTGTCCAGTTGTGTGTCATTATAATGAGCCCGAGCTGAATGGAAATAGTATTTGACACACAAGAATGGTGTCCTCACAAGGGTTTCTTTAATAGGCAATTAACCCTTTTAAGGAAGAAAGTGGTTGGGCTAATGAAAGCTGAACATTAGATTTCTGTCATAGGGGGTGGTTTTTTTAAAAGGGATTTTTGGCATTCCACCTGCAAAGCCTTTGCAGAGTGAAATAATTAAAGATTTCCTGATGTTTTGAGTTTCGGAAGTGGCTGTAATGTTTGCATAAGTAACAGAGGTCAAACTTATTCATTGTTAAATTGCAGAAATGAGATGAACTTTTCTATCGGAAAGACATCTTCATGTGACAATATTGCTGGAAGGCCAGCACGGTATCTCAAACTGTGTATAAGGAACTGCTTTCAATGAATCTCAGAGAAAATCTTTCCCCTGTCATAAGAACCTATGAAGCTGCCTTACCCCTAGTCAAACCACTGGTCTATCGAGGTCAGTCTCGTGTGCTTCTCTGGCTGGTAGCCCACTCCAGGGTTTCAAGCAGAGGTCTTTCACATCATGTGTTACCAGAGCCTTTTGGAACAGAGATACTGCAGCTTGAACCTGGGAGCTTCAGCATGCAAAGGGGATGGTCCTTCCTTCACTTGGGCTACTTTCATTCAACATTTTAAATTTCAAATTTCATAGCTGATCCATCTTGGAGCTACATGATTAGTTTCATTATTATTTTGCTACTTCTACATACTCACTATATAGATCATAGCATTGTTGAGAGAACTTTTCAAATCCTCTTTTATCCATTTTCCCCCTGAAATGCAACAGCAATCTATTTCTCTTCTCCTTTTTGAAGAAGAAATTGGATTTATAACCAGCCCTTCATTCAGAGTCTCAGAGCGGCTTACAATCTCCCTCTTTTTCTCTCCCCACAACAGACACCCTGTGAGATAGCTGGGGCTGAGTGAGCTCTTTCAAGAAATGCTCCTGAGAGAGCAGCTGTTTCAAGAACTGTGAATGACCCAAGGTCACACCAACAGCTTTTAAGCCAAAATGCCCTCAAAACGAGGTTGGGGAATTAGTTTAATGGACACTTGGCTTTAATAGGAATCTTTTTAATCTATGTATACCAGGCTCAACCATTCAGAGAGTGATGCTCAATAAAATGGACTCTAATTTAATAAAATCAATTGTAATTTATTTGAAATAATAGTTCTTTCACACAAGGTACAAAAACAATCACACATTCACACAGGTCTAAAGAAATATAGAGAGATCGATAGGGGGTACATATAAGGATAAAAATACAGGGTGATACTACCTCTCGCAGACTCCAAGGAAGACTCCGATGGCGACGAATGAGGGAATGGGGGATGGACCCGAAACTGATCAGGAATCGGGGATGGATCTATACAGCGGGATATGGGGGTTGCTGAATAGAGAACACACCTGTGGGTAGCTAGTCCACAGGTTATATAGAGTCACCTCAGTCCTGAGGGGATGGGAGGTGACTGGGAGGGGAGATGGGAGGTTCCGCTGATGACCATGAAGGCTGGACATCGGCTGGACCAATGGTGAGTCTTTGGCGACACCTGATTGAGTGTATGCTTCAACCAATGAACATCACCTTCATCCTGGGCATCCTGGAAACTTCCAAGTTGCGACAGGGCCTGGGGCGGCTCCAGTGATATCAGTATGGAAATGGTTGGGTGATTGGGATGAGATGGGATTATCTGGGAATGTGACAATAGGGAATCAGATATGGACCTAGGTATCCCCGGTGTAGACAAAGGGCTTGGATGTGGCAGGAGAGATCCTTCCTCTTTCTCATCATCTCCTGGGTGAGGACTGCTGTTCAGGACATTACTTAGCAATTAGGATCAATAGTTGAGCTATTAATCCATTCATAAAACAGATGGGTTGCCTGCGGGCTAGGAATGACTCAAGGTGTGTACGTGAGGTTCCCACTAAGAAGGAATGAAGCCCAACCAGGCAGGAAGATGGCTACAAGTGGTGTTAGCGAAACACAGTGGCTTCCATGCTTAGCGCTTCAACACCGGTCGCCTGGACAGCTCCGTGGCGGCGTAGCCTCCTCCTCGCCATGGCGGACTCCACGCGGTAGCGGGGAAACGTCCGTGTGCGTCTGCAGACACTCTGTGCCTGTATCAAGCACTCATATACTTAGGCGGTTGGTACACATGAGCCCTCTATAGTTCCTGAATAGCTTCACTCGCACTCACTGGCCAGGCGGGTGCAAGCTCACTTCTCCAGGCGCCCTGGAAACCATGTTTGCGACTATGATGTTGGGGAAAAGAGGGGTCATTTTCTCACAAGCTGCATGTGAAGGAGTGGAGAATCAAACATGGTTCTCCCAGATTAGAGTCCATATATCTAACCACTACACCAAACTGGCTCTTGAATGGCTATAAAGCAGGGGTGGCAAATGGTAGCTCTCCAGATGTTTTTTGCCTACAGCTCCCATCAGCCTCAGCCAGCACATTACCTACTATCTAATCCCTTTATCTGGAGATCATAGAATCATAGAGTAAGAAGAGACCTCCAGGGTCATCTAGTTCAACCCCCTGCACAATGCAGGAAACTCACAAATACCTCCCCTCCCACTTTCAGTGACACCTGTTCCAAGCCCAGAAGATGGCAAAAAAAAAAAAAAAACCCTCTAGGATTCCTTGCCAAACTGATCTGGAGAAAATTTGCCACCTGTCCCAAAGTGCTGAACAGTATTCCCTGGACGGGTAAGAAAGAGCCACAAGAACTAAGCACTGATGCAACTCTTCCTGTCCCCATGATCTGCCTAAGTTCACAGAATCAGCATTGCTGTCAGATGGTCATCTGGCCTCCAAAACCTCCAAAGAAAAAGAGCCCACCACCTCACAAGGAAGCCTGTTCCACTGAGGAACTGCTCTTCCTAATGTTTAGTCAAAAACTCTTCTGATTTAATTTCAACATGTTGATTCTAGTCCAACCTTCTGGGGCCATAAAAAACAACTCTGTACCATTTGACATCCTTTAAGTATTTGAAGATGGTTATCATATCATCTCAGGCTCTCAGTCATCTCCCCTCCAGGTGACTGAGATGCCAGGAATTGAACCTGGGACTTTCCACAATCAAGGCAGATGCTCTATTACTGACCCATAGCTTTCCCCCCACTTCTGGACCTGCCATTGTCTCGTGTACCCACAACTCTCATCCTGTAGGCCACACCCTCTAGTAGAATTGCTAGGTACTCCATGTCAATTGGGGTGGGGGGCAGGTTTACCAACAGAGAAGACACCAAGGCAGCTCCAGTGATGAGGTGGCATCTTTTCTGGCATACCATCATGTTGCCAGTATCACAGGGATGCTTTGGTATTTGGGCAAAAATTCTATGGCAAAACACTCAAGTGTCCTGCATCACCAGCAGTTATGATATCATTTCTGGAGCACACTAGAAATGTTGCCCTCACTCTAGGCCTCCATTTTCCATCAGTAGCGGAGAGACAGTTGGGTGGGGGATTCCACACCCAGGTGGGTGTCATGGGTGCTGGGGGCCCTGCAGAAGAAGCCGAGCCTGCAGAAGAAACTGTGCCCCTGCCACCTGCACCAGTGCCCCTGCCTCCTGCTGGAGAAGATCCAAGCCCCCCTGCCTCGCCCTCTCGGGTGGCTCGTGTGCGTGACCGCCTTCGTCAGGACCTCAGGGATCGGAGGAGGGCCGCACGCTCACGAGCAAGACGCTCCCTGAGCCCTGAGTTTTGAAAGGATTCTGGCCATTCTAGGAGTGAGGGTGCCTGAGTCTCAGCAGGATCCTGGCTGCCCTCTGAGTCAGCAATTAGCCCAAATGGGCAACAGACAGCAGAGGGCTATATAGCTGTGGGCTTTGAGAGAAGGCTTTGTGGAAGCAACTAGTCACTTACCTGACGTTCTAGCATCCACTTCGGCTTCTGACTTCGGCTTCTGGACCCCCTGACTTCGGCTTCTGAACCTCTGACCTACGATACCTGGACTGTGATTCGGTTTTGGCGCTTTGGACCCTCCTTGCTACCCAGCTACAGACCTTGGACTGCCCCTGGACTTTGCCTGGCCTGGCCCCAGCCCGTGACAGTGGGGGCCTGGGAACCCTACCTGCTAGCTTGCCTTCTAACTCTCCATCCTGTTGTCAGCCTCAACTGCAGTATGATCTCCTGTAATTGCCAGTTGTATTCCTGCCAATCCCCACCCTATACTATCAGGGGGAGGGAGCCCCATGACTTCCCTTCCATGAGGAGATTAGACAGATGCATGAAGGGTATCTCTATCAGTGGCTACTAGCCATGGTGAATGGAACCTCCATACACAGACTCAGTAAACTTCTGAATACCAAGCACAAGGAGGCAACATCAGAGGAAGTCTTTCACCTCTCTGCCTTGTTGCTGGCTTTCCATAGTAACTGGTTGGCTAGTAGAACAGATTTTGAGTCCAGTGGCACCTTTAAGACTAACAACAGTTTATTCAAGGTAGGACCTCTCGTGTGCATGCGTACTTCTTCAGATACATAGAAATGGAAGCTACCATTTCATATATGTAGGCAGATGCCTCTACATAGGTGAACAGCAAATTAGCATACAACTTAATGAAGATGCTTTGACATATGCAAAGTGTGTTAGACAGGATGCTGCACTAGATGGTTTGATCCAGCAGGACTCTTCTTATGTAAGAGGGATATTTTAAAGGGATATTTTTCACCAGATCATTTGGAAACCTCAACCGATTCTGCACTAGGACTTGTTCCAGGTAAAGAGCCCTTTTGCCCCCGGGGCTTCTTTCCATTTTCACATAAGCTGCCATGGAGCTGCTAGTTGGCATGCCACTTTTTTGAAACAAGCGGAAACCGCTTGTCAGAGAATCTCACTTGCTGTGGAATAGTGGCATGCCAACTCGTGGCTCCGGGGCAACGTGTGAAAATGGAGAGCAGCTCCGGGAGCAAGAGGGCTCTCCACCCGGAACAAGCCTAGTGCAAAATCAGTCCTCATCTATACCCCAGGCAGACCAGCAGAGAAGAAATATGAACAAAGACTATGAATTGGGGTTGAATCTTTGATATTCTTACTGCTCTGGTTCCAAAGATGTCCACTGTAATAATTTCCTTCCTATAGTATATATCCAGAATGCATTTTAGCGAGGGGAGAGGGAAATGCCACACCAGAGTCTTACTGTGGCAATCTATATTTGATCTATGTTAAAGACAGTAATGATAGAGAAATACAGAAAATGCACTCATAAAATACTGAACTTTCTATTTTTTTAAAATCTTTGATGCCTTTTCATTATAGTTAAGATGACATTTCATGAGCACCATTTGAGGATTCAAGTAATGCATCCCAAGATTGATATTTTTTGCAAATATGTGTAAAGGAAATTTGATCTTTTTATTTGACATTGTTGGCCAAAAATGTTACTGGGTGTCAAAGCAAAATATTAAAATGTCAAAGCAGAATGTTACAAGCACATAACACTTTTGCAATTGTGATTTCTTTGGAGGGGGGGAGGAAATGTGTAATGTCGGTGACATTTCACGCCAACTGTAATTGTTGATTGTGATTATTATGATGATCGATACATAAATAGATGAGTGGAGATTTCTTTTCTTCCAAAGCCTGAAGCAGTACTGCCATTGTACAAATATCCTGCAAGAGAGCTGGTTTTAAAGTGTTTTTGAATTTGAACTAATAAAGGTTTGATCTTCTCCAGTTTGCAATTCTTTAAAAAAAAAAAAAAAACAGCCATAACCAACAGCAAGGCTCCTATATGCTCATATGTTGATTCACAAATAATTATTTATTTAAATCCCCCCTCTCAGCTAGTCCACAACCAAAATCAAAATAAAGAATTAAAACTGGTAATCCCCGTGGCACAGAGTGGTAAGCTGCAGTACTGCACTCCAAGCTCTGTTCATGACCTGAGTTTGATCCCGGCAGAAGCAAGGTTCAGGTAGCCAGCTCAAGGTTGACTCAGCCTCCCATCCTTCTAAGGTTGATAAAATGAGTACCCAGCTCACTGGGGGTGTATAGATGACTGGGGAAGGCAATGGCAAACCACTCCGTAAAAAGTCTGCCAAGAAAACATCATGATGTGACATCACCCCATGGGTCAATAATGACTCAGTGCTTGCACAGGGGACTACCTTTACCTTTTTACCTTTTAATATTGCTAGATTACCCCCTCTCGCAAACCCCCTGTCTCTTGCTAATTCCCCTCCCAACAAAACAGGAGACAGACTCTTTTGGGGTAACAACTAGTGACCGACTTCTGGGTTGCCATCTGGTAGTAGCTGATAGTTAGGTTTTAGATGAAATAATATGGATTTTATTCTAATGCTGATTTTATTGTATAGAATTGTGGGAAGCTACCCTGAGCCCTGGGAAAAGGAGCGGGATACAAGTCTAATATATAAACATACCTTAACAATTTAAAAATTTCAATAATTTTGAGGCTCAAAGTTTTGTCTAGATGAGTTATGCCTGCTGCAGTTGGACGGACAGAGCCTTTTATGATTATAGGAGATGCTTTGAGTCGCCATTCAAATCCATGCTCTGCCATGGAAGTTTGCTGGGTGACCTTGGGCCAGTCACACAACTTTCAGTGTAGCCTATTTCACAGGGTTCTTGTGAGAATAAAATGGAGCAGGAGAGAAGAATGTAAACCACACTGAGGTATTTGAAGGAAAGGTGGGATAAAAGGTATTGAACAAGAAAAAAGAAATCAACAGCACTCTATTATAAATGGATGCAACCAACTGATCTGTTATATAAAAATCTCAGCACAGCTCTATTATTGGATCCTGATGGCCTCATGTTATGAGTGTACTATGCTCACAATACAATCCTATGCAGAGTTAAAAAAAATGTAAAGGTAGTCCCCTGTGCATTTTCGACTCTGGTGCTTTCACAACCTTTTCACGGCAGACTTTTTACAGGGTGGTTTGCCAGTGCCTTCCCCAGTAATCTGAACTCCACCCCCCCCCCCCGCAAACTGGGTACTCATTTTACCGACCTCGGAAGGATGGAAGGCTGAGTCAACCTGAGCCGGCTACCTGAAACCAGCTTCCACTGGGATCGAACTCAGGTCGTGGGCAGAGGGCTCCGACCGCAGTACTGCAGCTTTACCACTCTGCGCCATGGGGCTCTTCAATCTAAAACCATTGAAGCCCTGACCTGAATAGCCCAGGCAAGCCAGATCTTGTAAGATCTTGGAAGCTAAGCAGGGTCGGCCCTGGTTAGTACTTGGATGGGAGACCAGGATCACTAAGTCCAGGATCACTAAGTAGAAACAGGCAATGGCAAACCACCCCTGTTTGCCTCTTGCCTTGGAAACGCTATGGGGTTGCCATGAGTCAGCTGCAACTTGATGACACTGCACACAGACATTGTAAACAACGTGCTTAGACTGGAGAAACTCTACATGGGATTACACTGTAAGGATGGGTCCAGATGGCCAATTTGAGGTGACACAGGGACGGCCCCCAGATGAAATAAAAAAGAATGTTCAGACGCAGGCTCGATGCTAACAGTTCTCCAGGCAGAACCCCATCCCCCAGGTTGATAACCATGTGTCGGAAGTGTGTATGACACGATGACATCAAAAGTGACGCCATCGCTTTGCCCGCCCCTTGCCCAGCCCTCTGCCTCTTCAGAGGGAGCTGGCTGAGCAGCGGCCACCCTCATGCTTTTTCCTGCATTCTGAACCGGAACACAGGAAAAAGCATGCAGGCAGCTGCTTCCCAGCTAGCTCCCTCTGAAGTGAGCTCCCTTGGCACGAGCAGGGACGGGGAGGGAGCGCCTGCCCCCATGGTGAGGTGGTGCCCCAGGCGGCCGCCTACCTCGCTGACTCCCACACACTGACCCTGTTCAGATGTGCACACCTGGCAACCATCCCGCTCCTGTACTCACCCTGTCCGCCAGCATCGTTGAAGTGACTTAAGAAGCCAGCACTTGGTAGCAAATCTCCACAGTGCTTCCCTGTCACCTTCCCTGGCCATGTGAATGGCTGGTGAGTGCCTGGGAAGCGCTGCTCCAGGTTGCATGCAGTCCGACCCTGTCCCGGCAGCAAGCCGCACACCATCTGACTGCCCCAGGGGCACTTTCTTCTCTGCTAGATTTCTTCCAGGATGGAAGGCTGCCACCCCAAGCTGCTGGTCTGTACTCAGCCTAAGTGTGATTAACCAATGGTGATTTTGGTTTGGGATGGAAGAGTATTACTGATCCAGTCGTAGACCAAAATTATACTCCCCTCATTCAGAGGAAAAAGTCAACTGCCTTGAACGCCTGACCACAAGTAGTAACTACATCAAAACTACTGCTGTGAAACCAACAGGGGTGAACGCGTTGAGACATCCAGACAGGATTTTGCCTTTGCTAATCACAGGTTAACGTGAACAGGTGCCAGGTGGCAATCTCATTGCTCAGTGACAGGAGTCTTGCTCATTGGTATGTTTATGCTGAAATCCCAGTTTACCGGCTGAATTTTCATGAGGTGGTTATGAACATTTTTTAGTTGAATTTAGTAAGGCTAAATGGTGATCTAGTTTTCTTTGGCTCTGGAAAATAAAACTCTTTTGATGCTTCTCCATTAAAATCATGTTCACCGTTTACTGCCGTTTCTCGCCCTTCATGGGCCTATTTTTCATATTTAAGCACAGCCAAGGTTGGCATCGCTTTAGACTTAAAGAACATTCTTGAAAAGTGCCAATGTTATTTCCATCAGTGTCTTTCAGATCCCACAGCTGCATTAACTCAATGAAGCAGTCAGTCTTGTCTTAGGCAATTTTGATGTAATCAAAAAGAGCTCTAACACCCTTGGCTGCACTCACGCTTCTAAGAGAGGAGCATTATAATTTTATTTTCTTGGAAAACACTGTTTATGTGACATGGTAGCAAGGGGGAAAAACTTTTAAGGAGGGTTTTAGAACATTTAATGACAACCATAGAAAAAGACCAGCATCTTTGTGTGAGAAATCTTGCTCGCTGTGTTGAAATTCTGTTCTCCTTCCTCCAAAGCTTCTTTAGAGGACTTGCTCTATATGCCTCAGGATTCTAAGGTGAGGTGGACAGAAGCTACCAACAGAGTCTTTTCTGTCATAGTGCTTCATCTTTGGTAGTCTTTCCCCTTAAACATTTTGCCAAAATAGTTGATTTTTGTGGCTAGGGGTAACAGCCTCATGGTAGGAACTGGAGCTGAGAGCCAGTTTGGTGTAGTGGTTAAGTGTGCAGATTCTTATCTGGGAGAACTAGGTTTGCTTCCCTACTCCTCCACATGTAGCTGTTGATGTGACCTTGAGTGAGTCACAAGTTCTCACAGAGCTATTCTGATCAACAGCAGTTTCTGTCAGATCTCTTAGCCCCACCTACCTCTTAGGGTGTCTGTTGTGGGAAGGGGAAGGAAATTGTAAACCACTATGAGACTCCTTCAGGTAGTAAAGAGTGGGGTATAAATCCAATCTCTTCTTCTTCTCCTGATTAGAGTTCACTGCTCTTAATCACTACACTAGGGGTGTCAACCATGCGACCTGGGGGCTGAATCAGGCCCCCGGAGGGCTTCTATCAGGCCCCCAAGCAATTGCCATCTGCTTTCTTCTCCCTTTCTCTTGCTTCCTTCTGCATCACAGCTTGCTTTGCCAGTCTCGCTCAATCACACAGGAGCTACAGAGCAAAGCCTCTATTTTCTTCTGGTCCCCTGGGGAAGAAAGGAAAGAGTCAAAGCTTCCTTTGCCCAGTCCCCTGGATCCCATGGGAGAAATACAAAGAAAGCACCTTTAAGACCGAGTCCTAATATTTTAAGCATGTTTTATTTTAAGGCTCTCTCAGTTCTGCTGGTGAAAAGGGCTGCTTCAGGGGTGAGTAGTATTGGCAGGAGACTATGGGGAAGGGATGAAGGAGCATCATCCTACTAATGACATTTCTGAAGTGACAGCATGATGTGTTGGATCTCACAAGTGTCGTTGCTAATCCCACAAATCTTAAATCCAGATCTGGATACCACATGCATATAAAGCCAATAATATACATAGGAGACCGAATTCAGGAAGAAAATGAAGGGCCTTCATCATCTCTTCAGTCACAAAAGAGTTAAGCTGAACTTTCTGTATGATAATGATAGAAAGTTTAGCATAGAACCAATTAGATGCAGAGCAGATTCTTCTCACCAAAAAGGGAAAGGTTTTTATTCTTAATGAGGTGACCCTAAGATTGACTATTGTCTAATCAATATATTAGAGGTAGTTCATGCTACTCTGCAAGTACACATGGGGTGGAATTTTAAGGGGAAATTTCCACTCCTTTCTTCTTAAGGTCAGGGAAAAAAAGAGAGTGTGAGAGGGAACAAAGAAAGAAAGATGGAGTAGAACAGAACTATAAATATGAGTTAGACTGTTGTTTTCTTTCCTTGTAACCCTTTCCCTAATTTTGTAGTCAACTTTTTCTTAGAAGCTAAACACACATGTGTCTTTGATGCATTATTCTGCTGTGCTTCATTTAGTCTGCTAAATATCCAACATGATGGCATTTCTGGGTTGACAACATGACAGCATTTCTGGGTCGTGATGCTTTAGGATTCAGCAGAAATGCTATACTTTCCCTGTTCCCAAATCTCCAGCAATTTCTCAAGCTGGAGTTGGCAACTGTTCTTCAATCTTATGACTGTATTCTGCATGCACAGAACAGTCTCTCTCCACCAATTCTCCCTCTAAGCTGTGGAGTCTTATGAGCAAAAATTCTACTTTGTGAGCTCCTGGCATTAAAGTTGTGAGCTACTGCATAAATTAGCTTGCTCTGGGGCCATTCTTCCACAGAAATGCGTGAGCCAGAGGTTAAAAAACTGTGAACTAGCTCACACTAACTCAGCTTAGAAGGAACACTGGTCTCCACTATGAAGCACGCTTCTTCTGCTTCTAGTACTTCCACTGCTCCAAGCAGTGACTCATGAAAGCTCATACCCTCTTGCTCTTTTCTACTGCTACAGCCAGACTAACCCATCTTTATCAGTTCTTCAGTGGAAGAATCCAAGCCCAGGTGTTTTTAGAACTTGAAATAGCCACTTTTGGAATTAAGGAACAGGCCTGGGCTCTTAAATGTCCCACATCAGCTGGAATTATCTTGTCACTGATAAGGTTAGCCTGCCTTGGTTAAGTCCTTGTGATAAAGCACCCCATTCTACTATGATACCTTTCAGCTCCTTCCAAGAGAGTTAGCGTATCTCACCAAAGGTATATATCTAACCTACAGAAATCACACAGCATTCACTCATGCTTTGCTTTAAATTCCTTTAAAAAAAATTCAATCATGAGTTACCGAGATTGTACTTTTCTCAAGGAGCAAAGATTTATCAATTTTGTATTTAAATCTGAAGCTCAGAGCTCTAATCGTAATTTAATATGACTAAATACGTGCATACTTTATGGTCAATCATCCAGATCTTTTACAAGGTCCCTTGGCTTTGGAATTGCTAAATCTTAAATGGTACTATATATGAGCCTTGTCTGACATGACATATATTGAAACAGACTGCAGAACGATCACTTAGTGATGAGAACCTTACTACAGTTTTAGTGAACCAAAGCTAAGAGGCAAATTATTCAATTATAGTAAATTTACAGTAGCTTAATATTTGATAGAAGTGGTTCTTCTATCATCAGAGCGTTGCATTGAAAACCCTTGAGCAGCAAAATAGCTCCGGAAATTCCGAGGATGTTTTAGCCACTTATTAAGAAAATTCATCTATCTTGATCTTTTATGAACACTTTTGCGCCTCTTACAGCGTGTGTGCAGTAATTATGGTAACATATTTTACATACGCACATTTGACTCCTCAGATTAGTCCTCAAATGTGAAACAATCCGATACGGGGAGCAGAAAGGGAGGAAGCTGCTGACTAGAAAAGGGGTGCAGACTGAAGCATTGATTTTGTAAGCCACAGATAGGGACTCCGTCATTATCTGTTCCAGTGAGCAACTTCAGGCTACAAAATAGAAAGACAGTACTATTTTTTTGAGGGTCCATCATGGTTCCACCCCCGAGTCAACCCATTGTTTCACTTGACATATCCTAGCTATAAATCTTTCTTTCTTTCTTTCTTTCTTTCTTTCTTTCTTTCTTTCTTTCTTTCTTTCTTTCTTTCTTTCTTTCTTTCTTTCTTTCTTTCTTTCTTTCTTTCTTTCTTTCTTTCTCCCTCCCTCCCTCCCTCCCTCCCTCCCTCCCTTCCTTCCTTCCTTCCTTCCTTCCTTCCTTCCTTCCTTCCTTCCTTCCTTCCTTCCTTCCTTCCTTCCTTCCTTCCTTCCTTCCTTCCTCTCTTCTCTCTTCCTCTTCCTTCCATCCAGAACAGGCTTCTTGCCATTAATTTTATACCATTGATTTTATGTCAGCCAACTGCCAATGTTGATTACTAATACTGTGAATGTTAAATCTGAATATCTGCATTTCATATATGTCTTTCACATATTACCTCGTAGCATATCTTTGCTGATTAGCTTTGCTCTGCTCATTATTTAGCCCATGTAATCTTAGAGTGGAGTGGAATGTGCAATGGACTCACAGGTGAGTCACAGCTTCCCTTTCTGCTTGGCCTTGGAACGCAGGTGTTTATCTGAGCTGCTGGAAAGTACAGTTTGAAGTTTTATTTCGAAAGAAAGACACTGAGTGACTATGGAGGGGGGGAAACTGAGCACATAATAATTTAAATGTTTTGCTGCCATTTTTGTGCGCCTGGGTTGCTGACAAGGCTGCCAAGTTCCCGAGCTGAGTGGGGATTCCCCCGCCCCGGACGTTCCCAACGTGGATCCTCCCCCAATGTCGCTGGTGTGATGATGTCATTTGCAGTAATGTCACCCCACCAATGATGTCGCATGCTGGCAGCTCTAGGATCTTCTGTGAAAACTCTATGGTTTTCCTGGAATTTGGGAGGGAAAACTCTATGGTATCTATTGTACTTATAGCTTGCACAGGGGACTACCTTTACCTTTAGTTTAGCTTAGTCTTTTGCCTCCCTAATATTAATTATCCTATGGCATTGGTGTTCAAATTACTTCTCTCCCTGCTTCCCGGTCATTTCCTGTTATGCTGTATTCAGTGTGTTTGTTTTAGCTCTGGCCAATGGATTCTTTTGGACAATCCCTAATACGATGTCTTCACATATGCACAAATGACTATTGGAATTCTCTGGCATTGTGGTCCCCCACCTCGAGTTCTGCAAGGGCTTGTACTATGATTCAGCCTTGTCTGTCTTTTGTCCTAACACTGAATATAGAAATATTTGTACTTATGGTATACTGTGACAGACATTGTGCCCTGCATGAGCTGGCTCCATGGAACTTTGGAAAGCTATCAAAGACATAACCACAGTCAGTTTCCATATCAGCTCAAACACAATGCTGTTAATGAGAAAATTCAGGTAATTATCTCAAGTGATTATTTTACTGGAATGTGAATCAGCCCAAATAGGCACAGTTCAGATCATATCATTGACTTAAATTTCTGCACTCAAATTAATCATCTCCTTAACTGTGTACAGTTCTGGTAGCTGCATCTCAAAAAGAATACAGAAAGGTTTGACATTCTGCAGGAAATGATCGTGGGGTTGAGACACTTGCTCTATAAGGCACAGCTAAGCCACATGTATCTATTTTTTAAAAGTTTTTTGGGGGAGGGGGAAGTGACAGAAAGATGACATGATACAAGTGTAGAGAAAGTTGATAGAAACTTTTTATCCTTTGCCCATAAATACCACGTTCAGGGTAACCCTACAAAATTGACTGGCAGTGGAATCAAAGCAGACAAAAGCAAGCATTAATGAACACAATGCCCTGACTTGGATGGCCCAGGCTAGCCCAATCTCATCAGATCTTGAAAGCTAAGCAGGGTCATCCCTAGCTAGTACTTGGATGGGAGATCACCAGGCAAATCCAGGATGGAGATGCGGAGGCAGGCAATGGCAAACCATCTCTATTCTTCTCTTGCCTGGAAAACCCTATGGGGTCACTATAAGTCAGCTGCAGCTTGGTGGCATTTTCCATGACCACTTAACACAATGGTTAATTGCAGGGGTGGAATTCTAGCAGAAGCTCCTTTGCATATTAGGCCACACACCCCTGATGTAGCCAATCCTCCAAGAGCTGACAAGAGTCTCTTCTCACATATTTCCCAGAGGGTACTTAGATCCAGATCACAAAACCTATTATCAATCCCCTGGGCCAAAGGAGTCGAGATTGAAGGCTACCAGAGAAAGAGCCTTCTCAATTGCGGCCCCCCACTGGTGGAACCAACTCCCAGAAGATGTTAGAGCCTTGCGGGACCTTGCTCAGTTCCGCAAGGCCTGCAAAACAACTTTATTTCGAATGGCCTTCAGCCAAAGTACATAGATATCCAATACCAGTGAATGTATTGCACTAATTTTAGCACCAAAACTGTTGTTTTAAAATTGTATTAATAATCTTGAACTGTTTTAAACTGTTTTAACTTCTTAATTGATAACTGATTATTGTAACTGTTTTACTATTTTACTATTGTATTGTTGATGTTGAAATGTTGTTAGCCGCCCTGAGACTGCGGGGAGGGCGGGATATAAATGTGAAAAATAAATTTAAAAAATTGGCTACATCAGGGGTGTGTGGCCTAATATACAAAGGAGCTCCTGCTAGAATTCCACCCCTGGTTAATTGATTAATGAAATGCATTGCCAGGAGGAATGAGAAAAGCCACTGGATTATATGGATTTAAAATGGGGTGAGACAGAGCTGGCGTGATGTAGTGGTTAAGAGCGGCAGACTCTGATCTGGAGAACTGATTTTGATTCTCCCCTCCTCCTCCACATGAAGGCTGTTGGGTGACCCTGGGCCAGTCACAGTTCTCTCAGAACTCTTTCAGCCCCATTTACCTCACAAGGTGCCTGTTGTGGAAGAGGAAGAAAATGAGATTGCAAGCCGCTTTGAGACTTCTCCTCCATCGTCATTATTAATGGAGGAAAAGTCTACCATTGACTATCAGCTATCACAGCTGAATGGGGGCTTCAGATTCAGTGGCAGAATGCTTCTGAGTGACGGACACTAAAGGTCAATCAGCAAGTGAGGGCTGTTATACGCAGGCTCTAATTGTGTATTTTTCTGTGGCATATCAGTGGTTACTGTGTGAGACAGGATGCTGGATGAGGTGGACCACTGATCTGATCCAGGATAGCTACTACTTATGTTTGAGTTACATAGCATTATGAACAAGGCACTCCTGGGTAAGAACTATGACAAATTCTGTGATTTTGAACACATATTCTGGACCTTCAAAAATTTTGAAGTTACTGTGTTCCATGACCATCTGGCTACTCCATTAGAGAGCTAGTGTGAGATAGTGGCTAAAAGACAGGAAGTTAATCCAGCACGCCCCTTTGTCTGCTCTTATGAAATTCAAACCTTACATCAAAATCAATGGAGTAAACAACCTAAGTCAATAGGCTTTCTACAGTGATCCTAAGGAGGTCTACACAAAGTAAGTTCCATGTTATTCAATAGTTTACTTCCAGGAAAGCACCTCTAGGACTGTAGCCGAAGTCCCTCTCCTTCTATACCTAATATATATACCTAATATATATATTAGGTATATATATATACCTAATATATATAGAAGGTTACTTATGGTGACCTCATAGGGCTTAAGACATTTGGAGGTGGTTTGCCATTGCCTGCCTCCATGCCATAACCTTGGTATTCTTTGGAGGCCTCCCACCCATCCAAATACTAGCCAAAGCTGACCCTTGTTAGCTTCCAAGATCTGCAAGAATGGGCCAGCCTAGGCTATTCATGTCAGGACAAGGAAACAGTACTCATCAGTTTTATAAGGTCACTAGGAGCCCCATGGCACAGAGTGGTAAACTACAGTACTGCAGTCCAAGCTCTGCTCACAACCTTAGTTTGATCCCAGTGGAAGCTGAATTCAGGTAGCCGGCTCAAGGTTGACTCAACCTTCCATCCTTCCAAGGTTGGTAAAATGAGTACCCAGCTTGCTGGGGGGAAAGTGTAGATGACTGGGGAAGGCAATGGCAAACTACCCCGTAAAAAATCTGCCAAGAAAACGTCATGGTGTGACGTCAGCCTATGGGTCGGTAACAACTCAGTGCTTGCACCTTTACCGTTATAGTTTCACTAGTGTGCTATAGTTTCACTAGTATGGGGTGACAGATAAATGCTCTCCACCAATAACAGTATAGGGTTATTATTATCCTGCATAAACAGAAAAGCATTATTTGATAGTGTGTTAAGTGCTCTCAATTTGCTTCTGATTTATGGTGACTATATGAATTAATGTCCTCCAAAATTCCCTACCCTTAACAGCCTTGCTCAGGGCTTTCAGAGTATATGAACCATTTTGAGCTAATTTCCTCTCTGCAACATTTCAGATTGTAATCTCCTTGGGGCAAGGACCTACCACTTTTGCTTATTCAGCTCTGTGAAATATCCTATACCTTTGGGAATCATCCTCATCATCTTTTCTGTTCTACATGATTTTATAAATTTTAGAGGGGACTGTGTTAAATTTTAATGTATCTGTTAGCCCCTTTGAGGCTTTGTGGGGGGGGGGGGGTTTCAAATAAATGCTCTCCACCAACAACAGTGTAGGGTTATTATTACTTTGCAGCTAGTCGCAGCCTGCATAAACAGAAAAGCATTATTTGATAGTTCACATACGGAGCCTTAAAGTAATATCCAAACGAACCACCACTTTCCCATTCTTACATTCGAATTTACATTAGCCAGAGGGGTTGTTGTCAGTAAACAATGTGTTCTCCCCACCCCGCTTTTTTTTTTTAGAATGCATTTTAAGAGACATTCGTCTGTACAAGCGGTATGTGCGTTTTAAAGCCACTAATCTTTCTTCTTTTTTTGCTGGAAACTGGAAACAAGGCTGCGGAGCAAAGAGCGTGCGATTCATAAAGAGAAATCTGCTTGCCTTTCTAATTTCATTTATTAACACGTACACCTTAGGCTGGTCCGAGCGAAGAGACGACAGTATCTTTGGAAAGAAAGGGGAGAGATCATCCTTTACCTTTTAACCCGGGGATTGTCAATTTCTATCAGCAGCAGCAAGGCCTGACACTCGGAGGGGAGCTGGCGCCTGATTTGCATACTGTGAATTCTTTCATCAGCAGCAGGAATTGTGACAGGGGCTAATTAGCATTTCCACCCCTCTATTCAGTTCTTTTATTATTATTTTTTTGACGATAAGCACCAGAAGCAGCAGAGGAAGTTTAACTAAACCTGGATTTTTATTTTTAAAAGGGGGGGAGGGGCTCTGATTTTGGAAGTTAAAATAATAATTGAGCCACAATTTCAGCAAAGATTGCTGGGGAGGGGGGGGATAGAAGAGGACAACAAACCAGAGAAAGACATTGAGTTCGGGAATGGAGGATGCAGGTGCCGGGGAAGAGTCATGAATGGATCGAGAATGATGGTTGAAGACATGTATATAAGCCATGTATAGGTGACTGCCAAGAGAAAACAGGAATAATAAATAAAACCAATAACTAATGTATTAAAGTGTTTCTCTGTCACCTGTCCATACAGATGCCTGAGACAGTTTTCAAAAACCAACAAACATCTAAAAGCAACTAAAGACATAAACTAAAAAAATAAATAAATTATAAGCAGGTTTCAAAAAGGCAATAGTGTTGTGTATTCCCTCCCCCCCCCCCCCCAAAAAAAATCTAGATTAATTTTGATTCTGGCTTTTGGAAAAGGCACTAGAGACTAGACCCTGATTTTGGGGGAACTGCTGGTACCATTCCAGGATTCCATTTCATTTTTTTTTCTGTATCTGAAAAGTATGATTTTTTTAAAAAAAGTTTAACCCCCCCCCCCCAACCCACCCACTCTCCCCCCCCTAAAGTCAGTGCAGGAGGAGAAGAGAGGGAAAGAAGCAGCTGTTGTTGACCCTAGGGAAACATCTCTCTTCCTTTTAAAATTTTAAAAGGCTATTCCCTATGCAACATAATGACCCTTTACATTTAAAGGGAAGAGAGACATTTAAGCCTGAAAAGGTCTGTAGATCTGGCCTCCTCTGTCCCTTTGAATCTTAAAAGGGAAGGAAGGACTGAACTCACCCCTCACCTTGCCAGAATTGCCAGATTGGACTACTGTAACTCGCTACACAGGCTTGCCCCTGAGGCTGATTCAGAAACTCCAACTGGTGCAAAATGCGGCTGCATGGCTAGTAACTGGACTGCCTTTACGGGCAGGCAGTCGGCTGATGCTGTGGTTACCAATTGAGTACCGAATCCACTTCAAGGTTTTGGTATTGACCTTTAAAGCCTTATGCAGCCTGGGACCGCCATACTTGCCCCGAAGACTGTTGCAATTGGTCAGCCAATACCTTCTGGCCACCCCTGACTTTCCTCAACCAGGGCCAGGGCTTTTTTGGCCCTGGCCCCAGCCTGGTGGAATCAGCTCCCTATGGAGATCCGGGCCGTACCGGATTTATTTCCATTTTGTAGGGTCTGCAAGATGGAGATGTTTCGCCAGGTGGACGTCCCTTCATTCTACTGCTTATACCATCTGTTCCCCTCCCCCACAATGGGATATAAATTTACAACGAGCTGGAATATCTGTTTTATCTGAAATATGTGCCTGCCCACCTATGTATATTTTTTGTAATTGTATTTTATTGATATTGTAATTGTATTTTATTGATATTTTATTGAGTTATTACTGTGTTTTAATTGTTTTATTGTGACTGTGATCCACCCTGAGCCCGTATGGAAATGGGCGGAATATAAATCAACCAAATAAATAAATAAATAAAAATCTTGACTCCAGAGCTGTGTTTCAGAAGTCCTGCCTTCCTCCAGTCCCCTCCTAACCACTGACATTGGAAAGAGAGACCACCCTGACTGCCATAAAATGGCATCTGGGCTCAGTTGTCCCATGGGCATCTTATGTGGACAGTTGGACAGGCCTACCCATGGGATATAATCAGGGCTTTTTTTGTAGTAGAAACTCCTTTGTGTATAAGGCTACACCCTCTTGATGTAGTGCAGCTCCTGGGGGACAGGGATCCCAGGAACAGCATCGGGGGGTGGGGGGGATTTTTTTTTGCAGAAAAAAGCCCATCAGGAACTCTTTTGCATATTATGCCACACCCCCTGATGCCAAGCCAGCTGGAACTGCATTCCTGTGTGTTCCTGCTCAAAAATAGCCCTGGGCTACTCTCATGTAAATCTGCATGATGCTTACACTTCCCGCCCCCCTCCCCCCCCCCACACACACACGTATTCCAAGGAAGAGAGGCAAAACAAAGGAAGCTGAGAGGGGCCAAAGTACTTGGTGGAGGGATTGCTGAGCCGTCAAAATGGAGTGGTGTGGTCGAATGAACACTTCTGGGCATGCATGAGATACCATTTTTTTAAAGGATGCTGCCCAACTGCCCACTTGGTGGTTACTGCATAACAGTAATCTGAACGGTCAACCATGGAGTGAGCATGAAGTGAGCTGCATTTAAGGTGGCACGTTTGGACAACCCTCTCCGGAACAAATAACACCAGTTAAAATGGAGGCACGGCCTGACCACAGCCATAGGTAAGGAAATATGTTTGCCACTGAAACCAATGGAAGTAAAATTCAAAATTGAAAACTAAACCAATATGCTTAGACCCAAAGAGCTGAATCCAAGATGTTAAGGACAGGAAAATAACAACAACATCTTCATGCTGAGTCATGGGTTTGAGGCTTGTTCAGGACTGTCTCCTCTGTTTAGCAGTCACTCTCTAAGATCTCAAGCTGTGGCAGGGCTTTCCCGAGGTGAGTTGCCTGAAATGCATCAGAAGGAAATCTGGGACAGTCTACATGCAGCGTAATGGCTATTTAGCGAAGGTCTCTTCCTTCCCTGTGTTCCTATGCAACACAAACTGGTTTAAGATCCAGGTTGGCATCTGTGTTGGTCTGAAGCAGTAGAACAAATTTTGAGTCTGGTGGCACCTTTATGATCAACAAAGTTTTATTCAAGGTGTCAGCTTTCCTGTGCATGGACACTGGAATGGGTCTTCGTTGTTTGCTTATCTCTCTGCAACTTGAACATTACACTACCCGGCTCTTCACAGGTGAAAACAGGGATCCTCTTGTGTCCTTACAGAACGACCCTTATTCTAACAACAATGATCACCGTCTGGAAATGCCCCACTTCCCAATTACATGTTCTTGTAATCTTTTCTCCACCTGCTGTGATCCCTACTCATTTCCTCTGCAATAGTACTGCACTGCCTTGCAGAACATTTTACAAAACAAAAAGAAGAAGAAGAAGCAAAGAAGCAGGAGAAAAATCCGAGATTGTTTAATCTCAAACCGAATCCAGCTGTGTTTAGTGTAGAAAAAGTTTACACAAATGTTCCCTATTTATTGTTGTTGTTGTCATCATCAATTCAATTTCTCCATTTCCACAGCTGCTTTTAGTGGGTTTAGTGGGTGGGATCCATCTGAAGAGCTTGCAGAAAGTGCTGATACAGCTAGATTTCAGTCTAGAGAGCAAGATTTTTAGGGTATACACCAGGGTGACCAAACTTACTTAACATAAGAGCCACACAGAATAAACGTCAGATGTTTGAGAGAAGGAAGGAAGGAAGGAAGGAAGGAAGGAAGGAAGGAAGGAAGGAAGGAAGGAAGGAAGGAAGGAAGGAAGGAAGGAAGGAAGGAAGGAAATAGATTGGGGTGAAAGAGGTAAAAAAAGCAACTTTAAATGCATTCTCTAAGCTGCCATCCAATGGGTGGTGGAGGCTTCAAGAGCCACACCATATGTGTGAAAGAGCCACATGTGGCTCCTGAGCCACAGTTTGGCCACCCCTCGTATACACTTTCAAGAGTCAAAAGCCCACTTTATCAGACCTGCCTTTGTTAGAAAAAGAGAGCTTTGACTCTTGAAAGTCCCAACTTTGGAACTCTTTTTTTTTAATTGTGTGTGTTTGTGCACCTGAAAGTTATGGTGACCTCTGGTGGCTGACCCCTACTGAGAGCCTGGAGGATATTGAGGGAGGTGGCTGAAGAAAGCCTGCCCCCACCTCCCAACTCCTGGTATTCCAAGGAGGTCTCCCATCCAAGTACTTGCCAGGGTCAGCCCTGCTCAGCTTCTGATATCTGATGAGATTGGGCTTGCCTGGGCTATCCAGGTCAGGGCATACCTTGAAACTCTTGTTGGTCTCTCAGGTGGTATTGGACTCAATTCTTGCTGTTTGACTGAGAATGAACATGGCTACCCTCTAAAGCTATCTTCATAGAAGGTACTCATGGAGCAGATCTTTCCCTACCTTTCTTTTCCTCAGGCTGCCTGCCATTTGCCCACAAATTCCATTTTGGGCTCTTCAAGCAAGTGCCAGGATGAGGGACTCAAATTCTATTGCTTCTTTTTTCTCTTCTGCTGATGCAGGCCACAAACAGAAGAGGGGCATCCATCAGCACAAGGAAGGAAGGAAGAAGAAGAAAAAGAAGACGAAGACGAAGACGACGGCTGCAGATTTATACTCCACCCTTCTCTTTGAATCAGAGACTCAAACTAGTTTACAATCTCCTATATCTTCTTCCCCCACAACAGACACCCTGTGAGGTGGGTGGGGCTGAGAGGGCTCTCACAGCAGCTGCCCTTTCAAGGACAACTTCCTGCAATAGCTACGGCTAACCCAAGGCCATTCCAGCAGGTGCAAGTGGAGGAGTGGGGAATCAAACCCAGCTAAGAGTCTGCACACTTAACCACTACACCAAACTGGCTTTCTGGTAGGAACAATGCTGTCTTGTCCTTCTCTTTGCAGCAGTCTCCTGCTCAATAACCATGTGTCCAAGAGGCTCTTGTGACTCTGTTCATCTCCTGGAGACCTCAGGAAACATCCAAGGGAAGAGGGAGGTGGGAAAGAACTGTGGGAACATTCAGGGCTGGCCCTATACTGTCTGGCCCTCTAGGCAAGGCTAACTTCTGGTGCTCCCCCCCCCCCCGCACTGATAATGTCACTGAGTCACATCGGGGGCACCCAATTCAGCACTCCCAGAAGGCCAGCTCCCAAGACAATCATTTAGTTTGCCTAGTGGCAGGGGCGGCCCTGGACACATTTGGTTCATAAGATCCAGTTCATCATAAATAATGCTGATCTATTGATGCACAAATACAACATGAAACAATGTGCCCATATTCTGGGGAAAATTCAGGGCAAAGAAACAGAAAAAATGGCATGAAAATGGCTTTTTGGCTTTGACTCACATCAGAACGAAACTAAATCAAGGTGGGATAAAACCTCACGGGTGAGAAATTCAAAATCATCCCAGTTACAGGATAGTTGTAACTCTAAGGCTGCAATCCTGGGCACACTTTTCTTGGGAGTAAGCTCCACTCAGTAAAACTGGGCTTACTCCTGAGTAGATGTGCTAAGGATTGCTCCCAGATTTGTTTAGCCTGATTTGCATTCTGGACAGGCAATGGTTGCTTAGTAGTGAAGGGGAAAACACAAATGTAAGCACAGTAACCTCTGCATTTCAAAGGAAAGGTTCCATTTGCAAGCACCAGTCGTTTCCGACTCTGGGGTGACGTTGCTTTCACGTTTTCACAGCAGACTTTTTATGGGATGGTTTGCCATTGCCTTCCCCAGTCGTTTACACTTTCCCCCCAGCAAGCTGGGTACTCATTTTACCAACCCTGGAAGGATGGAAGGCTGAGTCAACCTTGGGCTGGCTACCTGAAATCCAGCTTCCGCCAGAATCAAACTCAGGTTGTGAGGAGAGAGTTCAGTACTGCAGTACTGCTGCTTTACCACTCTGCGCCACGGGGCCACTCTGCATTTCATAATATTCCACAACATTAATAACAGCTCTTACATTGTCCCTTATTTGTCTTTTAGGAAGAAATCCCGCTTGGTCTTTGTTTATAAAGTTGGTCAGGTATTGTTTCAGTCGCTCTGCTAAAATTCTTGTATAGATCTTATAGTCATTATTCAACAATGAGATTGGTCTATAATTTTTTACGTTTGTGCTATCTTTATCTTCCTTAGGAATCAGAGAGACTACAGCTTCCCTCCAGGTCTTTGGGATTTTCCCTTCTTCTCTTATCGTGTTTAACAACTTCAACAGTTTGGGTGTTAATTCATCCTTGAGAGATTTGTAAAATTTTGACGTGAATCCATCTGGCCCTGGAGCTTTACCCTCTTGCATTGCTTTTATTGCTGCTTCTATTTCAATTTTCTCTATTGGGTCATTTAATATCTTTTTCATATGTTCCGTCAAAGGTGCCACCTGAATGTTTCGTAGATACTCTTCCACTTTTTCTTTACTTACATTCACACCCTTGAATAAATTTGCATAGTATTTAAAGAATTCTCTTTTAATTCCTTCTTGATCCACTACTGTTTTCCCATTTGCCATGATTTTATTTATAGTCTTATTTTCTTTCCTTTTTTTTAATTGCCAGGCCAGGTATTTACCAGGTTTGTTTGCACTTTCAAACGATTTCTGTTTCAAATTTTTTAAATTCCATTCTAATTCTTTATTCAGCAAATGTTTAACTTGGGATTGTAATATCGTAATTTCTTTTATTAATTTTTTCTTCCCTGGTCTTTTTTTTAAGTCCTTTTCTTTTTTATCTATTTCATTTTGCAGTGCTGACAGCCTTTCTTCTCTTGCTCTTTTGTCTTTATTATTCAATGTAATTAATATACCCCTCATTACTGCTTTATAAGTGTCCCATACTGTTGGATATTCCATATCATCCGTTTCATTTATTTGGAAGAATGCTGCAGTCTCCTTTTCTAAGAATGATACAGTGTCTTTATTTTGTAGTAAATCCTCATTAATTCTCCATCTTCTTGATTTTCTTTGCAATTTTGTTGACCAGCATATTGGATTATGGTCCGCCCAAACCTTTGGAAGAATCTCAATTTTTTTTGTTATGAGGCCCAAGCCTTGGGAACCCCACAACATGTCAATTCTGGAAAAAGAATTATGCCTTGCTGAGAAAAATGTATAGTCTCTTACCTCAGGGTTGAACTTTCTCCAAATGTCTTCTAGATTTTCCTGTTTAATCAACTCAAAGAAAGAATTGGGCAGCTTCCCTTCTTTATCATTCTTCTTTGGACTTGATCTGTCAAGGTTATTTTGTATTGTCCCATTAAAATCGCCCATCATCAATACCTGGTCATAAATCTCTTCGTCCATTTGTCTATTTATGTCTTTAAAGAATTTGTCTTTCGCTCCATTGGGTGCATAGAGTCCTAGTAGTAACGTTTTTTTCGCCTCTATCGTCACCTCAACAGCAATGTATCTTCCTTCTTTGTCTTTAAAGATTAATTTTGGGTCAAGTTGTTCTTTAATGTAAAAAACCACCCCTCTTTTCTTTTGCTCTGCTAGTGAAAAAAATTCCAACCCCAAATTTCTATTCCACAAAAATTTACTGTCCTTGCGTTGTATATGAACTTCCTGTAAACAAATTATATTACATTTTTGCTTTTTAATCCAATGAAATGTTCTTCTTCTTTTCTGTGGTGAATTTAGTCCATTTATATTCCAAGATAGTAATTTGTACTCCATTATGATGTTGGTTCTTTATTTTCTTCAAAAAAGCTATGCATCTCTTGTTCGCTTCTTATTGTAATCCTTTTGCCATTTTGTTCAAATCCAAGACAGTCTGCAGCTCCCTAACAGAGGGGGATTTTATTGTCACTGTTCAGGGTATTAAAGACCCCTGATAAGGTCTATGCTCATTAACCCTAGGCAAGGGTTAACCCAAGACGACTTATCTTCCTTTAATGCTGTTGATATCGAACTGGAGCAGTCAGGGAACTGACTCCTTCATTTCTTGATGTCCGGCAATGGAATGTCAACCATCGTCTGCAGTGACTCTAAAGTGACTTCGGTCACTTAAGGCTGTCGGAATCCAAGCACGCTAGAAGGACTGATTTTAATTGCAAGAAAATAGCAGCCGGGGGAGTTGAGAACATCTAAAAGGTAGACTCATCATTCTTATCTTCACTCTGAGAGACTTTGAATATAGTTTAAACACTGAGTGGATTAATAACAGACGAAGGCAAAGCATAATTGAATGAAAAAAAACTTTTACCTTGTTAAGCTGAGCTCTGTGGCTTTGGATGTGAACAACAGCAAAAAAAAAAAAAAAACCTTTCAAGATAAGAGTGAAAGTTGGCAATGGGAGGCTGGTGACGCAGAAGAAAGAAAAGAGAGTTGCCGTGTATATATGCCCATAAACTGCAGAACCTAGAATGAACTGAGCTGAGTGGGGGCACAGCAGGAAAAGAATTCAGCTTGGGAAAACTGAACGCCGTAAAAACAATTGCCTTCAAAGATATTTTGGAGAAAGGACATATTGTTGTGAATTTTTGTGGTTGTGGTTTCTTCATGCAGCTCAAAAAACTGCGAGATTAGACACGAGATCAGTCTAAGCTGTGACAGGAAGTGAAACTAAAAGGGGCTGGACAATAAATCAGAGCCTATAAGGACAACAAGAGCTGTGACATCCGACCTTTGAACTAGGAAGGAATTGAGTCCAAGACTCAGATCAAGAAAGACGAAGAGAGACCTCTCTAGGCTGGAACTGTACCATAGAGAAATAACGATTGCCATTTTAAAAGGGAGAAAAACTGTCAAAATTGTTAAAATTCAATATCTTTGCTCAGGAAGAAGGGAGAAAAACGAAACTAGTCTCATCTGAAAGAACTGGCTCTAAGCTATTGGATTGGATGCTAAATTTTATGTGGGGATTTTTTTAAGGTTTGGTGATTTTTTATATGTCAGTAGAAAGAACAACACGTGCAAGAGCCCAATCATTTGACAAGATGCAGGCTCAATTTGACGCTCTGGAGGCAAAAATGTTAAAAGCTATGGACAAATTGCATTTGGCAATAAAAAAAGATATTAAAAAAGAAGTTGGAGACCTTAAGAAGGAGATAGAGAATTTTAAGGAAGAGACTCAAAATAAAGTGAAAGAGGTAGAGATGAAAGTGGATACACAGGCCTCTGCCTTGCTAAAAATTCAAGAAAAGGTCATAATACACGACTGTAAGTTGCTGGAGTCACAAGTGCGTCTAAGAGGGGTACCTGAAAAAGAAGACACAGACTTAAAAGGCTATATGGTGGATATCATCACTGAGTACATAGAAGAAGACCCTGACAGATTTAAGAGTATGTTGGAGGGTGCCTACAGAGTCAACTCAGTTTATGCGAAAAATAAAGGTCTGCCAAGAGACATCGTCATAAGATTAAGATCAAAAGAAGTGGCAGAGAAAATTTTGAGGAAAGGGTACCAAAAAGCCTGGGCAATAGAAGGGAGCAGAGTTAAAATAATGAAAGAGCTACCAAGAGAAGTGATCAGCGATAGGAAAAAGTACAAGAAGCTAACCGATCAGTTGCGTGCAGAGGGCACAAGATATAGATGGGGCCACTCTGCATTTCAAAGGTATCCCTAAAATCTTCCTCAAAGTCAAAACGGAGATAGTGACAGCCCCCCCCCAAAAAAAAATAGGGGCAATGCTTGCTAAATAGCATATGGAGTGAGCTAACTTGCTCTCCCTTTCCCCACCTTTGCATTCATGCACAAACGAAACCAGTCCGAGGAGTTATTCATCTGAGCTGCAAGACAGAAATAAAGTTCAAGTCCTTGAGCATTACTCCAAGGAAGTCCAATCTCTGCTTTTGAAGCAAACTGCCAAGAGGTAGTAGCCTGTGATACAATCCATCACCAGACCACCTTGTGAGGGACCCATCAAGAAAAGACAATGGCTGTTTTATGGGTTTCCTATCAATATATCAGGGCAATGAAGACTCCCTTCAGAACGGTACTTGCAATTGGGGTGCAATGTACAGAGGATGATGTGGAGATGATTTGCCCGGAGGATCTCTTAGGAGGAGTTTGGGGGCGGCTGGGGGGGTCACTTAAGGACTTGCAAACCTATTCCCTGTTACAGCTAATTTTTGCATGGGTAATTTACGACCTTGGTCAGCACATTCTAACTAGGACTGAGGGAGACATTTGACTCAGGTTATTGGAGGAAAAGCCAAGCATATACTGCAAGTCTGAGAAGCTGAAGCTCACCCCCAGATGCCTTGTAAATCATTGCATAGTGAGAACTTGAGATGCCTTTATTTGTTTGAAGTTAAGCTCAGTTTCATTTATTGGCTTGGTACTGAGCAGATTTCAGGCTTTTGCCTTTCGTTGTTCCTGGGCTAGGAGAAAGCTGACTGAGGGTGGTCCTATGCTAGTCCTGTGGTGCTGTTCCGTCAATACAACCTGCAGTCACAACAGTGGTTCCAGATGATGTTGCAAACAATCTGGAGTTTTCTCATTCTTTCCCACTTACATTCCCGGTGTTTCCAGGAGGAGTGTTATTGCGATTTCTTTAGTTTGTGCAGAACAGAAGCACAAGTCCTGAGGGAAAGAAATAGCCCTGGCTCTGATGTGCCTCCAACAGCTATTTCTAACTTTTAGTGCTGCCCATAAATAACACGGGAATTATGACAGCAGCAAAGCTCTTGGGGTTGAAAACCATCCAGTTCCAAACTCACCTCATCTCATTCTGAAGATTCAATAGGCGGCCGTCACAAGAAGTTCTTCCCTGACCCTAGGGGTGCCAGACCTCCCAAAATGCTAGAGAGTCCCCCATGTCACTTCTGGTTTTAGCTGGAAGTGACCTCAGTGTGCCAGCAGGATGCCAGTCTGAAGCCCCATCCCTCATCTTCTTCAGGGGGTTGTTGACTGTGACCAGGGTATCCTACCTGACCCACAGCTTTGCAGTGACAGTAAGTGGATGGTGGTAGTTTTGGCACACTCTCAAGGGCTTCCACAAGGATTGTTGAGGGAGTGGCCTGGATACAATAAGCCAGGAATAGAGTGAGTTCACAGAAGAGATTTCCCCTCCTTTTACCCTTCCTAGCAGATCTTGCCACCCCCTCAACCCTCACTGTCACTTCTGAGAGTCAAGACAATGGAGAAGAGGCGGACTCTGAGGCACAAAGGCAAATTGTCAGGAATAACCAGACCTCATTTGGGACAGGAGCTCACAGGACCAGAACTGTGGAACCACTAAATTTTATTGTGTTCTTTCTTTCTTAACCCCCTGTTGTGTCCGGGGTTCGGTGCACACATGCATTCTTGCGGAGGTTCATTGGAGCCACTGACTGAGTTTGGGGACATACATAACAATAGGAGCAGAATCCTAGTTCCTGCACTCTCTTGACTAATCAGGAGTTCTCTGGCTGGTTCAAATTAGCCTATGGCGGGCCAGCATGGGAAACTCGAGTTGTATATAGTTGGCCCCACTGGCCCAGTTCCCCGGTTCTGGTTCCTGACCGATATGCTGTAATCAATAAACCAAGCTGATAATAATGCAACGTGTCTTCTTGTGCATTGAACCCAGTATTTAACAACCCCCCTCCCCAAATACTTGCTTCTGGGCTCCATTGTTCAAACCTCCTGTGAGAATTTTGCTGAACTCTAAGATTTCTGAGCCCGATTTGCTATTTGAATATAAGCAGTTTCGTGTCTTCCTCAAGAGCTCCATCCTTTCTCAATTAGTGTCTCACCCAAGTTTCTTTCAGATTTCTTTCAAATGGAACACAGTTCGCTGGAGGCTTCTGTGTTCCATTTGAAAGAAATTTGGGTGAGACATTAATTGAGAAAGGACGGAGCTTTCGAGGAAGACATGAAACTGCTTATATTCGAACTCTAACAAACTCTGACAAACTTTCTAATATTTCCCCCCACAAAAAAATGGGAAAATCATCAAAACAAATCTTCATGCCACTGTGGCCACATAGGAGAAAATAATTTAAAAAGTATGATGGGAGTAAGGTTTTATTTTGACAATTATAATTCAAGACGCATTTTAAGGTAGATGATGAGCTGATATAATTTAGTACATCTTCTTGTGATGCCAGCGGTGTGTGGCATATGCATATGAGTTATGCAAATGAGTTGTGCTAATGGGCTCCGGCTCATGACCTGAGTTCAATCCCAGCAGAAGCTGGTTCAGGTAGCCGGCTCCAGGTTGACTCAGCCTTCCATCCTTCCGAGGTCGGTAAAATGAGTACCCAGCTTGCTGGGGGGAAAGTGTAGATGACTGGTGAAGGCAATGGCAAACCACCCCATAAAATGTCTGCCGTGAAAATGTTGTGAAAGCAACAATACCCCAGAGTCAAAAACGACTGGTGCTTGCACAGGGGACTACCTTTACCTTTTTAATGGGCTCTGGCACCTCTTTTTCTATGAAGTGACCCCTGACCCCATCTGTTCTTTCATGAGCTCTTCCCCAACAAGAGCAAGTGCTTGCACAGGAAGGGGGCATTTACTGTCAATTCTGTTTCTTGATTCCCCCCATGCTCCATCCTATTCTGCTCTCAAAGGTCACCAGATCCTCAGGGCCAGCTATATAAAGAGTGCAGGAATCTGGAGGAGAAACGTTCTCCTTTCATTGGATCCAGCATGATCTATTTGAGGTGCTTTGAACACTTGAACCACACAAATATGACACAAATACTAAATATTATTATTCCTTTCTTTGTACCTTTCATTCGCCCTACGCTCACAATTTTATGTCTTACAATGAAAGCAGTGGAAGGCAAATTCCTTTGATTTCCAACAAGGAACCCTACACAAATAAGCTTCTACCTGGATTGTTCTTTAATTACAGAAAATTAAATAGAAGAACTCGCACTGACAGTCCCATGCCTCTAACTGTGTTTGAGAAAATGTTCTGCGCTTTCAAAAGTGCAGAACTTCGGTGCCTTTAGGATATAACCGTGCTTTATTTGGATTCAAATGATTAAAGAGCTAATTTTCTTAGTGGGAGGTTGGTACATTTATACCAAGTAACTGCATTATAGGGATATGGGCACTTTGCAGTTGCATGACAGCCTAGGGAATTTCAAGTCATCCAACTTTGTGGCGAGCAGCCGTTCAGAGTCTGAACTGCAAGCGAAGGAAGGAAGAAAGGAACCTCACACTAGGTACAAACAGCTTCTGAAGGCACTATTTATTACATAGCTGGGGACCCTTTTCTCTTTGGGGCTGACTCATGCAAATGTGTTCTATTTGATCAAGATCTGCTCGGTTTAAATGAGAGCGTTCATTTACATCACAGCGTTAATTTACCCCCTTATATGCTGCAGGAGGGGTTTTTTAAATGGATTTTAAATATTGCCGGAATTGTTCACTTTAGTTCTTTAAAAAAAAATAAAAATAAAAACATCCACCAGATTCAAGTAGAAGAATTGCAGGTTTATACCCCATTTCTCCCTGAATCAGAGACTCAGAGCGGCTTATTTATTTATTTATTTATTTTATTCGATTTATATCCCGCCCTCCCCACCGAGACGGGCTCAGGGCGGCTTACAACAGAAAAAAGCTAACAAAGATCAATTTAAATACATTAATAATTATACAATAAAATACATAAAAACCTAAAAATACATAAAACTCTTACAATCTCTTATATCTTCTCCCCCCACAACAGACACCCTGTGAGGTGGGTGGGGCTGAGAGGGCTCTCACAACAGCTGCCCTTTCAAGGACAACTCCTGCGAGAGCTATGGCTAACTCAAGGCCATTCCAGCAGGTGCAAGTGGAGGCGTGGGGAATCAAATCCAGTTCTCCCAGATAAGAGTCCGCTCACTTAACCACCACACCAAACTGGCTCTCAATGTGTGTGAGTGACTGTAAACAACAGACCGTTGGTCCATCAAGGGCAGTATTGTCTACTCAGACTGGCTGTGGCTCTCCAGGGGTCTCAGGCAGAGGTCTTTCACATCACCTACGGCCAGGCCCCTTTAACTGGAGATGCCAGGGATAGAGCCTGGGACCTTCTGCATGCCAAGCAGAGACTCTTCCCCTGAGCCACATACCCTCCTCATATCCTCCAGGGCCTCAGGCAGAGGTCTTTCACATCACTTACTGCCTGGTCCTTTTCATCTAGAGAGGTCAGGGATTGAACTGGGTGCCTTCCACTTGCCAAGCAGAGGATCCGAGCCAATGAGCCACGGTCCCTCCCCATGTGCACATGTGTACAAGCTATCCATGTAAAATAATTTGTATATTAAGTCATCTGTTTTTAGTCCAAAATTGGGGTGACTGACTCCAAAGGGTGATTAACATGTGGAATTCACTGCCACAGGAGGTGGTGGCGGCCACAAGCATAGCCACCTTCAAGAGGGGGTTAGATAAAAATATGGAGCAGAGATCCATCAGTGGCTATTAGCCACAGTGTGTGTGTGTGTGTGTGTGTGTGTGTGTGTGTGTGTATAATTTTTTTTGGCCACTGTGTGACACAGAGTGTTGGACTGGATGGGCCATTGGCCTGATCTAACATGGCTTCTCTTATGTTCTTATATAAGCAGAGTGTATACTAGGGTTACTAGGTCCCTACTGGCCCTCCATCCTGGCTACCAGTGGGGGATGGGGGGACTTACTGGGAGCAAAAGGGAAGGCCCAGCCAATGTTCAGCATGTCTATATCACTGCCCATGTGACCGGGAAGTGACATCACATCAGAGACATTGGGGCAACACTTGTATTTGGGCAAAAACTCTATTGTAAATTTAGCTTCTACAATTAGGGTTGCCAAGTCCAGTTCAAGAAATACCTGGGGACTTTGGGAATGGAGCCAGGAGGCATTGGGGATGAAATCAGGAGCAAGGTTGTGACAAGCATCATTGAATTCCAAAGGGGGTTCCGGTGATCACATTTAAAGGGACCACATACCTTTTAAATGTCTTCCCTCCATTGGAAATAATGGATAGGGGCACCTTCTTCTGGGGCTCATGAAAAGAGACCTCCCTGGTCCAATCTTCTTGAAACTTGAAGGTATTCTGGGGAGAGGCACTGGATGCTATGCTGAAAATTTGGTACCTCTTTCTCAAAAAACAGCCTCCCTAGAGCCCCAGATATACGCAGACCAATTCTCCATTATACCCTATGAGAATCGATCATCATAGGGAAGAATGTAGTGCCCAGCAGACATTTTCCTTCCCCCCCCCTCACTTTCCGATGACCCTGAAGTGGAGAGAGAGCCTCCAAACCCAGGGATCCCCTGCCACCACCTGGGGATTGGCAGTGCTATCTACCAGCGTGTTTTTGCCCAAATACCAGTCAGGGCTTTTTTTGCAGCAGGAACTCCTTTGCATATTAGGCCGCACACCCCTAATGTAGCCAATCCTCCTGGAGTTTACAGTAGTTCCTGTACTAAGAGCCCTGTAAGCTCTTGGAGGATTGGCTACATCAGGGGTGTGTGGCCTAATATGCAAAGGAGTTCCTGCTACAAAAGAAAAAAAGCTCTGACCAGAGCGTTGTTTCAAGGAGAGCCTAGTCTTATAACTTATTAAACTGCAATAATAGCTAAATTGGCTTCAATTTGCAGAAAATATGTAGTTTTGTGATGGAAAAAAAATAATGTAGAAGCATGAATTCATAGCAGCATTCTGATGTCCTTCTCATCCACCATGGGGACATCTCATGTCAGTGAGTCACCTACTTCTTCTTCATCTTCTTCTTTTTAACAGGAGGGGCCACTTACTCTCCAGAACCTCCAAAGCATTACATTATAAGAAAGCATTTTCTCCAAGCCAAGTTTTCCAGGAATGTCTTGAAAATATATTGCATCAAAGCTGAGTTGGGCACAGGGTTGCCGGCTCTGGCTTGGATAGTCCCGAAGAATTTCAGGCAGTGACTGCGGAAAGTGGGGTTTGGGGAAGAGATGGAGCTCAGGAGCTCTTCTCTGTGTGTTGCTATCAAGTTTCTTCCAACTTTTAAGTTTATCTTATGAATTAAAAATGTAGTACCCTGTGCAAGCACCAGTTGTTTCCGACTCTAGGGTGACGTTGCTTTCACAACATTTTCACGGCAGACTTTTTACGGGGTGGTTTGCTGTTGCCGACTGGTGCTTGCACAGGGGACCTTTCCTTTTCCTTTCCTTGCTATTGCTTTCCCCAGTCGTCTACACTTTCCCCCCCCCAGCAAGCTGGGTACATTTTACTGACCTCGGAAGGATGGAAGGCTGAGTCAACTTCGAGCTGGCTACCTGAACCCAGCTTCTGCTGGGATCGAACTCGGGTCATGAGCAGAGCTTAGGACTGCAGTACTGCAGCTTTACCACTCTGCACCACGGGGCTCTTATCTTCTGAATTAATGACCTCCAAAAGGTCTTATCATTAACTGTCTTGCTCAGGTCTTATAAATTGAGGGCTTCCTTGGTTGAATCAATCCATCTCAAGTTGGATCATTCTCTTTTCCAGCTGCCTTCAATTTTTCCTAGCATTATTTTTTTTTTCCCCGGGAGTCTTGTCATAATGAGACCAAAGTACAATACCCTCCGTTCGGTAATTTTAGCTTCCAGGCTTGATTAGATTTAGAATCCAGTCATATGTCTTGTTGGTGGACCATGGTATATGTAATATTCTCCTCCAACACCACATTTCAAATCTGTTCTTACACGAGCTCTTACCACCAAAAAATTGTTCTTGAGTAACTTCTTAATCCTCTTCAATTTAAACAAAGCACTATGTTCCACTTTTTAAACACATGCATAGTGATTTTAAATAGCTCCAATAGATCATGTGGCATAAACAGAACACTAAAGGTAAAGAAACTGTGGACCCCCCCCCCCAGTTTCTTCACATTTTTGGGAAACGTGTTGTCTTCACATATTTTGCAATATTTGTCCGAAGTATGTGTTTGCTGGAAAATATTTGAAAAGGAAAAGAAATACAAGGCATTACAAAAGGAACTGCAGCTTCAAGTCATTTCATTCATCCATTAATTCAGGTAAGACTGAAGGTACCAAGCAGTGACTGAAGCCTATAGACAACTGATGGAGATATTTCAGCACAGGAGTAATACAATCCTTGTATTCAGCCCCCCAACATCAGGACTCTTTTGGTCCTCTTTTCTGAGAGTATTGGTGCGTGTGCCAAGCATGTGCACCACAATGACATCACCCAGAAAGTGACATCATCACACTGGGCACATCATACTGGGGATGCTCTATCATTTGAGGGGGAACTCTGTAGTTATTATAGAGTTTTTCCCAAACGCTAGAGCATGCCCAGCATGATGATGTCGCTTCTGTGTGACATCATCACGCCAGGCATGTCAGGCGCACCAGCACTCTTTGGGGATGAGACTCCCCACTGGCCAGTTCTGTGGTAACAGGTTGGAGGCTGCAAAACTGGGAGAATGGGAACCCTATGAGACAAAGACCCCACTAAAGAACTGTATAATTAATCCTCAGTATAGCAGATAGTTCCCTCTGGGGCAATTTCAGGCTGGGGAAATAATGCAAAGGCAGCATAAGTGCCTTCTCTCCACATGCCATTGGCCCCATGCCAATCCCCAGGTGAAGCCTCAGTGTTTGTATCCAATCTGTATGAAGAGTTTTGTGGTCAGCAATGGAGTTGAAGGCTTTGCTATGCTTCTATTGAACGGAACTGGCTTACTCCCTTGTAATACACAGCACAAGGGGAAGATATCATAATACTGATGAAGTGGGAAACACGAAACGTGTCTATTATGTTATTAACTAGTTATTTGTGTGCTGTATCAGTTAATCACTATGGGCTCTGTATATAATTGTTTTTTATGGTTGTCAATGTGAACTTTTAAACATATTAAGTATGTTAAACATATTAAGTATGAAGTAGTTTTATATTTAAAAAGTATTAAAAAGTTTGGTAGCTTATTCATATCACTGAGATTGTTTTTGTTGTTTGCATATATCCTCACTGTGATTCCCCTGTTGTTCTTACAATCCCCAGGTGGGAGCAGGGGGATCCCCTGGTTTGGTGGCCCTCCCCCATTTCAGGGTCATCAGAAAGTGGAGGAGAGGGAAATGTCTGCTGTGGCCAGACCTGCCTGTCCCGCATTGGTCTTGTCAGCCACCAGCGAGCCTGCAGCAGACGTGGACTACTGCACCTTTCTTAAATCTTCGTTCGCGAAGTCAAGCCAAGAGAGAGACTCCATTATTCCCTCCAGAGACCGATTCCCATAGGGTATAATGAAGAATTGATCAATGGGTATCTGGGGCTCTGGGGTGTTGCTTTTTGAGGTAAAGACACCAGATTTGTAGCATAGCATCCAGTGTCTCTCTTCAAAACATCCTCAAAGTTTCAAAAAGATTGGATCAGGGGGTACAATTCTATGAGCCACAAAAGAAGGTCCCCCTATCCTTCATTATTTACAATGGATGGAAGACATTTAAAAGTTGTTCAGTCCCTTTAAATTTGATGGCCAGCACTCCCTTTGGAGTTCAATTATGCTTGTCACAACCTTTCTCCTGGCTCCACCCTCAATGTCTCCTGGCTCCATCCCCGAAGTCCCCAGATATGTCTTGAATTGGACTTGGCAACCCTAAAGCGAACACAGTCTTTGTGGAAAGCTATGAATCCGAAGCTTGGGTGGCAGCTGAGGTTACTTGACACATTTCTTCCTTACAAACTTTAGTATTGCACAAGAAGAAAGCATTAGGAATTCCTATGCATAAATTTCCTTGGATCCTCCCCTAAAGCTTTGTGGTGGTTTGCAGGGAGATGCAAAGCAATTGACAGTATTTGATGCAACAGTTAATATGCTTAATTTGCATCTCTAGAAATAAATTTGCAAAATATGCAGATTAACCTGCCCACCCCACCCACCACCCTGAAAAATAAAATGGAATATTGCAGAGATAGGGCTGTTGAGCTCTCAGTAAGGCAAGGCATTCCCTGCCCCGCATCTTGTTGCCATCCGTTGCTCCTGTGTGGTGGTGGGAGAAAAAGTTTTGTTGTAGTTGTTGTTTTTTCAAGTTGTAGCCTTGTGGACTTAATTTAATTTAATTTTTGAATTTATATCCCACCCTGTCCCACAAGCAGGCTCAGGTTGGCTTACAACAGTAAAAAAGAAGAAGAAGATATTGGATTTATATCCGGCCCTCCACTCCAAAGAGTCTCAGAGCGGCTCACAATCTCCTTTACCTTCCTCCCCCACAACAGACACCCTGTGAGGTGGGTGGGGCTGGAGAGGGCTCTCACAGCAGCTGCCCTTTCAAGGACAACCTCTGCCAGAGCTATGGCTGACCCAAGGCCATTCCAGCAGGTGCAAGTGGAGGAGTGGGGAATCAAACCCGGTTCTCCCAGATAAGAGTCCGCACACTTAACCACTACCCCAAACTGGCTCTCCACAGACATATCAAGGTTAAAACAACATCATAAAAATAATTTCTATAAAATCAAAGCAGCATATTCAGAAAAGAAAAAGACAATATTCCAAACATAGGTGGCAAACATACAACAGGTATGATCAGATTGTCAACAATACACAAGCACCATGATCATAAGATGCTAGGGGAAAGTGATGACATTCAAAAGGATTCCCGCTGGATCAGTTAAAAGTCAGCAGAAAAGCTCTGAATAGTAAGCCCTGCGGAACTTTGATAAGTCCTGCAGGGCTCAGATCTCTAGTGGGAGCTCATACCACCAGGTAGGGGGCTGGACCTAGAAGACCCTGGCTCTTGTTGAGGCCAGTCAGGAGTCCTTAGGAGCAGGGACCACAAGATGTTGTGTAGCAGACCTCAGAACTCAGGCTGGGGGCTCATATGGGGAGAGGCGGTCCTTAAGATATGCTGGTCCCTGGCCATAAAGGACCATAAAGGTAAGAATCAACACCTTGAAATGGATCCAGCACTCAAGAGGTAGCCAGTGCAGCTTGCGTAGCACTAGAAGTTCTTACCAGTTTTGCCATCAAGTTCCCAGCTGTTTCTTCAGATATCCTTTGTCACTTCTGCTAAGAATTTACGTTAATGGCTGCAGTTCTTCTTTTTTAAACTCCCTTGATGTTGTGCCCTCCACTCTCTTGCCAGTTGCAAGGCCTGGTAACCCTAGGCAGAGATCAGGGAAATAACACCCTTCTTTGAATCTGCAGTTCTTTTTAAAGGGCTGGATTATATGACTCTACTTTTAGGATGTCCATCCAAACCTCTCCTTCTTCGTCTTCCTAAGCCTTACTTACATTCTCTCCTTCCTTCTCAAACAAGGTTACCAGCTACCCTTATTATTATTTATAGAAATTATGCCCTGGCAACCACCAGTATGTGCGGGGGTGGCGAGGAGACTTGCCAGCAGCAAATGGAGGCCTAAATTCGCATTTTTTGTGATAGGTACCTTTTTCGCACACAGTTAACCTCGCAGTCACAATCCTGTTCCCTCCGCAGCGTCTGTCGGATTTGCCACCATCTGCGCCGGAGTTACAGGAAGTGCCGCGGCTTTTGCGTAGCAAACGTAAACTGGGTTTTAGCAGTTTACGTTTGCTACGCAAAAGCTGCGGCACTTCCTGTAACTTCGGCGCAGATGGTGGGAAATCTGACCAGACGCTGCGGAGGGAACAAGATTGTGACTGCGAGGTGAGTTGTGTGCGAAAACAGTCATCATCTCCAACATACACTGGAAGTGATAGCATAATAGCATACACTGGAAGTGATAGCATAACCAATGCAGGGAAGTTCTGGTATTTGACAGTAGGCTTCCCAATGCCCAGGTCCCAGAGGGGGATCCCCCAGTTTTACAGGCTTCCCCCTCCCCCAGCCAGCTGGCCGGCGGGAGAAGCCCCGCCCCCACAGCCATCATGCACCTCCATGAACAATTCCCATAGGGAATGATGGGGAATTGATCCACGGGTATCGTGGGCTCTGGGGGGCTGTTTTTTGAGAAAGAGGCACCAAATTTTCAGTATACCATCTAGTGCCTCTCCCCAAACTACCTTCCAAGTTTCAAAAAGATTGGACCAGGGGGTCCAATTCTATGAGCCCCAAAAGAAGGTGCCCCTATCCTTCATTATTTCCTATGGAAGGAAGGCATTTAAAAAGATGTGCAGTCCCTTTAAATGTGATGGCCAGAACTCCCTTGGAGTTCAATTATGCTTGTCATAGCCTTGATCTTGGCTCTGCCCCCAATGTCTCCTGGCTCCACCCCCAAAGTCCTCAGATATTTCTTGAATTGGACTTGGCAACCCTATTTGACAGCCAGTTTGGTGTAGTGTTTAAGAGCAGCAGATTCTAATCTGGAAAACTGGGTTTGATTCCTCACTCCTCCACATGCAACTGCTGTATTACCTTGGGACAGTTACACGTCTCTCAGAGCTGTTCTGAAAAGAGCTTTCTCAGCCCTACCTACCTCAAGGAGTGTCTATTGTGGGGAAAGGAAGGGAAGGAGATTGTAAACCGTTCTGAGATTCCAACTGAACAGTGGGGTATAAATCCAAACCTTCTTCTTCTTTATCAAAGACTAATTGTGGAAGTCATTTTTACCATGGAGTTTTGCCCAAATAGAGCATCCCTACGTTGCTGGTGATGTGATGACATCAGTTCTGGTTTATGCTGAAAGTGACATTGTGTCACCAGCAATGCTGGCCTAGGCCGTTGCATCTTATAAGTCCTCCCATTGGCCAGTTGATTGATGTCTGGAGCAGGGATCCCCCACTCCAACAGGAGTCTATGCTCAACCAATGTGGCATTCATTGAGTTCAGTTTAGTTCAGTTGATACAGGCACAGAATGAACATTTTAACTTTCTCTTATCTGCTCTTTTGACCTAACCCCCCCCCCCCCCAAGTTTTGCTTTTGCTTCTTTCTTGTGCAAATTGAAACCACAATCCTTATTATGGTGTATTTTGTAGTTTCTATATATCAAAAATGTCCTTGCCTTGGGAAACCTATTTAGTTGGAAAGGAAGATTAGAAATGATTTAAATAAATGAATAGTGCTATCATAAAATGTACATTTTTTTTAAAAAAAATGTTTTATTTGTGCATTAATAATCTTCTCCCTCTCTCCCTCTCTTGCACCTAATATGTCAGCTGCAATAAAAACTCTACATATGTGATACCACGTCAAACCAATTTCACAATGCGTAGAACCAAATTTCTTGACAGAAGTGTGAATCAACATTTTTAAAAAAGCCAAAGATGACTGAATGGAAACCTTCATGCCCAGAGGCAGTAAACCTCTGAATGCCAGTACTGGGAGGCAACATCAGGGCAGGACTTGGCCTTGGCTTTCTGTTGGTTTGTTCTCCGGGGTAACTGGTCAGCCGTTTTGTGAATCAGGGTGCTGATGCAAAGAAATAAAACTGGAGACATGCTCATTCCCAGTCTATCCCATTGGATCCTGGTGCTTTTCTGTTGAAAACTGGTTGGGCATGAAAGTCACTTTACCAGTGAAATGAATAGTTTATTGTACATGGCCATTGGCCGTCATAATTAACTATGCTGAACTATAGAGCTCAGTGTGATGCATTACTAGGAGCCACCTTAGATCTAACTTTTCTAGCTGCAAGTGCAAAGAGTGCTACCCTAAAGTCACTTTAGGCCACGTGAAGAGGCTTGCCAGCGAGTCCGGCTTGCTGTCAACCCATAAAGCACAGAAAGTCAGAGCTGCAAGTTACAACAGGAGCAAAAATGAAGTCCTTTCCTCTCTCTTCACTCCCCCTTTTAATTTTTTTTTTTTTAAAAAACACAAATATATTCACTTGAGCTTTTGAGATCTTTTTGGCTGAAAATAGGGCCAGGGAAGGGAAACTTACATCTTTAATTGCTTGTCTATTGTTGGTAGAATTTATAAATTATGATATTGTTACCTGAGGGCTTGCTGACAGACTGCTTCGGTACTCTTCAAGTCTGGCTCTAATCCCAGTCTCTATTTTTTTTCCCCTTTTGAATTCTGGAATGCAGACAGGGGGGAGAAAAAAAAGGTTTTCATTCAATAAGCCAACTTGTCTGAACCCAGATTACTATGCTGTGTATAACCACTACTACTATTACAAAAAAAAAAAAAAAAAAAGGCCGATATCAGTCTCAATCAGCTTTTCAGTGACATTATAAAATATCCATAATAAGAATTTCTTTTCATGGGAGCAAAGGCTAGATGGTGCATTTGTTTCTCAACAAAAAAGTAAACAGCAATGAAGCTGTGATTTAAACTGTTGGCTGGCTTGGATGCTGCACCCATTTGAGAAGCGATCTTTAAAAACCGCACACCGAAATCAATAAATCTTTGCAGATTGTAGGAAAGCCTCCCTGGAAAACCAGGGGAAGAGGATTTCTCGAGGCTGTGCCCTTTCAAAGAAGAGAGCTGCCAAACTATGGAAAACAAAGCAGGTTTGGGTCACGTTCTGAACACCTGAAGTCACGCCCACAAAATGCCCAGAGGTTCAGCGGGTCAGTCGCTTAACAGAGTTTGACTCCAGCTTTGAAGCAGCCATGAGACGGTCTTCCTAGTCCAGGCGTGGCCAAACTTGCTTAATGCAAGAGCCACATAGAATAAATGTCAGATGTTTGAGAGCTGCAAGACACGAATGTCAGATGTTTGAGAAGGAAGAAAGGAAAGCAAAAAGACCGGGGAGAGGGAGGTGGAAAGAAAGCAACTATAACTTTAAATGCATTAGAACATAGGAACATAAGAGAAGCCATATTAGATCAGGCCAATGGCCCATCCAGTCCAACACTCTGTGCCACACAGTAGCCAAATATATACACACACACACACACTGTGGCTAATAGCCACTGATGGACCTCTGCCCCATATTTTTATCCAATCCCCTCTTGAAGCTGGCTCTGCTTGTAGCCGCCACCAGCTCCTGTGGCAGTGAATCCCACGTGTTAATCACTCTTTGGGTGAAGAAGTACTTCCTTTTATCTGTTTTAACCTGACTGCTCAGCAATTTCATTGAATGCCCACGAGTTCTTGTATTGTGAGAAAAGGAGAAAAGTACTTCTTTCTCTACTTTCTCCATCCCATGCATTATCTTGTAAACCTCTATCATGTCACCCTGCAGTCGACGTTTGTCCAAGCTTAAGAGCCCCAAGTGTTTTAACCTTTCTCCAAGCCAGCCAATGGGGTGGAGTGGGGGGGCTTCAAGAGCCACACAATATGTATGAAGGAGCCACAGTTTGGCCACCCCTGTCCTAGTCTGTTTCAGTGGCTCAGTTACTGGGCTCCTTTTCAACAGGCTTGAGCCTGGGATGGTTTGGACTGCACCACTTCAGACTAGGATTGTCCAGGCAGATTCAAGTCTGGCCCACGGCAGGGCCTATGCAGGGACAGAGCCTGGGCCTGCACTTTCATGGGCGGGGCCAGTGGGTCAAGGGTTGGAGTCCAGAGGAGTCAAGGGACAGAGCCAGCTCAAATACTCTGTTCATATGGGGCCCACAGCTCTTCTGGATTTCTTACAATTCAGGCAGGTAATACAACCCATACTTAAGAGGTCAACCCAGATAAATCCGTGTTGATCCAGAGTTCTATTCTACTAGAAGCATCAAGCAAGAAGTAAAAGAGCACAGCAACTAAAAATGGGGTGGGTGGGAATGTGAGAGCTCTGTAACTTATAGCAGCAGTCACATGAGTAAAACTTTGTTGGTCTTAAAGGTGCCACTGGACTCAAACTTTGTTCTGCTGCTTCAGACAGACATGGCTACCCCACTTGAATCTATGAATAGCACAAGTATATGCAACGCATTATTAAGGTAGGGTTGCCAAGTCTGATTCAGGAAATATCTGGGGACTTTGGGGGTGGAGCCAGGATCAAGGTTGTGACAAGCATGCTTGAACGCCAAAGGGAGTTCGGGCCATCATTCTTTTTAAATCCCCTTCCTCCCATTGGAAATAATGGAGGATGGGGGCACCTTCTTTTGGGGCTCATAGAATTAGACATCAGGGTCCAATCTCTTTGAAACTTGGGGGGGGTTTGAAAATTTGGTGCCTCTACTTCAAAAAACACCCCCCCCAGCCCATGGATTGATTTGCTATTATACCCTATGGGAAACTGGTCTCCATAGGGTATAATGGAGTGCTCAGTAACCATTCTTCCTTTCTGATAACGCTGAAGCAGGTGGGAGGGCTTTCAAACCAGGGAATTCCCTGCCCCCAACTGGGAATTAGCAAACAAAGTGAGAAACACAGGGAAATTGTAACCAGAAAAGGCAGAAAGCCTGTGTGCAGGAAAAAATCCCAAAACCGGACTTTAGCAAAAAATGACTAAATTTTATAGAGATCTCAAGTTCACTAATCACAACGCATAATTATTACATACAAAGAGTTAAAACTGCTGTACTCAGAATTGCAAACCTGATTAACATGCACACTTAAAGGGAACCAGTCCCATTCTCAATGGGTAACCTCTGTTCTAAAATGATGAGATTGCAAAAGGATCCAAATTCCCAAAGGTCCAAGTTCAGCTGGATCCATTCTCAGTATGTACTAATATAATGTTATACTCAAGGAACAGTTAACGCAGAATTCACAAACATTTAAAGGGAGACAGTCCTGCACTTTCAGCGATTGTCTTCTGTTCTGAGACAACAACAATCCAAATCTCCAGGAAATCCAAGCCTAGCTGTGTATTCCAAAGTCCAGACTTAATTGCATACAGGGATGGAATTCTAGCAGGAGCTCATTTGCATATTAGGCCACACCCCTTGATATAGCCAATCCTCCAAGAGCTTACAAAAAAGAGCCTCGTAAGCTCTTGGAGGATTGGCTACATCAGGGGTGTGTGGCCTAATATGCAAAGGAGCTCCTGCTAGAATTCCACCCCTGATTTCATATATCCTCAAGTAATACAGGCTCAGTTGGAAATATTGACGGATAGGGGCACTTTCTGTTGGGGCTCATAGAACTGGACCCTCTGGTCCAATCATTTTGAAACTTGGAGAGTGTTTTTTTTGGGGGAGGTACTGAATGCTATGCTGAAATTTGGTGTCTACATCAAAAACAGCCTCCCCAGAGCCCCAGTTACCTGCAGATCAATTATCCATTATACCCTATGGGAATCCATAGGGAACAATGGAGTGCCTGGAAGACATTCCCCTCCCCACTTTTTGATGACCCTGAAGCGGGGGGAGGGTCTCTAAACCAGGGGATCCCCTTCCCCCACCTGGGAATTGGCAACCCTACCTCTGACATGCTCTGCAGAGACTGCATTTATAGGGGATGTTTCTTGTCTGGCAGCTAGCCTTAGCACAGTGTTAGTGGGCAGGCTTGCCGATCCCAAGGAAGCCTAGAGATTTTCTGGAATTCCACCTGATCTCCAGAGATTAGTTTCCCTGGAGAAAATGGCTGCTTTGGAGGCTGGGCTTTATGTCATTATACCTTGCTGAGGTCCTTCCCCTCCCCAAACCTCACCTTCCTCAGGCTCCACTCCCAAATCTTCAGAAATTTCCCAACCAGGAGCTGACAACCAGGGCCAGCCCTGCCACTAGGCAAATTAGGCATTTGCCTAGGGTGTCAGCCTTCTCGGGCGCTGAATTTGGCACCCCCCCCCATGTGACTTGGTGATGTTATCAGTGTGTGTAGGGGGGTGCTAGAAGTTAGCCTTTGTCATGAGCCCTGATGAGGGGGGAGCTGGAAGGGTTAACAGACCTGGAAGAGCTGCCAGCCAGTTCCTCAGCTGAACAAACAGCAGCTGGCCCATCAATCACTCTCCAGGCACCAGTGTCAGCTGCTGCTGATCAATCTCCTCCAAGCTATCCTCCTCCCATCTCAAGAGTTCGAAGCAGGCTCCGAAAAGAACTTTCAGAGCGAAGACATGAGGCACACCGATGCTTCAGATCTCTCAGCCCTGAGTTCTAGCAGAGTCGCTGCAACTCAGGGAGCAGGCTGAGGCTCCTATATAGCTCCCACCCAGGACCTGATAACCTTGTGGAAGCAACAAGTCTATTCTCTGGCTTGCATCCACGCTCCTGCCTGATTCCTGATCTGCTTGATTTCCTTGGCACCCTGACCTTTTGGCTTTTGGACATTGACTTCTGATTCCGGTTTGTGATTCTGCATTGGTGACTTGGCTCCTGCTTGACTTCCTGGACTTTGACCTTGGACTGGCTTTGGACTCCTGCCTGCCTGCACCCTGAGAACGTGATAGCCTTGCCTAGGGTGGCAGATAGTCTAGGGCTGGCCCTGCTGACAGACTTATTGCTGGGATGGGCAAGCTCCCTGTGCTATTACAATCCAACTGGATTGGGCAACTATGCGTCACCTGAGGTCTTTCAGGTACCTGCCAGATAGCTGGATAGAACATCGTTACTGACCACTACTGAGGCTGTTATTTTGTCTTTGGGAAGTATACAAAATGTTCAATCAGAGAGTCCTACAATTACATCAATTATGGTGGCTTAACTCTGGCTTGAGAAATTCCTGGAGATTTGGGGGCAGTGTCTGAGGAGTCGGGGGAGGGAGCTCAGTGTCTGCCCTCCAAAATTGCTATTTCCTCCTGGAGAATGGTTCTCTGGAGATCAGCTGTAATTCTGGGAGAATGCCAAAGAGGGTGCCAGCCAATACTCCCTCTAAGCTGTGGAGACTTGTGAGCAAAAATTCTACTTTGTGAGCTACTGGCATTAAAATTGTGAGCTACTGCATACAATAGTTTGCTCTAGGGACATTTCCCTGAACTAAGGCAAAAATGTGTGAACTGGAGACTAAAAACTTTGAGCTAGCTCACACTAATTCAGCTTAGCGTAAACACTGGTGCTGTTGAAACTCTCTGTCTGGGGCAGTGATGCTCTGTATTCTTGGTGCTTGGGAGGGGCAATGGTGTGAGGACTGCTTGTGTCCTGGCCCCACTGATCCAAATAAAGATGAGTGAGCTCAGTCATGAAATCAAGTATGGCCTGAAATCCCTCCTGATGGCACCTGGTGGTTTTGGCCACTGTGTGACACAGAGTGTTGGACTGGATGGGCCATTGGCCTGATCCAACATGGCTTCGCTTATGTTCTTATGTTCTCCAGGCTGCAAAATTCCTGGAGATTTGGGGTTGGAGCCTGGGGAGGGCAGGATTTGTGGAGGGGAGGGAACTCAGCAAGATATAGTGCCACAGAGTCCATTCTACAAAGTAGCCATTTCCTCCAGAGGAAGTGGGTTTGCCAGTTCAGGTTGGGAAATACCTGGAGATTTAGAGGGTGGAGCCTGAGGAGGCCAGGGTTTGCAGGGGAGGAGGAATATAAAGGGGTGTAATGCTATAGATGCCACCTTCCAAAGCTGCAATTTTTTCCAAGTGAACTGCTCTCAGTCTCCTGGAGACTGTAATCCCAAGAGATCTCCAGGCACACCTGGAGGTTATCAGCCCTAGCTAATATAGCTTCTTCATTTTGAATGTAATGTTTGTCAGTGGGCACACTAGAATTCAGGCCTTAACAAGCCCTTGGACACTTAACTGAACCAGGCAACTGAACTGAACCAGATTAGCTTCATACTGATCTTAAATGTATTGAATTTATAATTAGGCTTTTGAGGTTTCAAGAAGATTTACTATGCGCCTTCCCTTATGCCCCTCACCATAAAATACCTGGCTACAGCCCTCTGGGCAAAGCCGCACTGAAATGTTTATGCTGATTTTAAAAACACTGAGTAATTTGGCCTGAAATCCCACCTCTCAGGTGGATATTACTATCTAACTCTTATAACTGAAAGAAGACTGAAGCCAAAAGAAATACATTTCTTGCCCTAGGTGACAGAGGATATCAGTTTCCAAACCATAATCACAACATAGGGCCTCTGAGTTGCCTGCCCTTTCTATAGAATCACATTTGGGTTCTGGCTGGTAGAAACTTCCACAGATTTGCCCCATTGGCAAACGCTTGTGGGTCATAGATATGGTTGTACTGGTGGTCTCTTGGTCAGGCACTGATCCAAATAAAGATCAGTGAGCTCAGTCGTAAAAATCAAGTATGGCTATCTGAGGAAAACAAGTCTTCTTGAATGGTTTCCAGGACGGCCTAGTTCATTCCAGGTATACGCCCTTTCCAAAAATGTGTTCCCTCATATTAGGAGCTTTGGTAGTGTTGTCCTGATAAATTGTGGTTATGAAAGGAACTGCTTCAGGTGCTGTTGTTTTGATCGAGGTGAGCACTCTAGAGGGGTAGGATGGAAAACAGGGCTTCATACACATGCATGCATGTCTGTGTGTGTGTGTAAAGAAAGGTGGAAAGGAGTTATTTTTAAAAAAAAAAACACAATGTGGTTGAGAAAGGTAACAGTTTTCTGTACCCATGTCTGCTTATGCATGGTGAAGAATATGGTGTGTGGCTTATTCAGACTGTGAGATCTTCGTGTTCTGTTCCTGCTCAGAATGGAACAGTGAGAGAACAGCAATTGGGTGGAGGCAGGGCTGTGCAGACAAAAGGTCCCTAGTTCAATTCCTTTTTAAAAAAAAAAAATACAAACAGGTTGATGTTGATATGCAAGAACCCTAGCTAGGGTTGCCAAACCTCCAAGTAGTACCTGGAGATTTCTCAATATGACCAAGGTCAGTTCCCCGTGAAGAAAATAGCTGTTTTTGAGGGTGGACTCTATGGCATTATACCCAGTTGAGGTGCTTGCCATCCCCAAACCCTGCCATCCCCAGGCTCCACCCCCCAAAAAATCTTCAGGTATTTCCCAACCCAGAGCTGGCAACCCTAACCCTGCCTGAGATCTTGGGAGTGCTGTTGCCAGTCAGAGTCTACAGTACTGACCTTGATAAACCAGTTGTCTGACTAAGGACAAGGCACCTTTATGTATTCATGTGAAAAGTGTACACACAAATGGCGGAACTAGATGTGGTGAGGAAATGGGTTCTCAGCCCTTTGTGTAGGGTTGCTAGCCTCCAGGTGGGACCTGGAGATCTCCTGCTTTTACAACTGATCTCCTGCTGGCAGAGATCATCTCCCCTAGAGAAAATGGCTGCTTTGAAGAGTGGACTCTATGGCTTGCCAGGTCTGTATTGGAAAGTAACTGAAGACTTTGGGGGTGGATCCAGGAGAGAGCAGAATTTGAGGAGGGGAGGAACCTCAGCATGGTACAATGCCATAGAGTCCACCCTTCTAAGCAGCCATTTTCTCCAGGGGAGCTGGTTTCTGCCAGCTGGAGATCAGTTGTAAAAGCGGGACATCTCCAAGCCCCACTTGGAGGCTGGCAACCCTATGCTGAGGCCCCTCCCCTTCCCAAGCCCCACCCTCTCCACTCTCAAAGTCTCCAGATATTTTCCAACATAGATCTGGCTGTGTGCTAGGGCTGCCAAGCTCCCAGTCTGGGCGGGGGTTTCCCCGCCTGGGAGGTTCCCAAACCACCGGCCCACATTGGGCCGGTGGGGGAGAACCTCTGCCTATGTCGCTGGTGCAATGACGTCACCTGGAAGTGACATCATCAAAATGGTAGCATGCGTACGGGGCCACTCTAAGCATTTCCGGGAAAACTCTATGCCCCCCCCCCCCAAATTGCTAGAGCATCCTGGAAATCCATAGAGTTTTCCTGGAAATGCCTACAGCGGCCCCACATGCACACCGCCATTTTGATGCCATCACTTCTGGCTGATGTTGTGTTCCCCGCGCGCAAAGCACACGTGCAAAAGTCCCCCGTTACGGGAAGCAGGGGACTTGGCAACCCTACTGTGTGCCCCAAATCAGGATGAAACTTGCTCATTTGTCCGTCCATCCATAAATTACTCCATTCATCCATCTATTCTTTTTTCAGCTGTGCCCCCTGTAGTTTTTAAATGCTAGTACTACAGTTGCCAGTGTAAGCCTGTACTGAAAAAAGAGATTGGGGGCTAAGTCTAATTAGCAGACTGCAGATACTTAGATAGACATGAGGCCAGACCAGACTATCAAATAGCAAATGTGCAAATAGCAAACTAGCAAATGTGTACATGGAAAGGAAAGGTTCCCTTTGTAAGCACCAGTTGTTTCCGACTCTGGGGTGGCATTGCATCACGACATTTTCATGGCAGACTTTTTTACAGGGTGGTTTGCCATTGCCTTCCCCAGTCATCTACACTTTCCCCCCAGCTGGGTACTCATTTTACCAACCTCAGAAGGATGGAAAGCTGAGTCAACCTTGAGCTGGCTATCTGAATCCAGCTTCCACCAGAATCGAACTCAGGTTGTGAGCAGAGAGTTCAGGCCGCAGTACTGCAGCTTTACCACTCTGCGCCACAGGACTCCTTAATGTGTACATAGCCTTGTATTAATTTGCATGTTTAGCAAAGGCTCATGGGGCATACTGTTGAAATGGCCACTATGGTAGTGGTATAAAGCAGGACTAGGCTAGCTGAAAGGACAAGGGATTATTATTGAGATGTACCAAAAGTAGGGTTGCCAGGTTCAACCTGCTTCCCAGTGTGTGTGGGGTGGAATCTTCAGGTCTTCCTGGGAGTTTGGTAACACTCTAATTTTTAGGCAAAACTCGATGATTTGAGCCCAAATTTACCATACAGTTGTGTCCAAAAACTAGAGGATTGCCATGCGAGGTCGGCAGCATGATGATGTCACTTTGAGGTGATGTCATCACACTGCATCTGTGGGCCTGTGAAAGCAGGGTAACCCTCACCTGGACCGGGGGGGGGGGGGGGGGCTGGCAACCCTAGGTGAAGGCAGTGTTCTCTGAAAAACAAAACTTGTTTCTAAGCTTTGGATCCAAAAAGACACAGAGCTGAAATTGCAAGATGGGAAGAATTGAATACTCCCCTCTGGAAGAGCAGTGGTAGCTAGGAAGACCTGAAGAAGATGGGAAGAGCAGGAATTCCTGACAGCTGAATCTTCATTGACTGCCTGAGATCAACATTCAAGTACAGAGCTTCCCCACTTCTTGCCAGGAGGAAAAGGGAACTGCTCCTAGGGCAAAGAACAATCTTGAGGATCCATCCAGCATCTTTACAAGAGGAGTTCCTGCTGTTGCAAGAAGGCCTTCTGGATATCTGTGGCCAGTGGTGGTCTTGGAGACTTTGAGCCACCCTGGGTCTGGTGCCAGCTGCAGCAGAGCTCAGGAACTGCTTCAGGCCTGGTGGCAGCTGTGGCAGAAGCCAGGAGAAACATCAAGGTCAGCAAGCAAGTAGGGGGAGGAGAGGATCCCCCACAAGTCTTGCAGTAGTTGGCTGCCTAGTAGTTTCTAAGTTCAATTCAAGGTGATGGTCCTTACCTTTAAAGCATTTTATGGTTAGTGACTTACAAACCTGAAGGACTGCTTCTTAGGGTTGCCAGATCCAGCTCAGGAAATATCTAGGGACTTTGGGGATGGAGCTGGGAGACTTTCCCATTCCAAATAAATAAATAAAAATACAGCAGTGCGGTTCCTGTGAATATAGTCTTCATTTCCTTCTCTTTTTTGCTCTCCAGCACCTGCACTTTTACTAAATTACACTGAACCTACACACATTCACAAAGCAGCCAAAATAAACAGTTTGCATGCCCACACTATTGTGATCTCCCTGGGGCAATGTGATAGATAGCTTTACTTACTGGAGTTGCTAATCGTAACAATCTGCTGTGTTTTAAGGAGACAGAATGCATGGAGTTTTCCTCTATCCCATAATCAGGTTCTAGTTAACTCTTTACTTTCCCTTTCACTATATAAACAACTTCTGAAAGGAATGCAAAATGAACAGAGGGACTAGACTCTCTCTCTTCCTCTCTCACACAGGTGGCTCTGCCTGCTTACCCCACCCCCATGAACTTCAGTCTTGCTGAGATTAAAGGCATGCATGCACACACAGACACACACACACCTTCCAAAAACCACAAGCAGTTTGCTAGCTTTTAAACCTTCCTGAAATATAAAGGCACATTGTGGTTGTTGGGGCAGGGCTTTTCTCCACCAGCCAGCTGGCTGGCAGTGGGGAGGAGCCTGCACATCTGGGGGATCCCCTGCCCAGACCTGGGGATTGGCAAGCCCACCGGTGTTTCTCCTTGGATGAAACTGTGCACCATCTTCAGAAGATTCGCTCTGTTTCTTTTTTGTCCAACGATGGCTACTAGCCATGATGACTAAAGTCAGCCTCCCTTTCTAGAGTCAGGAACCTGTCTGTGCTGGGAGACAACATCAGAGGGAGGCCTTGGGCTGTAAACCTTGTTTGCTGGCCCTCCAGGACAACCGTTTGGCCACTTGATCTATCTGATTGGCCTTTCTGCAAGACAGGTCAATGAACTAGATAGACCACTGTTCTGATCTAGTAGGGGGCAGTATATCACAACTCAATCATATGCATTTTCACTTGACATCCCCGTTTTATTTTATTTTTGGAGCAGGGTGAAAGGCTTCCTTGCCAGTAGCTTTCAGCAGAAGCTGAAAGGCTGACAGAATGGTGTTTGAGGATTCATAGATGGGCGGCAGTATTGTTAGATGGCAAATGGTTTCTGTGTTCTATAGCCAGCTCCTGGAAGAAGTTTTAGTTGTATTGTTATGATTTTAATTGTGTTTTGTGTTGTTGCTCATCATATGCCTAGGTTTTAGATCAACAAATCATTACATTGTGGTATCCCAGTGTCGAGGAGCACAGTTTAGGAGGACTTGATTTAAGAAGAGCTTGTGTCAAAGAAATTACTAGAGAATTTGTGCTCCAAATCTGCAGACATTTCCTTTAGAATGTATGCAAAACGCACAATAGAATGGAAAGAAAGAAAAGAAATCTGTCTCTGTAAGCTGAATAATGCAATTGTGCACTTCACACATCCTCAGAGGGGAGGACAATACAAGGTCAATGCATTTTTGTCTCACTTTGTTCCAGCAAATGGAACGGACAGTTCTCCACATTTCTTCCTCCCCTTAAATAAACCTTAATATACGTTTGGTGTTAATCAAATGTGCACATAGAGATGTGGAGGGGGGGGGAGTGATATTGAAACACAAAATTCCCCCTTAGGAGCTTGGCCTCCTGAAGCATAGCGAGAGTGTCTTCTGGCCAGCAATGGTAATCTATAGTTCCTGTATCTCTTTGTCTCTTTTCATATCTCCTAATAGAAACGTTGTTGTAGCTGCTGGCTAGAAAATTAGCCAAGTGAACTCTTGCTGTCTGTCTCTCTCTTCTCATCAGATTAGTAGGGAAATTTAACAGGGCCTTGCTGGCTTACTTGCTCTTTTCTTTGTGGCTGGTAACACAATGCAAAGGGAGAAGAGAGCAAAAAGCATATTAATTTAACCCTTCCCCCCTCCTCTAAAATGTCAGCTAAATCGTATTTCCCTTTCTGTTTTGTTCAATAAACTTGCAAATGCCTACTCAGTGAGAATTGTCTTCATGAACCATATTTAGGGTTGTCAACTTGGAGATGGGAAATTCCTGGAGATTTTTTTATTGGGGGGGGGGGGTTTAGCCTGTGGATAGTGGAGTTTCGGGAGGGGAGAGAGGTCTGCAAGGATGTGATGACAGAGTCTAACATCCAAAGGAGCCATTTTCTCTGATCTCTGCAATCTGGAGACCTGTCAGCTAGAGATAGGTGACTCTAAACATTCCTTGGCAGCCACCTAAAAATCTATGACTAGGATTTCCAGGTGCCCAATGAAGGTGGGGGAACTTCTGGTCCCAGGACTTTTTTTTGTAGCAGGAACTCCTTTGCATATGATGCCACACACCCCTGATGTAGCCAGTCCTCCTGGAGCTTACAATAGGCCCTGTACTAAGAGCCCTGTAAGCTCTAGGAGGATTGGTTACATCAGGGAGGTTTGGTCTAATATGCAAAGGAGTTCCTGCTACAAAAAAAGCCTTGCCTGGCCTCATCCTGTTACCCACCTCCTCTCTGGTAAGCAGTGGGAGGAAAATTGGGGGATACCGCAACTTAGGTTTTGACATCGCTTCCAGATGAAGACCCAGAGGTGACTTTACTCTCCCCACACACACTGTGTGATGCTTTAGGAACTGACTAAATCTTGATGGTATTTAGGTTATTTTGTTTTGAGTGGTTGGAGTCTAATAAACTGAAGTTTCATCCCAGCAAGACAGAAGGACTACTGGTGAGTGGAAGGTCTGACCTTAAAGTGTCTTGTGTTCTGGTTGCACTCCCTTTGAAGGGACAGAGCCACAGTTTGGGGGTGCTCTTGGACCCAGGCCTAGGTCATCTTCTGAGGTCATGTTTTAGATGCCCATGCCTTTTGATATTAGGTGGGTTGCAACTTGGAAGAGAACCTTCTTGCTTGTGGCACCAGAAGTCTGAAACTCTCTCTTCAGAGAGACTTGCCTGTCCCCTCCTGTTGCTATCTATGGGTGAAGAAGTTTCATCCAGCATTCCTTCAGTGGTCCCTCCTTCCTGTCCTAAGTTTTGTTGGGCTTATGTTTTAGCTTGATATTAATTGCTTTAATGACATTTTTCTTTGGTTTGAATGGTTTTTAATATGTGCTTTTTATGTATGTTTTTAACCTGTTAGCTCCATTCCCTCCCCTCTCCCCATTTCTTTCTGCCAGTGCCAGAGAGAAAAAATATAAGTGCAGTTTCTGTCCTGAAAACCCAGATCAAAAATGGTGGTTTTCAAACAAAAGCAATGTGTTTATTAAATTCAGTGATATCCCTAATTCTGACATTCTTTTCAGTAGGCTTGCTAGATCTTGACCAATGGGAGTTTGCCCACTTGAGATTTGAGAATGTCCAGAGATAAATAGCACAGTGTGTTCCCCCACACCAACAATCAACATATTTATAAAACACAGATTCACAGTAGGCTTTAATTTAATTTTAATTTTTTTATTTATACCCCGCCTTATCCTGGAAACAGGTTGCCTACTGACAACCTCCAGCCACTATTCTTAAGGATCTTAATACCCTTAATGATCTAATGAGTGGGAGAAAAAATAGAGGAGAGGGGTGGGAATAGTGTTAATGGTGATGCTCTAGGACCACAGAAATTGGAAGGATTCTCACATGGAAGTAACATCATATCCTCCAGAATTCCACCTAAAAGTTACATCACATCCTTCTTGACTCTCTAGGAATTGCCCCAGTCCAGTCAAAGACAGAGGCAATTCCTAGAGCATCATGGAGGGCATGAATCCATTCCCTGAAACTCTACTCTCCCCTGGAACCACTCCCAGGATCTCCTGGCATTTGCCAGTATAGGGCTGGCACCCCTAGTTCACGATTTGAAAGCCAATTTGGTGTAGTGGTTATGAGCACAGTGTGGGTTTGATTCCCCACTCCTCCACATGCAGCTGCTGGTGTGATCTTGGTCAGTCACAAGTTCTCTTAGAGCTGCTCTCTCAAGAGCAGTTCTTGAAAGAGCTCTCTCACCCCCACCTATCTCACAGGGCATCTGCCAGGGGGAGAGGAAGGGACCACTGTGAGACTCTGAGCAAACAGCAGAGTATCCAATCTCCACCTCCTCTCCTGCTTGCTTTAAAAAAATAACAACACCTCAGAGTGGGAATAATGAAAAGTCCTAAATAACGTTTAGAATTCATTAGCACTGTTTGAGTGCTTAAAAGACAGAGAAGCCCAGTGCCTGCATAATGGCAGATAAATGGTGAAAGCAATATATTTATTCTTCCCATGCATAAAAGACAGAGAGGGAGAGGATATTCTAATATAAACAAATCATCTCCAGCTTCTTTCTTTATCCGCATTTCTCTCTTCTGGCTCCTTCTTTGTTACAAATTATCCTTAGTTTGAGCTTAATAATGAATGAAAACAGTTGATATTTCTAATGACACAAGGTAATCTTGAGGTGATGAGTTTTCTTGTTTGCGAAATCCTTTTTTTAAAAAGCATTTTTCACTGAACTTGATCGGCAAAAGATTTATATTATTCACCAGGGGGGGATATAATTGAAAGCTTATGAACTTGCTGAAATGCAGACAGAGGCTCTTATATCATCGGCGAGATAATCATTCAACAAAAACCAACTTCATCTTGTAAGCGACTAGGACTTACTCAGAATTAAATCTTCACCCAGAAAATATTGGCTCTGCACTCAAGAGAAATTAAGACCAGGTATGTAAGACCACCGACTAACAGCACAATCCTAAACTCAGTTATGCCCTTCTAAACTTTATAACAAACTTAGAAGGTTGTAAATCTTCTGAAGAGTATACCAGGTGTCTAAATTGATTCAATTAAAAAGCAATGCATGTAGGTGTTTGATTCCATCTATGGTGTTGTATCTGTGGTAGCCTATTCAGAAGCCTTCTACTCATGATATGATGCAGTGGGCTTTCATGCAATTGCTGGTTTGTGAGCCCAGAATCTACACACAAAGGAAGCATACACTCCTAGCCTCCTTCTCTGCTACCAGGAGCAACTATTTTTGTACTCACTGCCTGTCCTTGATGACTCTGAGCTCACAAGCTGGTGATTGTGCACAGGGGTGGAATTCTAGCAGGAGCTCCTTTGCATATTAGGCCACACACCCCTGAGGTAGCCAATCCTCCAAGAGCTTACAAGGCTCTTTTTTGTAAACTCTTGGAAGATGGGCTACATCAGACGTGTGTGGTCTAATATGCAAAGGAGCTCCTGCTAGACTTTCACCCCTGATTGTGCATATTGGGAGTAGCACCAGTGCACTTGTGGCTGCTTCTCCTCTACACACATGGATTTCAACCAGGCCTCGAATTAAGCAGGAACTCACAGGAGCACAGCTCCTGAACCTTTCTGACACCCCCCTCCTCCTCCCCACCTACCTACCTTGTCAATTGAATAGGAGGTGCAACTGCATAACAATCTCTGGATGAGTTCCACCACCTATTCTTCTACAAAACAACACCTGATTTCAACACATGTGATGTTGTGGGGAGAGGGCTGCACATATTACTTGATGTTGCAGTCCTCAGGCGGTAAACATACATGAGCTATGCCTTTACTTTATCCTTTAGGATATATTCAGGGTGTTCTTATTTCCATCACTTTCCATTTGTGATAATGGAAAGTGCCATCAAGTCACAGCTGACTTATGGTGACCCTGTAGAGTTTTCAAGGCAAAGAATGCCCAGAGGTGGTTTGCCATTGCCTACCTTCACGTCCCAGCCCTGGTATTCCATCCAAATACTAGCCAGGACCAACACTGCTTAGCTTCCAAATTCTGATGAGATTGGAATAGCCAGGTCCATTGTAACTACATAGAAAAAAAAATGTTCTCCACTAGAGATGGGCACAAACTGGGGAAATGGTGGTTTGATTGGTTCATGGTTAGGGTTGCCAAATCTAATTCAGAAAATTTCTGGGGACTTTGGGGGTGGGGTCAGGAGACTTTGGGGGTGGAGCCAGGAGACTTTCCCTAAAATAAATAAATAAAAATACAGCAGTGCAGTTTCCCTGAATACAGTCTTCATTCCCTCATCTGCCAGCAGCTGCCCTCCCCCCTCTCTCACACACACACTCTTACACACCAGGCAAAATAAACACAGTTTGAAAACACACACTTTACTAACCATGGGAGTTGTTGAATGCTGTACACTCAACCCAGTTGGTCAGACTAACACAGGTAACCCAGAGGCTCTATTTTACTGTGTAAACGAGTTCTGGAGGGACTGTAAAACAAATGGAGGGAGCTTCCTCCCAACAGCCACGTTGTTCTGTAGGCTCAACCCACCCCCATTCAGCCTAGCTCCAAAGTTTTAAAGGCACACACACCTTTCAAAAAAAAAAAAGTCTTCTAAGCTCCAGAGTTGAAGGCACATGGAGGTTGTAGGGGTGGGGCTTCCCCCGCCAGCCAGTTGACTGGGGGGCGGAAAGGAACCTGGAAAAGTGGGGGGAAACCCCTCCCCCACTGAGACCTGGGGATTGGCAAGCCTATTCATGGTTTGTTTTATTGCCTAACCTGGTGGGTCATGTTGGTTCGTGATTTGTTTGATTTCCTGAACTGTGGTTTGTTTGGTTTGGGAGGTGTAGAACAGTCCCCTCATGAGGTAGAGATACCAAACTCAATAGGATTCTTCAGCAGGCTCTCCTCCACTTGCCCTCCAAGTTTGGCAAAGATTGGATTTGGAATGTCTGAGTTGTAGGCCCCCAAAGCAGGTGCCCCCAGGAAAGCTCAGCTTCAGCCCCCTCGCAACTAACTCTTCTCTATTTGTGCTGCAAAGTGAAAGCAGCTAAGTCAGGGTGTCTGGCCCCATAGAGCAGAATGGGATCTCCACTGTTGGCCCCTAGAGCTGCCTATCAAGTTATGGACAACTTCTATAGGTGTTTCTAGGGCTCCCAGATGTCTACCTCCAGCACTGCCTAGGATCTGATTGAAACAGCACTAGGCAGTCTTGCAAAAGGGGAAAAAAACACATGAAAACTAAACAAATGATACACAGGAAAAATGTATTTAATTTTTGGATCGGGAATCATGATGCAATTCCACAAATTGGTTCGAAACTAAGCACGGATCGGTCTGATTGTGCATGATCCTCAATTTGTTTATTGGCTTGTGTCCATCCCTACTGGGCAGAGTCGACAGAAGTAGCCTCTGTTTGTTCCTATTACTTGATATCATTTCATATAAAATAATGTGTGATATGACTGTCCTGTGAATTTCACTTCCTCCTCATTTTTTTTTAAATGTTTTGCTGCTGGGTCGGATGGAGACATCCATGAAGTATCCTTACCCTGGATCAGACCATTGATGGATCAAGGCCAGTTGTGCTGACTCTGGTAGCAGCTCTCCAGTAGAGGTCTTTTGCATTACCTTTACCTGGAGAAGATGGAGATTGAACATTGGAACTGTTGAATGCCAAGCAGAAACTCTGCCACTGAACCTCAGTTCCTTCCTAATAAGAATAAACACATGACGCTGCTTTATAATGATTGCAGGAGGTGGAAATTCTGTGCACAGAAATATCTATTGGGATGTTCCTTTTGGGTAGAAAGACAGACTAACTACTCTGGGTGGACACAGGGCTGGACAGACAATTAGGCCAAGTAGGCACTGGCCTATGGGCCCCCACACCTTTAGGGGCCCCAGGCTGGCTCCCCCCTCCATTTTCCTCCTGCTTGCAGCTCTCCCAGCCTAAACATGCAGCCAACCATTGAGCCACTCTTTGCCCAACTTGCCTGATGCGGCTGCTGCTGGCGTTGTCGCCAAGTTTGCCTCTCTGTGCCTCTCCCCTGCAGCTTTGTCAAAGGGGCTTTTGAGATGGTGACTGCAGGCTGCAGTGGAGGCCATAGGTGGTGGTGGGACACTGAGATAATTTGCCAGGGAGCTCCCAAGATTTTGACTTCCTAGGGGCCTCCACGGGGTTTAATCCGGCATTGGGTGGACAGTTTCCCTATCAAGCATATAACTGCTGAGTCTCTTTCTCCCCTTCTGTCTCGTTTACTTCCTGCAGCCCAGGAAAATGAAATCAGACTGTGCGATACCGGAAGGCGCATTACATCAGAATGTTTCTGACTGCTACTGAATGTCCAAAATAATTCCATTTAGATTCAATGCACTTATAATATTTTCAATTGATCTTGTTTCAGTTAGACTGTGATTGGTTGTTTTCTGACCACATTCTGCTAGTTCCATATAGACTGAAGTATAAAGGGTTGTCAGTATGTGTGCTGATAGGTGTATGAATAATATTTGCATGCATGTGGTCTATGGCTTATTAGAAGCCATACTGACGTGTGAATATTGCATGTAGGTCTATGGTGTTATCACTGCATAACGACCATTTCAAAATAATTTTGTGAACTTCCCCTTCTCCCAGTATCTGAATCAAGTCTGTTAACGAACTTTCCCCCCCCCCTTCTCTTGTTATTTCCTTTACAAAACAATTTAAAAAATTTGAACACAAAACCAATTCAACAACATTTAGTGCATTCTGCAAATTACCTTAATTATGGAACAGTATTAAGGACACCTCAAAGTACATTTAGTACTTACCTGATGGCAATCCTGCACACCTGCAATTGCTGTGGTTACCTATGGTAAATCACGGTAATATGCAGAACAGGTAGTGATCGGGATGTAATATACATGCAAATTCCTTCAATTGACTTTCTTTCATCTTCCACACCTGGTACATACTCTTTTATCTCCAATACCTTGTCTCCTGTGGACTATTGTTTCTCGATGTAGAGCAATCCTACGTCCATGGGTTTGATCTACAACACATATGTCCAACATGACTGGAATAAATGGGGAGTTTGTACAGTGGGTCTACATCCAGGATGAGGTGTGGGATGATCTGCACCCCTGCTTTAATCTTTAATTGAGTGACTTAGGGAGGAGGAGAAGTAGTAGTAGAAGAAGAATTGGGTTTTTATGTCCCCCCTTTTCTCTACTCTAAGGCATCTCAAAGTGGCTTACAATTACCTTTGACTTCCTCTCCCCACTGCAGGAACGTAGGTGGGGCTGAGAGAGTTCTGAGAGAACTGTGACTGGCCCAAAGAGAAGTAGGGAATCAAACTCCATTCTCCAGATTAGAGTCCACCACCCTTAGCTGCTACACCACACTGGCTCTCTTAAGGTTGAAAGCCTGACTTGGTCAAAAGGCATTGCAGACAATAGATGTTTAGTTAATCAGCCCATTTATGCCCATCCCTAGTAGTAGTTTATTGCAGGGAGAAAGTTCTACTGTCAGGAGGAGAGAAAGAGAGAGGAAGCTCTGCTTTGCCCCCCCTCCCCGCCTACTCTGTTTGCCTGTCTGTTTTATTACATTTTTCTTGTATTATATTTTTGGTAATGTAAGACACTTTGGGACTCCGTAAGGAGAAAAGTGGGATATAAATAAACAAATAGTTTGGAAAAAAATTCATCATTCCTTTTGGTCATCAGTGAAGAGGAATGGGATCCACTACCTAATCTAGTCACTTGCAGCCAACATGCCTTGTATGACTAGATTGTCTTCCTAAAATTCAAAAGCCACTACTAAATCATAAAACACCAGAACACTTGGAAGGATTTGGTGAGGCATGGGTCTTGGGTAGTCCTAGGCTATTGTCATGCTGTATAATTTGAGCTTCTGCTACAGGGTTGATTTTCCTCCCCATACCCCTCTGCAGGGGTTGTTTTGTAGGAAAAAAAAGCTGGTGGAGCTCATCCAGGGATTGTTATGCAGCTGCACCTACTATTCAATGGACAAGGTGAGAAGGAGGAGGTGGAACTCTCAGAAAGGTTCAGGAGCTGCACCCCTGTGAGCTCCTGCTAAATCTGAGGCCTGGCCCTCTGCAATGAAGCCCATTGGGCAAAAGCCTACAACAGCCTGGAGAAGTCTTCTGATTATGCTAGGGTACCATTGTATATAAATGAGACATGCATCATAGAAGCACTGCACACATATTACATTGAACATGCACATCCTTCATGCATGCACACACATTTGTTTTCTAAGAGCCAACATGTGTTGTTCCGGGTTTCAGTTGTGTGTTCAGCCACACACATGTTGAATGTAACATAACATTCAATGCACATAAAGGAAATCATATATCCACTGTACACAAATTATATGCATAGATCCGCATTGTATGTATGTCCATTGTACATACAGGTCTGCAGAGAGGACAATGTGTATGTGTGTTTGCTTGTGTGTGTATTTGAGCCCTATAGTTGTTTTTGGAATGGTCCTAATGGCTCCATAACAATGGAGGTCTCTGACATGTCCTGAAAATGTGTCTGTCCCACTCAGCAGTGGGATTCTGGCACAGATGCTGGCTGCAGTAAAATTGGCAGCATCTTTCTCTCTCTATCTGCCCTTCAGCATATGAAACTGCCTTAAGCCAAATCAGATCACTGGCTCATCTCACTCAACGTTGTCTGCTCTGATTGGCAGTTGCTCTTCAAGCTCTGAGACCGTGGATGATCTTATGAAAGACTTGTTTTTAGAGATCCTTTAACAGGGGATATCAGGGATTATCCCTGGACCTTCAGTGTGCAAAAGTATTTCAAATGCTGCTAGCTTTTTAAAAAGCATGTTGTGTGGAATATACCAACGTCTAAATATAGGAGTCTAAATTAAGTCCTGAATTTGAGGTGACCTTCTTTCCCCCATAATTGTTTGGCGGGGGGCGGGGGGGGGGAGAAGAATTATTCTTGTTCAGCTCTGTTTATAGCATGCCACCAAGTCTTCCATCTCGGCTACAGATCTGTGCTCAAGTTCACTAATTTTCAAATATAGAAAAGGAAGCAGTGCTTTCTAATGAATGCTGTGCAAGTGGTGTTTAATAAAGACAAGCAGATCTTCCACAATCTATTGCAATACTCACCAGAAAAGCTCACCCCGGCTTCCCCAGTTCCCTGAGTGTTCTCTATATATTCCTCATCCATTCTTGTTAACATTTAAACACTCTTGGGCTCTTGTTCCTGCTGCCCTCAATTACTTTAGCAAGGCACAACTCTTTCTTGGCTCTGTTGCTGTTTCTTTCTACCTGCTGATACGAAGGCAAGGAAAGTGTCACCGTACAGGTAAATAGAAGCTCTGAGATGTTTTCACTTATTGAGAAGCAAAATCCATCAGAAATCTCTTCCTCTTGAAAAACACTAGAGAACGCAGTTCTCAAAATCCCCTCTCCAGCTGCACGAGACCACCTGAGCAAGAGAGTCAGAGTATATATATAAAAAAATTAGTTTTGTCTTGTGTGCCACACGTGGTGTTGATTTTCGAGACTAAATTCACAACTTCACATTAATGCAATGCTGTGTTATTGCAGCTGACACCATGTTTTGATTGCTGGGAGGCTATTGGCTGAGTTTTAGCATTTCCTCCTGATTTGTTCACACCCTATGAACTTGTATAACACAGCTCACCACAAGATCATCTTTGTGCTGTGATGATGGTGGTGGAAAGTGATGATGGTGGTGGAAAGTGCCATCAAGCCACAATCAATGTAGGAAACCTGGACTTCCATGGTGGTCTCCCATCCAAATATTAACCAGGGCTGACCTTGTCTTGCTTATGAGATCTGACAAAATTGGGCTATCCTGGGCCATCTAGGTCACCCAATCACTTGAGCCAATTGTAGGTGAACTTGGAATTTACCTACCTTCTGTGAGGAGGTAGTCCAGCACTAGTGGTGTGAAGGGAGGTTTGTTCAGTGATCCATTGCTGGAAGGTCATTGAGCAAAGGTGTTACATACCTGTCACTTGGAGATGTGGCCACCAGAGGACAAAACAAGGTTACTCTCAACTCCTGCAGGGAGGTCAGGGAGTTGAAGTTACTCTCAACTCCTGCAAGAAGGTCAGGCAGATGAATATTCACCCTGGTCCATCTCTTCTTGACAGACCCTTCACTCTCCTGCCCTTCTCTCTAAGCTAGCTCCATGGAGAGAAGAGTAGCCCATGAAGAGAAGAGGGTCTGGCCTGGAAGAGTTTAAATAGTCCCAGCAAGTTCATCCCCCTTTCTCTGGCTTGTGGAGAACCAGCCAACCCTGAGTAGTGCCTCCCATCCGTGGGAAAGGCCTGCACCCCCTTGTGGCCAACGCTGGTCTAGCCTATTCCCTGGCCTGACCCTACCAGGCTGCCACTGGACTGTGGAAGCATGCCTTGGGATTCTGGCCTGGTGGGACCTGAGGCCACAGTATTGCCAGCTCTCCACCTGCCACGCTGCCACGCTGAGGAAGCCTGGCTCTGCAGCCTTGCCAACTATTGCCCTTGCCTCTGGAGCCAAAGATAAGCCCTGTGCCACCTTCATGTACCCACCAAGGGACTGTGGCCACACCTTCTTGTTTTGTCTTTATGCTGGTCACAAGACTGCTATTTGAAACCCCATTCAACTCCAGCTTGGGATACCTTCATCCTTAGTATCTTGGGATGCTTATCTATACCAAATTAATTTGTGTGATTCTTGCCATGCAGGGGGGTTAGCCTAGCCTTGGACCACTTACCCCATCTATAGACAAGAATGTAAGGTTGCCAACTCTGGGTTGGGAATAGGATTGCCAGGTCCCTCCTGACAGCCAGCGGGGGATGGGGAACTTACCAGAAGTGGGAGGGAGGCCCAAGCTACATTGCTGGTGACATGGCAACTTTGTGTCCAGCATGTACCAAAAGTGATATTATTACTCTGGGACATCCCTGTGATGCCCTGGCATTTGGCCAAAAACTCTATGGTAAATATGGCTTCTACCATAGAGTTTTCCCCAAATACCTGAGCACTGCCCAGACATTACCATGTTGCCTGTAACATAGCCTAGGCCTCCCACCTGCTCCAGTTAAGCCCGCCCCCCCAGTCAGCTAATCAGTGGTGGGGGTGGTCCGTGGGGGTGGCATATCCCCTGCATCCAGTGGAGAGCTGACAACCCTAGCTGAGAAAGTCCTGGAACCTTTGGGGTGAAGGCTGGGGAGAGTGGGATTTGGGCGAGGGAGGGAGCTCTGCAGGGATGTGATTCCATAGAGTTTACCCTCCAAAGCAGCCATTTTTCTCAAAGGAGTCTTTGTAGTCTGGAGATCTCTAAGTCTCACTAACTAAGTTGTAGTTATGGGAGATCTCTAAGTCTCACCTGGACATTGGCAGCCCTTCAAGAATGTCATGCAAATGCTGATGTAGTTAGTGTGTTAACAACATCCCTCAGGAGATAGATCAAGATGAGAGAGGTGAATACCATCATCCACATACTGGGGTGGCAAATTGAAATAGATGCTTGGCTGAGGTATGTTCTCATCCTATTGGTCACCACTTCTCCCTTCAAATTGTAAATGAGCAAATCATGTCCTCTCACTTGGGCTTTAGTTATTAGTTTGTTATTTAATTCAGGAAGCATTTGGGCTGTTTGTTTTTGTTCTTGTTCACAGTGATTGAAAGTTTCAAAGCTAAAGAAAACAAAAATTGCTGAACAAATACAAAACCTAAACCACACCGTAAGATCTGTCTATCACATTTTTACCCTGCTCTTCTCCTAAGACATTCAATGTACCATTCTCCCTTCCTCCATTTTACTTTCACAGGATCCCAGAGCAACACATTTGAGATGGACCCAACCCACAGGAGACAGCCTGTGAGAGCATCTTTTCAGCAATAGTTGAAACATCCTTCCCAGTTGAAGGAGTCTTAAGTCCCCCCAGGGAACCTATATGACTGAGCCCTTCACATGCCTAATTAATCATCATACTATTAATCAGGGTTTTTTTGTAGCAGGAACTCCTTTGCATATTAAGCCACACACCCCGATGTAGCCATTCCTCCTGGAGCTTACAGTAGGCCCTGTAAGAAGAGCCCTGTAAGCTCTTGGAGGATTGGCTACATCAGGGGTGTGTGATCTAAGATGCAAAGGAGTTCCTGCTACAAAAAAAGCCCTGCTATTAATCCTGGTCTGCGGCTGGGGAAAACACCCATCAGGCTATGTGAGAATGCATGTACAAAATGCTGCCAGTTGCAATGTACTGTTTGAATAAGTGGAAAGTCACCTGCCCTAAAGTCCTGAGAGGTTCGTTAAAAGTCAAACTGCTCAATAAACATTTTTTCCCTTGCTTGCAAGCAAAGTAGTATCCCTACTTGTGATTAGGTACTTGTCAGGTGGAGAGGTATTTGTGAATTTCCTGCATTGCGCGGAGGGTCGTTCTTGATGATCCTGGATGTCCCTTCCAACTCTATGATTCTAAAACAATTTCCACAGCCAAATATTTCTCATAATTGTGGAATTCTTGTACACGTGTGTATGTGCTATCAAGTTGCTTCTGATGTACAGTGACCTTGTGAATTAACAACCTCCAAAACATCCTTGCCATTTATAGCCTTGCTCAGGTCTTGCAAACTGTGGGCCATGACTTCCTTGGCTGAGTCAATCCATCTCCTGTTGGTTCTTCCTCTTTTCCTGCTGCCTTCAACTTTCCTTATCACTATTGTATTTTCTAGTGTCTTCTTACCTGTTCCTATTTCCATAGTTGGAACCAATACAATAGACATTCTCCATTATTCATTAAAAAAAACCAAACTCACTATTGTATAGAGCAGGGGTGGCCAACAGTAGCTCTCCAGATGTTTTTTTGCCTACAACTCCCATCAGCCCCAGCCAGCATGGCCAATGGCTGGGGCTGATGGGAATCGTAGGCAAAAAACATCTGGAGAGCTACCGTTGGCCACCCCTGGTATAGAGAATTGTTAATTCTCAGTTTGCCACAACATTCCTTTTGTTCATTCTTATCTTCTTCTATATGCCAGATATTCATGTCAACATTGATAAAACACTGCCATGAAAAAAAAAAAAAACCTTGATGACATTATATGTGTAATTGTATTGTTACAGTTGTGAAATTTACCAATGCACAGGGATGCACACACAAATCTGTAAATTATTGTAGAAGAAAGACTTGATTTGGTGGTATGTATGCCCTGTGGCTCAGAGTGGTAAGCCGCAGTACTGCAGCCCAAGTTCTGCTCACGAACTGAGTTCGATCCTGGTGGAAGCTGGGTTCAACCACCCTGTAAAAAGTCTGCCTTGAAAACATCGTGAAAGCAACATCACCCCAGAGTCAGAAGCAACTGGTGTTTGCACAGGGGGACTGTTTTTGAGTTGTGCTTTACCAATATAAGGGAATGCATAGCCATTTCAATAACTCATAGAAACAAAAATGTTCATACAGTAATGTATGCATTACATCATGCAGTAATGTATATCACATCAAGGTCTCTTTTCTACAGATATTTTTTAGTGCACCGATTGAAAAAAAAAATGTCGGCAGGACAATGCAGATTAACCGAACCAACTGGAAAAATTAAACATGCTCCAATTCCAGGATTAATTTTGGAAGTTCTCTTGGTTAAACTGAAATTAAAGAGGAGTGGAACACAGTGCAGAGGGGAAATCTAAGCAAGATACAAACAAAATGGTAGAAATCTTCAATACCCTACTTTTGATACCACAAAGGTATCCCAAGACACAGACACATAAAAAAGAAGTAAGTTTTCATTAGTGATTTTTAAAGTAAATCAAGATATCAGCATTAAAGAGGCTGATTGGAGATCTCATTACTACCAGACAAATAACCCAGTCCTTCCCTTTGACAGCTGTAGTAGTAATGCAAGTATTTTCAGCTTTCCTAGGTCAGACGACTTATCAAAGAAAACTATATGGCTACATGCAGAACCACAAGTGATTCTTAGTAGTTTATGCTACAATACACCATGCAGGGCTTGTGCTACATACCTCTGGATTAGGGACTTCATCTGAGTCTTTAAAATGAAGTCAAAATCCAATACACACATGGGTTTCTGAGAACTTTATTGACATCTGACAGGGAATCTCTCTCTTTTATTTGAGCACTGAGAAAGCAAAAGATGCTTCATAGAAATAAACATCCCTGTGCATCCCCTCACATATTCTGCCACTGGAATGCATGGAGCTAAAGAAATCAGTAGCATTATCAGCCCAAGGTGGAAGAAACGAGGTGTGGGCAATTCAATGCGCCACAGTTATTTTACCCCTGTTTTTCATTACACGGACAACCTCAGCACAGTGCTTGTTAGCATTTAGAAAAAAAAAAACAGAGGTGGGGGGAATTGAGTCTGCTGCAGGGGAGCTATTATTGTTGAAATGTACTAGCATTATCTTGCTTATGGGGATGAGGTTGAGGATATTGTTTATGCAGTCTATTTATCAGTGTAAGAATGTATCTACCAATATAGCAATATCTTGGTGGTAATAGCGTGTAAGGGTGGGGGGAAAGTGTGTTCATGAATAGAAAGTTCCTGCCTGTAGCATGTACATCTGAGATACTAAAGGATTATTTACCTATCATTAAGATATGGATTTCTTTTTTAATCTGGTCTGGTTTTTCTTCCAGCAGAAATCATATTAAACTCTCTAGTTATTTTATCTGACTTCTGTTGGGTAGCTTTTCACTGAGCATGGCAATTTCTCTCTCTCTCACACACACACACACACACACACACAAATTTGTATTTTATTTTATCTGACTCCTGTTGGGTAGCTTTTCACTGAGCATGGCAAACTCTCTCTCTCTCTCTCTCACACACACACACACACATTTTGTACCTTGTAAAATAAACATATTTATATTTCTTATAGACCTCTATTTCAGAATGAATTAAAATTAAAAAATAAAAATTGTAAAATAATAAATATAGGCATCTCACTCATAAGGAATTTTTTCATGAGTTTTTAAAATAGACGATAATGGAAAGATCCTGCAACTAACAAATGCCTAAATCCAAGTAGAACAGAGTGGATACATATTTTGATTGTCGAATAATTCAGCACTAGGTTTCTACCAGGCTTTCCTAAGGACAGTTATATTAATCTAAAAGGGCTTTTTTTGTAGAAAGAAGAACTCATTTGCATATTAGGCCACACACCCCTGCCGCCAAGCCAGCCAGTACTGCATTCCTGCTCAAAAAAAGACCTTCTAAGGGTGAAATTAGAAGGGTATAACGCTGCTTAGTATGTATTAACATCATAGCTACTTTTTATGGTTAATTCCTCTGAGTTTTCCACAGGCCCCCTTACAGGTGAATTTTTGGGAGGGCAGGGTTGCTGAAATTGAGTTATTTTTGTGCTTTGTTGCATGGATTTTTTTCTCTAAAAGTAGGCTTAAGAAAAGCAAGTAAGCTAATGTCTTAAATAAGCAAACCCAAAAGACATTGTTGCAAGTTGTTTGGCCAATCTGAGCAGTGGTGGGAGAATTTATTTTTTTTATTTAAAAAAGCTATGTTGCTGAAATTGCTATGTCACTTCACTTCCAGATAAAATCTGGAAGTGACATCAGGTAGCTTTAGGAATTGTTGGAAATGCTATCGTTTTATCATAGAGTTTCTGGTTTTATCATAGAGTTTCTGGCAATTCCTAAAGCTACCCTCTGTCAATTCCAGTTTTTACCTAATGACATCAGCAACATCACTAACATCACACACACTGTCCTGTGTCCCTGCCCTTATCCCTCCTACTGGTTGCCTGATTTGGCAACCCTATGCCTGGCTCGCTTGCTACTGTGAACCTGAAATTTTCAATGTGCAGAAAATGGAAGGGCAGAAGAAGAGGGTTGGTGTGATGAACTTACCCCGTTCCCTCACATAGACACAGGATTTTCCCTCAGTTTTCTTCCTTTCTTTCAGGCTGAGCACCCCTTTTATCTCTTTTCATCTTTTCTGAAGATCTATGTCCCATCTTGTCACTTAAGTGTAGTTTGCTGCTGGCTCAACACAGGAACTTGAGAGAAGAATCAAGATTACTTCTTTAACTTAAACTTTTGAAAAAGGCACACAAAAGGCTTTAGAGCATTCAAAAGTAAACAAGCTATTTTATTCAACATTGATGGGGAAGGGTGAGGTGAAATCAGAAGTAAAATATCTGAGGTAAATCAATAATAAATCTTGGAGGTAACTTAGTAATTTCACATTCATATTTGGCCAGCAAGTGAGAGTTTAAAGCTTTTCATAAAGTCTTAGAATCTTAGAGGTGAGAAGCTTTAACTTCAGTGTTCCCTAAACACTCCAGTTATCTTTCTGGAATTTAACTGACTCTTCAGATTTCAGAAGGCAGGGATATGCTACCAGGTGCCCAAATTCTTTCTCTAAGCATGCCAGGAATCTCTTCACTCTTTGAGCTATCTCCAACAGGGCAGGGAATCATTTTTCTAACTAGAAGACCTGTCCCTTTTTCTGACTCTCCCACTCCTCCTTGCTAACCTTCCCAGACCTCAGTCAGTGTGAAACTTTTCTCAGTAAGTGTTAGGGCTAAACTGTTCCAGTTCTGTCACAAGTAAAACTGAGGGTGTTTTTGCACTGACCTTAATCGGCAGCGACGCCCCTCTTCACCGCACAGGATCTGCGCGGATTTCGCACCAATTGCCGTGGAGCACCCGGAAGAGCCGCAAAGTCCCGCGGCTTTTGCGGCGCAAATGGAAACTGGTTTTTGGCGGTTTCCATTTGCACCGCAAAAGCCGCGGGACTTTGAGGCTCTTCCGGGTGCTCCGTGGCAATTGGTGCGAAATCCGCGCAGATCCTGTGCAGTGAAGAGGGGCGTCGCTGCCAATTAAGGTCAGTGCAAAAACGCCCTGAGTTTTCTTCACCAGCCAGTTCTGAAGTCTTTCTTGCTCAACTGACACTAGCCAATCAGATCACTTGGAACAGCTTGTCACTTAAGACTCTCTGGCTCTGTGAGGCATTAACCCTTCATAGTTTACACAGCACTTGTGAGTCTGTCACAGAACAGCCTGTGACAATTGGCCTCCTTACTGCTGATTTCACAGCAGCCCCTTAACTCTTCATAGAGGAATGCTACTCCTTACTGCTGCTGGGTGACAATGGGGGATCTTTCTGCTGAATAAAAGTTCATGTTGGTTTATGAACCTGGCTTATACCAAGTCAGTGATTCTTCTAGCTGATTATTGTCTATGTTCTGAGCCAGAAACTGTATTAGAGGGTCTTTGTTAGCACTGTTACCTGAAAAAAAAATTAAACTAGAATGTAGGCAGAGCTTTTTTTGTAGTAGGAACTCCTTTGCATAATAGGCCACACGCACACCAATGTAGCCAATCCTCCAAGAGTTTACAAGGCTTTTAGTACAAGGGTCCACTTTAAGCTCCACTTACAAGGGTCCACTTTAAGCTCCAGGAGGATTGGCTACATCAGGAGTGTGTGGCCTAATATGCAAAGGAGTTCCGGCTACAAAAAAGGCCCTGATTCTAGGTATTTCTTTCTTTTTTTTTAATTATATTCAGGACCGGAATCCAAAAGACTTGACAATTAGTTATGTGCATCAAGGGGGAGGGGCAGAACTTATGTTTCTAAAACAACCCTCCTTTCTCCCTGTGCATTTTTAACTATTAAAATCAGTTGGCAAAAAGTTTTTGTTGTTATTTTTTTTTTTAAAAAAAGGCTTAGTTTTCCCCATGATCCTTGGAGATAAAGATCATTAAAAAAAAAAAAAGGAAACAGACTTATGGATAAAGGTTTGTTTGTTTCTTGTATTGGACTCCCACTTGTTAGCCCCAAATTGGTTCAGGTATCAAACTCACAAATGACAAAATTAAATACAAAGCATTCCAGTGTGGCATAGTGGAGGACTAAAAGGTGGGGGGTGTATTTTGGTCCCATGTTCAATGCCCCTCTCAGCCATGAAGTTGGTGACCTTTAACTCCTCTCTCAGCCTATACTCTGCCTTATAAAACTGTGCTTGGGAGAATCACACTTCCTGCTCTGAGTTCTTCAGAGCAAAGGCAGAACTTAAACTGTAAGAGTTCCTTGGGGAGGAGATTCCCAGCTCAACTGGAGTCAGACATCATGGAAGGATGCCTGCTTACATCATTCTTTCCCTCTGAAGACTCCATTGATGGCAGTTTCATATTGCATCACTCCATTTCCTCTTGCTATCTTGTCATCCTTTGCCTGGCGATATATGGATTCTGTCTGGGTATCTTATCTGCTTAGAGAGCTGAAACAAATCCTCCAAATTCTGCACATATTCTTCATTGATCCTTTATTATCTGTTAGAGAAGTGCAGGGAGCTGTTCCTGTTGACAGCAGAAGAGAGGACTTGCAATAATGGGTTTAAATTACAGGTGGAAAGATACCAGCTGGATATTAGGAATTTTTTAATTATTATTACAGTAAGAGTAGTTCAGCAGTGGAATGAGCTACCTAGGGAGATGGTGACTTCCCCATCACTGGCAGTCTTCAAGCAGCAGCTGGATGAACACTTGTCAGGGATGTTCTAGATCAGGGGTAGGGATCGTTGGCTCTCCAGATGTTTTTTTTGCCTACAACTCCCATCAGCCCCAGCCAGCATGGTCAATGGTTGGGGCTGATGGGAGTTGTAGGCAAAAAGCATCTGGAGAGCCAACGTTCCCTACTGTCAAGCATGCGGTTTCAATGACGAGTGAAGTTTGATACAAAACTACGTTTATTGATAGACTGATACTTTCAGTGTAACAGATTCTTGAGAGTGATGCTAAAGATACATTGATACAATACTTTTAAGGCATACTTCAAAAGAATTCCAAAAGGCGGGGGCGAGGGATGCACTCTCACACATAAACTATCACAAATGTCTACATTCTCATGGCGTTATCAGGACTCCGTCCTTGCTTTCCTTAGATGTGTCACGCTCCCTAAGAGGAATGTATGGGAAGGTACTGATTACTCTTTCTCAAGTTAGTTTCATTTCTCTCTACTTCTACTTTGCAAGCAATAAAGTAAGAAGGGGGAGGGGGGAAAGAATAACAGACCTTGGTCCTCCATGACATTTCACAGGCCAGCTTTATGGAGTACCCTAAAACAATCAATTACCAATGGAATTCTACCATGCTTGACACCTACCCCTGTTCTAACTGATCCTGCATTGAGCAGGCTGTTGGGCTACATGGGTTGTATGCCCCCTTCCAACTCTATGATTCTTATCATAGATCTGTTGGTCTTTCAGTGAGCCTTCCTAGTGGTAAAGAATAAGGGGGGGATTGACAGGCAGCATTAGCAACTTAAGTGACTTTTTTACTGCCTTGTGCTAACCCAAGGAATCCATTTTCTCCAAGCCTTCCTGTAATAAAGTCACATATCTTGCAGTAAACTGAACACAGCTGACACAGGATAGGAAGGAAAGAGAGAGCCTGGTGTTCTATTTTTATAGATACATAATCCACATACAATGATATTGTGTTTATTCATTTTGTTTATTGGTTTGAACATGATTTTTAATGTGCACATAAAAAAGGGTTTTCAAGTTTAATTGCGGTGTCAACCCCATCATGTTCATCTTTATCTCTGACCGCTTTTACTTCCAAGCGGCAGCCGAGCTGGGGGGTTTTTTTATAGGATCCCCACATAATAAAGCATCCAAACAACTTTTTCACGTCATCTTCAATGAATTCCGAGGGACGCAACAGTTTGCACACTCTCCTGCACACGTTTTATGACTCCCACTTTTATTCTACAAGGCTGAAGCGAATCATATAATAAATATGTGTCTTGCACTTATGAGCTTGATATACAGTTTCTTTCGAAGATGCTCTTTCTGCTCGTAACTTAGAGAGCTGGCAAAAACCACATCCCCTGTGTTACTTCTTGGGTTAGCAAAGTGTTTTAAGGGTACCAGGGAGAAACCAATCATTGGCACTGGATCAAATATTTGACCAAAATACATTTCTATGCCAAAATGCCCCTAATACCCATTCAGGCCAGGACTGCATCCTTGTATCGAGATTTTGCTTTTCTTTGGAACATTTTCAAAGCATCATTCAGTATACTATTTCCAATGATATGCCAGGCTTTCCACCCTCCACTGGCATCAAAGATTCTCAAGCACCCACTGATTTGATTCATGTCATGGCCAATATTCTCTCTAAGCTGTAAAGTCTTGTGAGCAAAATTCTGCTTCGTGAGCTACTGGCATTAAAGTTGTGAGCTACTGCATAAAGCAGTTTGCTGTGGGCCCCTTTTTCCTGAGCTAAGACAAAAACGAGTGAGCCAGAGGCTAAAAAACTGTTAGCTAGCTCACACTAACTCAGTTTAGAGGGAACACTGGTTGTGGCACTGGTGAACTGTTTATATGCTGGTTGATCCATTCATGGATATTTGGCAGGTTGCTTCAAATATTCCTTCCTAAAAATATGGTATACCCTGATCTCATCAAATCTCAGAAACTAAGAAGAAGAAGAAGATATTGGATTTATATCCTGCCCTATACTCTGAATCTCAGAGTGGTCACAATCTCCTTTACCTTCTCCCCTCCACCACAGCAGACACCCTGTGAGGTAGTTGGGGCTGAGAGAGCTCTTACAGCAGCTGCCCTTTCAAGGATAACTCCTACAGAGCTATGGCTGACCCAAGGCCATTCCAGCAGCTGCAAGTAGAGGAGTGGGGAATCAAACCCGGTTCTCCCACATAAGAGTTTGTCCACTTAACCACTACACCAAACTGGCTCTCACCAGTTTAAGCCCTGATTAGTACTTGAAGAGCAGCTTCCAATTAAAGTAGATTTGAGTGTAATTTTTGAGCATATCAGTGTTTCATTGTTTTGTATGTTTGCTGCCTTATGGACCCTGCTCAGGTAGAAAGGCAGCACAAAATGAGTTTAGTTAATTAATTAATAATGGAAAGAAGCTAGATGAGAGTCTCTAGGGAGATTGCTAAGAGAGGTGGGCTTGTGCCAAAGATGCTCAGCCTTGTTGTTTTATGATACTTGTGGGTGTTCAGAACAGGTAGTGATCACCACTGTAAAATGGTGGGCAAGGTGGGGTAAGGACATGGCCAAGCACAAAAAAAAGTGTTATGAGGAGTGGAGATAACTACACAGTATTGGGAGACTCCAACCATGCATCCTCCTAAGAACATAAGAGAAGCCATGTTGGATCAGGTCAATGATGGCCCATCCAGTCCAACACTCTGTGTCACACAGTGGCCAAAAAACCCAGGTGCCTAAGGAGGTCCATCAGTGGAGCCAGGAAACCAGAAGCCCTCCCACTGTGCCCCCCAAGCACCAAGAATACAGAGCATCACTGTTGGGTGACTTTCGCTGTTATCATTTATAAATGGAATTAGCACCTGGAAATCTGTATAATACTTGGTTAACTGGAATGTTTTAAAGTTAATGTGATTTTAAACTCTGTATAATTTTATGAAATATTGTTAGCTGCCCTGAGCCCGCCTCGGCGGGGAGAGCGGGGTATAAATAAAATGTTATTATTTTTATTATTATTTTATTACAGAGAGTTCCAACAATACGTTGTGGCTAATAGTCACTGATGGACCTCTGCTCCATATGTTTATCCAAACCCCTCTTGAAGCTTTCTCCTCTGATGGAGGCAGCTGTTTCTGAAGATCCAAAGATGTTCCTTGAAGATCCAAAGACGATGCTTCCTAGACTCTTTTGGAGAATCTCTTGCTGTAACTTGAGGGAGAAAAGCCAGGGTTGGATCTTTTGCTTTGGGGGAAAAGGGACTGAGTACTAGGAAACACACTGGTGAATGCCATGACACCCATAAGTGTCACACTGAGGACTCCTGTCTTATGTGAAGCCAGCAATTCTAGCACTGGTCCCTCCAAGAGGGTGGTTTCTTTTCTGATGTATTATTTTGTTGTACAATGGCTCTCCTAAGTTTCAGAAAGAGGTCTTAGTCCACTGTAATTTTTTAAAGCTGACAATACTAGGGACTTTAGACATGCAAAGCTTATACTCTCCCCTAGAGTTATGTCCCCTTCCAAGGCAGAGGTATGTATGTATAGAGGCAGGGGTCGTTTTGTAGGGAAAAAGGTGGTGGAGCTCATACAGGGATTGTTATGCAGCTACACCTACTATTCAATGGACAAGGTGGGAAGGAGGAGGTGGAACTGTCAGAAAGGTTCAGGAGCTGCACTGAATCCATGGCCTGTATAAAGGCATATTGTGAAAGATGCATAAAATCTGATAAAGGTGCCCATTTGTCTAAGGCCCTATCAGCCTCCTATTTCCTCCAGACCTTCCTTATTCTTCTCTGGTGTAGTGGTTAAGTGCGTGGACTCTTATCTGGGAGAACTGGGTTTGATTCCCTACTTCTCCACATACACCTGCTGATGTGACCTTGAGTCAGTCACAGGTTTTCACAGAGCCGTTCCTCTCAAGGGCAGTTTCTGTCGGCGCTCTCTCAGCACCACCTACCTCACAGGGTGTATATTTTTGGGAGAGGAAGGGAAAGGAGCTTGTAAGCCACTCTGAGACTCCTCTGGGTAGTGAAGGGAGGGGTAAAGGTTAGGTTAGGTTTATTCAATGTATATCCCACCCTCCCCACCAAAGCAGGCTCAGGGCAGCTCACAGTTCAATCTCTTCTTCTTCATCATCTTCTCTTCTGCACACCTATTGGTTGAAACCATAACTCATGTTTGGATAATTTGACGATGAAGGATTCTGTCACTTATTACATAATAATATGTTTATCTATATGCATATATATGTACACATAAAGATGGAGACTGATGAATGGATGTACATAGCTATAGGCTACATTGGAGCGATATCTGTGGTTGTAGCTCTAGGCATGAAATCTCTTCTGTCAGTCTGGAATGTGGTGCACTAGAGACAAGAAGGGGTTCAAAAGCATGTTTCCAACACCACTCAGGAATCTATTGACAGAACACAAATGGAGGAATTCCTCATGTCTTATTTTATGGACACCATTCTTTCACCCCAAAGGGAAAAAAATGAAACTTGAGACTTGCCATTTCTCCTGCCCCTGTGTCCTTATTGTACTCTTAATACTTCGCAGGTAGAATTTGCTGCTGCTACACAACACCAGAAAACAAAGTGGCTGCTTCAAGAAGATTTGGACTAGCAGCTAATTTACAGTGCAATCATATGCAGAGGGACGGTGGCTCAATGGCAGAGCATCTGCTTGGTAAGCAGAAGGTCCCAGGTTCAATCCCCGGCATCTCCAACTAAAAAGGGTCCAGGCAAGCAGGCATGAAAAACCTCAGCTTGAGACCCTGGAGAGCCGCTGCCAGTCTGAGTAGACAATACTGACTTTGATGGACCGAGGGTCTGATTCAGTATAAGGCAGCTTCATATGTTCATATGTACTCCAGTCTATTGAAAGCCATGAGTTTAGACTGGAGTAACTTTGCCTAGGATTGCACTGTTAAAGTAGAAAGAATTGTTATAGGTGGGAGAATTTCAAGAAAGAAAGTAAGAAAGAAAGCTTTATATGGGAGGGCATTCTGGAGGGGGATGTGCTGCCACAGGAAAAGCCACACCTGATAAGAGAGAAGCAACAACAGAGTTCAAGATAACAACATCTGGCATGGTCTTTTCTGAGCTCTGATGCTATAGCAAGTGATAGGACACATTTGGATCAGTCCTGCTTCTAAAGAAAATATATTGATCTATGTGGAATAAGGGTGCGTTTTCACATACAGATTTTCAAGCATTAATGTTATAATACCGCTCCTACTGGGAAAGGGAGTGACAACCAGAAACTTTTTTGTGTGTCAAAAGATAGATAGACAGACAGACAGACAGACAGACAGACAGACAGACAGATAGATAGATAGATAGATAGATAGATAGATAGATAGATAGATAGATAGATAGATAGATAGATAGATAGATAGATAAATTTATTGTCATTGTTCTCCACAAAAAGAGAGCAACGAAATGAGGTGCTCTTCCACAAACATACCAACACATCAAACACACATATTCATATTCATACCATTTAAATACATCTAAAACCATTTAAACCATTAAAACCATTAAATGATGGTAAGATTTTGTTTCTTACGAAGACGTCAGAGAGTGAGAGAGAGAAAGAGAATCAAAACTATGGAAAAAGGGAGGGAAATACTTTTCAGTGGAATAAGTCCATACAGCTCATTCACTATTTGTAGCAGATATGTGAGAGAATTGCACTGATTTCTGTCTTTATGGTTAAAGAGTTTACAAAGAATTGCATAAGCTCAACCTAGGAATTTAGTTAGTCTATCAAATTCACCACAAGATTTTTAGATGTTTTCAGGAGGACAACTGCCACATTACTTTCCAAAAAGCTTTCCAGGTTTTTCAAACACTGGCACTAGGTTTTTTTTTTTTTTTCTGGAGAAAAGGGCTGCCTACGCTAGCACAAGGACTGGTACCTTGTTCTTCTGCTAGGGTTTTTCTTGGAATGTATCACAGCTGTACATGTGTGCAAAACCTACGTGTTGCTCCATTTGAACCAAATCTCAGGTAGTGTACAGTCCTGTTGGTTGGTTCCAGGTATGCAGGGTTGCAATGTCTGAAAAGAGCTACAATGATAGGCAATTCCATGTTGCACAGTTTATATAGCTGAGATGAGCATGCTTGTTCACACACAGAGATTGCAGTAAACTTTCACACTGGTAACATGAAATGATAAGCTGACTCCACCCCCGCCCTCAAAAAAGACAGAAGTACTAGCAGATGAGCAATCAATTGAGCAGCAAGCTCTTTAATGCACATGACTGGGTATGGCATGTTGTGCTATAGCATTCATTCACAACTGGATGTTCCCTGTGGGCAGAACCAGGGCTGTAGCCATCAGGAGGGGTGCACAGAAGTGGTGCCCCCTATAGAATCTGCAGCATCCCCACCTAATCTTCCCTTTCACAGTGAGGGTGCTGCAGATTCTATAGGGGGCACCACCCCTGTGCCCCCCTGACTACTGCCCTGGGAAGGACAATCCTAGTTGCATATGACTGCTGTGTAATAGTGGTGCAATAGCCACCTATGTGTAGTTCAGATTTCAATTTCTCTCCCTAAAGACTTCACTAAAACTTTAAATTTTGTTACCTTATCAACCTCTATGACAAAATTGGAAGTGTGAAGTACTTCAACTCATGTCTGTTAAATAAAATGGATATTGATTTCAGGCAAATTCTTTATTAACTGGGATTTAAAATATCCAGTCTCTGTAATAACTGGGGGAAAGAGTTCTAGAGACAAAACAATCAGTCCAAGTACTTCTTTGAGGGAAATTATCTGGATGGCCTTTAAGAAAAAAGTAATAATTTAGCATATTTCTTATGGGGGGAAATGCTTATAATTCTGGGGGGGGGGGACATTCTACCTTGGAAAGGCCTTGTGCATGACAGCAAAGGGATTTCTGATTTATTGGTGTCAGTCAATTCATTGTCCTCTGAGTTTTTATTAAAATCAGCAGGGCTTCTTCAACAGAAAAATTAAGCTTTGGATTTCTCCAACAGTCTGGTCTGTCTTCAGGTATTCTTTCTGTGTCCCCTGCCATTTAATGTGTCTCCCACATAATTTCAAACCCCGTGTTATGTATAAGAAAAAGTTACAAAGTTACTACATGTACCATTGGCCTTGCTTAGCATACTTCCTAGTTTGACAACAGTGGTTTCAGGAGACCACAGGTAGAAGATATTGAGCTGTAGCAAATAAATCATTCACGATGAAGCTACTTGAAGGTTTGGCAGATGTTTTTGTGATTAACTGAATACTTGCTCTGGAATGCTGGTTTGGCACGAGGTTAAATGCACATGAATGAATCTGTCTGCATACTTAGACACTGCCGTGAAACTTACTCCTTATAAAAATGGGGGGCCATCTTCTAGCTTGTTGACAACTGTTAAGTACCTTTATGTGTCCACCATATGAAAAGGCTGAGCTCATGAGGTTTTTGGGGTTAGGGGTTGCAAGAATAATCAGACTCTGGTGGCAGCTACAAGCATAGACAGCTTCAAGAGGGGATTGGATAAACATCTGGAGTGGAGGTCCATCAATGGCTATTAGCCACAAGGTATAGATGGAACTCTCTGTCTGGGGCAAGTGATGCTCTGCATTCTTGGTGCTTGGGGGGGCAACAGTGGGAGGGCTTCTAGTGTCCTGGCCCCACTGGTGGACCTCCTGATGGCACCTTTTGGCCCCTTTCGGACTGGATGGGCCATTGACCTGATCCAACATGGCTTCTCTTCTCTTAGACTCTGTGCTCCAGATAAATAATAGAAAGAGGTCTGACCCCCTTCCAATTGTCCAGTGGCTTCATAGCCTAGGTTATGAGGGAGCCTATCATCTAAACTTTTAAAGATACCAGTTTGAAGTCTGGAGTTATGAGCTTACTGGTATAGCACAAATATTTCTATCCTACCTGTATATCAGGGATCCCTTGGAGGATTAATAGGGGTTTCTCCAGGAGGATCATTAGGTTGTCAGAGAGGGTGCTTACCCAAGGTCAACCAGTGACCTTCGTGGCAGAGGTGGGGTTTGAACCTGGGTCTTCCAGATATGGGTCCAGGGTATCTGAAGGACTCTCTTCTCCCATGCTATCCAGCTAAGATCTGCCTCTCAAGCCCTGTTCTCTGTGCCCTGGCCATCAGAGGTGAGCTGGTTTTATAGAACTAGCTTTTTTTAATGGTCTGATTTCTTTTTATGGATAGTTTGTATGCTGTTTATGTCCATCAGCTTGTTTTTAATGGCTTGTCCTAATATTGTAACTTGTATGTTGTACCGTATATTGTCTTTATATTGCATATTGTCTTTGGAAGTCATCACTTCCCCCAGCATTTCACCATTATGTTATGCTGTTAGCCATCGGCCACATGCTGTTTACTGCCTATGTCTGAAAGATTGTCTACTGTGCTGCTTCTGTTTCGTAATGTCTGTTTTAATGATATTATTTTAACTCTGTTGTTTTATTGTTGTAAGTCGCCCTGATCCTGCAAGGGACAGGGTGGAATATAAATCTAACAATTGAATTAAATTAAATATTGTATTTGTGCGTGTGGGTGTGTGTGTGCTTGTGTGCCTGGAAGTCATGGCGACCTTTGATGACCCCAACAAGGGCCTGGACGGTTTTCAGATAGGTGGCCTTGGTATTCCTTTGGAGGTTTCCCTTCCAAGTACTTGCCATGGTCAGCCCTGCTTAGCTTCTGAGATCTGATGAGATTGGGCTGGCCTGGGCTATCTAGGTCAGGGCTCATTGTGACATTGTTTTAATTGTAAGCTGTTCAAACAAACAACTAAATAAGTAGATAATGTGCAGGAGTCCTCAGGAAGCAAAAGATCCCTAGCAGATGCCCTGGGGTTCCTGAGTGGACAATCTAATATGGAAAACATTCCATGAAGATAGAAAGCTTGAAAACTACAGTGAAAGTGTCTTCATTATCATGGAATCATCATCCTTCATAGCACTGGCTTTGCTTTTGGAAAGGTCTCAGGTTCAGTCCCTGAAATCTCCCATTGAAGGGTCTTCAGTATCAAGTGACAGGAAAAACTGAAACCCACTTAAGACCCTGTAGAACTGCTGCTAGCCAGCATGGGCATTGCTGAGTTAGTTGGACCAATGACCTGACAGTGCAAGGTAGTGTCAATTATCCAGTGGCTTCATAGTCCAGTGACTTCATAGTGTATTCAGCACAGGGTGTTTATTCCAAGTCTACAGGTGAGAGCCTAGGTACAGTTTCTAAATAGTCTCCAAGGAAGGTCCATGGAAAACACATCACAGTCATCTAATCTCAAACATGAATGATGCCGGTGAGGTCATCCAGAAAAGGAAGCATGTGGAATATCAGCCCTTCCTAGCCTCCACCCCCAAAATATCCAGGAATTTTGCAACCTAGAGCTGGTAACCATAGTCCAACAAGTCGTTCAGGGTATAAGCCAAGGGTGGCCAAACTTGTTTAATGTAGTTTGGCCACCCTAACATAAGAGCCACATAGAATAATGCCAGATGTTTGAGAGCCACAAGACATGAATGTCAGATGTTTGAGAGCAGGCAGGCAGGCAAATAGATGGGGAGAGAGGAGGAGAGATGTGGAAAGAAAGCAGCTTTAAATACATTATCCAAGCCGCCAGCTGACTTGGCTTGGAGAAGTGATTTAAAGAGAGAAATGCCTTCTCCAAGGCAGCCAACAGGGCAGTGGGGGCTTTGAGAGTCACACAATATGTGTGGAAGAACCACATGTGGCTCCCAAGCCACAGTTTGGCCACCCCTGGTATAAGCTTTCAAGAATCAAAGTTTATCTGAGGAAGCTCTCAAAAGCTTATCCTAAAATGTTGTTGGTCTCTGCGGTGCGACTGGATGCTAAATGAGCTCCTAAATTACAGATTTGCTTTAATGAAGCAGCCTCTTCCTATAGCTCACCTGCTTGAGTGATTCCTCTTTCATAGGATTCCCCCTCTACAGGATCCATCTTTCTGTGCGAGGTTCCAACTCCTTTTAATTTGGATGTTCACTGAATGGTTTGTTTTGCTTCTGCTTGTGATTAAAATATATATGTACCCCCATCCTTCTGATCTCCCCCCTATCTGAATAGGCGAGATTGACATTAAAAAAAAAATACTTCAAGGGCTGAATTCTCCTCCAGCACACAGATCCAGTGAATTTCTGTATATCTTTAAATGTTTTATATGTCCCGTCATATATAATTTATTATGTTGTGAAGCCGAGTCCTTCATTGAATGAAAATTTTACTGTCAGAGCCTGGGGTACTTTAGTTTGATGATTTAAAACTCCCAGTGCACTCGTAGCAAACAGCACTTTTTTATATATATTACAGACTGTTTGTCCAAGAGGTCAAATTTCTGAACAGCAGGATATTTTTTGCCTCCCGTTCTAGAATTATTTCAAGGAGCGAGCCTTCACCTGTCTTGCTTCATTCTATAAAAGAAACACAGCCAGTCCCAAAGCCGGAAAGCGTGGATCAGGTCCAGTGGCAGAAAGAAGTAAAATAACAGCATGTTCTTGTTGTGCACAGATTACCTGGGTATTTTGATCATGCTGATCACTGTGTTGCTTTAAAAAAATAAAATAAAACTTCCCTTCCCTTTAAACAAAACATGTTTTGTATTAGTTTCCCCCCCCCCTTCTTTTTCTGTGCATTGTTTCCTCCAAGAGGATTTGGAGAAATTTTAACTGGTCTGCGATCATACAAAAATACCCCTCCTTTCATTGGAGTGCAAGTAATGCATGGGGGGGAACTGATCTGTGAAAAAGATCATTTAGGAAACCTTGGATTTAAGGGGGCTCCCCAATCCTAAGCACATTGAAGATGTGGTGTGGTCTCTCTTTTCAAGTTCTATGTACTCCCCTCCCCTCCCCTCTGCATAGTTGGCCACCACTGAGCAAGCTAAGTTGGCAACCAGTCAGTGACTCCGCTCATTGATTGTACACAGACCCTCTGAGCGATGGAGAAGTTGGCATCTGTCCTCTTACCTGCCATTCCTGCATCCTTTTTACTGATGTTAAAAGAAATCTCTACTGTCAGTCATATAACCAATTCACTTTGTTCACGCACAGTGACAACCGTGTTGTTTTTCCCCCCTCTCCCACCACAGAACTGACTTCAGTGAATTAGCATCCTCAAATTTTAGACGAGCTCATTAGACTGAATAAATTTGAAAGCTGCTGTTCAGCCTTTATATATATATATATATATATATATATATATATATATATATATATATGTATATATATATATATATATATATATATTTACACACACACACATGTGCAGCCTGGTTCTCCTTGGATATAATTTAGGTATCTTTAGCAAAATAAATAAATCATCAACCAAATATACATTTTAGCATTTTTAAAGATAAAGAGCCAAAGAGACTGCTATTGCTTTTTTGGGTTTCCCTGGGTTTATTTGAACTGCAATAATACCTTCCTTGTCATCGTGCCTAGGTAATTTTCAACCCCCTTCCTCTTTAGTTTTTGTTGCAGGAGGGATAATTGAAAAAACCAAATCTTGCACTTTTCAGCGAATGCAGTTAATTCTGCACAGCCTTGGTTCTCTCAGCCCCAAGAGGTGCTTCACTGACACTGGAAAAGCAGATTGGTGTATTTTGATGGAAACATATTTAAGTCTTCTTTATATCTGTTGAAACTTTTATTGGTGGTATCAGTTCTCTGCTTTTTGTCATTAGATTCTTAAATTAGTCTGTATCACATGTGCTTGATGTATACATGATCTGTGCTGAATTTGTATGTTCAATGTGGGTCGTGCACATATGTAGTGCACATGTAATGCTGATTTATTGGTGCACAAACAACACTGGGGAATTAGTGCATTTGTACTGCAAAGAAGCACAATGGTGCAATGGTCATGGATTTAATTTATATGTAGCGGAAGGAAAATCAAATCTGGCATTTGGAAGTTGAAAAATATAAGATGCAAAACTGGAAATCATCTCTTTTCTACGTGCATCACCCTCCATTATTACTATCATATAGGGTGGCCAGGCACATCAATCAGCAGGAGACGGGGTGAGAAGGGAACATGGAGGGGTGGCTGTCAGCAATGGCGTGACATTGCTTCTGGGAAAGCTCCTCTAGGAATCGCCAGAAACTCTGTCATAAAATGCAGGGGTGGCCAACGGCAGATCTCCAGATGTTTTTGTCTACAACTCCCATCAGCCCCAACCATTGGCCATGCTGGCTGGGGCTGATGGGAGTTGTAGGCAAAAAACATCTGGAGAGCTACCGTTGGCCACCCCTGCCATAAAGTTTTAGGTGATTCATAGGGAGGACTGACATTCACTTCCAGGGGAAATCCGGAAGCTTTATTTCCAATTGGGTAACACAATGTGGAACCATTAGACCTGTTTTCAAGGTGATCACTAAAAACCAGCTTTCGCAGGAGCCTAGCAAGAACAATAAGCCAGAAAGAGACATTGTACTGTAGAATATAATTGGTCTTTGGCCTATAATCTCCCACAGTAAAGCCCAGTTATTGAACATTACTATAGGGATGTGCATTCGGATATATCCAGTCCAAATATATACCCCACAAAATATGCTATTGGAATTTGGAAATATCAAGAGTTATATCAGAAATACTAGAATCCAAGTACTGTATATTTCCAGAACTACTTAGGACTTTCTTGGGCTGGCTTTTTAAAGATCACAGGCCTGTTTCTTCCCATTTAACAGGGTTCCCAAGCAACAGGAAGGCAGCCTCTGGCTGGTATGATTTTTGCCAGGTTTGGCAAGTCTGGCTTGGCCTAGGGGAAATGGCTCCTGGCCAGCTCAAGCCAGACCCAGATCCCAGCAGAACTGCAGATCTGGCTGGCTGCCTTTCCTCCCCCCTCCTTTTTAGGGGCAGAGCTTTTTCTGGGGCCACTTTTTCCCTCCCAGTCCACACCAATGCAGGTAGGATGGCTGCAGGGGCCTGTAGAATTGGGCCCCTTGGTCCACTGGAAATGTGGAGAATCTTTTGTGGATAGGCAGCATTGGTTCCCATGCAGATTTGGTTTCATTTTTAAAAAAGTCATTCCACTCTTCTCCAACTTCCCCTATAAGGAACAACAGAATCTGAATAATTCTAGAATCCTGGAAAATCCCACACCCAAATCCCAAAATAGTACAGAGGGATCCAAATACCATTGAGTACCATTATTTATGCCTTTCCCCAAATAAAACAATACCATGGGGGTGTATTTCCATACAATGCTGATGCCCAGCTGCTCTAGACTGAAGAGCAACTGTTGTCAGCCAGCAGGAATTCTTCACAATAGTTCCTGAGTCCCTGTAAAACAGCGCACACACTCTAGATAAGCAGTGAGATCTTGTCTCTCCTATGGAACGCTACTAGTATTAACACTTCCCATGTTTGACTAATCTGGATTCAATAGTTTAGTCTCTTCCAGGGCTTTTTTTTTATATAGAAAAAGCCCAGCAGGAGCTCATTTGCATCTTAGGCCACACCCCCTGATACTGAGCCAGTTGGGACTGTGTTCCTCTCAGGGCTGAATTAACAATTAGGCAAAGTAGGCACTGGCCTATGGGGGGCCATGCCTTTAAAGGCCCCAAGCTGGCTTTCTCCCCCACGTTCCCCCCCTGCTTGCAGCCCTCCCAGCCTGCACATGCAGCTAGCAACTGAGCTGCTCTTTGCCTAACATGCCTGATGCGGTTGCTGCTGGTGTCATCACCAAATTTGCCTCTCTCTGCCTCTCCCCTGCAGCTTAGTAAAAGGGGCTTTTGAGAAGGTGTCTGCAGGCTGCAGCGGGGGCCATAAGCAGTTGGGTAGCCGCTGCAACTCTGAGATTATTTGTAAGGAGCCCCCTGAGATTTTGGCTGCCTAGGGGCCTCCACAGGGTTTAATCCAGCCCTAGTTCCTCTGCATTCCTGCTCAAAAAAAGCCCTGGTCTCTTATATGGGAAATGCCAAACTAACTCTTCCTTTATAATTTTGTCATCTTTTAATTACTGCAAGAAATTAGACATGTGTCAAACTTCTCAGTGACCATGTTGAATAGACGAACATACCTTCTTTGACATTTGGAATAACCTATGAGCCAAGTGGTAAGACCTTTTTTGGAGGGGGGAGTTTATTTATAATCACTAGATGAACACACCAGGAGTCAAGTTGCACCTTTATGACCAACCAAGTTTTATTCAGAACGTAAGCTTTCATGTGCTCTCCAAGCACACTTCATCAGACGAGGGGATCAGGTATTGTGGGCTGAAATACAAGCAGTTTGTTGTCAACACAATACCTGTCCCCTCATCTGATGAAGTGTGCTTAGAGAGCACACAAAAGCTTATGTTCTGAATAAAACTTGGTTGGTCTTAAAGGTGCAACTTGACTCCTGCTTTGTTCAACTACTTCAGACCAACATGGCTGCCCACTTGGATCAATCACTATATGACTGATTGATTTTCCAACTGTTTGGTTATATTACTACTACTACATCTATTTCACCCAATCACTGCTGTTGCAGGACTCTGGGCTATGTGCATCATATATAAAACCACAGCAAAATAAAACCAATTAAAAGCAAGTTACAGAACGTTCTAGCAGTAAATGACAATTAATGATACCTGGGTTGTGTTTGGGGTCTGCTTCTCAGATCCCTCTGGTTTTTGATTCTGTCTGGGATCTAACTGTTAACACTATAGCCCTGAAGGATAATTTTCACTGTGTTATGTTCTTCTTGTTGTTTAAATGAAAAGATAGCAAACCTCAGAGCAGACAAAGAGTCATTGCACAATTTCGAAAGCAAGAGCAGAAGTTTACGTTGCTGTTCCTTTCTATTAAGAGAGATATTTCCTTATTTAGTTCTTTCTTTTATTTAAAGGGGGGTTGTTTTTGACCACTGCACATCTCATGGTGGAACAGCCAGCCAGCTGAACCTGCTCTCCTGAACTTGATGTCCACAAAATGTCACATTAACTGTGACAGTAAGAACTGCTGCCCATAAAGCCTCTGGCTGTTAAGCATTAGATCTTCTGTACTGCACAAACAGGCAGGACCTATGGAAAAAGTCAGAAAATTCGACTAGGGGCTCTGCTCATGGGTCATTTGTCTAGCAGTGTAGCAATGGAGGAGGAAAGAACAGTAAAACTGAGCAAAGTGAGTGTTAAAATGTGGAAAGTGTGTGATGAGAGGGAGGAGGATTCGAAAAGATCATTTGACATAAGAACACCTTATGGAAAACCCGTTGTCCAAGGCCTAAGCTTGTAACTCTGGCTAAAAGTTCCCCACTTGAGCTCCGTAGGATAACAAGCAACTGATAAACAATTATTTTTAATATCTTAATAGAGAAGAGGGAGTTCCCCTCCAAGGGGTAACTACACCACTTTCAATGGCATATTTTGAAAGTATGATTAAAATGGTTAACAGGACGCTGAAGGACAAAATTTAAAACTGCAGGTTCTGCCTGAAGGTCATTTAAGAACATTGTGTTAGAAGCAAAGTTGGGAGGAGGAGGAGAAGAAGAAGAAGAAGAGAAGAAGAAGGTGTTAATGGGGGGGGGGGGAGAATAAAACTAAATGGAGGTATATAGTGGTCTGTAATGGCTGGAAAAAAGCGTTTCTTGAAAAGAGAAATACTTTCTGAGCTGCATAAAAGGATCACATCAGAATGGCAGCCAGGTAAAATGCAAGTTGGCAGTAAGAAGGGAAAGGAACAGAAATGGAAATGGCAGCTGAGGGCTGCTTACGGGGTCCGTCATGTTGTTCATTCTCAGCAGAAATCGATGGTGTGTTTACTCTGTGCTGTGGAAATCGTCTGCCACAGAACCCACAAAGTTCCCAAGTTCTGCTGCATCCCAGATGACAGCATCTTCTTTGGAATCCGAAAGGGTTGATTTTGTTTGAAAAGCTTGGAATTGATTTTAGCAACAGATCTGGGTCTGTAAACCCAGGTTGCCTCCACCCTCAGCAAGTCAGGGAAGGGCATTGATGCACATTAGATTTGGGACAGGGGGAAAAAAAGGAAATATTCCTTTATATATGTATTTTTATTTAGTAGGCTTATATTCCACCCTTTCCCATATGTGCTCAGGGCAGATCACAACATAAACTGAACAACAATAAAAATCTATAATTTAATTTAAAAACATTACAATAAAATTAGCAAACCAAGAACAAAATAGAACAAAATAAGGTACATCACAGATGGGAAGGGAACATTTTACAGAATAAAGCAATTTTCAGCCCAAGAAGAAATGATGGTAATAATAAATAAGATATCACCATAGTGAAACATAATGTCACAACAAGGCTGTAAAGCATGATGTCACAACAAGGGAGGCCAACTGATGGAATAGTAGCTGGAACAGGATGCCCACTGCCTCACCAAAAGCCCCGCGGAATAGCTCCGTCTTACAGGCCCTACAAAATGGTAGTAATTCAGGTAGGGCCCAGATCTTCATAGGGAGCTGATTCCACCAGGCAGGAGCCAGAGCCAAGAAAGCCCTGGCCCTGGTTGAGACAAAATGGATGTCCTTCGGGCCAGGGGTGATCAGGAGGTGTTGCGTAGCAAATCACAACGACCTCCTGTGTGTATATGGGGAAAGGCGGTCCCTCAAGTATGTTGGTCCCAGGCCATGTAAAGCTTTAAACGTCAGTAGCAAACCTTGAAGTGGATCCAGTACTCAATTGGTAGCCAGTGAAATTGGTGCATCATCGGCTGAATGCTTGCCCATAAAGGCAATGCAGTTAACAGCCGTGCTGCCACATTTTGCACTAGATCAGCCCCAAGGGCAAGTCTGTGCACAGTAATCCAGCCTGGAAGTGACAGTTGTGTAGATCTCTGTAGCTAAATCCTGGAGGGGTAGATAGGGCACCAGTTGTCTGACCTCCCAAAGATAATAAAAGGCAGATCGAGCAACTGCTGTGACCTGGGCCTCCATGGTAAATGAGGCATCCAGTATCACTCCCAGACTCTTCACCTTCTGAGCCAGCAGAAGAGATGCACTGTCCAGGGTTGGGAGTCAGAGGCCCGACTCTATTCCCCCTCGGTTCAGGTACAGGACCTCCGTCTTAGCTGGATTGAGCTCCAGTTGGCTTTGTCACAACCATCCAGCCACAGTTTCTAAAAACCTAGTCAGATGATCCAGGACAGAGTCTGAGTGGCCATCCATCAACAAATAGAGCTGGGTGTCATTGGCATACTGGTGACAACCCAGCCCAAAATATTGAGCAATTTGGGCAAGTGGGTGCGTATAGATGTTGAACATCATTGGCAAGGTAATAGCTCCCTGAGGTACACCACATTCAAGTGGGTGATGCATGGAGGTCTGCTCACCAAGAGCCACCCTTTGTCCCTGATCATGGAGAAAGGAGGAAAACCACTGTATGGCAACCCCTGAGCTCAAATGTCGGCAAGGCATTGGGTCATTAGATCATAATCAACCACGTCAAATGCTGCTGAAAGATCTAACAGTAACAGCAGCACCAGGCCTGTAGCTACAGTGGGGCCTGGGAGGGGCCAGGCCCATCCTTTCGACTCCCCCTTCCAATTATATGACCCCTCCATTGTAGGGCCCCCAATCTGTCCCCTTTGCTTACTGCCACTCTGAACAAGTAGTAGCATTGCTGCTGGTCTTTTTATTTTTCTCTCCCCTTTCCTAACAAACTTTGCAGAGCAAAGAGGGGGGGGGGAAGAGTCAAGAGGTCTCTGTCTCTCTGAGAGAGGAGCACATAGGAAAGGAGTGGGGGGAGCAGAGCTGCTGTGACTATCCAGGCGAAGGGGGGGTTAGCTTGCGGAACTCAAGGCAGCTTACAGTTCTGAGAGCCCTGGGCTGACAAACTGGGTGGCCCCCCAGTCCCCCACCCCGACAACGAATCCTGCTGTGGGCCCCACCAAACATGAAATCCTGGCTACGGCCCTGAGCAGCACTGACCCGCCTTGATCCAGATGCCTTCTGAGGTCATCTGTGAGAGCAACCAAAACAGTTTCCATCTCATGACCAGGGCAAAAGCTGGATTTGAAAGGGTCAAGGATAGAAATATCCTCCAGGAAAGCTTGAAACTGCTCCACCACCGCTTTCTCAATTACCTTGCCCAGAAATGGAAGATTTGAATTGGGCAATAATTGGCCAGAACCATAGGGTCCAAAGATGGCTTCTTTAAAAGCTGATGCACCACTGGCTCTTTGAGCCTAACTGGGAGTGTCCATGATGACAGGGACAGATTAACACTGTCAACCAGAGGGCTCCAGACATCAGCATCACCTGCTTTGACAAGCCAAGATGGGCATGGGTCCAGAGGATAAGTGGTAGGCTTCACTGTAGCCAAAATCCTGTTCACATCTTCCAGAGAAGATTGACTGAAGTGGTCCAAAAAAAGGGTCAAAAGATGAACAACAGGCTTCCAGTTCCTATCCTGTATCAACTGTGAGGGCTGCAGGTCCAATTGGACTTTCAAGGCATAATGATCTGACCATGAAACTGTATCAATAGCTGTCAGATCCAATGTTATCCCACCCCAAAAACCAAATCGAGCGTGTGACCAGCCTGGTGAGTGGGGACCAATACAATCTGTATGAGTCCTAGTGTCTTCATGGATGATACTAGGTCGTGGGGCTGCGAGGATGCTGCATCATCAATGTGGACATAGAAATTCCCCAGGACCAACAGTCTAGGGAAGTCCAATGACAAGCTGATATGGCATTCAGCAGGGCAGGCAGACTCTCTGGGGGTGCATTAGGCAGTCAGCAAACTGCCCAGATAGCCAAACTCTCCTCAGCCTCCCATACTGGGCCAACACACTCAATGTTGGGTATATTTGGGGCAGGCAGTGCCCTGAAAGAAAAGGAATCACGAATGAGTACTGCAACCGCTCCCCCCCCCCCCATACACACACAGTTGTCCAAGATTGGAAGACCGAGAACCCAGGTTGGGTAAGCTGGTTCAGGGTGGCTGTTTCACCCTCCTGCACCAGGTCTCGTCACACATGCCAGATCTACCTGTTGCTCTGTGATGCAATCACATAGAGTATAGATCTTATTATTAATAGCTCTGGCATTAATCAACACCTTCCTTCAACAAGTAAATTAAATTGGAGAATGCATTGCTAGTGATGATGACCACAAGTATCAATAACTTTTAAGAGGGAATTAGGCAGATTCATGGAAGTTGGGTCCACCAGCTGCTACTACCCATAGTGTGTAAAGAGAACCTCCCCACTCAGAGGAAATAAAGTCTGAATACCAGTGATAGGAGGCCACATCAGAGAAGTTTGTGGGCTCTCCTGGCCACTATATGAAACAGGATGCTGTACTAAATGGACCAATAGAGGGATATTTATCTCCTCCCATTCGCAGTTCTGGGTTGGGAAATACCTGGAGATTTGGGGGTGGACCCTGGGGAGGGTGGGGTTTAGGGGTGGAAGGAGCCCCAGTGTGATATAATCAGGGCCTTTTTTGTAGCAGGAACTCCTTTGCACATTAGGACACACACTCCTGATGTAGCCAACCCTCCAAGAGCTTACAGGGCTCTTAGTACAGGGCCTACTGTAAGCTCCAGGAGGACTGGCTACATAATATGCAAAAGAGTTCCTGCTACAAAAAAAGTCCTGGGTATAATGCCATTGAGTCCACCCTCCAAAGCATCAGTTTTCTACAGGAAACTGATCTTAGTAATCTGGAAATCAATTGTAATAGCAGGATATCTTCAGGTGCCACCTGGAGGCTGGCAACCCTACAAACCCTATATATGCTTTCACATTTTCAAGAATCATGGAGAAGAAAAGTAGCTGGGAGGGGGTATGATTTTCACAAGGCACGCAAGGGAAGATTTCAGCACCTGCTGTATAATGTTCCCTTAACTTGCTCCTTCATCACAGTATCCAACAGTAGGCCTCATTTTGGGCCGGAGCTCACAGGAGCTCTGGAACATCTAAATTTTATTGTGCTCTTTCTTTCTTAACCCCCTGTGAGAATTTTGCTGAACTCTAAGATTTGACGAACTTTCTAATATTTTTTCCCCCACAAAAAAATGGAGAAATAACCAAAGCATAGAAAGCGGACAGATGGAAATCATCATGCCACTGTGGTACATAGGAGAAAGTAATTTTAAAAGTATGAGGGGAGTAAGGCTTTATTATGACAATTATAATTCAAGAAGCACTTAAAGGTAGATGCTGAGCTGATATAATTTAGTACACCTTCCGGTGATGTCAGGGGTGTGTGGCATATGCAGATGAGTTATGCAAATGAGTCATGCTAATGAGCTCTCACACCTCTTTTTCTACAAAATGACCCTTGTCTAACAGTAAAGTGCCTGCCCCCAAACCAAGTGACCCACAATACAAGGAAAGGGTCTTTACACAGCAGACTTCCCCTAGGTATGCTGATCAATGTGACATTTAAATTAAAATAAAAGGGGGGAGGAGGATAACCCCAAAATCTAGCTTCACAGGGCCTGAACATGCTCTAGGAAGACAAAACTTTGAAAGCAGTTGAGACAGTTTCAAGGCAGGCAGGAAGAAGCAATTAGCCTGCCAGTCCCTGGAGATTTTATAGAGATCAGGAGGAGAGATTTTTGGAGGGAGAAGGGGGAATCACCAACGCCTTTGCCTTCTAAAATTCCTCACAGCTATCCCTCCACATTTGTAGACGTTGTTGATCTGTGACCCTTTCTCAGAACTGGTTTTACAATCAAACAGCAAGTTCAACCTGTTTATTTTGTGGTGAGCCCTACTGAATTCCAAATGACCTAATTCCCTGCAAAGTGAGCTTGAGGGGTATATTTGATCTGTAGCTTCCTTGTATCCCGTCAGCACTTAGGAACATAATAACTGACAATTAGATTAGCTGGGTTGCTTTGGGCTTTTTCCTTCAATTATACAGCTTGTATTGTTGGACTTGGTTCAGAGAAAGTTGGGTTCAAATACCTGCCCAGCTATGAGTTAACTAGACAACCTTGGGCAAGTCACTGTCTCAGTCACAATTTCTCATTCATAAAATGGAGATGTTATTAATCTACCTCACATAATTTGTGTGTGTGTGAGAAACGAATACAAATTTGAAGGGATGTACTTTCCCTGTTAAATGTAATATAAAATGGTACTGCCTTACACTTCTCTGAGTCTATCAGTATGTCTGTCTGCCTTCTTGAAACGTGTTGCCTAAATGGGCAAGGGAGCCGGTGTGTTAGTAATGGTTTAGGAGAATTGGTCTCACATCCTCACTATGGCATGAAGCTGGAAAAGGAGGGAAATGTAACAAACTGTGCTTTGAGGGATCATGCAACTGGTCCCCCCCCCCCAGAAAGAAGACCCTAATGGCTCCATTTGTGTAGGGAAATATCTACTAGTCCTGTTCATAAGTTTGATTTTGGCACTCTCACCACACTTAATAGAAGCATGTGCTACCTGTGGTTTTGATCATATGCCCATACACCATGAGGCATGGCAAGGAACAATAAATATGTTTTCTATAAGAATTTGGTGTGCTGAAAAAGAATATCCCATTTTTGAATGGTTGTGTTTGCAGGGCCAGCCTAAGGGCATCTGGCACCCAAGGCAAGGCCCCACCCCACCACCTCCTGCCCCACATCCCACTGCCTGCACCCTTCCTCTCTTGCCCCCAGCAGGGACAAGGGTGAGTGCCATGATGATGCCATGCTGCTGCACTTGCCTATTTCCCTCACCGAGGAGGATGGCCGGGCCCAATTTGGTAACCCCCGGGCCACACCCTAGGCAGCCGCCTAGGACTGCCTAATAGACAGGCTGTCCCTGTGTGTTTGCAGTGTTGCAAAGCTGTACGCACATCAAAAATATGTGCACTGAGGTGACAGCAACAGAGCATTTGCTTTGCACTTGAGGGAATCTGCCCCCCTTTCTTCCTGAATCTTACGTACTTTACTTATCCCTCCCCCCATTATTTTTCTTCTGGTCAAAAGAAAATATACTTCAACCTATGGAATACCTTTTGGTAAGGGGAGCTTGGGGAGGGAGCGGTCTCTGTGTTTTGTTTATCTCTCCTCCCCTTCTCACAGGCAAGTGGCCTATCTTACACTGGGGAATAGAGAAGATTGGCCAGTCCTTGGTTCCTGTCTCTGTTTTCTACAGCCCTCACTGTTTGTGTGCACCAGAAAAGCCTTTGCTCATCTCCCCGGCTGTTGATGGGCTGCCTATATAGAAGAGAATCTGCAGCCTGTGACTAACCATCTTCCTCTGTCTCTCCAATTCTCTATAGCATATGCAAGCAAAGCCATTGCCTCAGTTTTTAAGTGGCGGGTGCAGCTCAAGAAAATGAAATAGATAGTACAAAACAAGATCAGTGTTTATGCAGAATCCAAAAAACTTCCCCAAAACCTGAGAAAGTGCAATGATTGGCAGGGAGAGGAAACACTGTGCACAAAGATATCAATTGTGATTATTCAATTAGGTGGAAAGGCAGGCTAGCTTTTCTGGTTGGTGATGGCCCTGTCATGCACAGATGTTCTATTTTCCCTCACTGCTTGTATATTTCCTCCTCACACCACTAAAAAAAAAAAGAAAAGGAAATCTGACTAAGACTGGAAGACTTCCAACCACTCTTGAATATAATTCTGTTCAGGTTGGTAGAGTACAATATATAGTGCTGGTCAAATTTTGATTAGTAAATGTATGACTGCACATCCTTAATAACAATAACTGTGAATTTCTGAATTGCTTTGTAATTAATTATGATATTTAATGGGAATTAGGTGCCGAGGCAGAATCATCACGTCAGTTCTGTGAAACATTCAGAAAGTAACTGGAAACACCCTCACACACTAACAAGAGCAGAAAATACTGATATATTCTTCAAAATGCTTTGCTTTTTGGAAGATACCGAAAGAAAAGGTCAAAAAAGCATGTTGCTAGTCACAGGTAGCAAATCGGAAAAACTACTTGTGACTTGAAAAAAAAATCACTGAAGCAATTATTTAGAACAGTGCTACCTTTCATCACATATATATATATTTCTTTGTGTATGACCTTCATTGCTGCTTTGGATTACTTCCCCCCCCCCTCCATGTGCAAGCTGTTGATGTAGAGTATTTGTCTGCATGCAGCTGAACCACCAAAGAACATAGCAGTTTGTATGCACACTGACAATCGGGTGGTGTAAAGTGCTGTCAAGTTTTCAAAGTGAGAGACATTTAGAGGTGGTTTGCCATTGCCTATCTCTGCAAAGGAACCCTGAACTTCCTTGGTATTCTCTTATCCAAGTGTTCACCTGGGCCAACCTTGCTTAGCTTCCAAGATCTGATGAGAATGAGCTAGCCTGGGTCATCCAGGTCAGGGTAGAGAGACAATTAAGAGAAGGGATGATTATACCACATTCCTGGCTTGAAGCAAGCCCATTTTGGTTTTCACTTGCAGGAAGAAGGAGGAAGAGGAGGAGGAAGAAGAAGAAGAGGAGGAGGAGGAGATTGGATTTATAAGCTGCCCTTCACTACCTGAAGGAGTCTTAGAGTGGCTTACAATCTTCTTTCCTTTCCCTTCCCCAAAACAGACACCCTGTGAGGTAGGTGGGATTTAGAGAGCACTCCCATAACTGCTCTCAAACAGAACAGCTTTGAGACAACTTGTGATGTAGGTGTATGTGGAGGAGTGGGAAATCAAACCTAGTTCTCCCAGATATGAATCTGTGCACTTAACTGCTACACCAACCTGGCTCCCACACACCAAATTGGCTTTTACTGGTAACTGAACAGATCAACACAAAATTTGATAGTGAAGATGTGCAGTGAAGAAAGGAACGTGATTTATAAACAATTAATTACTTTACTCCACGTTAAGCATACACACACAAGGTGTTATTTATTTATTGTTTTCGTATATTCCTGGTGCATTTGGTATGTTTTCATCATACTTATGCATACTGATTTGGATGGCCCAGGCTAACCCAATCTTGTCAGATCCTGGAAGTTAAACAGAGTTGGCCCTGGAAAGTAAATGGACGGGAGACCACCAAGGAAGTCCAGGGTCATGAGGCAGAGGTGGGCAATTGTAAATCACCTCAGAATGTCTCTCTTGCCTTCAAAACCCTACAGGATCACCTTAGACTGGCTGTAACTTGATGGCACTTTCCATCAGCACTGTACTATAATGGAATAACTTGCCTAAAGTTTCTGTAACTATGTAGACTTTCAGCTTTCTTGAGCCTAAACCTTTTCACCGTTTATTTGTACCTTTTTCTCCCTAATGGGGGACCTAAAGCAGCTTACAACACTGTTCTCCCCTCTTCTGTGTTATTCTCTGAACAACATGTCTGTGAGGGAGGTTAGGCTGAGATGGAGTGAATGGACCATGGTCAGCTAGTGAACTTTTGTGGAAGCATATAGAGTTGCCTGGCCACAGCCAGCAGCCCCTGAGAAGAAATGGGGAGTGGGCCCTGGAATGTTAGTATGGTGCACACCTTCCTTGCTCCTGGCAGGCAATAGGATGCTCTAGTGCGCCCCCCCACCACCACCACCTTTGAGACCCTTTGGAATTCTGATGCAGGGTGATGAGTGCAGCCACAAAATGCATGTTGCAGGGAGAAGGAGAAGGAAGAGTTGAATTTATACTCTGCCCTTCACTCAGAGTGGCTTACAATCTCCTTCCCTTCCTCTCCCCACAACAGGCACCCTTTGAGGTAGGTGAGGTTAAGAGAACTCTTTCAAGAACTGCTCTTGAGAGAACAGCTCTGAGAGAACTGTGGCTTGCCCAAGGTCACACCATCAACTGCATGTGGAGAAGTGGGGAATCAAACCCGACTCTGGGATGACGTTGCTTTCACAACATTTTCACGGCAGACTTTTTATGGAGTGGTTTGCCATTGCCTTCCCCAGTCATCTACACTTCCTGCCCCAGCAAGCTGGGTACTCATTTTACTGACCTTGGAAAGATGGAAGGCTGAGTCAACCTTGAGCGGGCTACCTGAAAACCCAGCTTCCGCCAGGGATCGAACTCAGGTCTTGAGCAGTGCTTAGGACTGCAATACTGCAACTTTAATACTCTGCATCCTGGGGCAGATGTCTCATGAGATGGCATCATCCACAAAATATCAGGGAATACAGTTATGCATAACTCTAATAATCTGACATTCCAGGCAGAAGCTCTTTGACAGTATGCCTTTTTAAAAGAAACATACAGTTTTGAAGTATTTTTCTTACATACACACAGATTACCTGCAGTCATGCAGTGAAGATCCTTGTGTTGTGGTGATAGCTGCTGCCAAAGCTACATTTTTTAAATGCATCTGCACAGCCAATCAGATCTCTAGTGGACAATCGGAAGCCCTTTGGAGCAAAACTCCATTCCGCCCCTGCTGTCTTTCTCAAAACACTTGGTGGACTCTGGGAAACTTGTCAGCAGGAACCCTGGCGGCATGGGCACCATGTTGAGGTACACTGCTCTAGGAGGAGGTCTGGTATCCATAGTGGGGAATTCAGACTTACATTTCTCTAATCCTCTTCTGATACTCTAACCACTGTAACAATGCTGTGTCTTAGCCTAGCATACATAACAGGGGTGTTGTGTAACTAAAAAGAAAAGGGGCAGAACCATGTAAACTATTTGTCAGAACTTGTATCTTCACTGCTGGTTCCCTATAATGTGACCAATGCTGTATTGTACTGTTACTGTGGCTTAGAGCTGCTTTGTTACTGAACCAAACTGACTCCATGTTGTAACCCTTGCTTGACCCAAAGTGCTTGAATAGTAATTAACCTTGCCCCACTGGTATCCAAAATATTTGGGGCTGTAGAATGAGTTATGTTATGTCTCTGCACATTCTCACACTGGGACCCTGTGAAGCCGAGCAGCATGGCCTTCGGAGTAGGGAGGCATCCTCTCTACTGATAGTGATGGTGAGAAGACAGATGTGCCTGTAACGGTGTGAATTGTGGCTTTGTGAGATGTTTGCTTTACGTGTATAAAATTGTGCTGGTGCTGGCTCTCGCCATCACTGTTATCTTGCCTTTTCCAGTGCTTAGTTCTCTTCAATAAAATCCTAACTTTGTAACCAAGTATGGGATCCGTTTGAAGTTCTTAAGTTCTGACATTATAACAGTGATCCCATTGTTCGTGGCTTATCTGTACTGGAGACTTGGCCTGATGGCGGCAAAAGTGCCAGACGACGGAGAGCCCACCACCCCAACAGAGGACCCGCCGCTCGACCCAAAAGTGACGGGGGTTCGGCGCAAAATTAAGGTCCCAGCGCCTTTCTCGGTCGACGCCGCGTTCCCCGCCCCGCGAACCTGGAGCCCGCGGGAGTCCACGGCAGCAATCGACGCCGCGGAGCAACGGTACCGAAGCATGTTGGGCGAAGGGGGAGCCGGAGACGGCGACGACGACCAGGCGGAGGGCCCGGAGCCCCGAGGGGAAGACGACCAGATCCGGACCCTCCGCAACGACTTATTCGACTGGGTGCGGGAGATCCACGACGACGTGCATCGATCCCGCGTGACGATGGCCGAGGAGTTGCAGCAGAACCTGGGCGCGATTTACGACCAGCTCCGCACTTTGCAAACTGCGGTCCTGGGAGTCCCGATTGGAGGGCTACCACTGGGGCAACCGCCCGTAGCCCCGCCGGCTCCGCCGGCCCCAGCCCCGCAGGCTCCGGCCGCCCCGGCGCCGCCGGCTCCGCCTGCCCCGGCACCCCTAGCTCCGCTGGCCCCAGCTGCCCCGGCGCCACCGGCTCTGCCCGTTCCGGGGCCCCCGGCGCCACCCGCCCCGATCCTGCCGGCTCTACCGGGCCCAGCGCCGCCGCCGGGGGCGCCGCGAGCCCCGGGGGGGGCCGAGGGTCGAGGAAGGGAGTTGAAGATTACTTTCGATGGGAATCCGGAGGACGTGGAGTATTTTACCATACAGTGCGACACGTTCTTCACCCACTGGGGTGCAAATTACCCGACCGAAGCCAGCCGAGTGTACCACATCGCGTCCCGACTGAGAGGTGCGGCCCGCAAGTGGTACGTGGGGCTGTTCATGGGGAGAAAGCCCGAACTAGCTACCGTGGCGGGGTTCCTGCACGCGATGCTCCGCCAGTATGGCGATCCTCTACGGGAGGAGAAGGCCGTCGCCGCCCTTCAGCGCATAGAGCAAGGCAACCGCTCCACTCGCGAGTATGCCACCGAGTTCCTGGGGTACTGCGCAGCAGCGAGGGGATGGAACGAGGTCATGAAATATACCGCGTTCATCAATGGTCTGAACCCGAACATCCTCGACCGCTGCTACAGTCAAGGGAGGCCCGACACGTTGGTCGGATGGATCCAACTGGCCGGAGAAGTGGAGACCAACCTCCAACATGTGGGGATGCGACGACAGCAGCTGGCGAAGAAGGGGGCCAAACACACCCCGACTAAATCCGAAGGGAGGAAGGCCCCGGCGACCTCCACCCCGTCTCCCGCCCGCAAGTGCTTCAAATGCGGAGACCCAAATCATCTCGCTGCCAACTGCCCAGTGAAAGCGGGTTCCACCCCACCCACGGCGAAGCAAACCACCCCGGGGCCGAAAAAGAAAAAGAGCAGCCGCTCGAAGGAGCCCAGCCGGGGCTCCGTCGCCACCTCCTTGGCGACTGACGAGGATTTTACCACCGACTTGGCGACAGTGGAAGAATCGACCGAGGAGTCGGACGACACCGAGTCGGCGGGAAACGACAGCGACCTGCTTTAATGGGTGCCGCAAAGCAGGTCCAACAACAGCCGGCACTCCTCACGGTGAGAGCAACAGGGGGTTTACTGTTTATGGCCGTTACCCTCCTTAACCCTAACCTAAAGAGATTCATGCACGCCCGAGCGCTGATCGACTCAGGGTGTAACAGGGACCTGATCACCCCCCGCCTAGTTGAGGCGTTGGGATTAGCCACCTCACCCCTGCCACAACCGATGCAGTTCCAGCAGATGGACGGGGGGCCCATGAGGGGGGAACCATGTACTTTAGAGACTCAGGCGGTCCCGGTGGGAACCGAGGAGCATTGGGGGATTGAGACTTTCGTAATTGCCCCCTCTTGCTCTTTCGACGTAGTGGTAGGCTCGGCTTGGCTCGCCCGCCACCAACCAGACATAAGGTGGGAGGAACAGATCGTCCGGTTCCCGGATTGGAGGTGTGAGCACCACCACTGGCGCCCCGAATGGGGGCCGCATGCTCCCCCCCAAAACATGCGGGCTTGCCTCACTCTCGAGGAAGTCGCCTCAATCCCCAAGGAGTACCGGGATCTAAGACTAGCGTTTAGCGAGAAGGAAGCGGACGAGCTACCGCCCCACCGCCCTACGGACTGTGCCATTGAGCTGATCCCAGGGCAACAGCTTCCCAAAGCGAAACTGTACTCCATGGGTTGGGCGGAGAAAGCTGAACTCCGAAAGTTTTTGGACAAGAATCTTAAGCGCGGCTTCATACGACCGGCCACTGCCCCCCATGCCGCCCCCGTCCTCTTCCGAAAGAAAAAGGACGGGTCTCTTAGGCTTTGCACAGATTTTCGTGCGATAAACGGGATTTCCATGTCCAACGCCTACCCGATCCCGTTGATAAAGGATTTGTTGAACACCGTAGCAAAGGGAAAAGTATTTACAAAGCTTGATCTCCGAGACGCGTACTTCCGCGTCCGCATCAAAGAGGGGGACGAGTGGAAGACAGCGTTTAACACCCCCCTGGGACAGTTTGAGTACCTAGTCATGCCCTTCGGACTGCAAGGAGCCCCTGGTGTATTTATGAACTTTATCAATGAAGTGCTACGGGACTTCCTGTTTAAGGGGGTGGTGGTGTACCTTGATGACATCATTATCTATTCACAAGATCTAAAGTCTCATGTGCCCCTGGTCCGAAAAGTGTTGAGCACCCTTTGCAAACACAAACTGTATGCCAAATTGTCGAAATGCGAGTTTCACAAGACCGAACTGGACTATTTGGGTTTCCGGGTGTCGGGGGAGGGATTGGCTATGGACCCCGCAAAGGTCCAAGCGGTACTAGACTGGGAGCCCCCTTGAACCCGCAAACAATTACAAAGTTTTATCGGGTTCGCTAACTTTTACCGCGACTTCATTAAGAGGTTCGCTACAGTCATGCTCCCCCTCACGGAACTCCTCAAAACCAAAGGGAAAGGTGACGAGGCGAAAAAGCCAGGCGCGCGCCTAACGTGGACGCCTGACTGCCAAAAAGCTTTCACTGAACTGAAACGCCTCTTCACCTCCGAACCCGTGTTGGCTCATCCCGATGAACTGAAACCCTTCGTGGTCCAATGCAACGCCTCCGACGCCGCAGTGGGAGCCATATTAATGCAGAGAGGGGAAAATGGGGTGCTCCGACCATGTGCCTATATCTCAAGGAAATTTTCCAACGAACAAAGAAATTGGTCGGTCTGGGACAAGGAGGCGTTTGCAGTCATGTTTGCCCTAAAAACCTGGCGCTCCTGGCTTGAGGGAGCGAGAGTGCCCTTTGAAATCTGGACCGATCATAAAAACCTTGAAGCCCTCACCGGGCGCCGCAAAATGACTGCAAAACAAATCCGGTGGGCAGGTTTCTTTGCTAAATTTGACTTTGTGCTGAAACACATCCCAGGCTCAAAGAACTTTTTAGCAGACGCCCTCTCTCGCATGCCACAACACGACAGTCTCCGGGAGGAGGTAGTGGACTCATTAATTTCCCCCTCAGCCATCTCGGGGGGGGTCACTACCCGCTCCGGCAAGCAGACCAGCCCTTCGGATTCAGATCTGCTGCCTCGATTCCTCTCGGAATATAACCAGGAGGCCGACCGCCCCCCTAACTTGGTTAAAGCCGAAAACGGGCTCTGGCTGCACAATGAAAAAATCTATGTACCCCCTCCCCTCAGAAAAGAAGTCTTGGAGCGCTGCCACTCGAGTCGCCTGGCCGGCCACTTTGGCTATGTCAAAACCCTCAACTTACTCACCCGCCAGTTCTGGTGGCCAAAAATTTAAAAAGATGTGTCGGAGTTTGTTCTTTCATGTCCCACCTGCCTCATGGCAAAACGAAGGGGGGGTAAACCCCCGGGCCACCTGGTTCCCCTCCCTACAGCCACCCGACCTTGGTCGGTAGTCTCCATGGATTTCATTGTCGAACTCCCACCTTCACAGGGCAAAACAGTCATCCTGGTCGTAGTCGACACATTTTCAAAGCAAGCCCACTTCGTCCCGTGCAAAAAGCTACCCACGGCCAAAAAACTCGCCCAGCTCTTTTTCACCCACATTGTACGCCTACACTCGTTCCCAGACAAGGTCATTAGCGACCGCGGGACGCAGTTCGTTGCCAACTTCTGGCGGGAGTTCTGCAAACTCGCTGGCATCGAGCAAGGACTAAGCTCTGCCTACCACCCCCAGTCGGACGGACAGACGGAGAGGGTTAATGGTCTTCTGGAACAGTACCTCCGCTGCTTCATTAATTTCCAACAGTCCAACTGGGTGGATCTCCTCCCTTTTGCAGAATATGGCTACAACAATAGCCTCCATAGCTCGACCAAAACCTCCCCTTTTCAAATTATCAATGGTTACGAGGGCAAGCCGTTTCCCACACTCGCCCTCCCCGCCAGCCCGTCCGAACCCACATCCTGTCAACAATGGTGGGAGGGCCTCCGTGAAGGCTGGAAGGGTATTCAGGAAAACCTGGAGGAAGCGAAAAAAGCCTACAAAAAGCAGTTTGACAAAAAACACTCCCCAGAGTGGGACCTAAAGGTGGGGGATACAGTTTTCCTGTCGACAAAAAACCTTCCCCTTCCCCAGTCCTGTCGCAAACTCGCACTGAAGTTTCTTGGGCCTTTCAAAATAAAAAGGGTAATAAACAAAGTAACGGTGGAACTCGAACTACCCAAATCTCTAAGTAAGATCCATCCTGTTTTCCATTGCAGCTTGCTTCGGAAAGACCCTGGTGCTACGTCCTTCCATCCCAGGGCCCCACCGCCCCCTCCGACGACAGTGAGGGGTCAGGGTCACCATGAAGTCCAGGAGATCCTGGACTCCAAAGTCAAAAGGGGGAAACTGTATTATTTGATCAGGTGGAAACACTTCCCCCCGAGCTGTGACGAGTGGGTCGAATCTCAGAACGTAGCCGCTCCGCAACTGCTGAAAAAGTTTCACCTACTGTACCCGCACAAGCCCAAGGCTGGCCCCGCGGGAGGGGGCGCTTAGGGGGGGGCAGTATGTCAGAACTTGTATCTTCACTGCTGGTTCCCTATAATGTGACCAATGCTGTATTGTACTGTTACTGTGGCTTAGAGCTGCTTTGTTACTGAACCAAACTGACTCCATGTTGTAACCCTTGCTTGACCCAAAGTGCTTGAATAGTAATTAACCTTGCCCCACTGGTATCCAAAATATTTGGGGCTGTAGAATGAGTTATGTTATGTCTCTGCACATTCTCACACTGGGACCCTGTGAAGCCGAGCAGCATGGCCTTCGGAGTAGGGAGGCATCCTCTCTACTGATAGTGATGGTGAGAAGACAGATGTGCCTGTAACGGTGTGAATTGTGGCTTTGTGAGATGTTTGCTTTACGTGTATAAAATTGTGCTGGTGCTGGCTCTCGCCATCACTGTTATCTTGCCTTTTCCAGTGCTTAGTTCTCTTCAATAAAATCCTAACTTTGTAACCAAGTATGGGATCCGTTTGAAGTTCTTAAGTTCTGACACTATTCTGAGCTTTTTGGAGGATTAAAAATATAAGAACATAAGAGAAACCATGTTGGATCAGGCCAATGGCCCATCCAGTCCAACACTCTGTCATACAGTGGCCAAAAAAACAGATGTCATCAGGAGGTCTACTAGTGGGCCCAGGACACTAGAAGCCCTCCCATTGTTGCTCCCCCCCCCTGCCCCAAGCACCAAGAATACAGAGCATCACTGCTCCAGGCAGAGAGTTCCATCTATAAAGGTAAAGGTAGTCTCCTGTGCAAGCACCAGTCGTTTTCGACTCTGGGGTGACATCACATCATGACTTTTTCATGCCATTGCCTTCTCCAGTCGTCTACACTTTTCTCCCATCAAGATGGGTACTCATTTTACTGACTTCAGAAGGTTGAATCAACCTTAAGCTGGCTACCTGAACCCAGCTTCCGCTGGGATCAAACTCAAGTTGTGAGCAGAGCTTAGGGCTGCAGTACTGCAGCTTTACCACTTTGCACCACAAGGTTCCATCTATACCCTGTGGTTAATAGCCACTTGATGGACCTCTGCTCCCAGATTACTTCTAAGAAATGATGTTTCATACATAGCTCAACTGCCATTGAAATGGGGTGTGAAATAATAATGTATAAAGTTTGGAACTAAATTGACTAAAAAAAAATCACCGACAAAAAAAAATTGATTTTTAAAAAAAAAATCAAATTTCCATTCATTATGAAACCAGTCTGCCATCCGAATGCGAGCTGCCATTCTCATTTGGTTGGAGCTTTCTTTGAAGTGTATTGCAGACAGTACTGTGAATGATACGGCTGCTGTTTCCCTCTACACAAGATTTGCAGTCCCCTGTCAAAAGCAGGGGAGTGAGGGAGAAAGAGCCAGAAACAGCCATGATACAATCAACTCCAAATGCTGGTGTTTTTTCCTCCAAAATATCCATCCCTCTTAGGCATATACAAACCTAAGATTAAAGCATTGACAGCATCAGAGTCTTATTGCTTCCTGCCTTCATTTGGATTTGTGATGGCTCAAGGCCAGCTCAGCAAATTGGAGAGGTGTTTGATAAAAGAAACACACACACATATACAAACCATAGGCTGATAACTCAACCTCATAAAATATGGGGACTTTCAAATTCTTCCACATATGGAACCTCTGCCAGGGGATGGTGTGGAAGCGATGATGAATCATCTGGTCCCACCCTCTTCAAAGGAGATCTGTAGCGATAAGTGACGCCAAGATGTCTGATGAAAAGTGAACGAGTACTGAGAGGATGTGAAAAAATCCCAACCCCATTACTGTTCTCATTCTTGTGCCCCAGTGAAGGACTGAAGAATTAGTAGCATACACTGCATAAAAATAAGACAATTGGGTATTCTTTATTTTTTTTAAAAAAAAAATGTATAGCCCACTTTTCATAGAATCATAGAATCATGGAGTTGGAAGGGACCTTCAGGGTCCCTTTTGTACCCATCTCATTGGGTACAAAAAGCTAGCAGAGATGAATATAGGATCAGAAGACTTGTCATTTGGGTTCAGGTCACTGAGTTTATGTCACAGATAGCTAGTGAGGAGCCCATGGGTATCATGGTGCAAAACAATGTGCTTCCTGGTTACCTCTTCCTTCATCCCAAAAGCAGAGTCTATCTTGGCTTTTCTTCACCTCTTTTGGAGCAGCTTCAGAAGAGCTCAGGAAGAATCACTTCAGAGTCTGCAGGTAGCTCCCATTTCAAACTTACTGTCTTTCTCACAGGGGGACACTTGGGTTGAAACCTCCCAACATCTTGGCCCCAGCACCCATGGCAGAAATGTTGGGGTTAGGTGTGATCCCCATGGCAGCCATTTTGTAGTGGTGGTGTCCACTACCATTTCTTTGCATTCCATATGTGCCCCACATGCTCAATGAGGTTGGGAAATTCTGGTCTACGTACTTGGCATTTTGATACTGCCCAGAGAGAGGACTAATGGAAGTTCATAAACAGTCAATGATCCATTCCAGAACCCAGCCATCAAAACTGGGCCACCTATCAGGATTCACCTCTTGGCCAGAGATGAGGCCAAATTTCAACACTGGGTTCAATTCAAATATCCCCATTTGACTATTATTTTTCCTTCTTGAGAAACAAACCCAGAAACTTTTATTTGCACGCCAGTTTCTCTCCTTATACTAAATCCCCCCATTAAATGGATTGTATTTTTCACCATACTTCTTGTACTGATTGTGTATTAAATGTCTTATAATTTGTACATAGCATTAACAATGGTGTATGCATGGAGTTAAAGAATGGAAAGGAATAAAAGAATAATCCACAGAAACAAAAAAATCAAGCAAAGTTAAACCAAAAACAATTACAGTAAATGACACACACTGACACACATTTTTTTTAAATGGCATTTTCAGGTTTCTTGGGTGATCTGATCCACATATTAAAGATATTTTATAATGGGAAGCTAAATTGTTGTTAGATAACTTAAATAATCGAACTTCTTTGATCAACAACTTTTTGAGAGCTTGGAATTACAGGAATATTTAAAATGGCAATAGAGGGGAGAATTATTACCTTGAATTATTACCATCACGTGCTCTGTGTTTACATTCCAGTCCCACATATTTATTTTATTTACTTACTTCATTTATACCATGCCTTTCTTCCCAGTGGGGACCCAAAGAAGCTAACATCATATTCCTCTCCTTTATTTTATCCCCATAGCAGCTCTATGAGGGGGGTTAGGTTGAGAGTGTGTGACGAGACCAAGGTCACCAAGCAAGCATCCATGGCAGAATGTAGATTTGAACCTTGGATATCCACAACATAGTCTAACACTTTAACAATTATACTACATTGGCTTAGTGGTCCAAGCAGCACTAAGCAATGTACATCTAGAAAACAGGGCCAGAAACTCTTTTCTCCACCTTCGTTTGTAGATACCTTGCATTGCTCAAAAGGTCTAAGTAGTAACCTCAGTAATGGATGTTCACCTACCTTGGCCCTTGACAGTTTAATTGAGAAGATATCTAAAAGGAGGCTTTTCAGTCTTGCCAAGGATCTTGGCCCTTCTCTTGAAATGACCTCAAAAGGAAATACTTCTTTTTGCAGAGAGCAAATAAAATGTGGAATTCACTGCCAGAGGACAGAGATGGCCAAAGGGATAGACAGCTTTAAAAAGGGATTAGATAGATTCATGGAGGATAGGTCTGCCAGTGGCTACTAGTCATAGTGAGTAAAGGGAACCTCAACAATCAGAAGCAGTCAATCTCTGAATCCCAGAGCCAGGAGGCAAGCTGGTTGGCCACTGGGTGAGTCAGGATGCAGGACTAGATGGACCAATGGTCTGATCCAGCAGGGCTCTTCTTATGGTCTTCTATTCTTAACCTCTGAAATCTGAATGAATGACTCTTAACTTACTCTGATCACCAACACTGAATGCTGGGGCAATGTTATCATGCCTTGAACAAATCCCAGTGCTGGGATGGGGCCCCCCTGTAGTGCATTTCTGGTTTGGGACTCTGATGCTCAAACAGACAGTCGCTCAACAGCTGAATACTGAGGGGGAGTGCTATTTTTTTGTGTCATTGAGAAACATTCAGTGACCTCCAGATGTTCCAGCAATGGTTCCTCCTTTTTCCACCTACAGTGCTGAAATTCTACATGGTAGTAATGAAAAATGGCACATGCACACCCATAACGCTATTGTATGTGAATTCTTCTCTGCTGCTACTTTATAAGAACCTTGGATCCTTCACTCTGATTAAGCCATTGATAAGACATGCATTTTACTCGCAGAAAGGAAAGCTGTGGGGATTTGTGAAAAATTCGGGGGGGGGTGGGAGAGAACCTCGGTTACAATAAGTAATACATCCTGCTAGTGCAAAATGAACACACACACAAATGCTAGGGCTCTTGAGAAATTAGGAGGATTTGGTTTGATTCTCTCTGAGTGTATAGATCTGTGTATGTACATAATATATATGTATATAAATATTCATGCACCTCCCCTCCCGAATTACTCACACAGAGAAATAAATAAGGTCACTGAAACACAGTCTATAGATGGCCAGCGTACATCTTTATTTAAAACACACAGGATGCCAAGATGGAAAAGTATGAAAAAAGAAATACATATTGTTTTTGAAGCTGAAGCATGAATATGGTTGTTATTTTAATGTTTCTTGCTGGAAAAAGGTCATCTTTGGCGAGGTCGGGTTTTTCTTAAGGTCATTTCACATTGAGATATCTGCCTGCTTTTGACATTTCATCTAGGAGAGGCACAACTATTCTGACACATGAAATGGGTTCTTTACAAACCCAATGGCTATTTCTATCAACATCTGTTATTCTTACACAAAAGGGGAATATGCATTGATTGCAAACAAGGCTTCACATCTTTTTACAAAAAAAAAGCAGAGAGAAAGAATATTAATATAGCCATTTGCACTTAAAGGGGAAGCAGTGTCCAGCGAAAGAAAGAAAGAAAGAAAGAAAGAAAGAAAGAAAGAAAGAAAGAAAGAAAGAAAGAAAGAAAGAAAGAAAGAAAGAAAGAAAGAAAGGAAGGAAGGAAGGAAGGAAGGAAGGAAGGAAGGAAGGAAGGAAAGAAAGAAAGAAAGAAAGAAAGAAAGAAAGAAAGAAAGAAAGAAAGAAAGAAAGAAAGAAAGAAAGAAAGAAAGAAAGAAAGAAAGAAAGAAAGAAAGAAAGAAAGAAAGAAAGAAAGAAAGAAAGAAAATGTTTCTCACAAGCAATCTTTGCTATTTTAAAAAAAATTAATGCTCTTGTATGAAAAAGAGCATTATGTCATATGCATGTAACCATGCTCCATGCTCTTGTATGAAAAAGGTAGACCGAGGATTGCTTCTTATATGTCACAAAAGGTAATTACTTGTGGAGGAGCTGTGTGGTAGCACATCTGCTTGGCATGTAGAAGGTTCCAGGTTCAATCCTTGGCATCTCCAGTTAAAAGGACCAGGCAGTAGGTGATGTGAAAGACCTCGAATGAGACCCTGGGGAGCCACTGCCAGTCTAAGCAGATAACACTGACCTTGATGGACCAGTTCAGCATAAGGCAGGCTCATATGTTCATGTATTCATGTGCAGTTAATCTTTGCCCACAACCTGATCATAATAAATACAATCTGCCTGTAACATAATTATAACTTTCTTGTAATATAAAATGTATTTATTTGGACACAAGTCCCATGGATTTTGGTTACATGCATATGACAGCTCCCTTAATTTTGCAAGTCAACGCCAACAGAATGGTGCCACCGGTCATATCATTGAGCATGTGGCATGAATGAATTCTGATTTATCCTGGCTGTATGGTGATGGAGTTGTGCAGTGGCTGCATGGTAATACATTGTGTGACTGACAATGCGAGTGAATCAACAACAGCAACGTACGATGAATGTTGTAGGTTTTCAGCAGACTTTCTGGCCTGAAAATATTGACATATGGTGGAATTCATTTTTCTCAGTGGTAGTTGTTCACTTGAATACTTCAGGTTGGTGAACTATCACTTCCAGTAGGAAACTTTTACAAAGCTAACAAAGAGTGGGTTGGAACTTCTAACCAAGGAGGAAAAACGGAAGGAACTAACAACATTCAGGTTAAAGTTGATTCATGCTTTATTAGAGTTGTCTGGCTGCTAGTGGAGGGAAGGTCTTGGGCATGATATAGTCCACTCTTATCAGATCTTGGAAGTTAAGCAAGGTCAGGGGGAGGAGGAGAAGGAGCTGAATTTCACTTGGAGTCTCAGAGCAACTCACGTTCCTTTCCTCTCCTCACAACAGACTCTGTGAGGTAGGTGGTGCTGAGAGAGATCTTTTGAGAACTGCTCTTGAGAGAACAGCTCTGGGAGAACTGTGACTGACCCAAGGTCACCCACCTGGTGGCATATGGAGGAGTGGAGAATCAAACCCAGTTCTTCAGATTAGAGTCTACTGCTCTTAAACGCTATACCAAACTGGCTCTTTAGTTGGATGGGAGGCCACCAAGAAAGATTCTGCAAAGGAAGGCAATGGCAACTCCCCCTCCCTGATTTTCAATTGCCTTGAAAGCCTTTTGGTGGTGTTGCAACTTGACAGCACTTTACATACATGCACGGTTGGTGGCTATCAGTATCTGAATGAATCACATGCCCCTCCTTGTAATATTTCAATTACTAAGTCAGGTTGAGGTCACAGGTTTTATGCAAATTCTGTCCATCAGCAGCCTGGACTGAAGGAATGCTCCTAGCGTAATACTTACCCTAGTGACCCTATGTAATTTAAACAGCCATGCGTTACCAGCCATAGGGAGTGCAGTCATGCCTCTCTGCTAATTCATGAATTGAGACAAGATAATTATAGACTTGTACATTATAGATATTTCATTTCTTTCATTTTTTTCCAGGAAGAAGAGATTTCACAAGAACATAAGAAGAGCCTTACAGGATCAGACCAGTGGTCTTTCTAGTCTAGCATCTTATTTCACACAGTGACCAACCAGTTGCCCTGGAGGGCCAACATTCAGGATACATAGACCAAGACATTCCTATGATGTTGCTTCCTACCACTAGCTGTCAGAGGTTTTCTTTAAAAGAGGTAGAACTGAGCTACAGGGAACACTTCACCAGAAGCCAGTATGGTATGGTAGAGGGTCGACAACATGGCAGGGTGTAAGCAAATGCCACCCTCCAAAGAAGTGGTATTTGGCCTGAGACTGCCATAGGATGTCATTTGGGCTAAACAATTTCTAGAGGTGAAGCTGTGGCTCAGTAATAGATGACAGGTTCTAGATTCTGAAGGTTCTACATTTAATCCTTGGCTAGAAGATCCCAGTTAGCAGTATTAGCTAGGGTTGCCAGACTGATTCCCATAGGGTTTAATGGAGAATTGATCTGTGGGTATCCAGGGCTCTAGGTGGGCTATTTTTTTAGGTAGGGGCACCAAATGTTCATCATAGCATCCAGTGCCTCTCCTCAAAGCACCTCCTAAGTTTCAAAAGGATTGGACCAGGAAATCCAATTCTATGAATCCCAGAAGAAGGTGCCCTTTTCCTTCATTATTTCCAATTGAGGGAAAGCATTTTAAAAGCATGCGATCCCTTGGAATGTGATTGCCAGAGCTCCCTTCAGAGTTAAAGTATGCTTATCACACCCTTGCTCCTCTCCTGGCTCCACCCCCAAAGTATCTGGGCTCCACCCCCAAAGTCCCCAGATATTTCTTAAATTGGACCTGGCAACCCTAGGATTAGCAAAGTTCTGTCTGAGGCCCAGACAGCTAGTCAACATAAGAGCCCTGCTGGATAAGACCAGTGGTCCATCTAGTCTGGCATGCTGTTTCAAACAGTAGCCAACCAATTGTTTTGGAGGAAAAACAGACAGGGCATGGAAGCCAAGGTCTTACTTTGTCATATGTTCAGAGGTATGATGCCTCTGTATATGGAGTTTCCCTTTACTCATCATTGATGGAACTCACCTTCATGAATCTGTGTATCTTCTTTTATGGCCATCAACTGATGGTCAAAGTGGACATCACTGAGCTAGATGGATCAAAGACCTGATTGGAAAAAGTGACTTCATAAATGTTCATATAGCAAAGAATCCTTAGCACTAATTCTCACCCTTCACAATACTCAGGATGCGTTCAATAATAGTTAACCCTGGTATTACATGTGTATATAGTAGGGGTGGCCAATGGTAGCTCTCCAGATTTTTTTGCCTACAACTCTCATCAACCCCAGCAAGAATGGCCAATGGCTGGGGCTGATGGGAGTTGTAGGCAAAAAACATCTGGAGAGCTACCATTGGCCACCCTTGGTATATAGTATACTTGCCAGTACATAGCTAGCCCAATCTGATCAGGAAGCTAAACAGGGTCAGCCCAGGTCAGTATTTGAATGGGAGACCACCAAGGATTATCAGGCAGGCAATGGAAAACCACCACTGAATGTTTCTCACCTTGAAAACTCTTTGAGGTTGCTGTAAGTCAGCTGTGACTTGATGGTAAAACAAAAACAAATCATGATTGCTCTCTCTCTCTCTCAAGCAGTTTGATGTAGTGGTTAAGTGTGCGGACTCTTATCTGGAAGAGCCGGGTTTGATTCCCCACTCCTCCACTTGCACCTGCTGGAATGGCCTTGGGTCAGCCACAACTGTCGCAGAGTTGTCCTTGAAAAAGCAGCTGCTGTGAAAGTCCTCTCAGCCCCACCCACCTCACAGGGTGTCTGTTGTGGGGAAGGAAGATAAAGGAGATTGTGAGCCACTCTGAGATTCGGAGTGGAGGGCAGAATATAAATCCCATTTCATCATCATCTTCATCATCATCATCATCATCATCGTCATCATAATCATTTTCTTCTTCTTCTCTCTCTGTATATGTGGTTAAGTGGGTATTGTACTCAAAGACTCAAGCTATCTTCTTTTTGGGGGGGGAGGGGGAGTATACTTGTACTTTGTGTGTCTGTGTGCATGTGGATGTCATGGTGGCCTCTGGTGGCTGACCCCTGCTGGGGGCCTGGAGGACATTCAAAGAGTTGGCTGAATAAAGCCTGTCCCTGCCTCCTGACTTCTGATATTCCAAAGATCGCTTCCATCTAAATACTTGCCAGCAGTATTCTCTATAAGCTGAGTTAACGTGAGCTAGCTCACAGTTTTTTTAGCTTCTGGCTCACACATTTTTATCTTAGCTCATGAAAAATAGCCCCAGAGCAAACTAATTGATACAGTAGCTCACAACTTTAATGCTAGTAGCTCACAAAGCAGAAGTTTGGCTCACAAGCCTCCACAACTTGGAGGGAGTATTACTTGCCAGAGTCGACCCTGCTAAATTTCTGAGATCTGATGAGATTGGGCTTGCCTGGGTTATCCAGGTCAGGGCCCTAATAGGATTGTCAACCGCCAGGTGGCATCTGAAGATTTCGTGCTGTTACAAGTGATCTCCAGACAGTAGAGATCAATTCACTTGGAGGAAAAGGCTATTTGGAGGGTGAATTCTATGGGATTATCTCCTTTCCGAACCCACCCTCCCCTGGCTCCACCCTCAAAAACTCCAGGTATTTCCCAACCTGGAGCTGGCAGTGCCAGTTCTTTAGAATCTTCTTGTCCCCCTGACTTCCAAATGATTTTAATTTCATAACACCAATTTAATGAACCAGCCCCCAAAAACTTCGCAACGCTGAGAGTCCTGGTACGTATATGAAATTCAGCAAATTTGACTATTTTGGGAGCACCAGCTAATAAGAGATATGGACAGGCCAAATTTGCTGAATAAGAGATATGGACAGGCCAAATTGCCACGTCTCCAGTGAGGCAGACGGAGAAAGGAACAGGTTTTTGCGTGCCCTAATGGCTCTGGAAACATCAGTAATCTTGGGGTCACAATCCGCCCAGCTATGCTGAATGTGTCATATTAAAACTTTTTTTTTTAATTTTTTTTGCTATGAAGTGAATACTTATGGCAGACTTCCATGGAGAACTACAGGTGCTATGGTTCTGGATTCGTGCCATATGTCCATAGGGCATTGAAGAGGTTAATATCCAGGTGCAAGGGCTGTGTTGCTGGAACATGCTCGGCATTGCTTCCAGACTTTGGCCTCAAATAATCTCCTTTAACATATTTTATTAAAGTGTCATGATTAGATTTATTTAATGTACTGGGAGCCAAGGAATGTCAGCTCCGTGAATGACCAAAAAAAAGGGCTTCTAAAGACAAGAAAATTCACGGTATTCCAGTATAGGGAAATATATATATATGTATATAGTCGAGCCTTTTCTTTTTTTTTGCAGGAACACATAGGAATGTAGTTCTGGCTGTCTTGGTGTCAGGGTGTGTGGCCTAATATGCAAATAAGTTCCTGCTGGGCATTTTCTACCAAAAAAGTCCTGTATATAGTGATAAAGGGGAACTCAAAGGAGGACCTTTTTTGGCATGAAGTCACACCTAACGTATGGTGGGCTCACAGGGTTTTCAAGGCAACAGACTAACACGGGTGGTTTTCCATTCCCTGTCTGTGTGTCACACCGTTGGTATTCCTGGGTGGTCTCCCATCCAAAATACTAACCACCTGCACTGCAATGTTATTTACAATGTTATTTACATCCTTGTTCCTTTTGCAATCTTGTTTGTTTTTTGTATTGGAAAATTCCAATAAAATGTTAATTACCAAAATACTAACCAGGACTGACCCTGCTTCCAAGATCTGGCAAGATCAGGCTAGCTCGGTCTATCCAGGTCAGGGGGAAAAGAGAACATACCACCACCAAAATTAGTAGGAACTGGGAGGGTTATTTCTGCCCAAATGGGCAACTATTTCCCCTTGATTCTTTCTCCTACCTTTATGAATCTCTTCAACAGCAGTGGGGTTTAAGAGTCCATCTAGTGGAGCATCCTGTTTCTTATAGTGGGCAACTGTGAAGGCATGTATCATATATCAGTAGATGCAAAAATAACTTTAGAGGGTAGCCATGTTGCCCTGCAGTATAAGAGCTGCAAGTGAGGTGCTACTGGACTTGAATCTAGCTCAGTAGATAGGAAGGTAGCCTAATTACCTCACCAATGCCACTCACCAATTGCACTCAGAAGTATACTGTCTCTGTGTATGGGAGTTCCATGTGGCCATCACAGTGCATTCCAGATGACTGATCCATTCTCCATGACTTTGTCATCACCCCTTGTTTGCCTACCAGGGATTGCTGTCCTAGGTGAATAAAGAGTCTCTTTATTCCATGACCCATAAAAAATTGTTTGAGCTTCTTCCACGTGAGCCATCATTGAGTTGCTTGAGCTGGTTGGAATCACCGAAGCGCAGAGTTGGAAGGGACCTTTGGAGTCATCTAGTCCAACCCTCAGCACAATGCAGGAAATTCACAAATATCTTCCCCCATACAATGACTCCTGTTCCATGCCCAGAAGATGGCAAAATAAAAACAACTCTGGCCAACCTGGCCTGGAGAAAATTTCTTCCTGATCACAAAGTGACAATCAGCATTTCCCTGGGCGTGCAAGAAAGGACCACAAGAACGAAGCTGGATGAGCTGGATGCTGCATCGGGAATTTACATGGCTTTGATTTGACAAGTAGCACAGCAGTAGTAGCAGCCTGAACAGCCCAGCTTTGCCTGAGCTCATCATAGCTTGGGAGCTCAGCAGGATTGACCACGGTCAGTATTAGGATGGGAGACCATCAAGGAAGATGAGTTACTATGAAGAGGAAGGCAATGGCAAACCTCTTCTGACTCATCTCTTGCCTTGAACACCTTGTGGATGGGGTCACCATGAGTCAGCTTCTACTTGATGGCACATTATTCATTCACACCTGTGGATCTATATAGACCCATTGTTATGATTTTTACAAACCACTTGAGGTTGTTATGTGAGCTGTTTAGTAAGATCATTTCATGTGGTCTTTGCTAACTGGGGAGGGGGGGTTACCTCAAGCTCTTACTGAAGAAAAAGAAGCCAACCAAGATTGTTCTTTCTAGGACTTTTTTTGTTGAAAAAGCCCAGCAGGAACTCATTTGCATATTAGGCCACACCCCCAGTGCCAAGCCAGCCGGAAATGTGTTCCTATGCTCAAAAAAAAAAAAAAAGCCCTGGTTCTATCTCACAGATCAGTGGCCTTATCCTTGCTAATTGTTGTATCTCATAGGTCACTATCCTACTAATATATATGATCTAGCTATTTATCTCCCCTTTTCACTAGAGTGGTGATTCCAGTGGTTATTTCTTCTAAACAGGTCTCTATATCCATTATATGCCTCAATGGATATATCCATTATATACCTTAAAGCCTTGGTATGTTTACAAGATAACAAGAATGCTCACTTGCATAACACGGGTAATGGACAGAGGTGGTGGAAAGAGCCAGGAAGAAGAAGAGAAGGAGGAGATGATGATGATGATGATGATGGATTTATACCCCGCCCTACACTCTGAATCTCAGAGTCTCAGAGAAGTTTACAATCTCCTTTACCCTCTCCCCTCCACACCAGATACACTGTGAGGTGGGTGGGGCTGAGAGTTCTCCCAGAAGCTGAACTTTCAAGGACAACTCTGCAAGAGCTCTGGCTGACCCAAGGCCATTCCAGCAGCTGCAAGTGGAGGAGTGGGGAATGTAACCTGGTTCTCCCAGGTAAGAGTCCATGCACTTAACCACTACACCAAACTGGCTCTCTTTGGTGTAGTCACGTTTGTGGACTCTTACCTGGGAGAACCAGGTTTGATTCCCCACTCCTTCCCATGCAGCTGCTGATGTGATCTTGATTCAGTCACAAGTTCTCACAGAGCTGTTTCTCTCAAGGACAGTTTCTGTCAAAGTTTTCTCAGCTCTGCCTATTTCACAGGGTGTCTGTTATGGGGAGGGGAAGGGAAAGGAGACTGTAAGACACTCTGAGACTCCTTCGGGCAGTGCGGAGAGGGGTATAAATCCATTTTCTTCTCTTCTTCTTCACAGCTGATTTGTGGCAATCCCATAAGGTTTTCAAGACAAGAGACATTCAGAGGTGGTTTGCCACTGCCTGCCTCTGTGTAGCAACCCTAGATTTCCTTGGTGGTTTTCTGTCCAAATACTAACCAGGGCCAAGTCTGCTTAGCTTCCAAGATTTAATGAGATCAGGCTGATTTGGGCTATCCAGGGCTAGGGAGCCATGGAAAGAGATGCTTACACTAGCTTTATATTAAGCAAAACCTCAGACCTAGGTTCACCCCTAAACCCTTAAACTTTCTTCTCACTGCAGAACAATAAGATGGGCGCAGAAAGAGCTAGATAGGGCTACCCCACTGAATGTAACCAGTATGTTGTATTTCACAATAATTGGGCAAAGACACAAAGGAACATTGAGAAACCCTGTGAGGCATGTGATGAGTCACCCAGGTAACCATGTGACTCATAGAGTATTCACAGATTTTGACTAATAACTTTTCAAAAATTGCCACAAAAATGGTGAGACTGCGTGTCTTATTAGGATTTCAACCGCAATGTTTGTGTGGAGACGCAACTTCTGTGGGACGTTTTTTCCTGCTACCCCAGCTGCCAAAGAAAGCCCAGGATGGCCCCTCCTGCATTTCGACAGAAGTTGGTTAGAAGAGGGCAAATATATGTGCACCATCTGAATGTCCAACCTAAAAGTTGGGGGAGGCAGACCCCTTCAGGACAGCCGATCTTGGCAACAGCCACCGCCTTACCACCGCTACTTCCCGTGGTTGTAGTTTAGGCGACAGGATTAAGCTCAACAACTACCTTATTTTTATGTCAGCCGTGCTTCATTACTCAGGGAAAACATATGTATTAATTTCAGCCAGGATGGATTTTACCTGCTGCTCTGCCGCTTGGAATGTGTTGCCAGGGGCTGGCTGATTCATTTCGCTCAGAATAATGGCTTATTTGTGGTTACTGAATCATACAAAATAATTGTAATTCATGCTATTTTTAACGTATTGTTTTGCATTACCAGTGAATTGCAAGGGGGGAAAAAATTGTGTTAGCAAATATACATAGATGGGGATATTGCCTTGGACTAGTTTTAATCAAGTGTATTGGTATGCCGTGACTGCTTGCCACCCATTCAGGGGCATTGTGCTAGGAACAACCGTAATCAATGTGGGAGTGTGTGCATGCGTGCACATCATTGTATTAATGCATTTTTCTCCTGGCTTAACTTGATTGGAGAACAGGAACACAGCTGGGACTAAAATTTAATAGGCAGGGCTGGTGTGTGTGGGCAGGGATGGGGGTCACGGCAGTTTCCCACCCAAAGTCACCCTCAGATGCTTTTATACCAATCTTGGGGGAATATTTGGGTACATGCAGGGCTTTTTTTGTAGCAGGAACTCCTTTGCATATTAAGCCACACACCCCTGATGTAGCCAGTCCTCCTGGAGCTGAAAGTAGACCCTGTAATAAGAGCCCTGTAAGCTCTTGGGGGATTGGCTACATCAAGGGGGTGTGACTTAATATGCAAAGGAGTATATTACTAGTATGCTACTAGCCCTCTTGAATCTCTGTCCCAAGGAATGCATTTTGTGAAAGAAAACCCCAAAGATTCCCAAAGGAACGGCTTAACTGCACAGAATATGCAGTTGTGTCTTGGGTTGGGTGTGTAGATAGGAAGAGGGAACCATGGCTCAGTGAAAGACTACCATCTTTTGAATACAAAAGGTCCCAGCTTCAGTCCCCAGCTTCTCCAGTGAAAAGGATTGAGCAGTAGGTGTCGTAAAAGACTTCTGCCTGAGATCCTGGAGAGCCATAGCCAGTCTGAGTAGAAAATGGTAGACCAATGGTCTGACTCAGCATAAGGCAGCTTCATGTGTGCATGTGGCTTACAAGATTTGGTCTCATCCCTAAATCAAACCTTCCTTCTGTCTTGCCATGTCACCATCAGTATCTTGGACTGCAGTATTTATGGGATGCTGTCAGGGGTCATTTCATATAAAAAATGGTGCTTGGAGCTCATTAGCACAGCTCATTTGCGTATGCCACACACCCCTGACATCACCAGAAGGTGTACTAGATTATACCAGCTCAGCATCTACCTTAAAGTGTTTCTTGAAGTATAATTGTCCAGTAAAATCTGGCTCCCATCATACTTTTTAAATTACTTTCTCCTATGTGGTCACAGTGGCATGATGAAGATTTCCATCTGTCTGCTTTATATGGTTTGGTTATCCCCCCCCCTCTTCTGTTTGTGGGGGAAAAATATTAGAAAGTTTGTCAAATCTTTGTGTTCAGCAAAATTCTCACAGGGGGTTTGAACAATGGAGCCAAGAAGCAAGTATTGATGGGAGGGCGGGGGGGAGAAAGAAAGAGTACAATAAAATTTAGAGCTACTGGAGTTCCATTCCTGTGAGCTCCTGCCCAAAATGAGGCCTGGATGCTGTTATCAGAAAGGATGTATCCACAGTTGGCATCAGGAGTGATTATTTTTCCTTGGGATTCCCTGATTAAAAAATTGATTGATAGAACAGGAGGTACTTGAAATAACAACAACAACAACAACAATAATAATAATAATTTTGCAAAGCCATGCCAGTGATAATGGAGCTACCTCTTTAATAGAATAATTGAACTGTTAGTTAATTTTACTTGTTATCTGTAGAAAAGGGCAGGGAGAAAAAAAAAATCCAAGCTATGAATATTCGTTCTTCAAATCATTAAAAAATAGCAACTTATCTCTCACGTGTTGATAATTATGTCCAGACACCTATTTGTTTTATATACATAAAATATATAAATGAAAGCAATAGAAAAGACAGTAAAATATACTTTACAAATCTGGTAATTTACAAAACATTGCACAATTGTCTGCTGTTCTCATAAGGAACTCTCCTTCTCTCTCTTGACCTTATTAACAGCAATTTGCTAATTGATAATTGATACCTTTATCTTTGTTAACTGCAGCGGCTGGTGTATCAACACTTTCCATTTGTGACAATCAATACAGTTGGCAATTAGTGTAGATAATGCATATCATTAATAATAATGGTAATTTTTTTTAAAAAAAATATGGCTTTCTACAATGGAGATTAGATTTCATTTATTGCCACATCAAGTTGATAGTATTTTCAAAGACTTTCCACCCTCACTGTAACTTGCCAGATCTATCATAAATAAAAACAAAAACCAAGCACTGAAATTCCCTATATTTCGTCAACTGTAGGAAGACTGTAGGAGATCTGAAGCAGAAGCCGAGTGGCACAAAATCATGAGCGCCGTCATATCAGGGGTTTCCAATGTGGTGCCCACTGGGTGCTATGATGCCTGCTGCCACTTTTCCTGGTGCCTACCAAGTGTTTTAAGAAATCGGGTGGGGCCAGATGTGACTTTTGTCTAGCAAGGCTTCTGATTGGCTGTTGGAGATTTGATTGTCTGTGGGGATTTTTAAAAACATTGCTTTGACAGCAGCTCCCACCACAGCACAAGGATCTTCATTATCTGACTGAATGCAAACTGTGGCCCCTGTTTTCTGATTGGTTCCTCCTCTCACAGCAGCCATTTTGCGGTGGGTATTTCAGGGCCGGATCTAGGGAGGGGTGGAGGGGGCGCTTGCCCTGGGCACTGATGGAGGGGGGCGCCAATTTGGGTATGCAGTCCATTCTATTCTATAGGCCCATAAGATAGAGTGGGCCCACAAGGCGGCATCATTTTTTAATTTTGCCCCCCCCCCCCTCAAAAAAATGTAGATTTGGTCCTGGGCATTTTGTGCCTGGGGCCACCACAGTGTGACAGTATTTCAAAGGTGCCCTCAGTCTCAAAAAGGTTGAGAACTCCTGATTCATAACAATGCAGTGTTCACAAATGGGTTACAGACATGAAACTGTATCCCCCCACATACTCTGCCTTTCTCACTACCAGGGCTTTTTTCATAGAAAAAGCCCAGCAGGAATTCATTTGTATATTAGGCCACACCCCCTGACATCACCATTGTTTAACACAGGACTTTTTATAGAAAAAGCACAGCAGGAACTTGTTTGCATATAAGCCCACACCCCCTGACACCAAGCCAGCTGGAACTGTATTATAAACATAAAATGACTTTTTAATGTATCTAAATTGCATAACAAATGACCTTCTGTCAATCCTGCCTTCATTTTACAAAACAGTTTTTTTAAAGGGGGTCCCTGTGTATTATTTTTATTTTATTGGAGACTAAATATGAGTGATATGAAGCATTCCCAACCATAAGCCTAATAAAGGAAACTTGACTACTAGACATTTAATGCATGAATATATGAAACCACCTTATATTGAATCAGGCCCTTGGTCTATCAAAATCAGCGTCATCCACTCAGACTGGCAGCAGCTCTCCGAGGTCTTAGACAGAGGTCTTTCACATCACCTCCAGTCTGACCTTTTTGGCTGAAGATGCTGGGGATTGAACCTGGGACTGTCTGCATGCCAAGCAGAAGCTTTACCACTGAGTCACAGCCTCTTCCAAAGACCATAGTGCTCTTTTTTGTTATATCTTTGTCAAAAGCTGAAGTGCTGCGCTGATCAGTAATTTATTGCAAACGCACGCTGTCTTGACATTTTCAGTGAGTTATCTACCATGATCCCAAGATCTCTCTCTTGGTCAGTCTCTGCCAGTTCACACCCCATCATCTTGTATTTGTAGCTGGGATTCTTGGCCCCAATGTGCATTACTTTCCACTGGGCCACATTGAACCGCATCTGCCACGTTGACGCCCACTCACCCAGCCTCAATAGATCCCTTTGGAGTTCCTCACAATCCTCTGGTTCTCACCACCCTGAACAATTTAGTGTCATCTGCAAACTTGGCCACTTCACTGCTCACTCCCAACTCTAAATCATTTATGAACAAGTTAAAGAGCATGGGACCCAGTACCGAGCCCTGCAGCACCCCACTGCTTACCATCCTCCACTGCAAAGACTGCCCATTTATACTCACTCTCTGCTTCCTATTAATTAGCCAGTTTTTGATCCACAAGAGGACCTGTCCTTTTACTCCATGACTCTCAAGCTTTCTAAAGAGCCTTTGATGAGGAACTTTATCAAAAGCTTTCTGGAAGTCAAGGTAAACAACATCTATTGGGTATCCTTTGTCCACATGTTTGTTCACCCCCTCAAAGAAATGTAACAGGTTAGTGAAATATGAACTGCCAATAAAATACGCCTTCAAAACTGCAGGTAGCAATGTAAGAACATTAGGAATGTTTTCAAAGCACAGACAAACCAGCAAGATCATAAGCCAAAACAGTCCTGGTTTGTGCATCCAGGCCTGAACTGCCCATGGTGTTCAATTCCATGGAGGTTTGGGTTGTATCCAAAGGTGGAAGAGGGAGCCACAGAACAAGGAGTCTAATGATTGGGTGCTCATGCAGAGGGCTCATGTTGGAGGAGAGAGTATTCTGTTGACCCTCTGCTTTGCTACTGTACCACTTCCAGAGAATATTTTTAACTGAAACAAAAGACCTTTGTTTGGATATGACAAACCATGGTTTGTCGGGACATGAACACATCTCAGGACCTTTGGGCTCATGCATAACCTCTTTCCCTCTCCTTCACCTAGCTAATGAATGTCCAGAAAGCATAGTTTGTGGTTATATCTGAACTATAAAATATAGTTCATGTTCTTCCCTTCAAGCCAGCAATCCCAACGGGTATCATTGTCATTTGGAATCCTGGTTTCTGGGGAAGAGCAGCAACTGCAGGGGTTGGATCCAGTCTATTATTCTACTAATGGAAGAGGAGTGCAATTTGCCCTCTTGTGTTGTTCTTGGGGGGGGGGGGGTACTTTGTTACTGAGTAGCAGCATTTGGGGGACATCAGTGGACTGCAGAGGGAGAGGAGATGTGAGAAAATCCTGTTCCACAAAGGGAAGTGCCTCCTGTTAGCAGAAAGTTTAGCCTAGATCCATCTATTGGTGGTGGTTTGGGATGTAACAACAAACTCTAGCTTGTAAGAAAGATGGACAACTTTATTTTATTTATTTCATTATAGCCCATTCCCCCCCCACACACAAATTGGCTCAGAGTGGGTAACACCATAATAAAACACAATATACAATCCAAAACATTCGTAGTTCTAATACAAAATACAGTAAAACAATGGAATGCAATCAAAAATACAAGTAATAAATGCCATAAAATCTCAGGGGGAGTAAGTATCTAAAAACTGTCTGTAGCAACAGAAAATGGGGAGGAGAAAGGGGAGAAGAAGGAAGGATGACAATTAAGATGGAAAACCATCACTGCCCTCAACCATACACCTGGGGGAGCAACTCTGTCTTACAGGCCCTGCCTAACAGCTTTAGATCCTTCAGGGCCCAGATCTCACCTGGAAGAGTGTTCCACCAGGTAGATTTAGATCAGCTGGATGCTCTTGGGGCTAGGGTTCACCAGATTTTTTTTTGTCACTTGAGCACAGTGCTCTTTTGGGGGGGGGCAGGGGGGTTATCAGGAGAGGCAGACCTGAAGATATGTTGGTCCCAGACCATTTAAGTCTTTAAATCTTAGTACCAAACCTTGAACCTGATCCAGTACTCAATCTGGAGCCTGTGCAGCTGGCAGAGCACTGGTTGAATACGAGCTCTGAAGGATATTCCCATAAGAACACACACAGCTGCATTCTAGACCAGTTGCAATTTCTGGGTAAGTTGCAGGAGTAGCTCTACATAGAGCAAGTTATAGTAGTCTAACCTGGAGGTGAACATTGCATGGATCACTGTGGTTCTTTGCATGGATCAGGGGTGACAGGAAGGGAACCAACTGCTTAACCTGGTACAGATGGTAAAATACCAATTCAACTACATTTATGACCTGGGTCTCCATTGAAAAGGGGACATCCAGGATCACACCCAGTTCTTTAATGGCCAGTACACTGTAAAGAGCTGGGAGCTGGCATCCCAGCCCTGCATTCCCCTCACACAGCTACAGAACCTCCATCTTCAATGGATTTAATGTCAGTCAGCTCTGTTTTAGCCAACCAACCACAGCCCTAAATCCCTTGACCAAACTATCTGGAATAGTGTTTGGCCAGGTGCCCATCAACATATACAGCTAGGTGTCATCAGCAAACTTGTGACACCCAAGACCAAAACTCCGTAATGGGGCACATAAAAATGTTTACCATTGTGGAGTGGATTCCAAGGAGTATCCAGGTGAAACCTAGGGTTGCCAGGTCTGACTCATGAAATATCTGGGGACTAGAGCCGGGAAGAAGGGTGTGACAAGCATGATTGAACTCTGATGGGAGTTCTGGCCATCACATTTAAAGGGACTGCACACCTTTTAAATGCCTCCCCTCCATTTGGAAATAATGAAGGATAGGGGCACCTCCTTCTGGGACTCATAGAATTGGACCCCAGGTCCAATATTTTTGAAATTTTGGGGGTGTTCTGAGGAGAGTGCCTGGATGCTATGCTGAAAATTTGGAGCCTTTACTTCAAAAAACAGCCCCCCCCCCCCAAGCCTCAGATACCCACAGATCAATTCTCTACTATACCCTTTGGGAATCAGTCTCCATAGAGTATAATGGAGTGCCCAGAAGACATTTCCCTCCCCCCCCCTCCGCTTTCTGATGACTCTAAAGTGGGAGGATGGCCTCCAAACCAGGAGAACCCCTGCCCTCAACTAGGGATTGGAAACCCTAGAAACCCTCTCCCCTTAATTCTCCAGCTACACTCAAGAGAAGAGGAGAAAGGTGGGGAAGAGGTAGTTTGAGGTTGCCTGAACCTGATTAACCAACACTGAAGTCCTCAAGAGGGCGGAGGTTACAAGCATCGAAGCACTGCTGTTGAAGACGCAGCTGCGCTGGGCAGGGCATATTTCTAGGATGGAAAACCACCGCCTTCCCAAGATTGCTCTGTATGGCGAACTTTCCACCGGCCATCGAAATAGAGGGGCACCAAAGAAGAGGTACAAGGACTCCTTGAAGAAATCCCTTGGCACCTGTCGCATCAACCATCACCAGTGGTCTGACCTAGCCTCAGATCGCAAAGCATGGAGGCACACCATCCACCAGGCTGTCTCTTCCTTTGAGAACGCACGCATAGCTGGTCTTGAGGACAAAAGGAGATTGAGGAAGAATGGCACTGCTACAGCACCAACCCCAAATCAGACTTTTCCCTGCAGCCACTGTGGCCGGATCTGCCTGTCCCGCATTGGTCTTGTCAGCCACCAGCGAGCCTGCAGCAGACGTGGACTACTGCACCCTTCTTAAATCTTCGTTCGCGAAGTCAAGCCGAGAGAGAGAGAGAGAGAGAGAGAGAGAGAGAGAGAGAACCTGATTAACACAATAACAAACTATAGTTTGTTAAGACTGAATGCTGTTTGAGATTTGTCTTAGCACAGCCTACATAGGCGAAGTTGTCTGAAAGCCTCTGGTTTAAGCTATGCAAGTAATCATTTTGTGCCCTGTGAATATTCTACTGGGGAAGCAAAAGAGAAAATACAATATACAGTAGAATTAGCTTTTTATTTAGCCATTTCTATTGTTCCATACCCAGGTCGTGACCTCTCACCTCTTGTTTATTTCTTTCCATGTTGACCTTTCACTGCAGCACTGGGCTAATTTTGTGCTCCAGTGACCAAGAATGGGAATTTGTCACTTTATTCAAAAAGGAATGACTATAGGTATGTCTGGCATTCTCAACAGGCTTAACTCTTTCCAGACTAAAGCGTTCAGCTGTCCGACTGATCTTTATTAGGAAATGTCTTTTTCTGAAGTTGTGCTCTCTCTATTTTTTTTCCCTTTTCCAACAAAAGAAACTTGCTTCTTTTGTCAAAAAGAAATCAGCCCCCCTCCCCATCTTCTTTTTTCCTGCAGAGAGCCCGGTACAATTTTCTTTGTTGCTAAACACAATGAACAAAACAGAAGAAAAAATGACAGGCCAAAAGTTCTGCACAATTTGAATGGATTCAAAGGAAAGACCTCTGTTAGAGATGAGAAATAGATGCTATTGTCCCTTCATTGTCCTTTGTACATTTCCCCCCTCCGTACTAGTTTGGATTTTGAAGAAAATAATGTGGTCAATAGATGTCTTCCATTTGTCTTTCACCCGTCGTACGTAAGGTCCTTTTGAGAAGGAAAAATAATGCAAGTTATATTTTTATATACATACAACACAGACACAGAGTAATGTAAAAATAGGATTGCCACGTCTGTGTTGGAAAATACCCAGGGACTGGGGGTGGGGCTGGAAGAGGGTGGGGCTTGGGATGGGAGGGAAGGGGCCTCAGCACAGTACAATGACAGAGAGTCCACTCTTCAAAGCAGCTTTTTTCTCCAGGGGAGCTGATTTCTGCCAACTGGAGATCAGTTGTAAAAGCAGGAGATCTCCAGGCCCCTGACAACACTAAAAACATTGGGTGAAGTCTGAGGGTCAAATTATGTGCCACAGAACCATTGCCAACTTGTCTGCTCCTTTATAGAGTCATTGCCATTAGAACTTTGGTTTATGAGCGTGGACAGCCAGGTTCAAATCCTCATTCAGCCACGATGCTTCTGTGGGTAACCAGTTTCTTATAGCCTATGCTATCTCACAAGGTTATTATTTCAAAGCCATTTCCATCTCCATTCCATAGTTTGTAGTTATATCTGAACTATAAAATATAGAAAGGTTAAAATGCTTGGGGCTCTTTAGCTTGGAGAAACGTCGGCTGAGGGGTGACATGATAGAGGTTTACAAGATTATGCATGGGATAGAGAAGGTAGAGAAAAAAAGTTATTTTCTCCCTTTCTCACAATATGAGAACTTGTGGATATTCAATGAAATTGCTGAGCAGTCAGGTTAGAACGGATAAAAGGAAGTACTTCTTCACTCAAAGGGTGATTAACATCTGGAATTCACTGCCACAGGAGGTGGTGGCAGCTACAAGCATAGACAGCTTCAAGAGGGGATTGGATAAACATATGGAGCAGAGGTCCATTAGTGGCTATTAGCCACAGGGTATAGATGGAACTCTCTGTCTGGGGCAAGTGATGCTCTGTATTCTTGGTGCTTGGGGGGGACACAGTGGGAGGGCTTCTAGTGTCCTGGCCCCATTGATGGACCTCCTGATGGTGCCTGGGGTTTTTTTTGGCACTGTGTGGCAGAGTGTTGGACTGGATGGGCCATTGTTCTTAAGGCACAGTCAAATGCTCACATCTGTTCCAAAAAGCTACCACTGGTGGTCCTCCCAATGGTGCTTGGGTTTTGGCCACTGTGTAACAAAGTGTGTTGGACTGGATCGGTCATTGGTCTAATCAAACATGCCTTCTCTCTTGTGTTCTTATGCTTGCACGGTAATAGATTTCCCATTGGAGTTTTATCCTCAGCAAGCAAGCATGTGCTCATACGTTGATCTTTCACATTTATTGCCATTCCCTTAGGCTGCAATTGTTCACCCCACAATAATTCTTCTTGCAATACATGGACTGGAATTAGTACAGCCTTTCTTCCCAGCTACTTCCTGTTGAGCGGCCCTATGTTGAGCAGTGGGGTGTGCAGTGAGATGGAAGGGGAAGCCCAAAGTCCAACTCCCCCCCCCCCTTCATCTCTTTTCCATGGCAACCAGACCAAGAAGACTGACCCTTGGTGGTACAGCTGAGGCCCAAACCTCTCCTGATAGCCAGAAGGATCATCTTGTAACTCTGCTTGGCAGCATGGGAATGTGTGCCTTGTAACAGCAGAACTGCTTGTCCAAAGTTCTGTTTATGCCATCCATGGCCAAAACAGGTCAAGGCTGGTTTTATGCAAGCGACAGAACAGATCTCTCTGGTGCAGTTGACAGCAAGTGACAGGGGCATCTTGCACTGTTCAGTTTAGTTATGTAATTAGGGAAATTTACATGAAATCAATCATGGAATCATAGAAAGTATTGCAGCTCCTTGATCTAAGTATCGAAAGCAAATACTTTCTTTACATGGTTGACCTTTGTCAGCTTCATGTAAATTGAACTGATGATGAGTCATTGAGCTAGCAAATTAGCTTCTCATAGTTGTTGACAGGGTCAGCAGGAAATCTGCTGCATTTTTAACAGCAACAGCAACAAAAATTGAGCGGATCTTTTAGGTACCGCATTATTACATACTTGCTGCATGTAGCCTTCATCTCTAATAACACTCCAATATCCCAAAGATTGAAGTGGGAAGAAAAGCATTATACTATTGTTTGGATAACTGCTTGTTGAAAGCATTAATCCATTTATACACAATCTAAAGCTGATTTATTTATTTTTTTGCTTCCAAAGTGTACCTTACTAATGATGCTCTGCTGCATATTGATTCTGGAGATGCAACATGGCTGAACTGTAGCTTAGCAATAAGCTGCATGCTTTTTGTGTAGAAAGTTCTGGGTTCAGTTGCTATTATATCCAATGAAGGATGTACTACAAAGAATTGCATGTTCATCCCTTCTTTGCACATGTGCATTTTTGATGCGTTCTTTAAAAAGACTGAAGTTTGATACTCGGCGTTGTCTGCTTTACCAGTGAAGTCAATTGCATCTATTCATGAAGTGATACAAGAAATGATAACAAAATTAGTTTGAGGTGGTGGCACAAGACTGGTAGCTGTGGGGAAAAAATGTTCTTATACTACTAGACACATCTAATTTTCTTAGTCACATCTGAACTACTCAGCAAATGACTGGCTACCTGATTATGACTAGCAAGCAGATCATAAGCCAAACTGGCAGATGATCAAACAAAATTAGTTCCCCAGTGAAGGATCTCAGATAGTAAATGTCTGACCCAACATGTTACCACCCAGTTTCTTTATTATTCTGCTTAGTCAACTTATAATTCCCTTATCTGTTGGATAACCTATTGGAATGGATGGAATCTAATTACATTCTTTGCTGGGAGCAAATTGGCTTCAGAAGAGGTTGTTCTATTTTAGCCCATTGATCCTCTTCCATTTAGCCAAAAAATATACTTCACTTTCGGAAGGAGTTCTTTATGCAGTCCTTCATGGAACTTAAGGGGGCATTTGACAGCATTTGTAGATAAAAACTTTGGAACAAATTAAGGAAATCTACTATGGATAGATGACTACTGTGGTTGATAGAAAATCTTCATATTGGCCAGAGTTTTCAAGTCGGTTGCAGTGTCTGTCCGAAGCTTTTCCATTGACAAGGGAGTCCAGCAGGGGTGCTTGTTAGCTCCATTCTTATTTTAATTTAAATTCTTTATCCAATTTCCTTGACGAAAACTGTCACCTTCCCTGTATAGCTGGCCTAGGGGTCCCATACTTACAATGCAGTTCTGCTGTCCTGCTCTCACGTTGGACTCCAGAGGATGTTGAACAAATTTACTATTTACTGTCATTCTGAAGATCTAGAAATTAATTATGGTAAATACAAAGTACTCCTCTTTCAGAAGAAAAGGAACCCTCCCTTATACTGATTGTCCATTGATAAGATAAGAATCCAACAAGTGAAGGAATTTTTGTATAGTTTTCACATAGTTGGTCCTTTCATCAAAAAGCTTGTACTGAAGGCATCCTAAACTTCTTTAAGTACCACAGAGGATGACATATATCCAGGGCAACTAATGTTTTCAATATGAAAATTGTCCCGATTCTGCTTTTTGGAACAGCCATCTAGATCCAAGCAGTCAAAGAAGCCTTAGACTCAGGTGTGGCCCAAGGCTGTCTGGCACCCTAGACAAGGCTAACTTCTGGCGCCTCCCACCCTGCATTGATAACATCACTGAGGCACATGGGGGGCTCCCAATTTGGTGCCCTCAGAAGGCCAGCACTCTAGGCAATTGTCTAGTTTGCCTAGTTGCAGGGCCGACCCTGCTTAGACTTCCCCCTACTTCGTTTCCTTCATATGTTGACCAACACACCAAAATGTAAAGCTGGAGTGTCCCCACAAGCAGAATTGGAGACTAAAGCTTGGCAACTGGCCTTCAGTTTGTACCTTAAAGTGTTTTATAGCAACTCTAGATACCTATGTTTATTAAAAGAGTGGCCTGGGACCCACATATCTTTGGGACTGCCTCCTTTGGTATGTCCCCAGGAGATTATTATGCTCAACTGAGAACGATCTACTGGTGACCCCTGGCCCCAAAGCTTTTTCAGTCCTGGCTTTGACTTGGTGGAACTCTCTGCCAAACATCACCAGGACCCTGTGGGACTAAAAGCAATTCCACAGGACCTGTGAGGCAGAAATATTCCATCAGGCTTTTGGTTGAGGACAATAATGGTTTTCCATCATGGCTGGTACTCTCCTCTTTTCATCCATCATTTTTTTTTCATTTCTGCCTCCTGCTTACCCTGCCTACAAGGTGGCAACATAGTCCAGAATGGGCTTAACATCAAAACAGTGATGCCATAGAATCACAGAGTTGGAAGGGACCTCCAGGTCATCTAGTCCAACCCCCTGCACAATGCAGGAAACTCACAGATACCTCCCCCTAAATTCACAGGTTCTTCATTGTTGTCAGATGGCCATCTAGCCTCTGTTTAAAAACCTCCAAGGAAGGAGAGCCCACCACCTCTCAAGGAAGTCTGTTCCACTGAGGAACAGCTCTAATGGTCAGGAAGTTCTTCCTAATGTTGAGCCGAAAAGTCTTTTGATTTAATTTCATCCCATTGGTTCTGGTCCTACCTTCTGGGGCCACAGAAAACAATTCTGCACCATCCTCTATATGACAGCCCTTGGAGATGGTGATCATATCACCTCTCAGCCGCCTCCTCTCCAGGCTAAACATGCCCAGCTCCTTCAACCTTTCTTCATAGGACTTTATCTCCAGACCCTTCACCATCTTTGTTGCCTTCCTTTGTCTATATCTTTTTTAAAATCTGGAGATTATTTTTTGTACTGTATGACTTATTAGTTTTAACAAATGTTGGGGGTGGGGGGTTGATGTTTATCACTTCTGTTGTACATCGCCCAGAGCCCTGTGCATTTGGGGATTGGGCAATCCATAAATTTAAAATATGAATGGAAGATTCGAATGAATCCTTTTGGTCCAAGTTTCTTGACACAACCTGGACATAATTCAGGGCCTGGAACCTGCAGCTGTTAAGTCCTATATCAGGAATAATATCCAAGAAAGGGATTACTTGAGCATTTGGGCTTGTGCCCACAGGATTTATCTTCTGGAATTTTTGGTATTCCTCCACCATAATTCTGCCTTCCTATGCATTTTCTCTAAAGATCGCAAATACTTTAGAGCTTTCTTATTAACTTGATTGAATTGCAGCCCACTCCTGTTATTAAGGGAAGATTAAGAAAGATTCCTTACTCAGACCATGATCTTGTGCTATCATAGAAACTCAGGACATTCTGAATCAGGGTTCTAATCTCAGACATATGCTGTTAGTCATGTTCTGGTACAGCAGTCACCTTCTGCTCTGGTTTTCAGTGTTCTAGGTCAGCTTTATGAAGTCCCTCTCCACTTAGGCCAGCATTTACATGCTTTAGCAATGGAAGATTAATGGAGCAATCTTATGTAGAGCTACTTCAATGGAAGACTAAGAGAAACAATAGGGCTTTCCCTGAATGTGAAGCAGAGGCAACTTGCCCTGTACAACAAGTGTAAGAACACACTTCTGCTCCAGTACAGCAATAAATCCTTTGCATGTTTGTAAGTTTAAGTCCATCCATAGGAAAGAGGCAGCTGGGAAATTTCTGTTTTAAAATCAAGCAGTTTATTCATCTAAAACAAGCACCAGCTAACTCACCTCTTTACTTACCAACACATTGCAACCAAATGCCTATCTTCTCACCCCTCTAGGGGGACTTTACATAATTGTGCTGGTCTTCTGAATCTATTTTGCTTGCGTGCCAATATGTTAGCCAACTCTGTTGTTTCTTCTAATATTTGGCATTTGCTTTTGAATTATGCTTGTCCATCTGTTATTTGTCCTTTTCATGGTGCATTCTGCCCATTTCATTTGTTCCTCTTGGTTTTTCTCAACATTTGTTTTTCCCCCACCATCCCAACACCAAAAATTCTACCAGCATTAAAGTTGCTTAGGAATTGGTTTCCATCCAAGATCTTTGAATTTCTATACTTTTTTGGCCCATAGAGACATGAAGTGCAGTTTAGTAATTTTCAATTCAGTACTTAAGTGGCCTTCTGGGCATTCCCTTTTAGAATCTTGAAAGATGATTCAAATACAAAGACTCAGCCAGGGGGTTTTGGGGGAGTGGGAGGGGAGGGAGATGCTGTGTTCATGGGCTGGGGCCATGGACTTGTACCTCAAAGTCCAGCCCAGATAGCACTACTGTCTAGGGACTGGGGATATGACCTTTATGTGTGGAGAACAGGAGATGAATCTGCAGATGTGTCCCTGTCATTGACCGATGACTGAAGTTTGAAAAGGTGATATCACAGAGGTTGTAAAGTAAAGGAACGTGGTCAACTGAGCTGCACCAACTGCCCAAATTGGTGGCCCACAGACTTCCATTCCTTTGCATCCCCTGCAGTGGTGATAGCCTGTCATTGCGCCCTTCCAAGATGACAGCTGTGTTGTACCTGTGTGCCATCTACTATTATTCCAAGGGTAGTTTGTACACGAGAGGACTGACTTCTGGATGGCTGACTGCAGCGCTCACATTTGGGAGCAGGGGGCTGCCAAATTATTCCTACCATGCTACTATGCGGTTATATCCTTGACTGTGGTCTTCAGCTCTTCATTGACTTGTTGATTTCATCTAGATCCTCCATGTTATGCCTTCAGGTAGGATCTCTCTGTAGCTGAGTGGTTACCTGCTCACCCCTTTTCCTCCACATGCATTTGGCCAGATACTCCCTCTATCAAGTAGAATCTCATGCCACAGCCCAAGAGACCCAGCCGCTTCACAGTCAAATATGTACATTGGAAACATTCCATCCAAATGGAAAGTGTTTCAGCTACTGTTTTGAAAATGCCCTTACATCCATGGCAAGGTTAGGATCCAAAATAACACTGCCCTTGAAGTAAGCAATGCGCATTTGTGAATAGCACTAGGGAAATAAGCACAAGAAGGCTGGGAGTGTCCAATTTAGATGGAACATCAGGAATCACACAAGGGACAACAGGAGTCTGTATTATTTGGGAGGAGAAGAGCTTCTGCCCGAGAAAAAATACTAAGGTCCAGCTGTGTTTTACGCAGTGGTCAAACAGTTGCCCTGGAGGGTCAACAAACAGAGCATACAGGCCTTCCCCTGATGTTGTCATAAAAAGATGCTGCAACTGTACCATGGTCCTGAACTGTATTGGGCCCCTGTGCACTTGGGAACTGAGTTGAAGTTAGAGCTCCTGGACCTCAGAGCTGGATTAACAATTAGGCTAAGTAGGCACTGGCCTATGGGCCCCCATGCCTTCAGGAGCCCCAGACTGGCTTTCACCCCATTTTCCCCTCTGCTTGCAGCCCTCCCAGTCTGCATGTGCAGCCAGCAACTGAGCTGTTCTTTGCCTGATTTGCCTGGTGTGGCTGCTGCGGGCATCACCAAGTTTGCCTCTCTTTGCCTCTCCTCCACAGCTTAGTAAAAGGGGTTTTTAAGAGGGGGCTGCAGCAGGGGCTGTGAATGGTGGGGCAGGTGCTCAGACTCAGAGGTAATTTATAAAGGGGCCCCCAAGATTTCAACTTCCTTGGGGCCTCCACAGGGTTTAATCCAGCACTGTTGGACCTCATTCGTTCTTTGGACTTGGGTATGGACCTGTGGAAAGATTAACTTGTAGGCAGGCCTTTAGAACATTGGCAGGTGTACTGATAGGTTTATCTTCAATTGGTAATTACATCGAGTTGTAAATGACAAGTTGTAAAAGTTGATGGCAAAGCAATGTCAGCAAGCCAGTATTGCACAGCCTAACTAGGCAGTAGAAAAGAACACAGTGACCAATTCACAACAGCATACACTGGTGATGATGTCACTTCTGGTGTAAACCAGAAGTGACATCACTGTGTCACTGCCAACATCACTGTGAGGGAACTGGCAACCCAAAGTGTAATTCAATTGGACTGTGAGAAAAAGAATGTGCAAAAAGCTGATTGTGCTGTACTGCATAGAGAGAACATAAGAACATAAGAGAAGGCACATTGAATCAGACCACTCTGTGTCACACAGTGGCCCAAAAAAAAAAAACAAGTGCCATCAGTAGGTTCACAAGTGGGTCTAGAAGCCCTCCCACTTTGCCCCCCCCCAAGCACTAAGAATACAGAGCATCACTGCCCCAAACAGTTCCAATAATATACTGTGGCTAATAGCCACTGATGGACCTCTGCTCCATATATTTATCCAGTCCCCTCTTGAACCTTTCTATGATTGTAGCTGCCACCACCTCCTGTGGCAGTGAATTCCACATGTTAATCACCCTTTGGGTGAAGAAGTACTTCCTTTTATCCATTCTAACCCATTCATTGAATGCCCACAAGTTCTTGTGTTGTGAGAAAGGAAGAAAAGTACTTATTTCTCTACTTTTTCCATCCCATGCATAATCTTGTAAACCTCTTTCATGTCACTCTGCAGTCGACGTTTCTCCAAGCTAAAAAGCCCCAAACGTTTCTTCATAGGGAAAGTGTTCCAACCTTTTAATCATTCAAGTTGCCCTTTTCTGGACTTTTTCCAATGCTATAATATCCTTTTTGAGGTTCAGTGACCAGAATTGTACACAGTATTCCAAATGAGACCGCACCATCGATTTATACAGGGACATTCCAATATTGGCTGATTTGTTTTCAATTTCCTTCCTAATAATTCTCAGCATAGCATTGGCCTTTTTTATTGCAATCGCACACTGTCTTGACATTTTCAGTGAGTTATCTACCACGACCTCAATATCTCTTTCTTGGTCAGTCTCTGCCAATTCACACCCCATCAACTTGTATTTGTAGCTGGGATTCTTGGCCCCAATGTGCATTACTTTGCACTTGCCACATTGAACCTCATCTGCCACGTTGATGCCCACACACCCAGCCTCAACAGTTCCCTTTGGAGTGCCTCACAATCCTCTCTGGTTCTCACCACCCTGAACAATTTAGTGTCATCTGCAAACTTGGCCACTTCACTGCTTACTCCCAACTCCAAATCATTTATGAACAAGTTAAAGAGCATGGGACCCAGTACTGAGCCCTGCAGCACCCCACTGCTCACCATTCTCCACTGCAAAGATTGCCCATTTATACTCACTCTCTGCTTCCTATTAATTAGCCAGTTTTTGATCCACAAAAGGACCTGTCCTTTTACTCCATGACTCTCAAGCTTACTAAGGAGCCTTTGATGAAGAACGTTATTAAAAGCTTTCTGGAAGTCATGGTAAACAACATCTATTGGGTCCCCTTTGTCCACATGTTTGTTCACCCCCTCAAAGAAATGTAACAGTTTAGTGAGGCAAGATCTTCCCTTACAGAACCCATGCTGAGTCTTCCTCAATAACTTGTGTTCATCAATGTGCCTACTCATTCTGTCCTTGATAATGATTTCTACCAACTTTCCTGGTATTGAAGTCAGATTGACTTGCCTGTAATTTCCCAGATTTCCTCTGGAACCCTTTTAAAAGTTAGGAGTGACATTTGCTACCTTCCAGTCCTCAGGAATGGAGGCAGATTTCAATTAAAGATTACATATTTTTGTCAGGAGATCCACAAGTTCACCTTTGAATTCTTTCAGAACTCTTGGATGTATGCCATCCGGACCTGGTGACTTGTTAGTTTTTAATTTGTCTATCAGTTGTAGGACCTCCTCTCTTGTCACCTCAATCTGACTCAGGTCTTTCAACACCCCTTCCAAAATTAGCACTTCTGGAGCTGGCAAACACTTCTCATCTTCCACAGTGAAGACGGAGGCAAAAAATGCATTCAGCTTCTCAGCCATTTCCCTATCCTCCTTCAGTAATCCTTTTACCCCTTGCTCATCCAAGAGCCCCACTGCTTCCCTGGCTGGTTTCCTGCTTCTAATATATTTGAAGAATTTTTTATTGTTGGTCTTTATGTTTTTTGCAATATGCTTCTCATAATCCCTTTTTGCCTGCCTGATCACAGTCTTGCATTTGATTTGCTGCAGCCTGTGTTCCCTTTTATTAATCTCACTTGGACTAGCTTTCCACTGCTAAAAGGAATCCTTCTTACCTTTTACAGCTTCCGTAACTTTGTTTGTTACCATGCAGGCCTTTTCTTATACCTGTTTGTGCCTTTCCTAACTTGTGATATATATTTTACCTGAGCTTCTAGGATTGTAGTTTTAAATAGCCTCCAAGCTTCCTGTTATGTCTTGAACCATAAGCTGATGTACCGCATGGCGATCGCTACAAAGGCGACCCAGGGGCCCCGGATGTAGCTCGCTATACGCCCCGCCCATCAAGATCTGTGGCAGGAAGTTTGACTGGTCAGGATTGGACTGGTCAGACTGGAGGGCAGTTCCGGGGAATGTATATAAGCAGGACCCGGCCCGCGTGTTCCCTCTCTTGTAATGTACCACTGAATAAAGCATGTTGCCTTCAAACCGTCTTGCAACTCAGTACATTACAGTGGTGACGAAGGTGGGATGCTAGCCAGGTAACTCCCAAAGAGGACCTTTGCGGAGCTGGCCGGAGACGGAGAAGGCACGCTGTCCAAGGAGACGGAAGCGCCCGCTGACGCAGCAACCATGGCTAACCCGAGCAGAGCGACGGGTCGCCTCGAAGAGTTCAACCCCGCTAAACCGGAAAGGTGGGAGACCTACACGGAGCGGGTTGATTGCTACCTTTGAGCAAACATGATAACGGACGACAGCCGGAAAAGAGATGTGCTCCTGAGCGTCTGCGGAGAGGCCACATTCGAGATCGCCAAGGGTCTCTCGGCCCCCACGAGACTCACGGAGAAGACGTATGAGGAGATAGTCCGACTCCTCATGGGGCACTTCTTGCCCCAGCCCTCAATCATCGCCCGCCGATTCCTCTTTCACAAGAGGGACCAAGAGGCAGGAGAGATGGCAGCCGAATACCTGGCCGCTCTCCGCCAAATAGCAGGAAACTGTAGCTTTGACAAGCTAGAGGAGGCCCTGAGGGACCATTTTGCCTGGGGCCTGAGGGACGAAAGACTACAGCAGAAGCCCTTCACAAAGAAAGAGCTCACCCTCCAGGGTGCCTTCAACGAGGCCACAGCATTTGAGAGAGCCATTAAAGCTTTCCAAAACCCGAGGGCAGAAGCCATCCACCAGGAGGAGATGGCACAGAGCCACCCAGAGGAGGAGGAGATGCACCAGCTATGCCGCCCACCAGGGATGGGACCGAGAGCGACCCAGCAGCCATGAGCGACAGAGAAACCAACCATCACCAAGTGCGCAAGCTGCGGGGAACCAAACGAGCGTCGGGACTGCCCCTATCGCAACGTGGACTGCAGGAACTGCGGGAAATTGGGCCACATTGCGCGGGTTTGCAGGGCCAAGGCCGGCCGCAGATGCCAGTCCACCAACCAAAATTCAAACGAGGACTACTCGACCGCCTCGACCAGCCTGCAGGTAATGAACTTGCCCAGCAATACCCCCGACAAGGTCAAGGTATCGATCAGGATTGAGGGAAGCCCCTGCCTGATGGAACTGGACTCAGGCTCCTCCATCTCCATAATTTCGGAGGAGTCCCTAAGAAAACTGTGCCCACGTGGCCGGCCTAGGCTGCGACCGGCTGGTTTCATACTACGGGACTTCCAAAAGAACCCCATACAGATCCTGGGATGGGCCACGGTGAGGGTGGAGTTTAAGAGCTTTAGGGGGTAACTGGATATACTGGTGGTCAAACGCCAGCTCACCACACTGCTGGGCCTGGCCTGGTTTCAACCGTTGGGAATTCAGATCATGGGGGTGCAGCAGCTGGGGACGCAAGGGTTTGAGCACGTGTGTAGGGAATTTCTGGAGGTGTTTGATGGGGCCCTAGGGTGCTACAAGGGCCCTCCCATATCCTTACCCCTCGACCCCCACGTGCGGCCAATGCGGCTAAAGGCCAGACGGGTTCCGTTCACTCTGAAGCCCAAAATCAAAGCAGAGCTGGACCGCCTCACAGCCCAGGGAGTGCTAGAACCGGTTTACTACACCACATGGGAAATCCCGATAGTAACCCCGGTGAAGCCAAATGGGGACGTGCGCATATGCGCCGACTACAAGTGCACCATAAACAAGGCACTACAAAATAACCCCTACCCCGTCCCAGTAGTCAGTCACGTTTTGGCAGCACTAGCGGGGTCAAAAAATTTTGGGAAGCTGGACTTGGCCCAGGCATACCAGCAGCTCCCAGTGGATGCCGAGACGGCGGAAGCCCAGACCATAGTGACCCACAGGGGGGCTTTCAGGGTGCGGTGGTTGCAATTTGGGGTGAGTGTGGCTCCGGGGGTCTTTCAGAGCCTGATGGATTCTCTCCTCAAAGGGATCCCCAGGGTACAACCGTTTTTCGATGACGTTCTGATTGCCGCACCAGATGCGGAGGAGTTCAGCAACCGGCTGTGAGAGGTCCTCCGCAGGTTCCAGGTGGCCAGACTGAAAGTCAAGCATGAAAAGTGTTCCCTCGGGGTGCCGAGGGTGGAGTTCTTGGGGTTTGCGGTGGACGCTGCAGGGATCCACCCGACGGCTGACGAAACCAAGGCCATTATGGAGGCCCCAGGCCCCACGTGCAGGGCGGAGCTACAAAGTTTCTTGGGGTTATTAAATTTTTATCATTCGTTTTTGCCCCACAAAGCAGCCTTAGCAGAACCCCTCCATAGGCTCTTAGATAAAAACGCCCCGTGGGTCTGGGAAAATAATCAGGCAGCCGCTTTTCAGGCGGTCAAGGAGCTCCTCGTATCCAATAACGTGTTCCACCATTTTGATGAAGCCCTGCCGGTGGTCTTAGCGTGCGATGCGTCACCACACAGGGTGGGCGCCATCCTGGGTCACCAACTCCCGGATGGGAGGGAGGTCCTGATAGCATATTATTCCAGAACCCTGACTCCCGCAGAGTGCAGATTGATAAGGAGACCTTGGCAATCGTGGCGGGGGTGCATAAATTTAATGACTACCTGTACGGTAGACATTTTACGATCACCACGGATCACAAGCCGCTCCTGGGACTCCTCCCCCCAGACTGCCAGATGCCACAGATTCTGTCACAGCGCGTCCTGCAGTGGAATCAGTTCCTGAACTCTTACTCGTATGCCCTGGTCCACCGCCTGGGCAAGGCGATGGGTCACGCGGACGCCCTTAGTTGCCTTCCGCTGCCCTCCATGGACCCAGCCCCAGCCCCAGCCCACCATGTGATGCTCATTGAAATGCTACTGGAGAGACTCCTCCATGCCGCCAAGGTAGTGAAGGTCATGGGGCGGGACAAAATACTCGCACGGGTTCTCGACTGGGTGGGGAGTGGATGGCTCGAGGGAAAACAGGCCGAAGAATTCAGGGCATTCACATCTCGCAGGGAAGAACTCTCCTCGCACAAGGGGTGTCTGCTCTGAGGAAGCAGGGTGGTAGTTCCCCTCCCCCCCCATTGCGGAAACAAGTGCTAGAGGCCCTACATGAAACTCATACTGGGATTGTACAGATGAAGGCCCTAGCACGCAGTTATGTATGATGGCCGGGGATGGATAAGGAGATCAAGGGGTGGGTTCGTAGGTGCCAAGCCTGCCAGGAGTCCCGGCCCGAACCACCCTGAGCCCCGGTCCACCGCTGGGAAGCCCATAGGAGGCCATGGTCTAGGTTACATATTGACTTTGAAGGGCCCTTTCAGGGCCAAATATTCTGCATTCTGGTGGACGCTTACACCAAGTGGTTGGAAGTTATCCCATTAGTCTCCACCTCAATGGTGGCAGCGGTCCAAGCGTTGCGCAGGGTCCTTTGCACACACGGGATTCCTGACACCATCGTCTCGGATAATGGGACCGCATTCACCTCCCGGGAATTCCGGGAGTTCTTGCAGAGATACCTAATAAAACATATACGGTCCGCCCCCTTCCATCCGGCCACCAACAGCCAAGCAGAGTGGATGGTACGCACCACTAAAGAGGCCCTGGGATGCATAGTAAAGGGGGACTGGGACCACCCCCTGGCCACCTTCCTATTTGACAATAGAATCACCCCCAACCCAGTCATAGGGGTGAGCCCAGCAGAGTTAATGGGAAGGAAGCTGATCACAAGGTTGGACCGGTTGCATCCTGCCCGGGCCACCGATCTCCGCAGCTCTCCCAAGATCAGGGAAGCGGCTAGGGGGTTCTTTCTGGGGGATCCGGTATACGCAAGGAACTATGCCAGCAGCCCAGAGTGGGTAGCGGGTCAGGTGCTGTGCGTGACTGGGTCCCGCCACTACGACGTCTCCACGGAGGGGGGCCAAATCCTGCGGAGGCATATAGATCAGATGCGCCGCCGCACCTTGCCAGAAGAGCCGGCTGCAGTACGAAACAAGGATGAACTAGCAGCCACACCCACACTGAGAGCTACCCCGCCTCTGCCGACCGCTCCGACCAATCGGGTGGAAGAGCCACACCGGGGCGGGGGCGACCCCCCAAGAGTAGGGACACCAGATGACCAGCAGGGCGCTGACAACCATAGGCTGGCGCTACCCCCATGCGGGGAAACCGCCACCCCATCCACCGTGGCAGCCGCGGCCCCGGCAGCTCTGGTGACCGCTCCCACTCCACAAGTAACTCCAAGGAGGTCAACCAGGGAACGCAAGGCCCCCGCTTACTTGCAAGACTATGTGTCCTGAACTAGGGGGGGAGGAGTGTTATGTCTTGAACCATAAGCTGATGTACTGCATGGCGATCGCTACAAAGGCGACCCACGGGTCCCCGGGTGTAGCTCGCTAGACGCCCCGCCCATCAAGATCTGTGGCGGGAAGTTTGACTGGTCGGGATTGGACTGGTCAGACTGGGGGGCAGTTCCGGGGAATGTATATAAGCGGGACCCGGCCCACGTGTTCCCTCTCTTGTAATGCACCACTGAATAAAGCATGTTGCCTTCAAACCGTCTCGCAACTCAGTACATTACACTTCCCCAACGGTTTGACCATATTTACCTTTCCTTTCAGTTTTGAAGATCCATTATCTGCTAAGTTTTTCCTCTGTTATCACTAACATAGATTAGGGAGACATGAAGAAGAGTTGGTCTTTATACCCCACTTTTCTCTACGGTGTTTCAAAGCGGTTTACAATCACCTTGCCTCCTTCTTGCCACAATAGGCACCTTGTGAGGCAGGTGGGGCTGAGAGAGTTTTGAGAGAATGGTCACTGCTCCAAGGTCACCCAAAGAGCTTCATTGGAAGAGCAGTGGGGAATCAAACCCATTGTTCCAGATTAGAGTTCGCTGTTCTTAACCACTACACCGTACTGTCTCTCCATGACATGTGTCTTGGATGTGTGGGAGAAGAGTGTATAATTTCATAATAACATCGATGAAACAAGTAAGAATGAGTTAATTTAAGAAAAATACCTAGAGGGATTATCTGAATACAGTATTTACTAAAGGAAGTTGTCTTTTACTGTAAAATGACCCCCCAAAAGTAAATATACAAAGTTATTTTTAAAAAACTGCTGTACATACCTGTAACTTGTGTGTAAATTTAATAGGACTTTCTATTTTTTTTCTTGATAACAATCCCAGGGTGGAAGGTGACTAGACTTCAATTCAGGCAAACAGGGTATGTTTTATATGTGTGTTATTCCCCGAATGAGCATAATGTGAGGTAAAATGAATGGCAGAATGAATTAAGAATCCAGCATTCACTGACACAATGGTATAAACACTGTAGACAAACAAAAAGTCATGAAACAAAATCTGTTAGAAGCTGGGGTTTTACTGCTGAAAGGAGAAATTGCTAGGATGATACCTCTGTGCAAACTCCACCCATCTGAACCAGACGCCCAGCCCTGCAACCCAGGTTTTCTTGAGATTTTCATTGCCAAACATTATTTTGTTGTCACTGCTCATATTTCAAAGTCTGAGACTGGATGGTTAAGACCTGGCTGAAATGGTGTCACAGATGGGAGAGGATCTGGGACATATGCTGCGAACTCTTGGGAGAGGTCCCAGGAAAACATTAACTTCTCCAGGCTTTTGCCCTCAACGTGATTTCTAGATTATATTTACTGGAGGAGGGAAGGAAGGGAGGGTGATTTGCAAGTATAAGGATTGCTCTTGTTGTATATTAGTTGTTTTGACTACTCGTTTGTTATGTCTGTTAGTTGACCTTGAAGCATACTTTATTTCCCTCCAGGACCCTGATGCCTACATTCTGATTGGCTGTTCTTTTAGAACCAGCCAATCAGGACGCAAGGCATTTCTCTCGGGAAATGCAAATGAAGGATCCTGGAGAGACCAATAGGGTGGGTTGCTGCCCACTTAAAGGGGGGTGTTTAACTCAGGCCAAATGAATATAAGGAGTGATGTTGCCTATTTGTGTTCAGTTCTGCTCTTGTTCAACAAATGTTCTTGCTTACCTTAAGCTGGCTGAACTCGCTATATAATAGCTCTTAAGCAGGTCTACTCAGAATCCTACTGAGGGTTATTCAGTGGAATTTACTCATAGGAAAGTGTTCTCACAATGGCACCGTTGAATTCTTTCCATTTCAGAATTCTTTCCATACCAGATATAATATACAAGTGAGTTCCTGCTGGGCTTTTTCTACAAAAAAAGCCCTGTCTTCAATGCAACCCATTTAATCTTCAATATGTTCCCGGCCCACCCCCCCCCCCCAAAAAAAAAAGAAAGCTAAGTGTGTGTGACTGGCCCAAAGACACCAAGCCAGTTGTCCTGGCAAAGTGGGAATTTGAACCTGGGTATCCCAGATTCCAGTCAACACTCTAACCACTATACCAAACTGACCAAGTGAGTCCTTTTAAAGCAAAGGTGTCAAACTCATTTGTTATGAGGCTTGGATCTGTCATAAATGGGACCTTGTTGGGCTGGGCGATGTCAAGCCAGACCATGTGTGTACATATTTAAGATCAGGTAGCAGAGATATAAACTTTATAAAGGACACATACAAACACAATTAAAGATTAAAAAAAAATAAAATAAAACATGTTTAAAACATTAGCACTCATTGGTCTTAAAGGTGCGTTCTTTGTATTTTTCCCATATAGGGTATAATGAAGAATTGATCTTCGGGTATATGGGGCTCTAGAGGGGCTATCTTTTGAGGTAGAGGCACCAAATTTTCAGCATAGCATCCAGTGCTCTCCTCACAACATCCCCCAAGTTTCAAAAAGATTGGACTGCGGGGTCAATTCTATGAGCCCCAAAAGAAGGTGCCCCTACCCTTCATTATTTCCAGTGGAGGGAAGGCATTTAAAAGGTGTGCAGTCCCTTTAAATGTTATGGCTAGAACTCCCTTCAGAGTTCAATTATGCTTGTCACAACCTTGCTTCTGGCTTCACCCCCATAGTCTCATGGCTCCACCCCCAAAGTCCCCAGATATTTTTTGAAATGGACTTGGCAACCCTATAAAAAGATGCCATTTAAAAAGCTTTCAAAGTGGGGGAGGAAAGAAAAGAAACAAACGAAAATACAAATAAATTTCCTAAAGGTAGCTTGGTCTAAAAACCCCCAAACCTTTATTGAACACTGGACTAGCATCACTAGGAAGGTAAAACAGAACGAATCCTAAACACATCCCTTACTGGAAGAAAGAGGTGCGAGGAAGTGCTGAAATGACAAATGCATTCATTTCCTTCTGATTTCAATATTGATCATTAAAAAAGGTCTTTTTAGTGGAGCACTAATGCAGCAAATTTCAAATCAATGCCCTCATCTAACCCAATGAAGATTGACCATTGGTCCTAATGCAGTCGGGGGATCATTAAATCAGACTTCATTGTCATTCCTGCGATACATCATTTAGTGATTTGACATCACATGGAGGAATGTCTGAATATGAAGGCACTAATCAGCTAATATGCATGCACCTCATTATAACACATACACCATTGGTACACAATTAGGATTCCATTGTCTCTGCAAGATGCTACTCCACAGAAACGTTATACACATTTTCATAGGAGCGTTTTCATAGGAGAGGTCAATTGCTAGGCGTTGTCTTTCGAACCCAACATTAACAGTGGCAACTTTCAATTGCAAATAAAGTAATATTTGAAAATGATAGCAAAAGCCATTATCCTTAACCTGCTTTGTTGGAAGGAAGTCTTATGAAAGAGGGTGGATACTACTTCTGAGTTAACATGGTGGGGCTTAGCCCTAAGGACTAGCACCAGTATGGTATATTTATTATTGTGTCTGGCAAATGGAAAACTTGTTAGCAGGACCCTAAATATACAATCAGGTTAATTTTTTCCTCCCCCCTGGGAGGAAAACACCCACCAGCAAAGTGTATATATGTAAAACATTCTCAGCAGCACTAGCAAGAAATGACAGAAAATGTCAGTTTTGTATTATGAACTGGAGAGTCTATTTTCATTCCTGAGAGCCACACACAATTACAGGATTCACGTTTTCAAACAGGGAAGATGACACACTCTTTTAAATCTGGCAACCTTTTATAGAGTTCAATTGCACTGCTATCGTGTTCAGACTTTTTTTCTTATATGGGCTTAATTTAAAAAAAAAAAAAAAAATACAAAATACAGCATCCTCAGTTTGAAATGCATGTTCACTTGCACAGGCAAAGTATAGATCACCAAGCCAAGCTGAGGGGCGGGGGGAGCTCCCCCCACAGGGGAAAAAAACCCCTTGGTAACTTAATACACTAAACTTCAGCTTCTTGCTGTATTATGTGAAATGGCTTGAAACAGGAGGCAGCTGCCAAGGAACATCACTGCTTCTTTGCTCAAGAGAGACAAGGAAAGGAAGAGTTGGGGGGGGGGGATTCCCTCGATGGCTACCACAATAGCATGTCTTTCATTATTGCCCTGTGTCAAGGCACTGTGTAATATTCATTGTGCATGCATAGTAAATTCCTATTTACCTGGCAGTTCCTTTGATAAGTCAGTCTTTTCTCCCGCTTTACGTCCACACAGCATGGAACAGTGAAATCTTTTTTTTTTCTTTTTGCCTATAATTCTTATTAAGGTGATACCTTTTCTGAATAAGAAAGCACACAGTTCCAAAGAAGGCATCCTCTAGGGGTTTTAAGGGCCATTGTTTTTATTGTTTTGCTTTTTATTCATCCCACCCCGCTGCGTTTTAATGCTATAGTGACTTCTCTGTGTATACAGCTCTCATATTGAAATGTCTGCTGCAGATATATGCAATATTAAAGAGTGCTTATGAATTTTTGACATCTAATTAGTCGCTACCCAGTTAACATGTCAAGACTCAGAGGGATTAGGGAGTCAGCCCTTTCTGAATAAGTTAAAGCTATGCCCTGTCCTTTTCATGTATTATTCTTTAATGTAGGTGGTGATTATTTTGCTGTGATTAATTGATGAAGCTCATTGGTCTGGCAAGTGTTACAGAATTCACCATTCCTCACTTTTATTTCTCTCTGTAGGGCTTTCCTCCTCATTTGAAAGAAATTGGTTCTATCTGGTACGTGAAGCCTCTTTTTTCCCCCTCCTCCCCTGATGGTGTTGCATTTTGCCATTCCTTTCAAGATATCATCAAGTTAATATTCTGTCTTTCAGACTGTTGCCGAAGTTAATTATCTTTTTCAAGAGGGAAAATTCGACAAAAAAAAAAATGGAATTTGGGGAGATTTTGTTCAGCTGAATTCTTTTTCTTCCTCTGCCTGTTCTTAATATACTTTACTGATTATGAATCCAAAACTACAGACTTCGAACAAGCCAAAGCATATTTTCCTAGCCTGTTGTACAAAGGTTCTGTATCTGTTAATCTTGTAGGAGGTTAAAATGTTTAGTTTTAAACTCTCTCCATGTCCCCATGTCCTCATTTTAAAAAAGAAAAGTATACATTTTATTGTAGATATTATTATGTTGATTTTACCTTCCCTTTCAGATATCTATATTTTAGGAACCTAGCAATTTTGGCTTAAATAAAACCCCAAAATTTGCTGTAGAGTACTACTGTCCCCCTTCCACCCCAACACCTGTAGAAATCAAAATGATGCACATTTCAAACAATGCAATTACTCATAAATTCGGCAGTGTGTCAGGGTCTTTACTAACCTTCTGGTGCATGCCAAAAGAATGTTCCATTGATTATACACAGCTGCAAATGTCCCCAAAAGCAAAAACACACCAGTCCGGTATATTTAGTAATATCCCCTTTCTGGCTAAGTGATACAAGAATTATACTAAGAACAATAAGAACCATACGATAAGAACGTAATGGCCTGCACCATGCACAAACACCATGTGACCCTACATCAGATCACTGGTACTGAAGTCACTGTGGAATGCTTCATGCAACAGTGTCAGAGGTAGGATAGACAGCTGTCCAGTTCAGTGTTATTAATGTTGTATCACACATTTGACACTGTTGGGTTTCTTTCTCTCTCTCTTTGTTTTGTTACTGGTTCGTATGTCAGCCTGTTGGGTCCTAATGGCAGGACTTCATCAACTTGGGTCCCAACGAGGCAGATGTTTGGGGGAAGATGAAACTGGTGAACGTTCAGAGGATAATACAAGAGGCAAACAGTGCGTGCAAACAGAGCTTTATGCAACTATTTAATCACATGCTGGAGCTACTCAGAACTTCATGCAATTTCCCTACCTCTTCCTACCGAGGCAACAGAACAAAAGGACTAGAGCCAACACTTGCCGCCTCATGGTTCTATGGACAAGAAATAATTACTTCTCTAACTAAGTCTCGACTTGGCCCATTATAAATCTCCACTATTCAGTTCTGTAACTCGGACAATAAGAACGCTCCAGATGGTTTATCTGGGTGAAATGTTACAAACTCTTGTGAACCATCCTAGAAAAGAAAAGGTACCCCTATGCAATAATCCTTCACCTGTATTCATGGACTGAGTTTTAATTATCGCCTTCTACACCATTGAAGAAATGGCTGCTATTTCTCCCCCCTCCCTTTCAAGTTTATTATATCTCAGACATTTTTCAGGCACTACAGCCTGAAAATGAAAGAATGCACAGATGAGGTAAAAGGATAACCGAAGCTTTTGCCAAGAGATCACCTGAGTTCTGTCCCACTGTTTTTAAGGGATAGGTGCAAAGGGACCGCGGGGGGGGTGGGGGGGGGATGTGATTTCCAGGATGCCAGAAGCAACATTGTGAAGTAACATTGTCAGATACAAAGCTGCAAGGTTCACTGGCCAATAACAACACCTAGGAAAGAAACGAGTGTGAATCTTGGCTCACAGAGGGAATGCAGGATGATAAAACTGGGGGTGGGTGGGGGGGACAAAACAAAATGGTATCCATGTAGTGGGACCAGAGGGATAATACCAGGCATGGGAACATGAATTAAAAGAAATATCAATCAGCAGAAGCATAGGCGGCTTCCTGCCACACAGCCGATGCTATCAGAAGAAAACATTGAACTTTGGAGTGTTAGCAGCAGCTGAAATTTAGAATTATTGTTTCCTCCTAACAGAAGACTCATTTTCCACGGCCGCATTTGCAGCATAATAAGCTTTTTGTTATTTTTTCAATTAGAGTCAATTGACCTAACAAAATGGTTGGCAATTAAGTGATTTTTGTAATGGTCCGGGGGTAATTTAGTCGAGCTTGTCAGCTGTGTTTCATGAAGGCGAGATGTCTTTTTCCCCCTACCGCCTCTCTCTCCCTCTCTCTCTTCCCCCCCTTCTTTTTCTTTTCTCTCTTGAGCATAATGGCTCATAATTTCCAAATCTTTTCCTTCTGATTCTCTTACAATAATTCACAATTACAGGAAGTTGTTGGAGGTATTTTTTCCCCTTACCTTGCCTTTGGAATCAGTAATTTTAAATGAAATGTAAATACTTTAAAAAAAGAAGAGGAGGAGGAGGAGCTATTACAGAAATCCTTTTTGGGGTGTAAGCTCAATTATTTTATGAATAGTGACACCAGTTTCTGTTGGGTTCCTCTCCAAAAGGTGTGATGTATTATTATTATTTTTCCAGCCAAAGGGTTTGGAACAGTTCAGAAGATCTCCCCAAATCAAAACACCACTCAGGGAAGTAAATCACACAATCACAAACTCCCTAGGAAAGGTATGGTTTATACAAAACCAAGACAGATAACATTTCATTGCTGAGAGGCAGAAACCAGACTCAAGCTTCTTATGTTCTGATTAATAAAGGTCTCCTTGATTTATTTTTATTGATTCTTTGACTTCCTATACCACCTTGATTTGCATTTTTCCATTCGAGTAATGTGTTTTGACCTCATATTTGTATTATTTGTATTATTCTTTTTTTTGTAATACCTCGATAAGAATAGAGCTCATCTGTCCAGTTCAGAGCCTTCTTTCCTCGTGTGCACATCTTGAATCTGAACTCCAGTTTCCCCCTCTTTTTACCTGTTTTAAAATGTTACATCTTTAAAAACGTCTTCTCATAGGGTATAATGGGGAATTGATCTGGAGGTTTCGGGGGCTCTGGGGGAGCTGTTTTTTGAGGTAGAGGCACCAAATTTTCAATATAGTATCTAGTGCCTCTCCCCAAAGTATCCCCCAAATTTCAAAACGATTGGACCAGGGGGTCCAATTCTATGAGCCCCAAAAGAAGGTGCCCTTATCCTTCATTATTTCCTATGGAAGGAAGACATTTAAAAAGGTGTGCTGTCCCTTTAAATGTGATGGCCAGAACTCTCTTGGAGTTCAATTATGCTTGTCACACTCTTGTTCCTGGCTCCGCCCCAATGTCTCCTGGCTCCACCCCCAAAGTCCCCAGATATTTCTTGAATTGGACTTGGCAACCCTAGAGCAGTAGATTCTTCAGCAGAATCCAAGAGGTATTGCCTTTCTGTCTGCCTGAAGCACCCATAAAGAAACAGCCATTTTGATCATAGGAGGATGCCTGGCTTGGAACTTCTCAACATCTGGTGAATGTGTAGGGTTGCCAGTCTCCAGGTAGTGCCTGGAGAGCTCCCACTTTTACAACTGATCTCCAGCTAATCTTGCTGCTTTGAAGGGGGAACTCTATGACATTGTACCATGCTGAGGCCCCTCCCCTCCCCAAACCCCAACTTCTCCTGGATCCACCCCTAAAGTCTCCAGTTATTTTCTACACAAAACCTTGCAATCCTTGACTGAACTCATACATCATGGTTGCTATTTGGTGGTCAGTTGTGCCTAGTATGACAGCTGTTTGGTGGAAGAGTCAAATCAATGTTCTCAAAATTTCAAAAGTGGCTATAGGCTCAACAAGTTTGGGGATCTCCGCTCTAGGATGTGCAGCTATTACATGTGCTTATAAATCCCCTGACACCAAGAAACACCTTACAATCAACGGCATCATCCAGCCTTGCATTTGTGGCACCATCAGGAAGTTGGAAATAACCTATATACCAACAAGATATCTCAAGGACGTGCTCCAAGTCTTAACCTTCAAGTCAGGTTGCACATATCTGTCCTATGATCAGGGAGAAGCATAAAATCATGAAAACCCACTCTTTCAATGAATTAATTATTCAACAAACAAGTTCAAGGAATTAAGCATGTAGCCACTTGTTGGGAAGGGCGGGATATAAATCATAAAATAAATAAAATAAAATAAAAATAGAACACAATAACTGTTTCAACTTTCATCATGCATGCATATATGCATGCAAACACACAGGACAAGGCTTGCAAGATCCAGACTTTCTGAGCCCTCAGACACTAGTGATGCTGCAAATTTTGCTGTGTGAATGTGTTCAGAGGTTGAACTTAACATGTGGCAATCAGCTGTGTGCATACAACTTGCTGTCTTTGATTTGTACCAAGCAGCCACAAATGCCTGTTGAACTAGTTTGCATTGGATTTCCCCAAAACTGTGCATGCACAGTAATGCTGCTGATTCAAACTGATTGACATTCCTTAGTGTCAACTAAGGACTACTTAGCTGGACATTAAAGGACAGGATTTTATTGAAACACAGAGCTTATTGATGACTGATTTATGTGAGTTGTGACTTTTTAGTGGCAAAGAGAGGGAAATTGTCTGGATCTGACGCAATATGTTCATCTGTGTTTTTGCCCTATCTCATGGGAACTGGAGTTATTTTTCATGGGGTGCCCTTGAGTCCCCTAGGGAGCCATGTGATTCTCATCCTGCATCATGACAAAAAACTCCTCTGATTGGATACAACGCATGTTACACATCTCACTTATTTACCAGAGCACGATCTGCCTGTGAGCCTGAAGCATATGGAAGCAACTTATACAGGAAAGTGGGCAGAAGCAGCTACTCAGACAGCTGTCAGCCGGAATGCTGTGAGCATTGCGGATGCAAAGCAGATTGACATGCTGTCTAATTTGAACTTCAAGCAAAACAGTGAGATGATTGGATGAGGGGTTTGGCTTGCATGTCATCAGAAAGTTAGGATGCCAATCACATTGTTACTGAGAGGCGCTGCCTGTCAGTATGGAGCACCCCAATACCTAGAGAGAGAGAGTGGGGCTCCTATTTCTGTTAAACAAAATGGAGTCTGATCAGAAACAGGCCAAGAAAACACTCCATCTAAAGTGGAATAGACCCAGCAGAGAGCTTGTTCTGGTTGGCGCCTGAAGTCTGCCTCTCAGTGTAATCTCACCTATCCCCACCCCCAATACCTCCGCTCAAACAGGATGCATAATAACATGGGAACTGCTGGTAAGTGTCATTCTCACTCTGATCTTGTTGATGGCTCCATCCTTCTACCCATAATTTCCACTCTTCCACTTCCATTCAAATTCATGATATGACCCATCCCACCACTCCAGGTCTTTGTCTTTCCTAAAGGATCCCTTCCTGAGTGTCAGCCAAAAGTGGTAACAAACCATTCAGTCATGTCCTAGCCCATCATTCTAGTAAATGCATGGAATTTCCGATCTATTGTTTTAATTAAACAAGAAAGCAATCACCGGGCCATCTATGACTCCTTAGCAATAACTATCCCCATTCGATGGATCTCTATATAATATGGGTCAAAACCCATTTCAGCATGCATTCTGTAGGGCGCCATTTACAGTCTGTACCCCCCGTTACTCCTGTAATTGGGTTTATAGGGCATGTCACGCTGGCCACGCTCGTCCCTCTCTCTGTATTTCCACCAAAAGGACATCTTCTCTTCTGGATCAGGTGAATATTACCCGCTTCAACAACCCTTAAATTCCTCAGTCGATAACCTCTATTTTTCCTAGTTTCTTGAGTGGTTGTTTGTGTATCTGTGAGTGTGAATCCTTTTATTACATACTGGAGTAAAACATTATAAAATACCACTGCTTGGACTATTCTTGGCTGAAAACCTAATCTCTGTATCATTGAAAGCAAAGATCCTTCGCTCCTAATTCGCTCTACCAAGTCTCTTAGGTAATTTCCCCATTAAAAATAAGAGACTCAAAGTATTGCCAGTAACAAATTGGTGTTCAAACGCGGGCATTTCCTGAACGTCTGAATTACAAGAATGCACACGTGTCTTTAAGTGCTCAGAACGTAGAGGGAAGGTTTTCAGCGGAATAGCTCCAGAATTTGGCTGCAAAGACTGATATTAAAACAGTGTGAATGCGTGTGAGTGAGTGGCTCTAGTCGAGCAAAATCTGTCTTGTGGGTTGGCTTCCCAATTTCACCTCTTGCAAGGATCTTTAGCAAGATGCCCCGACTATTCCACAAGGATTGCGGTCCGCCCCAATCCGTGAATATAGTTCAAACACAAGTGGCTAAAGATCCCTGGGCCCCAGCCGCCCCGAGGCTATTTCAATGGGTCTATTTTGGATGGAAAATAGGCTAGGATAGGGTTTCCCAAACTTTTCTTTCCCATGGCCCAGTTATTTTTACACTTTGACTTCGTGGCCCACTAATATTTGAAGGTGGAGCTAGGAGACTTTGGGGGTGAAGCTGGGAGACAGGAATTATGTCATCTCCTGTGGTGTCAAGGACCAAGTGATGTCATTTCCGGGGCACACTGAACCAAAACTCTATCTTTTCCTGGGATGTCACTTCCAGGGCACTCCCCCAAACCTGTCTCTTCTTTGGAAGTAAATTCATTTTCAGAAAAATCTCTCTGAAACTCATGCTGAGCCAAAATGGGGGTGGAAAGTGGGTGGTCCTCTCTTTTCACCCCCACATCTGCATGCATCTGGTTGTGTATTCTTCTCTAGCTTGCAAGCACTCCTAATGCCCATGTTCAATTGCCTGCACCACCTACACATCCCTTCCTCAACAGCACTGGCTAGTGTATGCAATTGGGAGTGCTGTTGCCATTGCCATCATGAATGCCAGCACTTTGTACCACCCACACTAGGCCCTGACAGCTGCTCTACCTCAAAATATGCTGAAACATTTAGTAGGCCCTTCCTTCAGCTGCTACTACTGGAACTGGAAAATCTTTCAACAGCTATTTTTCATACTTTTCTTTGGTTGAAACATGGGGAAATTGCTGTGAAAGGTAGCAGAGAACTGTATTGCAATTAATGAATTAATTTCAAGTTATATGAAGTTCATACAAGCTTTTCTGCAGTTATGCCAAAAAGGATATTTATGAGGGACTTGCAGCTTTTTTCTGGCTGTGTTTCCCATGCTTTTAAAAACAACCTCTTGTGCAGATACTTAGCCAGTGAACTACTTTCATCCTTTTTAATATCTACAGGAGGAGTTTAATTTTGGTGTCAGACAGCTGTTAAAAGCAGGACCAGTAAAATGGTGCCAAGTTCATAATACCATCTCTTCCAGTGCTGTTGACATATACCGCAGTAATCTCCAGTAATCTCTTTCTGCCCCACACCTCTTACTCTCACTCACTCACTCACACAGAAATCTCATAGATTTCTGGCTACAACTGAGGGTGCCAACTTTTCATTGGCAGAGCTCCTATGTCTGCAACAACAGTATGATGAACAGAAAAGTTTCATCCAGTAAAAATGGAAGGAAAGAAAGACAGAGAAAGGGAAAGAATGAAATGGAAGGAAAGGAAAGGAAAGGAAAAGAAAAGAAAAGAAAAGAAAAGAAAAGAAAAGAAAAGAAAAGAAAAGAAAAGAAAAGAAAAGAAAAGAAAAGAAAAGAAAAGAAAAGAAAAGAAAAGAAAAGAAAGATATGGAAAGCCATGTTGGATCAGGCCAGTGGACTATCCAGTCCAAAATTCCCTCTCACAATGCCCAAAAAGCATCAGAAAGTCCACCAGTGGGGCCAGGGCACTAGAAGTCCTCCCACTGTTGCTTCCCCTCCCCCTCCCAGGACCAAGAATATAGACAGAGCATCATTTGCAGGAAAAGAAAGAAAGAAAGAAAGAAAGAAAGAAAGAAAGAAAGAAAGAAAGAAAGAAAGAAAGAAAGAAAGAAAGAAAGAAAGAAAGAAAGAAAGAAAGAGGAGCAAAGGGGAAAAAAGCCTTCCTCACCATTAGATGACCCCGGTCAGCAAAAATTCTGCCCCTGGGTCATTTGGTTAAAAAAAAAAAGCTACTGGAATGCCCACACCCCGCCCCTCCTGGCTGAAAAATACACACACACCCTTCTTTGCCACCCAGGCCTTCCGGGGAAATCACCCCAAAAGAACATACTGCAAGGCACATGAAAGCTCATTCCTTGAAGAACACTCCATGGGTCTAAAGTGCCAGTGGATGCTAGCTTTTCTCTCAAACACTGGGAGTGGGGGAGAAGGAAGGAGAGGCAGCCCAGCTCCTCTCTGCACAACACAGAGATGGGGCGGGGCTAGCTTTGCTGGGGGTGGGGCTAGCTTTGGCTTTTCTTGTGACCCAGTAGTGAAGCTTCTGTGGCCTGGTACCAGGTCATGACCCTGCAAATGGGAAACACTGGGCTAGGATCTCTGGTTAGGAAAATCTGCATCAACACATTGGCATATATAAAAGACTTTAAAAGAAGCACTATAACCCCTTCCCCTGCCCACTGTCTTAAAAGGCAAAGAGAAAAGGAAAATTTTGCAAGAAATGTAGTAATAAGTCCTCCTAGGGTCACCCCCACTGAGGCAAGAGGCCCAAGTGAACGGCTCACCCTCTTCTGTGTTGTTAGGGTTAGACATTTTTCCCTGGACTATGGAGACTGGTACCCCTCCCAGCCAAAAAGCCTTCCAAGCTCTCTTTTTAGTGTACAGAATTTGCATAGTACACACACGACCTGACGCGCAGTCGGAACGGTGTGATTTTAGTTTGTTATAAGGTTAGATTGTTGTTACATTGCTCCCCCAGGACCCCTTTTCCCTCCTAACACCTGAGCTGACGTGCAGTTGGAGAAGTGCAGTCTTAAATCGGTATAGTGTTAGAGTTGTTCCCTAATTCCCCTCTTCCCCCCTGGAGCTGATGCGAGGTTGGAAAAGGAGGACCCTCCCTTAGAATTAAGAAGGAAAAGTGTTGTTTAGAGTGAAACTGGAAGTTTGCAAAATCCCTGCTGAAGCTAACACGTAGTGAAAAGGCAGTGGAAAGTTTTTTTTTAACTGTCTCCCGTGCACTGGAGCTGGCACGGGGCCGGAAAAAGTGGAGAGAGACGTCTTGTAGTGTGGTTGACTAGGTTAAGTTTGAAGTGAAGTAAAGGAATAGGATTGTGGGTTTTAGGTTTTGGTATTGATATAAGAGTATAGGATAGGGCATAGGTTTAAGTTTTAAGGTATAGCAAGATAGGTTAAGTGAATAGGCCTAAGGTAAGTTTAGGTTGTGTGAGGTGAGTTGTGGTATAGTCGTCTTGTTTGCGGTGTGTAAAAATGAGTCAGAAACCAGAGTTAGACAAATTTGGAAAATGGTTGGCAAGGCAAGGAAAGAACCCTTGGGAAGTAGGGTTCTTTGAGAGTCCCAGCCCTCTCCAGACCCTTAGGGAAGCTTTCCAGAAGTTGTGTGAGAAAGGAAAAATTGGACCGTCAAAGAAACAGGAGCTAGCTGCCTGGGGAATGTTTATTGCGCTCCAGGATGCTACCTCATTTATTGCAGGTGTGCTTGTGCGAAATGAGGAGCTAAGTTCCAGGCTTGCCCAGATAGAGAAAGAGATGACTGTGCTGAAGGAGGAAAAAGGGAAATAGCTGTGTTGAAGGAAGAAAAGGACATAGAGATGACCGCAATGAAGGAAAAACACGCAGCCAAAATAGAGCGGAAAGACAGGGAGTTAACTATAAGGAATCTAGAGATGGAGTCACTCAGGACCAGCTGCAATGCCCAATTCGAAGCGGCACAGTGCCAAATTCAGGATTTGAATGTGGAAAAAGAAGCACGGTTAGACATTACCCAAAGGGATCTGGAGGAAGATTTTGAAGGTCAGAAGGCAGTTTTGGCTCAAGAGCTGGAGCAGCTCAGAAGTGCTGAAATTAATAATTAGATGGAGCGGAGGGTCCTTAATTCAACCCTTTTAGCCCACCAACAAAAATGAGGAACTATTTGTGCAGCATAGTAAGGCCAGGGAATGCATAAAAGAGTTGCAGAAGGAATTGGAAGACGCGGAACTGCAGTACCGAGCCCTGCCGCACCCCACTGCTTACTGTCCTCCACTGCGAAGACTGCCCATTTATACTCACTCTCTGCTTCCTATTACTCAGCCAGTTTTTGATCCACAAGAGGACCTGTCCTTTTACTCCATGACTCTCAAGCTTTCTAAGGAGCCTTTGATGGGGAACTTTATCAATTACATGTGTAATTGACTCAGATTTGGGGTCACATTTTGTTGGGGAAGTCACCAAAGAACTATGTAAGGCTCTGGAAATTAAGCAGAGGTTTCACATTGCTGCACATCCACAGTCATCCGGAGCCATAGAGAGAACAAACCACATCTTAAAGGAAGCTCTCAGGAAAATGGTGTGATCCACTGAGAAGGACTGGGACGAGAAGTTGCCCATCATCCTCATGGCTCTTAGAGGAACAAAGGCCGTGCATGGTTTCATCCCACACCTGGTTATGACGGGGCGAAAAATGCTACTGCCAGAAGCATTCTGGATAGATACCCAAGTCCCTTCTGAACTAGAGCCTGCCTTAGTCACGGATCAATGGGTGTGCACATTGATCAGTGAGCTAAGCAAAGTTCACCATCACCGCCAGCTAGGAGTCGCCCAACAGAGGGTGGACAAGAGACTGGGCTGGGTCTGAAATCCTCAGCCATGGGAAGCGGGACAACAGGTTATGTATTGCAAGCTGTTCCAACAGAGCACTCTCTGATGGCAAAGTGGCAGGGGCCAGTAAAAATCACAGAGAGTGACCCCTGTGTCTATCAAGTAGCTATCCCTAGAAAGGGAGCAGAACTGAGGCTCAAATATTTTCATTGTTCTCAGTTGAAGGAGTGGAAAGGGAAGGCGCCGAAAACAACCACTCCTAGTGATCCTCCTGTCTCCATATCAATGAGGAGGTCTATGCCTGTAATAAATGTAAAACAGACTTCCTTAAGCGCACAAGCGCAGCCTGACAAAGTCTGCCTGGCCGATACTTTCATGACCCTTTTGGAAGACGTTTCTGCTCTCCCAAGTCAGCCAAGGGGGGAAGGATGCAATCACATGAATAAAGTTTTGGGGAAACATGTCTGGAGAAACATAATAATTCCTTCCACAGGTTGCATCCCAGTCCGATCGATCGCTGGATATGATGGTAAGTATATTTTATTTTGTGCTGCTTGCAGCAAAAATAGGTGCGCACCTTGTACAGGCAGAATGATCTGAAACACTAGCGCAAGTCTGGGATTATTATGGCTACCCAGAGGCTGCAGGAAACCCCCCGTGCTTGGTAGCTAGACACGGGAAGTTTACAAATGTGTACCAATGTAATGGAAAGCAGGATCCCGGAGAGGCTATGATGAACTATCTAGCCTGGAGCCCAGAAACGCTTGTAGTTTTAAAAGGGTATACAGACTTGAGAATGACTAAGGCCCTGCAAGTCTACCCCTCAGAAGGTATTGTGAATTGTATTTATAAGGTATCCAGAAAGATTGAACAGTTTTGTCACCAGCCGAAGCTAACGACGGAACCAGTGATCCCTGTAGTATGCCGGCTCATGCCCAAACCCTACAGGGTCCCATTCACAGAATCCCCCAGTGCACAGTTATCCTCCTGCTCGATATCCACCGCTGTTTGAAATATCGGCAACCCATTAAAAATCATTGTGTCGATTGAAACGGACCACTTCCTTCCCCATACTACTGAGTTCCCTATAACATTGACAGACCCAAACGGGAAAAATATCTATTTTCCTCCATGGAATGGAACCCACTGAATTGGGTCACTGAAAGGAGAGAGATGTCAAAACAAGGACCCCTCGATTGGGTTGTTAATTTGAACAACACGGAATGTGGTAATTCAACGAGTGATTCAAAATTTATTATGCTTGGCACTCTCGTCATTAATACCATCCATATCAAAGGCAATTACTCCTTGGCACTAAGTAATCTGACCACTATTGTGAGGAAAAGCCCCCTACTTTTCATACATATGGACATCGTGGTCACCAGTGTGGTTGCCAGGGTGCCTGGAGATTTGACTCTCACACATCTGCTCTAAGAAGTGGACTTTGCTTACAGTTTCTAAGGCTTATGTGGCAGCTTTGCATTCTACATCTCTGAAGGGTGTTAGCCAGAACTACAGACATGCTCCAGCTGCTCCTTGTGTGCCCAGTCTTGGCCACTGCAGTGGAAGAAGCCAGGCCACCATGTTTCCAGCCTGTCTCCCTGAACCAAGGGCTTAACACCACCAGAATCCATCTTGCTTTCCTGATCCAAGCATACCCTGCCAGGCTGGACTCATTCCTTCTCAGTGGGAAGATCACGTAATCACCCTGTGTCACCCTTTGCCTGCAAGCAACCCATTTGCCTCATGAATGGATTAACAGCTCCACTGTTGATCCTAATTGCTCAGCAATACCAGAACAATAACTCTTGTCCAGCAGAAGATGAGATAAGAGGAAGAACATCTCCTGTCTTCATCAAGTCTTTTTGTCTTACCCGGGTGATACCTAGGCCAGTATTTGATTCCCTATTGTCACCTTTCCAGATAATCCCATTTAAACTTAAGTACCCAGCCATTCCCATTCTTACTCCAGTCTAATACCTTGGAGCCGCCTCAGGCAACAGTGCAGCTTGGAAATTTCCAGGTTCACTGGATTAAGGTGAAGTTCATTGGTCAAAACTGGCATCCAATTAGGTGTCAGCAAAGGACTCACCATTGGCTCTGCTAATGTCCTGCCTCCTTGGTCATCATAGAGCCTCCCCCTGCTCCTCCCCAAGACCTCCCAGCCCCTGAAGGGTCTGAGGGAGTCTATTTAACCTCTGACCCAACTCCACTCATGTGTGCTTTCTATTCAGCAACCCCCATTTCCCGCTGTATAGATCCATCCCCGATTCCTGATCAGTTTCGGGTCCTCCCCCATTCCCTCATTCGTCGCCATTGGAGTCTTCCTTGGAGTCTGCGAGAGGTAGTATCACCCTGTATGTTCATCCTTATATGTACCCCTATCGATCTATCTATATTTCTATAGACCTGTGTGAATGTGTGATTGTTTTTGTATTTTTATCTTGTATGAAAGAACTATTATTTCAAATAAATTACAATTGATTTTATTAAATTAGAGTCCAGTTAATTGAACAGCACTCTCTGAATGGTTGAGCCTGGTATACATTGATAAAAAGATTCCTATTAAAGCCAAGTGCCCATTAAACTAATTCCCCAACCTCGTTTCGAGGGCATTTGGCCTAACACTATAGTCTTCGATCCATTGATTGATAAGGTAGAATCCCTCCAAACTCTCCAATATCCGGTGGTAGGATCCCATGTATTGAAACGTAATTGGCCAGAGACGGTCTTAATTAAACTACAAATGTCAGCCAAAGAAGTTAAAATTGATTTACAAGAACTAGACACCTTGCTTTACCTTAAGCAATGTGCCCTCTATATTCGACCTGGTGAGATAGGCTGGAAAAAAATGATGGATATGTTATAATTCAAAATGCTGCCCAAACTATTGAAACGTAGTTTTGCAGACTGGGTTTTGCAGACTGGGAGCAGGCATGGCGGTCTTAGATGTAGCTAATCTGGAAGTATTGTCTAATAAATTATCACAATCCGCCGCAGACACAGCTAAATTAGGAGAGCCTAGCATGTAATCTATGCATTTTTTGGCTGGCGTACAACATGCTATCAGTTCATTGTTAATTACCTGGGAACAAGTAATGGAAGGAGACTTTCACCTCCTAACGGACAACCTTCTCTCTCTTCAGGAATACGTGTATTTAGCAATTGCTTGCACTCAAGCACAAGCCATTAACTCGGCGACCACCATGGGTGTAATTAGACAAACAATGGACGGTCATATTCCTCAAGAAATTTGGCATCTCCTAAAGGCGCACATGACCAAAAGAGAGGTGCAATTGGAAAGCTGGTGGTCCCTAGAAAAAAACTGTTTTTAATCAGGCTCTGCAACAACTAACTCTGTTAATCACTACTGTAGATGCCAGCAACATTTTTGTTGCATATTCAGTTATTCCCCTGGGTCTTCAAATGAATTCAGATACAGTACTCTGTGCCCGGGATAGTAATAGATGGGCTAGAGATACTCCTTCCGGTTGGAAAACTGTTAATGTCCAAGGTTCTAGACATAAGGAAAAGTTAGGATTTATATGTGAAGACGATGCATTTGAGGAACACCACCCTTGCCTGAACCTGGAAATAAAGGCCAATGCCAGTATGACTCCACGAACGAGTCCCAATCAGCTTTGGTGTATGTGGGCCAAGTCTGTGTTTGCCTGAGGATGAGTTTCAATTATGCTATTTTAAATTCACTTTATGTGCAGCCTATGCTCCCCAAGATCAATTGATGTTTTTGCAATTTTTCCACTATACACGGCTGTGACTTTAATTTTTCCACCCCAACTTGGACAAGGCAAGAAATGTTTTTGTCTCCCGCATTATATCAGTCTATTTCTGCCGTCTCCCTTGGTCTGGGGCTAGAACTCATTTGCAGTCTACTCACCCACCCCCTCTTGAGTCAGGAATTGCAAAAGGTCAAGGAGGCACGGGGAAATGGCGCCCTCACTGTCATACACAATGGAGCACAGATTGTGAAAATCTCTGCCAACATTATTTCTGATGCCAAACACTCTTGGTGGGATGTATTTCTTGGATGGAGCCCTACAGCCGGGGCATTCTAAATGTTATGCTGCACCCCATCATTGTAATCTTAATTTTTCAAGTTATAGTAGTGGTTACATTCATAGCTATAGTTTGCTGAGTCCACAAGCATATCAAATGCATTGAATGCTTTGCATACTCCCCACCCTTGGAACTACTGCAAGCCAGGAAGTAATATTGTTGAATACCTATCAGTTTCCTCCTTCTCTTTCTCTCTCTCTCTTTTTTAATCTTTTCTTTACTGTATTTGGTGGTTGGAGTCCCAACCCGAAGACCAAAGTCTTCAACAAAAATTTGGGGTTGCTGTGATCAGCCCTGTGCAAGTTTCTGTATTGTAGTGGCTCCACATTATAGAGTTTGTTGTCTCTGACCATCAATCGGGGTTTACGTCGAAAGCTTAGACTGCTCTTATGCATGATACACACAAGGAAAAGGTCACCTGTTCGACAGGCACTCCTGCTTTCCTATCGGGCAAGCCCGGGTCAGGATAGACTCACTGGAGGCCATGGCCCCAGATAATGAAACATCGATGACACACAGATCCTACTTTGCAGAGATCGACTTTAAGAATAGCATGTCGACTAGAGTGTGCCTGACATTGCACTAATTAATAATACAATATTGCACCCCTTTGCATATTATGTGTGTGTGTATATATATATTCTGTAAATAATACCTGATAGTAAGGATTGCCACCAGAGTAAGCCTGAAACATTTCTCCCATGATGCCTTCAGACAACTGTTTTACATATGCTCAGCCCCATTAGAAAATGAGGCATGCTTGGAAGAAATATGGATAACACTGGAGGATTGTGGGAATGAGATAGGAGGCTGTACTATGCAAGTGGCCTCCACTCCCAAAGTTCTTGCAAAACATGCTGTCTTTTACAATTGAAATGGAGGAGACCCTGGTGTCAGGATCTCCTGGGAAGCAAAGGGGAGAGGAACGGACCTTCCCTGGCCGGTTAGTGGTCAGGATTCGGTCCACATTTTGTGGGACCCCCTGTTGAAGAGAGACTCACGTGAGCCCGTTTGACGATGGGAGAAAAGGAATACAGGCCTGTATCGCTGAGCCTCAGTCCTGCACTACTAAGTCCCCTTGAGTTCATGATAAAAAAAATTACATGTGGTGCCAGCACAGAGGGAGGATTATGAACTAAAAGAGCTTTATAAAAATAAGTTTAGGAGGTTGTGTTATTCTAATGAATAAGTTCAGTGATTTTCTAACCATGTACCCATGATGCTTTAGTCTATTTAGCATAAGATGGGTTTGTTGCCCTATCAGAATTTTTCCCTTATGTCAGTGTAGTGCTGCTAAGAAGACTCCGTGCGGTCTAGAAAAAGAATACAACCCCATTTTACCAACAAGTCCTGCAACTGTGCGACGACCTAGTAGCTTTCCCCTTTTGGGTTTTTTATTTCTTTGCCCATTCAACTGTTTACCAACAAGGAGTGGCTTGAAGACCAGGCCTGGAGACCTGAGTCTCTGTAGGGAGAGGGAATTGACGGATAGAGAGTGGGAATTGTCCCTTTCTGTGGTGTAGCGACACTGAAATTGCTGGTGATTGTCATTGGAGAGATGGCAGCCTGACAGGCTGGGGTCTCTGGTTCGATGGGGCTCCAGTGGAGGAGGGGAGGCGTTTGCCTCCAGGGCTCTAAAATCACCTGTTCGGCATCCAAGAGGGCTATGAGTATAAGTCTGTGTTGTATTCCGATGACCCCCCCGCCCCCCGGAGAAAGCTAATTGTAATTAAGAATCAAGGTATCCTAAAACTATATTTGCTTTGGTGATAAACTAATTGTTGAGTTTGCTTTATGTTTCCAAGTGCCTCTATGCAGGATCGTGACTAGTTTTCCAGAAGCCCAGGAATTTGCATATGCCTGTTCCCTCCGCTGATCCTGAGGCCCCAATATTCCATTTATGGAAAGAGCGATTAGTCACCGGGGCAACCGTTCCGAATCGCTAGGCCTGAGCCTCCCACTCAATTGCAAACCAATGTATTATGGAAAAGAGAAATGATACATCACTGACGGGCACAGAGAAGTGCTCTGAAGAATGAGGAACCGTGGATGTAGGTAGAAAACTAAGTTAGATAGACTGGTGTTATTTTTTATTTATTTTTTTGTAACCTGGGTCAATGGCAGACTGCCTGCCAGACCCACCATGTATTTAACCTTCATGTATAGCATATGCATGTTTTAATTGCATTATTTAGCCCCATGAATAATCTTGATGCTTCTTGTAAACTAATTCAGTATAAGATCCTCCTATTTCCTGCACATAGCTACGCCCTCTTGTATTGTACTCATGCAGAAGTCTGTTCATTTTGTTATTATTATTCGAATGTGCCCCTCTTATTAATGCAGATCCAGTAAGACAAACGTCCTGAAGCCCCTCATTTTAATTTGGTATTTTTGGATTTGGTTCTAAAGGAGAAATGAGCTCCCAGAGAGCTGGCGTCCCATTTTTCTAGTTGACACTCCTATCTCTGATACTTTACTATCTCATTTTCTGTATTCTGTGCCTCTTCTCTGGAAGTGCAGTTCCCCAATGGCAGCGCCACTTGGCACCACAAATGTGCGGTCATCAAATCCATGGATAAGCACAACTGCAAAGAGGGGAATTGTTACTGAGAGGCGCTGCCTGTCAATATGGAGCACCCCAATACCTAGAGAGAGAGAGTGGGGCTCCTATTTCTATTAAACAAAATGGAGTCTGATCAGAAACAGGCAAAGAAAACACTTCATCTAAAGTGGAGTGGACCCAGCAAAGAACTTGTTCTGGTTGACACCTGAAGTCTGCCTCTCAGTGTAATCTCACCTATCCCCACCCCCAATGCCTTCGCTCAAACAGGATGCATAATAACATGAGAACTGCTGGTAAGTGTCATTCTCACTCTGATCTGCTACCTGTCGATGGCTCCATCCTTCTATCCATCATTTCCACTTTTCCACTTCCATTCAAATTCATGATATGACCCATCCCACCACTCCAGGTCTTTGTCTTTCCTAAAGGATCTCTTCCAGAGTGTCAGCCAAAATTGGTAACAAACCATTCAGTCATGTCCTAGCCCATCGTTCTAGTAAATGCATGGAATTTCCGATCTATTGTTTTAATTAAGTATCCATTCAATAAAGCAATCACCGGGCCATCTATGACTCCTTAGTAATCCCCATCTGATGGATCTCTAGATAATATGGGTCAAAACCCATTTCGGTGTGCATTCTGTAGGGTGCCATTTGTAGTCTGTACCCCCCATTACTCCTATAATTGGGTTTATAGGGCATGTCACACTGGCCGTGTTTGTCCCTCTCTCTGTATTTCCACCAAAAGGACGTCTCCTCTTCTGGATCAGGTGAATATTACCCGCTTCAATGACCCATAAATTCCTCAGTCGATAACCTCTATTTTTCCTAGTTTCTTGAGTGCTTGTTTGTGTATCTATAAGTGTGAATCCTTTTATTACATACTTGAGTAAAACATTAAAAAATACCACTGCTTGGACTATTCTTGGCTGAAAACCTAAACTCCGTATCATTGAAAGCAAAGATCCTTCGCTCCTAATTCACTCTACCAAGTCTCTTAGGTAATTTCCCCATTAAAAATAAGAGACTCAAAGCATTGCCGGTAACAACATTTCTTACACACCTCTTCAGCTTCCCTGGCAGTCCAACCTACTCGCAAAACAACAAATTGTACATAAAAATAAGTATATAATAGCTTTCTGTATCTTTTTGTCTAGCAACAGTGACCTCCAACAAACAATCATGGGGCCATTTTCTCCATTAGGTGTTAACCTTAGGCCTTTCTTAAGTGGCAGATTTCTGGGCTGCAATTAAAAGAGAGCTAGGGTTGCCAGGTCTGTGTTGGAAAATACCTGCAGACTTTGGGGGTGGATCTGGGAGAGGGCAGGGTTTGGGGAGGAGAGGGACCTCAGCATGGTACAATGCCATAGACTCCACCCTTCAAAGCAGCCATCTTCTCCAGGAGAGCTGATCTCTGCCAGCTGGAGAAAGTTGTAAAAGTGGGAGATCTCCAGGTCCTACCTGGCGGCTGGCGATCCTAAGGGGAGCACATTTAAAACCAAGTAGTTGACAGTGGTGCAGAGTGGTACAACAACAATACAACAACAATTTTTATTTGTATCCCGCCCTCCCCGCCGGAGCAGGCTTAGGGCGGCTAACAACATTATTTCATACATTAATCATACAATCAATAAAACTACTACATTGACAGTTTAATTAAAATTCTAATTAAAATTCTAAAATTAATAAAATATATACTGAAGAAGAAGAAGAAGATATTGGATTTATATCCCGCCCTCCACTCCGAAGAGTCTCAGAGCGGCTCACAATCTCCTTTACCTTCCTCCCCCACAACAGACACCCTGTGAGGTGGGTGGGGCTAAGAGAGCTCTTACAGCAGCTGCCCTTTCAAGGACAACCTCTGCCAGGGCTATGGCTGACCCAAGGCCATTCCAGCAGGTGCAAGTGGAGGAGTGGGGAATCAAACCCGGTTCTCCCAGATAAGAGTCCACACACTTAACCACTACACCAAACTGGTTCTATGATTACGTTTACATTTATGATGGCGAGTTCTTTAGCAGTTTCCCTCTTAATCGGTGAAGGCCAACCGGAAGAGGGTAGTCTTGCAGGCCCTGCGGAACTGTTCAAGGTCCCGCAGGGCCCGCATTTCCTCTGGAAGTTGGTTCCACAGGCGTGGAGCCATGGTAGAGAAAGCTCAGTTGCAGGTGCTTTGCAACTTCACCTCTTTCGGCCCGGGAATGTTCAGCAGGTTTTTCCCAGCTGACCTCAGTGCTCTCTGGGGTTCATACGGGGAGAGACGGTCCCTAAGGTAGGCAGGTCCTCGACCATATAGGGCTTTAAAGGTAATAACCAGCACTTTGTAACGAATCCGGTACACAACTGGCAGCCAGTGCAGTTCGCGCAGCCCAGGCTGTATGTGACCCCATATTGGGAGCCCCAACAGCAATCTAGCCGCCGTGTTCTGCACTAGCTGCAGCTTCCGGATTCGGTACAGAGGCAGCCCCAAGTAGAGGGCATTACAGTAGTCTAGTCTCGAGGTGACTGTTGCATGAATCACCGTTGCCAGATCTTGACGCTCCAGGAAGGGAGCCAGCTGCTTTGCCCGCCTCAGGTGGAAAAAGGCTGACTTGGCAGTGGCTGCAATCTGGGCCTCCATTGATAGTGAAGGCTCCAGTAAAACTCCCAGGCTCCTGACCCGGCACGCCGCTTTCAGCAGTGCCCCGTCGAAGACTGGGAGAGGTATTTCTCTTCCCCGGGCGCCCCGATCTAGGCAAAGGACTTCTGTCTTCGCTGGATTCAATTTCAGCCCACTCTGCCTTAACCAAGTTGCCATAGCCTGCAGAGCCCGGTCTAAATTCTCTGGGACGCAGTCAGGCCGGCCGTCCATTAGTAGATAGAGCTGGGTGTCATCCGCATATTGGTGGCACCCAAGCCCATATCTCCTGGCAATCTGGGCAAGGGGGCGCATATACTGGTAAGCTGCAGTATTGCAGTCCAAGCTCTGCTCACGACCTGAGTTTGATCCCAGCAGAAGCTGGTTTCAGGTAGCCGGCTCAAGGTTAACTCAGTCTTCCAAGGTCGGTAAAATGAGTACCCAGCTTTCTGGGGGTAAAGTGTAGATGACTGGGGAAGGCAATTGCAAGTCTGCCATGAAAATGTCGTGCTGCGATGTCACCCCATAGTCAGAAACGACTGGTGCTTGCACACCTTTGCCCTTTTTTTTAGTTGATAGGAAGTAAGTTGCTTCATTTGTAATATGATATTAGAGGAGGAGTTTTTGGATACAGTGGACCACCAAAAACAAATAAGTGGGTTCTAGATCAAATCAGGCTTGAACTTTCCCAAGAAGCTAAAATAGCTAAACTGAGGCAATTGTACTTTAGTCACATTATAAGACAAAAGTCACTGGAAAGGACAATCGTGCTAGGAAAAGGGGAAGGCAGTGGGGGGGGGGGGGAGACATGAGATTGATTGACAGATGGAGAGCTGGCATAGAAATAAATATTACTGTCTTAGACCTGCATAAAGTGTTTAATAGGTTGTTAAGCACCCTCTGGGTATCATTTGCTTCTTGGCAGCATCAGACAGTTTGCTGAGACCCTACGTTTAGTCACAAAATTCTCCACATAGAGAATAGCAGGGCTTTTTTTAATAGCAGGAACGCACAGGAATGCAGTTCCAGCTGGCTTGGCATTGGGGCTTTGGCCTAATCTGCAAATAAATTCCAGCTGGGCTTTTTCTCCAAAAAAAGCCCTGTGTGAAACAATGGTGATATCAGGAGGTGTGGTCTAATATGAACATAAGTTCCAATTGGGCTTTTCTACCCCCCCCCCAAAAAAAAACCTGTGTGAAACAATGGTTATGTCAGGGGGCATGACCCAATATGTAAATGAGTTCCTGCTGAGCTTTTTCCACAATGTAATGTACTCAGTGACGAGACGTGTTGAAGGCAACATACTTTATTAGCGGGTACATGACAAGAGAGAGAATGGCTGGCCAGGTCCCGATTATATACATGCCCCGGAACAACCCTCCGTGAGGCCAGGTCCAATCCTGGTCAGTTAAACTTCCCGCCACAGATCTTGATTGGCGGTGCGTATTAGCGAGCTACATCCGGGGACCAGTGGGGTTCCACTGGTCGCCTCTGTAGCGTGCACTGTGCTGTACATAGGGATTAGAATGCAGGACATAACACTCCTCCCCCCCTAGTTCAGGACACATAGTCTTTCAAGTATGCTGGTGCCTGGCGTTCCCTGGTCGACCTCCTCGGGGTTGCTTAGGGAGTCGGTGCGGCCGCTGCGGCTGGCGGGGCGACGGTTTCCCCTTGTTGAGGTGTTGCAGGACATTGACTGGCTGTCGCTTGTTGCTCGTACGGAGTCTCTTCTCTGGTGGGGTCGCTTCCGCCGCTGTGGTGCTCTTCCGCCCGTGCAGTCAGTGCGGCCGGCATGGGCAGGATATTTTCCGGGGGTGTTGCTGTCAGTTCTTCCCTGCTTCCCCCGCCCTCCATGGCGGTCAGTTCCTCTGGCAAAGTGCAGCGGCGCAACTGATTGATATGCCTCCTGAGAACCTGGCCTCCCTCTGTCGAGACCTCGTATGAGCAGGACCCGGTCGCGTGCAGAACCTGGGCGGCTAACCACTCCGGGCTGCTTGCAAAGTTCTTAGCATACACCGGGTCCCCTGGGAAGAACCCCCTGGTGGCTTCCCTGGTTTTGGGGGAACTGCGGAGGTCAGTGGCCCGGTTGGGATGTAGCCTATCTAGCCTCGTGATCAATTTCCTCCCCATTAGTAATTCGGCAGGGCTTGACCCGGTGACGGGGTTGGGGCTGATTCGGTTGTCAAATAGGAAGGCTGCCAGGTGGTGGTCCCAGTCGCCCTGTACAATACGCCCCAGGGCCTCTTTGGTGGTGCGTACCATGCGCTCAGCCTGGCCGTTGGTGGCCAGATGGAAGGTGGCGGACCTAATGTGTTGAATGAGATATCTATTCAAGAAATCCCGGAATTCCCGGGAGGTGAAAGCGGTCCCATTGTCTGTGACCAGGGTATCGGGGATTCCGTGTGTGCAAAAGACCCTTCGCAAGGCTCAGACTGCTGCTGCTGTGAAGGTGGAAGCTACGGGGATCACCTCTAACCACTTGGTGTATGCATCGACCTAGATGAAGAATATTTGGCCCTGGTATGGCCCTGCAAAATCTAAGTGAAGCCGGGACCACAGCCTCCTGTTGGACTCCCAGCGGTGGACGGGGGCGCTAGACTGAGACTCTTGGCAGGGTTGGTACCTTCTCACCCACCCGTCTATCTCGTCATCCATACCCGGCCACCATACTTAACTGCATGCCAGGGCCTTCATCCGCACTATCCCTGAGTGTGTTTCGTGTAAAGCCTCTAACACTTGCTTCCGCAGTGAGGGGGGGACCATCACCCTGCTCCCCCAGAGTATGCACCCCTTGTGTGTGGACAGCTCGTCTCTGTGCAATGCGAACGCCCTGAATTCTGGGTCCAGCTTGCCCTCGGGCCATCCCCTTCCCACCCAGTCCAAAACACGTGCGAGTATACGGTCCCTCCCCATGGCCCAAGCCACTTCAGCGGCGTGGAGGGGCCGCTCGGTTAGAGTCTCCATAAGCATCACATGGTGGGCAGGGGCAGGATCTGGTTCCGTCGAGGGTAATGGCAGGTGGCTGAGGGCGTCAGCATGTCCCATGGCCTTGCCCAGGCGGTGAACCAGGGCATATATATATGAGTTTAGGAACTGGTTCCACCTCAGGACTCGCTGTGATACTATTTGCGGGGTCTGGCGGTCTGGGGCGAGGAGGCCCAGGAGCGGCTTGTGATCCGTGGCGATCGTGAAGTGCCTACCATATAGGTAGTTGTTGAATTTATGCACACCCGCCACAATTGCCAAGGCCTCCTTGTCGATCTGAGCGTAGTTGCGCTCTGCAGGGGTCAGGGTCCTTGAATAATATGCCACAGGAATCTCCCTCCTGTCTGGAAGTTGGTGCCCCAGGATTGCACCCACCCCGTACGGGGAAGCATCGCACGCCAAAATCCATGGTAGGGCTTCATCAAAATGGTGGAGCACCAATTGGAAACAAGGAGGTCTTTGACTGCCTGAAAAGCGGTGGCCTGCTGCTTCCCCCAGACCCACGGGGTGTGTTTATTGAGCAGCCTGTGGAGGGGTTCCGCGATGGCCGCTTTGTGGGGCAAAAACAAATGGTAAAATTTAATAATCCCAAGAAACTTTGTAGCTCCGCCTTGCACATGGGGGGCGGGGCGTGGACTCTTGCCCTGGTCTTGTCCTCTGTCGGGTGGATTCCCTCGGCGTCTACCGCAAATCCCAAGAACTCCATCCTCGGCACCCCTAGCGAACACTTTTCCATTTTTAGTTTCAGGCCCGCCATCTGGAAGCGGCAGAGCACCTCTCTCAGGCGGCTGCTGAACTCCTCCACATTCGGGGCCGCGATCAGAATGTCGTCAAAAAATGGTTGCACTCCGGGGATCCCTTTGTGAAGAGAGTCCATTATGCTCTGAAAGATCCCCGGAGCTACACTAACCCCAAATTGCAACTGCCGCACCCGAAAAGCTCCCCTGTGGGTCACAATAGTTTGAGCCTCTGCTGTCTTGGCGTCTACTGGGAGTTGCTGGTACGCCTGGGCCAGGTCTAGTTTTCCAAAAACCTTGGAACCCGCTAGGGCTGCCAGGACGTGGCTGACCACTGGGAGGGGTATGGGTTGTCCTGTAGCGCTTTATTGATAGTGCACTTGTAGTCAGAGCATATTTGCACATCCCCGTTCAACTTCACTGGGGTGACTATGGGTATTTCCCAGGCAGCATAGGATACCGGTTCCAACACTCCCTGGGCCATGAGTCGGTCCAGCTCTGCTTCTATTTTAGGTTTTAGAGCAAACGGACTCGCCTGGCCTTCAGTCTTATTGGTCTAACGAGGGGATCGAGAGGTAAGGTCTCCCCAGGGTCCCATCCCCAGAGTAACTTCCCAGGGTCCCATCAAAAACTTCGGGGAATTCCCAGCACATGTTCTCAAAGTTATTTGTTTTCATCTGCTGCACCCCCACTAATTGAATACCTAGCGGTCTAAACCAGGCCAGCCCCAGTAATGTGGTGAGCTGGCGCTTAACCACTAGAATGTCCAGTGGCCCCCTGAAATTCTTCCTCTCTACCTGTACAGTGGCCCAGTCCAAAATGTGCACGGGGTTTTTCTGAAAGTCCCGCAGTATAAAATCAGCCAGTCTCAATTAGAGCAGGCGACAGGGGCACAGTTTTCTTAGGGTCTCCTCTGAAATTATAGATATGGAGGAGCCCGAGTCCATCTCCATTTTTCATGGAGCACCCTCAATTAGGACCGACAGTCTAACTTTGTCGGGGATGGTGAAGGGCAAGTTCATTACCTGCAGGCTGGTCAATGCTGTTGTGTGAGCATCGGTCGAGTCATGGTGAGCGGCCTGGTGTCTGCAAGTTACCTTGGCCCGGCAAGCTCGTGCTATGTGATCCACCTTCCCGCAGTTCCTACAGCCCATGTTGTGATAGGGGCAGTCCCGTCTCTTGTGGGGGTCGCCACAGCTGGCACACTTGCTGTTGGTTGGTCTCTCTGTGGCTCGTTGCCGCGTGGGGGATCTTGGGCCCATTCCTTGTTGGCGGCAAAGCTAGAAGGCCTCTTTGTCCTCTGGGTCGCCCGGCGCCATCTCTTCCTGGTGGACTTCTCCTCGTGGGTTGTTGTATGCTTTGGTGGTTCTTTCAAACATGGTTGCTTCGTTGAAAGCTTGTTGGAGGGTGAGCTCCTCCTTCGCAAAGAGCTTTTGCTGCAGCCTTTCGTCTCGGAGGCCCCATATGAATCGGTCTCTCAAGGCTTCCTCCCGCTTGTCGAAACTGCAGTTTCCTGCGATCTGGTGGAGAGCGGCCAGGTAGCCCGCAGCCGTTTCTCCGGGCCCTTGATCTCTCTTGTGGAAGAGGAATCGGCGGGCGATGATGGAAGGCTGGGGCAAGAAATGCCCGGTGAGGAGTCTGATGATCTCCCCGTACGTTCTCTCGGTGAGCTTCGCAGGGGCCGAGAGACCTCTGGCGATCTCGAAGGTAGCCTCCCCGCAGATGCTTAGGAGTACGTCCCTTATGTGGCTGTCATCGGTAATCATGTTTGAGCGTACGTAGCATTCGACCCGCTCCGTGTAGGTCTCCCACCTCTTGGGGTTGGCGGGGTCGAACTCAGCAAGATGGCCCGTCATTCGCCATGGCGGCGGCGGGCGCTTCTGTCTCTTGCGGCTCCCAATTATATACATGCCCCGGAACAACCCTCTGTGAGGCCAGGTCCAATCCTGGTCAGTTAAACTTCCCGCCACAGATCTTGATTGGCAGTGCGTATTAGCGAGCTACATCCGGGGACCAGTGGGATTCCACTGGTCGCCTCTGTAGCGTGCGCTGTGCTGTACATAGGGATTAGAATGCAGGACATAACACACAAACAAATAACAAACAAAAAACCCTGGAGAATAGTGTTGAGAAAAGAGGCTTGGGGAAAGAGTTACCATTTTAAGTGAATGTCAAAGTTCCATTTCAAGTGAATTAAGAGAAAGAACAAGACATTTCTAGGAAATCAAAAGCATATATAGTTAGGAAACACAAGCAGGGAATCCTGCTAGGATTTGCAGTAACCACCTCATATCCCACTTTATCCTCCCTCCCCACATCTTTCCCTCATTCTGGTAGCCCCTATCCTCTCCTTTTGCCCACTTCCTTCTCTCCTTCCCAGCCAGCCACTCACATACTTTGTATTGACCCCCAGTTGTATTTATTACTTATTCAGTTCATTTGTACCTTACCTTTCTCCTCTCCTCCATTTTACCCTCATGACAACCCTATGAGGTAGGTTAGGCTGAGAATGACTGGCCATAGACCACCCAGCAAGTTTCCATGGCAGTGCTGATTTGAGTCTGGGTCTCCCTGATCGTAGTCTAACCACTTTGTAGCACTGGCTCTCAGCATTAGGCCACAATGCCTGACATCACCATTGTTTCACACAGGGTTTTTTTGTAGAAAAGGCTCAGCAGGATCTTATTTGCATATCAGGCCACACCCCCTGATGCCAAGCCAGCCAGAACTGCATTCCTATGTGTTCCTGCTTAAAAAAAAAAAAAAAAAGCCCTGAAGTTAGCTATCTTGCTTCTTAAGGGTGTTCAACAATACCATCTCCTTGGACCAAAATAAGAGACATATTTACCAGGTTATTCACATTAACAATGTGCCATCTTTGTTGCTGGTTTCATAACTCTCATTCCTTTAAAAGTAGCCATGGCAGAAATCCAGCAAATGAAGCTTTTCCCATTATCTTGTCTATGCATCAGGGGGAAGAAAATTGCTCTGTTTAAAGAATTAGGGATATAAACGGCCTCTGGCCAGTCATTCTCAGCCTAACCAGGTTTCGGATTCAGTGGGATCTCACAGGAGCGCAGCTCCTGAACCTTTTTGAGAGTTCCACCTCCTCCTTCTGAGAATTCCACCTCCTTGTCCATTGACTAGTAGGAGCAGCTGCATAACAATCCCTGGATGAGCTCCACCACCTATTTTTTCAACAAAATGACCCCTGAGCCTAACCTACCTCAGAGGGTTGCCATGAGGATAAAATTAGGAGTATGTCCATTCTTAATTTTGTGTGCTTGAATGTTGTTATGAGGCTTTTCATTTCATTGCTGGTGCTCCAGTTTGGTGTAGTGGTTAAGTGTGCTGATTCTTTCCTTGGAGAACTAGGTCTGATTCCCCACTCCTTCACTTGCAGCTACAGGAATGGTCTTGGGTCAGCCATAGCTCTTGCAAGGGTTGTTCTTGAAAGGGTAGCTTTCTGTGCGAGCTTCTCTGAGTCCCTACCTACCTCTCAGGGTGTCTGTTGTGGAAGAAGAAGATATAGGCGATTGTAAGCCTCTTTGAGACTCTGATTCAGAGAGAAGGGTGGGGTATAAATATGTGGTCTTCTTCTTCCTGATTTTTAAAGCTATTTTATTCCATTTTTGGACATTAATATAATCTATATGCAATTGATGTAAAAAGAGAATTCAAATTGCATCAGACTAATGGGGAAGATCTGGTCCAAAGAAACATAAAGTGGTATGAAAATAAGAACTTAATGAGTTGGGTTTACCAACACAGGATTAAAATAGAGATTTTCAATTAAAAAATTGTAGAATTAGCCCTGGCCTGGATAGCTCAGATAAGCCCAGTCTCAACAAATCCCAGAAGCTAAGCAGGGTTGACTTAGAGGGGAGCAGGGCTTTTTTTTGGTAGAAAAAGCCCAGCAGGAACTCATTTGCATATTAGGCTATACCCCCTGACATCAAGCCAGTCAGAACTGCATTCCTGCTCAAAAAAAGCCCTGGATGGTAGATCTCTTTGGAATATCAGCAGCCAGGAGGCAGAGGCAGGCTTTATTCAGCCACCTCCATGCCCCTAGTAAGGTCCTCCATGCCTCCAGTAGGGGTCAGTCACCAGAGGTCAACATGGCTTCTAGGTGCACACACACTCACGCACAAATACCAAAATAGGAAAAAAAATGCATCTCTGGCATAATTTGGACAGGTTAAGTTTCCAAAAGGCACTGGAGTAGGACTGGATAAATTGTTTGGTAACCTTATAGGCATTTTCCCAGCTGATCACTAAACATTTTGTTGAAAGTGAAATTGGAAGTGATCTGAAACAAGTTTAACAAAAAATAGCCCAAGGAGTTGTGTGTAAGAAGAGCCACATATTTCTCAGGGGAGAGAGTTCACCATCCCTAACGGTGTGTCTAGTGGTGTTTTGAATGGCCATCACCGCTATTCTTTTCCCTACCTTTGGCTTAGACCAGAAAATACAAGAAACATTTTTTCCCCTTTATACTAGACTAGAATTTGGCTTGTGTCTCCAGAGCCTTGATTAATCCACTGCACCTAGCCTCCCCCCACCCCTTCCATGGTCTATAAAAGGAAAAGTTATGGTTCTGAATGAGCATCATGCAGGAGAGAGAGAGAAAAAAAGGAAGCAAAAGCATAAAGTATTAAACTTTCATCTGGCACCATAGGAGAGATGTAGTTATTAAATTTCAGCTGCTTATCGAACTGATATGAAAGTCATTTTGCATGATTGCTTTGCATCCTCAAATCTTCCCCTTTTATTTGCTGTGCATCTCTCTGCTTTCTTATTAGAGAAATACTCAAAGGATAAAAAAGCTGATAATATTATTCAGTTTTGACAATTAGGTGGGGGAAAAAAAACATTTTAAGAAGTGCTTTTTTTATTGCAGCTAGTAATAATATTGGTGGTCCTCCTGGTAGCAGTCTCTGCTGATGTTACCCAGGGGTGATGCTAGCTTTACCCTGGAACTGCAAAAGCCCTAATGGTTAGACTGGGGAAGCTGTTAAGAAGCTTGGCCGGGGATGTCATTCTCAGTATCATAAATGTCACATTGCTGCTGGAGCTTATACAGCCTAAAGAAGTATCCTGATGCTCAGGTGCCTTTCCAGTCCATTCAAGGATTACCATCTCCCAGGGTGCAACATGCAGGAACTCCCTCTGCCTCCTTACAGATCAATTCAGGGTTCTTTTTGTAGCAGGAACTCCTTTGCGTATTAGGCCACACACCCCTGATGTAGCCAATCCTCCTGGAGTTTACAGCAGGCCCTGTACAAAGAGCCCTGTAAGCTCTTGGAGGATTGGCGAGATCAGGGAGGTGTGGCCTAATATGCAAAGGAGTTCCTGCTACAAAAAAAGTCCTGCAGATCATAATGGTAATCATTCTGCTTAACCACATACCTAAAAGCTGCTTCTGATGTCCATGGCGTGGTCATGTATGTCATGCAACTTGGCTCAACCTCTGGACCTCAAGAGAGTACAAAGATATGGCTTTGGGGTCCCCACAGAAGTGTGCTAAAGAAATTCAGTCCTGCGGTGGTGGAAAGTGCCATCAAGTCACAGCTGACTTATAGAGATAACCCCCCCTCGGAGTTTCAAAGGAACATTTAGAGGTGGTTTGTCACTGCTTGGCTCTGCACAGCAACCCTTGTTGGGAACGCGGTTTCCCATCCAAGAACTAACTGGGCCCGATGCTGCTCAGCTTCCAAGATCTGACAAGGTTGGGCTAGCCTGGGCTGTCCAGAACTGGGAAGAGATGAGCAGAGGTGGTTTGCTATTGCCTTCTAGGGATGTGCAAAAAAAAAAAATTCGGAATTACACGGATTCGGAAGTACACGGGGAAAAAAAATTCGGATTCCCCATGCACTAATGAATACCGTATTCGGAATAGCCGCATATACGGTAGATGCACGGCTATTACCGAATATACGGCCCTATTATACCCTATGGGCCATTGAAATCAATGGCAAATAGGGTATATTTGAAGCCGCATGGAGGGGAGGGGGTTTGAGATAGAGCCCCCAAATTTGCAGGGGACCTGCAGGGGACTCTCCCCTCCAAGCCCCCCAAGTCCCAAAAAGATTGGGCCAGGGGATCCCATTCCAGGGGCACCCAAAGAGGGTGCCCCTATTCCATCATTATACCCTATGGGCCATTGAAATCAATGGCAACATAGGGCATAATTAGAGGCTACTGGGGGGCAGGGGGTTTGAGGGAGAGCCCCCAAATTTGCAGGGGACCTGCAGGGGACTCTCCCCTCCAACCCCCCCAAGTCCCAAAATGATTGGGCCAGGGGGTCCCTGTCTTTGGGCTCCCCAAAAGGCCCATTGCTAACAATGATGGGGAAAGCCCAATTAGCCACTTCCTCACTGTAATTGTCGTGGGAAAAGTGGCTCTGGGGAACAGGGGGTTTTGAGGAGAGCCCACCAAACTGCTGTGCAGCTTCAGGGCACTGTCCTACACAAAACCCACAAGGCCAAAAAAAAATTGGACCAGGGGGTCCAATTCCTGGGGCACCCAAAGCCAAACCTAACCACATCAGAGAATCTCTATAGGACCCACATGCACTACATCCCTCTATCTACTCTAACCCTGCAGGGCAGGCCTGGAAGCAATATAAAACCCAGTTGTAAGTTGTAACATCACTGCCACACAAAACACAATCTGCTCAAGGTCTGCTCTGCAGACCTGGCTGCAGCAAACCCAGATGCCAGCTCTCCAGCCCTGCCCCAAACAACACGGGGAGACCTGGCCAACCACAACAAACCTACTGGTTCTGGGTCTCTCACCCAGGTGCCAGCTTCCCTGCCACAGAACACACAATCTACAGATGCCAGCTCTCCAGCCCTGCCCCAAACAACACGGGGAGAGCTGGTCAACCACAACAAACCTGCTGCTTCTGGGTCTCTCACCCAGGTGCCAGCTTCCCTGCCACAGAACACACAATCTACAGATGCCAGCTCTCCAGCCCTGCCCCAAACAACACGGGGAGAGCTGGTCAACCACAACAAACCTGCTGCTTCTGGGTCTCTCACCCAGGTGCCAGCTTCCCTGCCACAGAACACACAATCTACAGATGCCAGCTCTCCAGCCCTGCCCCAAACAACACGGGGAGAGCTGGTCAACCACAACAAACCTGCTGCTTCTGGGTCTCTCACCCAGGTGCCAGCTTCCCTGCCACAGAACACACACAACCTACTCTATAAAAACGTGACCCAGCCCACACACACCCTCACCAACCCCCACACCAACCAGAGGCAATTTAAAAAACCAAAACAAAACCAGCAGAATCACAAAAGGCCAAGTGTTAAAAAAGTGGCCTTTTCACCAACAAGAAAATTAGGCCAAACAGCACCCCCCCCCCAATAACCTGAAGATAAAAGTAACACAGCAGCAAAACAACACAGCAGCAACAAATCAAACAATGAAACAGTAAAAAACTCAACTTTTAATAATACAGGAACTCCCCCCCCCCCAAAAAAAAAACCCTTCACCCTAACCACAAGAAATCCAAGCCACCCAAATCAGGAGAAGTAAAAGGGCACTGCACTTTAAAAAGTCCTCTCACTAAATTAAGATATGGGCAAATTAGCAAAAAACCCCCACCCCAGGCCCACACCCCCAGCAGAACCTAACCCCCAACCCCAAATAGGCTACTCACCCACCCAAATCTGAACAAGTAAAGGGACTCTAGTCCTTTTACCAACAAAAACTAAAACAAGAACCCCAAAACTCTTACCTTGTCTTCTCTGAGTCCAGGGAGGTCTCTGGTAAGGCAGTGAGACAGCAGCAGGCAGGAGCTAAAGCCAAAGGCAGCAGCACACAGCACAATCTCTCTCACACCAACTCACACCACATACACCAACACAGCAATGCAGGAAGACTCCTTAAAAAGGTTCTCTGGCCCTACAGAGAGCAATTTCAAAAAATAGCACTGCTCTCTCTGATTGGCCAGAGAACATTGCTTACTTGGATACCCAAGTAAGCAAAAGATCAAAATAGCAATGTAGCTGATGGCTCGGCCATCAGCTACACAGTACACAACAACAGCCCTGCAAAGCATGCATTTACAATGCATTTTGCAAATGCATGCTTTGGATTGGCTGCTGGGGCTCCTCTTCCCCCTCCCCCCCTCCCTGTTCGCCACTAAAGGCGCCAAAGAAAGCAGCTCCTTTGAAGCTCCAGAAGCTAATTGCCGCCTTTTGAATTGACAGCCGCGTGTGCTGCTTACGAATAGCTATTCGTAAATACACAGCGAGTCTATTCGGCTGCTGTATAATGGGCTCTTATGGAAGTCGGCTGCAGGCTATTCCGTATGCGGCCGAATCAACACTGATTCGGCTGTAAATACAGCTTGGCCGAACCGAATGCACATCCCTATTGCCTTCCTCTGCATAGCAGCCCCAGTCTTCCTTGGTAGTCTCCCATTTAAGTACTGAATGTGATCAGACCTGCTTATCTCCCAAGACCTAATGAATTTGGGCCAAATTGGAGCAGTTATGTAGAGGAAAGTAAAACCCGCATTTTGCCCTGAATCCTGGGATAGCCAGCATCCCTGATTACAGCCCAATATTTTGTCTTGTGGAATACAGTGGTTCCCACTAACTTGTGTGAAAAAGAGGATGAAGAGGACATGGATGAGGTGGCTGGACTTCCCCACCATGGTTTAAACCAGGGGTGTCAAACATACAGCCCACGGGCCGGATCAGGCCCACAGAGGGCTCCAACTGGCTGTCGCCTGCTTCATTTTTCCTTGCCTGCTTTTTTTGGTCGCCATTTTGTGTTTCTTCTGAGATAAGCCAGAGCTGCAAAGTAGCCTTTCCCTCTCCCCCCTTCCTTTTCCCAAAGGGAGGAGGAGGGAGGAACAGCCTCAGCCAATGAGGGAACGGCTCTATAGCTCTGCTGGGTGATTAAGTTTGCCAGGCTCAATTAATCACTCTGCAGAGCTACTGAAACAAGCCTCTCTTCCTTCTAATGAATGGCTGAGGCTTCTCCCCCTCCTCGTGCCCCAGGGAAGGAAAGAAAGAGCCAGAGTTTCCTTTGGCAGTCCCCACCATCAGGAGAGCTACAGAGTGCTTTTAAGACTAGCAACATTTTAGTGAAGGTTTGAGCTTTTTGCCTTGCTACAGAGAGAGAGAGTTTTGTTGGGCTTGTTATGGGTGTAACTGGGTTCCCCTCCTCTTTTTCACTGTAATTATGCCCTCCAGTCTTTCTCAATAGGAAAGCATGTGAACTATTTAGAAAAGAAATATCAAAATTAGGCTGAGAGTGTTCCACCCCAGGTTTACCCAACAAATTTTCTTTAATTTTTCTTTCACATTTTCCTTTGATTGGGGGACTTGAATTTAGACTTCCCAGATAGTAGGCTGACACTGACCACTGTACATGGCTGTCTCTCTGTTCTTGCAGTAGTTTTTTGGGGGAAGTTGTATTTTTTTTTAGTTGTAGTCATTTTTCTGGGGGAAATTGTAGTTTTGTAGACAAGCACATAGCCCTCAGTCTGTGCCATGGTGCCTTCACATGTTATTGACTAGTGTGTGAGGCAACTTCTGTACAAAAGCTCACAGTGTCCAGCTGCTTCATGTTCCTCCGTGTCTTAACCCCAAAGCATTGACCGTGAGATGTCTGTAATGAATGTCAATGAATCAAAAGTAGGTTTGCAACTTACAGATGTGTACACCTGAACAGCACATAGTCAAGACTGGTACAGCACAGACATTGTCTGCAGTTTTTGATGCAATAATTCATAGCAAGAGGTGACATTTATCAGAGACTGTAAAACAAAATATTGCAAGCTTGCTAATACTTTAAGCATGTTTTATTTTAAGTTAAGAAATAATCTTTAATTATGTTTGTGTCCTTTAGTAAGTTTATATGTCTGCTACCTGGCATTACATTTTATGATACACATGGCCCGGCCTGACAAGGTCTTATTTATGTCAAATCCAGCCCTCTTAACTAATGAGTTCAACACTCCTGGTTTAAACATTATGGGAATAATAGGATTAGTTCAGCGACATTTCCAGTTATATGGAATATGTTGGCAGCATTATTATTTTTTTGCTACTGCTTCTGTTACAGGAGAAGGTGACATTTTGGCATTTGGCTGTTTTACATCAGTAATTATTAAATATTAAATCCCCATTATTGTTCAGAATGGGCACGAACTACATTTGTTGTGGTTCAGTTTGTGGTCCATGGATGAACAACAAACCAAACACAAACCAGGAGGTTGGTTCATGATCCAAACTAGTTCATATGGGTTCATGAGCCATTTAAAGTTTAAATGCCTGCCAGTTTGAGCCAGTTTGGTATAGTGGTTAAGTGTACGGACTCTTACCTGGGAGAACTGGGTTTGATTCCCCACTCCTCCACTTGCAGCTGATGGAATGGCCTTGGTTAGCCATAGCTATCGCATGGGTTGTCCTTGAAAGGGTAGCTGCTGTGAGAGCCCTCTCAGCCCCACCCACCTCACAGGGTGTCTGTTGTGGGGGGAGAAGATATAGGAGATTGTAAGCTGCTCTGAGTCTCTGATTCAGAGAGAAGAGCAGAGTATAAATCTGCAGTCTTCTTCTTCTTCTGTTCCCTGAGAAAAGCAGTGGGAAGCAAAAAGCAGGAGTTTAAATGTCTTGTAAACATTTAAACCAATGCTTTCTGCTCCCTGCAAAAAAGCCATAGGGAGCAGAAAGTAGGGGTTTAAATAACTCCAAGTCATTTTACTCCCAGATTTCGATTTATTGCAACTTTTGATGGTGAGCAAAAAGCAGGGGATGATATGGCTGGGATTTCTGCTGGCCATGGGGTGAAATGTCTGAGAGGCATTTAACACCCTGCTTTCTGCTGGCCAGGAAAAGCCACGGCCAGCAGAAAGCTGGGGGTGAAATGACTCTGAGCCATTGAAACCAAACAGCTGAATGATGGGGAGCTCCTGCCATTCAGCTGTTTTTCATGAAGAGCAGAAAGCAGGGGTTTACATGTCTCATAGCCACTTAAACCCTTACTTTCTGATCTTTAAAAATTGCTGAAAACTGCATCAAAATTGGTGGAAGTTCATTGTGGCTCTTCAGTTTGTGAACATTGCTTCACGAACCATGAACTGGCAAAAATTCATGAGGAACTTTAGTTCATAAGCTGGTTCATGCCTACCTCTCATGACTACACACACATTGACGGCTTTTGTTGATTTCAATAAGCCAGTCCTACTGAGGGACAAGTTGCAAGTAGCATTGTTATAGGAAGGGAATTTCTTCTTCTTCCTTTCCTTTCTTTCCATTGTAGACATTAATTCCTCTTATTCTGTTTCCCAACTCCTCTTTAAAATAAAGGTTTCTCTTTCATTTCTCTTCATACAGAAATCAGTGCACCCTCTTGTAATTTCAGCCCATGCAGTGGTTTTATGTTACACATCACAAGATGGTGCTTTAGCAGGAGAATAGGAATGTTAGGGGGAAACACTGTCTGCCTCTGAGCATCTGCAGAATGAAACTCTGAAATTCTGTAACACCTTCCTTCTGGGTTTACAAAGCTGCAAGGAAATGTGGAATGGATTTTCCATTAAGGTCTCTGCACCCAGACAGCCACTGGGAGTAGCAGCAGCATTCTGGAAATGGAATTTCACTCTGGGGGCCCTCATTCCAATCCCAGAAAGCTTCTGCTACTCCCAGGGACTATCATTTCACTCTGTTATTCCAATCCCAGAGTAGTCTATCTGTGGCCAGATACCTTAATGGAAAACCCATTACACATTTTCCTTTGCAACTTTGTGCTGCAATGTATTTCAATGGAGTGGAGTTTAAATAGTTTCACTTTCTAGCATTTGCATGGCCAGCTGAAGCTGTTGATTTCAGGATGTCTCCTTGCAAATAAAGGATCGATGCTTTGAGCCAGCTTGTCTTTGCTGAATGGACCAGAGAACTGGTGCTTAGTGAGTACTCTAACCTGGGAAGCCAAAGGTGGATACTACACTGGAGAGTCATTGCCAATCCGAGTAGATAGGAGTCGGGAGAGTCTTTTAATGCTAAGGCATTTCATGTTTTCCTAGACTCAGAGTATTTTATATTTTAAGTTTCTGCTGTGATCCTTGTGTTTTTAATTGATATTTTATTTTTAAAATTGCATCGCCAAATCCCACTATTCCCCCACCTTTCAATTTTAAACAAAACACCGCAAGAGTTTGAAGCATGCTTGTATTTTAAGTTAAAAAAAATAATATATTTAATTATGTTTGTCTGTATCCTTTATAAAGTTTATATCTCCACTACCTGGCATTACTTTTCATGATACACACGTTCTGTCACAAAGTCCCATTTATGTCAGATCCAACCCTGGTAACGAATGTGTTCGATACCCCTGGGTAGGCTGTAGTTCTTAGTACTGAAATAAGGGAGATACAAGCATCCTTGCCATGGAGAGAAGAAAGCCCTCTGATTAATTATTCCTGTACAGTGAGACTAGACTAGTGGACTTTTCATTCCGTACTTCATGTTGCTCTGCTACAGCTGCTTCTCTTGGAGAGGAAAACAGCTATTCTTACATCTTCAGTCACAACTGAAAACCCCGTGGTTTGCTGAAGAAGGCACATTCCAAAGTAGCGCAAACAGTACGCCAGTGATGAACTCTTACTGTGATTTGAGGGCATGTGCTATGTCTGTGTCAGAACTGCTGCCCATGGATACAGCACTGTTTTACAATATTATTCCCTGTCTGGGTCAACCTTTTTTTTTTGTCAACCCCTTCATTAATCCGTTGTATTCTGTTTCCAGATAATCATTATTATCTCCAGGAGAGCATAATGGTTTCTCGGTCGCATATGCACTTTATGTTTGTGGTAAATTTTGTGATTCAAAATTATAGGCCTGGGGAATAGTTTATTATTATAACCATTCAGTGGCAAGAAACTGTCAACTATTATAACGTGTCAATGCTATGGGTAAGTGGTTGGATTCGACTTGGTATATACTAAGCAGGAAGTAACCTGGTATTTTGTTTATTGTGATTTTTAACCTGCTCTGTCAGAGAGGGTAGTAGCACTTACAAACAGTTACATATTAAATTATTCAAGTTCTAAAAGCGTCTTGATGAAATACATATATACGTTCATTATTCAGACAAAATCACAAGGGAATCAAATAATTACCTTGGTGGGACAAATTAAAAGTCAGTCTGGCCAAGTAGGGTTACCAACTTCCAGTATCCAGACTACACAGATCCTTGGAGCAAATGTTGGCTTTGGAGGGTAGAGGGTGTCATTATACCCTGTTAGGGTTGCTAATCCCCCGTTGGGGCCTGGCGATCCCCTGGTCTGGAGGCCCTTCCCCTTCAGGGTTACCAGAAAGCAGGGAAGTGTGCGTGTGGAAGGGAAGGTTGAATATCTGCTGGACACTCCGTTATACCCTATAGCAGGGGCGGCCAAACTGGCTTAGGAGCCACATGTGGCTCTTTCACACATATTGTGTGGCTCTTGAAGCCCCCACTGCCCTATTGGCTGGCTTGGAGAAGGCATTTGTCTCTTTAAAACACTTATCTAAGCCAAGCCAGCCAATAGCCTGGAAATGCATTTAAAGTTAAAGTTGCTTTCTTTCCACCTCCACCTCCGTTCCCCATCTATTTGTCTTCCTTCCATCTATTTGCCTTCCTTCCTTCTTGTCTTGTGGCTCTCAAACACCTGATGTTCATGTCTTGCGGCTCTCAAACATTTGGCGTTTATTCTATGTGGCTCTTAAATTAAGCAAGTTTGGTCACCCCCACCCTATGGAGACCAATTCCCACAGGGTATAATAGAGGATTTATCTGTAGGTAACGTGGACTCTGCAGGGGGGGGGGCTGTTTTTTGAGGTAGATGCACCAACTTTTCAGCATAGTGTCTGGTGCCTCTCCTCAAAAGACCCTCCAAGTTTCACAAAGATTGGACCAAAAGAAGGTGCCCCTATCCTTCATTATTTCCAAATGGAAAGAAGGCATTTAAAAGGCATGGTGTCCCTTTAAATGTGATGGCCAGAACTTCCACTAGAGTTCAGTCGTGCTTGTCACATCCTTGCTTCCAGCACCACACCCAAAGTCCCCAGATATTTCTTGAGTTGATCTGGCAAATCTATGCCCTGTTGAGGCCCCTCCCCTTTCCAAACCATGCTCTTCTCAGACTCTATCCCGAAATTCCCAGGACTTTCCTGACTCAGAGCTGGCAGGCTTATGGCTGAGGTAACATTCTTTCTCTAGCTATTTCCATTGGATTTTCCTGGGAAGCTTACAAGTACTATATGTGAAAACAGCAATTCCTCACAACCTTGTCATGAGCAGAATGTGTGGAGACAGCATGGTATAATGATCAGGCCAGGACCTCCTTTGTGTATGTGTGTGCATGGTGTGGGAGGGGGGGGATAAAGTGCCATCGTCACAGCCAACAAGGGGCTTTCAGGGCAAGTGAGAAGCAGAGGTGTTTTGCTATTGCCTTCCTCTGAAAAGTCTTCCTCAATGGTCTTCCATCCAAGTACTGACCTTGCCTATCATCCAAGTACTTAATCAGTGGGCAATGTTGGGCCAATCATCCTGACCTAGGATTGCCAGCTCCAGGTGTGGAAATACCTGGAAATTTTGGGGGTGGAGCCTGAGGAAGGTGGAGTTTGTGGAGGGGAGGTACTTCAATGGGGGTATAATGCTATAGAGTCTACCTCCCAAAGCCTGAGGAGGGCACGGTTTGGGGAGGAGAGGTACTTCAATTGAGTATAATGCTATAGAGCACCTTCCATTTTCTCTATGTGAACTGATCTCTTATCACCTAAAGATCAGTTTTAATCCCAGGAGATCTTCAGCTACCACCCAGAGATTGGCAACGCTACTGACCTACCTCCCAGGGTTATGATGGTTACAAAACCATGGGTGACAAGCTGAGTTTCTTGAAGTAAGGGAGAAATAACGTGAAATAAAATTTTAAAAAGTAAGAACAAGGTGCCTGGGCTCCACTTAGCAGGCTTTTGGGAAAGGCTCAGGGCTACAAATCAAATCCAGAATATGATATATTCAGCCATAGGACAGGTTATAATACATATCGTAGGCTGTCCCTCCCATGCCTTCTGGTGGTTTTCCTTCTACTGAGTCAGTGAGCGGAAAACAGAAGGAAGGGGGGGGGGGAGAGAGAGATGTGTCTGCCTGGCTTTTTGCCACATGGGCCGTCTTGCTTTTCTCCAGGTGTGCCGCAAAGATCATTGCCTGCGTGACTGGTGTTTACCATACTGCAAGCAGACTTTGTGCCTATTTTGCTTCATCATAAGCAATAGCATGAGCAGCTTCGGTGAGGGCAATTCAAAATAGTGTTCTGTATTTGTACACTATTCACACGCCTAAGTGGGCTTGGGTTGCAAGAAATCATTCTGAAACATCCCAAACTTCTACTTCTTACCTTAAGTTCCTGTATGGGAGAAAGGCACCTTGGGAAAGATTTAACCAGCTATATCATTGACATTCTCTACAAAGAGATCCTGAAGATATTCAGAAAGGGAATGCCACATTTTGCTGTTGGGCATATTCTATATGTCCAGTAGAAATTTGCTCAAAATATGTACTGGGGAAAACATCCGTTCTAGCCATTTTCTTCTTCTTTTTTTTTGTTTCCCATCTGTATTTTCAAACATTCCATATAATCATATTTCTGCTATGACAAGATGAACTGACACTAAATCCAAACTGCTGCTGGTGACAGTAGTCTTTGAAATGCAGCACGCTAGCATATTCACAGAAATCCAAGGTTTGGATCCAGAGTTCATGTTTCACTAACAGAATACACTTCTGGCAGTGGTACAGAACTTTCCTGCCTTTTCCCTTGGGCTTGCAGCCCACAGATGTCTCCATTCCTGAGGGCAGAGCAATTGTGCGAACAGCCTAAGGGGCAAATCAGGGATCTGCAGCAGGTAGGCTTGCCAGTCTACAGGTCCAGTTTTGCAGGCTCCTCTCCACCGGCCAACAGCTGGCCAGCAGGGGGAAGCCCTGCTCCAACAGACAGGATGTGCCTTTAGATTTCAGGCAGGGTTAGAAGCTTGCAAACAGCTTCTGTTTTTGAAGGGCTGTGTATGTCTTTAAATATCAGACTGCTCTGCTGGCTGGTGGGATGGGGGCTGGATGGAAGAATGGAGACAGCCAATAGCCACATCCTAATGGGGCAGCGTCACTTCCGGCATGCACTGGAAGTAACATGAGTGCATCTCTGGCACTGCTGCAGTATTTGGGCTACGGTAAAAAAGCACTGTTGTCTGGGCCTCTTGCAGCCTTCCCGGCTGCCAGTAATTCCCCCTGCCCTCGCTGGTTGCCTGGTGGGGAGGGCCTGGCAATCTTACCCACTACAGCTTATCCTATAGTAACAGTGCAAGTTGACACAGTGGGTTTAAAAAAAAAAACAATTCAGTTTATATTATTAAATAAAGCATGATACAAATACAAAAAGGAAATACGTGCAATCTATAAATCACACATAAAACATATGACACAGATAACTCAATAACCATCTACTACAATTTTCTAATATGTACAGATATAAACCTTACGTATCATTTACTTGTACTTGTTTGAAATCTGCTAAAATGATCTGTATACATTTCTTTTTTTTCTAACAATCCCTGTTATCTGCAAAGCTTCTTTACCGATAAAGTTGATAAAGAGTTAACAGGGTTGCCGACCTTGAACCAAGAGGAAAGGTGGGATCTAAACATTTTAATAAATAAATATAGCCCCAGATGGGGCCTAGCAGTTCCCCAGAAGTACAGTACAGAAATCAGTTTCCCTGGAAAAATGGCTGTTTAAGACCATTTCTGCAGTAGTGAAATTCCCAGCATTGAGGTTTTAAGAACTGCACAATAGGTGAAATTTTCTTCAGTAGAATTTTCCTCACCAGGCACAAACCAAAAGTTTTCTCCTTCTTACCCCACATTTTTGGAAACCCTAGTTTTACGAGTTCTGAAAATGTGGAATAAGAAGGAGATAGCTTTGGGTTTGCACCTGATGAGGGGGGAAAAATCTACTGCGGAAAATTTCACATCAGCTTTAAAAAAAGTCAACGCAGGGCGTTTCACTACTGCAGAAATGGTGGACTCAATGGCCTCATATCCCGCAGAGGTTCCCTCCTCAACTCCTGCCCTTCTCAGGCAGGCTCCGCCCCCAAATCGCCAGGCTTTCCCTCAACCAGAGTCAGCAATGCTTAGACTTACTCCAGTCTAAGGGAGCGATCACACTGGGAAACTGGCACGATATTACCTCGGCTCCAAAAAAGCTGCTTGAATTTGGTCAATTTCCAGGCAATCAGACAGCCGCCGTTGAAGCGGCAGGATTGCGACTGCAGTCCGTGGTTGCCATTCACACTGATAGCATGCCTCAACCACGGACCCGCCATGGAAAGGGTTGTTTTGTTTTAAAAGTCCCCTGGTGCACACACTCAAGCAGCGAAGCACATGAGTGCTCCTTGGAGTGGGGTTGAGGGTGGGACGTGAAGGTACCAGAAATGGCTTGGCATGATCACACCGCTCTTCCACTTATGAGTCGTGCTGGGGTGATCAAATGGGAACCGAATATGCGGCCTAGATGCAACTCGGGGAAGCTACCAGGAAGATTTCAATGGCTATTTAATCTGAATAGGAGGCATCTGGAGATGGGGTAAGAATGGGTGTGGCTCGGAAGTCACAGTGCATGTGTGATCGAGCCTCTTTAATCCAGATCAGAGGCATGATTAGGTTGGGCCAAATCTCACATGTGATTGCACCCGAAGTCTAAGCCCAATGATTTCAGTGCATACGACTGTTCTGCCAATCATCCACAACAAAAATAACAATTTTCTCTACAATGCAGGCCTTGAATTCAGCAGGAGCTCACAGGAGCGCAGTTCCTGAACCTTTCTGATGATTCCCCCTCCTCCTCCCCACCTTGTCCATTGAGTAGTAGGTACAGCTGCATAACAATCCCTGGATGAGCTCCGCCACCTATTTTTCTACAAAACGACCCCTGGTATAATGCATAAGCTTTAATTGAATAATCTACCAATGAATGCAAGCTTGCAGCCCTGTTCTCTTACTTCCTGAACAGAAGGATACGTGCTGTCTTTCCCCACATTAAAGTGTATTCCCCCACCACCCTTTTAGAAAACAAATTGAAGCAAACAGCGAAAGGCTCTCCTCTAACTCCATGCAAGGCAACACCCTTCTGTTAAAAGAGAGATAGGATATAGCACTGCCAGGCAACAAACTCTGTCTATGCTGAATAAATCACCTTTTAATAAACAGGAAAGTTTGTTTGCGTTTCTTAGTCAAGAGATTTCCACAATTTTCTCTTAGTACATTTCATTACGTGAATCAAACACCTCTCTGTAAATATTCAACATTTACTACTTCCTGATTGTGTTGATAACTAATTCCCTGAAAGTGTGAAAATTGTGCATCTATCTAGGACCTGTGTATATCTGCAGGTAAATTCCTCAAATGCTACCACCTGCTGCTTGTAAAGTGACTTCCTATGAACCTTTGCAATATTAACTTAGTTCTATAAATTTGCATTAAAGCATAGTACAGATTAAAATGGAAACAGTGAGAGCAAAGCTAATGGATTTCAAACTCCAGGAAGTATTTAAGTTAGTTTTACTTCATCCAGCAACTTATAGTGACTAGAATGTCAGACCAGCATCTGGGTCCAAATTTCCACTTTCCAGTGGTGATTACTTGGTAGCTTTGAGCCATGCATCTTTCTCAGTATGACCTATCTCACAGGGTTGTTGTGGAGACAAAATGGAAGAGTGAGAATAGTGTACACTTTCTTGGGTCCTTGTTGGAGGAAGGGTGGGATAAAAATGTTCTGGATCCTTTTCTAAAAACCCTCTTCTGGTGAACATACTTGCAAGAGCTGTCCCCTTCATGGATTTCTTTTGTCTCATGATATAACCATGAGGATGAAATGGACTTCTTCCAAGACAGCATGCATGGAACTGGGTAGCACTAAGTATCTCCTCCCTTCTCAGTATTGTGGAATTTGGGTCAGCTTATTAAAAAAGTGATGAAGATCTACAACACCTTCTAGAATTAACACCAAAAAAGATGTCCTCCTCATCATAGGGGATTGGAATGCCAAAGTAGGAAGTCAAAAGGTGACTGGAAAAACTGACAAGTTTGACCTTGGAGAACAAAATGAAGCCACACAAAGGCTAATAGAATTTTGTCAAGAGAACAAGCTGGTCATAGCGAACACCCTCTGCCAACAACCTAAAAGGCGACTCTACACGTGGACATCACCTGATGGGCAACACAGAAATCAGCAATCAGCACCATCCCAAAGAAAAAGAAAAATAAATGCAAGAAAGCAAAGTGGCTACCTGATGAGGCTTTACAAATAGCTGAGGAAAGAAGGAAAGTGAAAGGCAAAAGTGAAAAGGAAAGATTCACCCAACTGAATGCAGATTTCCAGAGAACAGCAAGGAGAGATAAGGAGACCTTCCTGAAGGAACAATGCAAAGCAATAGAGGAAACTAATAGAATGGGAAGGACAAGAGATCTCTTCAAGAAAATTGGAGAAATCAAGGGAACGTTTCGTGCAAAGAAGAAGAAGATATTGGGTTTATATCCCGCCCTCCACTCCGAAGAGTCTCAGAGCGGCTCACAATCTCCTTTACCTTCCTCCCCCACAACAGACACCCTGTGAGGTGGGTGGGGCTGGAGAGGGCTCTCACAGTAGCTGCCCTTTCAAGGACAACCTCTGCCAGAGCTATGGCTGACCCAAGGCCATGCTAGCAGGTGCAAGTGGAGGAGTGGGGAATCAAACCTGGTTCTCCTAGATAAGAGTCTGCACACTTAATCACTACACCAAACTGGCTCTCCAAAGATGACCATGATAAAGGACAAAAATGGTAGGGACCTAACAGAAGCAGAAGAGATCAGGAAGAGGTGGCAAGAATACACAGAAGAATTATACAAGAAGGATCTCAATGTCCCGGACAACCATGATAGTGAAATCAATGACTTTGAGCCAGACATCCTGGAGTGTGAAGTCAAATGGGCTTTAGAAAGCATTACTAACAACAAAGCGAGTGCAGATGATGGTATTGCAGTTGAGCTATTCAAAGTCCTAAAAGATGATGCTGTTAAAGTGATGCACACTTTATGTCAACAAATTTGGAAAACACAACAGTGGCCACAGGATTGGAAAAGATCAGTTTATATTCCAATCCCAAAGAAGGGTAATGCCAAGGAATGTTCAAACTATCTCACCATTGCACTCATTTCACATGCCGGCAAGGTCATGTTAAAGATCCTACAAGCTAGGCTTCAGCAGTATGTCAATCGGGAACTACCAGAAGTTCAAGCTGGGTTTCGGAGAGGTAGAGGAAATAGAAATCAAATTGCCAACATTCGATGGATTATGGAGAAAGCATGGGAGTATCAGAAAAACATCTATTTCTGCTTCATTGACTATACTAAAGCATTTGATTGTGTGGATCACAAAAACCTGTGGCAAGTCCTTAAAGATATGGGAGTACCAGACCATCTCACATGTCTCCTGAGAAACCTGTATAAGGGTCAAGAAACAACTGTCAGAACGGGATATGGAACAACTGATTGGTTTAGAATAGGAAAAGGAGTTTGACAAGCATGTATACTGTCACCCTGCTTATTTAATTTATATGCAGAGTACATCACGGGGAATGCTGGCCTGGATGAAGCACAAGTCGGAATTAAGATTGCCGGGAGAAACAACAACTTCAGATCTGCAGATGACACTACTCTAATGGCAGAAAGTGAGGAGTCCCTAAAGAACCTCTTGTTGAGGGTGAAAGAGGAGAGCACAAAAGCAGGCTTGAAACTCAACATCAAAAAAACTAAGATCATGGCATCTGGCCCCATCACACCTTGGCAAATAGAAGGGGTAGACATGGAAGTAGTGATAGACTTCACATTTCTGGGATCCAAGATCACTGCAGATGGTGACCGTAGCCATGAAATTAAAAGATGTTTGCTCCTTGGGAGGACAGCTATGGCAAACCTGGGCAGTATAATAAAAAGTAGAGACATCACCCTGCCAACAAAAGTCCATATAGTCAAAGTGATGGTATTCCCAGTAGTAATGTATGGCTGTGAGAGCTGGACCATAAAGAAGGCCAAGCGCAGAAGAATAGATGCTTTTGAGCTGTGGTGCTGGAGAAGACTCTTGAGAGTCCCTTGGACTGGAAGAAGATCAAATCAGTCAATCCTAAGGGAAATCAACCCAGACTATTCACTGGAAGGTCAGATGCTGAAGCTGAAGCTCAAATACTTTGGCCACCAAATGAGAAGGGAGCACTCCCTGAAGAAGATCCTGATGCTAGGAAAGACAGAAGGCAAGAGAAGAAGGGGACAGCAAAAGATGAGATGGCTGGACACTGTTACTGATGTAACAAACACGAATTTGAGCAGACTTCAGAGGATGGTGGAAGACAGGAGGGCATGACGTGACTTTGTCCATGGGGTCGCAAAGAGTTGAACTCGACTGTACAACTAAACAAAAATTAGCAATCTACCTCTAAGATCAGAAAATTTTGTAATTAGTGAAGATTCAGTGTGGAACAACAGGCTTTTTGCATGATTTATGCATCTTCACTGTAAAATGCAGTACCAAGAATAATGTCTCTAGCAGCAATCTCCACATGGATTGATCCAAATATCCTCCTTCCATATTCTTCTCTCCTCCTTCACTATTGTTCACTGCTTGATTTGCAGCTGCTTCAATCACATTTTCTTTGGGGTGAGGGGAACAAAACTAAGTGGAGGGCTTTTCATGCTGCCAATGTGATCCCAACCAATCAAGGATTGCATATGATGGTGCCATTATGCCAACCATGAGCAATCTACCCAACCATAATGATATCCAGGAAGACACCCCTGTACTTATTCCCAAGCCATGCACCCCTGGAATGTGATATTGCAGTGTAACCTAGAATATTAAATATGACACAGCAATGCCCATCTGAATTGGAATGGTCTCTCTTGCACATAAGGGAGAAAAATCCAATTCCTTCTCGGCCCAAACCAGGCTGTGGTGTGGTTCTGGTTCACAAGGCAGAACAACATGTGGCCAGCTGAAAGGTTGAGAAGCGTCCATCTTTCTGCTCCTGGGAATGAAAAATTCCAGGCCCAGAGAGGGACAAATGTGGGCACAGCTATAAAAATTCCTTCACTCTTTTGGCAACTTTTAAGTCCTGTTATCAAAGCATAAAAGAAATAAGAATTACCAAGGACTCTGCAACACAAATAAATGGCTTGTATCTGGTACTCTTCAGGGCAAGACAGCAGAAACACAAAGGTTAAAGGCTAAGTGCTCATCTTGTTGTGAATGTGTGGTATACCTGTAAACTGATCTCACAATTTTGCTCTTAACAAAGTTTCTATTTTTCTTTAATTAATTGCTAAGACCATCAAAGTCAACCAGTCCCCTAACCACTTGATGGATGCCTATCCATGTCTGACACTAAGAGAGAAATCTATCACTTTTTGGGAGCTTCAAAGGAACCAGTTTTGGGAAAAACAAGGCCATAAAGTCATTTGGCAAGTGTAATTAAAATTCCTATGTTGGGGTATGGATCTATGATACGAATGGTCTCTGATTGGATATTACACATGTGATACCCTGATTTTCCATTGGTGTGACACTCTGTCCCCTCATTGGCTAGTTTAATTGAGGGATGTGACGTAATTTACCCTAGAAAACACACAACCCAACCTGTCAGGTTTAATGGGTCCAGTGGGTCCAGAAAACGCAGCAGAGAGAAAAGAAGGAAAAAGGGAATCCCTTCATCCTCTCCTTCCTCCACCCCCTTCCTACCCTCACCCCCCCCCCTCTTCTCAAGAGAAATCTCCCTCCAGATGCCTTGCATTTCCTCTGACTGAGGCCACCCATCCAGATCTAGGTATCATATCACCTTACCCCATCCATACTGATTCAGCTAACCTCTTGTAATTCCTCTTGTATGCTTGAAATAGTTTGATTGGGATGTAACTATTTGAAAGCCTATGCCATAATAAAATCAACCAAAGGATAACCAAAGGATTTTCAGTGGTCTATCTCCGTAGACAAAGACAGAGATCCTATACACCTCACCTCTGGTAGGCCTACCATTTTGAGCTAAGAAATATTAATATTCCCCAATAAAAAGTTGTTTGAGGTGTAACAATAGTTAGTGACTAACAGTGCAATCCTAAAATCACTTTCTTGGGAGTAAGCCCTATTGAATAGACCTTAGTAGAATTCAGAGTAGACCTGTTTAGGATTGCTCTCTTAGACTCCCATTTAATTACCCTGAATGGAGAATAACCTAGACCCAGTTTCCCACCCTTGAGGAACTGGGGAGCAGGAGAAAAATGGGTTCCACATATTGATAGTCTAGGAATTTTCCCTAGCTTCTATGGTTAAAGACTACAGAAACCAAGGGAGGTAACCTAGGGCAGGGATGGCCAACGGAAGTTCTCCAGATGTTTTTTGCCTACAACTTCCATCAGCCCCAGCCATTGGCCATGCTGATGGGAGTTGCAGGCAAAAAACATCTGGAGAGTTACCATTGGCCACCCCTGACCTAGGGAATCGCCTGGAAGTTACATCACATCACTCCTGGTTACCAACCCCCAAATCTCCCAGCATTTGCTGAGACAGTGTCAGGAATGCTATTTGTGACATGTGGGTCAACAATCATATCAGCCAAGGAACACAGAGTCAGCTTGTTTTTGATGCGATGTTGCATCACCCCTGAAACATCAATGTTGCAATTTGGGGGTTATTATTAATTCTGTCAATATAGATGGATATTCAGGTCTCATCTCCTTTATGTACTGGCCTTATCCAATTTTGGTTGGTTCCCATACTGTGTTCCTTCCTGAAGAAGCTTGGTCTAGCTACAGTTATCCATGATCTTATCGGGTCCAGATGCAAACAATGCTGTACATTTTACATGCAGGGCTGCTCTGAAAACTGTTCTGAAACTGAAATTAGTGAGGAATGCAGTAACAAGGCTGTGCTGACTAATGTGTTTGCATGAGAAAAATAAATCTCGCCAATCTTGAAGGACCTGCACAGCCTGCCAAATGCTGATCCTTTTCCGAGCATACTTCAAAGCGCTGATGCTGAACATTAAAGCCCTAAATGGACTGGTACCTGGGTTTCTCAGAGATCTCATTCTCCGTGCCCAAACATGTGTCGCAGAGAGCCACAATTAGCTAAATTAGCGAAAGAGCCATGTGACTATAGTTTGCTCTCTGTGCCACCTCATCAATAATTAGGGGTGCCAACCTCCATATTCTGTTTGTTGACATAAAGTTGCATTAAGGCATGGATGGCCACATGTGGCTCTTTCACACATACTGTGTGGCTCTTGAAGACCCCACCACCCCGTCAGCAGGCTTGGAGAAGGCATTTGTCTCTAAATTACTTCTCCAAACTAAGCCAGCTGGTGGTTTAGAGAATGCATTTAAAGTTGCTTTCTTTCCACTTCTCTCTCTCCATCTATTTTCCATCCTTCCTTCCTTCCTTCCTTCCTTCCTTCCTTCCTTCCTTCCTTCCTTCCTTCCTTCCTTCCTTCCTTCCTTCCTTCCTTCCTTCCTTCCTTCCTTCCTTCCTTCCTTCCTTCCTACCTACCTACATCTGATGTTCATGTCTTGCGGCTCTCAAACATCTGACATTTATTCTATGTGGCTCTTACGCTAAGCAAGTTTGGCCACCCCTGCATTAAGGAATGTGGTCCTTGTTTCTGTGCTTTAGGGATGCCAGCCTCCATGGGGGACCTGGGGATGTCCTGGAATTACAGTTTATCTTCAGATTACAGAGATCAGTTTCCCTGGCGAAAAGGAATATTTTGGAGGATAGACTCTATGCCATTGTAACTCATTGAAGTCCTCCCCAAGCCCCATCCCCGTATCTCCAACATTTTCCTACTTGGATCTGGCAATCCTATCCCTCCCTACTCTGCCAGTGCCCAGCAGAGACCATGGCAACCCTAACAATGATATAATATATATTAAAATCAAATATAAAACAGACCCTGACCTGGATCTCCCAGGCCAGTCCGATCTCGTCAGATCCCAGAAGCTAAGCAGGGTCCACTCTGGCAAGTACTAGGAGTCAGGAAGAGGGGGGGCAGACTTTATTCAGCCACCTCTCTGAATATCCTCCATGCCCATAGTAGGGGTCAGTCACCAGAGGTGCTTATCTTAGCTATAAATACAAGTTGATGGGATGTGAACTGGCAGAGAGTGACCAAGAGAGAGTTCTTGGGGTCGTGGTAGATAACTCACTGAAAATGTCAAGACAGTGTGTGATTGCAATAAAAAAGGCCAACGCCACGCTGGGAATTATTAGGAGGGGAATTGAAAACAAATCAGCCAACATCATAATGCCCCTATAAATCGATAGTGCGATCTCATTTGGAATACTGTGTACAAAAAAGTGCAGAAAAGGGCAACAAGAATGATTAAAGGATTGGAACACTTTCCCTATGAAGATGCACATCCACTCACAGATGTACATTATATATATATATATAAACTGCAGCCTTTTTAATGACTAGATTACTTCTAACCATGTAGGCTTGTCTTTCCCTACTGCTGCTGAACCTTAGCTCACTGTTGTCTATCTGGCACAAAGGTAGGAGCTTCCCTTTCTACCTTCTCGCATTCTCCATGGCATAAGGCACAGCTGCTCAGGTAAGAGCATGCAATTGCCATGTCTTCCAGAGGAGAACAAACTGGTTGTGGTGGAGAAAGAGCGTAAAGGTGATAATGGTTTTACTGTCTCTTCTATGTGGCCAGCTTCCTCTCATCTTGGCAGCTGCATGACTGCTGGAATGACAGATCACAGGCTGCAGAGAAGGGTGGGGGACTGTTGGAAATGATGGGCCCACCTCTGGCATGAGGCCTCCAGCTCAAGGTAGAAACCACCTGCCAACCACAAACCCTGGGCAAGAACTTTGCTCAGTTCTCTGGACAGATGCCACATAGTGCCCAGAAGAGCCACAGATGGCATGTGAAAGTCCCTGAGTATCACTGTCAGGCCTCAGATTCAGCAGGAGCTCACAGGAGCACAGCTCCTGAACCTTTCTGACGGTTTCCCCTCATCCTCCTCACCTACCTTGTCCACTGAATAGTAGGTGCAGCTGCATACAATTCCTGGATTAGGAGTAAAGTCAGCCAGACAGACACAAAGAGCTTTGCCACGCCCCCAGCAGCCCTCATTAACCCCTGGAGAAGCCCACACCACCCTTTCTCCACTTCTTATGTGATTTTGGGCAGCGGGTGGCTTGCTGTCCTTTGACTGTGGGGAGGCACAGAGAGACCCGGGCGAGCAAAGCTGGATCTCTAGCCAGCCCAAGCAGTCCTCGCTCGCCAAGGGCTCTCCTTTCTTGCATCAGGTTGCTTTTGGCTGGGGGGTGGGGGGTGTGCAGCATAATCTAGTGAGTTACGCTAATGAGATCTGCCACGTATTTTTTTTTACAAAACGACCCCTGATCACTGTCCTACTGAATTACACCCATGTTTACTGTAGTGAGGCAGGGTTCTCTGAAGGACAGGCCTTCTTTGTGGTGACATCTCATTTGGGAACTCCCTCCTCACTGCAATTTGCTAGATTTTTTCAGTTAAATTTTAAGGACCAGCTAAAATTGTTTTCCTCCCCTAAATCGTGTGTATGTGTTTTACTTTCTTGTTTACTTGCTTGGAATTTTCCCCCAGCTATGAATTAAATTATATTCTTATTTATTTGTAAGTTCATACTATTATCTGCTGCTAATTTTTTTTTTTTTAATGCTGCTTTTTGGTCTAATTGCTTTCCAACATTCAAAAGGTGCAGATTGTCAGCCACTTTTTCCTAGTTCCCTATACAGGAACTTAAAGTTGTCAAAAGATAGGAGAGTATATAAACTAATGATGTATGTATTTTCTAAATACTGGAGAATTTAGTGCAGAAACAAGAAGACCTGTTTTCCTTTTTAAAATTATTAAATATAGATATCTTCCTCTCATAGTACAAAGAAAGGTTATATTTGGATGCAGTTGATTCCTCTTTGATCCTTCAGTGACATTTCTATTCCTGACTGGGGCTAATGTTGTCAGTTGTCCTACCATGCAGGGGTACCTGCCAGCAATCCCCCAACTAGGGTTGCCAAATTCAGGTTGGTAAATTCCTGAAGATTTTGCAGTGAAGCCTGGGGAGGATGCAGGGCCGGCCCTGCCAGACTTCTGTGGGTGCCAAATTGGATCCCCCCCCCGCCCCCGTGACTCAGTGATGTTAGCTTAGCCTAGGGTGCCAGACAGTCTAGGGTCGGCCCTAGGAGGATGGCATTTGGGGAGGGGGGACCTCGGTGAGTTTGCCAAGAGATATGCCATTGTGTCAACAACACCCATCCATGTCTCGACTCATCCAGTATTTTGCTGGGTGCCAGCCAGTGATTTCTAGGGAAATGTAATGTCACTTCCATTTCTCCCAAGAAGTAATGTCTGTCTGTCTGTCTGTGTGTCCCTCCATCCATAATCTATCTATCTATCTATCTATCTATCTATCTATCTATCTATCTATCTATCTATCTATCTATCATCTATCTATCTATCTATCTATCTATCTATCTATCTATCTATCTATCTATCTATCATCTATCTGTCTGTCTGTCTGTCTGTCTATCATCTATCAATACTGCTCAAGCTATCACCTTGAGCAGAAATGAAAATAAAAATTAAAATAGAATAGGCCTTACTTAATATTAACTCCCTGGTATTTAATTATTGCTCCTATAAATTATGTCATTGAAAGGATAAGGTTGTTTGTGTCTGATAGTAGCCAGGTCTCCTGGCTCTGATATTAAGCAAGAAATGATGTCACACATTGCCAATAGCTGCCCCTCCAATAGCTGTCCTTACTCCCCCACCTCAGTTCTTCCACTGACTCTGATCCAAGCCGATGTATTCAATTACTGGTGCCTTCTGAGTCAAAGCAGCCAAGAAGTCTGCTGGAGATAGACTTATGTTCTGGTTTTCCATGGAACTGATGTCCCACCATTGGCCCTCTGGGCATTAAAAAACAATTCTTCCACCAATGATCTGAGTAAAAGTGAGAAAAGAGAGGCAGGGAGACTGTCAACCCTAGCCTGGATCCTATAAGAGAGTTATGTGTGCTAAATAGTTTGAGCTGCAGAGTATGCTTTCTCTTTCCATTTGTGTTCCTGTGTTTGCAGAAGTTGATTGAAATACAGCAGATTGTTACATTCAGCAACTTCTGGTAAGTAAATTATCCCAGTGAGATCATACAAAAGTGTGGATTTGCAAACTGTGTTTATTTTGGCTGCTTTTTGAGTATGTGTGTCCCTTAAAAGCCATGTTTAGAACTGTTTCCAAAGCCTGACAAAGGAACTTTTGGTGGTTGACAAATTTCACTTTCATTTAGTGGAAGTGCAGCTGCCAGGGTAGGCAAAGAAAGGATGAGGAAATGAAGACTGATTTGGGGAGAACTGCACAGCTGTATATTTATTTGTTTAGGAAATGGAAAAGTCTCCTGGCTCCATCCCCAAAGTCCCCACTCCCCAGATATTTCCTGTGTCAGACCTGACAACTCTAGCATAGGACCTAGCAACCCTAGCATGGAACTTGATTCAAACTGTGATACTCAGTGATAGCCAAGACCTGACCAAACTGCCAGTCACCAATAAAGGAGCTTAATCTGCAACAAGACTCCTGTCATGATCCTAGGCCTGAGGCTAAGGAGTGGAGTGCCTATAAGCCTCTGGCCTCAAGACATCTTTTCCCTCACGCACAGGCCTCAGGCCTTGCTATCAGTTTTCCTGCTGCAGGCCTACATTTCCCAGGAAACGTACAATCCTCAACACTGGAGAGGGAAATTGGAAGGAAAACAGGCTCTCCCTGAAGCTTAGGGGCAGTGAGGCTGCTTTTGAAGGGAGCTGATCCCTCAGTCCAACCTGAGGGTGAGTCTGTCTGACCTGAGGGACAGCTGGTAGCCCAACAGGGACAGCTGCATTAGGGGAATTTATTGTTTCTCAGTAGCCTTCTTTGCCTGGATGTTTTTGCCCTGTATTAATCTACCCTCCTTTATAACAGCAGTTCGTTTTCTTCAACTGTTGCAGTACTTGTTTATCAATAAGTCTTTTTTGTTCCTTCTGTCTGGGATCTTCACTCCCCAAACAGCAGGGCTTACCCAGAGGAGATTACCTTGGGGAGCAGGGAAGGTGCCGTGGGACTCCCCCAGTCAAACCTAGAACTAGAGTGCTGGAAGCCAGTTAAGGCCTTTGCCTGCTTCAGGGTTGAAGGGGATAAGAGGGAAGGAGGGTGTGTAGGGCTGCCAGCTCCAGGTTGGGAAATACCTGGAGATGTGGGGGTTGGAGCCCGAGGAAGGCAGGGTTTGGGGATGGGAAGGACTTCAATGGGGTATAATTACATAGATTTTACCGTCCAACGTGGGCATTCTCTCCAGGTGAACTGATCTCTGTTGCCTAGAAAGCAGTTATAATCCCGGCAGATCTTTGGCCACCACCTGGAGGTTGGCAACCCTTAGGTGTGTGGGTGGCTAAAGAGCTCCTTGGAAGGGATTCCCTATCCACGGTGTTTTTTTTAAAAAAAAAAAAACACAACTCTATGGCCCCACGTCTTCCTTTGACAACTCCAGTGCTAGGCATTCAAGAGATAGACCTACCCATAACAGGAAAGTACATCTGAATAATCCTTTAGGAAATCAAAGCATTTCCACAGAGCATATGGCAATAGTATTTGCTGGGAGGACACCAATGTTATGTCAGTGTAAGTCCATTGGGAGACCAGTATGTTCTTCAGTACCTGTGTAATGTGTGCAAACAACGGACATGCAATTGTAAACATGTCTGTTAACACACTGTAAAACCCATTGTCTAGTAATTCTGTAACCCTACTCCAATTGCATTGTTCCTTGGCTGCTCTATGCTGTATGTCTGCATTTCCCCCCCTGTTTTTTTTGCGTTCATTCACAGCAAGAAAGGTGGGCTATAAATAAAGTATATAAATAAATAAAATATAAATAAATAAATCTTGTCAGCAAACTATGGGCCAATCGGGGCTGAATGTATACAAGGGTTGAAGGATGCAGGTAGTTCTTCATGTTTGATCCATTCGTTACATTAGCATGTCCACATTTTTTTTAAAAAAAAAGTTCAGTAAAGCTGAGAAAATTCTTTATGGGCCCAGTGGCATGCCAAGGGATCACTGGGCACGTATATCTCTAAGAAAGGAATGAAGCCCAGTTGGGAGAGAAAAGATAAAGACAGATAAAAATTTAAGACAGAGGACCACAATATTGTTTAATAGCAGCTCTCCTTTTTTATTTCATAAACAACAATATGACACCATTACAAAAGCTGTTTCATTTAGTACAATCCTACATTCGGCAATTTAATTATTCCCTTAATTATTGAAGCATTCATCATAGTTTTCCAATTGATTCATTGCTGGCTGGTTGCATTGCTTTGACTCATTAATATAGTGACAAGTGAATTGACAGCCTTCTTGGTAACCTACATGAATACTGGGAATAGGAGACTTGGAATCTTGAAGGGTGTGTGCGTATTATTACAATTAACCAACAAACCCTAGTAGCAAAAGCTTCATTAAAAGGCAAAAGTGTCTGATAATAATATGTCAAAAAAGCCCAATTATCGGTGGCTTTTATAGTCAAATCTACCAAGTAATATCTTCCCAAGACAACTTTATTTTCATAGGAAATGAGCAATAAAGAAGAGATTCTTAGTGCAAATAAGCCTTCCCGTAAAATATACTGAGACCTTATGCTAAAAATGAATAATGCCGTGAAAATTCAAATTCTGCCTTTTTTCCCAATTGCGCTACAATTCTGGCAGCCGATGAGTTTTTTTTAAAAAAAAAATCACCACCACGTTCCAATGTATTTAAAATCTTGAAATTATTATTTTCTGTGAAAGCGTTTGCTCTGATTTTTTTAAAAGTGCAATTGGGGTTTAAGAAAGCATTATTGCACATTGTAGAGGTCCTTGCAAAGGAAAGGAAGCCATCCCTAATTCCCTGCAACAAATATTTGGATTTCTCTCTGACACCATTTTCTTTATAAGAATTCCGCACTTTTTTTTAAGCACTCTATCATTTCAATGCCACTCCATTCTCTCTTCCATTTTTACAGCTTCCCAAATCTGTCAGGTGCTTCCAACTCGGACTGCCCTGCACTCCACAGCTTATGTCTCAGCAGCTAACGTTCAAAGAGGAGGACACAGCATCCACATCTTAGCATGGTGTTCCGTCTGCCCTTTGGTTACTTTTTGACTTCATGGTGCTAAGCAAATTGACAGCACCCCCCCCCCCTTTTCCTGTTTCAGGCAAGGGAATATGTATGTAAAGGGAAGAACTGTTGAAGGGGGTGATAGCAAAACGGGAACGACCAGTGTCTTCTGAATCAAAAGTGCATGCCACAGATAAATGTCGCTTGCAGAAGTAAATCCGTGTAAATCCATACATTTATTTAGCTCACTCGCCAACTCTCTCCCCAAGTTAACACCCCGGCACACACAATGATACCGAAGGTGATTATCTCTGCTAGCATAATTCCTCCGTAACATCTGCTTTCGTCCATAACACTCCACTAATTTTTCCCTCATTTCATTACACATAATTTTCTTTCAACACAATCTACATGTATTAAGTGGTAATGACTTTCCAGTTAAGAGCAAATCGACGCCAAGGGACACCCCCCCCCCCCTTCCCGATTGCCTGCCGTGCCTGACTCCGGCTATTAAAGATAAATTTGGTGTCTCAGAAAGCGGCAGTAAGCTAATCAATCAATTAAGCGGTTAGGACATACATTATCAAAATTCCACAGTGCGGGGGTGCGTGAGAGCATGCTGATATACTTGGTATGATTTTCGAAATAAAAAATAATTTGCAAATGACTAATGAACACACTTTGGGGTTGAAAGTGTGCATTTAGCATCTTCTGGACTGAAAACACAAGACTATTACACTAGATTCTCTAAGGATGTATGTGTATGTCTGTTTAACATTCTATCATATTATAAATTCAGTAGACTTGCATGAAATATTTTAAGGATGAGGTGCACAAGAGACTAAATTCTTTGCCGAATTGTGTAGGATAAAAAAAAAAAGACAATGAAGATTAAAGCTGCCGTCAAAACTTGTCAGAGAGTATCTGGATATTGCCCAGGTGTCTGAGCAGAGATTTAATATTCCATAACCTGTGAGCTTCAGTAAAATCATCTGAGGACAGGCTGGCAACCAAGCCTGTGCTTTGGACTGCCTTTAAGCAAAACCATTACCTCGATCCTGTACGTATACCTTGCAGCCAGTTTCCTTCGATGCATGTTCTTCAGAGAAACCTTAAACACAGGCTAAAATTATTTCTCAGTAAGTCTTCACTCCCACCCTCGCTTTTAAAATCCACCCATTAACAACAGTCCAAAACATTTTTTTTTAAAGAAACTACTTACCCCATTAGAGGAATCTGCCCAAATCTGAGATACTGCTGAATTCTGACTTTCAGACACCTTCACTGAACAAGTAAAGAATGTGAGTTAACAACAACCGCATATTTTTTTAAAGAACTGCCATTCTTTTCTTTAATGTATTGGAGGGGGGGAGTGAATCTATTTTCATTTAAGGTGGTTTTTAATTTCTGTTCCTCCCGTCTCTTGCATCTACTTTACCAGCTCATATGCCAATGTTTTGCAGTCTTTGAAAAGAACAGCAGTTGCCCTCAGTAATTTTGCTTAGTACAGAAAAAGATGTGAACTTTATTTCCAATAGCTTAGTTAGAATTAAATTTCCAATAGCTTAATTAGAATGAAATAGGAAGGTTAAACAGAAAGAGGTGCTTCATAATAAAATTTTGAACCCTTTCAGGGTTTTTTTTTAAAGAAACAATCAGTAAATCTTTAGAATAAAAAGTGATTGTCACCGGGTTTTGCCAATTACTTTTCCTGTCAGTGTTAACCATTTTGCCTAAAGCTTTGTTATCCAAGTGCAGTGGATATCAGATGAAATGACATGAAAAAAAAAGGGGGGGGAATCCTGCAGACTTTCTGGGATCTTCCCCTCGCCCCACTGCCTCTTCCCCCCCTCCCCGTACACACACCTTTCCGCACACTGTATTGGAGCATGTAGGAAGAAAATACAACTTTTACTCTGTCAGAATTTCAGGCCAAACACAAAATACCCTCATGAAGGATGGAGAACTTTTTAATCCTATCTGTGGTCAAATTAGCCAAAAGTATTCATCAGTCATTGTGATATTGTTGTCTACATTACTTTTTCTTAGGTAAATAAGTCATGTGAATCCTGGGAATGGGTGTAAGAATGCGAACAGCACAGATGTACTGTTTTTTCTCTGAAGTTATAGATTACTTATCGATTAAAAGTATAGATATGCTATCTCCCAATGTTAATAAAGTAACGTACATAGGAACATAAAGTAGTCCTGGCTATAATGAAACAAAACAAGTGGTGACGTTTGAAAAACACTCCCCTCCAGATATATTTTAGACATCTTGTTTTTTCCCCTGTTGCATTCTCCCTTGGGCAGTTTACTGTTTATGAAGTGTTAAAATAGTTATCCTCCAAGCAGTTCAACATTGGTCATCTCTCTCTTATTTTCTTTTTTCCCCCCACTCTTTTTCTGCCTCCTCATTGCATTTCTCATGAAATTCACGGGGGGTGGGGGGTTATGTTATATACAGTCTTGCAAGGCTAAATCTTCATTTGTTTAAGACTATTTCACAGAATGTCTAGTTTGCTAGAAGGAAATTCAGCAGTGTTGAGTCACACCTCACCCCACTACTCCCAGTTTTTGGAGCAACTGGGCATATCATTAGAATTTCTTAAATTTAAAAACAAAAGCTGACTTTCCCTTGGTTAGATAGTTCCTCAGCATTTTAATCTCTGACCCTCTGACTAATTTTAAAAGGTGTTTAATATAAAATCACATGAACAAATACTCAGTGGAAGGGGAGGTGTTTCAGACCGAACCATTTCTCTTGACCATCTCCCAGTAATCAAAACACGTGACTTTGCAAGTTCTTGTTTGCAGAAGATGGAAACAAAAACTCCCTTTTGTGCAGATGGGTCTGTGTAGTCGCCAATGAGGGGACTGGGGTTGTTGTTGTTTACTCAAATCAGATAAAACACCCACCTTAAACCCGCCCTCTATTCGGTTCAGTAGCACCTCCATACTCCAATAAACCGTTTTCATTCCATCTGGCGTACGTTTGCTCTGAAGACATTTTCCTGTCAATCTCTCCCGCCACATTAAAAATCTGTCATTACTATTGCATTGCTGCCTGGCTCCAGAGATTTGTCTGACTGCTTTATTGCTCCTCTCTCTCTCCCTCCCTCTCCCTCTCTCCCTCTCTCTCTCTCTCTTTTTTGCCTGCTACAGCCGAGAAGCAGAAATAAAGGTTTGTTGTTGAAACATGGCCGCAAGGAAAGTAGGAGGCACACATCTGTCAAGGTATTACCTTTCTTCAACCAGGGATTAAGGTGTTTTACTGCTCTCACTCCTGAGCAGTCACACTGAATAAATTTTCTCAGTAGAACATAAAAATGAACTCATACATTTTGAACTGGGGTTTCATTCTTTCAACCAGCCCAGATAATTATGCAATGGCATCACAGTGGGGTGCATGGGGGGGGGGCTGAGGTGGGGGAGTCAGGAAGGGGGGAATTCTTTCCCTTTCAAATTTGCATTATTTAAATACAAAGAAGGAGAAGACTCAAGGAGATGGAGGCAAAACAGCCCTGGTTAGAAGGAAAGAGTTCTTACTCCCCCCCCCCCCCACCTTGCAAAATACTGGATACTTTGAAAGGTCAAAGAGGTTGCAGCGATTTGCTCTATTTGTCTTGAGTGCTCAAAAATAATAATAAAGCTTTCCCATCAATATTCAGTGCCAGCCTGAATAGAAGTAAGCAGGTTTGGAAACACTGTCAGCCTAGAAAAACACGGGGCAGTTGATATATGCGTTGGTTGCCATGAATGTTAGTTCATTCTGCTAATGGAATCCAAAGTTTTATGAATGGAAGGATTTAAAAATTAAAAAAAAACCCAACACTGATTACTATTAAGCAAGCCTGCCTATCTATTTTATTAAAAATGGCCACCACCACCACCACCCCCCCGTAGAAACCTTTTTTTGGTTTCCTGTCATTCAGCCCAATCCAGATAGATTCGGGCCATAGTCCTTATTCCACAAGGTACTGTACATAATGAAGTGCGAATCTACTTTTATGCTCTTCCAAGTTATTTGTGCCTGTGCAAAAAAACCCCTTGGAAGACAAATGTCAACATTATTAAAGGGAACAAAGATACTAGAATCTCTAGTACCCAGGCTAGGCCAGTCTCATAAGATCTTGGAAGCTAAGCAGGGTCAGCCATGGTTAGTATTCAGATAGAAGACCACCAAGGAAGTCCAGGATTCCAATGCAGAGGCAGGCTATGGCAAACCACATCTGAACAGTCCAGAGTCACCGTAAATTGGCTACAACTTGACAGCACTTTGTACCACTAGAATCTCTTGGACCTTTGGACCTTCCTGACTTGGCCTGGACCTTTGGGGACACTATTCAGAGTCCAGGAGATTTTTTTCCAATCTTGAAAATGGACTTCTGTTCTAAAAAATGGTAGCTCAGATGTGGCACAAATTCTGGTTGCCTGAACCTCAAATCTCACTTGATTCTTTAACGGTATCATCACAATTGATGCCTCTTGGTGTCATCGACGGCCTTCTGTTTCTGATGGTCTGGAGCCAAATGAGACGCCTGTTTGCACCAAGAGGCTGAAAGGGAGATGGAGGAATAGGGTTTAGGGGAAGATTAATGGCAGATGCCACAGCTGCAGCCTCTTTCATATCTGTGCTGTTGTTAAAAACAATAGCCAAGACATCTGGGTTGTGACCTGTCAGCTCAAATCCTCACTTGTTCAGGCCTTTTGATCCTCGTGCAGACTACTGAAATACATTTTATGGAAGTTGACATACTGAACACCAATGTAGAACACCAATGTCCGGACATATGCACTTACACTTATTACCTGTTTGGGGAGAGGCTGTCCTGCTCACAGTGAAGGAGGAGGAGGAGATTGGATTTATACCCCGCCCTTCACTCGGTATCTCAGAACAGGCACCCAGTGAGGTAGGTGGGGGTGAGAGAGCTCTTCAAGAACTGCTCTTGAGAGCTCGGAGAACTGTGAATGACCCAAGGTCACTCAGCAGCTGCAGGTGGAGGAGTGGGGACTCAATCCCAGTTCTCCGAACCAAAGTCCACCACTCTTCACCACTACATCAAACTGGCTCTCAACATACTGCCAGATGTCTGCTTCTTAGCTAGCTCAATGTGTATACTTGTGTGTATGCAAGAAAATATTTAACAATATTTTCATCTTTAAAAAAGCATCCTGTTAAACAGAGCTTTGGCCTGAAATGTTGAAAAGCTACAATCGGTTATGCATAACCTCATTCCCTAACATTTTCTTTTGGCCCTGCCTCCTGGGAGGACTATTTCATGGTTGTGCCTAGGTTGTGCCCCCCAAAAGATTGGGGACTCCTGGTATAAGATTCAGGGAGTCAAAGCTCACTTTGGCAACTTTGCCAGGTTCATACTTGAGTGGGGATTAGAATTTAGGCTCCGAAGTATGACTTTTTATCCCATTTTGTACCCCGCTTTGTACCATGGCTGCCATGCTAATGCTACTATAGACTACCATTCTGCATTTCCACATGCTATTAGTGAGAGTAATACCTAATAGTGTATTAAGAGTAATAGTGAGAACTTAAACTGAAAAAATGTGACTGACATTTGAACTTTTTTCACAGCGCCCGTTTAGTGTTAAGTTAAAGACTTCATACGATTGCCTTGATGATTGGCTCATGTTTCAAAATGAATAGCATTTCAAGCTTGTGTTGTCATTATGAAATGCTACTACCTACTTATTTCCTTGCTGATGATTCATTTGTTTCTTTTACACATTTTTATGCAATTTGTATGGTATTTATACATATGAAGTATATTACTTATACTGATAATAGGCATGCCCTCCTGCAGTAATGATGCTGTGTTCCTTGCACCAGAGTAAGGTATTAGCATAAAGTGCAATGGGATACGATCTAGTATAGTGGGTAATGCTTATTTACAGTTTTCAGAGCTGATAACAGGTGAGAAATCTGGGGTCTTTGTTCAAGTCAGGAAATTTCTTCAGTGTCAATTCTAATTTTAATTCATCCAAGCGTTTCCCTTTATTTATTTCTTATTTCATTTTTTGATTTGTGTGTGTGTGTGTGCGCGCGCGCAAAGAATAAAGCTTATGGTCAGAAACAGAGAGTCCTGAGAAACTGGCATATTCTCCCCATTTTTTTTTTTTTTTGTCATTGCCATTTATAAGAATATGAGAAGAGCCCTGCTGGATCAGACCAATGGATGGTCCATCTAGTCCAGCATTCTGTCTCATACAGTGGCCAAGCAGTTCCTCTGGACAAGACAATAACAGGGCTTAGAGGCTGAAGCCTTCCCCTAATGTGCCCTGAGCCTGCTTCAGTGGGGTAGGGCGGGATATAAATCAAATTAAATGAATGAATGAATGAATGTTGACTCCTGGTGTGGAATGCAGAGGGTGACTGCCTCTAAATGTGGAGGTTCCCCTCAGTCAACATGGCTGGTAATCACTGATCGACATATGTTCCATAAATCTATCTAATCTCCCTTTAGAGCTGTTTATTCCTGTGGCCATCACTACATTCTCTGGCAGGAAATTCCACATTTTAATCACTCTCTGTGTAAAGTAGTATTTCCTTTTGTCTTTCCTGAACCTATGACCCATCAATTTCATTTAGGGTTGCCAAGTCCAATTCAAGAAATATCTGGGGACTTTGGGGGTGGAGCCAGGATACTTTGGGGGTGGAGCCAGGAGCAAGGATGTGACAAGCACAATTGAACTCCAAAGGAAGTTCTGGCCATCACATTTAAAGGGACCACACACCTTTAAAATGCCTTCCCTCCATTGGAAATAATGAAGGATAGGGGCACTTTTAATCTTTTCTGAAACTTGGAGGGTGTTTTGGGGAGAGGCACTGGATGCTATGCTGAACGTTTAGTGCATCTATCTCAAAAAACAGAGCCCCAGATGCCTGCAGAACAATTCTCCATTATACCCTATGAGAATCAGTCTTCCAGAGCGACCAGCAGCCATTTCCCTCCACCCCTTGCTTTCTGATGACCCTGAAGGGGGGAGGGCCTCCAAACCGGGGGATCACCCTGCCCCCACCTGGGGATTAGTAAAAATATGGAGGAAACACTGTGAATACTTATGCACATGAATAATTTCTTATACACTTTTTTTGTTTTGTTTTTCACTTATGCATTTCATTGGAACTCACACATATTTCAAAGCAAAAGTCATATAATTCAGAGCAAATTCAAAATTTATGAACAATTTGATTGGTTCCAATAAAGTCCATGTATAGTCCTATGTTCATAAGGTATATGTTCCTGCTGTCTTGAAGTCCCGTTTTCTGAAAGGCACAGGTATACCTTGCTTTGCAGATGTAGAGGTAGCAGTCCTCGATTCAACAGATGCGGCTACAGGAGTCCCAGGTTTGATTTATGTTTCATTTGCCACTTCCACTGGCCGCCTGTGTTCTTGTTTGGAACCTGACAAAATAAATAATAAATCCCAATAGATCTTATACAAAATATACCATGAAATTAACACGCAATTTACAATCAATGCTTACCCCGTGGTATACGCTGTAAATAAATGTTATGTTTGTTTAAATTGGAGTCCCTCTGTGCCACATAGTTCCTCCAACCACTTGGGATGCTAGGAGTGGGTTGGGAAATCCCTAGGGCGGAGAAAAGTGGTACATCAGCTGGTTGCCAACTCTCCAGGGGAGCCCCAAAGATCCCTGGGAAGCCCTTAGCAGGGTTCCTAGTGAGTCCAGAGGGAGGTTAGAAGGCTGTTTGCCTAACTAGAGTCCCGGACAGGGGCAGTGATGGCAGCAATACTCAGAGCAAAGTGGAATGGCCCCTTTAGGTCAGCATACCAGTAAGGGATGGGCAGGGCTGGGGCCAGCTAACAGATGCAGTCTCGGTCCGCCACCGTTTGGAATAGAGTTTTCAGCACCAGGTTGGGAAATACCTGGAGATTTGGGGGAGTGGAGCCTTCAGAAGGTGGGCTTGGGCAGGGAAGGGACCTCAGCATACTACAATGCCAAAGAGTCCACCCTCCAAAACAGCCATTTTCTCAAGGGGAACTGATCTCTGGAGGTCAGTTATAATAATGGGGAATCTCCAGGTCCCACCTGGAGGTTGGTAAGCTTTTGAGCTCCCATCTCCTCAGGTTCTGCCCTTACATCACCAAGAATTTCCCAACCTGAAGTTGGCAACCATAGGCCTAAAAACTTTCCCACAAGGGCAGAGCTGTTACCACCTGCTCTGCCCCTCCTTTCCTCTTGGTCAAAGTGTTTAAGGGGGGGGGGAGCTTACCCTTCTGAGGAAAGCACTAGCAGAAGCATGCTGATTCAGGAGGCTGACGTTAATTCGTCTGTTGAGGGCGGGTAGATTTATTGTTGTGGGTTTTATGGGTTGGGTAATGTGGTTTTTATATATTTGTGGAATGTGATGGTTTTCTGCTTAGGTTTTGTTTTTCAGCACTGTGAGCTGCTTTGAGTCCAGGCTGAGCACAGAAAAGCAAGCTAAAAGTGCCTTAAATAAATAAAATGATTTAAAACAGTGTTACCTAAATGGAAAAGGAGATCAAACTGCTATCTGGCTTGCTACAAGGCAAGGTTCCTGTGTTTGGGCCTTTGCTAGGGGGCTTATTTGTTGCTAGTGGATCAGAACTTGGAGCTCTCTCTCCCCCCTCCCCCAGACATCTACTAGCCCTGACGAGGGATCAAGATGGGCACATAAAACTAGGGTTGCCAGGTCTGTGTTGGAAAATACCTGGAGACTTTGGGGGTAGATCCAGGAGAGGGTGGAGTTTGGGGAGGGGAGGGGCCTCAGCACGGTACAGTGCCAGAGAGTCCACCTTTCAAAGCAGCCATTTTCTCCAGGGGGACTGATTTCTGCCAGCTGGAGATCAGTTGTAAAAGTGGGAGATCTCCAGGCCAGTGTTCCCTCTAAGCTGAGTTAATGTATGTGTAAGCTGCCCTGAGCCTGCTTCGGCAGGGAGGGTGAGATATAAATAGAATTAAATAAATAAATGTGAGCTAGCTCACAGGTTTTTAGCCTCTGGCTCACACATTTTTGTCTTAGCTCAGGAAGGATTGCCCCAGAGCAAACTAATTTATGCAGTAGCCAAATTGCTCACTCACCACTTTAATGCCAGTAGCTCACGAAGTAGAATTTCTGCTCACACAATTCCACAGCTTAGAGGGAGCAGGCCTCAATTTGGGTGGGAGCGCACAGGAGCGGAGCTCTGGAACCTCTGAATTTTTATTGTGCTCTTTCTTTCTTTCTTTCTTTCTTTCTTTCTTTCTTTCTTTCTTTCTTTCTTTCTTTCTTTCTTTCTTCCTTCCTTCCCCCCCCCCCCAAAAAAAACACACTTGCTTCTGAACTCTAAGATTTGACAAACCTTCCAATATTTTTCCCCACAAAAAATTGGAAAATAACCAAAACATACAAAGCAGACGGATGGAAATCTTCCTCATGTCACTGTGGCCACATAGGAGAAAGTAATTTTAAAAGTATGATGAGAGTAAGGTTTTCTTATGACAATTAGAATTCAAGAAGCATTTTAAGGTAGATTCTGAGCTGATGTAATTTCGTACACCTTCCGGTGATGTCAGGGATGTGAGGCACATGCAAAAGAGTTGTGCTAATGAGCTCCAGCACCTCTTTTTCTACAAAGTGTCCCCTGAGAGAGAGCATTGCTCCAGGCCCCACCTGGAAGCTTGCAACTCTACATAAAAGAGCAGTGGCCTTTTAGCACACATATCAGTGACACATATCACTGATTGGCCCCCTCCTATGCTTAAAAACTGCAGCGACAGACAGAGATCTTGACTAGGGGCTCCTATGGCATTTGCTGATCCTCATGCATAAGTGCAAGGAGTTCTGTGCCTTTAAATGCCCCCCTCCCTCTGCTTCAAGGACAGAGAGCAACAGCTGTGGCCACATGAACTCCCTAAACCTCCTGTTTTGCTAAGCTCTCCAACCAGCCCTGGGAGCTCTCCTGGCCACAGGTGAGGAGGAACTTAGCCATCTTCAATACTCAGTAGGCCAATCAAGCTGGCCCTGCATGAGGTAAGATGGATAGTCTCCCCGTGTGCCCTAATCTCCCTCTGAAATTTCAGCAGATCAATGTCACTGTGGCTTTTAATTACCCCTCAGCTTCATCATTATTTCATGGGCTTTAATACGCCCTGCAGGACACGGCCTCCTGGAATACAGATAAACAACCACCAAGCACCGTTTCCCCAGGGGGGCGATACCAACGCTGTTGGAAGGGAACAGTGCCACGATCGAGGGCTCGTTTTGTTAACAAGACTGACCTCAGCCTTGCCACATTACTTTTGTATCAACAACATGAGATTAATTTATCCTTCGGTGTATTCAGAACGGGCTGTTTGGCTCTGGACACCATGCTCTTCTGGGGACAGCGAGAAACCTGTTGCAAAGGTTGGAGGCAGATTGGAACAGCTAGCCAGGCTCTTCTGAATAGCCACTTAGGGCCAGTTGATAATTCAGTCCAATCTAATACAGCTGCCCCTGCAGATTTAAGGCCATGAGGGGACTCACACTAATAGAAGGGAAGGGCCTGAGTATGTGTGACTTATTACCTCATTGAGCATTTCCCTCTCTCTCTTTTTAATGGCTTTGCCTACTACATTTGCCCAATGTATTCAGAGTAGAGTTGCCAGGTCCAACTCAAGAAATATCTGGAGACTTTGGGGGTGGAGCCAGGAGACTTTGGGGGTGAAGCCAGGAGCAAGGGTGTGAAAAGCACAATTGAACTCTGAAGGGAGTTCTGGCCATCACATTTAAAGGGACCTCATGCCTTTTAAATGCCTTCCTTCCATTTGGAATAATTAAGGATAGGGGCACCTTTTGGGGGCTCATAGATTTGGACCCTCTTGTCCAATCTTTTTGAAACTTGCAGGGTGGGGTTGAGGAGGGGCACCAGATGCTATGCTGAAAATCTGGTGCCTCTACCTCAAAAAACAGCCCCACCCTCTTGAGCAGGGATGGTGGCTCAGTGGTAGAGCATCTGTTTGGTAAGCAGAAGGTCCCAGGTTCAATCCCTGGCATCTCCAACTAAAAAGGGTCCAGACAAATGTCATGAAAAACCTCAGCTTGAGACCCTGGAGAGCCACTACCAGTCTGAGTAGACAATACTGACTTTGATGGACCGAGGGTCTGATTCAGTATAAGGCAGCTTCATATGTTCATGAATCAATTTTCCATTATACCCTATGGGAATTGTTCTCCATAGGGAATAATGGAGTGCCCAGCAGACATTTCCCTCTCCCCCCTCACTTTCTGATGACCCTGAAGCAGGGGGAGGGCCTTCAAACTGGGGGATCCCCCGCCCCCACCTGGGGATTGGCAACCTTAGTTCAGATAAGCATACATTTAAAAAAAAAAAATTTTGCTCCTGTCCCCAGAATAAACATGAGGAAGGTGAATTTTGTAGCTGAGCTGAGAAATTGAGAATATGAGCACCTAAAATTCTAATCTTGTCAGTGGGATAGTTAATCTGGCTAGGCTTGCCAACCTCCAGGTGGGGCCCAGAGATCTGGAATGACAACTAATCACCAGACTGCAGAGATCAGCTTCCCCAGAGAAAACAGCTGATCTGAGGATGGGATTTATGGCATTCAACCCCTCTGAGTTCCTTCCCCTTCACAAACCCTACCCTCTCCAGGCTCCACCTCCAAAATCTCCAGAAAATTCCCAAGCCAGGGTTGGCAACCTGACCCTAAATCCAGCCCTGATCAAAAAACTTTTCCAGGACTGGGTCAGGAGGCAGGGAGTAGGAAGGCAGCAATTTGTTTTCCCATGTTTCTTGTGTTTCCCCATGACAGACAAATACCCATGAACTGGGGTTGCCAGCTCTGAGTTAGGAAATACATAGCGATTTGGGAAATGAAGAAGAAGAAGACTGCAAATTTATACCCCGCCCTTCTCTCCAAATCAGAGACTCAGAGCAGATTACAATCTCCTATATCTTCTCCCCCCACAACAGACACCCTGTGAGGTGAGTGGGGCTGAGAGGGCTCTCACAGCAGCTGCCCTTTCAAGGACAACTCCTACAAGAGCTATGGCGGACCCTAGGCCATACCATCAGCTGCAAGTGGAGGAGTGGGGAATCAAACCCGGTTCTCCCAGATAAGAGTCCACTCACTTAACCACTACACCAAACTGGCTCTCCTGGGGATGGAGGGGACTGGAGTGGGGAGGGCGGGCTTAGGATGGTATAACCAGGGCTTTTTTTGAGCAGGAACACACAGAAATGCAGTTCTGGATGGCTAGTGCCAGGTGCATATTAGTTGTCCTAATATGTAAATGAGTTACTGCTGAGCATTTTTTACTAAAAAAAAAAAAGCCCTGGGTATAATGCCATAGAGTCCACCCTCCAAATCAGCCATTTCCCCCCAGGGGAATTGCTCTCTGTCACCTCAAGGTCATTTCTGATTCCAGGGGAACTCCAGGCCTCATCTGGAGGTTGGCAACCATACAAGAAGAACCTAGCATGCTAGTTTTCTATATCCCGAAAAATTTATTAGTAGTAGTGCATCGAAGTGCATGACACCTTGGGTGTTATTTGTGAGCTGGCTCAAGCATCTGGAGCCCAACACAGCTCCTATCCCCAACGCAGCTCGTCACACATATCATCAAGTGGAGCCATAACTGTGAGGAAAGAGCCCTCACAGAAGATTCTCAGAAACCTGATGGGAAGATCGCGCAGGAGTAAGTTTATACAAGTGAGCTGAAAGTTCTTACACTATCAATTCCTAACTGTTCTTGAATGCTGAGATTACATCTCCTCTGCACTTGATGAAAGAGTTCCCAAATAAATTTCAGCTAATGCACCCCACCTGCCATTCAACAGTGTCTTGAGTCACTTCATTGTCTTTATGAACCACATCATCAAAGTCAGCACCTTCGCTGTTGTTGACATGACCAGTTTTCAAAAGTGCACTGAGACTTGTTGGTCTCTCCTGGGATAGCTCACTCTGACCTATTTACTTCTTGAGCACATCAACACAAGAAGCTGCAGCGCGTTCAAATAAGCATGTAGAGTATCTTGGCCTAGCCACACTTACTTGGGAGTAAGCAAACTGGGCAAACTAGGCAATTGCCTAGAGCACTGGCCTTCTGGGGGCACCGAACTGGGTGCCCCTCATGTGATGCAGTGATGTTATCAGTGCGGGGGGGGGGGGGGGTTGCCAGAACCTAGCCTTGCCTAGGGTACTAGACAGTCTAGGGTCAGCCCTGAGAGTAAGTGTCAGAGAACCCAACAAAATTAGCAAACTATTTTTTTTTTCAGTAGTCCTATCACTACCATTTATTGTGTCTTTATATCAACCCTATTGCTAGGTTTAAAAAAAATCTTTTATGAAGTAGGTTAGTGTTCCAGATACCATGCACCACTGCATTTTTGTTCTAATCCAGCAAAAGAGAGCCTTTAAAAAAAAAAAAAGGAAGGAAGGAGGAGTCAGGGCAACCAAGAGAGAGAAATGAGTGGGATGGAATTAGAGCCTCTGATCGCCCTGCGGGACTAGGCAAGTCATCTGATGTCTTGACCTGGAATTGGGTTTGGTCTGGGTGGTATATGATGCAGCAAGCAGGTGGCTCCTGGCGGTCCTAGGAGGCAGCTGCACATGAAGCTGCCTTATCCTGAATCACACTACTGGCCTATCAAAGCTAAGTAGCATTTCTCCAGGTTCTCGTCACCTACTGCTCTATCTGTTTAGAAGGTCTGCTAGGGATTGGATCTGGGGTTTTCTGCATCCAAAACAAATGTTCCACCTTGGAGCTGTAGAGCTGCCTACTCTTGCATCTCAATTTTCATTTGTTTATATCTGTATCATGATCAGGGCTTTTTTTCAGCAGGAACGCACAGAAACACAGCTCCGGCTGCCTTGGAGTCAAGGGGTGTGGCTTAATATGCAAATGAGCTCCTGGTGAGCTTTTTTCCTGTGAAATAGCCCTGCGTGAAACAATGGTGAGATCAAGGGGTGTGGCCTAATATGCAAATTAGTTCCTGCTGGACTTTTTCTACAAAAAGTCCTGATCGTGATGCCGTCAGGTCCCCTGGATAGATGTAGGCAGATGATGAGAAGGAGGGCAGGAAGGGACAAGCCAGTGCTCGGCTTTTGTGGCTGTTTCTTTTATGCCCAGGGTAATGCCAGTTGCCAGTCTGCGGTCAGAAATGAATGTTCATCCATGCCAGATTGGCCCAGTTTGGATCCTGGAGGTTTTTTGCCTTTCTCTAGGCATAGCGCAGGAGTCACTTGGTGGAGGAGACAGCTGTAAATTTCCTACATTGTGCAAGGTGTTGGACAAGATGACGGTGAATTAGATGTCCCTTGGTATCCCTTCAAGCTCCATGTTTCTAAGAGGAGAGTGATACACACCTCTATTCTGGGCCTCAGAAGTTTTTTTCCGATGTGACAAGCAGGACTGGATGACGGCCTTTCTTTTTATCCAGCTCTGGCATGAGAAACCTGAGGACATCTATGCAGAACTCTCTGATCACAAGTTGAGCTTCCAGCTGTTTTGACGGGCTGCATTCAAATCAGAAAATGAAAACTATTGAGAACACTAAATTAACTCTGATGCTGTAACCTGTTCTTTGAAATGGCATGTACTGAACATCATTATATAATCACATATTTTTAAAGAGAATTAAAAAAAAATACATTCCAGACTATTTTAGTCCTACCTCCTCCCACTGCTTTCACTTTTGAGAGTGACAGCCCTTGTAGCTGTTTCAGAAACAAAGAGGAAATAGGTTACCAAAAAAAAAAAAAAGCCATGAAAAACCAGATTACGGGAAGTATGTGGGCCCTGCTTAAGAAATCATGTCTCTTAACAATAAGATGAGCAAAAGAGCTCCATCTCTGTGATAGATGGCTAAAAATATACAGAATTTTGCCCAAAGAAATTTCCACTGATGACTCAGGTAACAAAATAGCTGAGGGAATGTCCACATATGAAGCCAATAGGGTATCAAAATCCCTCTAGCTGGGCTATATTTTATAAAGGTAAAGGTAGTCCCCTGTGGAAGCAACAGTCATTTTCGACTCTGGGGCGATGTTGCTTTCACAATGTTTTCACAGCAGACTTTTTATGGGGTGGTTTGCCACTGCCTTCCCAAGTCTATATTTTATACTAATATCAAAAATGAGTTTGGCGTCCAAGATTAAGCAGCTATAAAGACTTGTTCAATAACATAAAGTACTTATGAGGTGAACATCTGGGCTGATGTTAATCAGGAAAAAAGGTCAAGACAGTTCCTAGAAGGCCTACAGCACTAATCTCCAATACTGTGAATGTGGGAACCATGGGACCTGCATGAGTGTTCCCTGGCTCCCACTTGCTTCTTCCCCAAAGCAAATAGCCAATTCTGGCTTTTGTCCATTTCACTGGAGTAGGAGGTCCTTCTGAAGATCTCAGGAGGCATCACCTTTGTGTTTTCAGGGAGTATCCATTTGTAAACAGCTGCCTACGTCCAGAGAATTTTTTTGGGAGCAGGAACTCATTTGCATATTAGGTCACACATCCCTGATGGAGCTTACAGTAGGCCCTGTACTAAGAGCCCTGTAAGTTCTTGGAGCATTGGCTATGCCAGGGGTGTGTGGCCTAATATGCAAAGGAGTTCCTCCTACAAAAAAAAAAAGCCCTGCCTATGTCACAAAAAGATTCAGCCATTCAGACAATTTGTGGAACCCTCCTAGTCAGGGCTTTTTTTTGTGGCAGGAATTCCTTGGTGTATTAGGCCACAACCCCCTGATGTAGCCAATCCTCCTGGAGCTCACAGTAGACCCTGCACTAAAGTCTTGGAAGACTGGCTATCTGTGGGGGTGTGGCCTAATATGCAAAGGAGTTCCTGCTACAAAAAAGCCTTGTTCCCAATGTTTTTTTGATTGGGCCAAGCTTCCTCAACAGCAATTTTATTGCAGAACTCAGTTACCGGTTTTCCAAAGAGTGCTCATAGATTCAACAAGGTTGGGGACCCCTGTTCTAAAATATTTTTCCCCTAAATGTTCAAAGATAAGCTGGCTTGGACCCTAAGCAGAATGAGCAGAGTTCTACTAGAGGAAGGCAATTGCCTTACTTCCCCCTCCGACTGTGGTGGTGGAAAGTGCTCTCAAGTCATAGGGCAGCTGATTTATGGTGACCCCATAGGGTTTTTAGGGCAAGAGACAAAGAGGTTGCTATTGCTTGCCCCTGTGCAGCAACCCTGGACTTCCTTGGTGGTCTCCCATCCAAGTACTAACCAGGGCTGCCCTGTTTAGCTTTTGATGAGATCAGGGCAAGATGGTTGTCACAGAGGCCATTCCTTTTTAGCAGGAACCAGAGAAGGCAGTACGTAGGAAGAAAAATCAGCATGCCATAGAGTCACCAATCCCAAGCTGGGGGCAAGGGATCCCCCAGGGAGGGGCTCCAAACTTCAGGGCTATTGGAAAGCAGGGCAGGGAAAATAGCTGCTGGGTGCTCTATTATACCCTGTGGAGACCAGTCCCCATAGGGTATAATGGAAAATCAATCTGTGGGTATCTGTGGCTCAGGGGGAAGCTGGTTTTTTTGAAGTAGAAATGCCAAATTTTCAACATAGCTGCTGGTGTATCTCAACTCCCTCTCCAAGTTTCAAAAATATTGGATCAGGGGATACAATTCTATGAGCCCCAAAAGAAGGTGCCCTCATCCTCCATTATTTCCAGTGTAGGGAAGGCATTTAAAAGGATCTGTATTTCCCATCAACGCTATTTACAGAAGCAATGACTTGAATTCTAAGACCCCTTTAAATGCAACAACAGCTCATCCAGAACTTTCATCAGAATTCTGTCTTCTGGACCCTCCCTCTCCTCTCATAGAATCTCTTGGTAAGTCCCTCACCCGCTTGTTAGCCACACCTGGCAATCCTAGCACAGCAATACCACCATCCACAACAACCTGGCTTATCTTTCACTATGGAGGTGCCATAGGTGTTGATGGCCACCACAGAATCTTTGACAATGTAGGACTTGTCAGATGCATCAAAAGCACATATGTATAAATTGCACAGAGGCCGGAATATTTTATACCACAACACATGATAGCCAGCCCATCCCCTTGTGCGTGTGAGAGAGACAGAGAGAAAGATTGTCGGGTCACTTGGGAGAACCACTCCCAACAAACCTCAGAAGGCATACCTCTTGTTGCATAAGGGAATGGAATTCTTCTGAAGTGAACAGTAGTTCCACCACAACATGGTAATATCATATTTGTGAAGCTATTCTGACTTTGAAAAGGATTATCTCTGAAACGAGCCATGAGCTGGCCACTCGTCAACTGGAACTTTGAAAATGTTCAGCTTGAACTCTGAATAAATCTTTGGAAATAGATCACTTCGTCTGAACTCTGTGACATACTTCATAGCAAACTACCTGAGATATGTCTATGATTACATAATCAGAGCCAGAGTTTTTATATATGCTACTACTCCTGTATTATTACAAATAACAGTACTTGCTTGGTTGTTGAATGTTCACAAAGTTCTTTCATGTTGTTGGTAGCTTTACTTTGCCTTAAGGTGTTTATGTACATTGCATTGTTTGTTGTATGCAGCTTTCTAAATTTATATAATGCCCACATATAAAATACAAATTCACTTTCTTAAATGGTTCAGTTTATTTAGTATGGTTTATTTATGAATAGTCCATTTTCACAGTTTTGATTTATCTCCTGTTCCTTAATTCCCTTTTCTGTTCATTGTCAAATCACTTCCACCATATGGCAACTCTTAGAATTAATGGCTTCCAAAATGTCCTATCGTTAACAGCCATGCTCGAGTCTTGCAAACTGAGGGCTGTGGTTCCTAGACTGAGTCAATCCGTCTCATCTGGGGTTTTCCTCTTTTCCTGATTTCTTCTACTTTTTCTAGCATGATTGTCTTTTCCTGTGATTTTTATCTTCTCATAATGTGACTAGAGGATGATAGCCACAGTTTGGTCATTTTAGCTTCTGGGGAGAGTGCAAGTTTGATCTTGAATCCACTTATTTGTCTTTTTGGCAGTCCATGGACATTCGTACCACATTGCCATTGCATTCTGTAGTGTCTAGTAGGATTGCCAAGTCCAATTCAAGAAATATCTGGGGACTTTGGGGGTGGAGCCAGGAGACTTTGGGGGTGGAGTCATAAGCAAGGTTGGAACAAGTACAACTGAACTCTGGCCATCACATTGAAAGGAACTGCAAACCTTTTCAATGTCTTCCCTCTATTAGAAATAATGAAGGATAGGGGCACCTTCTTTGGGGGCTCAGAATTACCCCCCTAGTCCAATCCTTTTGAAACTAGGAGGGTGTTTTGAGGAAAGGCATCAGATGCTATGCTGCAAATTTGGTGCCTCTACCTCAAAGAACATCCTCCCCCCAGAGACCCATGGATCAATTTCCCATTATTCCTTAAGGGAATCGTTCTCCATAGGGAATAATAGAGTGCCCAGTAGACATTTCCCTCCCCCCCCCTGCTTTCTAAAGCAGGGGGAGGGCCTCCAAACCGGGGAATCCTCTGCCCCCTCACTCTCTCTCTCTCTCTCTCTCCTTCTCTCTCACACACACACTTACTGCATCTGGTTCCTCCACAACTTTACTTGCTCAGAAGATGTAAGCAAAACAAACGGAGGGGCTGTGCTCTGATGAAACTGCTGCTGACCCTTTCCCATGAAGCACTTCCTGTTTCATGCTTCCTGCTCAACTTTAAGGGCACACATTTTAAAAATGGACCTGTTTGCAGCTCTAGAGGTACATGGTGACTGTGGGGCCAGGGCTTCCCCCCCCTCCCCCCGCTGTCGACCAGCTGGCTGGGGGCAGGGGGAAGTCTGTAAAACTGGGGGATCCTCCGCTGGGACATGGGGACTGGGGAGCCTAGTGTCTAGGGCAGGGGTTTCAAAGATGTGGCCTGAGGGCCAAATTAAGGCCCTGGAGGACTCCTATCAGGCCCCCAAGCAACCGGCTATCATCTGCTTCCTTCTCCCTCTCTCTTGCTTCCTTCTGCATAAAAGCTTACTTTGCAAGGCTTGCTCAATTGCACAGGAGCTACAGAGCAAAAACTCTATTTTCTCAATTGGCTGAGGCTCCTTCCTTGGGGAGGAAGTGGGGGGAGGCAGAGCTTGCTTTGCCAGGCTTTCTCAATCCCAGAACAAAGCTACTGAGCCAAGCCTCTCTTCCTTCTATTGGCTGAGGTGCCTCTCCTTCCTTGTCCCCTGAGGAAGGAAGAAAAGAGCCAGAGCTTCCTTTGCCCAGTTCCCTGAATTGCACAGAAATATCTCTGCTACCTAAGCTTAAATAGGTACACAACATGGTCAGATCTGGCCCTCATAACAAATGAGTTCGACACCTCTGTTCTAGGGGATTTAAAGATGTTGGTTCCTCAGGCTGGGATTTCCCTAAAAGGTTCAGCCAAATAGGAAAGTGGCATTTTCTGCCTGTTATGCAAGCACTGAAATAGTGACTCACCATATACATGTTAAAGATCATTACCACATCCTTTTAAACAAATGAGTTGCAATTAGACTCATTTTATATGTGAATAGTCTCTTTTTTCACTTAAGCAGTCATATACAACAAAATGTTTTCTGTAAAAAAAAAAAATCCCTGAACCCTTGAAATAAAGAAGCAATACACCCACATGATTTGTTTTAAAAATAAATACTATTAAAAAACAATCATTGTGTACAATTATTTCATGTGAGTGGGAAGGCAAAACTGTCAATGTTTCATATTCTTCCCACAACTGTAACAAAGGTACAGACAACTGCAGTAATAACATAACAAAACATAACGCTTGCTTTTTATGCTTTTCATGCTATCTTTTCCAGTTAAAGCCTTCAACTGCTTGTTGGCAGCTACAGTGTAGCAATAGCAGAACTTTTCCTTCTCCTGGACTGCTATAGCAGTATTAGACCCAAAGAAATCTCCCCTCCTGATAGCCAATGTGAGGTAGCAGTTTGAGTGACAATCTAGGATTTGGAAGACCCGCAATCTGTATGCCACCTCTCCATAAAGTCTGCTTAAGGAGGCATACAAGAAAAACAGAATAAGAACATAAAACATGATCAAAGTTGTTGTCAGTTAATAAACTATTAAAAACTCAGCAAGAAACCTAAGCAGTGTCAAAGCAGCACACAATCACCTTCCCTTCCTCTTCCCACAACAGGCATCTTGTGAGGTAGGTGGGGCTGAGAGAGTTCTGAGAGAACTGTGGCTGGCCCAAGGTCAATCAGCTGACTTCATGGGGAGGAGTGAGAAATCAAACCTGGTTCTCCAGATTAGAATCATTATTAAGCAAGTTTATCCACCCTTTAATCCTTTGGAGGATTTATTTATTCCATAGTTTCAATTTCACTTAAAACCTGCTAATAGCTACAGGATGGCAATCCATTATACAACAGAGTTCCTCATACATTGTGTGCATGCTCAGGAAGAGCCAGAACGCTAGGCAAATGAGCCTCAGCTATCGCCTATGACACAGATTGAGACAATGTGCAATAGCTTTGTATGGAGTGCTACCCCCGGCAGAACCCTGCACCGGTGCCCCCCTCCCAGCGTCCCACCCAAAAGTGACATCACCGTGATGGCACTCGGCATGCCCCTGCCCAGCAGCCCTGTCCTGCTTTGTAGGGAGCTGAGCAGAGACCATGGGGGGGGGGGGCGTTGGAACAAAAAAAACAACACCCGCCGCGGCCCCTGCTCAGCTCCCTCCAAAGCGGAACAGTGCTGCTAGGCAGGAGGTGCATTGTTTCTTCGCTCTGATTGCTCAGAATGAAGAAACAATGCCCTGCGCGCCACCTGCCCAGCCAGCCTCTTCCGCTTTGGAGGGAGCTGAGCAGGGGCCGTGGGGCATGTGCGGGGCATTGTTTCTTTCTGCTCCTATGTGCCAGCCCTGTAGGTGAATTAAAGCAGGGAGGCCAATGGAATATTAATTTAAATAGCAAAATCCTTTATACATAATTCCCTTGCAGTGGTGGCAAAATCTCGAGCACTCTCACTGGTTGGAACTTTTGTGCATGAACGATTGGCTCATGAATCGTCTGTCACCGTCTCTGGCCTCACATTGGCTGACTCTCCTGCCCCCACCAACTGCAGGCCCAGGAATGTTGAACAAACCACTAAAATAGTCTTACTTCAGAGACAGACAAATCTCCGATCCTTCTTGGTGTCTTTTCTGTCAATCGGCCTCAGAAAGGCCTGCCGCTGTAATGCAGCCTCACGAAAGGCAACATTGCTGCCTCTGCTGCCCCATCAATGGATCACATAGGCAGCCTTCCAGCCCACACAGCCTCCACAGTTGGGGTGGGTGAGAAGACAACAAGTGTGTAGGTGACTGAATGTCACGGCTGAGGGGTAGTGATGTGCCAAGGGTGTGGGGGTAGTTGTGATGAAGAGGTGGTTGGGGGTGGGGGTGGAGAGTGGGGGAAGTTGTGGGGTGGGAAGAAACCAAGGGTGGGTGGAATGAATGCCTTCACTGGGGTGGGTGGATGGGAAGACAGCAAGGGTGGGAGATTACTCGCCTTGAGCCTTTTTCTAGAGCCCATTATATTTTTTCTTCACAGTGAGCCTTATTCCTAGTATATAATGATAATTTAAATAGTTTAAATAATTTAAACAAATAATAATTTAAATAGCCCATTTCTGAATTGGTTTCTCTGTTGCTTTTTATAACATTATTGCTGCTGCCTTCACCATCTTCCCCACAATGCCATTTAAAATTCACCATAATTACCGCCAGGCCTTATTTTGGGCAGGAGTTCACAGGAGCGGAGCTCTTTCTCCCCGCCCCCTACAAATATATATATATATATATATATATATATATATATATATATATATATATATATATATATATATATATATATATATATATATATATATATATATAAACTTGCTTCTGGGCTCCATTGTTCAAAACCCCCGTGAGAATGTTGCTGAACTCTAAGATTCGACCAGCTTTCTAATATTTCTCCCCACAAAAAATGGGAAAACAACCAAAACATATAAAGCAGACAGATGGAAATCTTCATCATGCCACTGAGGCCACATAGGAGAAAATAATTTTAAAAGTATGTTAGGAGTAAGGTTTTATTATGGAAATTATAATTCAAGAAGCATTTTAAGGTAGATGCTGATATAATTTAGTACACCTTCTGGTGATGTCAGGAGTATGTGGCATATGTAAACGAGTTGTGCTAATGAGCTCTGGCACCTCTTTTTCTATGAAATGACCCCTCATTACCACATTTAATGCATATGCATCATGGTAATCTCCATATTCTATTTGTTGATGCAAAGCATCATTAAGGAACGTGGTCCCTGTTTCCGTGCTTTAGGGATGCTAGCCTCCAGCTGGGAACTGGGGTTCCGCTGGAATTACAGCTCATCTCCAGGCTACAGAGATCAGTTCCTCTAGAGAAAATGGCTGCTTTGGAGGGTGGACTCTATGGCATTATGCCCTACTGAGGTCTCTGACCTCACCAGGCTTCAACCCCAAATCTCCAAGAGTTTCCCAGGGATCTGGCCACCCTACCCCTCATCTCTGGGATGGGGGGTGGGGGGGACCTGGAACCCTACTGTGCTTACATAAGTACTGTTAAGTCACCACCGATTTATGGCAACCCCAGCAAGCAAGAAGCAGAGGCAGTCCCCTATTGCCTTCCTCTGCAGAACCTTCCTTGAAGATCTCCCATCCAAGTAGTGACCCCGCTTAGCTTCTATGATCTGATGAGACTGCGGTGTAGCATGCCGCTTTCCCTCCAGTTCTGTGCTTTGAGCTTTTTTTTTTTAATGGTCGCCTAAGCAAGTAAAAACAGTGTCCTCAAATATGCGCAGAGCCCTTGCATTGTTTTTGTTCTCACAGCATGGGGAGGTTTGATGTAGAAGACCAGGGAGACCTTGATTAGTTCTGAAACTCACTGGATGATCTTGGACCAGCCACTCTTTCTCAGTCTAACCTACCTAAAAGGGTTATTATGGGGCAAGGTGGGGAAGGAGCCATAATCAGAGTGCTGAACTTCTTTGAAGAACAGTGGTATGAAATGGGGAGAGAAAGAGAGTTACAGATGATGCTCATACAAACTCTTCATTTCAGGAAAAACCCCGAGGTCTTCTTCTAATACAATGACCTTCCCTGAATCGTGTCATCCTGAGTATCTGAATAAGCAGTATCTGTATAACCAGATCCTGTTTGTGCAAGCAGACATAGCTAATTTGTAGTCCAATGGAAATTTCTAATGCTTCTGGGGATTTTTGAAAGGCCTTTGAAACCATTTAGTCAAAATAGCAAAAGCCAACCAGGGAAGAGAAATTATTATAAGGACTTTCTAATTATATTATCAGGTATCATCTGGTTGTTAATGATACTTCAAAGTTAAACCCTTCCTGAATTTTGCAGAGTGCTCCAGAGGAGGGAAAAAACCCAGTGGCATAGCTGAAGACTTCGTTCCTCTGATAACAAGGGCTTCACCTTGGCCTGTTTGAACTTGGGCCATATGACCAGTATTCTGTTCTCAACAACAATTATCTTCTCCCTCCGCCATTTTGATCCTGCAAATCTGTAGCCGTGTCATCAGTCCCCTTTTTAATTATACCATATTCTTTACATCTGTCCTGCTAAATAACTCTAATTGAAATAGCACCGGCGTGAATTTTTGTAATGTTCCCCCCAAGACATCCCGAAAGTGACTCACATGAGGAAACAGACTGAAGTCACAGCTGGAAGCACGTCAAGGATCATTTCCATTTTTACATGATTAATTTGAATTTAATATCTTAAATCAAAACCTGATTAATTTAAATAAAATTTTGATGGTGCCCTGCTTCTAATATACATTGCAGTAATTAGATTGGGCTTAATGTGATTTTTTCACATAATTAAAAAAAAGAGCAAGTCAAGTGTAACAATGCAGTGTGTGTACAATGCTTTGATGTGGGTGTCATAGTTGATGGCATATCCTAATACATGTTAATGGTCAATTTATCATTATATATATATATATATAGGCAGCCCCATGGCACAGAGTGGTAAAGCTGCAGTACTGCAGTCTGAGCTCTCTGCTCATGACCTGAGTTCGATCCTGGCAGAAGCTGGGCTCAGGTAGCCGGCTCAGGGTTGACTCAGTCTTCCATACTTCTGAGGTTGGTAAAATGAGTATCCAGCTTGCTGGTTGGAAAGTGTAGATGACCTGGGGAAGGCAATGATAAACCACCCCATAAAAAGTCTGGGGTAGGGTTGCCAACTGCCAGGAGAATCCTGGAGATCCCCTGGAATTACAACTGATCTCCAGATGATAGCTCTCCATTATCCAGGAGAAAACTGCCTCTTTGGAAGGCGGACTGTACATGTGGTGACCTTTGCCTTCCCCATACCCAGGCTTCACCACCAATCTCCAGGAACTTCCTAACCCAGAGCGGGCAACTGTAAAGCTAGAGGACATTACTTAGGCATAGAGCATCTGCTTCACATGTACTAGAAAGTCCTCAGTATCCCCAAAGGATCAGGTAATGGATGATACGAAAGACCACTAGCTGAAGCTTTAGAGAGCCATGACTAGTCAAAGAATAATAATAATAATAATAATAATTTTAATAATAATTTTTTATTTGTATCCTGCCCTCCCTGCCGAAGCAGGCTCAGGGCGGCTCACATAGCATAAAATACCACATTTCAACAGTATGCAATACAACATTACAATACAAGAAATGCATAAAATACAATATTATAATACAATAATCCTCAATTTAAATATATTAAATATAAATTACCGTATTTTTCGGTCCATTGGACGCTCTGGACCATAGGACGCAGGTGCCTGGCTGGCAGACAAGGGCGAGATCGCTCCCTCCGCCCCCACCGCAAACCCAGCACTTCGCAGGGAGCGATCTCGCCGCTTGTCTCCCAGCCAGGCACGCAGGCGCTGGCGTGCTTCCCCCGCGCCTGCGTGCCTGGCTGGGAGACAAGCAGCGAGATCGCTCCCTGCGAAGTGCTGGGTTTGCGGTGGGGGCGGAGGGAGCGATCTCGCCCTTGTCTGCTAGCCAGGCACGCAGGCACGGAAAAAGCATGTTCCTCTGTTCCTATCTGCGTGGCTTCAGCTGCTGCTTATAGCAGGGGCTGGGATCCCAGCCCCTGCTATAAGCAGCAACTGAAGCCACGCAGATAGGAACAGAGAAAGCCCCCCGCCCATCTGCAAACACAGCGCTTCGCGAAGCGCTGGGTTTGCGGAGGGGGGGAGTGATTCCTCTGTCCTGGCTTCAGCTGCTGCTTATAGCAGGGGCTGGGATAGGAGGCTTGGCTGGCTCCGATCTCAGCCCTTGCTATCAGCAGCAGCTGAAGCCAGGCAGATAGGAACAGAGGAAGCCTCCCCCCTCCGCAAACGCAGTGCTTCGTGAAGCACTGGGTTTGCAGAGGGGGGGGGGGATTCCTCTGTGCTTGGCTTCAGCTTCTGCTGATAGCAAGGGTTGGGATCGGAGGCTCCAATCCCAGCCCTTGCTATCAGCAGCAGCTGAAGCCAGGCAGTCAGGAAGAGAGGAAGTACCCACCCCCTCCGCAAACCCAGCGCTTCGCAAGTGCTGGCTGTGGAGCAGGCGGTGTGCTTTCTCCCTGCCTGTTTGCATGGCTTCAGCTCTGATGCTTAAAGCAAGCGCTGGGATCGGGGGGCGGAGGGAGCGATCCTGGCCCTTGCTGTAGCGTCAGAGCTGGAGCCAGGCAGGCAGGCGCGGGAAGTGCCGGACTGAGGCAGCGGATTCCCCCCCCCCCAGGAAGGTACGTATGGTACCTTCGCTCCATAAGATGCACACACTTCCCCCCCCCCTTTTTGGGAGGGGGGAAAGTGCGTCTTATGGTGCGAAAATACGGTAGATATTACATTAAAATCAACAATTAAACTAACAATTTAAAACCACAGTTTAAAACCACAATTTAGTTTGGTGCTATGATCTTCATATGACACAATTGCTCATGGCAACGCGGGCTTCAAAAGCCTTCGACAATATATTGACTTTAATAGACCGATTCAGTATAAGGCAGCTTAAGGTTAGATACAGACAAAGGAATACTTTCTCTCCTTATCAATGACTGGTCAATTGGAGAGAAATAAGGGTCAAAGAACACATGTATAAAAAAATTGATAGGAACTTGTCTGGTTTTATTTACACCTTTCCAGAAGTCTAGGAGAAGGCACCTGACCAGCAAAGTGTTACATAGCTCAGCTGTGAGGTGCAGCACAGAAGCAGATCAGCTGGTATCTCCTCGCACTAAAAACATTCCCACAAGGAGTGCTTGCGGAGGAGAAGGCTGAGGCCTAGTCTATATGTACAGCTGAATGAGGCTCCTAGCAGAGTGGATGGTACTCTCTCAGATAACACAGTCTCAGAGCGGCTCACAATCTCCTTTATCTTCCACCCCCACAACAGACACCCTGTGAGGTGGGTGGGACTGAGAGGGCTCTCACAGCAGCTGCCCTTTCAAGGAAAACCTCTGCCAGAGCTATGGCTAACCCAAGGCCATTCCAGCACGTCCAAATGGAGGAGTGGGGAATCAAACCCAGTTCTCCCAGATAAGAATCTGCACACTTAACCACTACGCCAAATTGGCTCTCTAGAGCTACCCCTCTGAACCTAGAGCTACCCTCTGTCACTTCTGAGTTTGCCCCAAAAGTGATGTCATCACATCTGCAACACCTCTTGGTTTTTTTCTATTCCCCCCCTCCACTTGGAATGACAGCAGCCAGCAGGAGCTTTGAACTCCTGTACTGACTGGAGTGACGGCACCCCTAGCCACTACCATGACCTACTTTTCCAAAACAACTGCTATTTAAGAGCCTTCTTTTCTTTATCGGGCCATTTTCTAGCAGGTTTTTGTCTTACTTCACCTTCTTGACACCAAAACAGGAAACTTCAGTGGTTCTGAGGAGAGTGCCAGCTTTCTAATTGAACACCTGTGGATGGCTTGTGAGTTTGAAGTTAACTGTTCTTCTGAGGCATGCTTAAAGTAGCCACTGCGCTCTGAATTGTGGCTACACTGACATTGCCTCCTTCCATTCTGTCAAAATAGTGATTGTGCCCCTTTGAGGGACCCATATAAGTATTGCTGTATCACTATAAAGGAATTCATTTCTCTGGCCCAGGAAAAAATTCTGTATACAAGGTTACCAGACTTCAAAAGGCCTACACCAGTATAAATGGTTGTAAGTCCATACAGAATTGATGATATCTGCACTGTGGGAGCTTTGTTTTCCTTCTGTAAAGTGTCATAAGTTTCTGCGCCATCTTTCATGTGGGCTGTGATAGATACTGAACTTTCCAGAAGGGCCTTTAGCTTGTCAGGATGAGTGTCTTTAAGACACTTTTTGAAGGGTAACTGCTTGGATCCTATTTGAAATTTCCTATTGCTGGCTCTTTTAATGGCTATGCAACATTTTTATGATGTGCTGGTTTCATTGGTTCTGCCTGCCTTGGGTCTTGGTTTTGTGTGCGAAAGTTGGTTCTATGAACATTTTAAATTAGGCTTCCCAATCCCCAGGTCGCAGCAGGGGATCCCCCGGTTTTACAGGATTCCCCCCGGCCCAGCCAGCTAGCTGGCGGGGGAAGCCCCGCCCCCACAGCTGCCATGCACCTCTAGATCTTGGGCAGGTTTAGAAACCTGCAAACAGGTCCGTTTCAAAATGTGTGTGTGTCTGTGTGCCTTTAAAGCTGAGCAGGAAGAACTTCATGGGAATGGTCAGCAACACAGTCCCTCTGTTTGTTTTGCTTTCATTTCAGAGCAACTTAGAGTGTGTGTGTGTGAGAGAGAGAGAGAGGGAGAAAGAGAGCAGCGTAGCCCCTGTTCTTTTCAGATGTTGCTGTGGAAGAACCAGATCCAGTAAGTGTGTGTGTGTGTGTGTGTGTGAGAGAGAGAGAGAGAGAAAGAGAGGGTTGCCAATCCCCAGGTTTGGAGGCCCTCCACCCCCACAGCTTTAGGGTCATCAGAAAGCAGGGGGGAGGGGGAGAGAGAAATGTCTACTGGGCAATTATTCCCTATGGAGAACGATTCCCATAGGGAATAATGGGGAATTGATCCACGGGTATTGGGGGCTCTGGGGGACTGTTTTTTGGGGTAGAGGCACCAAATTTTCAGTATAGCATCTATGAACATATGAACATATGAAGCTGCCATACTGAATCAGACACTTGGTCCATCAAAGTCAGCATTGTCTTCTCAGACTGGCCCTTGAATGAAAGTTTAATACGGTCAAAGACCAATCAATTAAATACAAATAACTTAATAAGATACAGTCAGGCAATAGTAAAATGGGAATAAAACATACACAGTATAAAATTGATTGGTCTTTGACCGTATTAAACTTTCATTCTCAGACTGGCAGCGGCTCTCCAGGGTTTCAAGCTGAGGTTTTTCACACCTATTTGCCTGGACGCTTTTTTGGAGATGCCGGGGATTGAACCTGGGACCTTCTGCTTCCCAAGCAGATGCTCTACCACTGAGCCACCGCCCCTCCCCAAAATACCCCCCAAGTCCCTCTCCCCAAAATACCCCCCAAGTTTCAAAACAATTGGACCAGGGGGTCCAATTCTATGAGCCCCAAAAGAAGGTGCACCTATCCTTCATTATTTCCTATGGAAGGAAGGCATTTAAAAAGGTGTGCTGTCCCTTTAAATATGATGGCCAGAACGCCGTTGGAGTAAAATTATGCTTGTCACACCCTTGCTCCTGGCTCCACCCCCAATGTCTCCTGGCTCCACCCCCAAAGTCCCCAGATATTTCTTTAATTGGACTTGGCAACCCTATTAAATGAAACTAATATAATGCTTAAACATCTCCTCAAAATGAGCAGAATTCACACATGCAGCAGCTAGCCCGAAAGCCAGTAGGAACCTAGTGATGTACGCAGTCACATGTCTCAGGTTCTTGAATTCCCAACATTTCAGAATTGTGACACAACATTATACCAGTATCGTTGAAAAGAAAGGCAAAGCACATTTCTATAGAGCCTCATAAGTTTTGCAGTGAAAATGTGTGCATCTCAGTAAAATTAATGAGTGGGGTTTTGACTACCTAGTCCTTCACAACCTTCAGCTGATGAATCTTGTTGACAGAAGCCAGACAACTTGAATATCAATTCCGAGAAAGCCACTTATTTATAATTCATCACACACACATGGATAAAAAGTTGCCATTTTTTATATGACAGCTAAGGCTCTGATGACAATCAAGAATTTAATATTTTTATCACCCCTAAATTTAGGTTTCCCTCTACACAAAGTTTTTTTTTTTCCTCTAAAAATAACTACCGTTTGAAGGAGGGGAGGGAGGCAGACTTTGGTGCTAACGTTCTTTCTCCCCAAAGTTAAAAGTCAAAACAAAATTAATCAGAAAGGGTTATCTATAATGAATCGCTGTTCATTTCAAGGGAGGCAAAGGAGGTAAGGGGGGAAAAATACCTTTCATAGCCGCAAAAGGAAAGCACTTTCAGGGAGTTACATCAAACTATGGACTCTAAGGAGAAGATTACAGATCTTCCATATTCAGCAACATGAATGAAAACTCTTAGGAACTAGTCTAACTTACTCTTCCCCTCCTGTTCTTCTACGCTCCCCACCCCCCCAAAGCAGCAGGGATTGGGGTTTTTTGTATAGGCAATGATTTAGACGGCTAATTGAAAGTAAGCAGTGGTGAGCTGCTTCCTTGGTAAAATATTACCAAGACAATCTTATCTGAGTTTACAGAGTCATTTCCAATTTGTAAATGCTGTATTCATTTCTAGCAGATAAAACACCTTTAAAAAAAAAAAATCCTACACCCGGCCAGTGCATGGATTGCTGTTCTAACCGCATGCCCCTCTCTTCCTTCCTCACCCTCTTCTTATCACCTGCATAAACTTTAGACTCACGATTGAATAATTCTGTTACAAAAAAAAAAAAATCTCCCATCACTTTGCAAATAAAATTAATGCTTTCTTTCCCCCCCTTGCCCAGAATCCTGATAACTTGCTGCAGCTGCGGTTGTTCGTATTTATCTATCCTACTGAGAATCATCCTTCAGAGAGTCTACTTTTTTTCTTTTCTTTTTTTTTTACAAATATCACCTTGGCAAATTTATCCTTTACCTATAATATCCAGCCCCCACCAACCCTCCAACCTCCCCTCCTGGCCCAAATCCCAGGTTTTGTTCCTTCATTATAATAGATGTAAATTAATGTTTGGCTATTGTTTGTTGCTGTAATCATAGAGGCAAGCATGTGCTTCTAACAGCTATCTTATTTTCAATTTGCAAAGCATACTGTGCTTAATCCCATGGGGCTGCCTGTGGTTCTAGATATGAATTTTAAAAGGTAATTAGACCAGCGCAGGAGTCTCTCCCTGAAATGGAGAAGGCGGTCTCCTGCCAAGTCCAAGGGGGTCTCTTAGAGGTCCCAGGCTGGTCTCGGTTCTCATCCTAGCTTATTACTCTTCTCCACTGTGTGAAACAGCTTATTTGTTCATGAAAATTTAAATCATGTTGGTACTAGAAATATTATTTTAAGCCTAAGAAGGGTCAGGGAGTTCTCTTTGTTGTTGTTTTGTACTTTCGGTAGCTAGCCCAAAACCCTCCCCCCCCCCTCCGCAAAAAGCATGATCTTTTGTACAAATAGCTGGTAAAGGAGATGTCCATTAATAAACACCTTAATAGATCTCCAGAAAGGGCTGGTAAGTGTAAATATCAAGCCATAATCAGTTAATCGGCTAAGTAAATGGCAACATCCCTGGGAAATGCTAAGAGTTCTAAGTGAATCTCAATATATAATGCCTGTACATCGCTACTGCTGTTGAAAAATGCTACTGTCAGTGTATGTGTGGTAGAGTAAAGGTCAGAAGTTTGACCTCAACACCAGTCATTCTGAAGACGTTCATTCATTCATTCATTTTCTGGTAATCTTAAAGACAAGAGAATCCCCATAATAAGTCAAATGTATACGGCCATTGTGTTTTGGTAAAAGGCGAAATGACTTAGGAATGAATATGCAAATGAACAAAAGAAACCTCTCAAAATTCACTAGCCTATTCTGGTAAATCTGAAGACTGACTGGGGAGCCCATGCTAAATGGCCAAATCTCATCTCCATTATTTACTGTTAAAAGAAGACTTTTATAAAGTCTTGATTACTGTAACTCGCTGTACGCTGGCCTGCCTTTGAGACTGACCTGGAAACTCCAGCTGATCCAAATGCGGCATGACTCCTAATGGGAACATCATGGACAGAACATACTCAACTTGTGCTGGCTCCCAGTGGAGTACTGAGTCAGATACAAGGTTTTGGCAGTCTGGGACCAACATACCTGTGAGACTGTCTTCTCTGGTATGTCCCCAAGAGAACTTTACACTCTGCAGATAACAACCTATTGGTGATCTCTGACCCTAAGGACATCTGGTTTCCCTTGACCAGGACCAGGCAATTTTGCTCCTGGCCCTGACTTGGTAGAACTGTCTACCAAATACCATCAGGGCCTTACAGGACCTTATGCACTTCCATAGGGAATGCAAGGCAGAGATGTTTTGCCAGGCTTTTAATTGTGGGCAGCAAGTTTTTTTTTATTGGCTAGCACCCTCCCACCCTTCCCTTCTGTATATTTTGTTGGTGAATCCCATCCCCCTTGCCCAGAAAATGGTCAGGTAGTCCAGAACTGGGAGTGAAAGCTGTCTTGGATCTCGGGCAGCCCAATCCAAAAATAAGTGGCAGCCAGCCGTGGCATAGCTGCCACGCTGCTAGTAGACTTCCTAAAGACTTTGGCACACTTGCCATGAGGGAGATGGTCACCACGACAATGCCGCTTGCAGAGGCATGCAAGGGAGGTGGAGGCAGCCAGAGGGGAGGGCCAGCCCTGGTGCATGCGCTGCAGTTCATGACAGTCAGGGAAGGGAGAGGCAGCCCCAGAGAGGCTGATAGCCATCCCCAACCCACCCCCAAATAGAGAACGGAGCCAATGATGGTCAGACCATCACAGGCAAAGAAGAGACGTCCCACCAACACGGGGAGGGAACAGGAGTGAGGCTGGGCATGCACGCACGAAAAGCCTGGCTTGGTGGCGAAGCAGGAGTGGGGAGAGACCAGCCCGCACAGGACCATGGAGAAACCGTCAATCCCCTCCTACCCTCCCACTGTCAGAGACTCTGCCAATGGCAGGCAGACAAGCAGGAAGTACCAAGTGCAGGAGTTCACTGACATAGACAGCAGCTGGAATGTGTGTCTGGGAGTGAGCAGCCCAGCAGCAGACACTCCCCCACCCAGAGACCCCCTGTGCTGCCGTGACGTCCCCTGCCATGTGCACAAGCAGTCTCTCCGTGGGCGGGGCTCCATTTTGAGCAGCAGGCAGAAACAGCTGAGGGAGTGGGGGGCCATGGAGCGACACACACGGAAGCCTCTGTGTTGGAGTCCCACCTGCAAAACGGAGACAGAGATCAAGAGTATCTGCAGGGGTGGCGGCTGGAAACGCAGGTTGCCTTTCAGCTGGGCGCTCTCTTAAAGTGACAGTTTCTGACCCACCTCCCCGCAATGGGGCAGCTGCCACACACACACACACACCATGCTCTACCAGGGGTTGGGAACGTAGCAGAGGGCGAACCAAGGGAAGGGAGCAGGTAGCAACACAGGGGAGCGAGGTCAGCATATGCCCCCTGCTGGAGCCCACTGCCTGGTTCAACTGCCAGAGACACTCGCACACTGAGCGGTCGAGAGCAAGGGGAGGAGAAGGTGTGGGGGGGGACAGTGGAACTTACCCAGCCATGGGCAGCAGTCCTCACATGAAGAGCCTCCGGGAGCCCGGAACCTGTGGAGACCTGGAAACAAGAGCAATTAGCCCCAGGGGAGAGAACTCTCTCTCCCCCTCACAAGTCAAAGATACTGTCAAAGCAACCGCGAGGTGTAAAACCCGTCACCAATGTGCCTGTCCCTCACTCTAAGTCTGTGTGACTGGGAGCTCGCCGGCAGAGCTTCCCGCCATGTGCTCCTCTTCCTAACAACTGAGTTGTACGAGGCCAGAGTGGAAGTATTTCTAGGAGGGGGGAGACCGCGATTGGGTGCTGGGGAGGGGGGTCATCAGCCTGAGGAGTGAGGGGATTGGCAAGGCAATCATGCCACTCCCTAAAGGGTTTGCGAGCTTCCGCAGCGGTGGAGGCAACCTTTGTTTTTGGTTTCAACGAGTGCCTATGGGGCATGCTGCCATTTTTGCAGGCATAAAGTTGCGCTTCTCGGGGGGGGCATGTCATGGGCCAAACTGTTCAGGAAGCTGCCTAAGCCGCACCCCCAACTCCACCCCCTCCTCCGCCTGAACGCCGTGCTCTGCCTCACTTCCGCCCATGCTCGGGCGCAGCAGTGCTCGGGCAGCCCCCTGCCCACGTAACTCCCTCTTGCTGTGGCACCGCCAGTTGCATGTCAGCGCAAACCATACCTGCACCAACGTAGCAGACAGATATTCAACAATAGGAGACCATATGTAATAAATTTCTTTTGTTACCAAACTCAATAGGAATTGATGTATTACTGATTTTCCCCATTATAAATAGATCCTTTACAAGCATTCTTAACACCACCCCTCCCACCTTCTGACTGGGATACAGAGACTCAGAGATCTCCATTCCTATTTGTGTCTGTTGAAGGGAGCTCTGGCACTCAAAAGCTTATACTCTTAAAATCTTGTTAGTCTCTAAAATGCTAACTGGACTATAATCTATTTTGTAGTTCCTGTTTCTCAGAAGGAAGAGGAGGAGGTTGGATTTATACCCTGCCCTTCATTTGGAGTCTCAGAGTGGCTCACAATCTCCTTTACCTTCTCCTCCCCACAACTGACACCCCATGAGGCAGGTGGGACTGGGAGAACAGCTCTGACAGAGTTGTGACTGACCCAAGGTCACTCCAGCAGTTGAAAGTGGAGGAATGAGAATCATACCCAGTTCTCCCAGATAAGAGTCTATGTATTTAACCACGACTAAACCAAACTTAGCTGAAGACAGATCTTGCTGGGTTTTAGACTTACAGGGATGCCAAGAGATTGCCAGACTGGAGATAAAGGCGATCCACTCTGTAGAAAGATGAATCCAAATAGTTTTCAGACCACTTTAGGGGACTGATATGGTTGCTGTTATGGCTATTGATATGGCTGTTGTATTCTTGATGGACCCCTGAAGTGAGGAAATTGTCTTGTTCCATTCAAGCTAGCTCCCAATTTTTTATTTTGTTTGGGGCTTCTAAATTGGCAGCATAAAAATATCTTGAATAAAGAAAGAAATAGCAAGCTCATGATGCATTCTTTTCCTTCTTCCCTTAAAAAAATTGACATTTTCTTTGCCAGCTTCTACTGAAGTAGCAAGTAAATTAATACCGTAATGCTTGGGCATTGCACAATGACCTCTGTTTGGATCCTGAATAGCAAGTTTCACCTGGGCATTGGGGTGGGGCCTAGAGATCTTTCAGAATTGCAGTGGACCTCTACATTATAAAGATAAGTTCCCCTGGAGAAAATGGCTGCTCTGGAGAGTGAACGTTATGTTGCCAAAATGCCTCCTAGGGCTGCCAACATGGTGAGGTAATACCCGAAGAATTGGAGATGAAGCCTTAGGAAGGTGGGGTTTAGGGAAGGGAGGGACTTTAATGGTGTATAGTTTCACAGAGTCCGCCTTCCAAAGCAACTATTTTCTCTGGATGAACTCATCCCTTTCGTCTGGAGATCAGTTGGAATAGCGGGAGATCTCCAGCCACCACCTGGAGGTGGCAACTCTAATACCCTCCTCAACATATACACACAAAAACACAGAGAGGGAGAGAGGTTTCCCTGGCTCTGTCTGTAAATCTCCAGGAATTTACAGACAGAGCCAGGGAACCCTACCAAGGCAGCGCTAGGCATGGCCATGTGGAGCAGAGGACAGGTAAATACCTGGGCAGCACCGACAGGCAGAGAAACAGCACATGACTGAAGATTGCAGAAAGTATGAAACTGCAAGCCCACTATGTCCTGAGAACAACAGAATACAAACAAGACAAAACCTACAAATTTTAATCTATATTAATCTTAATTTTTTTTATTTATTTAATAGGTTTATATTCTGCCTTTTTCCGTAAACGGGAATCTAAAAGAGAAGAAAGAAAATATCATTATCCTTATGCCATGTACCCCCAAAGAGGCCTACACTAAATGTAGAATTTCTTATAAAACTGCAGTCTAATTAATCTATGAATCTACTAATCCTGAATCTTATTTCTAAGTATTAAGTAAAGTATATACCATACGGGACAGAGTGGGCCTCCTATGCTGGATGAGGCACTTGGGAAAGGAAGGATACAGGGTTTCAAGGCGTGCAGCATTAATCAACAGCAAATAGCCTGGGGACGGCAGGGGGATTAGAAAGCAGCTGTGCCCACCTTTCACTCAGGGAGGACCAAAGAGAAAGCACTTTCCATTGTGCGTGCCTGCTTTTGGGATCCCATGAGCACACACACACACACAAAGGCATTGATCTTTGTTCTCACCTCAGCCCCCCTCCCTTAGCAAAACCATGGCAACCCCGATCAGGAACATTCAATTATCAGCTACGCCCACCCCCCCCCCACCCATGACAGGCTATCTGGGGCATTTCCTGGGCAACCCAGCCTGCTTCCTGTAGGAGGCAATGGGATTCTGAATATCTGGAATTATGGAAGTTGCATTCAAAGTATCTATAGAATGTTCTTAGTATGGCATTGTATTGTGAACTCAAGGTCTGGATTCCATGTCCCTGGTATAGCAATCAGGCAATTTAGAACAGAATTAAATGTTGAATTCTCCATTTCTGCCCCCCAAACATACCATATCACACTTTCACCAATTCCCCACTAGCAGTCACTCCGCCCCTGGGCTTCTGCTTTCCTCGAATCAAACAATCAATTCTCCACTAATGGCTGCATGGGCGCATTTTGATCCACGGCTCCCTCCAGTTTCCCTCTCAGCTTCCTGATCTGTATTTTTTTTTTAAAAAAAAAAAGGAAGCTGCAAGGGAAATTGGAGGGAGCCGTGAGTCAAAATGCGGTCGTGCAGTGACTGGTGAGGAATTGATTGCTTGATCCAAAGAAAGCAGAAACTTGGGGGTGGAGCGACTGCTGGTGAGGAATTGGTCTTTGTATTTTTGCCCCCCTCAGCAGCAACCAGTAAAGCTTCAGCCTTCCCACCAACACTGTTTTCCTAACCTGAAGAAGCCTAATTAATTATACTCCACCTTTCTCACTGAAAGTACAGAATAGTAGGGATGCCAGCCTCCAGGTGGGACCTGGGGATTTCCTGGAATTACAGCTCATCTCCAGACTAGAGAGATCAATTTCCCCAAGGAAAATGGATGCTTTGGAGAGTGGACTCCACTGATGGCATTGTACCCCACTGATGTCCCTGTCCTCTCCAGGGTCCACCCCTAGATCTCCAGTTTTCCAACCTGGATCTGGCAACTCTACCGCTCATCCCCCACTGGTGTCTGGGAGACCTGGCAACCCTAACACAGAGTGAGTCAATACAATGGACAGTTGGGGCTGCTTACAATACAATAGGATTAGGGTTGTAGAACCAATCTAAAAATAGAACTAGATCAAAGCATAACAGAGTACAGAGGAGGGCAATCAAGATGATTAGGTGGTTGGAGCACCTTCCCTATGAGAAAAGACTGAAGGGACTGAGCCTTTTCAATTTAGAAAATAGACAACCATGAGGTGAATATGATAGAGGTTTATAAAACTGCATGAGGTGGAGAGAGTTGAAGCTTTTTCTCCCTCTTCCAAAATATTAGAACTCGAGGGCATCCAATGTAGCTGAAAGGCAATAGGTTCAGGATGGACAAAAGGAAATATTTCTTTACACAGAGAGTGATTAAAATGTGGAATTCGCTGCCAGAGGATGTAGTCATGGCCACAGGAATAAATCGCTTTAAAAGAGGATTAGATAGATTAATGGAGGATAAGTTTATCAATGCCTTCTGGCTACTACCATGGGGACTGAGGGAAACCTCCACATTCAGAGGAACTAAGCCTCTGAACCCCAAAGCCAGGAAGCAATATCAGGGGAAGGCCTCAGCTTCTGTGCCCTGCTGTTGTCCCTCCAGAAGAACTGGTTGGTCACTGTGTGAGACAGGATGCTGGACTAAATTATTATTATTATTATTACATTCAATTTATATCCCGCCCTCTCTGCAAGCGGACTCAGGGCGGCTCACAACATTATACAATACAATCAGTCCAATAAAACATATAAAACCATAATTTACTTATTTCAGTTTTAAAACCATTCTATGGCGCTGCTTCAGTACAATATAAGCGGTATTGAATTCTCGACTGTGATCACCAGCATTCTATAAGATGTCCGGTGGCAGCCCCTTTTCAATCAAACAGCAAAAGCCTGTTTAAACAATTCGGTCTTACAGGCCCTGCGGAACGCAGACAAATCCCGCAGGGCCCTTATGGCTTCTGGGAGAGTGTTCCAAAGTTCTGGTGCTGCCACCAAAAAAGCCCTTGATCTCGTTACACACAACCTGGCTTCTTTTGGCCCAGGGGCGGACAACAGATTTTTTGTCCCTGATCACAGTGCTCTCTGGGGGATATATGGGGAAAGGCGGTCCCGTAGATAGACAGGTCCCTGACCATGGACCACTGGTCTGATCCATCAGGGCTCTTCTTATGTTCTTAACATGGCACATTAAATGATGCAAAAATTAGGTAGTAGAATCCTGCTTTCAGTAGGCCTAGGCTTGTTTGACCTCGTCGAACCTCTGAAGCTAGACAGGGCTGGCCCTGGCTAGTATTTGGATGGGAAACCACCAAGGAATACTAGGATTATACTGTGAAAGCAGGCAATGGCAAACTACCTCTGAATGTCTATTGCTTTGAAAACCCTATTGGGCCGCTATAAGTCAGTTGTGACTTAATGGCAAAAAAACCCAGCACCACTTTCAGCAAGCTAAACATGGTAGTATAGACCTACGTGGTGATATGAAGTTGCATCTTTTCAGTCCTGTTCTGACATACCAATCACTAAAGTACTGCGGTTCTCTGTGATGTGAGGAATGTGTAGCATGATACCTGAACAAGGTAAGTGAGCCTATAGGCTGAGAGAGAGTACTCTACACAAAGTTCCCAATTTTTGCAGCATCTCCATTTGAGTTGTGATTTGTGCTATCCTTTAAGCTAATGAGCTCAGTAACAGGGTGCAAGTTTTATGCCAAAATATATAAAAAGAACATCCATGCTTTATTTTCTTTGTGCCTATACTTACTGTAATAAGAACATAACTTTAAAGAAGAAGGAGAATAAGCAGCACCAGATAACATCCGTTCTCAGTTTTGATTTCCTGGAAGGCAAGTGTGGTTGGGCAGATGGTGCTTTTTTGTTTTACCGAACCTACTGATCAGATGTAAATACTATCTGCAGTGTACACTTCCATGTGACCTATGGGTATACATCTTAGGGCTTTTTTTCCTTTTCTTTTTATTACCTTCAGTTGTTCAGCTTTTTTCTTTAACTGCTACTGCTGTTACCATTACTTACTACATCCATACACAGAACTACTTGTAAAACTACTACTAGTAGTGATCATTTAACTAACTGCTATGGAGGACGAGTAGCTTACAAAACACAGACATACCAAACATAGTGACCATTTATCCAGGCAGCAATAGTCTTTGCATGGCAGAGTTGCGGGAAGACTCACCTATATCAGGGTCGTTGATTATGGGCTGGGAAATTCCTGGCAACTTGTTGGTGGAGCCTGAGGAGAATGGGGGTTTGGGGACCTTAAAGGGTGCAATGCAATGGAGTCCATCCTCCAAAGCAGCCATTTTCTCCAGAGGAACTGATCTTTGCCATCTGTAGATCAATTGTAATTCTTGGAGATCTCCAGACCCCACTTGAGGCTGGCAACACTAATACTTATATTGTCACATATAGGTCTTTTCTACACTAGATGTTAATTCTGGTTCAGCTCTGTCCCTGAACTGACATTCTCCACTACACTCGAATTCACCTCTGTTTTTATCTCATCCCCCCCTTCCCATACTACACTTGAGTTCACTCCAGTTTTTATCTTGCCCCCCCCCCCCTCTCCCTCATTTCTACATTACACTGAGTTCATCCCAGTTTTGCCCCACAATTGTCCCAGGATATATGGATGCTGGGTTTTCCTGCAAGGTAAATGAATATGAGTTGAAGTCAGAGAAAGCCTGGATGGAGGTCCAGATGTAGAAAGGGCCATAAGCATACAGAAGCTCCATAGACACCTAATTTGTTCAGTCTCCTTGCCTCTTGTTTGGGCGGATAGGGAAGAGTTGCACATTTATGCAAAGCATCTGTACCACATCTGACTGGGGAGAGGAAAGTGCTGGAAAAGGAGCAATTGCCTACCATCTAAATACATAGTCCAAAGAATTGGTCGATGCCACTGTAGTTTACAGCCTAGTTGATATTTCAGCTTCTCAGTATGGCAGCACAAAGCATGTTGCTGTGAAGGCACCAAGATGGCTGGCTAAAGAGAATCATGTCACTGGGCCACAAGGCACAATATAAAGGTAACCTTGGTGGGATGGGAGAACCAGGGCTTTTTTTACGGCTGGCTTGGTGTCAGGGGTGTGGCCTAATATGCAAATGACTTCCCACTGGGCTTTTTCTACCAAGAAAGCCATGGGGAGAACAGTTAGAGTTGAGTCCAGTAACACCTTAGACACCAACAAGGGTTTTAGAATATAAGCTTGTCAAAGCTCCCTTCTTCAGAATGACAGGAAGAAGTCTATGGTAGATGTCATTTTTACCAGAACTTTTGCCCAAATACCAGAGCATCCCTATATGGTCCACACAGATATCTATTCAGCCAATGTGAGAAAGCTCAGACTAAAGCCCCAGATCACCTCCCAGTTTGAAAAGACAAGCAGGGAAGGGGGCAAACCATGATGCCAAAGCAGCCATTTTAGCAGCTGGAAAACTTTTCTGAAATGTGATTTCCTCTAAGTCCTGATTAGGCCACAAAACTTCTGCCAAATGCTTTGATCAAACAGGTACATCTCTGACAAAGGGAGACTTTAGGCTGTTGCTAGTCTCTGAAGGCAGGAAGTGAAGCTGAGGCCCAGAAACAGAAGAGAATGCATTCAAAGGAACTGTGCTAGTCAGCAGAAGCCAGTTCTTTTAGTCGTTTGTAGAAGTGTGCCAGATTCAAAACATCTCCGGTCAGCTGAGACAAAACATAAAACCTGGAGGCAATAGAATTACATGAATTTCACTGGGATAACAATTGCACATACCAGGATATGTGTGGTCACCATGTTTTCTGAAAGAGAGAATGTGTGGATCTTTGGGGTCATTGCACATGAAACAGAACCCTGGCAAATCCATGTATTGTTCCTCTCAGAAAACATGCCAACCAAATAGAGCTGCCTTTTCCCCGGTGGGGCAGGGGATCCCCCATTCGGAGGCTTTCCCCCTTGGTACTTATCAGCTGGCTGGTGGAAGACTTATTGACATGAAAACTACGCCTAGGCCTGTGTTGCTGGCAATGTGGTGATGTTATTTCCAGTACACACCAGAACATCATCGTGTTGTCTAAGATTCACAGATCCTCTGGTATCTGAGCAAAAACTCTATGATAAAAATGACTTTTACCACAGGGTTTTTGCCCAAATACCAGAGCATCCCCACATCACCAGCAATGTGATGCTATCAGTTCACCAGAAGTTACATCACTGCATCACTTAGGCCTAGTTGTCCTGTCAGTAAGCCATCATCTTTACACCCTGTCAGCATCATGCCAATGGGGCAAGCTTACTTCTGGCACAAATCCAGAAGCAACATGGTTGCCCTGGCACAATGTTCTAGGATTCATTCCAAACTCTATGCTTTTGCCATAGACCTTGGAATAAATTCTAGAGCTTTGAGCTACCATGTTGACGCCATTTCCAGGTATTTGCCAAAAGTGACATTGCATCGTTGACACAACATCATTTCCTTCATCCCCACCCCTCCATCTCACATCTTGCCAATGGCTGGAAAACCTACCCAAATTCCACCAATCTTCATGACAGGGAGGAATTTGAACCTGGAATTTCCAGATCTAAGTCTGACAGTCTAACTACTACACCATACTGGATCACCCAACAAGGTTTATGGATGAGTAGGTCTTCCTACTCCAGACATTACACTCCACTTGTCCTCTGTGTAGTCAATAACTTTCTTTTCTCTTCCCCATGTCAGGGGAGTGATGGGGACTAGTTGCCTTTGTGACTAAGAAGCACACAGGTGTCCTGGGAAGGAGTCTGTTTATGCTGGCTGTTGTCCATAATCTAAAACTGGGGAAGCAGCAAAGTCACTGCATCTGGAGAAGTTAGACAATTGGGACCATCGGAAGAAAGTTCGGAAGGTGTTTGTTTCTTTGAAAATGACCCATTGTCAAAAAGGGACTAGAAGAAGATGTTCTCCTGATATACATCCAACAACGTCCAGATACTAGCCCAAAAATGTCTCCTGGGGGATATGTTCCAGCTCAGGCTGCTGTGCTGGAACAGAGGACAGAGGATGTCTGTCCAGCAACTATGAGAAAGGTACATTGTTAGTGCCACTGAGGCTGCCTGCTGAGAGTATGTTGCCAAAATTCTTTTCTACCACCCACAAGTGCTTGTGCCTTGAGAAAACTCAGCTCACAGTCTACTGCTGCTGCATGTCATTTTTAGAATTGCCCTACATGTCATCAGGGCTCTTCCTCAACTTCTGCTGACTCCCAGAAGCCATGTACTTGATCATGAAGAGTATTAGCAAGCCTACCTAAGCCTTCCCACATACCATCTCCCAGACTGAGGGGGCTACTACCTTTGCCTTAAGAACATAAGAGAAGCCATGTTGGATCAGTTCAATGACCCATCCAGTCCAACACTCTGTGTCACACAGTGGCCAAAAAACCCAGATGCCATCAGGAGGTCCATCAGTGGGGGCTAGGACACTAGAAGTCCTCACACTGTTGCCCCTCCCAAGCACCAAGAATACAGAGCATCATTGCCTTCATCTTCAGCACAACTGTCTATTTCTTGCTCCGTTTTTGGTTGAAGATAAACATTGAAATCCCCAGGTGTTGAAGGAAACTATTTTAATTGATATACACTGCAGTGTAATATTGACTGTCCATGTTTGTGCATCAAGATGTATGAATGTTACAGATGCACTCAGTATTAGTGTGTGCACTGCAGAAATTCCAAGCAAAGAACAACGGAGTGATACTAATTTATAGTATTATAGGCTGGGTCCAGACCAGCAGTTTGAGATGGCACAGGGATGGCCCCCAGATGGATTAAAAAAATCAACTCCAGATGTGAACATCTGAAGACCATCCCACTCCTGTACTTACCCCATCCTCCAGAACTGTTGAAGGGACTGAAAAAGCTACCACTTCCAAAGCGGTAACAAATATACACAGTGCTTCCCTGCCACCTTTCCTGGCCATCTGAACCGCCAGGGAGCACCTGTCATTCAAACACTTGAGCAGTCTGATTGCTCCTCCAGTATGTGCACAGCCTATCCCTGTCCCTCCAGCAGGCTGCACACCACCTGACCTCCCCAAGGGCACTTTCTCCTCTGCCAGATTTCTTCTGGGATAGGAAGCTGCCGCCCCAAGCTTCTGGTCTGTACCCAGCCATAGTTCACTCTTGACAGACACTAGAGTGTCTTCAAAAATGAAAGTAGTGCTACAAACAGTCAGTCTCACACAAAGACCAGTTCAACAGTAATTATACAGTTTGTAAAGCTCTAAATGGGCAGTTCTCACATGAGCAGTACTAGCACAAGCTAGATAACTAGGAGAGAACTGCTGCCCATTCAGCAACAAGAAAGCTCCTCCCAGATCAGCAGTGATAGAGATGGAAACATGGTTAAAAGGAAGAAAAACCCAACCAGAAAAACCTTCTTCCATTCCAAGCCCACTTTGACAACTGTAACTACAGTGGGAAAGTGTCCATCAGTTTCATCCTCTCCTGACTCTTCCCCCTTCCCCATCCTCCTGAATGTGAAATCTACTTGAATGCTCTAAGCCAGAGAGCCAGGCGCCAGAATAACAAAGATCACTAAATATCGATGAACATGGTGAGTTTGTACGCTGCCTTTATCCTGGAGGAAGGACAGGATCAATCTGTACTAGACAGATTTACAATGACAATAATGTACAGGACATTTTGATAGATAGATAATAGATAATTTTATTTGTATCCCGCCCTCCCCGCCGAGGCAGGCTCAGAAATTTTGTCTTTAATTTCAAGTGAATAAGCAAACACTCCATAAGCCTAGTACTTATTTCCATTCAGAATAAAGGAACTGAAGGTGGAATTCTGGGCACAGTAGATAGAAATCAAGGTAGCCGTGCGGTTCAGTTTTCACAGGAAAATGGCTCATGTGAAAACATGCTAAGACAGAAATGGATTTTTATTTTTTTATTTTTTTGCAATATAAAAATATAGGCAGAATCCATAGTTGTTCTTAAACAAACTTGCTCAAATGGGTGGATTTGAATGTCCTAGAGTGTTCGAGCTTTAGAAACCTCATATCTGATTTTTCCTTTCTCTTAAGAGGTTCTACTTTATAATGCAAAATCGCTTCTTTTTGTTTGGTGAACCGGCCGGGACTACCACTGTTCATTGCTGCAGGAGATAATGTAGATATCGAGACAATAATGGCTTTCATCATATGCTGTAAGACTTCAGATTCAATTTTTATTTCACTGTGCTACCACACAATATCTCACAGCATGGTTCTGGGTTGTCTTCAGAGGTTATGAAAGAAGTTAAAGAATAAGGAAAAGCATCCTCATCTCTCCCCCTTATTTTATTTCATCTTACAAACAATAGCAATTCACTTCTTCAATCTCTAGCAACACCAAGGGAACTATGTTCGGTGGTTCAGACAATGTGTTTTCTCTCATGTGTGTAGACCTCACCTTCCCCCAAGTACGTGTTCATTTTTTGATGAAATACATAAGGCACCAGTGGAGCGTAGAAGAATTGTTAGTTCACCCACAAGTGGACATCACTGGCTTTCTCAACAGTTGGTAATTGGCACCTGAGTATGTTAACGACCGCCTTTGAAAAATATTAACACAGACCAGTTACATGGGGCCACACTCTCTGGAGATTAACTCCCGTATTTCCTGGTTTGCAAACAGGTTCCCATTTCCAAAGTGTATCCAATGTTGTTCTGCAGTGCAACAGCTAGATTCAAGTCCAGTAGCATCTGAAAGGCCTGACCTGGATAGCCCGATCTAAACAGAGTTGGCCTTGACTAGTATTTGAATGGGAGACCACCAAGGAATACCAGGGTCATGATGTGAAGGCAAGCAATGGTAAGTCACCTCTGAACATTTCTTGCCTTGAAAACCCTACAGGCTCACCGTAAGTCAGCTGTGACTTGATGGCAAAAAATGGCAGCAACAAAAGCATCTTAGAGACCAACAAAATTCTAACAAGCTCATACCCCCCCCCCCCCCCCAAATCTGGTTGGTCTCTAAGGAGTTACTGGATTCAAATCTATGTTCACACTGCAGTTCCTTAAGAATCCTTAAGAACTTTGCTGGAGACTGATTAGTTTTTATTTTGCCCACCAGAACTTCATCCCTTGTCACCTCTGTTTGATGAAGTTCTTCAGAACCCTTCCAGAAAACAGCCACTCCAACATGGGTACGTAGGTTCCATTTTTCCCACAGAGAAAGCAGATGTAAAGAATTTCTTCACTTTCTTCTCTCCCCACCTTCCTTATGCGATCCTTTTGTTCCTCTGTTGGACCAAGCTGGTTTTCAGCTTCTGATATACTTGAAGGAATGCTTTGCTGTTTGTCTGAAGGTATTTTAGCAATATGCTCCTCTGATTCTCTTTTTGCTTGCCTTATTGTCAATTTGCTTTGCTTTTCATATTAAAAATAATGCTCTGGAACTCCTTCCCTAAGGAGATTCACCTGGCATTGTCCTGATTACCATTTAGGCATCTGGCAACATCTGGCCTGTTCATACTCATTTTTAATTGTAACCAATTTGTAAGGCTTTTACTGCTGCTGATTTTCAAATTGTATTTTTTTAAAAACTTGTATTTGGTTTTGTATCATTGGCACAACATCATTTAAAGGCCTTGGATGATTTTTGAATGGAAAAAAGAGGGTACAAAGAGGCAAATAAATAAATAAATTTTGCTCAGAGTTTATTTTGTTCTACGTATTTCAGTCAAAGAATTCCCAGTCACTGCTGGCGGGTAGGTTTAGGGATGTCTTAATTTTTTTCCCCCCCCAATGCTGAAGTCCTTGTAAATTATCAGGGTGAGAAAAGAGGCAGGTGGAATATAAAAAAGGATTTCCTAAGGCTTTGCTATTTGCAGCTTCAAAGCTAGCCTGCTTGGCAGTTAAGCTGAAAGAACAGGCTCACCTTCTTACATTAGTGACTTTTAAAAAATGCATGGTCATCTTTTTTCATTCATCTTTCCTTTCCCCTTGCAGCTTCCACTGTGCTCTCTGATGCACTTTCCTCTGAGCTACACTTTCAATAACTGGTACCTTCGTTTTGTGGTCATCCAAACAGCTTGACAAGCTACTTTTCTGCTACTTCGCACAACAAATGACCCATCCACTGGTTTGAGTTCAGTTGATCTAAAACTGTTTCAACTGACAGTGAGAATGAAAAGACAAGTGACTTTAGCAATGCCACATGTCTGCACCTCAACATTTTATATTGTGGAAATGGTAAAAGATCTCCAAGGCTTAAATTAGAGACCAGGGCTGCTATTGTACCAAGTAATCAATGATGTGGTTACAAAAAGATTTGGGGAAGTAGTATGAAGCCCTTGAATTGGCTAGTATTAAAGTGCAAGAAGCCTGGCTTTCCTCAGCTGAATACTATTTTCTACTTCCAGCCATCTAACCATTTACTAAGCTAGTCTGAAGGACCCTCAGCTGCCCTGGACAAGTAAAAGGGACAGGGATTTTTTTGTAGCTGGAACTCTTTTGCATATTAGGCCACACACCCCTGATGTAGCCAGCCCTCCTGGAGCTTACAGTAGGCCCTGTACAAAAAGCCTTGTAAGCTCTTGGAGGATTGGCTACATCAGGGGTGTGTGGCCTCATATACAAAGGATTCCTGAGAAAAAGATGAAGAAGCCCTGAAAAGAGACAAAAAATGTGTGTACTTTTCTATTAATAATGAAAAATTGAACTTCCTGCCAGGGCAATCCCAGGTCCGACTGCTTCCAGCTGTTCAACAGCAGCCACTCCACAGAAGCCTGTGTGGTACAGTAGCGTTTTAGACTAGGTTTGGGGAGACCTAGACATTAATCACTCTGCTATGAAAGCTCACTGGGTGACCTCTGACAACTTATATATCCTCACCCTAACTTACCTCACAGAGTTGAGAGCAAGATAAAATAGAGGAGAAGAGAATGGTGTAAACCTGCTTTGGTTTCCCATTGTGGAGAAAAGTGGGCTATAAATGAAGTAAATACATAAATATAGATGAAGATAGTAGGCGAATAAAAAAAAATAAGTTGGTTTGTGGATGAGGAGAAAAGGAAGCAGGAAAAGTTGAGGATATGGGGATTGTCAGGGGGAGGGAAAGAAGAAATAGTGTGGGAAAGGGGATACAGGGGGAAACAAGGTCCTTCCTGCAAGTCCTTGTAGGTTCTCCACTATGCAACTGGGCCTAGTGGATAGCATCATGCAACTGGGTCCAACCCAACCCAGCCCAGCAGGCAGTACCACAGAGTTTTCTCAGGGAAATGATGCCAGGACAAGGAATGCTGAGGATAGGGGGCAGATAGAGGTAGATTGGCAGATAGGTAGGAAGGAAAGGAGGAAGCAGGAAAAGGGAAGAGACTATCAAGTCTTTCCGGGAATGGAAAGAGGAAGTAGTGGTAGAAGGCAAAATGATATGCCCCTTGTAAGTTCTTGCAGGTTCCTTTCTTGTCACAATATAATTAGAAAAAAAACTATAATAGAACAATACATTGCACCTATGCATAATCCCTAAAAAAATTAAATAAAGATCCAAGACTGCATAATTACTGAAAAGTGTCTTCTAACTATACACTTTTGGAAACTCTTGGACAGTAAACGCACTGACACTACAAAGGCTATAGTTGTTTTCTAATTTGCATGTAACATATTACTTTGTGCTTTGGATTCTGCTTTCTAATTCAGCAAAAATAATTATTTTGAACCTGATAATACCATCATGAGAGCTGAATGCAGTACACATAGTGTGACCAGATGGAAACGTGGGCAGCACTCTAGTAACTCATGGAGAAGGAACTTTAGTGGTTAAGCATAAGCTTTCCATGTACAAGGTTCCAGGTTCAAACCTTGGCACATCTGCTTAAAGGCTCTCTGGTACAAACTATAGGGACCTCTTAGAACTGTTTTGATCTAAAAAGTGGGAGACTCATGGTCACAGATCTTACATACCATGTGTTGTCTGAGGTACTGATTGACTTTGATCCTGTCCTCCTTTTCTGCTACTGGAAGGCACTTCTACCCACAGAAGAAGTGATTTCGAATTATTCTCCCTTCCCATTATAGACCTCCACTTTACTTTCTGGGGCATGATTTGGGGTGGGGTACAACAGGCTTCAGAGGGAAAGCAGGAAGCCAACTTCATTTATTACTATTGCAACCAATACTCCAATCCAATCCAAATACTTTTATTGGCATAGAAGTAAAAATTGCAGCATGGCAAATTTACACAGAGTTTCAGTTATAAAAACTAGTCAAGCATCAAGAAGGGGAGTTAGTCTTTTGCTCCCTGATTGTTATGGCAGCCAAAAGGTACTTGGCAACTAGGTTAGTGGTATGGGAACATCGGTCAGATAGCAGAAAGAAAACTAACTTTGCCTCAGGTAGTCCATAAAGGTTAGACAGGCTAGGTTTTTATACAGTCCCGCACTTCCCCATAGAAATTACAGTGAAGACATGGGTGACCATTTCAAGGTGCCTTCCATTACATGGGCAGAATCTTTCCTGATAATGCAACCAGTACTCAATAGTACCACCCCATAGTACCTGCAAGAACAGAGTAGCAGAATGTCATCTTGATGTATGCCTGGGACCTTGGACAGCCTTTGCCAGTCTGACTGAACACTACTGAGCTAGACTGACCAGTGGTCTGCCCGAATACAGCTGAATCAGCTTTATTTTTTTTGGGGGGGGGATGTTGTATTCAGTTCAGCTGAATTGTGTTGTATTCAATTCAGCTGAACTGAATACACACCTCTACTGTAAAACAATTTCATATGTTCCTTTAGGGGTGTTTGATTTTGCAGCCCTACCATTTGAACTCAAAAACCCTTGAGGTATGGGCTTGGGTGCCATCAATATGCAGATGACACCCAGCTCTATCTACTAATGGATGGCCGACCTGACTGCGTCCCAGAAAACCTGGACCTTGCATTGCAGGCCGTGGCTGGCTGGCTCAGGCTGAGTGGGCTGAAATTGAATTCGGCGAAGACAGAGGTCCTTTGTTTGGGTCGCGGTGCCCCGGGAGGGGAAATTCCCTTGCCAGCTCTTGACGGTGTGCCACTGAAAGTGGCCCACAGAGTCAGGAGCTTGGGGGTTCTTCTGGAACCTTCACTATCTATGGAGGCACAGATAGCGGCCACTGCTAAGTCCGCGTTTTTTCATCTTCGGCGGGCAAAGCAGTTGGCCCCCTTCCTGGAGCTCCGGGACCTGGCAACGGTGATTCATGCTACGGTCACCTCCAGACTCGGCGGTTGCAGCTGGTGCAGAACGCGGCGGCTAGGCTGCCATTGGGGCTTCCAAGATGGGAGCACATACGGCCAGGGCTGCGCGAACTGCACTGGCTTCCAGTGGTCTACCGAGTTTGTTACAAGGTGCTGGTCATGACCTTCAAAGCCCTATATGGCCGAGGGCCTGTCTACCTGAGGGACCGTCTCTCCCCATATGAGCCCCAGAGAGCACTGAGGTTAGCTGGTAAGCACCAGCTGAATATCCCTGGGCCAAGGGAGGCCAGATTAAAGACCACCCGGGATTGGGCCTTCTCCGTTGCGGCCCCACTACTCTGGAACCAACTCCCGGAGGAGGTACGGGCCCTGCGATGTGTAAATCAATTTCGCAGGGCCTGTAAGACATACCTCTTCAAAATAGCCTTCGCCCATACCGAGCTAAGATAATGTCGCTGTGTATGTTTCTTCTCTTCTACTGAATTAAGATCTATTAGCACCTTAAAGTTAATTTTAATGTAACTGCATATTAAGTTTACTGTTTTATGTGATTTTATTATATTGTATTGCATTCCTGTGTTGTGAGCCGCCCTGAGCCTGCTTGTGTGGGGAGGGCGGGATACAAATAAAAAGTTATTATTATTATTATTATTATTATTATTATTATTATTATTGATCAGAAAATTTTGTTTTTTCCCCATTTTCTGTTGCCTCATTACAATTTTTAATTATTAAAATGAATGTGTTTTCTATAGTATGTATTTGCATTCGTTTAAATGGCATATGACTTTTTTGCCATTAACTCTTAGCTGACTTGTGGCAACTCCATAGGGTTTTCAAGACAAAAGAGTCAGCAGTGGTTTGCCATTGCTGGCCTCTGCCTCATGGCCCTGGACTTCCTTGGTGGTCTCCCATCCAACTACTAACCAGGGCTGACCCTGCTTAGCAGCTGATATCAGATAAGATCAGGCTAACCTGACTTATCCAAATCAGGGCAGTACATAATGTATCAGTGGCAATAATGAAATAAGGTAAAACTGGCATAAAAGATACAGATGAACTGTGGACATCAACAGTGAATATGGGCAAGATTAAAATGCTCACAGTGCTAAAATATGACAACAAAATGAAATGAAAACAGGCATGTTTGTCCATTGCTTATATGTACAGTTCATAAGACATTTAATAGTTGTGTAGATCCTGGAAGCTAAGCAGGGTTGGCCCTGGTTAGTAGTTGGATGGGAGGTCACCAATGAATATCTCTTGGCTTGAAAACCCTATGGAGTTGCCTAAGTCACTTGTGAACTGACAGCAAGAAAAGCAAAGAGAAAAGAAAAGAATTTTGGCAAGTACAGCCTGCCATAATAGAGACACAACCTGCCCCCTTAAAAAGTCATCTTCCCGGAAATGCTAAATGTACAGTTGTTCAGCCCTCTTTTACATCCAGTCAACCTAAACCAAAGAGTTCTCATAACGCCCTCAGATTATGAGAATGATGGGACTATCAAAGAATGCTCCTGCTTTATTGAAGCCAGAAATCGACTGAGCTCCTCAATTCAAGCAGTCCCTAGTTCAAAGTTGTCCTCAGATACTAGCTTCAATCTCTCTTGAACTCACATTCCCTATAAACATTGTGATGATGGTAATCATGACCTTCATAAGCATGTAAGAGGTCCATCTAGTCTACCATCCCATTTCACACAGCAGCCAACCAGTTGCCCTGGAGAGCAAACCTCACAGGCTGTTGTAGGAATTACTAAATAATCTTGTAAGAACTATATACATGCTAAATTAATATTAGCATCGTTATGTCTTGGTGTGTCATTAAGTGCCAGCTAAACAAATGGATGCAGAAGACTGAACTATCCACTTAAAATATGATATCCAGGGGCCATCATTTTAGGGGTATTTAGGGCAGATAATGCATATTACATAATTTAATTCCTGAATTAGATTCTATCTAGCCTTGAAGATTGTTTTTTAACTCAGACATGCCTCTTACACAGTTTATTGGAGACCAGATAATATATGTACATAATTTCAAATTATAACATTCATTGCTTCCCACCCACCCCCCACCCCCCACCTTTGCCAGCAATGTTTCATGGTGCCCGTGTAAAGTGATTTAAAAATGTGGCTTCATATTAGAGGCTACTCCAATAAACATCAACAGTCAGTAAATAAGGACTGTTTCATGGTTACAGGTTTTGCAAGGCTCCTAAAATGGAACAATGCATGAGAAACTGCTAAGATGTTAATTATTTACGGGAGACCCAATTTGATGTATTGGTTACGTGCATGGACTCTTATCTGGGAGAACTGGGTTTGATTCTCTGCTCCTCCACATGCACCTGCTGATGTGGCCTTGAGTCAGTCACAAGTTCTTGCAGAGCTGTTCCTGTCAAGAACAGTTTCTGACAAAGCTCTCTCAGCTCCACCTACCTCAGCTCCATCTACCTCACAGGGTGTCTGTTGTGAGGAAGTGAAGAGAAAGGAGATTGTAAGCCACTCTGAGACTCCTTCAGGTAGTGAAGGTGGGGTATAAATCCAATCTTCTCCTCCTTCTCCTCTTCTTCTTCATCTTCTTCCTTCCATTAAAAACAGGTCAAGCTATCGATTGACTTCAGACAGCTTTTAATTTGGTGAAAAATAGAGAAGAAAGTTCATTATGTCCACCACAGAGACTGTACTGGAGATTGTGGGACTCTTGTGGACAAAAGTAATGAGGAATTAGGGGAGGGGCTTTGGCTCAGCGGAAGAGAATCTGCTTCGCATGCAGAAGTTGTCAGCTTCAGTTCCTGATATCTCCATTTTAAAAGGACCAGAAAGTAGGTGATGTGAAAGACTTCTGCCTGAGACTTTGGAAAACCACTGAGTAGGCAATACTGACTTTGATGGACCAAAGGTCTGATTCAGTACAAGGCAGCTTCATTTATTCATGTATGGAGAAGGTCCCAGGTTCAATCCCTGGCATCTCCAGTGAAATGATCTGGCAGTAGGTGAAGTGAAAGACCTCAGTCTGAAATTCTGGAGTCTGCTTTAATGTATGTATTCATGTGTGAATGGAGGCTATAGTAAGGAGGGGAACTGAACAAAACAGAGTGCAAAAGGTGACTATGCACAAATGCAAGTAATATTTATTCAATTGTAATGAACATTTTAAAAGGAGTCTATTTTGAGTGAAAGCAGCAGCTGAGGAGGGAATGCTAAATATTGTCCCTGCTAGCCTTGTGTCTATATCAAATGTCCACAATCTTCCTTCCTAACATAGGGTTCTAAATGTAGACCACCAAGTGCTTTTTTTCTGCTTTTCATCACCTTTTGGCTTTTCATCAGTCAAAGTATTCAGATCCTATCCAAGTGACTGGACACTCTGCAAATAAGTCCAGGGAACAAAAAACATTAGGCATTTGTGCTTCCTCAGCACCACATAATGCCTTGAAGCCGCTTCCAATAGCCACACTTACTAACGACACAATTTCAGGAAAGCAATCCAAACTGATTTCACTGACCATACAACAATGTTAACTTTGCATAGGATTGCACGGTAAATGTTGTAGCTATCTCCCATTTCACATGGTGGTTGGCACTAAGAAAGCAGAGGTTTGAAACAAACAAAGGAAAATGTTCATACAGGACATGCACGGCCAAGGGAAAGCACTACCATCGGGTACAATATCAACCAATATTATAAGTTTGGTCAAAAAGAGGATTAGGGGGAAAAGTAAAGAAAAGAAGTATTTCAGTGTGAATTTGCCACAGACCAAAGTTTGAATCTGTATCATTTATTTGACCCAAGACTACATGACTCAGAGGAAAGCTGCGCTGCTCTATTGTAAGGATTGCCAGATAATATTGTAACTATATACATGCTAAATTAATATTGGTATTGTCAGAGTTTTTTTGTAGCAGGAACTCCTTTGCATATTAGGCCCCAAACTCCTGATGCAGCCAATCCTCCAAGAGCTTACAAGGGTCTTAGTACAGGGCCTACTGTAAGCTCTTGGAGGATTGGCTACATCAGGAGTGTGTGGCCTAATATGCAAAGGAGTTCCTGCTACAAAAAAAAGAGCCCTGGGTATTGTTATGTCTTGGTGTGTCACTAGGTGCTAGCTGAACAAATGGATGCAGAAGACTGGACTATCTACTTAAATGTGATATCTAGGGGCCATCATTTGGGGGATATTTAGGGCAGACAATGCATATTGCATAATTTAATTCCTGAATTAGATTCTATCTAGTCTTGGAGAATCTGTATAATTTATGTGACCCAAGACTAAATGATTCAAAGGGAAGCTGCACTGGTCTGCATTCAAACAGCTAGATTCAAGTCCAGAAGCACCTTAGAGACCAACACGATTTTCAGGGCATCAGCTTTCAAGAGTCAAAGCTCCCTTGGTCAGATACCAAGACTAACTGGGTGCAAATCTGACCTGTTTTTGCCAAAGAGTCTGCAATCCTTGCAAATTATATGTTCAAAAAATCAACCCTACCCTGCTCACAATTTCCATTCTACCTCCTTGAATAGCCTGTGTGCTTGGTTGAAGAATCTTTTTGTTTTTAATTATTATTTTTATTAACTCTTATAATATTGACCATTACAACGTATGTTTGTTCCATTTACAAAAAGCCCTTCCACCCCCACCCCCCATCCCTCCCCATCTACTCTTAATCTTTCCCCCTCAGCCACGGGCACAAAGTCTTGATCTTCCACTGAATGTCCTTCCTTCTTTGTTCCGACATCCAATCTAAATAGAGCTTCCATCTGGACTCGATTTCCTTGGCTTTATCTTCCCATGTTGAATCCTTATTGATTGATGCCACGATGTCAGACTGTATGAAATCAAACAAATAATTGTGCCAGATTTCTATTGACCATTTACTTTTATCTTTCCAACCCATTGCAATGACCGCCTTCCCCGCTAATATCATTGCCTTGGCAAGGTTTTGAGTGGGTCTATTTAGTACCGGACTTCCTATTGTACTTAACAACATCAGGTTAAAACCGATGGTTAATGTTGCATTACAGACTTTACTGATAATTTCAATAATTTCCCCCCAGAAGGGCTTAACCTCTTCACATTCCCACCACATATGTGCGAACCATCCCTTAGTTTGTTTACAATGCCAACACTTGGAACTCATTCCTGGGAATATATTGGCTAATTGTGCGGGTGTCCTATACCATTTTGTAAGGAATTTATATTCCAGTTCTTTAAATTTGATTACTTTAATCCCTTCTAGACCTTCCAGAATTTACCCAGCCAACCTCTCTGTTATCTGGCCTTCATGACTCCAATTCTTTTGTAAATATTCTATTGTTTTATCTTTATTTGATATCATTTTTCTATATAATAACCCCACTAGTCCCTTCCTTTGTTTGGCCAGAAGAATCTTTTTTTGCCATTAAAATTAGCTGTGTTCCAAGGGTATTTGCCTTTGTGCAAATGGTGGTGTCTGTTATCACATAGACAGGCAGCCTGTAGTCATGTTCACAAATTACTTTGTTGCTAGGTTGATGGGAACTGTAGTTTTCTCAGCCTCCTGATTCAAAGTACAGCTCTCATCAACCTCTGTGGAAAGTTGTACTGGCGAAAATAGTGAAGAACCATTGGAAGGAAAGACAGATCCTAGTCAGGGTTATTCTCTATTCAATAAAGATTCATTCCTTCTTCATGAGATCGCTTAAGGAGGACTTCAACTGTGTGTGTTTGTGGTCACAGACATGTTTTGTGAGCATCTTCTTCCAGTACTCACAGCTGCTCAAGCACTTCCTGATATTTACAAAAATGTGAGTATTTTCTAGTGGAGCAGAGGAATCCCCCTTCCACACTAATATGAAATCTCCCTATGATTTGGTTTACGGGAATCACGAGTCACCATGAATGGTTTCTATACAATCCCTGTTCATTTCAATAAATAATCTAAGATCCTTTCCACTGTGAGATTGTCAGTAGTTCTCAAGTGCAGAATGCTAGATTAAATATTCTGACCTGGAAAGGATTTTCCTAGACCTTCTTGCTTTGTGAGAATCTACACTAAACTTCCTGCTTTGCAAAACAGAATGTAACATTTATATAACCACAAGGAGCTAAATTACATCATAAATTTCTTCTAAGTTGATTTTCCCCCACCCCTATCTTTGCTTCCTACATACTGCGCTCTTTTGAAGACCACAACTTGGTTCTCCAGTTGCCCACTTTCTAGGTTTCCGTGTCCCCAGCACATGCTTTCTCAAATCGAGTCTGCACTATTCTTTTTGGAAAGAATGTAGTCCGAATGTGTTAGGATACTGCCTAGAATGGGAACATGTGTATTTTTGAAAATTCCATGCACATCAGCAGCATTTTTCTTCATCATCCCACACACCTACCATTTCCCCCACTTTGCCATTAGAGGACTTTTAAAAAATCAGAAATTGCTATAGCACTAGAACAAACTTTGAGTCCAGTGGCACCTTTAAGGCCAACGAAGATTAATTCTGGGCATGCACAAGAAAGCTTATACTCAGAATTAAACTTTGTTGGTTTTCAGGGTTGCACTCGGCTCAAATTTTGTTCTATTGCTTCAGGCCAACACAGCTACCTACCTGATGCTATAGCACTATAACTCTAGAACAGCAATTTGTATAAAGCCATCCAGTAGCACAATAGGGGGAAATAGAATAATAGAATCACGGAGTAGGGAGGGACCTCCAGGGTCATCTAGTTCAACCCCCTGCACAATACAGGCAATTCACAAATACCTTCCCACACAAATACCTTCCGAGTGACCCTTGTTCCATGCCCAAAAGATGGCCAAAAACCTCCAGGATCCCTGACAAAACTGGCCTGGAGAAAAATTGCTGTCTGACTCCAAAGCAGCAATCAGTATTTCCCTGGGCATGTAAGAAAGGGCTATGAGAACTAAGCACTGATGCAACCCTTCCTGCCCTCCTGGCAGCTGATGAAGGAAAGTGCATGGAAAACTCCCTTGTATATGCACTATCACCAGTGTGAATGCCTCCCCATTTACAGCAACAATGGATGCAAAATGGAGAAACCTCTTTGTGTAGGTGCAGCTTGACTTATGTTAACCAGACTCTGGTGTAACATAACAGAAAGTCAATTATGTTAAGCAAGAAGGCATTTGTCTGTAGTATCTTCCTCCAAGTAGTAGAGAAATAGCTTAATTGACTTATCACATTCTTGTTAGCCAAAGTTTTCCATCTGAAAGGTTTAGTGCCAAATGCCTAGCAAGTTCTTTACTTTTTAAGTTTGGGATATGATTAGCTTTTCAACTATATTCTACATTTCTTCTTTTTTAAAAACTGTAAAAGTTGTTCGTTGTCCAATTTCTCACTGGAAATCTATAAAAGTCCATTTCATTTTTGCTAAAGGAGGAATTTTTTTTCTGAACTAAGATTAAATTGATATATCTAGAGCTTCTGTCATTGTAATATGACATTAGGAGAATAGTCAAACACTGGCTTTGACTCTAAGTGTCCTACTAAAGTACTAGTCTACAGCAGAGTGCTTTTTGATACATCAAAGAAATGGTACTATCTTTCAAATGGTATTCATATTTTCACCTCCTATAATCGCTGCAAAGTAATAGCAGGACTCTAGCATGATCCTTTTTACAGCTTCTAGAAGTCAGTTCTATGAGGGATTGCCTAGGCTTGCATTAGATATTCAGGCTGAAATGAGCCACTATCTCGGCTCCCCAATCTGCAAAATGCATTCATTAGCTTTTTGTCCTTTTACCTGGCTTTCGGTTTAATCTCTCAGCTTCATCCCTGCAGCCGTCGCTGGGGTTTTGTTAATAGCAGCCCATGGCTTCTGACTCACCCAGATGGAGAACCTCACAGAGTAGCTTGAACACAAAGTTTCAGCATAGGGTTTATACTGCCAATGTAGGGATATATACTGTAGGGATGTATAGGGATGTATACTGCCAATTCCCTAGCTTCTCCTTGCTCTATCTTTTCTCTTTTTAAAAAGAGAGAGAGAGAGAGAGAGATGATTTTATTCTAGGAAACAATTTGATCTTAAGAAAGGGGAATTTGAATCTTTTCTTCAGGGCTTCTGATCCCAGAATGTTGATATTCTCAGGTGACAAAAAGCAGAATAACAGCTTTTTACTGCTTGAATAGTAGTACCAGCAAAGTTTATGGCAGCCCTCTACAATTGTATTCCTTTGCACTAGCTACACATGTTACAGTGAACGCACATACAGCCTTCATATACATGTAAGAAAGAGCAAACACATCTTATCTTTGCAACTGAAAGCAGAGATGAATGCCTGGAGAAATGTGGGCTTGGTATAAAAATGTACATAAAACAGAATGTAATATGACATGTAACTCAACCCAAGAGTTTTTTTAAAAAAATCAAATGGACATTGTGTACAGATTGTACATTTGTTCATTATAACTTGTGAACAAGGCTATTGAGTCAGACCACTTGTTTACTGGCAGCAGCTCTCCTGGGTCACAAGCAGAGGCCTAACACATCACTTCCCTTTGGAGATCCCTTTGGAGTTGAGAGTAAGCAGTGAAGTGGCCAAGTTTGCGGATGACACTAAATTGTTCAGGGTGGTAAGAACCAGAGAGAATTGTGAGGAACTCCAAAGGGATCTGTTGAGGCTGGGTAAGTGGGCGTCAACGTGGCAGATAAGGTTCAATGTGGCCAAGTGCAAAGTAATGCACATTGGGTCCAAGAATCCCAGCTGCAAATACAAGTTGATGGGGTGTGAACTGGCAGAGACTGACCAAGAGAGAGATCTTGGGGTCGTGGTAGATAACTCACTGAAAATGTCAAGACAGTGTGCGATTGCAATAAAAAAGGCCAACGCAATGCTGGGTATTATTAGGAAGGGAATTGAAAACCAATCGGCCAGTATCATAATGCCCCTGTATAAATTGATGGTGCGGTCTCATTTGGAATACTGTGTGCAATTCTGGTCACCGCACCTCAAAAATGATATTATAGCATTGGAAAAAGTGCAGAAAAGGGCAATTAGAATGATTACAGGTTTGGAACACTTTCCCTATGAAGAAAGGTTGAAACACTTAGGGCTCTTTAGCTTGGAGAAATGTCGACTGCGGGGTGACATGATAGAGGTTTACAAGATTATGCATGGGATGGAGAAGGTAGAGAAAGAAGTACTTTTCTCCCTTTCTCACAATATAAGAACTTGTGGGCATTCAATGAAATTGCTGAGCAGTCAGGTTAGAACATATAAAAGGAGGTACTTCTTCACCCAAAGGGTGATTAACATGTAGAATTCACTGCCACAGGAGGTGGTGGCGGCTACAAGCATAGCCAGCTTCAAGAGGGGGTTAGATAAAAATATGGAGCAGAAGTCCATCAGTGGTTATTAGCCACAGTGTGTATATATATATATCTTCAAGTACTTGAAGGGCTGTCATATAGAGGATGGTGTGGAATTGTTTTCTGTGGCCGCAGAAGGTGGGACCAGAACCAATGGGTTGAAATTAAATCAAAAGAGTTTCCAGCTCAACATTAGGAAGAACTTCCTGACCATTAGAGCAGTTCCTCAGTCGAACAGGCTTCCTTGGGAGGTGGTAGGCTCTCCTTCCTTGGAGGTTTTTAAACAGAGGCTAGATGGCCATCTGACAGCAATGAAGATCCTGTGAATTTAGGAGGAGGTATTTGTGAGTTTCCTGCATTGTGCAGGGGGTTGGACTAGATGATCCTGGAGGTACCTTCTAACTCTGTGATTCTATGAACTACCAAACTGTCAGCTAGGAAACTTAGATTAGTAATTTTAAATCTTAATATTATTGAACTGCTGTTGATGGTTCAATACTTTTAGAACTGTGTGCCGCTTTACAATATGATATGGGTTGCCCGGCATCCATTTGTGGGGCAGGGCAGGATATAAAGCGCGATAAATAAATAAATAAGCCCTATCTGAACACAATTCGAAGAGTTGTTTATTTATGCCCGGCGTGCTGAGATTCGGTGCTGATTGAAATGTTCATAGTCTGAGGGTTCCTCCCACAGTTTTCAAGAAGAAAACCACTGATGGGAGCAAAAGGGTGACAGCTTCTGAGACTAAGTCTGGTCCAATCAGACCAAGTGAAATCCCACCAGACCCAGAAGCTGTCACCCTTTTGCTCCCATCAGTGGTTTTCTTCTTGGTTTGTGTCTTAGCTGCCCGAGCTAGGCAGTCAATAATTGCAGTTGTTGGCTCTTCATCTAGGAGAGATAGCATGATGTAGTGGTAGAATAATCTGGAGAGCCAGGTTTGAGTCCCCACTTCTCCTCCACAGGAAGCCTGCTGGGTGACATTGGGGCAGTCACAGTACTCCCAGAGCTATCTCACCCTCACCTACCTCACAAGGTGCCTGTTGTGGGGAGAGGAAGGGAAGGCAATTGTAAACAGTTTTAAGACTCCTTAAGGTAGAGTGGGATATAAAGACCTACTCTTCTTATCTAGGATGGAAGTATAACACACTTCACTCTACCCCCTTGTGTCGAGAAGCCAAAGTGAATGATTAGTAGTAATCTTTTATATATATAGGTGAGGCTTTGAAATGTGTAGACACCAAAGGGAAACTGAGGTGGCAAGTTTCATGTCAAGTTTATTACAATCCAAGATCAGAACTCAAAATCAAAGTCATCAGCAAACATTTACATTGGTTCCGAATAATAAATAATTGGATACACTAAACATAAAATACAATGCTGGATTGAAATATTAAGACTGAGTTATATGCTTCTGTCTATAGAGACATGTCTGAGCACAAAATATGGCTGCTTTAAGGGCTGTTTTGTTGCAATCATCTATAGGCAAGTTTCATGCAGAAGCAGTATTAGGGTTGCCAGGACCCCCTGGACGCTGACTTGGGGCGGGGGGGTTGCCAGATCCACATTGGGATTTGGGGATGTAGCCTGGGGAAGACAGAGACATCAGTGGGGTACAGTGCCACACTGTGCACACTCCAAAGCATCCATTTTCTCCAGCGGACCTTATCCCTGTAGACTGGAAATGAGCTGTAATTCCAGGAGATGCCCAGGCCCACTTGCAGGCTAGCATCCCCAGGGCTTCTTTTGCAGCAGGAGCTCCTTTGCATTAGGCCACACACCCCTGATGTAGCCAATCCTCATGGAGATTACACTACACACTGTACTAAGAGCCCTGTAAACTCTTGGAGGATTGGCTACATCAGGGGTGTGTGACCTAATATGCAAAGGCGTTCCTGCTACAAAAAAAAAAAGCCCCAGGCATCCCTATGCTGTACCATCCAGCCCACATTCTCAGCAAATCAGGATGAGGAAATCCATTCCCAGGACAGGGCCATTTTACTTTTCATACAGGAAGCTTTCAAAATAGATACTCGCCACCTGGTAACAAAGTACCATGCTAAACACTTATGCCCATCTAATTCCATCAAAATAAATGGGTTTAGAGGGGTGTAACTTTGTTTAGGATGACAGCGATACTCTCAGATGAGGATTATACCATCTCAGCACATAAACATCTGATTCATTCTAGGGCTGTTTCATATCAGTTTTGCATGGGCTGCATTAATGTTTCTAGGGGAGAAAAACAAACAATCTTCTGGAAGTTCTTTATCTTGAAACATCCAGATGGGCAGTGCTTTTTTACTTTTTTAAGCAGGAACATAGTTCCGGCTGGCTTGGTGTCAGGGGGTGTGGTTTAATATGCAAATGAGCTCCTGATGGACTTTTTCTACAAAGAAAAGCCCTGCAGATGGGCTATAAAAAAATAAAAAATGTTCCAATTAAGTAAGGATGTTCAACCAAATCCTATGCAAGTTTACTTGAAAATAAATCCTAAGGAGTTCAATGTGCCTGACTCCTAAGTAAACGTGCATCATAAAGGATATTATGTTTCTTCTCCTTCAGTTCAGATATGAAACCTTTATAGAACTAATGGTCCACAGCATTTCTCTAATTCAGTCTGAACTGGAGATCCAAAACCCAGATTGTAAAGGCTTGAGACAGTGTTGTCCATTTGGTTAAGGACTCAGAAGTGCCTTGCAGGTGGAGACGTTCCCAGATGAGCTTTTGCCTACAGTCTCCGTCCTGCTGTTTTGCAACTAATCATTTGCAAAAATTGAAAAGAGTGAGAGAGACAGAGGGATGGGGAGAGAGAGGGCGAAGACTTCTCACAGGTGAGCCACAGCAGGGCAATTAAGACGGTGCGGCAAAGGTACACAGCTGCTCCTAGGCAGATACAGTTCCACTGATCCTATCTCTAGTCGCAATCCTTCTGAGAGATAAACACCATGCGAGAGTGATGCGCTGGAGGAAGTGCCACGCTGAGAACGTGGTGATCGGAGTGTAGCCTCACAGCCCCTGTGGTCTGAGATGAGTGATTGTGGGGGGAGGAATGGGGAGCATCTCACAAAGCCAAGCGAGCGACAGAAGTCACGGGACAGATGTAGATCAAAAGACCTGTGCGTGTGAGAGCTGGCACTTGAGGGAGGTGGAATACATGCTCAATGAGGGGGGGGGGAAGGGGTGGGGAAAGAGCTCTGTTCTCAGAACTATTTTTGCTGATTCTTACAGCTTAACTTAATGTGAAAAGTTTTAGGGCTTATATTTAGGCATTGTATTCATGTCCCAGTTGCATATTCCCGTATGAAATTTAGGGACAGTGGCCTGTTGAAAGTTCAGATTCTCCCAGACTTTCTTTTGTATGTATGTCATGTGCTTATTTCTGTAAGCACCCTAGACCTGGCTCAGGGAAATATCCTACTGGCTCTGGTTATAATTGAGGAATGCATATATACTCTGCATGCTTTTTTAAAAGAAAAGTCCTCAAACTTCTGTGCTTGGAATAGTCTGAATCCTGCGCAAGGGTGCCACATGCTGTGAACAGAATCGAGTATGCAGAACAAGTGTATTGCTTTAGATATTTATCCCCTGTTATCCCTCCCAGCGGGGGCCCAAAGCAGTTTACAGCATTCTGCTCTCTTCTGTTTTATCTACTTTGTGAGGTAGGTTAGTCTGAAAATGGTTGGCCTAAGATCTCGCAGCAAGCTGCCATGGCAAGGTGCAGAGTTGATTGGGGGTCTCCCAGATCTTAGTCCAACTTGTCTCTAAACACCATGCATGGCTTATACTTTAATTTCCTTGTAAAACTACGAGGGGTGATGAGAGAATTTGTGCAAAGTGTCCCCAAACCAGTCTGTTTTTAGAGACTTTGCTAGTGATGGCCTTTCTAGTCTTGCTGTGATCCTCATAAGTCATATGCTCAAAAATTACAACAAGCTTTATTTTGAGCAGGGCTTTTTTTTGTAGAAAAAGCCCAGCATGAGCTCATTTGCATATTAGTCCACACCCCCTGACATCACTATTGTTTTACACAGCATTTTTTTTAAAAAAAGAAAAAGCCCAGCAGGAACTCATTTGTATATTAGGCCATACCCCCTGACATCATCATTGCTTCACACAGGGCTTTTTTTGTAGAAAAAGCCCAGCAGGAACTCATTTACATATTAGGCCACACCCTGTGACATCAAGCCAGCCAGAACTGCATTCCTGTGTGTTCGTGCCCTAAAAAAGCCCTGATTTTGAGTAACCATGCTGTTTTCTCATCTGCATGGTCCTCAGCATTCTCTATTGCCTAGGCAGCACCTCTGAAAATCTGAGGTTCTCAGAATGCCAGACAGTGAATGTAGACAAAGTTCTTCCTCTGCATTGTGAAGTTCTAGAAGAATACAGAACAGTCATTTCCATTGGCTAGTTAGACTTTATTATGGGTATGAACCAGTTAAGTGCTTACAACACACCCTTGATTTCAGTGGGAAAATGAAACGTGTCAGTGAAACCAGGCACTGAATTCCTGCTGACTTCCCTGACACAGCAGAGCAGGGTTCCTTGGGAGGTGGTGGGCTCTCCTTCTTTTGTTTTCAAACTTAGGCTAGATGGCTGTCTGACAGCAATGCTCTTCTGTGAACTTAGGGAGATCATGAGAAGGAGGACAGGAAGCAGTTCTTGAATTCAGCAGGACCTCACAGGAGCACAGCTCCTGAACTGTTCTGAGGGTTCCCCCTCCTCCTCCCCACCGACCTTGTCCATTGAATAGTAGGTGCAGCTGCATAACAATTCCTGGATTAGGAGAAAAGTCAGCCAGACAGACACAAAGAGCTTTGCCACACCCCCAGCAGCCCTCATTAGCTCCTGAAAAAGCCCACGCCACCCTTTCTCCACTTATATGATTTTGGGCAGCAGGTGGCTTGCAGGCCTTTTGACTGTGAGGGGGGGACAGCCAAGGAGAGCCCGGGATCTCTAGCCAGCCCAAGCAGACCTCGCTCATCCGGGGCTCTCCTTTCTTGAATCAGGTTGCTTTTGGCGGGGGGGGGGGGGCAGCAGCATATGCTAATGAGTTATGCTAATAAGCTTCACCACCTATTTTTCTACAAAATGACCCCTGATGAAAGGTGTCAGTGATTAACCAGGCACTGGATTCCTGCTGACTCAGTGGAACAGGCTTCCTCAGGAGGTGGTGGGCTTTCCTTTCATTTTCAAACCGAGGCTAGATGGCCATCTGACAGCAATGCTGCTTCTGTGAACTTAGGCAGATCATGAGAAGGAGGACAGGAAGCATTGCATCAGTGCTAAGGGGCTTTTTTTGCCACCTTCTGGGCATGGAGGAGGGGTAACTGAGGGTTTGGGGGAGGTATTTGTGAATTTCCTGCATTGTGCAGGGGGTTGGATTAGATGATCCTGGAGGTCACTTCCAACTCTACCATGGTATGATTATATGACTAAGGCTGCAGTCTTAAGGACATAACCCCCACCCCACCCCGTTAGAACAATCAACTAACATTTGACTTACTTCTGAGTAGACCTTCTTGGGCTCACTCTCTGATAGTGGAATCCTAAGAAGAGTTCTCACTAGGGTTGCCAAGTCCAATTTAAGAAATATCTGGGAACTTTGGGGTGGAGCCAGGAGACATTAGGGGTGAAGCCAAGATCAAGGCTGTGACAAGCATAATTGAACTCCAAAGGGAGTTCTGGCCATCACATTTAAAGGGACGGCACACCTTTTCAATTCCTTCCTTCCATTGGAAATAATGAAGGATAGGGGCACCTTCTTTTGGGCCTCATAGAATTGGACCCCCTGGTCCAATCATTTTGAAACTTGGGGGGGTATTTTGGGGAGAGGCACTAGATTCTATACTGAAAATTTGGTGCCTCTACCCCAAAGAACAGCCCCCCCCAGAGCCCCAGATACCCACAGATCAATTCTCCATGATCTTCCATGGGAATAAATCTCCATAGGGAATAATAGAGTTCCCAGCAGACATTTCCCTCTCCCCCCCGCCCCGCTTTCTGACGACCCTGAAGCAAGGGGGGGATTGACAACCCTAGTTCCCACCCATCCATGCCATTGAGTTCAATGAACTTTGAAGGGTGTTATCTTGATTCAAGAGTGCACAGGTCACTGGGATTTCCTCTACTAGACCAACCTGAATGGTGAATAAAATAGAAAGCATGCCGATAACATTTGTTTGCTTATACTCTGTTGGCTGTCTTTTTAAAGAAGTCGTGTGTGCTGGCTTTTCCGTGCACTGCTGTAGCCAAAAAGGAACAAAGAAGTTTGCTTTGCTTGAAAGAAAGGCCTCTTATTCTGCCGTCTTTCCTCCAACACACTGGGGGTGTTAACCATTCTCTTCTTTCCCTTAAGATCTGAAAGAACAGCTCTTATTTATGAAACTATCTGGCTACCCTAAGAAGAAATTAATCAGAGGGAAAGCATAAATTGGAGGATATTTTATACTGCTCGATGTTAGTTCATGGTGGGGCTTTTAGGGAGCCGTTTTTCATCGGGACTTGCACTCCTTTTCACAGCTACTTGAAAGACTGCCCTTCCTCTGCTTCTGCTTTGCTTTAGGAGTCTTTTCATCTCTTTTTCTACCTTGCTGGAGGCATGATTAGGGCACTTCACCTTTGACCAGATGGGCAGACGAGCATCCATCCTCTGGAGTCACTACTAGGGCTCTTCAGCAGATCCGCTCTTCAGCAGTACTGAACTATGACCCTGGTCTGCTCTTCAAAGAACTAAATACATAAACTCAAGTTTCCATTGGTGACTGGCTTGGGAACCCAAATTGTTCCTTCTTCCCAGGTCTCTTACTCAGCAGTACAACGACCCACCATGCCTACCGACCTGCTAAAGAAGAAGAAACCCTTCGTTTCCCCCCCCCCCTTGGAAAAGTTGGTTCTTCTTGGGTACTGCTTAAAACATTAGTGCTTTTCTCACCAACTCTTGTTTATTCTGCACACACACACACAAAATAATGTTTGTCATAAATTCTGTCACCAGTTGAATGCAACTGCCTGCCCAGTGGTGTAGCCAAAGATCCAGTTGGTGTAGTGGTTAAGTGTCAGGACTCTTATCTGGGAGAACTGGGTTTGATTCCCCACTCCTCCACTAGCACTTGCTGATGTGACCTTGAGTCAGTCACAAGTTCTCACAGAGCTGTTATGCTCAAGAGCAGTTTCTCTTACAGTTCTCTCAGTCCCACAGGGTATCAGTTGTGGAGAGAGGAGGGAAAAAGAGATTATAAGCCACTCTGAGATTCCTTCAGGTAGTAAAGCAGGGCTTTTTCTGAGCAGGAACGCACAGGAACACAGTTCCGGCTGGCTTGGTGTCAGGGGGTGTGGCCTAATATGCAAATAGATTCCTGCTGGGTGTTTTCTACAAAAAAGCTCTGTGTGAAACAATGGTGATATCAGGGGGTGTGACCTAATATGCAAATGAGTTCCTGCTGGGCTTTTCCTGCAAAAGAAAAGCCCTGTAGTAAAGTATAAAGTATAAATCAAGTCTCCTCCTCTTTTTTCCTTTTCTTTTAAAAAATATCTTACACTCCAAACTCTTCTAGGTGTCTTCCTGACTTTCTTTGGAGACCATCAAAGAGAAGGATCCTACAACTGTCCTAGAATATTGGCCAGGCCACCTCATAGAACTGACCCTATAATGAGGAAAGGTCCCTAGACTATCTGGCACCCTAGGCAAGGCTAACTTCTGCTCCCCCCCCCCCGATAACCATGTGTGGGGGGGTGCCCAATTTGGTGCCCCCAGAAGACCAGTGTCCTAGTTTGCCTAGTGGCATGGCCGGCCCTGAGGTCACCCAATGTTTAAGCTATATATATAAAAAGATAAATTTAGGCTTAACACATTAAAACTATTTTCCCTACAAAAAGTAAATACTGTAAAAGTTAGACCCTAGCTATTCTTCATCAGGGTCATTCTGAATCTGAACCTACCTTTTGTATCAAACTAGCCATCATATTGCGATTCCATTATCTGATTCCCCAATGGTAAATTTAGCTTCAAATCTATGTGAAGGAGGGCCTGAAACAGATGACACCTAGTGTGCGGTCTCCTTTCTGCATATAGCTACTATTGGTCTCATATTAATATGCACATGATGTGGAATCTGGACAGCATAGCATGGCCTAAAGACCTGCAGCTCTAAACTTTGCTCTGTAGCCAATGATGCCACCAATCCATCTGTAACCTGGTGACCTCTGATTTTCCCATGTTAACTTTGTACAGTCTGCACTTGTTGGGAGAACCCTAGCTCAGTAAAGTACCAGCTTTGATAGAAAAAGGTCCTAGGTTCAATCCTGGTGTCACCAGCTAAGCAAAACCTTGCCTGATACCCTTAAGAGATGCTTCCAGTCAGAGCAGATGGTCCTGGGCTAGATGAAGCAGCAGCCTGACTCAGTATATGGCAGCGTTGTGGTATGTATGAGCAAAACACTGAGCATGCACCGAGGCTCTGCTTTGCTCTGCTTTGGATTCGCCAGTTCACTTGAATTTTTGGCAGGCCAGAATTGGCTTAATCTCTGGCAAGGCATTCTAGGTTTTATCTCCTAGCCCATCTTCCTTGCTATTTTGCTCTGAAAGTGTCAGCATCCAGAATGAACTGAACTGGAACACTTCTTTTTGTAGTTGATCATACACTCTCTCTCTCTCACACACACACAGTACTGAGATATACTATATGCATACAGATGTGTGCAGGTGTTTTTATCTCACAGACACTGTTATATCAGAGAAATGTCCCTTTTTGATTTTGAAATAATTTCTGTAGAATATAATAACAATGATTCAATAGCTTGGATAGCTTTTTTTTTTTTTTTAAAGTACTCTTTTGGAATTGTTTTTTTTTTTCCCCTTTTTTTCTTTTTTTTAACCCAGTGGGATTCTGATACCAGACATTCTGCTTAGCTGACATCCACTGGGAAAGTGATGACACCATTAAATATTTACAGGCTTGAAAACCACAAGAACTACTGTATATAACCAGATTGGATCGACTTTTTGATTAATAATGAATAAAGCCTCGGATATGTGAATTGGTTGAGTGCTAACCTGTTAACAAAAGAAATATAAGGGATGAATGCTAACATTTCTCATGAGTTATTCCACTTAACACATTATCCAAACAAAACACACACACAGAGAGAAAATAATTGTCCTCAATCTCATCTATTCCAGATTCCAGATTCCATTAATGATTGATGACTACCTAATGTTTCTTTGTTTCTTGATACAGATATGTATTTTGATCATCTGTCTTCCTGACACCGACATTTCCCCTGTTATTTGCCTTCTTCTCATCCAAAAGGGGAAATGGCAAATTCAGTAGATCAAGTTCCAGACATTTTGCATGGTCTCTATGGGAGTGATCCTAAACCCTGTCTCTTGAATGGTTTAGGATACCAACAAAACCCTACACTAATGCAGGGCTGAGATACGCTGGCATAATTTGAAGGTACTGGCAATCCACTAGTGCATGGCATGCTGATGCCCTGAAGGGTCAGCAGAGAATCAAGTAGCATCAAGGACACATTGGTGGAGAAGTGGAGCTTACACAGTGCCCTAAGCCTAGCACCAGCATAATATTTTGTCAGATCAGGGGAAACAACTTGGTGTACAAATGGATGGAGCTCACAGTTGCGGAGGAAATCACCCTCTGGTAGGTAAGCTTTTGATCTACAGTTCTCACTGGTTCACCAAAAGGGTAGTAGGCAGGGGTCATCTTGTAGAAAAAGAGAAGCCAGAGCTCATTAGCGCAACTCATTTGCATACACCATACACCCCTGACATCATTGGAAACTGCACTAAATTATATCAGCTCAGCAGCTACCTTAAAATGCTTCTTGAATTATAACTGTCATAATAAAACCTTACTCCCATCACACTTTTTAATTACTTTCTCCTATGTGGCCACAGTGGCATGAGGAAGATTTCCATCTGTCTGCTTTATATGTTTTGGTTATTTCCCTATTTTTTTTTTTTTGTGGGGGGAAATATTAGGAAGTTTGTCAAATCTTAGAATTTAGCAAAATTCTCCCAGGGGGTTGAACAATGGAGCCCAGAAGCAAGTATTTTGGGGGGATGGGGGGAGAAAGAAAGAAAGAACACATTAAAACTTAGAGGTTCTGGAGCTCTGCTACTGTGAGCTCCTGCCCAAAATGAGACCTGGTAGCAGAGCACAGAGCCTTCAGATGTTACTATCAAATTAATGACAAGACATGAAACAGCAACAGCTAAGCTGATGTTGTCAGTCATTTGCCCAGTGTCAGTGGGCAGCCTCCTGGCTCTACCCTCAGTACCGCTCCATTATTTTTTATCAGTGTGAGAGAAATGGGAGGGGAAAGATGCATCAATAATGATGCTCTAAAATTTCCCAATCTCTATGTTCTTTACCATAGGAATTGGAGGAATTCCTAGAGCTTCCTCCAGTAGTGATGTCACAGCCAGCAACAGCTCCCCCCTTCCATCCAGTAGTGAAGTTACTTAAGAGTGATGCTCAAGAATTTCCCCCAATCTCTACAATAAATACTACAGAGATTGAGGGAATTTCTGGAGGGGAATGGAAGAAGTGATGTGCCCTCCTAAACTCCACCTGCCCTAGATGCTGGCTCAAAAATCTAATGAGATTTTTGCTGGAAATGTGTTGGCACTGGCAGCCCTAGCCAACACCCATTGTTGACCTCACAGGGCCAGTCTGAGATGAGTCAGGTTGCCAGGTTCCACCCCAGACCACCAGCAAGGGATGGGGGGATAGGGTTGCCAGATCCAGGTTGGGAAACTCCTGGAGATTTAGGAATGGAGTCTGAGGAAGACAGGGACCTCAGTGAGTATAATGCCATAGGGTCCACCCTCCACAACATCCATTTTCTCCAGGCGAAACTGTAATTCCAGAGGATTCCCAGGTCCCATCTGGAGACTGGTATTCCTAGTGAGCAACCCTTGAAGTGCTGAGAGAACTTCTGGGGCTCAGTGTTGCTTGTTCCTGGCTTCCAGCAGAGCCTTTCCCCATAAATTAAATGGCCAGTCCATCCTTGGGCCGTGGCTCTATTGCTCTCCAACCTGCACCTGCATTTCTTTGCCCAATGGGTAACCACTTCCCTGTGTAAGTCTACAACAGACATTCTGCGGCAGAGGGGAGGAACACTAGACTGAATCCAACTACTGAAGGCTCAAACCACATTTTTTTTTTTTGCTAGACTGTTTCATGAACTGGTCTTTCTTACCACATTATCTTCAACTGTCATTAAAAAATGAGAGAGGGAGAAGAGGAGGGAGGGTGAGAAAGCATATCAGCATTTGTTTTCTTTTCCATCTGGGATTATGTGACAAAATGATCTCCTGCCTCTAATCAATTTTCCCCCCCTTCCCTATCTTTTGCATTTTCCTGCAGTACCATTTGCAAGTATAAGCGAGAGATCCTTCAGAGATAATCTGGCGATTATTACAAATTCAACCTCGGACGCTGCAGGCATTAAAAGATGAAAATTGCCTAAAGTCCACTGTTGTACAACAAATCCATACCTCTGGTCTCCTGTCCTGAGGTGAAAATGCAAACAGGAAAGATATTTAGAATCATTTTGACAGTTCATAAAATTAAGCAGGGATTAGGGAGCATTCTTTTTTAAAAAAAAAAGAGAGAGAGAGAGAATGCCATAGGGCCCACGCAATGTTAATCACATCTCCCTTCAACAGGTAATACGGCAACAGACCATTGGGTAGAAGACAAGAGAAAGAAAAGTCATACCCCTATACTTCCCGCTGGTGGCAATCATGGAGCTGATTTAATGATGGAGCCTGATTTAAATATTTGAATAGTTTAGGGAATATGTCAACGTGCTATACGCAGACCACAGTTTATATAGCAAGGCAAGGAAGGGCAAATGGTGTTTCACCACATTCGATTTATAGGCATTCGGTCTATATGCATCTAACAAAACCACAAGGATCTAGAATCATGCATATAAACAGCTGGTGGAGGCATGTTTCTGTGTCCCCCACCCCTCTTTCATTCCTCATGGTTTTCCTGCCTTTGCTACACTACGTGGTGTTGACGATAAAAAGAACTTCCTTCCAGAAACTGGTTACCAAATTTACACTCAGCACCTAGATCACAGACTCATAGAAGCAGAGTTGGACGGGATCATACAGACCATCTAGTCCAATCCCCTGCTCCATGCAGGATCAGCCTAAAGCATCTCCGACAAATAATCATCCAGCTGCGTTTTGAAGACTGCCAATGAAGGGGAGCTCACCACCTTCCTAGGCAACTGATTCCAGATGTTTATAATCGATTGTCTAAATGTCTTATACTATTATTGTCATGGGCTGCATTGGAAGAGCTGGTGGCAAATATTTCCACTAAATAATGAAGAAAATGCCCAAGCACAGGCCTCAGATTCAGTGGGAGCACAGCTCCTGCACCTTTCTGAGAGTTTCACCTCCTCCTCCTGAGAATTCCACCTCCTTGTCCATTGAATAGTATGTGCAGCTGCATAACAATCCCTGGATGAGCTCCACCACCTATTTTTATACAAATCGACCCCTGCCCAAGCATTAAACAAGAGTGGTTCCTGCAGCGGCTCCCTGATCGCTTAGGTAATGCCAGAATGACTGAGAGAGAGAAAGGCAGAACAGGAAGTGAACTGTTCATGCTCATCTTGTAAATGAAGACACCTATTCGACACAAGGATGAACAAATTCCCCTGGCCCTATTCCACTATAATATCTCTGACCCTGTTCACAAGGTTCAGGTAGGGTTGCCCATCCCCAGTTGGGGGCAGGGGATCCCTTGGTTGGGAGGCCCTCCGCCCGTTCCAAGGTTATCAGAAAGGGGGGGAGGGAAATGTCTGTGGGGCACTGCTTTATACCCTATGGAGACCAATTCCCATACGGTATTATGGACAATTGATCTGTGGTTGTCTGGGACTCGGGGGGGGGTGCTATTTTTGAGGTTGAAACGCCAAATTTTCAGCATAGCACCTGGTATCTCTCCTCAAAGGACTCGCAAAATTTGAAAAAAAGATTGGACCAGGGGGTCCAATTCTGTGAGTCCCCCAAAGAAGGTGCTCCTATCCTTCATTGTTTCCAGTGGATGGAAGGCATTTAATAGGTGTGTGGTCCCTTTAAATGTGATGGCCAGAACTCCCTTTGAAGTTCAGTTATGCTTGTCACAACCTTACTCCTGGCTCCATCCCCAGTATCTCCTGGCACCACCCCCAAAGACCTCAGATATTTCTTGAATTGGACCTGGCAACTCTAGTTACAGTGAATATGCATATAATCAATGTAAAGTGTACACTTGATGTTTTCATACATGCATTGAGTAATTATCATATTATGTTTAAAATATGTGCAGTTGAATGTGTGATTTAAATCTTATGTGTATCTAAGTACCAGTCCCTGTTTTCAAATGCAAAGTGAATACATGCTGGGTCTTTTAAATCAACAGATGTAAGTACATACATGCAGGATGAAAATACATTCACTGTAACATATTCTATGCACGTAGGATTTCCATTTCTCTCTCCTTCCTTCCTTCCTTCTTCCTTCCTTCCTTCCTTCCTTCCTTCCTTCCTTCCTTCCTTCCTTCCTTCCTTCCTTCCTTCCTTCCTTCCTTCCTTCCTTCCTTCCTCCCTCCCTCCCTCCCTCCCTCCCTCCCTTCCTTCCTTCCTTCCTTCCTTCCTTCCTTCCTTCCTTCCTTCCTTCCTTCCTTCCTTCCTTCCCACAATGTATATCTGAATGTGTATTTTAACTCAGAATACATGTGATTTGAGATATTTCCTAAGTTTGGCTGAATGAATCATGCAGCAAAACCGTGCTTCCCTCTCCAAGGTTGAATATCTTGTGTAGGAAATTGTTTTGTATAGGATGCCCCAAGCTTTGGTCTCAATGAATTGTTGTGCCCTTGATGGTCCTGCCAACAGGTTGGTGATGTCATATTGAAAGCATTCACATAGAGAACTGTTCTGTCAAGGTCAGCATTGTCTACTCTTAACTGATAGTGCCACTCCAGGGTCTCTTGTGGAGGTCTTTCACATCACCTACCTCAGCGTACCGACAACTGGAGATGCCAGGGACAGATCCAAGGGAAGGGGGACCTTTGATGTGAAAAGCCGATGTTCTACCACTGAGACAACTGATGCCTATTCTGTAAATAAATGTATATCAAATAATCATTTTGGGCTAATGAGGAAAACAAAAAAGTGCAGTTGATGATCTACTTTGATGAATGGACATCAGGAATTCAGTGATTCAGAGACTTTTGAGGGCACCTCTAACATGCAAGAGCCCCGTGGCGCAGAGTGGTAAAGCTGCAGTACTGCAGTCCAAGCTCTCTGCTCACGACCTGAGTTTGATCCCAGCAGAAGCTGGGTTCAGGTAGCCAGCTCAAGGTTGATTCAGCCTTCCATTCTTCCAAGATTGATAAAATGAGTACCCAGCTTGCTGGGGGGAAAGTATAGATGACTGGGGAAGGCAATGGCAAACCACCCCGTAAAAAGCTTGCTGTTAAAAAGTCATGATATGACGTCACCCCAGAGTCGGAAATGACTGGTGCTTGCACAGGGGACTAACTTTACCTTTTTTTACTAACATCACAGGGTAGTGCATTCGACTTCCATCTCTTCAGAATGGCTGATGTTGGGCTATGCTGGCTCTTGCTGTTATACAAGGAGACAAGAAAAGATGGCTGCAGTCAGTACAGGCAAGTCAAGTTTTATGCGAGGATTTCTACAATTTTAACGGTCAATGACAATAATATATCTAGCATCAGTCTTGGGGCTTTAAGCAAATTCATCTGTGCTATGAATAATTATTATTGCGGAGCAATTAGTAAGGCATTAATCAAACACTTTTAAAAGTGCAAATAATATTTCTTTTGCAAGAGCAGAAATATTGGATTTATCTTCCCAGGCCATTTCTAAAAGCCTGTTCAAATCGCCAATTAACAATTCATTCGAGAGGTCATTATTCCATGCCAGGGAGGGTTCCTCTAACATTGGCAACCAGTGCCTCTGTGTGATGGATGAAGAACCACTATGTGATAAAAGCTTTTGGTCTAGCAGGCTCCTGCATGGGTGCAAATCCTGCTCAGGCCCAGCACTGCTAGATCACACCAGTGATTTGTCTAGTCGAGCATCCTGCTTCTCAAAGTGTCCCGAAAGACTCATAGTGGAAGCCCAAAAACCCAAATAAGAAGATAAGAAGATATTGGATTTATATCCCGCCCTCCACTCTGAAGAGTCTCAGAGCGGCTCACAATCTCCTTTACCTTCCTCCCCCACAACAAACACCCTGTGAGGTGGGTGGGGCTGGAGAGGGCTCTCGCAGCAGCTGCCCTTTCAAGGACAACTTCTGCCAGAGCTATGGCTGACCCAAGCTATGGGTCATGACCCAAGGCCATTCCAGCAGGTGCAAGTGGAGGAGTGGGGAATCAAACCCGGTTCTCCCAGATAAGAGTCCGCACACTTAATCACTACACCAAGCTGGCTCTCCCTCTGGTCCCTCTGGTGTTTCCCCCTGCCCCCCCCCCCAATCAATTAGCATTCAGAATTATGCTGTCACTGAATGCTGAAAGTCCTATTTAGACCTCTGAGCCAATAGCCATTGATGGACATGCAGTCTATGGATTTCGCCAATCCCCTATTAAAATGGTCTAAGCCAGTGGCCATCACTGCATCCTGTGGCACTGAGCTCTAAAAGACAATACAGGCTATGAGAAGTACGTACTTTGGCCACGTCTATCTCTACTGTTCATCCAGTTCATATGGACCAGTATTTTGGAAGAAGATGGAGGGGAAATCTCATTGGCTGGGTCCAGACTGGCATTTTATGCCAGCACAAGGACAGCTGCCTCCCGTACACATACAGCTGCCTCCCGTCCCATTCCCAGTCATGCCTCAAAAAGCTACCCCTTCTGAAGTGCAAGGGTGAGTGCAGGAGCGGATGAGAGGCAACTGTGCATGCTTGGTCACACAGTTTTGGTCTGCCTGCATCCCATCTCTGTGCTGGCGTAAAATGCCAGCCTGGACCCAGCCATTAATTTCTCCAGGCCCTTAATCATTTTTTACCTAAACTGAAAAGTTCTAAACCATGTAGCTGGGGAAAGTACTTTTTTTAGGAATGGCAGCCTCCCAGTGGGACCTGGGGATTCTCTGAAATTACATCTACAGACTATAGAGTTCAGTTCCCCTGGAGAAAATGTTGGAGGGTGGATTCTTATGGTATTGTACCCCCCTGAGGTCCCTGTGCTTCCTAGGCTGTACTCCTAAATCTCCAGGAATTTCTCAGCTGAGATCTGTCAGCCCTACCCCACACACCCCACTGGTGGCCAGGGAGGACCTGGATACCCTATGAGTTGCCCTCTTCTGTGCCTTCAGAGCTCTACAATATCCTAGCAGGAATTAATCTTTTTTTTAAAAAAAAAAGGATTGATCATCTCTTTCATTCACTTCAGTGTATTATTCCACCACGACCCTCGAAAACTTTGAAGCAGGGCAGTTACAATTACGAATAGGTAAATAAAATAAATTCAGCTCTATCTCTTATTCAGACTGTGAAATGAAAATGAAATGAAAGCAGGAGAATGCATATTTGACTTAGCAGCGACATTACCAGGCCCATCACAAATACAGGTCTTGCATTTAAAAAACCTCATGCGGCATAAATGGTCACTGAGAGACGGTTGGCTTGAGAAAAGAGAATGATTTGGCAGGTACAGAGTGGCAATAGAATGATATTAGAAAAAAGTAGATGCACAATAGGTTTAGCAAATTAATCCTATTAAATCTCTCGTTTAACATGATAACAAATTTTATATATGTATTTATACCCCACTTTTCTCCTAAAGCAGTGGCTCAAAGTGGCTTAGGTACAAACACAATTTTAAAAAGGTATCAATAGCCCCAAAGCAAACTAATTTATGCAGTAGCTCACAAGAGTTCACAACTTAGAGGGAACGTTGGTCCACAGTGCATTGACCCATTACACATGTAAAGACTATTATTTTCAGTGAAGGTAGACCTGGATTTTGGAGCTCGGAGGCAAGGTCTTTGCACTGATTGTAAGCAGCTGATTCACAACAGAACATCTGTGAACAGTGAAAGGCGTCTTGACCTAATTCTAAGATATTTTTATTATTTGTTGAAACAAGAATATCAGAAAACACCAGGAGTGCCTTTTGCGATACCAGATTTCAATAGGAAATACTGGACGGTGTATCAGGTCAGCAGTGTCCTAATTCAGAGGGACATGAGATGAAGCATAAAACAAAAGCTGCTCTTTGGAGACTGTTACCTCATACTCATCCCTCTTGCCATTTCAATTTATATGTCTCTCATTATGTCTTTTATGAAACTGCCTTACTTCCATCTGGGCAGTAGGTTTATAGAGCAATTAACAGGACCATCAAAAAGGTCTCCTTTGACAATGGCAAAAGTTACCTATCCTTGAGCTGAGATGGTGCTCAAGATTCTAGGATTTTAGGAAAAGAAGATCTAAAGAAGGAATCTTGTTTTCCCTAGGAAGCATGCAAGGCATCTGAATAATTAATTCGGGTCCTTCTTAGAGTGTATCAACAGTTTTAACAATATAACCACTGATGCGACGTAGGAAGGGGGAAATAGGTTGAATGGTACTAACGGAATCTCCAGATTCAAGGGAAAATACTCATGCTCAAGGGCATGTCCGCAGTGTTTTACAGTGCTGTCCTAAGCAGAGTTACACCCTTGTAACACAGCAACCCTAAACAAGTCTACTCATAATCTGACGAGCTTACTTTCAGAAAACTGTTCTTAGAACTGTACTGAATTGACTTTATTTAAGTTAGAAGTGTGCAATTCTGTTTAGGGGAGCATTGTTAGAGCACAATCCAGCCACACTTAAACAATTTTAGTCACATTGTTTTGTTTTTCAGCAGAACATATTTAAGCATGTGCTTAAATCCCCCCCCACACTTCAATTCCCTAAAATTTTATAATGAATTCTACCTCATCTAAGGGGATGTGGAATAGTATTCTTCTTCTTGTAGCAGGAACTCCTTTGCATATTAGGCCACACACCCCTGATGTAGTCAATCCTTCTGGAGCTTACAGTAGGCCCTGTACTAAGAGCCCTGTAAGCTCTTAGAGGATTGGTTACATCAGGGTTGTGTGGCCTAATATGCAAAGGAGTTCCTGCTACAAAAAAAAGCCCTCAATATAGCCCAATCTTGTCAGATTTCAGAGCTAAGCAGGGTCATTATTTGAATGAGCGACTACCAAGGAAGACTTTGCAAGAAGGCTACGACAGCGGCAACCCACCTCTGCTTCTCGCTTAATTTTAAAACCATATGTGGTTCACCGTAAATCAGCTGTGACTTGATAGTACTTTACACATAGACACACCCTTTGTATAACATTTTATTTTTAAAAAAACCAACAAAATTCAGATTTTGCTGTTATAGAAATGGTGTATGTTTCTCTAGCCAGAAAATTCCTTTAAAGCTTAATGGAAGACTGAACCTGGCAGCATATTAATTTCGGAATGTTCTCAGTGCGTTTTAGTTCAACGTACAGCCTAGAGGTATGAGCAGTGGTTGCCTGACAGTAGAGAAGTCTTGAGCTAAAACTTACTGTTCATCCGAACAATATTCAACCAGTCTCATTTTTACCACATATTTCCCAAAATGCTGGATTAACTATATGTTGTGCTAAGAGAAATTAATGTATAATTATATATTAAAGTGAATTAATTTTGCAACAACCAGGAACGCCATCATCGTGGGCATCTGGCTTCTTATGAGAGAGACCCTAGACCAGGGGTGTTGAACTTATTTGTTATGGGGGACGGATCTGACATTAATGAGACCTTGTTGGGCCGGGCCATGTGTGTCATAAAATGTAATGCCACGTAGTGGAGATACAAACTTTATAAAGGACACAGACAAATACAATGGAAAGCTTTTTTGGAAAAAAAAAACCCCTAAAATAAAACACTCTTAAAATATTAGCACTCTTGCAATATTGTGATCTGTGTCAAAGCAAGCTCTCCCTGCTCCATTTCTCCCCAAAAGAGGAGCCTCAGACAATGGAGAAAATAGAGGCTTTGCTCTGTAGCTCTTGTGAGATTGAGAAATCCTGGCAAAGCAAACTGTGACACAGAAAGACGCAAGAGAGAGGGAGAAGAAAGCAGACTTGCTCACGGGCCTGATAAGAGCCCTCCAAGGGCCTGTCTGGCCCACGGGCCACACATTTGACACCCCATCCTAGACAGTATTCTTCCTATCAGGATTCTTCTTGTAGTCTTAGAAGTTTTATTGGATGCAGTCCATGCACTCAAGCTTAGAAACAGACACTCCCACCAGCATCTGGATCCCACATTGCTTTTCAAAATTGTCTGTTAGCACGCTCGCTCTGTTTGAATGAAACAGTGGTTGACATGATTACAACTCTGGACAATTCCAAGTTGCTGCAGCTCCATTGGTGGAGCAGAGGGAGCAAAATTTTTTAAAAAGTTTCCTGTATCCTTAATATCCTTTAAAAATGGGGTGGGGGGAGCAGCGTTCCAGCACTTGAAGTGATGACATCACAGAGATGCCCTAGGAATTCCACACACCTCTCTGGCTTTTGTCATAGCACTTCTGGTTATTGTGCACCACACCATCATCAATGCTCAACCATCCAAAAGCTCCTTGGTATTGACAGAAGATGGCTGGCATCTCCAGTCAGTTATAAAATTCAGTAGGTGAATTTATCAGTAGGTGGGTTATATATCAGCCTGGGTTCTTTTGTGTTTTTTGAGAGACACACAATATCATGCCAAGCTGCTTAGAGGAAAGGCAGAAGAGACAAAATAAAGGTGTTCCCAGTTGACTTTTCTTTATCCTTACACTCCTCCAGAAAAAAAGTTATTTGCAAGCCTTGAATTCAGCAGGAGATCACAGGAGCACCGTTCTTGAACCTTTCTGAGGGTTCTCCCTCTTCCTTCCCATCTACTGTGTCCATTGAATGGCAGGTGCAGCTGCAAACAATCCCTGGGTTAGGAGAGCGGGCAGCCAACCAGCCACCAGGAGCTTTGCCACACCCCCAGCAGCCCTCATTAACCCCTGGAGAAGCCCGCACCACCCTTTCTCCACTTCTTATGTTATTTTGGGTGGCGGGTGGCTCACTGGCCTTTTTACTGGGGGGGGGGGGCAGCTCAAGAGAGCCCCAGGTGAGCGAGGCCTGCCTGGGCTGGCTGGATCTCTAGCACTCCCTAGCAGGCCTCATTAACCCGGGGCTCTCCTTTCTTGTGTTGGGTTGCTTTTGGCTGGTGGGGGGTGGCATATGCTAATGAGTTATGCTAATGAGCTCCACCGCCTATTTTTCTACAAAATGACCCCTGGTTATTTGTGTTGTCCAGTAGCTGCATTACAGTCCAGGGTGCTCGGCTATCCTTTCCTACAAAGCAGCATTCCAACGTCCCCATCTTATAGGCAACGTTTTTTGCTAAGTGGAAGAAATGCTGCTTGCCTGGAGTATCCACATCAGAGCACAGGAGAGAGAATGTTAGAGAGCTCCCTCTGAATTTTGCCTGTAGTGAATTTTCCAAGATGAATTGGAATTGGACGAAACCTGTTTGTGTAAAACATCCAAGACATTTTGAGGGAATCCCCCCTCCCCCAAAAAAGTGTTGAATACAACAAGCAAAATTTCTTCTGTGCATTCCAAAGAACAGCATGCTTTTGTGCGCTTGCTTTCTCAAGAACTGTAAACCATATAAGGGTACAGAAGGAAAAAAATAACTTTCCATGTTGTGGGGGGGGGGGGAATTGAAAATTATCAATCTGGTTACTCATAAATAAAAGTCCTCTTCAATCATTCCATCAGGAAACATGTTCGTCTTTCACCCCCCCCCCTCCCTTCAAACCTCACGTTCTCTTTTGCAGCGCTGTTTTCTTGCCCAGTTACTTCTTGTGTGCTTTCCCCACTGTTCCCAATTTCCCATGCTCTACTGGCTTGGATTTGAGTGGCAGCTAGGAGTCTGTAAGCAGGTGTTGTGGAAGTGAAGCGTGCTATTCAGCCAGTACATTAGGTAAAGTAACATTCCCTTGGGAATGCTAATGCGCACAACTGCATCAGCCCCAACTGTTCCTCAGAGAAGAGGAAGGGGACAGTCCTGACCTACTCTGACCAGATGTTTTGGAAACCTGCCCATTCTTAGCAGACATAATTGCTGTTAATTTATCAAAAGTGTAATAAGTATCAAGGAAGCAGACTGCTTGAATACAAGCAAGCACTAAAAGATGGAATTAGTGGTGCATGATAGAGCCTAGCTGCACAGGGCATTTCTTCCTTTATGTGCCTTTGATACCACACTGCATCCCAGCTGACATAGCTTCGGTGGCAGAGATAGTGTGGCTGTTTCGGTTGGAACTTTGGACAAAGAACAAGCCCACCCTCATTAAAAATTATTAACCGGCCAGATTGTTCTCCTCTTTGTGGAAATGCAACCCAGCAGTCACATTTTAAGGTAAAATGTCTTATCGACAGCCATTTTTAAGGGCTTGGTAGCTGAAAGGTAGAAAGCTAAAATGGTAGCAATAAGGAGCCCCGTGGCGCAGAGTGGTAAAGCTGCAGTACTGCAGTCCAAACTCTCTGCTCACGGCCTGAGTTCGATCCTGGCAGAAGCTGGTTCAGGTAGCCGGCTCAAGGTTGACTCAGCCTTCCATCCTTCTGAGGTCGGTAAAATGAGTATCCAGCTTGCTGGACGGGGGGAAGTGTAGACGACTGGGGAAGGCAATAGCAAACCACTCCATAAAAAGTCTGCCATGAAAACATTGCAATGCGATATCACCCCAGAGCCAGAAACAATTGGTGCTTGCACAGGGGACTACCTTTACCTTTATAGCTGAAAGGTAGAAAAGAAAGTCTAGAGAATCAATAATAAATGAGTCTTTACATTCGAAACTGTGCTCTTGCAGCCTGCTTGCATTTTTACCAATTCATTTCCAAACATCATTTCCAAACACTTTATTTATAACATTTGGGAAGCTTCTTCCAAAGCAATTCAGAATCAGCAACTTGCAATGTTTTGGTTCACAGGAGGGATAAACTCATGATTTGGTTGCTCTTTAAGCAGCGGCTGGACAAACACTTCTCAGCAGGACCGGATCTACATGTTTTTTTTGAGGGGAGGCAAAATTAAAAAATGACACCCCCTCCTTATGGACCATTCTATCTTATGGTTCTATAGAATATAAGAGACTCCATACTCAATTTGGCACCGCTCCCTCTGTTGGCGTCTGGGGCAAGCACCCCCCCCCCTCTGCTCCCCTCTAGATCCGACCCTGCTTCTCAGGGATGCTTTAGGCTTATCCGACATTGACGGGACATTGGTCTTGATGGCCTGTATGGCCCCTTCCAACTCTATGATTCCACGTAGAGTATTAATGTGAACAGACCACATGTATGAACTCTTACTGGACGATGTAGCTGGCATTTTGTAACACTGTAATCTAAAATCGGAAGAAAATTGCCAGCAGTCCCTGACGCTCAGGTTGTAAACCACAGTTGGCACCCTGCCATGGAAGTTTGAGGGCAGGGTCAATCTTCTCACTGTTGCGCTAATGCATGACTTCACTTCCAGTGGGAGGAAAAATGTCTCGAACTTGTGTAACTCCTCACAACCCTGGCTAGATAGATCCCTCTCTTAAATTGCCTTTTCCAATGGGGGAGGGCAGAATTCAGGTCAATAAATGACAGTGCCCCAATGGCTTGTCAAGCAGTTATGCAATTGCTTCAAATAGAAGGCACTCGACAACTTTATAACCACTGATATAATGATCATAATTGCTATGAACATAGCAAGGTTTGCAGAGACAGGATCTTCAGTGACCTTCAGAAAAAGCACTCAGAACAAACATAAATTCTAACACATGGTACCCAGTAACAACAAGAAAAGAGGAAGTCCAAAATGTTAACATAAGGGACAGGGATTCTTCTCTGTTATGCTCTTCAGTGGCTTATCCTCCACCTGTTGTTTCTGATGCTTTGCCTCCCCCCTCTTCCCCACTTACCTTATCCATTGAATAGTAGGTGCAGCTGCATAACAATCTCTGGATTGATTAGGAGAGCAGGCAGCCATCCACCCACCAGAAGCTTTGCCATGCCCCCAGCAGCTCTCATTAACCCCTAAAGAAGCCCACACCACCCTTTCTCCACTTCTTATGTGATTTAGGGTGGCAGGTGGCTTGCTGGCCTTTTGACTGAGGGGGCAGCCAAGGAGAGCCCCAGATGAGCAAGGCCTGCTTGGGCTGGCTGGATCTCTAGCCAACCCAAGCAGGCCTTGCTCGCCTGGGGCTCTCCTTTCTTGCATTGGGTTGCTTTTGGCTGGTGGAGGGTGGGTTGGCATATGCTAATGAGTTATGCTAATGAACTCCACCACCTATTTTTCTACAAAACGACCCCTGGAAATTCTAATATGCAATTGCTCCCTAGATGGGCCCATCACATAGCTGCAAAGAAATGAGCAGTTCCCTCAGTTTTGCTTTTGGCCTTCCATCTCCTGATTAAAAACCAGATTGACTGAGGGGCTGGGAAGTTTTGAATTTAGGGGGTGGAGCCAGAGGAGGGCAGAGTTTGGGGAAGGGGAGGAACTTCAGTGGGGTATAATTCCATACAGTTCACCATCCAAAAATGACCATTTTCTCCAGGTGAACTGATCTTTGTCAACCTGGAGATTGGTGGTAATAGTGGGAGATCTCCAGCCACCACCTGGGGGTTGGCAACCCTAGCTGGTGTTCTTGCAGTGGGTAATACAGGAAACTCCTCCTCCCAAAAAAAAATCTCCAGGTATTTTAAGGTTGCCAACTTCCTGGTGGTGGCCAGAGATCTCCCACTATTACAATCAATCTCTAGGCAGCAGATGAACAAAGCAGGAATCAAGTGCACCTTTAAGACCAACCAAGCTTTATTGAGAGCGTAAGCTTTCATGTGCTCTCTAAGCACACTTCATCAGACGAGGGGATCAGGTATTGTGAGAAGTATAGCACATGGGCATGCAGCTTTGCCTCCTAAGTGCTTGGAGAACAAAGTAGGAGTCAAGGTGTACCTTTAAGTCCCACAAAGTTTTATTCAGAACATAAGCTTTCGTATGCAGGCACACTTCTTCAGACGAGGGGATAAGGTACAGTGGGCTGAAATACATGTATTTGGTGGGCTACGAATGCAAACTGATACAAAGCTAGGATTACATGGCAAAACAGTGTAATAAATTAGAAGGCCATTTGGTCTGGATAGCCATAAAAGGTAATAAAAGTTGCCTGCCAATTGGTGTTGCTGCAAGTCTAGATAAAACAAAAAGACATGTATTTCCTTGTTCTTGTCCACCTAATTTACATTCCCTCATCTGAAGAAGTATGCCTGCATACAAAAGTGTACATTCTGAATAAAACTTTGTTGGTCATAAATGTGCACTTGACTCCTACTTTGTTCTACTGCTTCAGACCAACACAGCTGCCCACTTAGATCTATCCTAAGTGCCTGGTGAGAGGAGAACCATCACTGCCACAAACAACTGGGCAGCCACCACAAACAACTGCAAGCCACCACAATCAACTGGTTTGCAACTTCAGATATAAAATTGCTAGACCTGAAGGGCCTTCAATACTTGCCTAAAATCTAGGCCTGCCATTTGCCTGCCCATGATGCAATCCTCACCTCCACCTGGGTTCCAAACCCCTGTTGTGAGAAAAAAAATGGTTGGAAAATGCCTTCTATAGTAATATTCTAGGAGTTTTCCTATGTGTCTATGTTCTTTGCTATATAGCTTGGGGAAATTTCTACAGGATCCCCTGGAAATGTTGTCACATCACCCCCAAACTCCACCCTATCCAGGCAACACCCTCAAAATTGTCAAGCATTTGCCAAGGCAATACTGGTAATCTTACTCAAATCTTACCATCAAAGGAATGCTGTACCTATGGGTACCACTGGTATTGCCATTGGAACTGGCTTTCTGGAAAGGATGGAGAGCAGCTCCACTCTGGACTGCTGAAGCTAGACAGACCAGACGGAAGTTGGAGATATGCTGGAGAAGAGGTGTAGAGAGCCAGTTTGGTGTAATGGTTAAGTGTGCAGACTCTTATCTGGGAGAACCGGGTTTGATTCCCCACTCCTCCACTTGCAACTGCTGGAATGGCCTTGGGTTAGCCATGGCTTTCACAGGAGTTGTCCTTGAAAGGGCAGCTGCTTTGAGAGCCCTCTCAGCCCCACCCACCTCACAGGCTGTCTGTTGTGGGGGGAGAAGATATAGGAGATTGTAAGCAGCTCTGAGTCTCTGATTCAGAGAGAAGGGCAGGGTATAAATCTGCAGTCTTCTTCTTCTTTCAAAATTAGGCAGGTCTTTAATAACATCAGCTGGTGCTTTGAATTGAACTTGCAAATTGCTTAAAAACATCTCTTATGATTGTGTAAGGGGAGATGTTTCCTGAAATATAGATATTCAGTTTTCTGTCAATCTGCACAGAAGTTTTGTTTTCATATCCATTTTGTTTGTTCATTATTATTCCCATTCATTTTTTGTTTCCATTGGTCCCAATGAAAAACATATTTCCAGCTGTGACATATTCAGCTGAGATGAAATGTTCATTGTTTGTATCCCTCTCATGAGATGCTCCCCACCAAGTTTCAGGCACACAGGAGAGTGCTGATGAAATTAGCCCAATGTGGTAAAGTAAGGCGGAATAACTGGGCACAGCAGCAGCATCCAACATATGTTAGGTCTGATCAGATGCTAAATTACAGAAAGTAGTTCCAGGTTTCAGGGGCCCTAGGCAGAGAGTTTCCAGGGCCACTTTCCTGCTCTTAGTACCACCAGGACCCCCACCCATGCTAACTTAGGGCGTTTCGCACAGGGCTTACCCTGGAGCGACGTCCCTCTTCACCGCGCAGCGTCTGTGCGGATTTCGCACCAACTGCTCCGCAGAGCCGCGAAGAGCCGTGGCTTTTGCGTCACAAATGTAAACTGGGGTTTGGCGGTTTACATTTGCGATGCAAAAGCCGCGGCACTTCGCGGCTCTTCCTGGTTCTGCGGAGCAGTTGGTGCGAAATCCACGCAGACGCTGCGCAGTGAAGAGGGACGTTGCTCCGGGGTAAGCCCTGTGCTAAAACGCCCATAGTGTAGTAGTTAAGAGTGGTGAACTCTAATCTAGAAAAAAAAATTAAAGCCCCCACCATAAAAAAAATACTGGCCACACCCAAGGCTCTTTTTCTAGCAGGAGTGCCTCTGCATATTAGGCCACCCCCCCCCCCCAATTTAGCCAATCCTCCAAGAGCTTAGAGGGCTCTTAGTACAGGGCCTACTGTAAGCTTTACGAGGAGGATGGGCTACATCAAGGGGCATGGCCTAATATGCAGAGGAGCTCCTGTTAGAAGAAGATGAAGATATTGGATTTATATCCCGCCCTCCACTCCGAAGAGTCTCAGAGCAGCTCACAATCTCCTTTACCTTCCTCCCCCACAAAAGACACCCTGTGAGGTGGGTGGGGCTGGAGAGAGCTCTCACAGCAGCTGCCCTTTCAAGGACAACCTCTGCCAGAGCTATGGCTGACCCAAGGCCATTTCAGCAGCTGCAAGTGGAGGAGTGGGGAATCAAACCTGGTTCTCCCAGATAAGAGTCCACACACTTAACCACTACACCAAACTGGCTCTCCCTAGCCACGCCCCTGAACAGTGGCCTCCCCGGACTGGATTTTCCTGCTTTCATAGCTGGCTTCAAAGTAGGCTTCCCAACCCTCCCACCCTTGCGGGGGACCCCAGGATTTCCACCCTCTTCCCCGCTCCCCAAAAAAATGGAAGCAGGGGGAGAGGGGGGAAACGGCACTGGGGAGCATGGCGAGCCGCCCGATCCTGGAGCGGGCGAGGCCGCCATGCCGCACCGCTGCCGCCCCCTCCCCGCCCACCGCAGTTGCTCCTCCGAGATGGGCCCAGGCTGAGCCCATCTCGGAGGAGCAGCCAAGAGGCGGCAGCAGCGCAGGGGAGGGTGAGGCAGGCCAGGAGCATGGCGTGCCGTGAATCCGGGCCCTTCTAGGACCCGGACTTGCGGCTTGCCACGCCCCCCGGCCCACCTCCACCCCCCCTCCGCTTCCACCCCAGAGGCGGAGCGGGCGAGGCCGCTGCGCCGCTGCCGCCTCTTCTCCACTCGCCGTGGCTGCACCTCCTAGATGGGCTCAGCCTGAGCCCATCTCGGAGGAGCAGCCACGGCGAGCAGAGAAGAGGCGGCAGCTGCGGGGCGGCTCGCCATGCTCCCTGGCGCAATTCCCCCCTAGCTCCACCCCAGTGTCTCCTGGCTCCACCCCCAAAGTCTCCTGGCTCCACCCCCAAAGTCCCCAGATATTTCTGGGGTTGGACTTGGCAACCCTACTTCAAAGCCAGTTCTGAGAAGAGGACCTGCTGCCTTTTGCTCTCCCATCCTGCACAGCTTTCAATACTTGCCTGAAATCTAAGTCTGCCATTTTCCTGCCCATGTACGGCAACTCACACGTCCACTGAGCAGGAGGGGAGAAAAAGGCGGGACCAGCAGGTCAGGTCTTCCTGCTTCTGCAGCCAGTCAGCTGTGAGAAGCACGAAGCCCTGCCACCTCTTGCTCTCATGTTGGGGGCCTGAGTTTGGGGGCCTCAACAGATAGTTGGGGGTGGAGGCCCAGAGGGGCCCCCATAGCTGTGGACCTGGAGGGATGGAGCCTCTAGTTCAATTTCCTCCCACCAGTTCTGCATCTGTTTGGTTCTCAGTGACTAGAAGCATAGCATTTGGCCTGGCAGGCAGAACACTAGCGAACAAAATACAAGCAAAAATTGTCCAATTTCTGTTTATATAGAATGAAATCCATGGGTTTTCAGTATGTGATGGGAAATGCACATGCTGTGCACAGAAATGTATCTTTCAATGACCATGTTCAGCAGGAATACCTGTTAATTCTTCTGGATGGACAATGCCTTCTCAAATAGATACTCTGCTGGAATAAATGTCTGTTTCATTGCCCTCATCTCAGGCAGCTGTGAAAACAAACACGGAGGAGACAAAATAACAACTACATTTTCCAGAAATTCCCATTTTTTTAAGCAACCAGTAGTCTCTGGATTAGAAAATATTACAGATTTTTTTTCTTAATTATTTCATTAGTTAATATCTCAGAGCACATCTCTAAAAACATTATTTGTCTTTTGTTTATTCAGATCTATTAAAAGAAATACGGGCAAGTTACACATTTTCTAATGTTAAACATTCAGATGTGTTCCATTTTGTTCTCGTCTGGATCATCATGTCAAAGCACTGGGATTCCAGCTTGCTCTGTCATATAAATAAATGTGAACTCCTTCATTTGAGATCCATGGTATTCTGCTGAGACAAGGACGCCAAACATTTTCCTTCTACTAGAGGCGTCCTCTAGGATCCCGTGTACTACAAAGAGGATATTGTGATGCAGCATTGGATGATGGGCAGCTTAACTTCATCTGCGATTTGTGCTTCCATATCCTTTGTGATGTTGGATGGGATCCTTGAGCATACTGTGAAGAAGAAGAAGAAGAAGAAGAAGAAGAAGAAGAAGAAGAAGAAGAAGAAGAAGAAGAAGAAGAAGAAGAAGAAGAAGAAGATAGATTTATACCCCACCCTTCTCTCTGAATCATAGTCTCCGAGCGGTTTACAATCTCCTTTATCTTCTTCCCCCACAACAGACACCCTGTGAGGTGGGTGGGGCTGAGAGGGCTCTCAGAGCAGCTGTTTTTTCAAGGACAACCTCTGCCAGAGCTATTGCTGACCATTCCAGCAGCTGCAAGTGGAGGAGTGAGGAATCAAACCTGATACTACCAGTGTTTCCTCTAAGCTGAGTTAGTGTGAGCTAGCTCACAGCTTTTTTTGCGTCTGGCTCACACATTTTTGTCTTAGCTCAGGAAGGATGGCCCCAGAGCAAACTGATTCATGTAGTAGCCAAATTGTTTGCTCACAACTTTAATGCCAGTAGCTCACAAAGTAGAATTTTTGCTCACAGGACTCCACAGCTTAGAGGGAACACTGGATAGCACACTGTTTCACTTTAAATTGCCTTATATGATGGCCTCATCAATTTGCCTCCCTCAGAGGCAAGATTTTCCCTCCATTTTTCTTTCACTTCCATTACTGAACCGCCCCATGTGTCTGTTTTCTTTTTTCCTGAAGAATTCTGTCCCACCCTGTCACAGTATAATATTTTGGCTGTTTGTTCAGCCCAGGAACCTGAGGGAAGGAATGGGAGCCCCCTCTGTTCATCTCTTGCCTTGCAAAACCCTACAGGGCCACCATAAGTAGGTTGTGACTTGGCAGAACTTTCCACCACCATCGTGTTTGCGTAATGGCCAGTGTGTTTACCTTCCATACATATTTGCTGTGATGTTCTCAGTACCCCTACTATATCCATGTGATCAGGACTGCCCTGGGGTTCCCAAGTGCATGATAAAAGTTCTAGATGCTTACCCTGGTAAAGAACATGATTGGAGAAGTGGGAGAATTAATTTTAATTCAGCTGTGAGACCCCTATGCATTCTGCATCTGCTTCATCAGGGGGATCTGAAATAAATACAAGAATAAATAAAACTCTTCAAAGGATTAATTAAAAGGCACACATGTGCACATGAACCAACTAATGCCCTAGATTGTGAGCAATGCTCCCTCTAAGCTATTCGGTCTTGTGAGCAAAAATTCTACTTCATGAATTCTAATGTTAAACATTTGTGAGCTACTGGCCTTAAAATTGTGAGTCACTTCATAAATTAGCTTGCTCTGGAGCCATTTTTCCTGGGCTAAGTCAAAATTATGTTTGTCGGAGGCTCAAAAATTGTGAGTTAGCTTTAGGGCTGCCAAGCTCCCAGGCGGGGTGGGGGTTCTCCCACCCTGGAGGTCCTCAACCTGCCGGCCCACAGTGGGCCAGTGGGGGGATCCCCTCCTGACATCGCCAGAGCGATGATGTCACTTGCAAGTGGCGACATCGCACCGGCGACGTCATGTGCTGGCTGCTCTAGGAGCTTCTGAGGAAACTCTATGGTTTTCCTGGATGCTCTAGCAATTTGGAAGGAATACTCTATGATGACATCACTTGCGAGTTACATCATTGCACCACGCTCACTATGCATGCACGAAAAAAGTCCCCTGCCAGAGGCCACGGGGGACTTGGCAATCCTAGCTAGCTCACACTAACTCAGTGTAGAGGGAACACTGATTGTGGTGCTTGTTGCCAGGATTCTGCTCTCTTTCACTTGTATATTAAGAATATAAGAAAATCCTTGCCAGATCAGCCCCATGGTCCATCTAGTCCAGCATCCTGTCTCAGACAGTGGCCACCTAGTTATTCTGGAAGATGGCCAACAACAGGGCTTAGATGTAGAGTCATCAGATCATTAGTTATAACTGATCTGCAGATGGCAGAAATCAGTTCCCCTGGAGAAAATGGCTGCATAGGAGAGCGGCCTCTATGGCATTCTAACCCACTGAGGTCCGTCCCCTCCTCAAGCCCCAACCTCCTCAGGCTCAATCCCCTAAATCTCCAGGTATTTCCTAACCCAGAGTTGGCAACCCTACTTAGACACCAAAGCCTTCCCCCAATTTTGCCCCCTAGTACTGATATTCAAGAGGTTTTCAGAGGTATTCAAAGCCCTACAGCTGTAGAACATCTGCAAATGGCCTTTCAGCTAGTTTTAAAAAGAAACAAGAACCTGAGGGGGGGGGGGGAAGGAAAATGTAATGAGTATATTGCCCAGTAACCTGGCTGCCCCATCACTTAAGAGAACTGTATTTGTGAAATAAAAATAACTTAAGGGCAATAAAAACAAAACCATATCGCGGCATTGTTTACCAATTCATTTGTTGACAAGCATTCTAGTTTGCAATGTCTTCTGATAATGTTAAGTACAGGCCACTGTGCTATTGAAAAGAAGAATCTCTGATTCTCTGAGCAAGACGTTTCTCCTTTAACTGCTGCCTTTACTCCATCCAGCGCATAACTGTGAATACAAAGTATCCCATATGGCTCAAGTAAGCTTGAGGGTTTGCTAGGAACCATATTTGAAAAAGCAGATGTTACTAATCTTCAAAATATTACCCAAAATGATGTCATCCTTGATTGACAATGGTCGAGATTCATCAATCCCTTTCAAGGATTTTTTTTTTCCTCCCTCTCTCCGTCTCTCTTCTATAATACATAAAGAAAGCAGAATTCCTCTTCAACAGACCTTGGCTCCAGAAGGACAGAGTATTACTAGCATGGAATTCACTCGCAAAAAATGACATATCCTGCAGGGGGACACAAACATCTGTTCTGTACAACAACAACAACAAAAAGGATTCTGAAAGGGCTTCTTCATAAACAGGGCAAAGAGAAATAATTGTCTTTTTTTTTTTTTAATCTAGCAGCGGCCAACATATGTAAGGTCCAGTCCCTTCATCAACATATGTAAGGTCCAATCTCTTCATAAAAAAAGCTCAGAAAGACTTATTTTTAGTTTGCCAGCTCTGTGCCTACTTGGTACTTTCACACACCCACTGAATAATGCACTTTCAATCTACTTTCAATGCCAACTTTGAGCCTTGGCTGGATTGGAAGAAAGTGCCTTTTGCAGCCTTGTTAACTTGCTTCTCCAGAAGAAATGCTGGATCCAGTATAGCCCCAAGGCTTTTAAGTCTTAACTAAGTCAGCAAGGGTTAGCTGAACCCTGTCAAAAGGGGGAAGCATGATGTCCTTCAAGATCTCCATCTTCCCAGCCAGCATCATTTGTTTATTATTTTATTTAAAATATTTCTTTTTACCTGATTCATGCTCCCCAGGGAGGTGAACATTAAAACATTTAGACATTTAAATATTTAGAACAATGAAATAAAGCATCATAGAAACGCAAAAAAATACATAAAACCATACAAACATGGTGGGGAGTTAAATAGGAGTTTAGTGAGGGAATGCCAAGCAAAATAAAAATGTCTTCATCTGCTGGCAAAAAAAAAAGAGTGCTAGAAGGGAACAGAACAAACTCTCAGGGGAGGGGTGTTCCAAAGTTTTGGTACCACGACTGAAGAAATCTTTTCTTGGGTTGCAACCCTTATAGACCTAAGATGGCTGGGGGACCCCAAGCAGGGCCTCTGAAGATGATCAGGGTGGTTGCAGAGCAGGAATGCACAAGAATGCAGTTCCAGCTGGCTTGGTGCTGGGGGTGTGGCCTAATATGCAAATAAGTTCCTGCTGGGCTTTTTCTACAAACCCCCCCCCATGTTGCATAGGTTCATATGAGAGATGGCGGTCCTTCAGGTATGCCGGCCCCAAGCCATATAGAGCTTTAAAGGTCAATACCAGCATCTTGAATTGGGCCTGGAAGCAAAACTGTGAACCAGCATAGATGGAACAATACTGGACTCAAACCTAGCACTTCCTTGAAGATGGCAAATCTCAACTGACAGCCAAGCCAGTTCACAATGAAGACCTCAGAAATATCTTCTGAAAAACTGTGCAAGCCACAATGTCTTCATTTTGTTTTTCTGATTGCTGTGCCATTATCTGTCTCAGTCAATAACACTGGTGATCCTAATAGGCAAAGGAGAAGCAGAGGGAGTTTGCTGTTACACCTCTTTCCTGCAAACTGCTTGGCGTCTGATGCCATGTGCTGGTGGGTGCATATCTTCCTACACCAGAAACCAAGGCATTGCCGTTCTATCCAGGTAGCACTGTGGACCCTTTCCTTGATTTACCCTTCTCTGCTGTGACTGGTCCCTGCACTTTCCCATATTTTCCACCCCTTTCCAGTTGATATTGATTAATAAGGTTTGTGTTCCAAAGATCTTTTACTGTTCTCTGCTTCTTTTGGGAACTAACTTGGCCACACTAAGCCAATGTGTCATTTCCCTTTAGAATTTGTCTGCACACCATCTCCAGCAAAAAGGCATGTTTTGTTTTGCTTTTGCCCATATTTACACATGTGTTGCAACAGGCACTGCTAAAGCCTCCACACATGCTTAGGAAGTATGCTCTTTAGCTGGTCTTTTTCTTATAGTGGGGGAGGGGGACAGGGGGCAATGTTTTAAATGTTTTAACTATTTTAACTGTTATATGCTTAAATTTATTTATGTGAGATTCTATGTTGTGAGCCGCCCTGAGCCTCTTGCTGGGAAGGGCGGGATATAAATCCTAAAATAAATAAATAAATAAATAAATAAATAAATAAATAAATAAATAAATTTGGTGTACTGGTTAAGTGCACAGACTCAAATCTGGGAGAACTGAGTTTGATTTCCCACTCCTCCACATGCTACTGCTGAACTGGCCTTGAGTCAGTCATAACTCTCTCAGAGCTGTTCCTCTCAAGAGCAGTTCTCGGGAGGATTCTCTCAGCTCCATCTACCTCACAGGGTGTCTGTTGTGGTGAGGGGAAGGGAAAAGAGACTGTAAGCCACTCTGAGACTCCAAATGGAGGGTGGGGTATAAATCCAATCTTTTCCTCCTCCTCTTCTTTTGCTTCTTACTTTGACCATCTGCCTTCAATCAGATCCTGTGGCTGAACCTCAAAAGGAGTCTTTGGAATGCTTCTTGTTTTTGATGCTGGCAAGAATGAGTATGGTGTTGGGGCTCTCCCTTTCATAGTGACCCATGCTTTGGTCATCATGAAAAATAAGGAAAGAGCAAGATATTTCCTTAGATGCAGGTGAAGTCACCCAACTCTACCTTGGATCCTAGACAGAGGGTCACATTTTGACTTGCACATTTTGACTTGCACAAAGATGACTTGCACTTACAGACAGTGCAAGTCATCTTTGGCACCTCTGAAGCTGAGTCACACGCTCAAGGTGACAGAGAGCAGCTCCAGGTGTACTGCATTAATGTCAATAACTTCTCTCCGGTTTACTGGTCCAGTGCTCTTGAGCTATCACCCAACTAACCTGTGAGAAACATCACTGGAGGATACATGTTCTCTTTCACACAAGCTGCTTGATGTCTGATGCCATGTGCTGGTGGGTGTATACCTATCTGTGCTGTCAGTGTCTTCAGCCTCTAGGGTGCTGCTTGAATGGATCGTTGCACCAAATGTGTCATTTCCCTTTAGAATTTGTCTGCACACCATCTCCAGCAAAAAGGCATGTTTTGTTTTGCTTTTGCCCATATTTACACATGTGTTGCAACAGGCACTGTTAAAGCCTCCACACATGCTTAGGAAGTATGCTCTTTAGCTGGTCTTTTTCTTATAGTGGGGGAGGGGGACAGGGGGCAACAACCTAAATGGTATTTAGACATGCCTGCCCCAGTTAGTATATCTGATCACATAAAGCAGGGGTCCCCTACCTTTTTGAGCCTGTGGGCATCTCTGGAATTCTGACACAGGGTGATGGATGCAATAAGGTTGCTAGGTCCTTTGCTCTCACTGGTGGGGGGTGGAAGAGAGCTTCAGGTGGGATTGGGGGGAACATTACATGGAAGCCTCAGGTGGGAGTGGGGGGAACATCACATGGAAGTGATGTTGTGTGGTAACACTGTTATTCTGCCCAAAATACCAGAGCATCACTGCATGATGTCCCCAGAGTGATGATGTCACTTCCATGTGACATCATCATGTTGAGGATGTCATGCCTGGTGGTAGGGGTTGGGGGTCAGGCTTCCCCCCACCCACCAGGAGTCTGTGAAATTGGGGGATTCCTCCACTCCCACCTGAGGCTGGCAACCCAAAGATGTGACTACAAAATGGCTACAACAAGAGTCAGAGCCACAAGTGCAAGGGAAAAGAGGGATAATTTAAAAAATGCATTGGGAAAGAAGAGTGAGAGAGATGAAAAGCCAACACTGTGGTGGCAGCTGTCACTGAAGCAATATTATTGTAATCTGCACAGCCAATCCAATCTCCAGTGTGCAATCAGAAGTCCTGCTGGGTGAGAGCCCCACATGACCCTATCCTCTTTCTAGGCATCAGCAGGGCTTTTTTTTTTTTTAGCTGGAATGCACAGGAACACAGTTCCGGCTGGCTTGGTGTCAGGGGTGTGGTCTAATAGGCAAATAAGTTCCTGCTGGACTTTTTCTACAATAAAAGCCCTGGGCACCAGAAAAGGTGCCAATGGGTGCCTTGATGCCCATGACTGCCACTTTGGGGGGCCTGTTATTAAGCAAAAAAAAACCCATGCCAAAAAGTAGCACACACATTTAATCAGGGCCTTTTTTGAGCAGGAACGCACAGGAACAGAGTTTGGCACCAGGGGGTGTGGCCTAATATGCAAATGTGTTCTTGCTGGGTTTTCCCCACAAAAATCCTATGTGAAACAACAGTGATTTCAGGGTGTGTAGCCTAATATGCAAATGAGTTCCTTCTGGGCTTTTTTTTTTTTTTTACAAAAAAAGCTCTGCAGATAATTATTACCCAACCAAGACCCCAGTACAGCAGAATGCCTCCATTGTTTCCCGTAATTCTTTGGAACAAGGATGTTGCAATTCTTTTTTTTTCCTTTTTTTTTTTTGGCAAATGGTTCTGGCAGTCATACCTGCTATGTTCAGTTTTACTATTTAGATGTAGCTGATCCCCAAGTTCAGTTCAGCAGCAGATGAGTTTAAATACCTGCCGAACAGATTAGCAATGGGTTTTTACACAGCTGTGCATGTGTGAAAATTTGACCCATCCAAACAGATCAAAAAATGTTAACACTGCTAAAGGCCACTTCGGCAAACAGTGAATGGTGGGATTTTGTAAAATACAGCATTTATTTATGATTGGTTTTATTATCCCTGTATTGCATTTTTTTTTATTATGATCCAAGATCAGCCAACACCAGTATAAGAGCACAATGCCTGCCAAGTGGATCAACATTACAGGAAGAAAGGTGGGAAGGGGAATTTGGCTATTTTGGGCTATGCCTCCTAAGGCAGCCATTTTGGGGTGGCACTCAGCACCCTGTCTCAAAATTCCAAAATTGCCTGTGGGCTCCAAAAGTTTGGGGACCCCTGGCATAGGCTATATAAATGCTATGCATTCCATCTACTTATTATTTATGTGTTGGCGTGCCTCCTCAGTTATAAGGCAGTGCACAAAGATTAAATCCAAAAGCAACTACTGAAAATAAAACTGTTTAAAAAAACAGTAAAAATAAAAACAAAAGTAGCTTTAGATTTGAACATGCAGAATTAGTGGTCTGTGAACATCTAAGAATAACTTCCATATCAAAACCTAGGACAGAAAACAGACCTTTGCATCCTGATATTCCTTTTTTTTAAAAAAATACACTCTACTTCTGTGCTATTTTAACTGTACATAAATATCCTAATATAAGGAGTGTGATCTAAATCTTTTTCAAGGTAGTGTGAGTTATTAAAACTCCATATCTAAAGAGGTAAAGAAAAAGCAACCCCACTGTGGATTCTTTAATTGTGTTTTTCAGCAAACTGATTTAAAGTTCCCTGGGGCACATATAGTGTAGGATTGTGACATATCACACCAGGTTAAGTCAAACTGAAAATGTTATGTGATATGACAAGATGTAAAGCACATGATTAACGCATCCACTGGGAAGCTTGCCTTTATGAAAACTATGTAGCAAAGAAGTGCTGAACTCTCTGAAATAAACATGGCTTTTTTTTAAAAAAAAAGGAAAGAAATGTGGAGAGAGGAAAAGGCTAGGCTAGGTCACAATCCCCAACATCGCTGCAGGGAATCCAAATGCCAGTTTTGTTGCCAGATCACTGCCAATCAACAGCAAGAAGGCAGTGCTGCTTAATGTTTGGATCCGCCACTCCAGTGAAACAGGACACAACTTTAAAATACATTTCTGGGCCAGCAGGACCTGTGTGGATGTAGAGGCCTAAGAACTGGGGTCTGCAATGAGTGCCGGATTAAACCCTGTGGAGGCCCCTAGGCAGTCAAACTCTCAGGGACCCCCTCGCAAATGATCTCCTAATACATTTTTAATTTTACCAACCAATTTTAATAAACCAATTTTATTACACAAAACAAACATTAACAACCAGGGGAAAGCAGGGGAAAGCCAGCTCGGAGCCCCTAAAGGCATGGGGGCCTATAGGTTGGTGCTTACTTGGCCTATTTGTTAATCCAGCCCTGGCTGCAATGAAGAGGAGGGGGGAAGCGAAAAGTGCCCTCTTCTCTTCCCATCATTAGCAGAGCTGCACTGATGGTTCGAGTATGATGAGATTATTCCTCTCCTTATCAAGGCAGTTTCCCACCCACAAAGTTCTTCATAAACAAGGGTTCTGGTAGGCTTACCAATCCCCAGGTCCCAGCAGGGGTTCTTCCGCTTTCCCAGGCTCCTTCCCGCCCCCAGTCAGCTGGCCGGCCGGGGGAAGCCCTACCCCCAAAGCCACCATGTGACTTTTCACCTGCGGAGGCTTCAGTCTCCGATTGGAAAGGCTTCTTCTTGGTGTGCCTGTGTTACTTTGAAGAAGTTGGCTGCAACTCGTGAGTAGAGATGCCAATCCCTCGCTTCAGAGTCGCCAGAAAGTGGGGAGGGGGAGGGGAGAGGGAAGGAAATGTCTGCTGGGCACTTTATTATTTCCTAAGTGGAGATCGACTCTCATAAGGTATAATGGAGAATTGATCCACAGGTATCTGGGGCTCTGGAGCTGCTTTTTGAGGTAGAGGCACCAAATTTTCAGTATAGCATCCAGTGCCTCTCCCCAAAATACTCCCCAAGTTTCAAAAAGATTGGACCAGGGGGTCCAATTCTATGAGCCCCAAAAGAAGGTGCCCCTATCCATTATTTCCTATGGAAGGAAGGCATTTAAAAAGGTGTGCTGTCCCTTTAAATGTGATGGCCAGAACTCCCTTGGAGTTCAATTATGCTTGTCACACCCTTGCTTCTGGCTCCACCCCCAATGTCTCCTGGCTCCACCCCCAAAGTCCCCCGATATTTTTTTAAAATTGGACTTGGCAACCCTAGGTTCTGGTATCCCAGGGATAGTCTTAACAAGGATCAAAGAGGAGTGGGGCAGAGGAGAAGATTGTGGGGGAAATGATAAGTATTTCATTATATACTACATGCTGGATTAAACTTTTTTCCATGTCACTTCCAAGATGGAGGCAAACAAGGAACCTCATTCTCCCCAAAGCAGCAGCTAACTGCATAGCCATAAAGTAGACCAAACCATTGATGGTGCAAATTCAAGAGGTCATTTGAAGCCCAGTGGGTTGGGGCCAACCCAAATATCTGGTAGTGAAAAAGAGAGGTTCATCATAGAATCCAGTGAGGAGTGGGGGGATCTCTGTCTCAGGTGGTGTTTGCTTCCACAGCTCCGAGTGGGGGAAGGAGAAAAATAAAATTTAAAAATGTTGTCAGCATAGAAATTATGTCAGTCTGTCTAGGAATCATAGAGTTTGGGCCAATTCCTAGACAGGCATGTCTTCACGTCTGGGGAAAACTCAGAAATGGTGTCATGCCATTAGCCAATGGCCACCCCCACTCCCCATAACCCACCTCTTTGGTATTCCACTGGTTGTCAGGCCAAGTCTAACAAACCCTTAAAATGGCAGGCAGAAAAGGAGATGAGAGCCAGCATGGTTTAGTGGTTAAAGTATAGGACTGGGGTCTGGAAAATCCCAACTTGAATCTCCACTCAGGCCGTAGAAGCTCACTAAGTGACCTTGGGCCGGTCACAAACTCTTAGTCAAACCTATCTGACATGGTTGTTATGAGGATACAACAGAAGCAAGATGAAAGGTGGGATATAAATCAAACAAATCAATCAATCCATAAGAGACCAGCATGGAAGTTTAAGCACCAGGCTTAATCTCTCGAGTCAAGGAATCTCAGGTAGTGTGACCAGGAAAGGACTTTGACTAAGAGTCTGGAGAGTCAGGGCTAGCCAAAGAAGAATGTAATGAGCTTAATGGACTAAAGGTCTGACTTAGTATAAAGTAGCTGCTTGTCCACATGGGGACATAGAGTGGGTAGTGGTGGATGACTCAACACGGCTGCTTAATTTTTCAAAGCTGCTTCAACTTTATCCCAACATGCAATCTGTAATGCCACTGTAAGGATTATCCAAATTGCAACTCATCTCTTTTCACAGTCTATCATTAAGCAAGAAGAATTTTCAAAGAAGGGGCAAACCTTGTAAAGCGGGACCTTTCCCCCTCCTGCAACTGTTCTCGTCTTTCAAACTGCGCCATCTGTGTTCCTCTCCATTTGGTCCTTGGAAGCTATTCAGATCTATCAAGGGTGACACAGGATATCGCATAGGCCTGAAGTCACTTGCAAGCGTCAGCAGTTCTGCAGGCTGGACATCCCCAAATACCTCCAGATGGGAGCACCATCAGTGCTGAGTCAGATCGTAATGTGAGGCCCATTGACTTCTGCCCCACTTTGGGATGGTCTGCTGCACTCAGCTGATGCAGATTTCACACAGACAAGTTAACTTAAATGCTGTCCTTCAGCATCAGACAGATTTGGGGTAAAAATTCTTGCTGAATTATGTATCAATGAAGCATTTAAAAGCCAGTCAGGATTTTGGCTTTTGCTCTACCCCATCCTAGGCAAGGGCATTGCAGAGAAGAGGGGAGTTTAATAACTCCCAAAAAGACAAGAGCGTTGACCATAACCATGTTGGTTTAACAGGATGGAGAAGAGTGAGTCAGTAGGAATTAAAACAAAATGTAAATGTTCAAACATAACTGGGATGCAGTACTGTAGCAATGTAGGTTTTCGCCATTTATTCCCTTAATTTGAATATATGGCAGAGAAGATTTTGACTCTTTGGCTAAACTGGTGTGATGGCATGAAGCATCCATGTTTTAGGAGATATAGATGATGTGAAAGACCTCTGCCTGAGACCCTAGACAGATGTTTCCCATTAGAGAACACTGAGCTTGATGGACCAGGATAAGGCAATTTCATCTGTTTTTGTTAAGGGAAGGGGCTATGGCTCAATGGCAGAGAATCTGGTTGGTGAACAGAAGGTTCCAGGTTCAGTCTCCAGCATCTCCAGGTAAAAAGGACATGGCAATAGGTAACGTGAAAGACCTCGGTCTGAAAACTTGGAGAGCCACTGCCCATCTGATTAGGCAGTACTAGTCACAATAGACCAAAGTTTAGACTCAGTATAAGGCAGCTTTATGTGTTCATTCACTCATAAACATTTCAGCTTCCAAATGAACAAAGAATAGTTGTGGACCACTTTCTCAGAAACCTTTTAATCCAGCCATTGGTCTTTTAAGGGCTCCAATTACACATTTTATTTATTTATTTACAATTTTTATATCTCACCTTTCTGCCCCAACAAATGCCACCGAGGCAGCTAACAGGTTAAAATAGACATGATAAAATACATTACAAGACCATTAAAATAAACTCCCACAACACACGTCATTAAAACAACTTTTAAATGAAGGAAAAAGAGCAAAAATGCATACTGAAAAGTTGATACATACAAAACATATAACGTTAGTTAGGAAGGAGGTATTGTTGAGGGAATGCCAAAGGAAACAAAAAAGTCTTCACCCGCTGGTGGAAGATGACAACAGAAAGGGACATCAACTTAAAACAACAAGATGGCAATTTGATGGCCGCTCTAGGCATTTCTATTGTACCATAGAGTTTTCACTCCCAAATTGCTAGAGTGTCTCGGAAAACCATAGAGTTTTCCCAGAAATGCCTAAACTAGCCAGTGCACGATGTCACTGGCATGATGACGTCACCAGCAAGTGATGTCATTGCACTGGTGATGTCGGGGGAGGTTCCCCCCCACCGGCAGGTTGGGAACTTCCAGGGCAGTAAAACTCCTGCCCAGCCCAGGGGCTTGGCAGCCCTAACTGAAAGCCTGGTAGAAGAGCTCTGTCATACAGGTCCTGTGAAAGCAGGGGTTCTTCTACTCCTACCAGAGGGCTGACAACCTTATGGTGATGCCAGCAATGACATCACGTCAGGGCATTGCCAACCCTGGCCAAGCAAGGCACTTTCTCCTCTAGCACGGGTGGCCAATGGTAGCTCTTCAGATGTTTTTGCCTACAACTACCATCAGCCCCAGCCATTGGCCATGCTGGCTGGGGCTGATGGGAGTTGTAGGCAGTAAAACATCTGGAGAGCTACCATTGGCCACCCCTGTCTATAGCACAGAACCACATAGTGGAATGGTGTGCTTTCTCTCATATCAACATTATAATCTGGTACAAAATATTGGGGACTCAGAAAATGCTACATCATCAGAAAAGAAATGTTATCTTGAGGGAAGACATACAGATTGTGTGCCGTTAATTAGAAACAAATGCATATTTATTGCGCAAAACCATTAGGACATCTGGTTTGTTGTATTAAGTACACCATGTGCGCTGACAGGAATGCGTGGGGCACTTGAATTCTCAACTGTTGTTTGAGAAGTTGTGATCAAGATATTTCCACAGGTTGCGCAGGGGGGGGGGGGTTGTAGCAGGAACTCCTTTGCATACCCCTCTTATGTGGCCAATCCTCCAAGAGCGTAAGGTAAAGGTGCAAGCACCAGTCGTTTCCGACTCTGGGGTGACTTCACTTTCACGTTTTCACGGCAGACTTTTTACATTGTGGTTTGCCATTGCCTTCCCCAGTCATCTACACTTCCCACCCCCAGCAAGCTGGGTACTCATTTTACTGACTTCGGAAGGATGGAAGGCTGTGTCAACCTTGAGCCAACTACCTGAACCCAGCCTAATGTAAGCTCTTGGAGGACTGACTACATCAGGGGGTGTGGCCTAATATGCAAAGGAGTTCCTGCTACAAAACAAGCCCTGAGGTTGTGCATGGACTGAACTGCCCTGATATGACAGTCCTCCATCTCTACAGGTCTTAATGCTATTCACTCAGGAAAAATGGGCTAAGAATGTACTGTTCTCGCACGCTCCTTGGTGTCATTGTTCTGTGTGGTTCAAAAGCTTACGTCACCTTGAACTTTCTTGGAGCAACAGAATACAGATGGAGAAAAGATACTGCCTCACCTCAGGGGATAAACAAATGAAATCTAGGGATAATTGCTTCCATGCAAGATACTTGCTAGTTAGATCTTCTGTGGTGGCTCACTCACAGCAATACCTTGCATTGCTAGACCGAGAAAGCAGAGGAATCACAGAGTTGGAAGGGACCTCCAGGGTCATCTAGTCCAACCCGCTGTACAATGCAAGGAATCCTCAAATACCTCCCCCTAAGTTCACAGAATCAGCATAACTGACCATCTAGCCTTTGTTTAAAAACCTCCAAGAAAGGAGAGCCCATCACTTCCCAAGGAAGCCTGTTCCACTCAGGAACCACTCTGCCAGGAAGTTCTTTCTAATGTTGAGCTGGAAACTCAACATTGTCTGGTTCTGGTCTGACTGTCTGAGGCAATAAAAAACATCTCCACACTATCCTCTATATGACAGCCCTTCAACTTGAAGGTGGTGATCATATCACCTCTCAGCAGGGCTTTTTTTGTAGCAGGAACTCCTTTGCATATTAGGCTGCACTTTCCTGATGTAGCCAATCCTCCTGGAGCTTACAGTAGGTCGTGTACTAAGAGCCCTGTAAGCTCTTGGAGGATTGGTTACATCAAGAGGGTGTGGCCTAGTATGCAAAGGAGTTCCTGCTACAAGAAAACCCCTGCCTCTCAGTCATCTCTCTCTCAGGTTCCTAGTCCTGAGCAATAGAAGCAGGGTGAATGTAATAGAAGCAAGGTGCACACTCAGGCTTCAGAAGGAAGGGAATGAGAGATCTCTATCCCTGTGTGACTGTGCTATTTGGCTTCAAATGGCTTCGTGTCTGGAAGAAAAGTGGTTACCCTTTGGGAACAGTAAGATAATTATAGTCTCTTATCAGCTGCTAGGATTGTGATCAGCTGTGCTTTCAGAAGACAGAACTCTTTAAAGTGCATGATGAATGCTATTTTTCGTAATTCCCATCCCAAATCAGTTTTAATCATGTTTCTTTGTATATAACCTGCACTGTTTTTAATGACACTTCCACAGAGTGCAGCTATATGTAGCTTTTCTGTATAAAGTTCTTTAAGATCCTCGGTTTTCAGCTTGTGAGATTCTGGGGTAATCTAAAAGTTCCCATGTGTGGCAGGATAGACAACAGATAATTATACTAATAATGGAGCACCTAAATATCTGGTCAGCTTGCTGGTTTTATACACACTGAGCCATTAACTACAATTATTGGAGCTAATGCACTCGATATCTATACCAAAGACACACCCTGAAAAAGGTAACTGACTTGTACAAATGACTATGGCATATATCCCTCCTCCCCAGTGAGCAAAGTGTGAAGGCCTCTCCATTCTAAGAAAGCTTCCTGCAACGTAAGTGGGTCTTCCTCTAATGAAAGAGCCATTTAAGCCAGAGGATGGCTCCTTGGTGGTGCTGCAGGAAAGTGCCATGAAGTCCCAGCCAGCTTATGGTGACCCCATAAGGTTTTCAAGGCAAGAGACCAACAGAGATGGTTTGCCATTGCTTGGCTCTGGGAAGCAACCCTGGCCTTCCTTGGTGGTCTCTCATCCAAGTACCTACCAGGGCCAGTACTGCTTAGCTTCTGGGATCTGATGGCATCGCCTATCCTGGACTGTGGAGAAATGCCTTATCTTCTGGAGGGGTGGCAAGCTGACTTTTTAAAAGATTCTGTCTCTGAGTTCAGAGACAAGCAGGAAGGGTGGGGGAATGTAGCCCCTGGCATTACAGAAGCATTTGGGCTACCTCTTAAGAGATGCTAATGGAGGTACTTGAAGAGATAATGGCCATCCTTCTCCGCCTGGGCTGGAAACAAAGTGGGGAGGGCTTTGGCTCGAACAGCCCCAGAGACCATCTCCAGAAATGAGCTGGAGATTTCCCAGAATGCATGGGGAATTTCCCAGAATGCCTACCAGAAAAGAGGCTTCCAGCAGACAACAGGAAAAGAAGCCTAAACCTGGGCGGACCAAGTAACAAGGGGTGGAGAGTGATGTAAAGTTGGTGGAGTCAGAGGAGTAGTAAAAGTGCTTGCTCCGGAGCTGGACTGGAAGATAACAGACAGCTACTCTCCAGCCAGTGACCAGCAGCCATATTTGACCATGTGGCTGAGCCTGGCGGGATGCAAGAAGCCTGAAGCAATGAGGTATCATTAGAAGATTTTGTAACTTCCTAAGCTTAGATGTGCCTGCTCTGCTTAAACATATGGTAGGGCAAGTTGTTAAATCAGGGACAGAAGGTTGCCTTTCAAATCAGCTTTTATTTGATCTTCTGGTTGCTGATTTTGTGCTGTGCTAAGATTATGCTTGTAACAAAATAAACTTTTTACTATTTTGAAGGCTGACAGTAAAGCTCTGTACCACATAGTTCCCCAACTGCCTTAGACCACGCTACTGTAAGGGGGGGAGTTCCAGGAAGGGGGAAGTCATGCAACTGGCAAGGATGCCAATCCTCCAGAGGTCTCCCAAAGGAGAACTTTGATCTCTGTGATAACCAGGTGCTGGCAGAGGACCTTGAGGCCAGGCCTCAAAATTGGAAAGGGGGATTGAGAGTCCTGTTCCTCTCAGTCAGGAACCCCTAAATTGAGCAGGTGGTGGCAGCGCACCCTAGTGGCAGGAAAAATAGCTCCCTCCAGGAGTTAGCAACCCAAGAGGGAGCTGACTGGTATAGTGGTTAAGTGTGCGGACTCTTATCTGGGAGAACCGGGTTTGATTCCCCACTCCTCCACTTGCACCTGCTAGCATGGCCTTGGGTCAGCCATAGCTCTGGCAGAGGTTGTCCTTGAAAGGGCAGCTGCTGTGAGAGCCCTCTCCAGCCCCACCCACCTCACAGGGTGTCTGTTGTGGGGGAGGAGGGTAGGGGAGATTGTGAGCCGCTCTGAGACTCTTCGGAGTGGAGGGTGGGATATAAATCCAATATCTTCTTTTTCTGACAGGCCTGGGTCTGAAGGTCAAATCGGGTCGGTTCCATCACATGGACCATTCATACACTTTTAGTTTCTTGGTTTGTTTTGTTTAATTTTAAATATATCTTTAAAAAAGCCTTTGGACCATAGACCATGCTATGGATCTTGTCTGCATCTTCTCCAGGAAGTTCTAGAAGGCATTTTCCAGGGTCAGTGGAAATCATCCTTCCCCAACTGCTATCATTTCCTGTAGTGGGATGGTCCAGTCTGTTCACCGTATTAATGTGTGTGTCATTTTCTGCTGGGAAAACACAGTGGGGAAGAAGGACCTGATTCAAATCTGGCCTCCCTCTAGCCATTTTTTGACATAAAGAATCCCATTGGGAGCCCATCCAGTCATAGATTTCCTTCAAAAAGCCATATATATCATGACTTTAATAAACATTTAAAATTATTATATTTCTGTCTCTGGGGTAATCACTAATCAATTTCTACCAAACTCTGGTGACTATGGTAATGAAAAATTAATACTAAATGGACCATGGATGAGTAATTTTTATTGCATTGCAAATGACAATGAGTAACTGATATCCTTTTAAATCTTGAATACACACAAACAGGCCTACAGTGGAAAATTCTAATGAAATCAAAGAAACCAGTAAAATGTACATTCAAAAACTCAAATGGAGACTGTTCACGTCCCTCTCTGCTAAAAGCAGAGGGAAAGGCTGTGGACAGTGGGTGAGCATCTGCTTTGCATGCAGAAGGTCTCGGTGTCAAGCATGGCTAATTCTGATCAATAACTGATGGGTTTATGGTCTGACAACAGCAGGCCCGGGTAAGATTCCAGAGAAACAAATGCTGCTAGTTTGTTATTCTTTCTTTCCTGGCTCCCCTTTGCTTTATGACTGTTAATTAGAGGGAACAAAGCAATCAGCACCTTCCCATGAATCCTTCTAAGGGAGGATGGGCCATCTGGGCAATACAAGGCCGAATGCCTGATAACGCCCTGGGAATATATGTAGTTTTGATATTTTATGTGTGAACGCTCCCCTGTTTCCCCTCCCCGTAGGAATCCCTTTGAAGTGTATCTTAAAAGTTGTGTATCAATCTATTGGTTTCATTCTTCTCAAGCAACGGCTTGAGCCAAAGTATCGGTCTGTCAATAAACGTAGTCTTTGTATTAATTCCGACTCGTCATTGAACCCACATGCTTGACACTCGGGTTCAATCTCCAGCATCACCAGTTTAAAAAGCACTAGGCAGTAGGTGATATGAAAGACCGGAGAGCTACTGTCAATATTGAGAACCATTGACGTAGCAATGGCCAATTTCATTGCAAGGCAGTTTCATGTCTGTGTCTTCAAGCAGCACAATAGTGAAATGTGGCAAGAACTACAAAACAAATTTCATGTGGGAAAAAATGTATTAATGAAGATCTTTATCATAATATCAAAGAAGCTTATTAATAAAAACTGTTTTGCACAGTACTTTTTATTTATGTAAGGATATGTAAGGATACACAACACTTGCATTCTGAGTTTGGTGACCATTCATTCAGGATCCAAAGAGCTCTGTTATGCACATGGGAAAAGTGCTTCCATGTGCTTTTCTATATGTGCGTATACGTTGAAGGTGGTTGCTGATTTTTTGCCCCAGCACACTGTTAGAAGAACAGACTGGTGATGTCTCTCGTTCAGTCTTCCAAGGCTACAAACACCATAGAGCAAGCTAGATAGCTAGGACAGTATCAGTCTCCTTCCTGTCTGCTCTGCTTTCACTCACCCTCTCTAACCAGTAGAATGTAATCTCAGGGAACTTCCTTCTTTGTTCTTCTCCTCTTCCTTCTTCTTCCCTGCATGCGTCAGAAGGAACAGTGTGGTGTCGCTCCTCTTCATGTGTTGTGTTGGGTCTGGTTTTAGGATGGCTGGACTGGTCAGACAGCCATCCTTACCTTCACTGAGCAGAGCACTCTTTCTAAGCTTTAGCGCAGCAGCATGGCCTAGTCTAATGGTTACCACACTATCTCACAAATTGCACAGAGAGTCTTTACTTAAGTTAAGAAACCAATACTGGTGGATTTATTTAACGAAACATAGCGTATAAGTGTAGTGAAGAGAAAGAGTGATTATCTATTCTAGCTAACGAAGGATGGCTTTGGATTGATAGTAGGCCATCTGCCTAATTCAAAAGTTCTACCATTAACAGCCTTGTTCAGGTCTTGAAAATTGAGGGCTGTAGGCAATCTATCTCATTTGGGGGTCTTCTTTTCCTACTGCCTTCAGCTTTTCCTACCATTATTGTCTTTTCCGGTAACTCTTAGCTTCTTATAATGTGACCAAAGTATGATAGCCTCAGCGTAATCATTTTAGTTCAGGCTTGAGTTGATCTAGAACCCATTTATTTGCCTTTTCGACAGCCCTCAGCATAAATAAAAAATTTGTAAAATGTCCATATACCCAGAGGCATCTGGGAATGATCATAAATGAGTGGTTCAGGGACACAGATCTCCAGTGTCCATCTAGAATCTGAGAAACCCAAGTTCATATCAACCCTCTGCCACAGAAGCATGCTGGGTGACCTTGGAGCTGTCACTCTGTCTCAGCCACAAAGGCTAGTCATTGTTGAAAATTAAGTGGAAAAGGTCAGAGCTGGTGGTATGAGTCACTCCCAGGAGAAAATTGGGGTATAAATATACAAACAAACTTGCCGGGATGTCCCCATTCACTTTAATATCAGAGGGAGGTTCACATGTGCAGTCAAGCTAGTGGTTTCCGGAATTCAATGAATGGTGCCATCTTCACTTTTTTGTGTAGACAGATCCAGGTGGGCAGCCATGTTGGTCTGAAGCAATAGAACAAAGTAGAAGTCCAGTAGCAACTTTAAGACCAACTTTGTTGGTCTTGAAGGTGCTACTGGATTCCTACTTTGTTCTTTCACTTTTTGGGTGTGTGAGTTTTGAAGGGGCTCTGAAGGCTTGTGGAATGTTGGCTCAACAATGGAAATCTGTCAACTCCAGAACAACTTCTATATTCCCTAGTGGCAACACATGGGAATCTTCAACCACAGACGGAAGACTTCCAGTAGCTTTATTTTTAGAAGCCAAAGCTCATTGGTTGGGCACAGAGCAGGCATAGAGATTTCTGTCCACTTTGACCAGCTTCAAAATGTTGTGATCAGCACTTTGATTCCCCAAATGAGTGGATCAGATATCTTTTTACAGCTGTCTGAGCTGGACGGTGTGACAGACTCAGGCCCTTAGCCCGAGTAGCTGAGAAACAGGCTTGCAGCAATTGGCTGGAACGTTGCCCAAGCAACGGAAAAGTATCCTTTGGAGGTTTGCTCAGCAGAAAATTACCTCAGGATTTTTAGTCGGAGCCGGGGGGGTCTTCGAGAGAAGTCTTCAGTATACCAGTCTGAAGTGAAGACAGTGGGCTTAGGCCGGGCAGTTGTAAAACCAACTGGACGAGGGTCTGAGAGTGGCTGAGCTCCTTGTGGGAGACAGAGCTGAATGGACTCTGTCTGGAAGAGGGAGTTTTCAGACGGTTTAAAACTGTCTGAGGGAGATTTTGCCAGTGCAACAGGCAATCTCCAAGTGCAAACAAGATCACACAAATACACACTGAGGAGAGAACTGGATTCTGGTGGTCAGCAGGGTTGCTCAAGACTCAGACCAGAGGACTAGCTGTGGGGCTGAGATGCTTCGGAATTGAGGGGTGCGAGTCCTGGAAGATAGCTAGTGTGAAAGGGTCTGTGAGGGAGAATACTGACACCAGTCAGGAGTTCTCTATGTGTGTGTGGAAGAGTGATTGAAGTTTGTTATTTATATGATTTGGCACTGCCTAAGTTAGGGTAAAACATCTGAAGAAACAGCATTCTGAGTGCCCAGAAAACACAGACAGCCTGTGTGAAGTAGAGTCTAGTGGGACTCTGAAACCTGCCTGTTTATTGTTTATTTTAAAGATATTCTGCCATAGTAGTGTTATATTTTACCTCAGCCTGATTAATCTCTACTCCTTGTAATTGTTTTATTCTGCCAACCCGCTGCCAACAGATTTGCCTCCTGCATATTGAACAGTCATAATCAATATTACTTCATCCCTCTTCCTTGCCTTTTGTTACCTAATAAATATTTTGTTTAAAGGTTTTTGCCTTTAAAACCATCTGGTGCCAATTATTAATAGTTCTGACAGGATTTCTGAGATGGAGGGAAGAGGGATGGAGGGAAGGTGACCGGGGAGAAATTTAAAGTGGTCGCCTCCTGAGTAAAGCCTCTGATCGGGGTTTCTCACAGACTGCATTGTATGGCATACAGCTGAAGAAAAGTCAAACCTGTAACGTCAGCTGAAATAGATAGGAACTTGGGCGTCCTTCTGTAGATCAGTATGATAGAGTTTCCTGCTTATTAAGCCACCTTTGGTATGTTGGCCTCGGATCTTGTCTTTCAACTGCAATGTTTATATGAGCCTGACACTTTCCCGAATTGGTGAGAAATGATGGGAAATTTCAGGCAAAGAGGCATTCTTGTAAAGGATTTGGAACACACCAGTAACGGCGTAACTGAGAAGCGCTCTTGGGCTGGCGTCTCTAGAAAATGACACTATTAGAGTGTGATTTAAAAGGCACCATAAAATATTAACATCTTGCATATCAGACCTATAGCTAATTTTCCCTGTGCTGGGAGCACATCCCGTTTGGATATGGACGATTTCTGAAATATTGCATTATTAGATTTTTTTTTCAGTCTTATTAGTGTGTTTGCATGTAAATTGCCATCGGAGTTAATGCCTCCTAATAAGATAGAGGAAATGATTACATTATTAATTTTTAATCATACACGCAATTTACAAAACTTAATCTATGTCTCCATTTTAAAGCCTGTAATAAGATACAGTTTATTTTTGAGTTTACGCCAGTATTACATTGCCAGTATTGTTGTTCCTCTTCATTGCAACTCATATATCTCAGTTACTTTAGCACAGAGATCATTTGGCGACATTGTGAAAGGAAGACTGCACTTTACTTATTGTAGGCCTGCGCAGATGGTGATCCATTGCCAGTCGCTGCCCACTGACCATATTGGGGGCATGGGGAGGGGGAGCATCATGTGATACACTGATCTCATCACATTGCAAGACATTCTAGGAATCCCCTCAATAAAGATGGTAGAGATTGGGGAAGTTCCTGTAGCATCATGGACACAGTGACTGAAAGTGACACTAGGGTGGCCAGACCGTCCCGGTCTCCCGGGACATTCCCGGATCTGGCCACCCAATCCCGGATCCCGGGCTGCCTATACCGGGACCATTAAAGGTCCCGGTTTAGGCAGCCCAGGAGCCGGTGGGCCGCGGGCGCGGGCGGGGAAGGCGGGGAGTGAGGGAGGGAGCGTCCCTGCGCCTGCGCAGGGCCCCTGCGCACGCGCAGGGACGCTCCCTCCCTCACTCCCCGCCTTCCCCGCCCGCGCGCGGGGCCGGCAGCGGTGGGGGAGGCCTCTCCGCGGCCTCCGCTGGTCGCTGGGGGCCTTCCAGAGTGTCTGGAAGGCCCCCAGCGACCAGCGGAGGCCGCGGGGAGGCCGCGGAGCACCCGGCGCTGGTCCGGGAAGGCCTTCCAGAGCCTCTGGAAGGCCTTCCCGGGCCAGCGCCGGCCAGCGAAGGCCTCCCCGCGGCCTCCGCTGGTCGCTGGGGGCCTTCCAGAGTGTCTGGAAGGCCCCCAGCGACCAGCGGAGGCCGCGGGGAGGCCGCGGAGCACCCGGCGCTGGTCCGGGAAGGCCTTCCAGAGCCTCTGGAAGGCCTTCCCGGACCAGCGCCGGCCAGCGAAGGCCTCCCCGCGGCCTCCGCTGGTCGCTGGGGGCCTTCCAGAGTGTCTGGAAGGCCCCCAGCGACCAGCGGAGGCCGCGGGGAGGCCGCGGGGAGGCCGCGGAGCACCCGGCGCTGGTCCGGGAAGGCCTTCCAGAGCCTCTGGAAGGCCTTCCCGGGCCAGCGCCGGCCAGCGAAGGCCTCCCCGCGGCCTCCGCTGGTCGCTGGGGGCCTTCCAGAGTGTCTGGAAGGCCCCCAGCGACCAGCGGAGGCCGCGGGGAGGCCGCGGAGCACCCGGCGCTGGTCCGGGAAGGCCTTCCAGAGCTTCTGGAAGGCCTTCCCGGGCCAGCGCCGGCCAGCGAAGGCCTCCCCGCGGCCTCCGCTGGTCGCTGGGGGCCTTCCAGAGTGTCTGGAAGGCCCCCAGCGACCAGCGGAGGCCGCGGGGAGGCCGCGGAGCACCCGGCGCTGGTCCGGGAAGGCCTTCCAGAGCCTCTGGAAGGCCTTCCCGGACCAGCGCCGGCCAGCGAAGGCCTCCCCGCGGCCTCCGCTGGTCGCTGGGGGCCTTCCAGAGTGTCTGGAAGGCCCCCAGCGACCAGCGGAGGCCGCGGGGAGGCCGCGGAGCACCCGGCGCTGGTCCGGGAAGGCCTTCCAGAGCCTCTGGAAGGCCTTCCCGGACCAGCGCCGGCCAGCGAAGGCCTCCCCGCGGCCTCCGCTGGTCGCTGGGGGCCTTCCAGAGTGTCTGGAAGGCCCCCAGCGACCAGCGGAGGCCGCGGGGAGGCCGCGGAGCACCCGGCGCTGGTCCGGGAAGGCCTTCCAGAGCCTCTGGAAGGCCTTCCCGGGCCAGCGCCGGCCAGCGAAGGCCTCCCCGCGGCCTCCGCTGGTCGCTGGGGGCCTTCCAGAGTGTCTGGAAGGCCCCCAGCGACCAGCGGAGGCCGCGGGGAGGCCGCGGAGCACCCGGCGCTGGTCTGGGAAGGCCTTCCAGAGCCTCTGGAAGGCCTTCCCGGGCCAGCGCCGGCCAGCGAAGGCCTCCCCGCGGCCTCCGCTGGTCGCTGGGGGCCTTCCAGAGTGTCTGGAAGGCCCCCAGCGACCAGCGGAGGCCGCGGGGAGGCCGCGGAGCACCCGGCGCTGGTCCGGGAAGGCCTTCCAGAGCCTCTGGAAGGCCTTCCCGGGCCAGCGCCGGCCAAGGAAGGCCTCTCCGACGCCTCCCTGGCCTCGCCGCCGCCCCCGCCGCTGGACTCGCCGCCGCCGCTGGACTCGCCGCCGCCGCCCGACCCGCCGCCGCCGCCCGACTCGCCGCCGACCGCCACCGCAGGTAAGGGGGCCGAAAGCGGGGGGGGGGCGGCCTTCCTTTCTTCCCTCCCTCTTCCCTTCTTTCCTTTCTTCCTCCCTTCCTTCCCTCCCTTCCTTCCCTCCCTCCCTTCCCTTCCTTCCTTCCCTCCCTCCCTCCTCCCTTCCTTCCTTTCTTCCTTCCTTCCCTCCCTCCCTTCCTTCCTTCCTTCCTTCCTTCCTTCCTTCCTTCCTTCCTTCCTTCCTTCCTTCCTTCCTTCCTTCCTTCCTTCCTCCCTTCCCTTCCCTTCCCTCCTCCCTTCCCTCCTCCCTTCCCTTCCCTTCCCTCCTCCCTTCCCTCCTCCCTTCCTTCCCTCCCTCCTCCCCTCCCTCCTCCCTCCCTTCCTTTCTTTCTTCCTTCCCTCCCTTCCCTTCCTTCCTTCCTTCCTTCCTTCCTTCCTTCCTTCCTTCCTTCCTTCCTTCCTTCCTTCCTTCCTTCCTTCCTTCCTTCCTTCATTCCTTCCTTCCTTCCTCCCTCCCTTCCCTTCCCTTCCCTTCCCTTCCCTTCCCTTCCCTTCCCTTCCCTTCCCTTCCCTTCCCTTCCATTCCCTCCTCCCTTCCCTCCTCCCTTCCTTCCCTCCTTATGTTCTTATGTGGCGCAGAGTGTTGGACTGGAGGGGCCACTGGCCTGATGCAACAGGGCTTCTCTTATGTGACACAGAGTGTTGGACTGGATGGGCCACTGGCCTGATCCAACAGGGCTTCTGTTATGTTCTTATGTGACGCAGAGTGTTGGACTGGATGGGCCACTGGCCTGATCCAACAGGGCTTCTGTTATGTTCTTATGTGACGCAGAGTGTTGGACTGGATGGGCCACTGGCCTGATCCAACAGGGCTTCTGTTATGTTCTTATGTGACGCAGAGTGTTGGACTGGATGGGCCACTGGCCTGATCCAACAGGGCTTCTCTTATGTTCTTATGTGACGCAGAGTGTTGGACTGGATGGGCCACTGGCCTGATCCAACAGGGCTTCTCTTATGTTCTTATGTGACGCAGAGTGTTGGACTGGATGGGCCACTGGCCTGATCCAACAGGGCTTCTGTTATGTTCTTATGTGACAATACTGACTTTGGTGGACCCAAGCACTGATTCAGTGTAAGGGAGCTTTGTGTTTGTGACTGGAGTGGACAATACTGACTTTGGTGGACCCAAGCACTGATTCAGTGTAAGGGAGCTTTGTGTTTGTGTCTTCTGGTGCAATTTTGTTCTCAGATCCTGTATTTACTTCATCAGTATATGGGATAAGGCACTTTCTCAACTGTGCTGCATAATGCAGCCTATTTATTTTGTCCTGTTGGCTCTGTTGGCTCTATCTGCGCCACCTTCATCACTTTCGGGGTGTGGATCCCCCAGTGGGGTGGGCTCCCGACTCCCTCTGCCGGCTGTTTCTGATAGCCCTGCGCCCCCTCTTTCATTTGATATGTGTCCCGTGCGGGTGCCACCCTCCTGCCGGGAGATGCCGCAAAATGAGCCCCCTTGAGGCTTATGGCGGCAGGGCTCGGGGGAAGCAAGCTAGACTGCTGTTCTTTTGAGGGGTTATAGAGTGTTTCGAGCCCCTCCCTGTGGCATCGGTCCCATCGTTGTGGGACCCAGGGGGCCGGCGCAGCGGCCCGCTGAAGCAGCCTGTCAGTCACTTCCGCATCTCGACCTGTGTTATTAGTGACAGGCTGCTTCGGCAGGCTGCTGCGCCGGCCCCCTGGGTCCCACGACGATGGGACCAATGCCACAGGGAGGGGCTCGAAACACTCTATAACCCCTCAAAAGAACAGCAGTCTAGCTTGCTTCCCCCGAGCCCTGCCGCCATAAGCCTCAAGGGGGCTCATTTTGCGGCATCTCCCGGCAGGAGGGTGGCACCCGCACGGGACACATATCAAATGAAAGAGGGGGCGCAGGGCTATCAGAAACAGCCGGCGGAGGGAGTCGGGAGCCCACCCCACTGGGGGATCCACACCCCGAAAGTGATGAAGGTGGCGCAGATAGAGCCAACAGAGCCAACAGGACAAAATAAATAGGCTGCATTATGCAGCACAGTTGAGAAAGTGCCTTATCCCATATACTGATGAAGTATATACAGGATTTGAGAACAAAATTGTTTCCGGCGGTGATATTTGGGGGATTTTTGGGGACGTCACAGGAAGTGCTGTGAAGTCACTTCCTGTTTCCGGCAGTGGCATTTGGGGGAAATGATGCCATCTGGGGGAAATGATGTCACAGGAAGTGATGTCACTTCCTGCTTCCGGCAGGTGGCGCGGGGGAAATGATGTCACAGGAAGTGATGTCACTTCCCGTTTCCGGCAGGTGGCGCGGGGGAAATGATGTCACAGGAAGTGATGTCACTTCCTGTTTCCGGCGGTGGTATGACTCCTGCCTTCCCCCCCCCAAGGTGTCCCTGGCTGGCCTTCAGACATTATGGCCACCCTAAGTGACACTATGTCTAAGATGTCACCTCCCCATTTCCTCCCACTGTGAGAGAAGGCAACAGCTGCCCTATGAACACATAGCCTATGATCACATGATGCTGTATACATGATCAGTATTGTCTGCTCTGATTGGTAGCAGCTTTCCAGGGTCCTCTAAATCTTTTTAAATGGAGATTGCAGGGACTCAATCTGGTTGCTAACTCAAACTTGGGAAATTCCTGGAGATATTGTGATAGTGCCGGGAGAGGGAAAATTTGGGGGTTGAAGGGAGCTCAGTGAGAATGTGATGTTACATCTTGTGATGTCACTGCTGGGTCAAATATTAGATTCTTTGAGTCCTTTCATCCTGTGAGGTCATTTCCTCCTACCCAAATTTAAAATTTAAATTTTCCACCTCATATCAGTTTTGCCCCACCTTTTCCTCCCACCTTACATCACAGAAAGCCAGTTTGGTGTAGTGGTTAAGTCCATGGACTCCTATCTGGGTGAACCAGGTTTGATTCCCCACTCCTCCACTTGCAGCTGCTGGAATGACTTTGGGTCAGCCATGGCTCTCGTAAGAGTTGTCCTTGAAAGGGGAGCTGCTGTAAGAGCTCTCTCCACTTCTGTGCTCCTATGCAATAAATACCTTTAGCTGCTAAAAACTGGAATGGGTCTGAAAATATGTTGCCGTGCTTTGAAATATTTTGCTATGGTTACACATGTTTAGAAGTGCTCAGAAATGGTTAGCACTCTCCACAAATCATTAGAAACTTAGCTAAAGGTGTTTGTTCTGTTTTCAATAAAACTTGCTTTTTAGAAAATAAACACAGTTGTCACTGGTTTCTGATTATGCATACAGAGTACAAATGTATACCACAAGATAGTTCGTGTGCGTATGTGTTTGCAGGATGTGTGGTGGTATATAGCATGTATCGAAACGCATGGTGACTTGTATTGCCAAGTCCAATTAAATTTCATTGAGGATTTAAAAAAAAAAAAACCCGCCGCCACAAAGTCAGTCAAGGGTGGCTAGTTGCCCCCAAAGCAACACACTCCTCCTTTCTGTCCATGCCAGACTTAATAACAAACATGAGAAGTGTTTTTAATGTATGAACAACATTTAGTCTTTCTTCAAAAATTAAGCCAAATAGGTATCTGAAGACATTACAAGTAAGATCATTCCCTCAAAAGAGGTAAGGAGATCCATTCACTGAAGCAGGTGGTATGCTTTAGTTGGATGGTGGTGAAAGGTGTTATCAAGTCACAGCGGACTTATGTTGACCCGTCAGGGTTTCCAAGGTGAGAGACAAACAGAGGTGACTTGCCATTGCCTGCCACTATGTAGCGACCCTGGACTTCCTTGATTGTCTCCATGGCTGACCCTGTTTTGCTTCCAAGATCTGATGAGATCGAGCTAGCCTGTGCCATCCAGGTCAGGACAGCTATTGGATTAAGGACCACAAATAGACATGTGCAGAAATGCCTGAGTTAGGGTTGCCAGGTCTGTGTTGGAAAATACTTGGAGAATTTGGGGGTGGATCTGGGAGAGGGGTGGGGTTGGTGGAGGGGAGGGGCCTCAGCATGGTACAATGCCATAGAGTCCACTCTTCAAAGCAGCCATTTTCTCCAGGGGAGCTGATCTCTGCCAGCTGGAGATCAGTTGTAAAAGTGGGAGATCTCCAGGCTCCACCAGGATGCTGGCCACCCTATCGAGTGACCACAGATAATTCCTTTCCTGGGATGTGCAAATGCACAGCTTCATCCAAAACACTGCCCAACTTGTCATGCGCAAATCTCCCCTCCGCCCTCCCCCCCCCCCATGCAACAAGGGTTGGATCAGTATGAGAGTAACCAGCATCTCCATGACAAGATAGTACTCTTCTCCAAAGGGCATTTTTGTCATTGCCAAATCACTGCAACCAATTTCAAATCACAATGGAAACAAGATGCTGTGACTCTTGATGTTTGTTTTTTACAGCTAGCATGCTATTAATTAAAACCAGCGATACAATCGCTTCGCTATGAAGTCTCCACATTGTACTTAAAATATACACGCAGTGTAGCTTTGCATGGTGATGAGTGTACTGCTCTAAATATGCTGCTAGGCATACCATCACTCATAGTCTTCAAAAACTTTTAACTCTTTTCTTTAGAAGTAACATTGTGCTTGAGTTTCCCATATGTTATCTCAGTCATCTTGGTAACAAGAATGCAAGGTAAATTGATATTATGATTTCAACATTATTCAAAATCAATAGGAAGGAGGGCATGGAAAGCAATTTGCTGCTCTACATGACTATCAGAGCATTGAAAGGTGTCACTCTGTTTAGGATTTGCATGGCAAACCAATCAGGTAACAGTTACACGAGATGGGATGCAGAGTATTAGCTGGTCTACACATTAACTATCATTGGCAGATGGAGGTCTTCATGTGGACCTTGATCTTGCTAGAGTTCCTGTTTAGAAGAAGAAAAAGACTGCAGTTTTATACCATGCCCTTCTCTCTGAATCAGTCTCACAGCGGCGTAAAATCTCCTTTTATCTTCCTCCCCCACAACCCTGTGAGGTGGGTGGGGCTGAGAGAGCTCTCACAGAGGCTGCCCTTTCAAGGACAACTCCTGTGAAAGCTATGGCTGACCCAAGGCCATTCCAGCAGGTGCAAATGGAGGCGTGGGGAAATCAAACCCGGTTCTCCCAGATAAGAGTCCATGTACTTAACCACTACACCAAACTGGTGCTTTAGAGTCAGTAAGTATTACTATTAGTAGCAGTAGTTATTATTATTATTACTTTCAGGTAGGGTTGCCCATCCCCAGTTGGGGACAAGGGATCCCCCAGTTTGGAGGCCCTCCCTCCATTCCAAGCTTATCATAAAGGAGGAGGGAAATGTCCATGGGGTACTCCATTATTTATTTATTTTATTTATTTATTCTATGACTTATATCCCGCCCTTCCCATAAAATGGCTCAGGGCGGCTCACACCAAACGATAAAACAATAAACAAAGTGCAAAATTATTACAATTAAAAAGTCAAAGCATTTAAAAACCTTAAAATCTTAACGTTAAAACTATACCGTATATTTCACTAAAGTCTGATAAGCTACATTAATCTAGTCAGGCGTAGGCTAGCCGGAAGAGGCTTGTCTTACAGGCCCTGCGGAACTGAGTAAGATCCCGCAGGGCCCTCACCTCTTCCGGCAGCTGGTTCCACCATGTGGGGGCCATTGTAGAAAAGGCCCTGTCTCTGGTTGTCTTGAGACGGACTTCTTTGGGCCCGGGGATGGTGAGAAGGTTTTGTGTCCCAGACCTCAGTACTCTCTGGGGGAACGTGTGGGGAGAGACGGTCCTTCAGGTAGGCAGGTCCCAGGCCATATAGGGCTTTAAAGGTAATGACCAGCACCTTGTACCGGACCCGGTATATTATTGGAAGTAGGGTGGCCATAATATCTGCAGGCCAGCCAGGGACACCTTGAGGGGGGGGGGGATGAATGTGTGTGTGCGCGCGCAAAGCGCGTGCCCGCCGGAAACAGGAAGTGATGTCACTTCCGGTGACGTCATGCCACTGCCGGAAACAGGAAGTAAAATGAGTACCCAGCTTGCTGGGGGGAAAGTGTAGATGACCGGGGAAGGCAATGACAAACCACCACCTAAAAAGGTCTGCCGTGAAAACGTGAAAGCAGCGTCACCCCAGGGTCAAAAACGACTGGTGCTTGCACAGGGGACCTTTCCTTTCCATTGGTAATAACGGCTAGGAGCACCTTCATTGGAGGCTCATAGAATAAGACCCCCTGGTCCAATCTTTTTGAAACTTGAAGGGTGTTTTGAGGAGAGACACCAGATGGTATGCTGAAAATGTGGTGCCTCTATCTCAAAAAACAGCCCCCCAGAGCCCCAGACACCCGACAATTCTCCATTATACCCTATATCAATTCTCCATTACACCCTATGGGAATCAGTCTCCATAGGGAATCATGGAGAGCCCAGCAGACATTTCCCTCTTCCCCTCTGCTTTCTGATGACCCTGAAGTGGGGAGAGGGCCTCCAAACTGGGGGATCCCTTGCCCCCAACCTGGGGATTGGCAACCCTATCCCCTCAGGCTGCTTTCACGGCCAGCGGCTGGCCAATCTCGACTCTCGTCCGGCTTTCCTCCCTGCCGCGCTCCCCCCACAGGCGCTCCTCCGATCCTGAGGAAAGAGCAAAAGCAGCCCTCCCTCCCAGCAGAGAGACATGCTTTGCAATCCATTAAGAGAATACTGGCACATTCAGAGTTTCTGTAGTAATTCATTCTGCCCGCATTCTATTACATCCTATGAATGCAACAACTCCTAGTCATTGATCCCAGTACTAATATTATTGGTCATTTCAGGAACGTTATTTGTGGGCAGTGTAAAACTTTTACTCACTTTATCTTCCACCCTCAAATAACTATTACAAAAACAACCTAGATTCTCCTTTCCTAAAACTAAGAAGTATTTCCTGATGCCACCCTGCCACCCCAGATCTGAGGACTCTCACATGCCTCTATTAAAAGATGCTCAGAAGTACTTTCCACAACTTCCAATGGCAAACAGAAAAGGTTTTCACACACACACACACACACACACAAAAAGATTGCCTTTAAAACACTATAACTCTTTTTTGGGTTTTGCTGTAAGTTCTATGGAACTAGACCCTCTTTTTTGCAAGCTCTTGGAGGATTGGCTACATCAGGGGGTGAGGCCTAATATGCAAAGGAGCTCCGACTAGAATTCCACCTCTGAATAATACCCAAAGGTCAGTATAAGACAGCTAGAAAGCAGTATAAGCAGCTAGAAAGCGGCTTTGGCTTGGCATGCAGAAGGTCCCAGGTTCAACCCTGGCATCTCTAGTTAAAAGGATCATGTCATGTGAAGACCTCCACTTGAAACCCTGGAGAGCCAATGCTAGCTTGAGCAGACAATACCCATCTCGCTAGACAAAAGGTCAGTCTACAGCAGACTGGAAGGGTCTGTGGCTCAGTGGCAGAGCACCTGCTTAGCATCAAAGAATCACAGAGTTGGAAGGGACCTCCAGGGATCCCTACAAAAGAAAGAAAGAAAGAAAGAGAGAAAGAAAGAGAGAAGAGAGAGAAGGAGGGGGGAAAAAGACAACAGGGGGTTGGTCTTTTCCACAACAAGCCTCTTGTCGGAGACAGATATTATTTCTCTTTAAAAAAAAAAAATACACCACCACAACAACATCCAGAGAGCAAACAAGCAATCTTTACACCAAGCAGCCTAAGCACCCTGTGATAGACAATTTTACACGGCAAAGTGGGAGAGGAAACCCCAATTTTAAAAAGCAAGCTGGCCTAAGGATAGGGTTGCCAAGTCCAATTCAAGAAATATCTGGGGACTTTGGGGGTGGAGCCAGGAGACTTTGGGGGTGAAGTCAGGAGACATTGGGGCGGAGCCAGGAACAAGGGTGTGACAAGCATAATTGAACTCCAAGAGAGTTCTGGCCATCACATTTAAAGGGACAGCACACCTTTTTAAAATGTCTTCCTTTCATAGGAAATGAAGATGTTTCCTTCTCTCCGCCCCCACCCTTTCTGGCTAGTCGGCTCTGAAGAGGGGATTGGCCTCCCTACTCACGAGTTGCTGCTACAGGAGGTGCAAAAGCACATGGTCCTGGGGCTTCCCTCCTCTCTGTTCCTGGCTAGTTGCCTCTGAAGGGGGGATTAGCCTCTCTACTCACGAGTTGCTGCTACAGGAGGTGCAAAAGCACATGGTCCTGGAGCTTCCCTCCTCTCCGTTCCTGGCTAGTTGCCTCTGAAGGGGGGATTAGCCTCTCTACTCACGAGTTGCTGCTACAGGAGGTGCAAAAGCACATGGTCCTGGAGCTTCCCTCCTCTCCGTTCCTGGCTAGTTGCCTCTGAAGGGGGGATTAGCCTCTCTACTCACGAGTTGCTGCTACAGGAGGTGCAAAAGCACATGGTCCTGGAGCTTCCCTCCTCTCCGTTCCTGGCTAGTTGCCTCTGAAGGGGGGATTAGCCTCTCTACTCACGAGTTGCTGCTACAGGAGGTGCAAAAGCACATGGTCCTGGAGCTTCCCTCCTCTCCGTTCCTGGCTAGTTGCCTCTGAAGGGGGGATTAGCCTCTCTACTCACGAGTTGCTGCTACAGGAGGTGCAAAAGCACATGGTCCTGGAGCTTCCCTCCTCTCCGTTCCTGGCTAGTTGCCTCTGAAGGGGGGATTAGCCTCTCTACTCACGAGTTGCTGCTACAGGAGGTGCAAAAGCACATGGTCCTGGAGCTTCCCTCCTCTCCGTTCCTGGCTAGTTGCCTCTGAAGGGGGGATTAGCCTCTCTACTCACGAGTTGCTGCTACAGGAGGTGCAAAAGCACATGGTCCTGGAGCTTCCCTCCTCTCCATTCCTGGCTAGTTGCCTCTGAAGGGGGGATTAGCCTCTCTACTCACGAGTTGCTGCTACAGGAGGTGCAAAAGCACATGGTCCTGGAGCTTCCCTCCTCTCCGTTCCTGGCTAGTTGCCTCTGAAGGGGGGATTGGCCTGTCTACTCACGAGTTGCTGCTACAGGAGGTGCAAAAGCACATGGTCCTGGGGCTTCCCTCCTCCCCCAAACACCCCAGTTTTCCCTCCCCTCCCCATCGTACCTTCTTCTCTCTCCGCTCTTCCTTCTCTGGTTAACTGCAGTCGGGCGGGAAGCCTGGAGGCGGAGCCTCCATGGCAGGCAGCAGGGCCCAATCTGGTGAGAGCCCTGGTGCCTGGCATGCCCCCCTCGCCTTTCAGGTGCCCCTGTGATTGGCTGGGGGAGGCAGGCTGTCTCGTAATTGGCTTCATCATTAAAAAAATAATGGAGAAAAAATGACGGACAGGGGCACTGGCCAATCCGGGACTCTGAATGGTCCCGAGCTTGGCCAATCGGGACGCGGGATTCAGGAGGTGGAGGCGGGACTTTCCCGGGAGGGCGGGACGTTCTGGCCACCCTAATTGGAAGCCAGTGCAGAGCCCGAAGACCCGGCCGAATGTGCCCCCACCTTGGGAGGCCCAATAACAGCCGGGCCGCGGCATTCTGCACCAGCTGCAATTTCCGGGTCCGGCACAGGGGCAGCCCCATGTAGAGGGCATTGCAGTAGTCCAACCTCGAGGTGACCGTAGCATGGATCACTGTTGCTAGGTCGTCGCGGTCCAGGAAGGGGGCCAACTGCCTTGCCCGCCTAAGATGAAAAAACGCGGACTTGGCAGTGGTTGCTATCTGAGCCTCCATCTTTAGGGACGGCTCCAGTAGCACCCCCAGGCTTTTGACCCTGTCCGCCGCCATCAGCGGCGCACCATCAAAAGCTGGTAGGGGGATTTCCCCCCCTGGACCACGACGGCCCAAACAAAGGACCTCTGTCTTCGCAGGATTCAGTCTTAGTCCACTCAGTCTGAGCCACTCAGCCACGGCCTGTAGTGCCCGGTGCAGGTTTTCTGGGGCGCAGACCGGTCGGCCGTCCATAAGTAGATAGAGCTGGGTGTCATCCGCATACTGGTGGCACCCCAGCCCATACCTTCGGGCAATCTGGGCAAGAGGTCGCATATAGATGTTAAATAACATCGGGGAGAGAACCGCTCCCTGGGGCACTCCACAATTAAGTGTGTGCCTCCGGGATAGCTCCCCCCCAATTGCGACCCTTTGTCCCCGACCTTCAAGGAAAGAGGAAAGCCACTGCAAGGCCAACCCCTGAATCCCTGCGTCGGCGAGGCGGCAAGTCAGTAACCGATGGTCGACCGTATCGAACGCCACCGATAGGTCCAACAGCATCAGCACTGCCGAGCCACCCCGATCCAGATGCCGTTGAAGGTCATCTACCAGGGCAACCAACACCGTCTCCGTCCCGTGACCTGGGCGAAAGCCGGACTGGAGTGGGTCAAGGACGGAAGCGTCCTCCAGGAAAGTCTGTAGCTGCCTCGCCACTGCCCTCTCGATAAGTTTGCCCAGGAAGGGCAAATTTGAGACCGGCCTATAGTGTGCCAATTGGGCCGGGTCTAAAGATGGTTTTTTTAAGAGGGGACGGACCACAGCCTCTTTGAGCGGCGCTGGAAAGAGCCCTTCTGTCAGGGATCTGTTTATGATATCCCGTATAGGAGCAATTCTCATAGGGTATAATGGATAATTGATCTGTGGGTATCTGGGGCCGAGGGGGCTTGTTTTTTTTTGAGACAGAGGCACCAAATTTTCAGCATAGCATCCGGTACCTCTCCTCAAAACACCCCTCCCAAGTTTCAAAAGGATTGGACCAGGTGCTCCAATTCTATGATCCCCAAAAGAAGGTGCCCCTATCATTCGTTATTTCCAAACAGTCCTTTTAAATGTGATAGCCAGAACTCCCTTCAGAGTTCAATCGTGCTTGTTCATCCTTGCTCCTGCCTCCATCCCCAAAGTTCCCAGATATTTTTGAGTTGAACCTGGCAACCCTAGTTTCAGCTGGGTACCCATGTTGGTCTGAAGCAGCAGAGCAAAGTTTGAGTCCAGTGGCACTTTTAAGACCAACAAAGTTTTCTTCAAGGGATAAGCTTTTGTATGCAGATATCTGAGGAAGTGTGCTTGCACACAAAAGCTTATACCTTGAAGAAAACTTCGTTGGTGCCACTAGACTCAAACTTTGTTCTGCTATTATTAGTCTTACCCGTTTTAATCACTCCACTATCAAGATCACATCTGCATTGATTAAGCTGTGAGCAAGCCTTGTCACCATTGTGATACCTATTTTGGTGTGAAAAACCCGCCTTTTGGGCCCTTATCTCATATCTCACCCACATTCTACACACTACAGCCGGTGATCATAGCTTCACTTAGGCACCATTGTCATTGTTGCTGTGTGTGTTGTGCCGTGAAAATTGTTTTTGCCCTGTAGCAGCTCCATGAATTAATGACCTCCAAAACATCCTATCATTAACAGCCATATTCAGGTCTTGCAAACTGAGAGCCATGGCTTTCTTGATTGAATCAATCCATCTCATGGGGTGGGGTCTTCCTCTTTGCTTTCTGCCTTCAGAAGAGAGCCAGTTTGGTGCAGTGGTTAAGTGTGCGGACTCTTATCTGGGAGAATCAGGTTTGATTCCCCACTCCTCCACTTGCACCTGCTAGCATGGCTTTGGGTCAGCCATAGCTATCGCAGGAGTTGTTCTTGAAAGGGCAGCTGCTGTGAGAGCCCCCTCAGCCCCACCCACCTCAAAGGGTGTCTGTTGTGGGGGGAGAAGATATAAGAGATTGTAAGCCGCTCTGAGTCTCTGATTCAGAGAGAAGGGCAGGGTATAAATCTGCAGTCTTCTTCTTCTTCTTCAGCTTTCCCTAGCATCGTTGTCTTTTCCAGTGACTCCTGTCCTCCCATAAGGTGACTAAAGTATGATAGCCAGAGTTTGGTCATTTTAAGTCCTAGGGAGAGTTCAGGCTTTATTTGATGTAGAACCCACTTATTTGTCTTTTTGGCAGTCGTTGTTACATATTAGTTTTAGTAGATGGTACAGAATGTGAAGGGCTGGGCTTTTTCCGAGCAGGAACGCAGTTCCAGCTGGCTTGGCATCAGGGGGTGTGGCTTAATATGCAAAAGAGTTCCTGCTCAGCTGCTTCTACAGAAAAGCCCCATGGGAAACAATGGTGATGTCAGGGGTGTGGCCCAATATGCAAATGAGTTCTTGCTGGGCTGTTTCTACAAAAAAAGCCCTGGCAAAGGGCATACTTTAACTTTTATTATTAATGTACATTAATGTAACTTTTATTATTAATGTACATTTTGATCAGTTAATTTGGGCAAAGAGCAGAGGGGTAATTGATGTCAAGTCCTGAAACTGGCTGACAAACCCCCCCCCCCCCCACTTCCTTGTTTGCTGATGTTGGTGACAACAAGGGTCTGTTTTGTATGAGGGCAAAATGGGTCATGCATTGGATGAACCCGAGTATTCCTTTAATTCTCTCTGCTTTAAAAAAAAATCAGCATTTTTCGGCACAGAGTTCCCAAATAATGAACTGAAGCGTATTTTAAAAATATGCACCGTGATTAGGCTCCCCTAACTAGCTGGATGGCTAATTTGACTGGTCCCTGGATTAACAGCTCACCAGGGAAAAGAGTTAAGTAACATGAAAGCTGAGCCAAGGAAGTTGCAGGGAAAAAAATAATTTAATGAAGAGCCAGCGTGCAAGGAGATGTCACCAGAATAAAAGCCATTTAATGAAGGGATAATCTCCACTTTATACCAGATGAAGCAGTAAATGGCTGCCGATGCTGAAAAGTCAACAGACTCAAATGGGATTTTTAAAAAGAGCTTTCCCCAAAAACTGTACATATATAACTGTGCAAATGGGTGGGTGATGGAGAGATGGCTGTGGCTACTCAACGGTCTATGAAGCACAGGTCACTATCAAGCAGCTGTGAGTCATAGGCACAAGGAAACAGGGTTTCCTGACATCCAGGGCTTTTTTGTAGCAGGAACTCCTTTGCATATTAGGCCACACACCCCTGATGTAGCCAATCCTCCAAGAGCTTACAGGGATCTTTGTACAGGGCCTACTGTAAGCTCCAGGAGGATTGGCTACATCAGGGGTGTGTGGCCTAATATGCAAAGGAATTCCTGCTACAAAACCCCCCCTGCTTACACCAATTCCTTGTAGGATTGGAATTATGTGCATTTGTGTCTATTGCATGTGGCATTCTCCTACCCAATCTATCAAGTCTTTCTGCGTACCCTGTTTAAAGGCTGTTTATCAGCTGCTCAAGGATTTGGAACTGGAAAGCCTGGACGAAAGCCTGTTCTGCCTTCCTAGAAAACAACAGGTGTGTGCGTTCAGAGTTATTGCTCACACCTAGATTTGGATCAGGGTCACAGTTTCTGATGATTTGATTGATTGATTGATGGTTGGATTTGATCCCCTGCTAGCGTAGCTTTCCAAAGCCCCTCAGGGAGGCTTACTGAACATTAAACAATGACACACCAATCCACCGACTTCGACACAGTTAGCAACTGGTGTTCTCATAGGATACAAAGATTAGGGAGTGGTTGTGGCTCAGTGGTAGAGCATCTGCTTGGAATGCAAAGGGTCTCAGATTCAGTCCCTGGCATTGCCAGGGGAAAGGACCAGGTGGAGCTGAAGTGAAAAATCTCTTGAGAGTCAGTTGGTGTAGTGGTTAAGTGCAGGGACTCTTATCTGGGAGAACCAGGTTTGATTTCCCACTCCTCCACTTGCAGCTGCTGGAATGGCCTTGTGTCAGCCATTGCATTGTCCTTGAAAGGCAGCTTCTGTGAGAGCTCTCTCAGCCCCACCTACCTCACAGGGTGCCTGTTGGGGGAGGGACGTAAAGGAGATTAAGAGTATAGGGTGGGATATAAATCCAATATCTTCTTCTTCTACCTGAGACCCCAGAGAGCCACTGCCAGTCTGAGCAGACAATACTGACTTTGATGGACCATGGCTCTGATTAGGTAGAAGGCAGCTTCCCCCTGAAAATGTCAATGGACAGAAGAAATTCCATCAACAGAGTGCAACTTCTTCACCTGTACCTTCTGATGCAGCTCAAAAGTGCCCCCTGTGCTGTTCCTTGGGGGTAGGAACAGCATGAGGAGGAGCTGGGAACCTGCCAGAGGAGGAGGGAATAGATGGAAATTACCCTCCTTGTGCCTGTTGAAATGATTGGCAGGATCCAACACCACCTCCCCATCATAAGTATCAAACATCCCAAATAAAGCCTCCAAAAAAAAAAAATCTGAGCAGACATGGAAGATCCTCCTCTGCCCTTCTCATTCCAGATGCATATTTCTCCTGAGATGCACTGCTTTTGCCAGTAGATGTCATTTCCTCTTGATCTAGAAATAAGGGACAGCTGTATCTCTTCCCACCTTGGTGTTGCCTCAACAGGATACACATTTAAGCCAGAGGAAAAGAGCACAAATGGGCATTGCCAGAGGACAAGAGCACAAAATGAACAACTGCCTGAACACATCCTTTCTATGTTGTGGCTCCTGTCTTATGGAATGGCATGCCCAAGCTCAGGAAGGCTCCCGTTGTCCTCAGTTTCTGCAAACTATACAAAACAGTTCCAGATGGGTAGCCATCTTGGTCTGAAGCAATAAAACAAAGTTAGAGTCCGATGGCACTTTAAAGAGCCAGAGTGTAAGCTTTCATGCACACACACACTTGTTTGCATCTGTGAAAACATTTTGTTCTGTTTTATGCTTACCTACCAATTTGCTGTTCAGCCTCTGCCCCACTGAGAAGAGGAGCTTGAGAGAGGCGTAAGGTGAGTGGGAAATCAATCTTCTTCCCCTTCCAATTCCTTCTTGGTTCTACAACCCAAATCCAATTTCATTGTTTCTTGAATGCCCCACCTGTTGATTGTATTGACTCAGTCTGTGTAATCCTTCTTGAGTCTGAGAAAGGCGGACTATCAAGCAATCAATAAATAATAAAACATAATTATTTTAACTTTTTTTTTTTTTTACAAATATGATGATAAAAAGTTGAAGACCAAGATCATCTTGGTTTGTGAGTCAGGATGAAAAATCCTCTCATAAGAACATAAGAGAAGCCGTGTTAGATCAGGCCAATGGCCCATCCAGTCCAACACTCTGTGTTACACAGTGGCCAAAAAAATCCCCAAGTGCCATCAGGAGGTTCACAAGTGGGGCTAGAAGCCCTTCCACTTTGCGCCCCCCCCTTCCCGCCAAGCACCAAGAATACAGAGCATCACTCCCCAGGCAGTTCCAATAATATGCTGTGGCTAATAGCCACTGATGGACCTCTGCTCCATATGTTTATCCAATCCCCTCTTGAAGCTGGCTATGCTTATAGCCGCCACCACCTCCTGTGGCAGTGAATTCCACATGTTAATCACCCTTTGGGTGAAGAAGTACTTCCTTTTATCCATTCTAACCCAACTGCTCAGCAATTTTATTGAATGCCCACGAGTTCTTGTATTGTGAGAAAGGAAGAAAAGTACTTCTTTCTCTACTTTCTCCATCCCACTCTCTTTCTCGTGTTCCTTCCCTGTCTTGCTTTCTCTCTCCTGCTCCATATATATTTACTTTAAACTTAACCTCAAATATGGAATTCTCTTGGAAAATGTAAAGAAGTGAAACCCTCTTGTGGTGCTTCTTTAATGTTCAGCAAGCTTTAAGCAAGCCCCACGCGATATGCCAAATTATGTGTGCTTAGTGGATGGTCTAAATAAACGCAAAAGAACTTGGAGCTGTGATCAGCAGTTTCATTTATGGAGAGTTTGGACTAATACTAAACTCCAGCATTAATAAGAAGGAAACGCACTCCTAGAGACTCATTGCACCAAATAAACCAGTTACGCAAAGTAAATGGCGTTCAGGCTATGGAAATCTTAAATGGGAACAGAATGCATAAAAGAGGAGTTTAATTAACAATTTATAATCTACTTATAATTTGTTTACCTGCTGGTCCATGGATATTATTGTGGGGGATATTAAAAATTGTCTACCTGAGTCCCCGAAGAAACCATATCAGTTAGAATAGACAACATTGACCAGCAGTCTGACTCTGCACAAGGCTGCTTCATGAGGAGGAGAAGACCGTAGATTTATACCCTGCCTTCTCTGTGAATCAGAGTCTCAGAGTGATTTATAATCTCCTTTATCTTATTCCCCTGCAACAACCCTGTGAGGTAGGTGGGGCTGAGAGAGCTCTCCCAGAAGCAGCCATTTCAAGGACAAACTCTGCAAGAACTATGGCTGACCCAAGGCCATTCCAGCAGGTGCAAGTGGAGGAGTTGGGAATCAAACCTGGTTCTCCCAGATAAGAGTCTGCTCACTTAACCACTACACCAAACTGTTTATAGCTATGGGAAAATGTACTGCATGATCATCATGTTGTGCTTTTTCCTACCTCTTCCCATCATGCAGGCAGGGGTAGAAGTGGATAAATGCCTACCATAAGGACATATTTTGGATTTCCATTAAAAAAAAAACATGTCCTTGGAAGAAAGAGGAGGGACTTAACACAAGGGGAGCCATTTTTGACAGCATGCAAATCGGTGTCACAGTAACGGAGACTTTTTCATTCTGTTTGGCTGGCCCATGACACACAGCCAGTAAACCTGCATTTGAGCATCACACCTGGACCCATCTTCCTGGGACCAGCAGCTCCCCGGGGCTTCCCTCCATTTTGCCTATTTACTCTGCTGCAAGAATGTCACGTCAGGCCTCTGTTTTGTGCTTTTAAGCCTTTTCTGTCAATGCTTCCCACCATCAGCTGGGGGGGAAAAAAAGAAGTTAATTATAGATGGCTTCTGAAAAGAAAATGTAATTTTTATTGGAAATGTAAAGATAAATAAATACAGCTGGAGGAGCAGTGCCATTAGAAGTGCCGAGAAGAGCCCCATGATGTTCTACTTAGAGTAAACATTCCTCTTTCTGCCTTTTAAGAATTCGAGCCTGCTGTACTCAAGGCAGCCTTCCTTTCATGTGGGACAAGAAAAGTTGGAAAGGGAATTTACTTAAAACTCAGAGCTGAAACCAAAGCTTACAGGAGATTAGAGGGAGAGGAGCTCCAGAAAGGCCTTGCTGTTTCTGTAATGCACAGTTCCTGACTTACGATTTCCATATCTCTTTTATGTAGCCCTCTAATTGGCACTCTTTAAATGATGCAAAAGCATTTTCTCGTCGTTGACACTCGGTAGGTCAAATATTTTGCAATCTCCCTCCTTTGGATGGAATCGTTCCCTTTATAGTGACCAGATTTCTGGAAGAAGCCTGGGGTTATCTCATCTATGGAATCCAGTTCCAAATGGCAGAAGTTTAGGTTTGGGGAGGGAGGAGGGTTGGATACTTTTAGAAGAGGAGAAGGCTGTATATAGGTATTCCTTTAAATGGCTATAAACTGGAGAGGAAAGGCCAGTTCATAGGACAGAGAAATGGATACAATGAACATATTTTTTTGTAATTTCTTTATTTAGGTATTTGGAAAATTTATATGCTGCCTCTCCAGAGATGCTTGAGGTAGTTTACAAAATAAAACATCATAAGAACAACAAAAACATCAAAATTAACAGCCATTGGTAGGTATGCCAGGTTCCAGGTGGGGTCTGGGAATCCCCCAGAATTACAGCTCATCTCCAGACTATAGAGATCAGTTCCATTGGAGAAAATGAATGCTTTGGAGGATGGAACCTATTGATGCCCCTGTCCCCCCTCCACCAGGCGCCATCCCTAAATCTCCAGGAGTTTCCCAACTTGCATCAAGCAACCCCACTCCCCACCCCCTCCAGTGGCCAAGGGGGGACATGGTAGCCCTAGCCACTGGAAACCCAGCCAAGATATAAAACCAGTGTAAAATGTTTAGCAGCCTAAACTAATTTGAAAAGAACACTCCCCAGGCTAGAAGCAGCCTGTAAACACAATATAGAACAAACAAACAAGCATCACCTCCCAGTTTAAAACTTTGGCCTGGAAAGGTGCCAGCAAGCTTCAAAGGGCAGGGCATTGCACAGATGAGGTGCCACCACTGAAAAGGCTATGTTTCCAATCACCATGCACCTTACCTGTGTGGCCAAGGGCACAGAGAGCAGACTGGTGGGCTAAAGAGTACAGGAGAAGGTGGTCCATCAAGGGAATCATGGACAGGCTCTGCCATGCCCCCAACTCTACAGCTAATACTTGATTTAAAATATGTGGCTATAGATCATTGGCACAGAATAAACTGCATACAGTCCCTGGCACCTGAACTTTAAATGCCAGCAGTGCTAGGTGTGTGGGTGGGGGGGCGGGGGGTTACTGCCTATAGCCTTGAGGAACTGCTGACAGTCACAGTCAGTAGTGATGGAATTGCAGGCTGATAGTCTGGTCCAGTATATTGAACCACTGGGACACAGGTTGGCAATGAACCTGGGCAGACTAAGCAACTCCAATGATGCATCTTTCTTTGAGCTTGCTACTGCTTTGTCCCTTCCCTAACAAGTACCTACTCAGATTTAAGCGCTGAGATCTGACAAAATAGGTTGAGAAGAAAGGAAACCCAATCCAATGCACTGTTTTGAAATCAAGCTGTGATGTCCTGCTCCAAGTTCTGTTGGATCTAAAAGCTTCAGTAAGGGGATGGTAATGAGCAGGGTGTTTTCAGTAGTGACAACTCAGTTATGAAATTCCACTCACAAGAAGGGGATTTTTTAGGATGGCATTTAAAAATTTTACTCTTGGCTTGATGCATTTGGGGGTTGCATTGGAATTTTCCTTGCACACATACACCTTTTTTTTTAAGCAATAGCCTCTTTAAGCTGCCTTTTTGGATGGTTGGAAAAGCAGAATATAAACTAGACAAACAGGCAGTCTTCCCATTTCTACCTTAGAATTGCTCTTTGTGACAGACAGAAGGCTTTTGTGCCCCTGAAGGGGGTAACAGACACCTAGCTAAGCCAATGGAGGTGCTGCTCCAGCATCCAATCACTTTTCAGAGGGGGCTGGAACGCTGGAGGGAAACAAGGGAGGAGAGTTCAGTTCTTCCTTGGGGAGAGAGCAAAAGAGCAGAGAGAGGGAAAGAGAGAGAGAGAAGGATAGCTCTGCTTGGAAGTGTGGCAGAGTGCTTTAGCTCTACTTCAGCAAAAGAATACAGTACCTGATTTTAGGCCTGTTGGTGGTGATGAGCAGACCTTGTACCATTTAGTCCACCTCTTCAGAAAGCGCAGGCTGGTCAGGTGTGGGTAGACTCCTGTGAATGTGAGAGGATCCAACCTAGCAAATAGTCCATAAAAGCCGGTTTGTGCCTGAAAGCATTGAAGAAAATTCAAACCACACTCTCTGAAACCATAACTAGCTTAAATTTATGTTCCTCAGCCAGGTTTCTCCTATGACTACCTGGGGACCTCTCCTGCTGCTCTGTTGTTTGAAACCAACCCGTAAATAAACAAATATGTGTCATTGATATACAAATCTTGCCTCGGTGATCCCTAAGTTCTACTTGTACACCACAAAACTTACCTCACGGCAGATAACAAATTCCTGTACACTTGCTACCTGAAGAACACCTGGTAACTGAGGGGAAGGTTTACGGTTTAAAACAAATCTGGTTCCCTCAAATCAAAGGAGGTTGTGTGAGTCCCCTCAGTTGGTAGGAAAAGCCTGTTGCATCATTCTATCACTGGAAGCTGCTGCAAGGATTGCAATTGGAATTCTGCTTTTCTGCATAGCAGGGGTGGCATTCCCCACCCCACCCCCCTTGCAAGGAGATCTGCAGGGTACAATCTGCCCAAGATGGAAGTGAAATGTCTTTTGCGCAAGACATGCAAGGGAAGGGGAGAAAAGAAAATGTGATTCACTGTGAACTAAACAGGGTCAGAAAAGGAAGTGTCACAAGACTGAGGAGGGTTCCATATATGACCAGCCTCTTTTGATACTGTTCTTTGACTGGATCCTGAGAAGAAGAATCTTCTCATCCTCCGCCCCCCCCCCCTTTTTAATGGAATTTGGAATCCCAAATCATGCCAGAAAAAAGAGATCATGAAGTCGGTCTGGCAATGGCCTTGATTTATTTATATCCAAATGGAGTTTCTCATGGAGGAAAAGAGAGAAAAAGAAGAAGAGGAGGGATTCTTTTGTCATCTCTCTCTCTCTCTCTCTTTAAAAAAAGTGTTTGCCTTCACGGCTTTGGAGTGCTCGCTAATTCCATCTGTCCACAACAGAGCCATCAAAACGGGGAGAAAAAAAGCATTTCCATATGTGCAAATTACCACGCAGGCTCTTAATCTGTGCTGTGCTTCTCTGAAGTAGATGGCGCGGACGGCTGCCAAACCCCACTAATGGCATTCAAATAAAAGACTTTATTGGTTTTAACTGCCACTTTTTTCCCAAAATAGATTTAAAACATATCTCCTCCCCTTCTTTTTTATCCTTTTTTCCCCCTGAACAAGTGTCCGTTTGCATTTCCACCTATCCTCACTTGCAAAATAGCTACCAAGGGCAGCTGCCTTGGCTACCAAATGCCTTTGCTACAAAATGGCTGCCAAGAGCAGCAGAGATCCCCAGAGGAGGGAACATAAGTCTAAAGGACAGTGGCAAAGGGTGGCCCAGCTTTCTTGCTACAGTCGTCCCCAGAAAATATATTTTCTCTGGACTAGGAACCAGAATGCCCACATTTTGATTTACTGCCACAGGAGGTGGTGGCAGCTACAAGCATAGACAGTTTTAAGAGGGATTGGATAAACACATGGAGCAGAGATCCATTATTGGCTATTAACCACAACATATTGATGGAGCTCTCTATCTGGGGCAGTGATGCTCTGTATTCTTGGTGCTTGAGTGGGGGGGCAATAGTGGGAGGGCTTCTAGTGTCCTGGCCCCACTGATGGACCTTTTGATGGCACCTGGGTGGGTTTTTTTGGCCACTGTGTGACACAGAGTGTTGGACTGGATGGACCACTGGCCTGATCCAACATGGCTTCTCTTATGTTCTTATGACTGACCATCACTGCTTGGAAATCAGGAGGGCCGGTATCCCTTTTCACCCAATGTCTTTCCCCAAACATTTCTTCTCTTGCTCTAACGTAGGGTTGCCAACCCCCAGTTGGGGTAGAGGATCCCCTGCTTTGGAAGGTTATCAGAAAGCAGGGGGCAGACTTTGAATGCCTGCTGGGCATTCCTCATACCCTATGGAGACTGGTCTCCATAAGGTGTAATAGAGAATCGATCTATGGGTATCCGGGGCTCAGGGAGGAGCTGTTTTTGCAGTAGAGGCACCATTTTCAGCATAGTATCTGGTGCCTCTCCTCAAAAAAGAAGAAAAGGTCTCAAAAAGATTGGACCAGGGGATCCAATTCTATGATCCCCCAAAGAAGGTGCCCCTTTCCTCCGTATGAAGGGAAGGTATGGTCCCTTTAAATGTAATGGCCAGAACTCCCTCCAGAGTTCAACCATGCTTGTCACAACTTTGCTCCTGGCTCCACCCCCAAAGTCCCCAGATATTTCCTGAATCCGACCTGGCAACCCTATCTAATCAAGCTGATAACAATATGCCTTGTGCGTTTGCAAGCATGCTTTGCATACAACAGCCCTCCCACTTTCTGACTAGGATAAAAGGACTCAGAGATCTCCATTTCTTCTCTACTTCTGTCTGATGAAGGAAGCGTTGACTCCCAAAAAGCTTATACCCAAAACTCTTGTTGGTCTTGAAGGTGCAACTGGAGACAAATCCAGCTGCTCTACTGCAAACCAACACCGCTTCCCTCTGAAACGATTTTGCACAGGATCAGCTGCCCTAAAATATGTTCTGGGACCCTATCACCTTGTTTCCTCAACCACTCACTTCTAAAATGCCAAATGCAAACCTTGCAAAGGGAACTCTTTCTTCAGAAACTTGAGGTGGTCACTAGACAGGATGATAGGGGATCTGTGAAGAGATGTCCCTACAGTATTTCAAAATGGAAGACCAGAGCAGGTGCCCCCCCTGCACTGATAATGTAACTGAGTCACATGAGGTGCCCAATTTGGAGCCCCCAGAATGCCAGCACCCCAGGCAATTGTCTATTTTGCCTAGTGGAAGGACTGGCCCTGGACCTGTGGAATGGGGAGAGGGGAACTGTCTCGTTCATGCCATTTTCCGTAATAACTCTTGTCTCCCAGGGTGGCTATATTCCTCCGGGATAAAAGCTATCAAATGGGCAGCTTGTACATTTGCCTTGAAGTGTGGGCAATTGTGATTCTGAAAACAGCATGGGGGAAAGATTAAAGAACCTCTCCTCTCGAACTGGAGGGCCAGCCTGAAACACGATCCCACCTCCAACCCCCATCTCATTGGTTGCAACTGTTAATTTAACCTAGACTGACAAATAGAGAAGCTGCCTTTGTTGATGCCTCTTTCCCAGGCCGGGCCAGCAGTTGGGCCTGTGTGAGCCCTGATTTCCCATCAAACAGCTGTTCCAAAGTGAAGCTGGATTCAGTCCCACAACTCCACCTTCCCCTCCAAATTAATGATCAGCAGGATTGCAGCAGTTAATACAGGGCTTTTAAGTGCATAGTCCTGGTTGAGACGTAAAGAGTTGCCAACAACCGCTTGGGAAATTCCTGGAGATTTGGGAGTGGTGCAGGGCCATAACCAGGATTTCTGGCTTGGTGGGGCCCACAGCAGCATTTTTTGTTGTGGTGGGGGGCAACCCAGTTTGACCCTAAGCATTTTCTCTGCTTCTCAAATAAAGCGGCAGCCTCCCCCTCACTTGTCTAACTCAGTAAACCTTCCAGGGGGATCCAGCTGCAAGTAGACTTCTCCCCCCACCCCGGTGTCAATCTGAAGCCCCTACAGTAAGAATGCTGCACTTGTTCAGAGCAGCGGCAAGTGGCAATGAGCAAAGGAGGCAGATTGGAGGCCCTCCAATGGAAGGGGGCTTGAATGGAGTGAGCTGGGCCCCCCTGGGCCCCCTGTAGCTACAGGCTTGGAGTGGTAGCTGAGAACAGCACTGTTTGTGGTGGGGATGTGATATCACTCAATTACTTGTGTTTCTCCGAGACTCTATGGTAAACCACAAAGTCTGCCTTCCAAAGCTGCCATTTCCTATAAGAGAACTGACCTAGGTAGCCTGGACATCAGTTGCAATTCCAGGAAAACTCCAGGCCCCATCTGGAAGGCAATCCTTGAGATATACATGCCACCCTCGGTCGTCTTTAAGCCAAAAGGTAGCATCTTTGGCTTACATTGGCTAAGTGGATGTAGTTCAGTTTCTTGTTCTCCCACATGGGGGAGGGGATCCACATGGCAAATTCTTATCCATCTGGTATATTCCAGTTACATTCTTCAGACAGCCTTCTCCTGTTGGTACCCTTTCCTAGGACTGCCTGTGTGGCATCCATTGTGCCAAGAGAGCTTATTCTGTGCTAGGTCCAGTTCTTTGGAACTGTTCACCAGAGTGGGTACAGAGGGCACCTTCACTTGCTGCATTTTAGAAGATGGTTTTATTCCAGAGGCCATATACTGTTGTTCTCTGAACTGGATAGTCCAGGCTAGCCAATCTCAACTGCTAAGCAGAGTCAGCCCTGAATTAGTACTTGGATGAGAGACCTCCCAAGAAGTCCGGGATCATGGCACACAGGCAGACAATGCAAACCACTTCTGGATGTCTCTTGCCTTGAAAACCCCACCAGGTGTTGCTGTAAGTCAGCTGTGACTCCAGGGCACTTCCAACTTGCAGACTGTTTGGGGCAGATTTGGCTGTGTGTGTGTGTTTTTTTTTAAACTTTGTAATTGTACTCTTTTTAAACTGCAGTTATTTATATCCTTTTAAGCCTTGTTGCTAGACACTTCTGCTGTTGTTGTTTCCCTCCCGTTTCCTTAGCTGCCTCAAGTCAGGAGAGATAAGGCAGGATATAAATATTTTAAATAAATTGATGTCCTTTTTTTTAGTGTCATGTGAAAAAAACAGTCTGTCCCTCCACCAAAGGCCACACCTGTTTATTTTATAATTTCGAGTAACAGGGCGCCATGTTGCATTTTGTTCTGTATTATTCCATGAATGCATTTTTTTTAAATACTCCCTTCACTTCATGATCTCCACCAGCTCAGGGCCAGAGCCAATCTTCTTCACTAGGTGGGGCTGCCATGGTTCCAGGCAGGGCTTCAAAGAAACGAGGGGAAATCTGTGATGGGAAATGTCTGTAACCCAGTTGCCACGCCCGGGTGTCTCTGCATATTTTACAGGGTGTGAACGGTTGGTGCCATAAATTTAAAAACTGAATAAGAAGGCTACCTCTCAACTCAGAAACATTTACCAAGAGCCTTCTCTGAACTGATAAGAATGTCCTTAAGTTAAACCTTTCCCATTAAACTCTCTTCAACGCTCTCTGTCAAAGTTGCTCAAGGGATTTCTTTTTTCTTCTTTTTTTGGATAATTTAAACATGAAAAGTGGGGTGATCTTTTAAAAGATCATTTTGTGTCTTGGGTGAGAAGGACTGAGTCCATGCAGGTTTTCTTAAAATATACATATATATGTATACTGTTTTCAGGGCGTGTTTGAGTCAGGGTACAAAATGGTGTGCCCTGATATTGAATTTTTAATCAGAAATCTCCCTAATCTCCAAACAAGCTTTTGTTCTTCCAAAAATAAAAATGTTCTTTTTTACCAATTCCAAAGGCTATTTTTTTTCACAATATTCTTAGGTTGGGCAAATAAGGGTAGCAGTCTGGGCAGTATGTTTACTAGTCTCCAAGTGGTGATCAGAGATCTCTCAGAATTACAACTGGTCTCCAGGTTACAGAGATCCATAGCGTTTTTGTTTTGTTTTTTTTGTAGCAGGAATTCCTTTGCATATTATTTATTTATTTTTATTTATTTAGTAGGCTTATATTCCACCTTTTCCCACAAATGGGCTCAAGGCGGATCACAACATATAAAAATAACAATAAAAACCTACATATCAAAGTTAAAACATCAAATTAAAATTAACAGTAAAAACAATAAATAAAATGCACCACCAGTGGACAGGGCACAGCATATCAATAACCAGTTGTAGGCCCACCTTAAATGATGGTAATAACAATAAGATAGCACTGTAATAAAGCATGATGTCACCATAAGGGAGGCCAAATGATGGAATAATAGGATGCCCGCTGCCTCAACCATAGGCCCGGCGAAACAGCTCCGTCTTGCAGGCCCTATGAAATGGCAGTAATTCAGGTATTAGGTCACAGATATTAGACATATTAGGCCCTGGTATAGCCAATCCGCCTGGAGCTTACAGTAGGCCCTGTACTAAGAGTCTTGTAAGCTCTTGGAGGATTGGCTAGATCAAGGGTGTGTGGCCTAATATGAAAAGGAGTTCCTGCTCCAAAAAAAGCCCTGCAGAGGTCACTTCCCCTGGAGAAAATGGCTGCTTTGGAAAGTGGACTCTATGGCATTATAACCCACTGAGGTCCCTCCCGTCCTTGAACCGTGCCATCTCAAAGCTCCACCACCCAAATCTCTAGGTATTTCCCAACATACAACTTTCCACCCTATTGGGTAGGCAGTGCACCCACCAGCCGCTCCCTGACAATAGCCCTGCTTCTTCTGAATGCCGATGGAAGATGTGTTTTTTATGGACACTATTAGATGTGCTAAAATGGCTCTGAGTAGCATCAATCCTCAGTAGCTGGTATGTAGCTGTCCTTTTTGACACCAGACCAGCTTAAATAGGTAAAGCAATTTCTAAAACATTATATACAATGTTGTGATAACGCTTTTTGTGTATCTGACTGTCTGTCTCTCCCTCTATACATGCACATACGTATACTGGAAGTAGTATTCAGCCAATCACCCTCTTATTGAAAGGAGGATCCTGATGGTTGCAGCAGTGACACAGACAATAAAAATCACAATCAAGTCTGTAAATGGGGAACATTAGCTTTATGGGCCAGGAGGTGGGAGAGAGCCAAGCTATGAGGGAACAAACAGCCCTCCTGAGGGGGGAAAAAAACAACACCCAGGATAACCCATGCTGAGAACACATCTAACTTAATGAAAGGACTTCTAATTACTAAATTGCTTGTAAAAGAATGGAGAGGAAGGGAGCAGGAATGGACACTGCTAATAAAGTGAGAGCTGGTCTCATTTTGTTGAGGGAAAAAACAATCCTTTCAACCACAACATTCTCTACAATAACCATTGGTCAACCGTTGTCTTGTTGGTTAAATATGGCCACTTCAGATGACCTCTTCTGCACAAGTGTGGTGCAACACAAGCTAAAAGAAATGCCAGCAAGAATTTCTCTACTAGATTTTTAACCTGATCCTTTCAGGGTAGTGTTCATGGGTCCCCTTCTGCTGTATCTGAAGAACTCCTCTGCAAGGTCAGCTAGGTTGAGTGATAATGACCAGGGGTAGTTTTGTAGGAAAAAAAGGTGGTGGAGGGATTGTTATGCAGCTGCACATACTATTCAATGGACAAAAAGGTGGAACTCTCCGAAGGAGGAGATGGAACTCTCATAAAGGTTCAGGAGCTGTGCTCCTGTGAGCTCCCATTGAATCTGAGGCCTGATAATGATTAACCTAAAGGCACCCTAGTTGGCTTCATGGCAAAGTGCAGATCTGAACCTAACTGTCTTTGGTTAGGGTTACCAAGTCCCCTGTGGCCTCCGGTATGCACACACGGTGTGATGACGTCACTCACAAGCGATGTTATCACGCCAGCAATGTCATGTGCCGGCCGCTCCAGGAGCTTCTGGGAAAACTCTATGGTTTTCTCATACACTCTAGCAATTTGAGAGGGAAATAGAGTTCCCCTCCCAAATTGCTAGAGCTTCCGGGAAGAACATGGTTTTCCCAAAAGCTCCCTGAGCAGCCAGCAACATCAGAAGGGGATCCCCCCACTGACCCAATGTGGGCCAGCGGGTTGGGGACCTCCAGAGTGGGAGAGCCCCCACCACACCTGGGAGCTTGGCAGCCCTATCTCTGGTCCACATCTGAGACACTTAACTTGTACCCTGTGGTGGTTTTGACTCAGTACACAACATGATAGTCAGTGTGGGGTAAAAATTATTAACACATGTGGACCAGGAACACTTAGGTTCAGCCCTTACTTCCTATCAGGGATTCTGTGGGGTGTCCTTAGCCAAATAATAATATACAACATAGTGTGGGTAGCAGCATTACTGCATGTTGACTTATTGGACAGTATACTACAGAAGGGTTAAAATTAGTAAGAGTCCAGTTGCACCTTAAAGGCTAGCAAAGGTTGTGGCAGGGTATGAGCTCACTTCTTCAAATAAGTGAATTTTATTAATTTTTACTGGACTCTTGCTCTTTCCTACCACTACAGGCAGACTAACATGACTACCAATCTTGATCCATCTACAAAAGAATAAGGGAGAGTCACTAACATCATATGTCTCCCCCATGTTCCCAATCCCAACCTGGTTTGGCTCAACCAGGGATTTTTTGTAGAAAAAGCCCAGCAGGAACTCATTTGCATATTAGGCCACATCCCCTGACATCACCAGAAGTGATGTCACCCATTCAGTAGGTTCCTTTCCACATATTGACACAAACAGTACAGTGCCATCAGCTTCATTTCACAGATGTGTGTTCTCATACACATCATACAGCCCAATGAGAGACCTTGTTTTGCCCCCAAAAAACATGACCAGAGGGAGAGAACCACGTGTGGTGCAGTAGGTAGTGGCAGGCCCAGCTTCTCCCTGGAGGGGGTGCTCATGGGTAGCTCCATGTCTCTCGCTCTCTTCGCAAGCCTGTTGGAGGCTGGAGGTAGCAAAGAGGATGGAGCACACAGTCTGGGAGCACATGGCTGCCTAGTACCTTCCCTCTGTCAGAGACCCTTTTTTGAGCTGGAGCCCTGGCCAAGCCAGCCAGAACTGTGTTCCTGCTCAAAAAAGCCCTGGGCTCAACCTAGCAACACTAGGTGGGAAAGACCTTTCAGATTTGAGACCTAGAGACCCACTGCCAGCCTGGACTAATCTAGGTGGTGGGAGTAGAAAGTGCCATCAAGTTCAGCTAACTTACGACGATCCTGTAGGGTTCTCAAGGCAAGAGAAGTTCAAAGTTCAGAATCAGCTTATTCCTTTCTATTTTTGTAGAGACAAGATTAAAAAACTGTAGAGTCACGAAATAATTTGATTGTTGTTATTAATCATTAAATTGATACATATTTCATTTCTACATCATAAATCCATTTTTTCAAAAAAACAAAAACCAGAGTTGAATGGCCACTGCTTGCCCCTTTATAGCAACCTGAGACTTCCTTGGTGATATTCCATTTAAGTACTAACCAGGGCCAACTCAAAGACAATCCTAGCCTGGGCCATCTAGGTCTAGACACATCAGTATTCTCACTACGCCAGTTTGGTGTAGTGGTTAAGTGCGCAGACTCTTATCTGGGAGAACCGGGTTTAATTCCCCACTCCTCCACTTGCATCTGCTAGAATGGCCTTGGGTCAGCCATAGGAGTTGTCCTTGAAAGGGCAGCTTCTGGGAGAGCTCCCTCAGCCCCACCGACCTCACAGGGTGACTGTTTTTGAGGGGGGAGGTAAAGGATATTGTGACCTCTCTGAGACCCTGAGATTCAGAGTATAGGGCGGGATATAAATCCAATATCATCATCATCTTCTTCTTCTTCTTCTTCTTCTTCTTCTTCTTCTTCTTCTTCTTCTTCTTCTTCTTCTTATTCTTCTTCTTCTTCTTCAATAAAGCTTCCCAGGGCTTTTTTTGAAGAAAAAGCCCAGCAGGAACTCATTTGCATATTAGGCCATACTCCCTGTCATCACCTGGTTTCACACAGGCTTTTTTGGTAGAAAAAGCCCAGCAGGGGACTCATTTGTATGTTAGGCCACACCCCTTGACACCAAGCCAGTCGGAACTGACACCAAGCCTGTTGGTACTGTGTTCCTGCTCAAAAAAAGCCCTGCAGCTTCCTATGTTCAAGAGAAGCTGAGCCTTTCCTTTCAACTGCAGACTGTAGTGCTTGAACCTGGGATCTTCTACATGGGAAACCTACATCCTATCTCCGAAGTATCACCCTTCTCTTGCTACTCAGTGGCACTATCTCATGCTTTGTATTTGATTCACCCAAATGGTTGGTCTTCCCTTTGGTGTGGTATGAAGCATCTCCTTCTGGCATGGTGTTCTGTGAGTACAATAGAGTCTCATATTATGTAGGAGGTTTCCCCTATGGCTAAATCTTTTAAATTATTGTCTTTCCAAATAGATGCACTGATTTAAATGTTAATATCACATTCTTGGGGAGGGGGAACCATAATTGAGGCCTCTGACTGTTTGTGTTCGAAAAGATGAAGCAGTTGAACACTGGGCAGTCTGGAGTCTGTCACTTTGGACTTCAGTACAAAAGAGAGAGAGAGAAGAAGAAGAAGAACAAAAATAAAATCAATTACTTGTAAACACTCTTGATAAGATTAATTTAATTTTTCCCCTTAAACAAAGAGCGCAAATTAAAAGAATCAGCTTATTCCTTCCTACTTCTGTAGTGACAAGATTAAAAATTAAATTTATACATATTTCATTTCTACATAATAAAGCCTTTTTTTTCAAAAAAAAGAGAAGGAAAAAAATACCACAGTTCGTCTAATTAAATCAAAGAAAATTGCCTGCAGCGTTGTACAGTATTACAATTAGACGTCTGCCAAAACCAGCCATTTGAATTCTTAAACACCACTCCAGTTTCGAGCACAAGATGTGGTTTTCATCATTTGGTGTGATATCATGGGAATGTCACTTTGCGTTCCTGTACTGTTACATCACCTGGGGTGACCTTGCCAGATTTGGTCTATAATCTGTTCAGTTTATTGAAACGCTGAGGAAAATAAATAAAGTCCTCCCCCCCCTCTCCTCCTGAGACACGTTGAAGTTTGTTTTACGCTTTGCAAACCCACACAGGAGGACTTGAGTCTGCAAAAAAAAGAGAAAGAGCGGGAAAGGATATGGTAACGATAATGCTATTTTCTGTGCCGAAGAAAGACATGACCAATCAGGGAGGTATAGTGGTTCAGAGAAGGGGACTCTAATCTGAAGAATCAGACTTGATGGCCACGCCTCTCCGTGAAGCCTGCTGGGTGACCTTGGGCCAGTCACAGTTCTCAGCCCCACCTACCTCACAAGGTGCCAGTTTGGTGTTGTGGTTAAGTGTGCGGACTCTTATCTGGGAGAACTGGGTTTAAGTCCCTGCTTCTCCACTTACAGCTGCTGGGATGGCCTTGGGTTAGCTGGAATGGCCTTGGGCTATCACAGGATTTGTCCTTGAAAGGGCAGCTGCTGTGAGAGCCCTCTGAGCCCCACTCACCTCACAGGGTATCTGTTATGGGGGGAGAAGATATAGGCAATTGTAAGCCGCTCTGAGTCTCTGTTTCAGAGAGAAGGGCAGAGTATAAATCTGCAGTGTTCTTCTCTTGTGAGGACAGAGAGAAGAAGAGAATGTGATTGTATACAGCTTTGAGACTCCTTAAGGTAGAGAAAAGCAGGGTCTAAAAACCTACTCCTACTCCTTCTCCTTCTTCCCTGACTGCTGAGGGGCAGCTGATATTTATAGAGCACGGATTGGGAATTAAGAACAGGAAACATTTGGTTAGGTTAGGGAGTGGGCATCAGGTTATTTAAGCTACACTGAAAGTGAGAAGGTCCAGCCTCACCTTTCTTCAAAGTGGCTCTGTAGTTAAAAAAAAGGCTTTCTAAAATTAGTACATGTTTCTTGCTGAATAGCGTTTGATAGCTGGATGCTTCTTCAACAAGTCTCCTTCAGTGTTGCTTGATAGATAGCTTTTAGGGTTGTTAACCAAACTGCAGCTTTCCCAAGGCTATAGAGAACAATTATTCTGGAGAAAATGCCTGTTTTGGATGCTGGACTCTACAGCATGGTACTATGCTAAGGTGCATCGCCTCTCCGAACCCTGCCCTCCCTATGCTCCATCCCCAAATCTCCAGGAACCTGCTAACCCAGAGTTGGTGACCATACTGGCTACAAACTTTCTAATATTTTCCCCCACAAAACAAGGGGGGGGGGATAACCAAAATGTATAAAGCAGAACGATGGAAATCCTCCTCATGCCACTGTGGCCACATAGGAGAAAGTAATTTAGAAAGAATTATGGGAGTAAGGTTTTAGTATGACAATTATAATTCAAGAAGCATTTTAAGGTAGATACTGAGCAGATATAATTTCGTACACCTCTGGCACCTCTTTTTCTACAAAATGGCCCCTGCACATAGGCATCATTTTAGTAACCCTTAGGCTGCATCCCATAAGACCAAGCCGGTGCTGCCACTAAAAAGGCACTGGGACCCACAAAGTTCCCATTAGCATTCCATTCCAGGAAAGCAGCAAAACTTCTCAAGACTCTGTTAAGTAGACCTGGGTAGGTCACACATCCGGGGCTGGCCCTAGACTCCCTGGCACCCCTAGGCAAGGCTAACTTCTGGCACCACCACCACCCTGCGCTCCAGGTAACACCAAGTTGTATGTCTCCAAAATGAATATTTTAATACCACGCACTAACCTCACTGCCGCCCTTAGCTGGGGCTGCTGCTCCCCAAAGCAGCGTTGCCAGTGCAAAGGTCTCTCTTCTCTGGCTTATCGAGGAAGTGAGGAGGAGGAGGGGGGCACCCAGCAGCATCTTGAGAGGAGAACCTGGGCGGGGGTGGAGTGAGAAAAGCCTCCCTGCCCTTAACCCTCGAGGTGTGTATGTGGGGAAAACTCCTCAGAAAAGTGGTGGCAAAGAAGGGGGCAATCCACCCAGGGCCCAAGAGTTTGGCTGGAGAGATGCGTCATGCTTGCTGGTGCTGCAGGAGCTACCGGAGGGGAGGCGCAGCTTTGCTTGTCCCTGAGGCTGGAGGCATGTTGCCAAATCCTTTTTTCCACAGGAACCAGGGCAGGGAAAGACAAATCTCTTAAGCTGTGGTCATGGCTGGGATAGGAGACTTCAGTTCAAAAGTTGTGGGGATCTTCCAGAAAGTTGCCAGCCACCCTCCCTCCCCTCCCCCCAGCTTCCAGACCATCAAGAGCCCAGCAGGTGTAGGCACTGCCCCAGAACCTCACAGTATTTCCCTAAATTGGGCATTATGAAATGATGCTGCAAAGTAGCTCAGATCAGGGGCAGGAAGATCCCAATGCATCACCTCCCCATTATAGTAACAGCTAGAAAGAACCATTCATAGCCCATTCAGCAGCAGAAGAAGGGGCCCAAAGTCAACCCCCCTCACCTTCCCCTGGGCATGCCAGGTGAGAGATGAACCACGGTGTGGCTTGCCCTTGCCAGGTCTTCCTCTGGGTGGCCTGCCCTCCAAGTTTGGACAGGGCCAGCCCTGCTGAGCTTTTCTATTGTGATTAGCTTGGGCTTCAGGACTGATTCAAGGGGCTCCATTCCTGGACCCAGCCACCAACCCAGCCCTGATGTTGCCCCCCCCCCCCCCACAATCTGCACAGCATTCTAGGAAGGGAGCCATCCTCAGAACTTGTCCTCTCTGGCCCTCTTGTCATCAGACTTCCTCTCACTCTCCCTATCCTGGCCAGCTGGCCAGCTTGGCTGTTACTCACCATCTCCACGATCATCAGGACCCCTAAGGGGGAGTGCAGGAAGTTGAGGTCCAGAGAGGTAGCGTGCCTCAAGCCTCCATGCACCTCAGTGGGGATGAGGGTGCTGACTTTGGCCAGCAAGTTGGCCATCCTCTGTATGGCTGGGCGCCCCCTCAGAAGAGAGAAGACCTGGGCGGGCAGGCCAAGGGACCGGCAGGTGCACAGCAGTGGGGCCCATGCAGGGTGGCAGGCATCATTGGGGTGCTTGGCTGCCAGGCACATCGGCCGAAGTGAAGAAGGCAGCAGAGGGCTGGGCCACGTGACGACACCAAAGCCCCCGGAGCTGAGAGGAGTGCAAGGGGAGCCTGGCCATTTCTACACAGCTGCCTTAACCCTTCTTCAGTTGGAAGAGGCAGAGCAGACAGTTCCCTCCCTCAGGGCCAGCCACTGCAGGGAGACACAGCTGCATCCACTGTGTTGAGGGGTGGGGAAGAGAGAGAGTCTGAGGGCAGCTCTGGCCAGAAGAAGAAGAAGAAGAAGATATTGGATTTATATCCCACCCTCCACTCTGAAGAGTCTAAGAGCGGCTCACAATCTCCTTTAGCTTCCTCCCCCACAACAGACACCCTGTGAGGTGGGTGGGGCTGGAGAGGGCTCTCACAGCAGCTGCCCTTTCAAGGACAACCTCTGCCAGAGCCATGGCTGACCCAAGGCCATCCCAGCAGGTGCAAGTGGAGGAGTGGGGAATCAAATCCGGTTCTCCCAGATAAGAGTCCACACACTTAACCACTACACCAAACTGGCTCTCCAGTTTGGAGAGTTTGGATGAGTCATGTGGGGGCACCCAATTTAGTGCTCCCAGAAGTCAGCACCCTAGGCAATCACCTAGATTTCCTAGTGGCAGAGCCAGCCCTGCACACATCTTAAAAAGTTCTCACCATCAGTATTTACACCTTTCTTATTATGGTTAGGGACATAAGGTTGGATCCTGTGGACTTTCCTCCTCAAGGTCCCTCGATTCCTCTCCTTATTACAACCTCTGTTGTGATTCCCCCCCCCCCAATACAGGTGCTGTGATCTTCAGAATAGCCTTTTTTGTTAGTTAAAAGTGACCCTCTCCTCCTTTTTTCATAAGCAAAAAAGGCTGCTAAGATCCAGCTCATAGACCAGTTAGTCCAAAACTGAATTGAGACTTCAGCCTGGAACTTCCATGCTGTTTACAGCCTCTGCCAGCTCCTTTATAGCTAATCCACCCATAAAACATCATTTCTTTGCTCTCTTCCGACCCCCTGTGCATTCCAGATGAGGCAGCATTGCTATTTTCACAGAGATGATCCTTCTGAGCTAAGACTGAATCCTTATTCCCTATCAAGATGCTTTCATTGCCTGAACTGTGCATGGTCAGGATAGGGTGGGGACTCTTAACTCTCTCCTGGAACAAAAATAATAATAATAATAATAATCAGTGACCGCTGGATTGTGGCACTTCAGTTGGATCAGACATATTGTGGAAAGTAGTCAAGTTCTCTGTCTCTCACACACACATCATAGCCACGTACCGACTCCTGATCATGAGGGGGGTTTTGCAATCCACTTAGTACAAACACATATGTTCCCAAAGCCTTTTACTAGATAAGAGACAGATGTTCTCATCTTCCCACTATCCCCAGTGCAATCAAAAATTTGCAAGAAGAAATGGAACAAATTCAGGTAAGGGAGCATGTCGGGGAAAAAATGAATTTAAGGTATTCCAGAAAGAGAGGCATAGCCTGGCTATCTGAAACTCCAGTCAATTGTGCAACTGTTTTTTTTTTTTTTTTTTTTTAAGGCAGCGTCAGATGAAGGCTTTTCTGCCATGTCCCCTGCTGCTACCGACTCACGCGGGATTGCTTCCACACAGATGCCTGGGGGATTCTCTGCTCAGGTTTCCAAAGCAAACAGAATGCTCTTTATGGAACAGATATAGTCAGTTTCTGCTCTGTAAAACATGACCTGGTGAATAGAAACATTTGCTAGCCATAGCCAAAGTTGAGCCCTTCTTCTTTAAATCCAAGTGTTCTCTACATTTAAGGGGGCAGTCGCTCACGTACTAAAGGTGGACAAAAACTACTGCAGATCAACAAGACTACCCTCCAAAAAATTAGACCCATTCATCTTTGCTACTGACATGTGGCTTTGAAAAGCAGCTTCTATGTGCTTTCCTATACAAAAGCTGAGAACTGGGAGGGAGGGGTCAGAGTTGGGTTTCCATCTACTTTGATCTGATCATAACTCACTAAGGAACAGTGACAGATTCTGAGAGATCCAGAGATCCACCTGGCACATGGAGCTGTAGAAGGGGAGTCAAACATGTGGCCCAGGGGCCGGATAAGGCCCCCGGGGGGCTCCTATTGGGCCCCCGAGTAACTGGCTCTTGTCTGCTTCCTTCTTCCTCTCTCTTGCTTCCTTCTGCATCTCAGCTTGCTTTGCAACGCTTGCTCAATCGCACAGGAGCTACAGAGCAAAACCTCAATTTCCCCCATTTGTTGAGGCTCCTTCCCCTCCTGATCCCCTGGGCAAAGAGGGAAACAGCCAGAGCTTCTTTTGCCCAGTTCCCTGGATCCCATGGGAGAAATACAAATAAAGCACCTTTAAGACCAACAAGTGTTAATGTTTTAATCATGTTTTATTTTAAGTTTTATTTTTTAAACAAAAATCTTTAGTCGTGTTTGCCTGTGTCCTTTAAAAAGTTTATATCTCTGCTACCTAATCTTAAATAGGTACACACATGGCCTGGCCCAACAAGGTCTCATTCAGGTCAGATCCGGCCCTCATAACAAATAAGTTCGACACCACTGCTGTAGATCAGGTTGACAATTAATCAAGGTGCATTTTGACATTAAACCACTTGACACAATAACCTTCTTACCGATGTTAGCAGGTCCATCTAGAAACATTCTTCTCTTACACATCTCAGTACTGGGCATCCTCTATTTGATGCAGAGACTTCCCTTGCTTTTTTTATTTTGAAAAGTTCCTCTGATTTGAGAACTCCTTTGACCTGCTAGCCAGGCAACTTCCCTCTTAACATTGCCATCCTTAGCAGAGTTATTAAAATAAAGGAGAACTTATATAATGGGGACTTTCCAATACATTCATTTTTAAATTATTCTTCATTATATTAGAAATTAGCCACCCTGAGCCTGCTTTGGCAGGGAGGGCAGGATATAAATCAAATAAAATAAATTAAGGGTGAGGGAGAACTTATCTGTCAGTTAACAAGAAAAGAGAATGGAGACCCTAGAACAGATTAGGGTTGTCAGCCTCCAGGTGAGGCCTGGAGATCTCCCACTTTTACAGCTGATCTGGCAGAGATCAGCTCCCCTGGAGAAAATGGCTGCTTTGAAGGGTGGACTCTATGGCATTGTTTCATGATGAGGCCCCTCCTCTCCCCAAACCCTGCCCTCCTCCAGATCCACCCCCAAAGTCTCCAGGTATTTTCCAACACAGACCTGGCAACCCTAGAACAGATTGTTGTCCACTGAGTACTCAAAGGAACATTTGGCCTTTAGGAAGACAGGCAGCAGCTGTGCTTCTCACTACAGCTCTTACTGGCTGTTTCGTCTTTCATGACCTTAAGATCTGCCTCAATTGATTCATCAGCCACTAGGTAGCACCTGTTCTTTGGGGTCAGCCTCCCAAGTAGTACAGAAGGTCATCTTTCTTCCTGGGTTTAGAAAACCAGGGATTTTGATGGTGTTCATGCATAGGAATTCAACTTCATCCAGTATGGCTTCTTGGCTTTTCTGATGCTTTCTTTCTAGGTGTGAAGTCTGCTTTAAATTGTGCCACATTTTAGGTTTACCGTTCATATGGATATGTTTTTATGTAAGTCCCCTTGACCTCGTTATGAGGAGGAAAGGTGGGAGATGAATATTTTAGTAAAGAAAGGAACCCATCCATCTGTTCAAGGGCTAAATAAATTCAAGGGAATATTTGAATTCAGTATTATAGAAATACTTGCTTTTACCTGAGCATTCTGGACAACTTACTTTCCATACAGTGCAGAGGAAGCAGGAAGCCATAGTCCATTCTCACTTCCTGTGCTCATGCATCTGTTCTATTGATGAATTACACAAATTTAAGGTTGACACTGAAGAAATTGAAATTGCTCAAGATTTTTTTATCCCTTGGTTCTATCATCAACCAAAAGGGAGACTGTACCCATGAAATCAGGAGACTAATACTGCGAAGGGCAGCCATGAAGGAGCTAGAAAAGATCCTGAAGTGTAAAGATTTCTTGCTAGCAACCAAGATTAAGTTAACAAATTCCCTAGTACTATGTATGGGTGGGAAAGTTGTACAGTGAAGAAAGCTGATAGGAAGAAAGTGGATTCCTTTGAAATCTGGTGTTGGAGGAGAGTTTCATGGATATCATGGACTTCCAAAAAGACTAGGGTTGCCAAGTCCAATTCAAGAAATATCTGGGTACTTTGGGGGTGGAATTGGGAGACTTTGGAGGTGGAGCCACGAGCAAGAGTGTGACAAGCATAATTGAACTCCACAGGGCGTTCTGGCCATCACATTTAAAGGGACCACACACCTTTTAAATGTCTTCCTTCAATAGGAAGTAATGAAGGATAGGGGCACCTTCTTCTGGGGCTCATAGACTGGCACCCCCTTGTCCAATCTTTTTGAAACTTGGGGAGTATTTTGTGAAGAGGCACTGGATTCTATGCTGGAAATTTGGTGCTTGTACTTCAAAAGACAGCCCCCCCCCCAAGAGCCCCAGATACTGGTGGATCAATTCTCCAGTATTTCCTATGGGAATAAGTCTCCATAGGTAATAATAGAGTTCCCAGCAGACATTTCCCTTCTTTTCCCCCTGCTTTCTGATGACCCTGAAGGAGAGGAGGGCCTCCAAACTGGGGGATCCTCTGTCTCCACCTGGGGATTGGCAACCCTAAAAAAGACAAATATGAGCTTTAGACCAGATCAAGCCTGAGCCCTCCCCTATAAGCTAAAATGACTAAACTGATGCCATTGTGCTTTGGTCACATTATGAGAAGGCAAGAGTCAGTGGAAAAGAAAATAATGCTAGGAAGATTTGAAGGGAGCAGGAAACCAGGAAGACCCAGAAGAAGATGAACGGACTCAATCAAGGAAGCCATGGCCCTCAGTTTGCAAGATGATAAAAGGAAGTACTTCTTCACCCAAAGGGTGATTAACATGTGGAATTCACTGCCACAGGAGGTGGCAGTGGCTACAAGCATAGACAGCTTCAAGAGGGGATTGGATAAGCATATGGAGCAGAGGTCCATTAGTGGCTACTAGCCACAGCCTATTGTTGGAACTCTCTGCCTGGGGCAGTGATGCTCTGTATTCTTGGTGCTTGTGGTAGGGACACAGTAGGAGGGCTTCTAGCCCCACTGGTGGACCTCCTGATGGCACTTGGGGGTTTTTTTGCCACTGTGTGACACAGAGTGTTCGACTGGATGGGCCATTGGCCTGATCCAACCTGGCTTCTCTTATGTTCTCTTATGTTAGAATCTTACTGTTAATGATGGGACATTTTGTAGCACATTAAGTCGTAGGTTTGCCATAGGTTGAAAATGACTTGATGGCACTTAACACACACAGGCAGTCCTTCAGGTATTCTGATCCCAAGCCATATAGGGCTTTAAAGGTCAACATCAGCACCTTGAATTAAGTGTGAAGCAAACTGGGAGCCAGTGTAGGTGGGCCAAGACTGGAATAATATGGTCCCTTCAGTCCACTCCAGTCAACATCCTAGGTGCAGCATTCTTCACGGACTGAAGTTTCTGAATACGTTGCAAGAGCAGCCCCGCATAGAACATATTGAACCAATCTAATCTAGATATAACCAAGGCATGTAGCAGAGTGGTCGGAGCTTTTCTGCTAAGGAAATGCCACAACTGGCTAACCAGTCAAAACTGGTAAAATGCACTCATAGCCAGTGTTCCCTCTAAGCTAAATTCGTGTGAGCTAGCTCATGTATTTTTAGCTTCCAGCTCACACACTTTTGTCTTGGCCCAAGAAGGATGACCCCAGAGCACAATAATTTACTCAGTAGCTCACAATTTTAATGCCAGTAGCTCACAAAGTAGAATTTTTGCTTAGAAAACTCTGCAGTTTAGAGGGAACATTGCTCATAGCCACAACTGTCGCATCTTTATCCAGTAGTAAGCCTGTGTTTGGAATTTTGATGCTCTCCTAAACTATAGACCTGTTCCTTCAACAAGAGGGCAAGTCCATCCAAAATGAGGGACTCCATAAATCCCAGGTCAGACCTTCTGCTCACCAATAGCACTTCCATCTTGTTGGGATTACAGTTCTTTGAGGCCAACCAACAACAACAGAAAATGGCATGATGAGCATTCACAGGTCACAACTAACCAGTCACAACTAATCAAGCCATGGGTTATTATATATGAATGCAGTCCTTATCTTCACATCTATGAAGGACATGCTGATTCTTTCATGATAAGGGAGTTCTTTAATACACACAAAAAAGAGCTGTGATAGCATGATTTTCCGCAACAGATCGAATGCACAATGAACGCATTTTCTACAGAGAACTGGTGTGGCAGGAAAACGACATCTGAATCTGCTATCTGTTGGGATTGTTGCTTATCTATTCTCAGAATTCAGTGCTTGGTAAGGTGAAGATGTCATTTTTAAACCTGCAGTTTCGTTCAGGTAGAATTAACACACATCTCAAATGGCTTCCATAATTCATGTCTCTGTCTTCTTGACTGAGACATGTAACAGATGCTGCTCAAGACACTGTAATGAACAAAGATGTGTATGTATATTTTTATTCCTCTTATCCAGCACCCTCAGATTTTCCAGCCAGCTTTAAATAAGGCGATACCAAAACTATCGTCATGCAAAAGTCACATTGCAAAACATCTCATGCTCAGTGCTTTATTGTTAAAGATTGCCATGAATGGGTAGCTCTTTATTAGACATTGACAGGAGGGAAAAAAAGAATCCTGGGAATCAGAAACAGTTAATGTCAGAGCCCAAATGGAGAATATGAACCGGGAGAGTCAGTTTGCATCTTCAGATAGGATACTATGCAAAGTTTGTTAATCTGATTTTATTTAAAACACGTATCTCCCACATATCCAAGATTATGAACGACATAACATAAAACACTAAAAATATCATTTTAAATAAAACAATTAAAATAACTCTATAGCAAGCTAAAACAATAATGTGTGCCTCCACGGGCGCACATTCAGCCGGTGCTGTGCAGACTGCACTGGCTGCCGACAGCATTTTGGATCCATTTCAAGGTGTTGGTTCTAACCATTAAGACCTGAGCGGCTAAGGACCAACATATCTATGGGACCATCTCTCCCCTTATGTACTCTGAAGGGCTTGCCTTTGACTGGTCAACATCTGCTGGATATCCTCGGTCCAAAGACATCCACTTAGCCTCAACTAGGGCCAGGGTCTTTTCAACCCTGGCCCCAACCGTGTGGAACAAGCTCCCAGTAGAGATCAGAGCCCTGTGGAATCTTTTACAATTCTGCAGGGCCTGTGAAATGAAGCTATTCTGCCAGGCTTTTAGTTGAGGCTGTGGACATCCAAATACCACCCTGACCACTCCTGCTTAAACAGCCTGCCAAACCAATTTGTGTTATTGGCAGGGAAGTTAGACATCATATGGACCCATTGTATTAGACCTAGGGCTGCCAGGTCTGTGTTGGTAAATACCTGGAGAATTTGGGGGTGGATCTGGGAGAGGAAGTGGTTTGTTGAGGGGAGGGGCCTCAGCATGGTACAATGCCATAGAGTCTACCCTTCAAAGCAGCCATTTTCTCCAGCTGGAGATCAGGTGTGAAACTGATCTCCAGGACCCACTGGAGGCTGGCAATCCTAATTGGCAGAGCCGGCGCAAGGGAGTCAGCAAACTATGTGACGGCCTAGGGCGCCGGCTCCCACAAGTGCGCCTTCCTCCCTCTGGTACGATCAGCTGCGCCCCTTGACCCCTCTGATCCCACCTCCCCCTCAGTTGCCTTTGTTCAGTAGGATTGTTTGTTCAGTAGGATTGTTCAGTAGGATCTTACCGGGGAGGGATGGTGGCTCAGTGGTAGAGCATCTGCTTGGGAAGCAGAAGGTCCCAGGTTCAATCCCTGGCATCTCCAAAAAAAAGGTCCAGGCAAATAGGTGTGAAAATTCTCAGCTTGAGACCCTGGAGAGCCGCAGCCAGTCTGAGAAGACAATACTGACTTTGATGGACCAAGGGTCTGATTCAGTATAAGGCGGCTTCATATGTTCCCACCACCCCCGCCGACCCACCGCCACTTCAGTAGGATCTTCCTGCAGCCCCGCCACACTCCGCTCCGCCCCCCCCCCCCCCGGGCCTAGGCTGGTCCTTACCAGCTTCAATGTGGCTGCGCACAGCTTCTAAGCCTTTGAAGGGCCCATGATAGGAGAGTTCACTCCCCCTCACTTCCAGTTTCAGGAAGGAGGGGGAGCAAACTCTTCTCCCTTGCACCCTTCAAAGGCTTTTGCAGCCACATTGAAGCTGGTAAGGACCAACCTCAGTGGAGGCAACAGCGGCGGTGGGGAGTGCAGCCTGGCTTGCAGCGCCATGATAGAGGGAGGGCGGGGGGGGGGTAAGGATCAACTGGGGGAGTGGGCGACGGAGCGTGGCAAAGGATCGGGGGGCGGGGAAGGTGAGTGCACTCAGAGCCAGTGGCTCTAAGTGTGCCCACTGTCTTCCTGCTCTTGCCGAGGCTTTGCAAGCCTCGGCAAGGTGTGTGTGGGGGGTGCCCGGCTCTCTCTTGCTTCAAAGCGGGAGAGGGTCGAGAATAGGGGTGCCTGCATGTGCCACCCACAGTCTGATGATGTCATCATGATGTTGTCGGGCTGTACACGTAGAGCACACACAAAAGTTTGTAAAAAACAAAGATGTGTATGTATATTGTTATACATATATATTTGTAAAAAAGAAAAGAGGGGGCGGGTGGCAAATTTCGGCCTGGGGCGCTGGAAACCTCAGCACCAGGCCTGCTAATTGGACCTTTATCTTCCTATATTTTTAAACTGAAGATCCAGAATCTGATCTTGGAACAATGCCATCTTATTATTGTTTTATGATTTTACTGTATTGCGGTTTTAAAATTGATTTACTGCTAGAACCCTAATGAAGTAACCCACCCTGAGCCTGCTTGCAGGAAGAGCACGATAGAAATCAATCAATCAAACAAACGAAACAAATACTCAGAATTTTTAAAACAGCAATCAGTAAAAACATGGCCTTTAGATTCAAATTACATCTGGAGATTATCTGGAGAGAATTGTTACACTGCCATGTCAAATATAGTATGCGTATAGCACTTAATGTTATTGTATTGGCAAAAACTCTATGGTAGATGTGTGATGATGTCACTTCTTGGTCATGCTGGAAGTGATGTAGTCACTTTCCTGCAACATTGGCAAAGCCTCCCTCCTGCTCCCTCCCATCCTCCACTAGTTACCTGGCAACTCTAGGCGAAACCTAGGTACACCCTATAGATAGATCCAGGTGGGCAGCCGTGTTGGTCTGAAGAAGCAGAACAAAGCAAAAGTCAAGTGCACCTTTAAGACCAACAAAGTTTTATTCAGAATGTAAGATTTCATGTGCTAGAAGCACACTTCATCAGACAATATTATGGAATGGCAAGCAGTCCTAAATAGATAAGAGTTCCAGTCCATGCGGCTTACCATTATCTTACCACACCAGGGCAGGATCCTGTCCTGAAACCCAAAAGTGATGTCACCTCACCAATGTGACATTGATGCAGCACTCTATGATTTGGGCAAAGCTGTGGTGATGTCACTTCCAGTAGTTGCCATTTCTCCCTGTGCCCTCCCTCCTTTGTTTGCAAGCCATTGGCTGACGATTGTAAAATTGTAGGAACTAAAGTCAATAATTAACCAAAAAGAGAGAGTGGTTCACCCCCTCTCCCAACCCCCTCTCACACATCTTGTTTTAATAAATAGCTAATAGCATCTGTACGTCTGTTGGGAGAAGCGGCCAGGTGGCTTCCATGCATAATGTATGCATGGTGGTAGGGCCAGGGTATTTGGTATCAACATGTAGGGCAGCTTGTCTGTGATAAGGTCGCTTGCAAGCACATTCCATACTAGCCGGTGATCCTTCTTTGCATCAGCCACCTCTTGGGCCATGCCCACACTGTGTTACACACAGAGGACCAAACCAAAGCCACTGCAGAGTCAACTTTGACCTCGTCCATCTGTGGATGAATCAGATGACAAAATATATATAGAATCTCCTTCTGTTGTTGTATGCCTTCAGAGACAAGACCTGAGACAAATTCCTGTCAATTCAGAAGGCTGTACACTTTCAGACTGCTGGCTACACTAGCACACAATCACTTCAGCATATTAGGCCTTCGTTCTGGGGCCTTATGGTGACTTGCCAATTAAATCTCACATCAGATATTAAATGGCAATGTTGACCTATAAAACAATACATCATCATATAAGGCTTGTCTGTATTAGAGCCCTTCCAGTTAATTACCTCCCTAGTTGCACCCTGAGGTCCTGTTCTGTCAGATCCCGAGTTAACCCATTTTTGAACAGAAAACCTTTGCAGATCATGCAGTCTGCTGCTGTTTGCTGGGATGATTTGACACGGACTGCTCGCTAACAGAACTGCAGGCTTCTCCAAGGGGAGGAGGGGGGGAGATTTAGGCATGAATCTGTAGGATGATGGGGGGGGGGATCCCCCACACTATCAATTGAATGTACATCCCAGGAGAAAGAACAGTGGAGAAAAGATTTCCAAAAGCAGTATTCTTCAGTTTAATTTTTTAAATCCTAGTCGACTCTGTGTAATTTGATCTATTTTATATCCAGCTTCCCTTTGTCTTCCATGGCCATAGTAAAACCTAGGTTATCAACAATCTAGGTGCAATAGAAAGACTTAAAAAAAAAAAAGCAGAGAAATTATGTTCTAAACATTATAATCGGAGTTGGATTTATTGGAGAAACATGAACAGAGGAAGGCAAAATATCAATCAGGGAAGAGCCTATCGATTAATTTACCAGTTCTTTTTAAAATTGGGATAACATAGGCAGCTAAGAGCAAAAGAAAGTTCAAATAATGTAGAGCGACCAGATAAAATAGCAGTACTTATGGGAAAGGAGCATGAATGTGAATTTGAATACAAACCAAATCCCCAGTTTTCCCCACCCCTACTAAGGTTGCCAAGTAAGTTTCTGCTGGTTTAACCATAGAGTTTTTGGCCAGATGCTAGAGGACTGGTGGCAAAGTGATGGTATCGCTTCCAACTACAGCAGAAGAGCAGGGCTTTTGCTGTAGCAGGAACTCTTTGCATATTAGGCTGCACCTCCCTGATGTATAGGGTTGCCAAGTCCAATTAAAGAAAAATCTGGGGACTTTGGGGGTGGAGCCTGGAGACTTTGGGGGTGCAGCCAGGAGACATTGGGGGTGAAGCCAGGAACAAGGATGTGACAAGCATAATTGAACTCCAAGGGAGTTCTGGCCATCACATTTAAAGGGACAGCACACCTTTTTAAATGCCTTTCTTCCATAGGAAATAATTAAGGATAGGGGCACCATCTTTTGGGGCTCATAGAATTGGACCCTCTGGTCCAATCATTTTGAAACTTGGGGGGTATTTTGGGGAGAGGCACTAGATGCTATACTAAAAATGTGGTGCCTCTACCTTAAAACATAGCCCCCCCAGAGCCCCCAATACCCACGGATCAATTCCCTATTATTCCCTATGGGAATCATTCTCCATAGGGAATAATAGAGTGCCCAGTAGACATTTCCTTCCCCCCCATGCTTTCTAAATCCCCTGCCCCCTCCCTCTTTCACACACACAAATACTTACTAGATCTTCTTCCTGCAGAACTTTGCTTGCTGTGAAAATGAAAGCAAAAGAAAGGGAGGGGCCATTCTCCATGGAAACTGTTACTGACCCTTTCCAATGAAGCCCTTCCTGTTTCCTGTTTCCTGCCCAGCCTTAAAGGGGCACACATTTTACAAACGGATCAGGAGTTCTACAACAACATGATGCCTACACGTATGTTATCCCCCCCTCCACCCCCGCTTCTGGATTTTTGGAGAGCGGGGGATGAGGCTGCAAATTCGGGCATCCCCCGCCAGGGTGGGGGGGTTGGGAAACCTACTGATGTAGCCAATACTCCAAGAGCTTACAGTAGGCCCTGTAAGAAGAACCCTGTAAACTCTTGGAGGATTGGCTACATCAGGCGGGTGTGACCTAATATGCAAAGGAGTTCCTGCTAAAAAAAAAAAAGCTCAGACCAGAAGTGACAACAGCACATCACCAGTGATGGCTTTACATTGCCAGCAAGGCCCCTTTCAGTGATACATCTCCCATTTGTTTCTAGCCCCTCCCAGGCAACCCTAAACTTTATCCTGGGTGATTTTAAACCAGATACAGACTTTCAATATAATCTGCTGTCACAACTCAGGGGGTATTACCAATTGCTGCCACCACTCTGAGTTAAGGGTTCCCATTGAGAAGGCCCAGAGTTCCCTCCAAAGCCCTTCAGGCCTCTTGTAGCTTAGGCCAAATAATAGGCGTGAGGACCAGGCAGAGTGAACAACAACAAAAAGGTTTATTTTAAAGTCAGTGCAATATAAACAACCAAGGTGCAGAAAACAGTAAAAGGGTGAAGGGAAAATAAAAGTCCTAATGCATCTGAATTTACAGTCCCTAAACTACTAACCAGCACTCACCCCTTGCCTTGGATGAGGGAGCTTTCCCCTGCTCAAGCTCTTCAGGCACAGCCTACCTCCAGCTCAGCCTTCCAGGGAAAGAACACCCACTTCCTGGGCTTGGCCTTTATATTCTCTCCCCAGGCCCCATCCCTCTCTGGGCCTGTTTCCCTCCAAACCCCTTGCTACCCAATCAGAGGGGCAGAGGGGATCCTGGAAGATGTAGGCTTTTTCCAGTAACTCCTAAGCAGGCTTCCCTGGGGCCTGCAAGCCTCACTAGGCCCAGGATCATGACACCTGCCTCACAGGGTTGTTATGCAGATCAAAGGGGGAGAGGAGAATGATGTTAGCTGCTTTGGTTCCCTCCAAACACATTGTGGAGAAAGACTTCCCTTTTCCTATGTAGAGGCTGCAGGGAGGGGGAAGGTGATGGAGAGCTGGTCAAAGGGGCAGATAAAGAGGAGATAGGGTTGCCAACTCCAGGTTAGGAAATATCTGAAGATTTAAGGGGTGGAGCCTGGAGAGGGTGGGGTTTGAGAAGGGATAGGATCTCAAACAGGTACAATGCCATACACTCCACCCTCTAAATTAGCCCTTTTTTCTCCTGGGGAACCACTGTTGCTGATCTCCAGGTGAGGGCTAGAGATCACTCAGAATTGCAATTGTTCTTCAGATGGCAGAGATCTTTGAGGTGAGGGTGGGGGAGTGAATGCCTTCACTTGGGTGGTTTGGAAGACAGAAAGGGTGCGGGGTGGGGTGGTACTTGCCCAGAACCTGTTTCTAGAACCCATTGCATTTTTCTTCACAACAGGACTTATTCCTAGTTATATTATAAATCACATATATATGACTATGAGGCAGAAAAGGAAAGGTCCCCTGTGCAAGCACCAGTTGTTTCCGACTCTGGGGTGACGTTGCTCTCACATTTTCACGGCAGACTTTTTAACGGGATGGTTTGCCATTGCCTTCCCCAGTCATCTATACCCCCCCACCCCCAGCAAGCTGGGTACTCATTTTACCGACCTTGGAAGTATGGAAGGCTGAGTCAACCTTGAGCCAGCTACCTGAAAACCCAGCTTCTGCCAGGGATCGAACTCAGGTTATGAGCAGAGCTTAGGACTGCAGTACTACAGCTTTAACACTCTGCACCATGGGGCTCTTTATGAGGCAGAAGATGGCATTAATTTAAAGAACAAAACTGGGCCAAAACAAAATTGTGACATGGATTCCATCAAATGAGCAGGAGAAAAAAATATATAAGGAATGCTCAGAAAGGTTATACATTTCCCAATACTGAAGCTTGGGTTAGATAGCTAGATGCAGAATTTAAGAAACAGTTCAAGATAAATTTCATGATGTTTCAGTTGCAATAATGAGGTCTCTTAATATTTTAATAATATTTCTCTCTCTCCCTCCCTTCTTCTTTCCTCCTGAATCTCTCTGACATTTTTTATAGACCTGTGTAATTATCTATACTGAAGGCAATTTCAATAATATCTTCCTAGGAGGAGAAGTTGTTGGGTTATAACAAGAGAACAATGTTAGCTGTGTTAAACTCCCAGCAGTTATGAGAAATTCAGTACCACCCCACCCCAAATATGCTTGTTGTCTCCAACTTACTTTCTTGTTGATTGCCACATTTTGTTTTAGGTAACATAAATGGTGTAAAATGAACTTTTTAAAACATTTAGGATGGAAGCACGAAGACCAGAAAAAGAAGACTGTGATAATCAATGTAATAAGAGATCAAGGATTTCACTATGAACAGAGCTGAGAGGCAGAGAGTCTTGGGATATAGATCATTTATTTTTGTCCAGGGTGGGAGTTAGAAAAGTTTTTGATTTAGCCCTGATCTGTATAGCCCAGGCAAGCCCGATCTTGTCAGATCTCAGAAGCTAAGCAGGGTTGACACTGGCAAATACTTGGATGGGAGACCTTGGAATACTAGAGCTGGGAGGTGGGGACAGGCTTTATACAGCCACCTCTTTCAATATCCTCTGTGTTTCCAGTAGGATCGGACATCAGGAGTCACCATCACTTCTAGGTGCGTGCATGCACACACATGCAAATAAAAATACAAAAATAATAATAATAATCCAAACAAAAAAAATTCTTTTATTTAGAGTCCCTGATAAAGCCCATTAAGAAAATGCAGTGGGACTTTGCACCTTATTCCTCCTTTTGGTCTTCTGCTTACCACTGGGATCTTATTTTCTTCCCTTATAAGGCAGTTAACAAATGAAAACCTGCATAACCTGCTACCATGTGTCTATGAGAATAACTAGAGTTTATTATGCAAAGCTTGTTTTAAACAGGCCATGGTTGATTGTGACATCTGAAGGCACCTGTGCCAAAAAACTAAATGGCAAGAGGTGGAGGATTGTCCAGAGTCCATGAGCAGGAGCATACACTGCCATCAAGAAGAGACAAGGATCAAAAATGAAGAGTCAGGAGAGAGGGAAACTTAGAGAACTGAATCAGGAAATAGAAGTCCATCTTATCCATACTTCTTCTGTCCCTGATAGGGTTCCCAATCGCCAGTTGGGGGCAGGGGATCCCCCAGTTTGGAGGTCCTCCCCCTGCTTCAGGGTCATCAGAAAGCGGGGTGGGGGGGAGGGAAATGTCTGCTGGGCACTACATTGTTCCCTATGGAGACCAATTCCCATAGGGTATAATGGAGAATTGATCTGCAAGTATCTGGGGCTCTGGGGGGCTGGTTTGTTTGTTTTTAGATAGAGGCATCAAATCCTCAGCAGAGCATCTAGTGCCTCTCGTCAAAGCATGCCCCAAGTTTCAAAAATATTGGACCAGGAGGTCCAGTTCTAAAGGTAAAGGTATCCCCTGTGCAAGCACCAGTCGTTTCCAACTCTGGGGTGATGTCGCATCACGACGTTTTCACGACAGACTTGTTTTTACGGGGTGGTTTGCCATTGCCTTCCCCAGTAATCTACACTTTACCCCCAGCAAGCTGGGTACTCATTTTACCAACCTCGGAAGGATGGAAGGCTGAGTCAACCTTGAACCGGCTACCTAAATCCAGCTCAGGGTAGGCCATGTGGAACTGCTGCACAAGGTCAGGGGCGTGTAGGTTGTCTGTGGATTCCCATGAACGGTCCTCGGGGCCATAGCCTTCCTAGTCCACGAGGTACTGGAGGTCCCCGTGGTGGATTCAGGAGTCCAGGAGCTGGTGGACCTCGTATTTCTCCTCGGCATTGACCAGGACAGGAGGAGGCGGCACTGGAGGTGGCGGTCGGATGGGATCCGGTGGTGTAGCAGTTACAAGGAGGGACTGGTGGAAAACTGGGTGGATGCCGTGAATAGTATGCACAGGGTTGTAGCAGCTGGGAGGGGTCCTCCAGCTGGGATAGCACTGTGCCAAGGGCCACACTGGAGACGTCAGTCTCTACTGTGAACGGCAGCTGCAGGTCTGGGTAACGCAGAAGCGGCTCAGTGGTGAAGCAGGTTTTTAGGGTGGTGAAGGCATGGTCGGCCTCTGGAGTCCAGTAAAATGGCTCTTTGGGCCGGAGGAGCTGGGTCAGAGGTGTGGTTACGTAGGCATAGGCAGGGATGAACTGGCGGAAATTACTGGAAAAGCCAAGGAACCGCTGTATGTCCTTGTGGTTCCAAGGCATCTGCCAGGTCAGGACCGCCTTGACTTTGTTCGGGTCCATCCGAGTCCCATGGATTAAGATGATGTGGCCAAGGAACTCGACTGCTGTTAAGTCGAAGGCACACTTCTCTAGCTTGGCGTAGAGACCATGTTCGCACAGGCGTTGCAGGACCTGGTGGATGTCCCTGCATGCTTTGGGAATAAATTAAAATGTCATCTAAATAAATGATCACAAAGTAGTTGAGCAGGTCACGGAAAGTGTCGTTCATCAGCCTTTGGAAGACAGCGGGGGCATTGGTCAGGCTGAAGGGCATCACGAGATACTCATACGGCCATAGTGGGTCCCGAAAGCTGTCTTCCATTTGTCTCCTGTGCGGATCCACACCAAGTTGTACATGCTCTAGAGGTCCAGCTTGGTATAGACCTGGGCCCCCTTAAGGCAATCCAGTAGTTCTGGGATCAGTGGCAAAGGGTAGCAGTCCCAGACGGTGATTTTGTTCAAAGCCCGATAGTCATTGCAGGGCCGGAGCTCGCCGCCTTTCTTCTTGACAAAGAGATCACAGGGTAGACAGCAGGGACGTGGATGGACAGATTAAACCCCATTCCAGGTTTTTGGTGAGCAAGTCCCACAGGGCTGCTAGCTCCAGTTCAGACAAGGGGTAGAGCCGCCCCATGGGCAGGGGTGCCCCTGGTACCAAATTGATGGCGCCATCATGAGGCCAGTGCTGGGGAAGTTGGTCAACCCCCTTTTCCTCAAAGACATCAGCAAAGTCTGTGTAGGCCGGGGGAAGTAGAGTACCAGCAGCCGGGGCGGCAACAGCCAGGGTGGCCGACCGGCCTGCTGAGGACAAGGGTCCTTAAAGCTCAGCTTTCCCTGTACCCAGTCCACCAGGGGGTTGTGCTTTACGAGCCAGGAGAGTCCGAGAATGAGGGGAAAGCAGGGCATGGGAGCAACATCGAATTGTACTTGCTCATGATGGTGTTAGATCTGGAGTGTGACCAGGTGGGTCTCCTGGGTCACTGGACCAGAGCGGAGGAGGTGCCCATCGATGGCTTTGACTCGAGTCGGGTGTCTTTGTCCTGCACCGGGATCTGGTGTTGCTTCACAAAGGCTATGTCAACAAAACAGTGGGTGACCCCGGAGTCAACCATGGCATAGATGAACAGCCAGCGCCCGTCCGGCAAGCCGCGTGTGACCGATACAAGGAACGGGCCCTGGACTGTAACATAGGGTTCCCCAAGTCAGGGGGTCCACTCAGACTTGGGACTGATCTTTTACTGGCGGCGGTGGCACGGTACTGGACTGGGTGCGCTTGGTGGGGCAGCTGGAGGAGAAGTGCCCTGCCCCTCCACAGTACCGGCAGAGATTCTGTGAGCGGTGCCATGCTTTTTCCTCAGGGGTGAGCTGCGGCCTTGCAGCCCTGAGTTGCATGGGCTCGGGGTCATCAGTCTCGGGACTGGTGTGCATCGGGGTTGTCACTGTTGCTAGGTGGCGGGGCAGCTGAGAGGGACGGGTGCTGCTTCGTGCTTGGTGGCAGCTTTCCAGGTGGCCATCAATGCGGAGACACAGCGTGATTAGGCCTTGCAATGTGGCCGGTCAGTCTACTCATGCCAGCTCATCAAGGACTTCATCATCCAGCCCCTCTGTATACTGGTCCATGAAGACAGCCTCATTCCAGGCCAGGTCTTGGGCCAGAAGCTTGAACTCGGTGGAGTACTGGGAAACCGAATCCCTACCCTGCTTCAGGGTTCAGATCTTCCGATTGGCGGTGGCTGCTTGCTGGGGGTTAGCAAAGGCTACCTCCATATGATCCAGAAAGCCCTGGTAGTCAGTCAACAGGGGTGATGGGGCTAGAAACAAGAGGGTAGCCCATTTAGTTGCCTACCCCTTTAAGAGGCTGACAATGAAGCATACCTTGGTCTTTTCATTGGGGAAGTCTCTGGCACGTAATTCAATATACAGTCTGCACTGTGCCAGGAATGCAGGAAACTCCTCCACCTTCCCAGTTAACTTCGCTGGGGGAAGCACCGGGCACTTGGGTGGGGTAGTGACAGTGGCTTGCTGCTGCTGTTGCAGGTGAGCCACCATTTGAGTGAGGTGCTGTACCTGAGTGAACAAGGCTGCTAGCTGCCCAGAGCCTCCACTTGCCTCCTCATCCATCTTGTGGAGTGAGTGTGTGTGGTGGAAGCAATCTGTCACATTCTCAGGGTGCAGGCAGGCAGGAGTCTAAAGCCAGTCCAAGGTCAAAGTCCAGGAAGTCAAGCAGGAGTTAAGTTATCAATGCAGAATCACAAATCGGAATCAGAGGTCAATGCCCAAAAGTCAAAAGGTCAGGATGCCAAGGAAATCAATCACGTCAGGATCAGAAAACAGGAAGGAGCGTGGATGCAAGCCAGATAATAGACTTGTTGCTTTCACAAGGTTACCAGGTCCTGGGTGGGAGCTATATGGGAGTCTCAATCAGCCTGCTCCCTGAGTGGCAGTAATTCTGCTAGAACTCAGGGCTGAGAGATCTGAAGCATCAGCGTGCCTCATGTCTTCACTCTGAAAGTTCTTTCCTGAGCCTACTTTGAACTCTTGAGATGGGAGGAGGAGAGCTTAGAGGAGATTGATCATCAACAGCTGACACTGGTGCCTGGAGAGTGATTGATGGGCCAGCTGCTGTTTGTTCAACTGGCTGGCAACTTCCAGGTCTGTTAACCCTTCCAGCTACTCCTTTTCAGGGCTCATGACACACGGGGCTCTTTTAAAGGTAAAGGTAGTCCCCTGTGCAAGCACCAGTCATATCTGACTCTGGGGTGATGTTGTTTCATGGCAGACTTTTTACGGGGTGGTTTGCCATTGTCTTCCCCAGTCATCTACACTTTACCCCCAGCAAGCTGGGTACTCATTTTACCAACCTCCGAAGGATGGAAGGCTGAGTCAACCTGGAGCCAGCTACCTGAACCAGCTTCAGCTGGGATCGAACTTAGGTCATGAGCAGAGAGTTCAGACTGCAGTACTGCAACTTTACCACTCTGTGCCACGGGGCCCTAGGAGTCCCCAAAGAAGGTGCCCCTATCCTTCATTATTTCCAATGGAGGGAAGGCATTAAAAGGTGTCTGGTCCCTTTAAATTTGATGGCCAGAACTCCCTTTGGAGTTCAATTATGCCTGACTCCACCCCAATGTCTCCTGGCTCCACCCCCAAAGTTCCCTAGATATTTCTTGAATTGGACCTGACAACCCTACTCCCTGATTAGATCACAATAATAGAATCAATGATCCTGTATTTTATGTCTCTTATCAAAGCACATTCTAACCCCAGGCAAGGATGACTTTCTCCTGATGGCAGTTCCCTAAACAAAAGCTTACTCCCATGATTCCGTTCAGTTACTGGCAAGACTCTCACCTCCGGCTGGCCCTTGCTAATGTGTTCAATTGCTAAGACATTGTGTGTTCCTTTTCTTTCTTTTTTACTCATCTGGAAAGGTGTACTGAAGGAGAGTTCAATGCTTGATCTAATTACTCTAACCAAATGTTATGAAATGAAAAACGTCACTTTAGAAAAATATTTATATATGAAAAGACCCTGTCCAAGAACCTGTATTCTAAATTGTGTTCTTTATTCAACAATGCATGCGTCGACAAAGGGAAAGAGAACAAAAAGAGATAAACCAAATGTTCCGCATTGTTATAATGTGTTAAACTGCCATTATTTCCCCCATTTTCTAATAAATGCTGAAGACCTTGAATTTATAAAAGCAGGCCAATTGACTCCACCATGTCTGCAAAACAACATACCTTCCCAAGGCCAAAGATATATGTCTTCAGCTATGAATCTTCAGGCTGGGGTTTATTTCTCCAGGCTAAAAAGAATAAAATTCTTCACGGAGGGAAATTTGGGTTCTGTTCCAAGAAAACCTGGATTCCTAGATAGATAAAAATTATGTTAATTGAGAACATCTAATCATTTCAATTTCCTTATCTATATTATTATACATTTTAGTTATAGAGCCAGTTTGGTGTAGTGGTTAAGAGAGCCATTTTGGTATAGTGGTTAACTGCACAGACTCTTATCTGGGAAAACCAGGTTTGATTCCCCACTCCTCCACTTGCAGCTGCTAGAATGACCTTGGGTCAGCCATATCTCTTGCAGGAGTTGTCCTTGAAAGGGCAGGTGCTGTAAGAGCTCTCTCAAGCCCACCTACTTCACAGGGTGTCTGTTGTGGGGGGAGAAGATAAAGAAGATTGTAAGCCACTCTGAAATTCGGAGTATAGGGTGGGATATAAATCCAATATCATCATCACTATAATAATAATAATTATCTTTAATTTGTATCCCACCCTCCCCACCGAAGCAGGCTCAGGGTGGCTCACATGGCATAATATAATATGCTACATTACAACAGTTAAAACAAAGTGATTACAAAACATATTACGAATCCAATATATGTCCTACATTAAAATCATCTAATTAAAAACCATCAGTTAACATTGGTGCTAAAATCTCGGCATTATCCATCTAACAGTTTTTCCATGGCGACAGTATTTCTTCTATAGTAACTTCCATATTAGACAAAAGCCAGCTGGAAGAGGGTGGTCTTGCAGGCCTTGTGGAACTGAGTAAGGCTGAGTAAGAGAATCAGAGAGTTTCATCCATATTTAGAGCCAGGATGCCTCTGGATGCCAGTTGCTGGGGGGCAATAACATGGAAGGCTTTGGACTCAGCATTCCTGTTTTAGGCCTGCCCGAGATATCAGATTGGCCTCTGGTTGCTCTCTTCAGCTTGGGAAAATCCTGGAGATTTGGGGATGGAACCTGCAAATACAAAGGTTTGGAAAGGGGAGAAGCCTCAGCAACGTGCAATGCTATTGAATCCACCCTCCAAAGCAGCCATTTTTCCCCAGGTAAACGGATCTCTGTCATCTGGAAATCAGTTGTAATTCCAGATCTCAGGCCCCAACTGAAAACAAGAAAACCCTACACTGGCCACTGTTGTAAACAGTATACTGTGCTAGATGGACCATTAACCTGATCCTTTAAAGCTCTTTTGTGATTCTTGTCATCATGAGAAAATTCAGAAAAATTAAGCCCCATCCCTAATCATTGAAAATGTTTTCCAGCTATTCCCGCCCCCCCCCCCCCCTGATTTCTAATAATTTAGTAGGCTTTACTGTGTGGGCATAAAGGGTGAACCACTCACAAAAATTGCAGATCTTCATGCAAGGCTTGTGGATCTTCTCTTTTACATTTTCCCTGTCCAGCAGTCCTTTTTTGAGCAAGGGAAGGTTGACCTCTGAACTCACAGGACCCATGTAGGATACTAGCCATATGGGTCAGAGAACTGCAGTGAGAATAGGGGGGGGCACAAAAGCATCCACTCTCCTTATTCCCTTGATGGAACTCCACTGATGAAAGAAGCAGGGATGGAGATTTTACTCCCTCTCCTGGGGATCCCCCACTTTTACAACTGATCTTCAAACACTAGTTCCCCTGGGGAAAATGGTGGCTTTGGAGGGTGGAGTCTATGGCACTGTACTATGCTGAGGTTCTCCCCAAATCCTGCCTTCCTCAGGCTCCACCCCCAAAATCTCCAGGTATTTCCCAACCCAGAGCTGGCATCCTTATCCTCTCCCCAGTATGACAACATGGTAATTCATGTAGGCTCCACAATCCCAGAATTTCACTTTTCTTGGGTTAGAAGTGGCTACTGGGGGGAAGGTAAAGCAAGGAAGATCTTAATTATCAGTACCTCCCCCTAATGGATTGCTGGAGTCAACCAAGGGCTAAGAATGTAGGTTCTGCACCTGCAGAAATTAATGGGTTAAATGTTTAAAAAAATTGTCCTGGATGCACAGAAACTTCTTCACAGTATTGTTGATCCTTTATATTCCCCCACTAAGGCAAAAATGCTGTTCAAACAAATTACAAAGATGATCTGACTCCGGTGGTAATAAGAGACAAAAATTTTACTTACAAAAATAGAAACACATCTTACATGACATATTCATGTAGGTTAAAGGTATCCCCCTGTGCACGCACCAAGTCGTTAGCAACCCATAGGGTGACGTCACATCATTATGTTTTCTTGACAGACTTTTTGTTATGGGGTGGTTTGTCATTGCTTTCCCTAGTCATCTACACTTTACCCCCAACAAGTTGGGTTCTCTTTTTACTGACCTCGGAAGAATGGAAGGCTGAGTCAACCTTGAGCCAGCTACCTGAACTCAGTATCCGCTGGGATCAAACTAAGACTGTGAGTAGAGCTTAGACTGCAGTACTGCAGCTTACCACTCTGCACCATGGGGTTCCTACTCAAGTAGGTACATTTAACTAACTGAGAAAGGATTAACTTCAAAAAGGATAACTTGCTACAGCTCCAAGCCCAGGAAACAGAGAGAGAAGAGAGTCTTATATAAGATGAAACACAGAAGGTAAGCAATGGCCAAAGATGCTCAACATCTAACTGATGAGAGGGTGGGGCCAAGTATACCCAGGTGAGAGAATTCTCTTAACCCTTTCCCTCCCTGATCCTCTTGCAAGCAGAGGTACAATATCCAAAAGGAATATCCTTTGTTTCTCCCTCCTCGTGCTTTGGTGGAATTGTGGCATGTACCCAGCACTGTCCTTAAGCCACAAACAGCAGAAGCGAAAGTGGAGAAAGAGTAGCAGATTTCTTGGTTCCTGATCTGTTTTGTTAAACAAGTGCAAACAGTCTCTGAACACTTCGTAGGGCACTGCAGCCTATTGTTGGAAGGCGAGGGGTGGGGGAGAGATGTCTCTTCATGCCTTTACCACACTTCCTCGATTAGTGTGGATTTGAGGGGGAAATGATGGAATAAAAATAGTTGTCACACCCCTGATCTATTCCAGAAAAGAGAACAGGCGTCCATTTTGGATTCATGGTAAACAACTAGCATCTTGGCTCAGTGCCAGCTGAAGCAGCTTATGATAATAAAAACTGGCTTAAGGCCAAAGCTTTTGGGAGGGGGGAAGCATGCGGGAGGAAAGGGAACTCAGAGATTTTCTCATCCTTTCTCCCCTCCACAATTGTTGTTAATAACAGATATATTAACCTATGCTAATTAATAAGCACTGGCTGTTTACCATTCCTATTTATTACCCACCATTCTTAAATTGTTGGTGCTTTTAAAGGCCACATTTGGGGATTTCAAAAGCATTTAGAAATGTAAGTTGAATCTTTAATCTGTTTGAGAGCCGGTTCACCATCCAAGTGGCCCTAGTAATTTCTTGGGAAGCCGCCTTGGTATTTGACGCTATCCCCTCCCAGGCCACATCCAAAGTTGAGACCATATGCAGTCCACCCATGCGATGCATGCTCCTTTCCTACTTGTACTGTTGGTGACCAGCTCCACTGCACTCCAGTGGACAACAGAGATCCTGTGCAGCCTACCTTACAACCAGTGGCAACTACAAATGACCAGTGGCAGCTATAAGTTTTAGACTTGTGAAGTAGGTTTGACTAAGAGAGAGAGAGAGAGAAGAAGAAGAAGACAACATTGGATTTATATTCCACCCTCCATTCAAGAGTCTCAGAGCGGCTCTCCCACAACAGACACCCTATGAGGTGGGTGGAGCTGAGAGAGCTCTCCCAGAAGCTGCTCTTTCAAGGACAAGCTCTGTGATGAAAGCATGATCAAGGCTTCTTTCTATTGAGATAGACCACTGGTGCATTGAATGGTGATTTAGTCAATTTGCTGCAACTTTCAAATATCTCAGTCAGTCTTCCTCAGTGCATAAAGCTGATGTATACTGAGTCAGAGCATTGGTCTATTGAGGTCAGTATGATCTACTCAGTTAGTAGCTCTCTAGGGTCTCAGGTTGAGATTGTCTACATCACCTGCTATCTAATCCTGTTGCTTTGTGAATCTGGGGATTGACTCTGGACTTTTCTGCATGCACAGCAAAAGAGCTAACCCTCAATGATGTCTCCCTTACATTGTTTGAGACTCATTAACTGAAGATGGGTCCAGAGACTTAACCTGACACTTTCATCATGCAAAGCATGTACTCCTGCCCTTAAGAATGAGTTACAAAGCTATGCACAAATATGAAGACTGGCTTTCTGTATTTATGAAGCCCAACAGTAGTTTAACTATGGTACCTTGAACAGCGCAAAGGTGCTTGTGGATTAAGAGCTCCAGATACTTCATGCAATGGGTCTATTAGGCATGAATTGCCATCCAAGAAATGCAGCTCCTGTGAATGTAACATATGAAGGGATGGTTAAGATGTGAAGAGTGACTGGGTCATCCCCTAAGTATGTTGATTGTGATGGATATTATTATTATTATTGTCCCCAAATGCCAAAAATGAAGAAGCTTTAATTTGAAAGCCCACCAATAGTCCTCTCATTTCACAGCTGAAAGGTGAGACAATATGGTGGCTCTTTACACATGAGGATTTACCGGTATCAAATGTTGACTGAAGAAGAAGAAGACATTGGATTTATATCTTGCCCTGCACTCCGAATCTCATAGTCTCAGAGCAGCTCACAATCTCCTTTATCTTTCCCACACACACAACAGACACCCTGTGAGGTGGATGGGGCTGGAGAGGGCTCTCACAGCAGCTGTCCTTTCAAGGACAACCTCTGCCAGAGTTATGGCTAACCCAAGGCCATTCCAGCAGGTGCAAGTGGAGGAGCGGAGAATCAAACCCAGTTCTCCCGGATAAGAGTCCACACACTTAACCACTACACCAAACTGGCTCTAACAATAATATGTTGTTGTGCTCTAACAATAATATGGCTGGGTCTGCAATATGAACGGAGAGTAGGAACAAGCAAAGATTTATTGCTTTGTTTCCTTTGCTATTAGCTTCCATGTTATCATTGATTTGGGATCTATGCTTTTTACTGTTCATTTTGTAGATGTGGCTGTATTGTGTACACATTGTGAGCTTTGTATGTAACTTGTATAATATTTATACACAGAATGTGTGGTGGGCAGAGTGGGTTGGATCAAGACTAAACTGGCAATTTCCACCAAGTCCCCCTTCCTTTTGCAAATTCCCCTCACATCATTCCTCAGGGTCCTCTGTCCCCAGGAGTATAATTTCATGGAGACCAGTGTACTACAAGCAGAGAAGTTCTGTTCCCCCAATGGACCATTTTGTCTGAATCCAACCCAGAACACATGAAGCTGCTGAATCAGAGCAATGGTCCATCAATGTGTCTTCTCTGCTCAAACTGACAGCAGATTTCCATGTGTCTCAGCTAGAAGTCTTTCACATCAACTGCTACCTGCTCCTTTCCACTGGAGAAGTGGCCAAGTGCAAAGTAATGCACATTGGGGCCAAGAATCCCAGCTACAAATACAAGTTGATGGGGTGTGAACTGGCAGAGACTGACCAAGAGAGAGATCTTGGGGTCGTGGTAGATAACTCACTGAAAATATCAAGACAGTGTGCGATTGCAATAAAAAAGGCTAACGCCATGCTGGGAATTATTAGGAAGGGAATTGAAAACAAATCAGCCAGTATCATAATGTCCCTGTATAAATCGATGGTGCGGTCTCATTTGGAGTACAATTCTGGTCACCGCACCTCAAAAAGGACATTATAGCATTGGAAAAAGTGCAGAAAAGGGCAATAGAATGATTAAAGGTTTGGAACACTTTCCCTATAAAGAAAGGTTAAGACGCTTGGGGCTCTTTAGCTTGGAGAAACGTCGACTGTGGGGTGACATGATAGAGGTTTACAAGATTATGCATGGGATGGAGAAAGTAGAGAAAGAAGTACTTTTCTCCCTTTCTCACAATACAAGAACTCGTGGGCATTCAATGAAATGCTGAGCAGTCAGGTTAAAATGCATAAAAGAAAGTACTTCTTCACCCAAAGGGTGGTTAACATGTGGAATTTACTGCCACAGGAGGTGGTGGCAGCTACAAGCATAGCCAGCTTTAAGATGGGATTGGATAAAAAGATGGAGCAGAGGTCCATCAGTGGCTATTAGCCACAGTGTGTGTGTGTGTATATATATATGTGTGTGTGTGTATGCACACACACACACATATATTTGCCACTGTGTGACACAGAGTGTTGGACTGGATGGGCCATTGGCCTGATCCAACATGGCTTCTCTTATGTTCTTATGAGATGTCAGGGGTTGAATGTCCTTTCCTTGCCCCTCCCCACAACAGACACCCAGTGAGGTAGGTGGGGCTGAGAGAGCTCTTTCGAGAACCGCTCTTTTGAGAACAATTCTAAGAGAACTTGTGACTGAATCAAGCAGCTGCATGTGGAGGAGGAGTGGGAAACAAACCCGGTTCCCCCAGATTAGAGTCCATGCTCTTAACTGCTGCACCAAACTGGCTCTCCATACAATGCTGATTGATTGATTGATTGATGTACAAATAACATTGAAATCTGAACATTTTGTGGGATTAAAGTCAGTGCTAGGGGATGGGAAATGGGTGACATGAGAATAAAGAATTGTGGGCTCTATTTGCCCAAGCAAAATTGAAATGGAGTGATCCGTGGTGGGGTGTATGAGAAAGTTCAAAGCCACCGCTGTCCACAATACCGGCTTGCATAACTGCAGCCTTTGTCCAAGGAGGAGGGAAGAGCCCAGTCCAATGCATCTGCTGGAATGCTTAAAAGAAATCCACAAAAAGATACCCTTCATGCACCATTCCTCTTGAGCCCTAGCCGAAGCAAACTAATTCCTGAAGGAAAGTAACTCTTCACCCAATATATATATCTATAAAGTGCTCTCTGTCTGTAAAAAAAAAAGTTGCAATTCCAGTGGTGGCTTGTGCGGCTCATTATATAGTGTGAGATCACAAATAGAAATTTTCACACTTGCCCATCTGCCACCAGCTGACTCTAAAGAGCTGGTGAATCATATAATCAAAAGAGGGTGGGCCTGTGAATATTTCTCCCCCCCCCTCCTCTTTTGTGTTGCCATTGGAATGCTTCCTGAAACTGCATATGAACACCACCGGGAGCTGAATAACAGGCTGGTATTGGCGGTTCCAGACAGTGTGTATAATGCTTCACATCAGAAGGTCAGGAGGTCTAGGTCAGGGACCATGGTCTACAGACACAGAAAGTCGATTCCCACCCTCCCATCCTTCCTGGTGCGTCTGGTGTAAACACTGATGAAAAGCCGCCATGAGGGGGAGATTGTTCGACACACCAATACATTGGGAAGATATATTAGCACTTAACAGATAGTGTATTTCTTTTGCTTTTTCTCCCCTTCCACCTCTCTTTCTCTCTCTCCCTCTTTTTTTCATATGCATGTATGTATAATATGCATATATTTTACAAGAGCTATTTGCAATTATGGCATCGGTGACAGTGTCATCCTTTTGTTCTGCTGCATATTAAAATGCTTTGGAAGAAGGATGCAGAAGGTCTCGGGTTTCCGGGAAGGAACATAATGAGGGTAATGCATGGCAAGAACACTCTCTGCTGTCTGGAAAACAGGCATAAATAAAGTGCTCTGGCATGACAGGGTTTTATGGCAAAGGGTGAGAAATTCACAATGTTTTGCCACCCGTTTGTCAGGGAGGATTTCACAACTGAGCATCGTCAGGATGGGCTGCGGACGGGGAAGCTGTTCACGTGTTGTGTCGAGCTGATTCATCTACCACTCCTTTGGGAAGGATTGTGTCCTTTGGGTTGCAATGGGAAAGTTACGAGTCAAAATGATGCGAATGGTTTCATTCTTTACCAGAATTTTAGCCTGGCTGACTTTAAAGCCTTGCAACGCTGCCAATGAAATGATTCAGATTTTTTTTTCCCCCGTTTCGTTCCATTTTGGGGGTCCCTGTGATTGAAACGGTTTGATGTGGTTCCAGTTCTGGTCAATAAAGTTTTAGTAAGTGATTTGGCACATCCGAAACACCCTGTTCAGTACTGGTTCACCTGGATAATTTAGGTATCACTTACATTACAATGTTAATTTGCTGATGTGGTGATTAATACTGTGAAGTTGTATCCTAATTGAATGCTAGGTAGTTAAACATAATAGAAAAGCAAAGCATTTGCTTAGGACATTGGATAACTGAGAAGGTACATAGGGAAAACAAAATGTTCGTCCTGTGACACTGCATGAAAGATGTCATATGGTCGGGGGTGTCATATGGCTTTAAATAACAACATGCACTCTGTCCTCTTCACGCATTATTTAGTACACAGATTGAGTCTGGAAACATGCTATTTGGGGAAATCCACATGTCCCTGGGGGGATACATTGTGCGAGTTTCCCTGTTGTTCAGTCACATAGTCAAGTTCAACTTCTTGTGACCCCATGCACCAAGTCACACCAGGCCCTCCTGTCTTCCACCATCATCCAAAGTCCATTCAAATCCATGTTAGTTACATCAGTAATGCTTTCCAGCCAAATCACCTTCTGCCATTCCCTTCTTCTTTTGCATTCTGTCTTTCCCAGCATCAGGATCTTCTCCAGTGAGTGCTCACTTGGTGGCCAAAGTATTTCAGCTTCAGCATCTGACCTTCCAGGGAACAGTCAGGGTTAATTTCCCTTAGGACTGACTGATCTGATCTTCTTGCAGTCCAAGGGACTCTCAAGAGTCTTCTCCAACACCACAATTTGAAAGCATCTATTCTTCTGTGCTTAGCCTTCCTTATGGTCCAACTCTCACAGCCATACATTACTACATTTAGTTTCCCTAACAAGCCCCAAATTCTTCCCCAGGGCTGTTTCCCACTAGGAACATGGCAATGGGGAGTGGAGCCCCTTCTGAAGGTGCACCATGAACCTGATCCTCATTGAGCACTATATGCACAGGAACTGAGAAGGATCCAGAACTCATGCTTTATTGTGTTGAATCTGATGCAAGGTGTAAAGCCCAGATTCAACCTATGTATGCCATCATGTGTGACAGCCAGTGTAACGTACTCGAAGCGGAGACGAGAGTAGGGCAACATGGTTTATTAGGAGCACGTTGCAAGAGGGCGAACACGCGGGCCGGGTCCCGCTTATGTACAATCCCGGGTACAGCCTACTGGGTTGGTTGGGCCAATCCAGCCCCGTTGAACTTCCCGCCACAGCTGGAGATAGGCGGGGACAGGCTCCCGGCGCTGGGGCTCCTGGGACTGCCCAGTTGCCCCCCCCGTCGGGTCGCATGACATTTCTTGATACACTACACCCCTCCCCCCCTGGTTAATGTACAAAGTCCTGTAAGTATGCGGGGGGCCGGCGCTCCCGAGTGGACCGTCTGGGGGGTCCCGGTGGCGGCGGCGCGGCCGCCGAGGATGGTGCCTCGGTAGGTCCTGGAGTGGACGGGGGCGGCCCGTCCGGTTCCGCGGATCCCTCGGTTTCGGTCGGTTCCGGTACCTCCGGCGCCCGCATCACGGATGTTGGGATCGCGTCATCTAGGCGGTCTCCGTTAGGCTCCTCGCTGGATATAGCCTCGTCCGTGTCCGTGGGGGCCTCCGGCAGGGTGCGGCGCCTCAACTGATCAATGTGCCGCCGTAGTACCTGGCCCCCCTCCGTTGATATGTCGTAGTGGCGGGACCCGGTTACCCTCAGTACCCGCCCCGCCACCCAATCGGGGCCCCTTGCATAGTTTCGGGCGAAAACTGGGTCGCCCGCGAAGAAGCCACGGGCGGCGTCTCGGACTTCGGGGCTCCCGCGGGTGTCTGAAGCCCGGTCGGGATGCAGCCGGTCCAGCCGGGTTATGAGTTTGCGTCCCATGAGGAGCTCAGCCGGGCTGACTCCTGTGACCGGGTTAGGGGTGATCCGATTATCGAAGAGGAACGCGGCCAGCCTGTGGTCCCAGTCCCCCTGTACAATTCGGCCGAGGGCCTCCTTTGTTGTGCGGACCATCCGCTCCGCCTGGCCGTTGGTGGCCGGATGGAAGGGAGCCGACCTTATGTGCCTGATCAGGTATCTTTGCAGGAACGCCTGGAAGTCGGCTGAGGTGAAGGCGGCCCCGTTATCAGAGACTATGGTGTCCGGGATGCCATGTGTGCATAGGACCCTGCGCAGAGCTCTGATCGCGGCTGTGGACGAGGTGGACCCTACGGGGATGACCTCCAGCCATTTGGTGTAGGAGTCCACTATTATGATGAAGGTCTGCCCCTGGAATGGGCCCGCAAAGTCGATATGGAGTCTCGACCATGGTTTCCAGGTGGACTCCCACCTAGTGACGGGGGCGCTGGGCGGCTCGGGCCGGGATTCCTGGCAGGTCTGGCACCCGCGGACCCAGCCCTCGATCTCCCCGTCCATTCCCGGCCACCAGACGTAGCTCCTGGCCAGAGCCTTCATTCGCACTATGCCGGGATGAGTCTCGTGTAGGGATTCTAGAACACGCTTTTGGAGCGGAGGTGGAATCACTACCCTACTGCCCCAAAGTATGCAGCCCTTGTGTGCGGCTAATTCCTCCCTCCTCGCCTTGTAAGGCTTGAATTCTTCCCCCATGTTTCCCTCTGGCCACCCCCTCACCACCCAGTCGAGCACCCGTGCCAGTGTCTTGTGTTTCTGGGTGGCCTTGGCCACCTCCGTTGCGTGGAGGGGCGGCTCTGGGAGGCTCTCTATCATCATGACCTGGTGTGCGGGTGCGGGGTCCGGACCCGTCTCCGGAAGCGGCAAACGGCTAAGCGCATCCGCGTGTCCCATAGCCTTGCCGGCCCTATGAACCAGTGTGTACGTGTATGAGTTGAGGAATTGGTTCCACCTCAACACGCGCTGTGAGAGTATTTGGGGGGTTTGTCGGTCTGGGGCCAGTAGACCTAAGAGGGGCTTGTGGTCCGTGGCAATGGTGAACCTTCTCCCATATAGATACTCGTGGAACTTTCGGACCCCTGCCACGATTGCCAGGGCCTCTTTATCTATCTGCGCGTAGTTGCGCTCGGCTGAAGTGAGCGTGCGGGAGTAATATGCGACCGGTACCTCCCTCCCGTCCGGAAGCTGGTGCCCCAGGACTGCTCCCACCCCATACGGCGACGCATCGCAGGCCAGGATGACGGGGAGGGCCTCGTCAAAATGGTGGAGCACCGCATTGGACACCAGGACGTCCTTGACCGCCTGAAACGCCGCGGCCTGTCGTTTGCCCCAAACCCAAGGGGCTTTTTTGTCCAGCAGCCGGTGGAGGGGCTCCGCCAGGGCTGCCTTGTGGGGGAGGAAGGAGTGGTAAAAGTTGAGCACCCCCAAGAAGCTTTGGAGCTCCGCTTTACAAGTGGGAGCCGGGGCTTGCACGATGGCTCGGGTCTTTTCTTCCGTGGGGTGGATTCCTGCTGCGTCAACGGCGAACCCCAGAAACTCTACCCGTGGAACCCCCAGCAAGCATTTCTCTCTCTTGACCTTGAGCCCCGCCGCCTGGAACCGGCGGAGCACCTCTCGAAGGCGGTTGCCGAATTCATCGGGGTCCGGGGCAGCGACTAAAACGTCGTCGAAAAACGGCTGGACTCCTGGGATCCCTTTAAGGAGAGCGTCCATTAGGCTCTGGAAAATCCCCGGAGCGACGCTAACCCCAAACTGAAGCCTCTTTACCCGGAAAGCCCCCCTGTGGGTCACGATCGTTTGGGCCTCCGCCGTCTTATTGTCTACTGGGAGCTGCTGGTAGGCCTGGGCCAGGTCTAGCTTCCCAAATATCCTAGCCCCCGCTAGGGCGGCCAGGACATGGCTCACCACCGGCACTGGATAGGGGTTGTCCTGTAGTGCCTTGTTTATGGTGCATTTATAATCGGCACAGATCCGCACCTCCCCGTTTGGCTTGATGGGGGTAACGATGGGGGTTTCCCAGGTGGCGTAGTCCACCGGCTCCAGGACGCCTTGTGCCGTGAGGCGGTCTAACTCTGCCTCGATCTTAGGTTTCAAGGCGAACGGAACCCTCCTGGCCTTGAGCCGAATCGGTCTGACCGTGGGGTCTAGGGGCAGGGAGATGGGCGGCCCCCGGTAGCTCCCTAGGGACCCATCGAATACCTCGGGGAATTCCTTGCAAATCTCCCCGAACCCCCGGGGCGTTATGGTCTGGCCCACCCCCTCCACGCGGATTCCCAAGGGTTTGAACCAGGCCAGACCTAGCAGGGTGGCCAGCTGGCGCTTAACCACCAGGATGTCCAGCGGGCCGTGGAAGGACCCCCGCTCGACTTGTACCCGCGCCCACCCCGCAATTTGCACCGGGTTCTTCTGGAAGTCCCGGAGTATGAAGTCTGCCGGCCGAAGTTGCAGCCGCTGGCGGGGACACAGTTCTCTTAGGGTTTCTTCCGCAATAAGGGAAATGGAGGACCCTGAGTCCACCTCCATTTGGCAGGGGTTCCCCTCTATAAGGACCGCCACTTTGATTTTATCGGGGGAATCGTGGGGCAAGTTCAGTACCTGTAGGGACGTGGAGTCTACCGCGTGGGACTCCGCGGACTCGTGGTACGTGGTCGGCTTCCTGCGGTTGGGCTTGGCTCGGCAAGCCCTGGCAATGTGGCCGGTCTTTCCGCAGCTCCTGCAGTCCCAGGTCCGGTATTGGCAGTCTCTCCGCTCGTGGGGGCCGCCGCAGCTGGCGCACTTGGTGGCCGGGGCTCTCTCCGACGCTGGTGGTCGGTCGGTCGCTCGGGGGCGTTGGGTCGCTCTGTTGGGTGGCCCGGCTGGGCGGCGTAGCTGATGGGCTTCCTCCTCCTCGGGGCCGTCTTGGTCCAGCTCTCCGTGGTGGGCAGCTTCCATCTTGGCCCGGGGAAACGTTCGTGCGGTTCGTTCCCATGCCACCGCTTCGCTGAAGGCGGCCTGGAGAGTAAGCTCTTCTTTGGCGAAGAGCTTCTGCTGGAGCCTCTCGTCGCGGAGGCCCCACGTGAATCTGTCCGCCAGGGCTTCCTCCAGTTGGGGGAGGTTGCAGTTCCCGGCGAGTTTACGGAGGGCCGCCAGGTAGTCTGCGGCGGACTCGCCCGCGATCTGGTCCCGTTTGTGGAACAGGAACCTGCGAGCCACCCGCGAAGGCTGTGGTGAGAAGTGTCCCGTGAGGAGTCGGATGATCTCGTCGTAGGATTTCTCTGCCAGACGGGCGGGTGCCGAGAGACCCTTGGCGATCTCGAACGTGGCAGGCCCGCAGACGCTCATGAGAACGTCCCTCCTCGCTCCGGCGTCAGTGATCTTGTTGGCCCGGAGGTAGAACTCGACCCGCTCCGCGTAGGACTCCCATCCCTCTGGATTGGTTGGGTCGAAGGGCTCGAGGTAGCCGGTGATTCCGCTTTGGTTGGCCATGATGGCGGCGACAGTCGCTTGTTGCCCAGATCTCCGTCGTAGCCGCTGCGGCTAGGATCCCACCTTCGTCGCCAGTGTAACGTACTCGAAGCGGAGACGAGAGTAGGGCAACATGGTTTATTAGGAGCACGTTGCAAGAGGGCGAACACGCGGGCCGGGTCCCGCTTATGTACAATCCCGGGTACAGCCTACTGGGTTGGTTGGGCCAATCCAGCCCCGTTGAACTTCCCGCCACAGCTGGAGATAGGCGGGGACAGGCTCCCGGCGCTGGGGCTCCTGGGACTGCCCAGTTGCCCCCCCCCCCGTCGGGTCGCATGACATTTCTTGATACACTACAGCCAGTGTGGTGTAGTGGTTAAGTGTGCAGAGTCTTATCTGGGAGAACTGGGTTTGATTCCCCACCCCTCCACTTGCAGCTGCTGGAGTGGCCTTGGGTCAGCCAGAGCTCACACAGAGCTGTCCTTGAATTGGCAGCTTCTGTGAAAGCTCTCTCAGCCCCACCTACCTCACAGGGTGTCTGTTGTGGGGGAGGAAGGTAAAGGAGATTGTAAGCCACTCTAAGACTCTGAAATTCAAAGTGAAGAGTGGGGTATAAATCTGCAGTCGTCTTCTTTTTCATTGTATCCAAACTATTGAGAGCATAGAAGGCAGGTAGGATTGAAATGTAATAAATACACTGAAAAAAGCTAACATGAAAAGGAACAATGGAGGATTCCTAATATGTTGATTCCACTTCAGAACCAAATAAGCAATTGGCTGTTCCAAAATCTGGGGTAAAATTTGTAAGACGACAATTTCAGAAATACTCCTAACACAAACATCAAATCCTGATATTCAAAATGAATACTGTGTGCTACAGTACCAAATAGGTGAGATAAACCAAAGGATTTACTTTCTTTAGCCTAGAAGATCTATTGAATCCCCTTCCACGTTCCTGGTCTTCAGTTAAAACACTTGGGGATGTTTCCAGAAGAAAGAAGCTCCAAATTTGTGGAGTAGATATTGAGAAGCCTATAAACTTGTAATATCCTAACTTGACATTCAGTTAAGACTGCCATGTCAGTCAGGTTGAGATACCTGGGCAGAAGATGATTAACTATGACCAATGTTGATCAAGCAACCTATAGGCATGGCTAGAGATGCAAGTCCAAGGGCAGGAGCCCAAAAGCTCTTGGCCTGAATCTTAACTGTAGCTCAAGGCCTGAGATCTTGATAACCCAGACGGAGGACCCACCCCATTTAAATTATTGTTTAAATGGTTTGTTTCATTTTAGGGGAATATAAAGAAAGAAAAGCAGCATGGAAATGCCCCAATAACCAAACAAATAAATAAGATGCTGTCAATATTTATTTCACCTCAGAACCATTGTTTTGTTATCAATCAACCCCGCTGCTACAACACACTGTACCTCAGAGTGAATGAGCATGTCTGTTCTAGTCAGGGCTGCTCTTAGCAGAAGCTTTAATCAAAACAGAACAAAACTTGGGGATTTGAGGCCGATTCTTTTTTAAAGCCTAAAAAAAATACCATAAAAAACTTTCGTCGTCACCTCTTTTAAAGGCATTTGTTAAAAGTATTTGTATTATTTATCTTCATTTGGCTGAACACATGCTATTTCCTTCAGAAATGAAAAGGCTGTTTCATCTATCTTTAAAGCTTTTTTTTTTGTCCTCCCTGAATATTATCTTTTTTAGCTTTGTAAAACAATTACAATATTTAATGCGCACAGCTTTGCCTTTATGTGTGTGTATGTAGGAAAACAATTCTGCCTTGATGCCATAGTTTGATGAATTTCTAGAGTTGTTTCACACACGCGCACATACATTCACCCTTCTTTGAAATATTTCAGCAGAAATTCTGAACAACTATATTTTGAAACCAGATGTCTATTGTGGCTTGAAGGAGCAGAATGGTGCACATCAGTAATATATCATTTGTTGCTCGAAGGCACTGTTCTTTTGAAGGAAGGGGTGGGGGGAGGAAAAATGTTTAATTGTTCTATAGTATGTCTATTCAGGCACCCTTATCTGATACTTTTTTTCATGTTGTGGGTGTAAAGATTTCACTGTTCACAAGAGATTAAAGGCCTCCACATTCACTATAAAGTCATCCCTATTAACCCATGGAGGTACTTTTCCTTTTGTGGTGAACTGGGCCAAACACATATTCAGAAAAAGAAGAAGATAATGGATTTATATCCCACCCTCCACTCCGAATCTCAGAGTCTCAGAGCGGCTCACAATCTCCTTTATCTCCCTCCCCCACAACAGACACCCTGTGAGGTGGGTGGGGCTGAGAGGCTCTCACAGCAGCTGCCCTTTCAAGGACAATCTCTGCAAGAACTATGGCTGACCCAAGGCCATTCCAGCAGGTGCAAGTGGAGGAGTTGGGAATCAAACCCAGTTCTCCCAGATGAGAGTCCACACATTTAACCACTACACCATACTGGCTCTCAGAAGCTTTACACACAGAAGCTTTACACACAGAAAAGAATTTTATAGATGCATCAGAGTACAAGCTGAATTCAGGATGACTATGAGGCCTAGCCAAGGGGTTTTTTGTGTGTAGCAGGAACTCCTTTGTATATTAGGCCACACACCCCTGATGTAGCCAATCCTCCAAGAGCTTACAGGGTTCTTAGTACAGGGTCTACTGTAAGCTCCAGGAGGATTGGCTTTATCAGGGGTATGTGGCCTAATATGCAAAGGAGTTCCTGCTACAAAAAAAGCCCTGGGCCCAGCTACATATCACATCATTTACGGGTCTGACCCTGGTCTGTTTAGGAATCCAGGCTGTGTCTGGCAACTGTCAGGAGGGCTGAGGGTATCATGTCACTTCTGGTAGAAACCTGGAAGTGATAAGGGCAGCCCTAGGATTCAATGGAAACTTTATGGGGAAAACTTTGTTTCCAGAAATTCCTAGAGCTACCCTATGGGTGAGGTCAGACATTCAGAAAATCCCGCTACGGGCATGAGTGGAGTCCGGAAGCATGTTGGATTTTAAGCGGTTGTCCAAATGTCAGTATCTGCAAATGCTGGTTAGCTCATTAGAGTCCTGCATTGAGACGACTGGGCCGCGGACTAATTTGATACTGCTTTAAATCCGGAACAAAATTCTTCCGACGGTTCCTGAGCGGAATTTCTCTGTTTGAACACTCCATGGTTGGCGACTTGTCGGAAGCGCACCACTTCTTCCTTCCCAAAGCCCCCTGCAAGTGATATCACTGTGCCAGTGAATGAGCGAGCGAATGTTGGCTCGATAAATCGTTTACCCGTCCCTATGTCTGGAAACAAAGCTCACTTTTGAAACTAGATGTGAATTGATTTGAATTCCTGGGCTTTTTTCTGCACGCATAGTGCTCATGCCGGAAAAGTAGTGCCAATGGACTAGCAAAACTGTTAGTGATCCGACCCATTTAAAAGCGACGCGCTGCAGATAACGGGCATCACTGCGCCTGCTCTAATTTAGATTGACGTCTCATGAAACGAGGTCCGGTAGAGCACTCTGACCGACCAGCGACAGGACCCACATGGGATAGAACGGGAGACTGGCTGTTGTCTGATCAGAAAATTGGTTGTGCAGATTATAATAGAGGTGCGTTGCAGATGGATTTAACGGTGAGTGTGACCGCACCCTATGTCACTTTTTAACCAAAAAGAATGTGATGTCACAGCGGATTCACGGGGGTTTTGTTGAAATTATGAAGCAAAGTAATACAAGAAGCTCTGGGTTCTTTTAAAATTCTTTTTTAAAATGAAGGGGAATATTGGTTAGAAAAACAAAAGAACATTCTATCAGTCTGGCTTACATCTTGTTACTGGATACTCATATTGTGATCATAGAACAGATCAGAAACCTCAAATTCCCTCCCCCCCCCCGATACACTGATCAATCAATACCCTTTTTACATCTCATCAGGAATGGGACATTCTTTTCCTTGGTGGGGGTACAGCTGAATTGCTATGTGTGAACTAATTAGCAATTAGTGTATATAAACACAGTTAACTCTTTCATGACATCAGGAAGAGAACTTGTATATACTCCAACAGTTTCGTTTGTATGTCTCCTGCTGCTGTTCAGATCAGTGGTGGGCAACGGGAGCAGGGGACAAAAGATGCCCCACCCCAACCAGGGGCATTGCTGCTTTAGGTCTGATCAAATCAGACATGCTTGGGAGTTTCATGCTAAAGCTTACTTCCTAGGAACACGGAGGTCTGATTTGGACTCAGGGCTTAAACAGCTTCCTCCACCGCACTAACCTGAGATAACCTTGGAGAGTCACTATTAGCCCTGCTGGAGAAACTTACCTGTAACCCTTCAATGCATATGTATTTATTTAAAACATTGATTTTCTCACCATTCACCCAAGAAACTGGGATCCAAGGCAGATAACAATAATAAAAATAATACTTCATAGATATATCAAATCATATCCATTGAAATAGACAGTAATAGTACACCTGGAATTCAGCCCGGGTACTTGCCCATCAGTATGCATGTAGTAACTCTGCAAATAAAAACATAAGAGAAGCCATGTTGGATCAAGCCAATGGCCCATCCAGTCCAACACTCTGTCACACAGTGGCCAAAAAAGCAGGTGCCATCAGGAGGTCCACCAGTGGGGCCAAGGACACAAGAAGCCCTCCCACTGTCCCCCCACCCAGCACCAAGAATACAGAGCATCACTTGCCCCAGACAGAGAGTTCCATCTATACCTTCCTGGTCCTGATCCATATTGGGCCCCTGTGCACCTGGGAAATAAATTTTAACATAAAACTCTCCACATGAGTTCGGTTTGATAGGGCCTGGGGTGGACCTGTAAACAGCATAACACGTAGTTCAGCCCCCAGTCCTGGTGTCCTTATCTTAGCCATTACTATAGTAAACCTGATTTCTTTCTTTTCTATTGCCTTAGGAATTCAGTGAACTGAAAGCATGGCATATAGATATTGTACAGTGGTTAGACTACAATGTTGGAGTCCTAGGTTCAAATCCCTATTCTGCCATGGAAACTTGTTGGGTGGGCCAGTCACTCACAAACCTACCCAGGGGTTTTTTTGTGGCAGGAACTCCTTTGCATATTAGGCCACACACCCTGATGTAGCCAGTTCTCCTGGAGCTTACAGTAGACCCTGTAATAAGAGGCCTGTGAGCTCTTGGGAAACTGGCTACATCAGGGATGTGTGGCCTAATATGCAAAGTAGTTCCTGCTACAAAAAAAAGCCCTGAACCTACCTCACAGGATTGTTGTAAGGATAAAACAGAGGAAGGAAGAACTTGGAGGAGGAGAGAGTCTCCTTGGGGACACCATTCAGGTGGAAAGGCAACAGAGAGATGGTTTAAATAAATAAATAAAATAATGTAAGCTGCTTTGGTTCTTCATTGGGGAGAGAAAATGGGGTAATGAATAAATCAATATTGTTCTATTCATATTCTGGCATCTTCCTCATGGTGAGTTTCCAGCTGTCTAGTGGCATGTGTACAAACCAGTGAGGATTCAATTCAGTGTGCATCAACAGATGTTCAAAAATTGAACCAAGCGTGTGCTCAATTGCCATTTCCTCTCCAGCCAAAGCACTCTGCTTAAGGCTGCATTGTCAATGAGCATGACAATGTTCGGCTCTGGGTGTCCAGCAGGCAAAATGTACAACAATGGAATACTTACAGAGACAAGTCACTGCAACATCTCCTCTACTTTTGTAAATTAATTGGCTTGCCTATAGTTTCCAAGGATTGAATGATTTCTTTCTGGGAGAACTTGACTTTCCCCTTCCAGCCTCCCACTGCAACTTGAAATATCCTCTGGAATGTTGTTTTGAGGGATAGGGGACCCTAAGGAACACCTTGGAGGGAACTGGAGATCTGCCACTGATGAAAGGAAATGGTAAAAAAAAATTATCTCTTCCTTGACTGGGTAGAAATTTTAGGAGGGATCCAATCTATCTTTTCTGCTATTGGGTGATGGTGAACCTAAGAGGGGTTTGAGACAGCAATGGGAAAGTAACACCAGAAGACACATACTCAAAACATTTGCAATGCAATTGAGAGAAATGACAATGGATTTAACCAGTAGTGAACATATTTTGAGCATTCAAAATATGCTACCAATTTACAACTGAACTGCAATTCGGACAGGGGAGAGTTCTCACATCACTGTACAAAAATATGCATGATGCCTTGTCATCACAGTGAGTTTTTCCATTACCCCTCAGAATGGAGACAGAATCACATTTCATGTTGATGCCACAGCATACAGTGGAGAGAAAGAAACACAGAATGTGGAATCAGCAAGCAAAATAACATCTAGACCAGCTCGAAGACCATGACTGAGTAAATATTTCAGTCTAAGTGTCTTCGATCCAAATCTAACATTTCTCTTTGGGGCAATGCAGCTTTCATTTTGACTTCAAAAGGGCAGAGATGAATTATTGCCAAAAGCATCACCCATACTTCAAAAACCATGTTGCATTAAACAATTTAATTTAGGAGGGGGGGGGACTGCCTCTCTACAGGTGACTGGCAGTGGAGAATGAAGGATTTTTTTTAATTATTATTATTTTAATAACTTCGGCATTGGTACCAGTCAACTGTAAATTTGTGTTTTGTTTTTAAAAGCCAATTGATAGGTTCTTTAAAATCTCATACATATGCATGAAAAATGTATAAAGCGCTCAGGGTATTTAGAAGTTTCATGTTTACATACTTATATTGATGTCAGCTAGGCTAACACGAGGGGATAAGTCTTTTAAATTTTCCCTGACCCTCTCCATGCCAACCTGCCTTACAGCAAAAAAACAAAACAAAACAAAAAACAAGGGGGAAGCATTCCAAACACATGTGAAAGTTTGCAAAATATGCCCCTTTCATGTCCTACAAGAACAACAGAACCAGAACACAGAACTACAGCATATGTTTTGAGTAAATACATCCCCGGATTCAGTCTGTGGCATCTCCAATTAACACCAAGGCTGGTAATGATGGGATGTTTTGATGGTCATTAATTCATAGGGTCACCATAAGTCAGAAGCAATGTGATGACACTTAATGCATACACATCTCCGACTGGGGGGGGGGGCAGTGGGAGGGCTTCTAGTGTCCCGGTCCCACTAGTGGATCTCCTGATGGCACCTGGTTTGTGTTTTTTTGGCTGCTGTGTGACAGAGTGTTGGACTGGATGGGGCATTGGCCTGATCCAATATGGCTTCTCTTATCTTCTTATGTTAATTAAAGGACTCAATTGCAAAAAAAAACCCCCAAACCTCTATTTAAGGGCCTTGGTGATGGTGATGGAAAGTTCTATCAAGTCACAGGTGACTTATGGCAACCCCATAGGGTTTTCAAGGCAAGAGATGTTCAAGGTTAGTTTGCCATTGCCTGACTCTATGTCACAGCCCTGGTATTCTTTGGAGGTCTTCTATCCAAATACTAGTCAACGCTGACCCGGCTTAGCTTCCAAGTTATGACAAGATCAGGCTAACCTAGGCTATCTAGGTCAGGGTCTGATGGACCTGTATCCTTCAGATAGGCTGCGATCACACACACTAAATAATGCACTTTCAATCCATTTCCAATGCACTTTCCAACTGGATTTTGCCAGTTCACACAGTAAAATCCACTTGGAAAGTGCATCGAAAGTGGATTGAAAGTGCATTATTTAGTGTGTGTGATCACAGCTTCAGAATACACTATGTAGCAGTTCCTAAAGTGAATGGTCCTTTTGGATAGTTCTTTGACAGTTTGTCAAAGATAACTGGAGAGTTGCTCATCTTCTGTCTGGTGATTTTCAGCTCTTCCCCCTTACTACCATAGACTTTGTTCTTGTTCTATCCACAAACCCCTTGATTCAGATTTTTTTTATGAGCTAAAATGGAGGACATGCATTATCATTCATCATCATCAATACTCATTTTTATCCTGCACTTCCTTCAAGAAGATCTGGGTGGTTTGTTTTATTTCTTAGCTCTGCTGCATGTTTGTACTGTGAATACATTTCATGGTTGAATAATCTTTGGAGGGTAGACTCCATGGCATTGTGGTCCCCTGAGCTCCCTGTCTCCCCAGGCTCCATCCTCAAATCTCCAGGAGTTTCCCATCCTGGATCTGACAACTCTACCACCTCATCCATTGCTGGTGGCAAAGGGGATCAGACAACTCTAGTGATCAGGCAAGTATAACTTTACAGGTGGGGAAGCCAACAAGATGGGAAACTGAAAATATCAGGGAGATAAAAGCAAATGTAACAGGAAAAAAATATGTCCCCTGTATCCTTGTAGCCACAATCAAGTTCCATTGAAAATGGCAGAAAACATGCATACATTTTCCAGTGGGGTGTTATGAAACTGAAGCGGTATGACTTTAAAAATCACAAAGGCATTAGCATATTGCAGTTCCGAGGAAACAGGGTAGAACAAATCTGATTGGACGCTGGTCAGTTTATGGCTGATGCCTAATCAAAAGCTTTTTCCTCCCCCCCTTTCCACAATTCCCTTGGGCCCTGTTTTATCTTCAAAGCTTGAGCCAAGAAAATTCACATCTTCAAGTTGTCTTCAGGCTGTTTCCCGCTCTCCCACCCCCTTCAGTTCTCCATCCTGGCTCACTTGAACAATCCTATTAATCCCCAGTCAAGTGCATACATGCTAAACCCTGATGAAAGAAGGCAAATGAGAAATGAAAGGAGCACAGCTTCTTCAGATCAACACCAACACTGCTGTTTTCGGAAAGGCAAGCATTTTTCTCCCCCTCAAAGTTTGCAATGCAACCACAAACTGCAGGATTTTTTATCCAGATAGTTAACTATGTATACACCAGTGTGTGATTGTAGCAAAACTTATCAACAGCAACATTTGTAATGGCTGATGTCTCCATCTACTATCTACCCTGACCTCGATAGCCTAAGCTAGCCTGATATCCAGGGCTGTTTTTGTTGAAAAAGCCCAGCAGGAACTTATTTGCATATTAGGTCACATCCCCTGATATTGCCATTGTTCCACAAAGGGCTTTTCTGTAGAAAAAGCCCATAGGAACTCATATGCATATTAGGCCACACCCCCAATGCCAAGCCTGCTGGAACTGCATTCCTGTGTGTTCCTGCTCAAAAAAAAAAAAGCCCTGCTGATATCACATCTCAGAAGCTAAGCACGGTTGGTCCTAGTTAGCACTTGAACAGGGGACTGCCAAGGAAGACTCTGCAGAGACAGATAGGGTTGCCAAGTCCAATTCAAGAAATATCTTTGGACTTTGGAGGTGGAGCCAGGAGACTTTGGAGGGTAGAGCCAGGAGACATTGAGGGTGGAGCTATAAGCAAAGTTGTGACAAGCACAACTGAACTCCCAAGGGAGTTCTGGCCATCACATTTAAAGGAACCGCACACCTTTTAAATGCTTTCCCTACATTAGAAATAATGAAGGAAAGGGGCACCTTCTTTTGGGGCTTATAGAAGTGGCCCCCCTGGTCCAATCTTTTTTAAACTTGGAGGGTGTTTTGATGAGAGTCATCAGATGCTATGTTGAAAATGTGGTGCCTCTACCTCAAAAATAGCCCTTCCAGAGCCCCAGATACCCTCAGATCAATGCTCCATTATACTCTATGAGAATCAATCTCCATAGGGAATAATGAAGTGCCCAGCAGACATTTTCTTCCCCACCCTTTCTGATGATTCTGAAGCAGGGGAGGGCCTGCTCACACCTAGGGATTGACATCTCTACTCACGAGTTGCTGAACTTCCAACTTTTTCAAAGTAACACAGAGCAACCAAAGGTTCAAGTTTATCTTTCCTATGCAAACAAACTCTGAAAAGATTGTGCAACCAACGCAGCATCTGGACTGCTTTCACAGCCACTAGGAGCAGCCATGTTGTTCTGCCTGCTCCCCCCGCCCCCGTTCAACCTGGGTCCTACATATTTAAAGGCACAGGTAAACCACCCCAAGAGGAAGCCTTTCCAAATGGAGTCTGAAGCCTCCAGATGTAGAAAGGCACATGGTGGCTATGGGGGCGGGGCTTCCCTCTGCCGGCCAGCTGACTGGGAGCTGGAAGGAGCCTGGGAAAGTGGGAGAAACCCCTCTGGGATCTGGGGATTGGCAAGCATAGAGACAGGCAATGACAAACCACATCTGAAGCCTTTTGCCTTGAAGACCCATGAGAGCTTCTAGAAATCAACTATGATTTGATAGCACTTCGCATACACACATGCGCACACGCGCACACAGACACAATCTGCAGATATTGCTTTATATCAGGTTATGACTGGTGTGACTCCCATAATGGTTCTATTCAGCAGTCATTTTGTAGAAAAATAGGTGGTGGAGGTCATCCAGGGATTGTTATGCCGTTGCACATACTATTCAATGGACAAGGAGGTAGAACTCTCAGCAGGAGGAGGTAGAACTCTCAGAAAGGTTCAGGAGCTGTGCTCCTGTGAGCTCCCACTGAATCTGAGGCCTGATTCTATCAAATGCAGACATGGTTTCCCCATCCCTAAAGCTTGTGGGTTTAAATTGCACATTGAGCTGTATATGAACATACTATGAGATTTACTTTATGCACGTATAAAGAAAAATCAAGTGCCAACTGTACACAAATTATATGTTCATTCACTGTAACTTGTAACCAAGGTTTCCACGTACAGTTACTGGGTTGTTGCACCTCACTTTTGTTGCTGTCAAAGATGTTTATTTTGTTACAGCCACACCATTCACAGCCAGTCAATGCACATATAACGCTGGAAAAAATGCATTTTTATAGAAAACTTTTGATGGAAGGAAACACGAAATTATGCAAAAATAAAGATCTATGGGTTTGTTCCTTTGTTGATGAAAGAAGCAAAATTGAGATGGAGGACAGTTGAATCAAATCAGCAAACTTGCAAGACTCAATCTCAGCCCTGATCCAGTTTGGAACCACAATATAAAGAATCATAGATTTAGAAGGGGCCATACAAGCCATCTAGTCAAATCCCCTGCTCAATGCAGGATCAGCCTACAGCATCCCTGACAAGTGTTTGTCCAGCCACCGCTTAAAGATTGCCAGTGAGGGGGAGCTCACCACCTCCCTCAGTAGCTGATTCCACTGTTGAACAACTCTTATTGTAAAAAAGCTTTTTCCTAATATCCAGTCGATACCTTCTCACCCTTAATTAAAACCCATTATTACAAGTCCTCTCCTCTGCGGCTAACAGGAATAGCTCCTTGCCCTCCTCTAAGTGACAGCCCTTTAAATGCTTATAGAGAGCAATCATGTCCCCCCTCAACCTCCTCTTCTCCAAAATGAACACTCCCAAGTCCCTCAGCCTTTCCTCCTAGGGCTTGGTCTTCAGGCCCCTGACCATCCTTGTCACTCTCCTTTGTACCCTCTCCATTCTGTCCACATCCTTCTTGAAGTGAGGCTTCCAGGAGTGTACACAATACTCCAGGTGTGGCCAGACTAATGCAACATACAGCAGAACTATGACATCTTGTGATCTGGATGTTATGCCTCTGTTGATACTCCTCAAGATGGCATTTGCCTTTTTTGTCACTGCATCACACTGGCTGCTCATTTTTCACTTATGGTCCACCAGTACCCCAAGATCTTGTTCACACACACTGCTACTCTTCCATTAATCTTCTGTTCTCAAAGCCACTAGCCACTTCAGCTTCACCTTGTAAACCTTCAAGCATTTCGGTAACTTCATGTTCCTGGTGTTTTCACCCATCCTGGGTTTATTATTGGGCATGGCCTTTTTGATCTCATTTAGTTAGTGGGTTCCAATGGCAGGTGAGTTGGTGCAGAGCCCCTGATCTCATCATTGCAAGAATGGTTCACCTTGGCACACCAATCATTTAACTCACCAGCAGCTGTATCTTAATGGGATCTGGTAGGCGAGGTCAAGGTGATTTTGGTCATTCATTCTGGAGGAATTTAAGTAAATGTTGGCAGATGTGCTGTTGTTGATTATTATCACCAGTCACTTGGGATGGAATCAGTGATCACCTAATGTCTCTGCTGTTTGTTGTTGTGGTAGGTTTTTCCCCCTCAAAAGACCCAGACAATGGAGAAGCCAATGCTATTAATCAGGGCCTGCTGTGATCTCTATCAGGCGGAGTCCATCATTTTTGCAAGTAATGGGGTCTTCTCTCACTCACTCCTGTATGTTTTATATTAATCTCTCCTTTTGTTTGTATTAATTTACAGGATTTTCAATCTAGATTCTGGACTGGGTTAGGCACTGAAGTAGATTTGGTCACTTTGGCATGAGCCTAATGGTTTTATAGAAATGTTAGAAGACCCTCAATGTCACCTAAAGCCAAACTGCACTGTTATCTCTGATCAGATTTCCCACTCTGGGGTCATTGGAGCTGGAATTCCAGTTTGGGTTGCCAGTTCCCCAGTCGGGGTACAGAATCTCCTTGTCCTGCCTCATGGAAGGACAGCAGGAGATTTTTTAAAAGACCATTGGGGAAACCCAAAAGTGACATCACAACTCCTAAGGAATTAAGGGCTCAGCCTGAACATCACTGCATTATACCACCGTGCTTGATCTTATTGGTGAAATTCTCAGTAAATTGATCCCTATAGCTGTAGTAGTTGTCCTCCAGGCATCTTCTGGCCATCTTGAGAAGGGTTCAAAGATTGATTGACACTGAAAGTAAGCAGCTGTGATTTGAAGAGGCTGCCTCCCAAGATCTGAGTCTGAGCTTGCCACCCCCAATAACGCCTGATACGTATATTCTTTTTTATAAGCCATGATATTTTCCCATTATCAATGCACATACTCTGAATATATTGAGTCTAAATAAAAAGAGGAGGGAATTCTTTTCCTGCTGTGGATAAGTTGCTTTTAGTTTGGTGACTTTATTGTAGTTTATTGTACTTCAATGTATATTTATTGGTTTTATGCTTTGTTTTTAACAAACTGTGTGATTGTATACGGTTGTATTCTATTTGATAGTATTTTGTTACCCACTTCAGGTCCTGAATTGGTCAAGAGAAAGGTGGGCATATAAATATTTAAATAAATGAATTAATATATAAATACATTTTATCACTGTAGAGATTTAGTCACTATTGATAAACCAAACAGTGAATAGGTCAATATTCCAGTGAATAGGTGAATTCCAGTGAATAGGAATATTGCCATTCCAGTGAATAGGTCAATATTGCAAATCAATTTCCATGCAATATGCAGCTTTAAAACTGGGGAGTAGTCACCACCTACCACACAAACATATCAGTCTGTGTCCTCGGCCATCAAAAGTAATGTAGGCAGTAGTGACTCAGTGCTAACAGCTCTGGTCGAGTGGCTTTTGCCAAAGCCTTGAGCCAAAGTCCTCCGGAGAAATGCCCAGAAATGCTTGGCTCCAGAGTCGACATTTAAATCCGAAAGAGCCAAGCTTATAGAAGCCTCACGGAGCCTGTGCGTCCAACACCCATGGAAAATGAAATTTGTTCTGAATAGAGCCCTTTTAGTTCAAACATTTGAAGTAGACTAAACATCTTTGACAACGAGTATAAGATTTCATGGCAAAGCAATTTTGCTCAGTAATTTGCTCAGTTCTAAATACCCTTGGTTCTTCTAAGTTCATTTCTCACTCAATTATTTTCTCGGGACACTTCGTTTGAACACCATAAAGCATCTCGTCCGCCGTTCTAACAGACCTTCTGCGATACCAGTGAATGTGTTATAATACTTTATTTTCTGTTGTGGAGATTTAATCTAATTCACTGAGATGACTGACTGTAATAGAGATTTTTCAATAATGTATGTTAAAAGGGTGCTTATGCAATAATTTAGAACTGGAGGATGAAAGGCTGAGCATGCATTTCAGGACTCAGTTGTGAAAAATTAACTAATCTAGAGGGAAACTTCCCACAGGTCTCTACTATCCATATGTCTCTGAACCATCAGAGTCTTGTTTAGTATCTCAGGTGAATTTTATATTCTAGTAGTGAAGTTGGCCAATCTTTGGATGATTAAATACAATGACTGGAGCTTTGAATGGGTGAGACAGATCTTTTCACAAACCTGAAAAGGGCCCTAGGGTTGCAGAAAAATATGAAATATGAAACCTAAAAACAAGACATTGGAAGCTTTTTAAAAAGATGCACTTGCAGCTTTAAGTTAAGCATTTTCCTCAATGGTTGTTGCTAGCAGGGCTTTTTTCCAGGGGGACATGGTGGAATGGCGTTCCAGAACATCTTTGTGGGGGGGGGATCTCAAAACGTGTTTAAAAGTTTATGAGGGGCACCCATGTGTTTCTCCTTCATTTCCCTCTTGAGAGTTCGAACATATCTTTTTCCAGAAAAAAAGTTCTGGTTGCTAGGCAACCACAAAGTTCCAAGCCTTGTTCTGTCAGTCAAAGGCTGGGGGGAAGGGTCAAGGCCCTTTCTGAGCCTATTTTGGTTTTGAGGGAGGGTAAAGGCCAAAATAGGTCTCTTTGGGATTAGGCATGGCTAGGATTGATAAAACCTAAACACACTTTAGATAAAACCTAAACACACTTAGAGTGATGTAGCGCCCCCCCCCCCCCGCCAACGCCCAGAATGCTGAATCACTCACTATGTGATTGGGGCTATGAGGACTTTCACATAGGGGGATACAGGTAGGGATGGGAATGAACCAGCAAACTGTGGCTGAATCATGAACTGAACGATGAACCAAACTGGGAGGCTCATTCACAGACCAAATTGACTCATGGCCCTGCAAACCCAGTTGAAAGGGACCGTAGGCCCTTTAAATAAGGTTTGCAGACCCCCCTCCAAAAAAAACCCAGCTGAGTGATGGGGAGCAGTTTGTTTCCCCTGCTCAGCTGTTTCAGGCTATCTTCTGCAGTCCCTTTAAACTTTAAAGGGACTGCAGAAGGCATCCCAAAAAACAGCTGCTCAGTTGGGGAGGTGATCCTGTTACACATCAGATTGGTGCTTTCTTGTATAGTATCTTTAAAATGTAAAGGGACTACAAAACAACATAAAAGCAACTGTTACAGCTGTTGTAGGAAACAGAAAGCAGAAGCTTGGAACTACACAAACTGCTCTTAAAGTTAGTGGAAGTTTGTGATGGTAGATCCATCACAAATGTCTGTTTCCAAACCATGAGCAGAGCAAAAGTTGTGATGAATTTTACTTCGTAGTTCAGCTTGTGCTCATCCCTAGATACAAAGGAAAGAGAGATGCCCCCACAAGTCCTTGCAGGCTCCCTATCAAGCAAGTGGGCTGGCCCAGTGGCTGAAGTCATACAACTGAGACATAGTTTTCCTAGACAGAGGCTGCCAGGGGGAGGAAAAGCTGGAGAAGGGGGACAGATAAAGGTAGGTCAGCTGCTGGGTGGGAGGGAAAGAAGGATGCAGGAAAAGGCAAGGGGCTATGGGGACTTTCAGGGAAAGGAAAGAGGAAATAGTAGAAGGGAAATTATAGGCTTCCTACAAGTCTTTGTGGGTCCCCCCTGAATTCAGGGTATTGTACAGCATGAAGAAATGGTACCTGTCTTGCCATTCTCTCCTACAAACATAGGATCATAGAGTTGGAAGGGACAATGCAGGAAACTCACAAACACCTCCCCCTAAATTCACAGGATCCTCATCGCTGTCAGATGGCCATCTAGCCTCTGTTTAAAAACCTCCAAGGAAGGAGAGCCCACCATCTCCCAAGGAAGCCTGTTCCACTGAGGAACTGCTCTAACGATCAGGAAGTTCTTCCCAATATAAAGCATCCACATGTTACAAACCAGCTTTTATACATACATACACATACACACACAGAGCCAGGTCCTCCCTGGGCTTCATTGGGGGGTGGGAGCCTGAGGGGGACAGGGACTTCAGTCCACTCTCCAAAGTAGCCATTTTCTCCAGATTTCTGTAGTCTGAAGCTGAACTGTAATTCCAGAGCATCCCCAGGCCCTACTTGGAGGCTGATATCCTTATTACCACTACCCAAGGTACATGAACTGATCATATGGGACTTTCTTCTTGTGTTCCTTTTCTATCTTAGCTAGGGCTACTCTCTCTGAGTAGCCCGAGCAGTTCTCCTAACAGAGGATGCTTCCAAACATTATTTCTATTCCATGTTTTTCTCTTTAAATGCCTGACCAGGCTTTTCCCTACCTTCCCCCACATTCTCATACATGACTCTCTTGTTCCTGTCTTTATCTTTCCCTCTTTCTGAAATATTAAAGTGAGATTAGGTAATGAGTCACTTTTTATCTCTCCAAAGAGGAGAAAAAGAAGATGACACACTCCTCTACAGATCTTACTAAGAAATGGAGAGGATATGTGAAGGGTTTGGATTTCACTTTATCTTTGCTTTATCAAAACCATACAATGCAAGTTGCTTTCTCTGTCTTAAAGGCAAAGGATGCACAAGCAAGATAAAACCATACAACAACCTAATTACAATGTTTCCCAAGTTTACTTGTTAAGGACATGGTGACATTGGGATGGGGGGTGGTCACATTTCAGTATTAATTTTAAGCCAAAAGGGAGAGAGAAACATCACAGAACCCTACCCATTTCATCATATACATGAAACAAGGAACAAACATGTACTCAAAGTAAATACAGTTCTGTTCAACAGAATTCACTCTCAGGTTAATTTGTAGCAAGAAAAGAGGAAGACCCAAGAAAAGATGACTCCATCAAAAAGGCAGGGTCCTCAGTCTGGAAGACCTGAGCAAGGCTGTTAATGACAGCATGTTTTTGAAGGTTGTTAATTCATAAAGTTGCCATAAGTCAAAAGCAACTTGATAGCTATTAGCCACTCTGTGTGTGTGTATTGGCCACTGTGTGACACAGAGTGTTGGACTGGATGGGCCATTGGCCTGATCCAACATGGCTTCTCTTATGTTCTTATGAAACAAATTTCTAGGCAGCAGAATGTACAGGGAAGAAAGGGCAAGGCATGGCACAAGATTTTCTGTGAGAGGAAGTGTATTCATTTTGTTTATGTATCCACCTGTGCATTGGTGCATTGTTGTCCTGGTTAATATTGTCCGTATTCCCATTAGACATATCATGAGGCTCTCCACCTTGCATATCAGGTTCTTTAATACTAGATGCATCCTGCCTGAAGCCCATAGGATCATTATTTCCAGACACTCTGTGTTGACACCTTAATTTGGCGTCTATTGCATCAATAAGGACATCCATCTGGAGTCATCACTCGATATGTATGGGGATGATCACACTTTTCTGTTACAACCACAGGGAACCAACCTTCATTAAACTCTGCCCATACTGAATCTCCTTGTTGTAAAGGCTTAAGAGGTTTTGCTGTAGTGTATAGTCATAAAAATATTTTTGCCTATCCTGAATTCTTTGAAGGTCTCCTCACATCCCAGTGGAAATTTTAGGGTGCAATAAGTCAGTAAGTACTGGCAGTTTGCTTCTTAACATTCTGCCCATCAGCATCTGAGCTGGTGTGCAACATTTCAGTAAGGGTTGCATTGCCATATTCCAGCAATGCTAGATATAAGTCTTTCTGTGCATCTTCTGCCTTCTTAATAAGCTGCTTTATGGAATGAATTGCCCTTTCAGCCAGGGCTTTTTTATTTTAAGAAAAAGGCAACAACATGAATTCATTTGCATACTAGGCCACACCCTCTGATGCCAAGCAAGCCGAAACTGTGTTCCTGTGCGTTCTTGCTCCAAAAAAAAAAAGCGCCCTGTTTTCAACCCTTCCACTTGATAGTGGGTAACCCGGGTTTAGGGTTGCCAATCCCCAGTTAAGGGCAGGGAATCCCCCCGGTTTGGAGGTCCTCCCCCCACTTCAGGGTTATCAGAAAGTGGGGGGAGGGGAATGTCTGCTGGGCACTCCATTATACCCTATGGAGACCGATTCCCATAGGGCTTAATGCAAAATTGATCTGTGGATATCTGGGGGAGCTGTGTTCTGAGATAGAGGCACTAAGTTTTCAGCATAGCATCTGGTGCCTATCCTCAAAACACCCACCAAGTTTCAAAAATATTGGTCCAGGGGGTCCTATTCTATGAGCTCCCAAAGATGATGCCCCTATCCTCCATTATTTCCAAATGGAGAGAAGGCATTTAAAAGGAGTGCAGTCCCTTTAAATGTGATGGCGAGAACTCCCTTCAGAGTTCAACCATGCTTGCCGTACCCTTGATCCTGGCTCCATCCCCCCACCCCCCAAAAAAAAGTCTGCAGATATTTCCTGAGTCAGACCTGGCAACCCTACCTGGGCTACTAAAACATTGTTCAAACCCCCAGTCATGAGCAAACTGCCAAAACTCTCGACCAGTATAAGTCATATTAGCAGGGCTTTTTTTGTAGCAGGAACTCCTTTGCATATTAGGCCACACCCTCCTGATGTAGCCGATCCTCCTGGAGCTTACAGGAGGCCCTGTACTAAGAGCCCTGTAAGCTCTTGGAGGATTGGCTACATCAAGGGGGTGTGGTCTAATATGCAAAAAAGTTCCTGCTACAAAAAAGCCCTGCATATTAGCATATTGTTTTGGGAATGCCATGTCAAGCAAACACAACCTTAAATTTGACAATCACAGTGCTTGCAGTCTTATCAGACAAGCTCACTACTTGTGGATACTTTGATACATTGCTGCTCTACATTGGTTCCATGTTGCACTTGCATACTCATATTCTATACTCATTTAAATACTAAGCCCAATAGTCTGGCTTCATCTAGATTCTTCATTCCTCTTTTGTATAATGCAGTTCCTCAACACAACTGTTGAATCATGAATGCAATGATGACATTGCCGTGGAAGGAGACCAAAAATTGGATTTTTAATTTACATTTAGTTATTTGGGCAAAATGTTTGTCATTTTGGAACTGATAACCAAACTCTTACTTCAGGGAATATCTTGAGATCATAAGCCACTTCCCACTTCTGCTTAGGCCAGGTATGCAAAACCTATGACCCACCAAGCTAAATACAATCCTAGTAAGGTGCTTTATAACAATCCTTTTCATTGTCTACCTGGATCTGTGGAGACAGAGGGCTATTATGTACCTGGCAAGTGGCTGGTTGGCCCTCTTAAGTTTACGTCTTGTCTGAAAGGTGGTGCTAACATTTTTTAATGGAGGACTTCTGTTGAGATTAAAGTTTGGGCTCTATGCAATATCAAGAGGCTGTGATTTTGGTCTGTATCAACAGAAGTATAGTGTCCAGATCACATGCAGTGATGGTATCACTTTACTCTGCTGTGGTTAGACCTCACTTGGAGTATTGTGTTCAGTTTTGGGCACCACAATTTAAGAAGGATATAGACAAGCTGGAATGTGTCCAGAGGGGGGCAATGAAGACAGTGAGGGGTCTGGAGACCAGGTCCTATTAGGAAACGTTGAAGGAGCTGGGTATGTTTAGCCTGGAGAGGAGATGACTGAGAGGTGATAGGATCACCATCTTCAAGTATATGAAGGGCTGTCATATACCAGATGGTGCAGAATTGTTTTCTGTTGCCCAAGATGGTCAGACCAGAACCAACGGGTTGAAATTAAATTGAAAGAGTTTCCAGAAGAACTTCCTGACAGAGTGGTTCCTCAGTGGAACAGACTTCCTAAGGAGGTGGTGACCTTGGTAGTTTTTAAACAGAGGCTAGATGGCCATCTGACAGCAATGCTGATTCTGTGAATTAGGCAGATCATGAAAAGGAAGGCAGGAAGGGTTGCATTAGTGCTGAGTTCTCATGGTCCTTTCTTACATGTCCAAGGAAATGCTGATTGCCACTTTGGGGTCAGGCAGCAATTTTCCTCCATACAAGTTTGGCAAGGGTTCCTGGATGGTTTTCCCATCTTCTGAGTATGGAGCAAAGGTTATTGGGGGTGTATGTGAGGAGGGGGGGAAAGGTATTTGTGAATTTCCTGCATTGTGAAGGGGGTTGGATTAAATGACCCTGAAGGTCCCTTCCAGCTCTATGATTCCTTCCCAATCCATCTGATCCAGTAGCTTGATGTAGGCATTGTAATTGCAAGCATTTGGAGCCTACCTAGAGAGAGCCAGTTTGGTGTAGTGGTTAAATGCATGGACTCTTATCTGGGAGAACCGGGTTTGATTCCCCACTCCTCCACTTGCAGCTGCTGGAATGGCCTTGGGTCACCCATGGCTCTTGTAGGAGTTGTCCTTGAAAGGGCAGCTGCTATAAGAACTCTCTCAGTCCCACGTACCTCACAGGATGTCTGTTGTGGGGAGGGGGGTAGGAGGTAGAGGAGATTGTGACCGCACTGAGACTGAGATTCAGAGTGTAGTGTATGGCGTTCGCAGAGCGCAACCAGTTCATAATGGCCACAACAGCAGAATGACATCAGTCCACCCCAGCTGCGGAGGTAACTGAGAAACATCCAGGTGCCTCCGCGCTGGGCGCAACGATCCGCCAATCACAGCTTGTGGCGGGAAATACGGCTGGTCGACATTGGACCGGCCAGCAGGGAGAATAGTCCGGCAACTGTATATATGCGGGATCCGGCCCGCGTGCTCCCTCTCTCCATCTTGTATTGTACCATGGAATAAACTATGTTGCCCTACGCTCGTCTCCAAGTCTGGTACTTTACAGTGGCGACGAGGATGGGATCCTAGCCTCATCGGCTACGACAGAGATCTTGGGCAACGAACGACCGGACACGACCGCCGCCGCCACCATGGCCAACCAGGGCGGAATCACCGGCTACCTCGAGCCCTTCGACCCTGCAAATCCAGAGGGCTGGGAGTCCTACTCAGAACGGGTCGAGTTCTACCTCTGGGCCAACAAGATCACCGACGCCGGAGCAAAGAGGGATGTTCTCCTGAGCGTCTGCGGGCCAGCCACGTTCGAGATCGCCAAGGGTCTCTCGGCGCCCGCCCGCCTGGCGGAGAAATCCTACAAGGAGATCATCAGGCTCCTCACGGGCCACTTCTTGCCGCAGCCCTCACGGGTGGCTCGCAGATTCATGTTCCACAAAAGGGACCAGACCGCAGGAGAGTCAGCCGCGGACTACTTGGCGGCCCTCCGCAAACTCGCCGGGAACTGCAACTTTCCCCAGCTGGAGGAAACCCTGGCCGACCGATTCACGTGGGGCCTCCGCGACGAAAGGCTCCAGCAGAAGCTCTTCGCCAAAGAAGAGCTCACCCTCCAGGGCGCCTTCAGCGAGGCGGTAGCGTGGGAGAGGACCGCCAGGACGTTTCCCCGGGCCAAGACCGAGACCGCCCACCACGAGGAGCTGGACCCCGAGCACCAGGACGAGGGAGAAGCCTTCCAGACGCGACGCGCCGCAGGACCCGCCGCCCGAGCTCCACAGCGCCCCCGAGCCCACGAACGGCCGAGTCAGCGCACCAGCGAAAGGGCGAAATGCGCCAGCTGCGGCGACCCCCACGATCGGCGGGACTGCCAGTACCGGACCTGGGACTGCAGAAGCTGCGGGAAGACCGGCCACATAGCGCGGGCTTGCCGAGCCAAGCCCAACCGCCCGCGACCGACCGCACACCACGAGGCCGCAGAGTCCCACTCCACAGCCTCCACCTCACTTCAGGTACTGAATTTGCCCCTGACCACCCCCAACAAGATAACGATGGCGGTCCTCATAGATGGGGCCCCCTGCACCATGGAAGTGGACTCGGGCTCCTCCATCTCCATAATAGCGGAGGAGACCCTGAGAAGGCTACGCCCCGGCCAGGGGCTGCAGCTGCGACCAGCAAATTTCATATTGCGGGACTTCCAGCAAAACCCGGTCCAAATAGCGGGGTGGGCACGGGTGCTGGTGGAGCGGGGGTCCTTCAAAGGCCCCCTAGACATCCTGGTGGTCAAGCGGCCGCTTACCACCCTGTTGGGTCTTGCATGGTTTGGCCCCTTGGGAATCCGAATAGAGGTGGCGCACACAGCCACAGCAGGAGGGTTTGGGGAGGTGTGCGGAGAGTTCCCCAACGTATTTGATGGGTCGCTGGGTAGTTACAAGGGCCCGGCCATCTCCCTACCGCTCGACCCGACGGTCAGACCGATCCGGCTCAAGGCAAGGAGGGTCCCCTTCGCCTTGAAGCCCAAGATCGAGGCAGAGTTGGACCGCCTAGTAGCCCAAGGGGTCCTGGAGCCGGTCGATTACGCTATGTGGGAGACCCCCATAGTGACTCCGGTCAAACCAAATGGAGACGTGCGGATATGTGCAGATTACAAGTGCACAATTAACAAAGCGCTCCAAGACAACCCATACCCGGTGCCAGTGGTCAGCCACTGCTGGCAGCCCTGGTGGGGTCTAAGATTTTCGGGAAGTTGGACCTGGCACAAGCCTACCAGCAGCTCCCGGTGGACGCCAAAACGGCGGAGGCACAGATGATAGTTACCCACAGGGGGGCATTCAGGGTGAACAGGTTACAGTTTGGGGTCAGCGTGGCTCCGGGAATCTTCCAGAGTATAATGGATGCTCTCCTTAAAGGGATCCCCGGAGTCCTGCCGTTTTTCGACGATGTTTTAATCGCCGCCCCGGACCCCGAGGAATTCCGCAACCGCCTCCGGGAGGTGCTCCGCCATTTTCAAGCCACTGGACTAAAAGTTAAAAGGGAGAAGTGCATGCTGGGGGTGCCGCGGGTGGAGTTCCTGGGATTCGCAGTGGACGCGGAGGGAATCCACCCGACCGAGGAAAAGACTAGGGCCATTGTTCAAGCCCCTGCCCCCACGTGTAAAGCGGAGCTACAGAGCTTCTTGGGGGTCCTCAATTTCTACCACACGTTCATACCCCACAAGGCGGCCCTCGCCGAACCCCTACACCGGTTACTGGACAAAAAAGCTCCATGGGTGTGGGGGAAGAAGCAAGCCGCCGCCTTCCAGGCAGTTAAGGACGTCCTGGTCTCCAACGCGGTGCTGCACCACTTCGACGAGCGCCTCCCGGTCATCCTGGCATGCGATGCATCGCCGTACGGGGTGGGCGCTGTCCTGGGGCACCAGTTACCGGATGGCCGGGAGGTCCCGGTCGCATACTACTCACGCACCCTAACTTCGGCGGAACGGAACTATGCGCAAATCGACAAGGAGGCCCTGGCCATAGTAGCGGGGGTCCATAAATTCAACGATTATTTGTATGGGCGCCGGTTCACAATAGCGACGGACCATAAGCCGCTTTGGGGTCTGTTGGCCCCAGACCGCCAAACTCCCCAAATCCTGTCCCAGAGGGTGTTGAGGTGGAATCAATTCCTCAACTCGTACACCTACACGCTGGTACACAGGGCGGGCAAGGCAATGGGTCACGCGGACGCTCTCAGCCGGTTGCCGCTCCCTGACACAGGCCCCGATCCAGCCCCAGCACACCAGGTCATGTCGATCGAGTCACTTCCGGAGCAGCCCCTCCACGCGGCGGAGGTGGCTAGAGCCACTGGAAAAAACAAAACCCTAGCACGGGTGCTCGACTGGGTGGTGAGGGGGTGGCCAGAGGGGGACATGGGGGAAGAGTTCAAACCCTACAAAATGCGAAGGGAGGAACTCGCAGCCCACAAAGGGTGCCTACTATGGGGGAGCAGGGTAGTAGTCCCCCCCCCTCTACAGAAACGGGTCTTGGAATCACTCCACGAAACACACCCAGGCATAGTGAGAATGAAGGCCCTGGCCAGGAGCTACGTATGGTGGCCGGGGATGGACGGGGAGATAGAGAACTGGGTCCGGAGATGCAGCACATGCCAGGAGTCGCAGCCGGATCCACCCAGCGCCCCGGCTACACGGTGGGAGACCACAAGGAAACCGTGGTCCCGGCTCCACATTGATTTTGCCGGGCCGTTCCAGGGACAGATCTTCCTAATCATTGTAGATGCATACACAAAATGGTTAGAGGTCATCCCTGTAGGGTCTACCTCGTCAGCAGCAGCCATTAGAGCACTACGCAGGGTCCTGTGCACCCACGGTATTCTGGACACCATAGTCTCGGACAACGGGGCAGCGTTCACCTCGGGGGACTTCCAGGCGTTCCTCCAGAGGTACCTCATTAGACACATCCGGTCAGCTCCCTTCCACCCGGCCACCAACGGCCAGGCCGAGCGGATGGTCCGAACAACAAAAGAGGCCCTGGGCAGAATAGTGCAAGGCGATTGGGACCACCGGCTAGCCGCGTTCCTCTTCGACAACCGGGTCATCCCAAACCCAGTCACCGGGGTCAGCCCAGCCAAGCTCCTCATGGGACGCAAGCTCACCACAAGGCTAGATCGGCTAAACCCCGACAGAGCCCCCGACGTGCGAGGGTCCCCGGAGGTCAGAGACGCGGCTAGGGGGTTCTTCGCGGGGGACCCAGTGTTCGCCCGCAACTACACTTCAGGCCCAGAGTGGGTAGACGGGCGGGTACTACGGGTCGTGGGTTCCCGCCACTACGAGGTATCCACCGAGGGGGGCCAGATCCTACACCGGCACATCGACCAGTTACGCCGCCGGACTCTCCCAGAGGTACCCACGGAAACGAGGGAGGGGGTAGGGTCCGAGGGGCACCCAACGACACCTGCACCGGCACCACGGCCACACACACCGGCAGAGGCGGACCACCAACGCTCAAACCCCCGGGGAAACCCCAGATGCGGAAGTAGCCCCGGCACCACAAGCAACTCCTAGGCGTTCAACACGGGAGCGCCGGCCTCCCGCCTACCTCCAGGACTATGTCACTAACTAAGGGGGGAGGAGTGTAGTGTATGGCGTTCGCAGAGCGCAACCAGTTCATAATGGCCACAACAGCAGAATGACATCAGTCCACCCCAGCCGCGGAGGTAACTGAGAAACATCCAGGTGCCTCCGCGCTGGGCGCAACGATCCGCCAATCACAGCTTGTGGCGGGAAATACGGCTGGTCGGCATTGGACCGGCCAGCAGGGAGAATAGTCCGGCAACTGTATATATGCGGGATCCGGCCCGCGTGCTCCCTCTCTCCATCTTGTATTGTACCATGGAATAAACTATGTTGCCCTACGCTCGTCTCCAAGTCTGGTACTTTACACAGAGTATAGAGTGGGATATAAATCCAATCTTCTTCTTCTTCCTTCCAAGCATGCCTATAGGAGTGCAGACTATTTGAGATCCTCCCTGTACACATGGCTGCCATGTTATCGGAAAGGATCGATGCATCAATTTTGCATGTCTATGCAGCCACTGCACATGCTACAGAAAACCCTGATTTTTTAATGATTATTATAATATTGTTGATGTGTACAAATGCAGAAAAATCTTCACATTGCTTCTTTCGGACAACCTCGTACCAGGAGAATCTACACATGGTCATTGGCTTTCTGAAGTTCTGATATGAGTGAATTGTCATCTCCCCAAAGGCGTTGTATGCAACCAGAATCCTACATATCACAATAATTTGAGACTGCTGTTTCTCTCTATCCCTCGGGAATTCTAGAATCGGGCAGATATGAGCTTTTTTTCCCTTTTCCCCTTTTTTATGCACAGTAAGTGGGAGAAGGCATGGATATAGTGGGAGCCTCATTGCACGGAGAAGAAACATGTAGAACGTAACTCTCAGCCATTGAATTCAGCAGCAAAGACACCATAAGCTGGAAAATCCTCCCTCTATGGAATTTTTGATGTGCAAATAGAAATTGCCTCCATAATTGCTTGTGCCAGAGGAACAGACAAAAGCAGCTGCTTGGTGTTGTCTCATTAGATCTGCCCTTTTTACATAGCAGCCAGAGAAATGCAGGGAGAGTCTTGGCAGGAGACAAGTGGATGCTTGGCACTGCCGCAGAAGGATTCTCCTGGCTTACATTGTGGCCAACTTCGGGCACAGAGAGGAGACAGGGAGGAGGCAAAAGCCTATAGGAAACAGAGAATCTGACCATATCTCTGCAGCTGGATTTTCAAGTTGCTCTCTCATTACGCCAGAGAAACAAGTCTGGAAAAGATAGCAGTGAGTCACAGAAACTTCTCCAGTTGTTTGTGAACCTCAGAGGGCAAAGTGGAAGAGGGTGTGGGGGAGGGGGAATCCCCAAAACAGTGCTGATGGCATTGATGTTGGACAGCAGGTATTGTTCAGCTATAATGCTATGATTGTTTCAGGGTTCAAATGAACAAAAAAGTTTATTGGAAAACAAACAAACAAAGCCTGCTGGATGCAGTGGGCTAAAAATGGGTACCTGCCCCCTGTCTTTTCTCTTATTGACTTGGATAGTTGCTGTGAGGGCTTTTTTTGAGCAGGAATGCAGTTCTGATTGGCTTGGTGTTAGGGGGTGTGGCCTAATATGCAAATGAGTCCTTGCTGGGCTTTTTCTACCAAAAAAAGCCCAGGTTGCTGCTATGTCACAAAACGTTACTGACAAAGTGTGGAGAGGGTGAAAACAACCAGGTAGTAAATGTTTACAGTCTAGGCACATGATGTGAAAGAAGCAAGAGGTCAGTTGAGCTGGTGGGGGTATTTAGCAAGATTATGGGTGGGGGAGAGAGCTTTGCATGCAGAAGGTCCCAGATTCCATACCCAGAATCTTCAGCTTAAAAATACCAGGCAGGAGGTGATCTGAAAGGCCTCCACCTAAGACCCTGGAGAGCCACTTCCGGTCAATGTAGGGAATAAGAGGAGACCTTGATACATCAATGGTCAGAGTTGGTGCAAGACAGCTTCCTGAGGTTTTCTTTGTTGGGGTTCCTGGGCAACTCACCAAATGGCAGCCATGACTGGGATGCAGCACTGCAAGATCTCAGCTTCGATAATTTGGCAGCTATTTAAGTCTCCATGAAGATTTTTTTTTCCTTTCAGATTTTTCTCCAAACCTGGGGTCTGGGGGGCGAAGCTACTTTGTACATGGCCTCATAATGTACAATTTTCAATCTCAGTGTGCGTTTATTTAAAATCTTTATTAGCCACTTTATTCCTTATAGAACTTGACATAGCTTGCATTGTTAACAAAATATACAAAATAAATTACATCAAATATAGTAGATTATGAGCCGCTCTGAGACTCTGAGTGGAGGGCGGAATATAAATCCAATTATACAGGAGCATGTTAGGAAAGATTAAAGGCCACACCCTTCTGCATCTGCACTGTACTTTTCTGTTCTAAAGTATTCACTTTTCTCCAAGCAAGCCTACTAGCTCTTTGATGGATGGACACTGGGAAATAATTTAAGGGAGACACAGGCTGTGGAAGTGAAGTAGTATAGTGCAAGGTGTTGTCCTGACCTGGATGGCCCAAGCTAGCTAAACAGAGTCATCCCCAGCAAGGCTAACTTCTGGTGTCCCCCCCCCACCATTGACAATGTCACTGAGTCACATGGGGGCTCCCAATTCAGTGCCCCAAAAGGCAAGCGCCCTAGGCAGTTGCCTAGTTTGCCTAGTGGCAGAGCCAGCACTGGGGAGAGAACCAAGAAAGTTCAATCTTGCTATGCTTAGGCTTCCCAACCCCGCCCATCCCGCCCTGGCAGGGGGCCCCTGAATTTGCAGCCTCCTCCCCCGCTCTCCAAAAATCTGGAAGCGGGGTGGGGGGGGGAAAGAGAACATACGTGTAGGCATCATGTTGTTGTAGAGCTTCTGATCCGTTTGTAAAATGTGTGCCCCTTTAAGGCTGCGCAGGAAACAGGAAACATGAAGGGCTTCATTGGAAAGGGTCAGTAAGTTTCCATGGAGAACGGCCCCTCCCTTTCTTTTGCTTTCGTTTTCACAGCAAGCAAAGTTCTGCAGGAAGAAGATCTAGTAAGTATTTGTGTGTGAGAGAGAGGGAGGGGGCAGGGGATTCCCTGGTTTGGAGGCCCTCCCCCCTCTTTTAGAAAGCATGGGGGGAGGGAAATGTCTACTGGGCACTCTATTATTCCCTATGGAGAATGATTCCCATAGGGAATAATAGGGAATTGATCTGTGGGTATTGGGGGCTCTGGGGGGGCTATGTTTTGAGGTAGAGGCACCAGATTTTTAGCATAGCATTTAGTGCCTCTCCCCAAAATACCCACCAAGTTTCAAAATGATTGGACCAGAGGGTCCAATTCTATGAGCCCCAAAAGATGGTGCCCCTATCCTTAATTATTTCCTATGGAAGAAAGGCATTTAAAAAGGCATGCTGTCCCTTTAAATGTGATGGCCAGAACTCCCTTGGAGTTCAATTATGCTTGTCACATCCTTGTTCCTGGCTCCACCCCCAATGTCTCCTGGCTCCACCCCCAAAGTCCCCAGATTTTTCTTTAATTGGACTTGGCAACCCTAGCTATGCTGAGGGAGACAATAGCAAACCATATATATCAGTCTTTTGCCTTAAAAACCCTGGGGAGAGTCACCATAAGTCCACTGCCATTTGACAGCACTTGCTTACACACACAAAATGCAAGGTGTGTGTATGTACGTGTAGAGGTTAGCGTCCCATTCCCTTTTGTTCTCAAATAGCTCCCTCCCCAATGCCTCTATACTTATCTGTCCTTCCATCCGCCCATATCAGGAGGCAGTGGCAGGAAAATATGGAGAAAACCCTGCGTGCTTGTACTGCAAAGGAGAGTGAGATAGCCTCTAAAGCAGGGACCTTTTTCAAGTCTTCCTCTGCAGTTTGGTACAGACAAGATAGCTTCAATAAGGGAGAAGGGCTGCAGTCCATGAGCATTTCATCCCGTTTGATTGTGTGCAGCGAAAGCAGAGTTATAAGTAGAATGTGCTTCCCATGGAGCCAGAGTAAATGTCACCCGAATACAGTTACAGCCCTGAACACACGACACAATATTAATGAAGCTGAATACATTTTTCAATGAACAGAATGAGCTGAAACCATAACACTTCTGCACACATCCCTCGTTAACAGTCAAGGAAGTCCTAGTACTATGGGTAGGACTACTAAAGTTATGCATGGAGTGGAGAGAGTTGACAAGGATAACTTTTTCTCCGTCTCCCAAAATACTAGAATTTGAGGGCAACCGGTGAAGATGAACAAAAGGAAATACTTCTTTACAAAGCGAGCGATTAAAACATGGGATTCGCTGCCGGAGGATATAGTGATGGCTACAGGTATAGAGAGCTTTAAAAGGGGATTCGATAGACTCATGGAGGAGAGGCCTATCAGTGGCTACTAGCCATGGTGACTGAGGGGAACCTACACATTTGGAGACTGTCAGTCTTCTTATGTTTTTAAGTTGGAGGCATTATGGATTTTGAAAATTTGTGCTGCCTTTATGGAATGGTAGATAGGCTGGACATGAGAACACCGGAGTTCAAATCCCTATTCTGTCTTCAAGGTTTCAGGTGACCTTAGGGCAATCCGTAGCTCTCATCCTACATCACATGGTTGTTTTGATGATAGAATGGGGGAGAGAACCTGTGTTCTTTGGAATAAGATTATGCAAGGCTCTACCTTGGCTGTACTGGCTTGCCCATTATCTGCCAACCTGGATGGGTTTTGTTATGTATAGGAACTGGAGTTTAGCCTTTGGGCCAGCAGAGACTTGGCTGAGCTTGAGACCCTAAAACAATAGCCACCTGGATTCAGGAAGGAGGCCCATCAGGGATCTTTAGGCCAGCTATTAACCTATAGTTGTGTGTATGGGATTATGGTAATGGGATTCAAGAAGGAGGCCCATCAGGGATCGTTAGGCCAGCTGTTAACCTATAGCTGTGTGTAATGGGATGATGGTAATGGGATTCAGGAAGGAGACCTATCAGGGATCGTTAGGCCAGCTATTAACCTATGCTGAATCACTGAATAAAGAGCTAAACTCACTATCTCTTGGGCATCCTCATGCTTTGAACCCAGTACATTTTACTGACGATGAAGGTGGGATTCTGGTGAGCGAGGAGCCCCAGTCATCGACACCACACCTTGCATCACTGCACTCTGCATCCAGCACTGCACAACGCATCGCCGCCACCGGACGACATGGCTGCCGCTCCAGGACACTTCGATGAGTTTGACACCACCGCTGAGGACTGGGAATCCTACACCTCCCACTTCGCTTTCTTCCTGGAGTCTTCAGACATTACAGACAAGACAAAGAAGCGGGCTACCTTCTTCCGTGTCTGCGGTCGCTTGACATTCGAGATCGCCCGTTCCCTGCTGGCTCCGGCCGACCTCAAAGACACGCCATACCGGACCATCTTGAACCGGCTTCAAGAGCACTTCGCGCCTAAATCCTCCATCGTAGTGGCCCATCACGCATTCTATGGAAGGAACCAGGCAGTGGGTGAGTTGATTAAGGCTTTCGTTATGGCTCTCCAAAGGGTGGCCTGCCACTGCAATTTCAGCAGCCTGGAGGAGGCCCTCCGGGACCGGCTAGCGTGCGGCCTCAGAAGAACCCCATATTCCAGGTCACAATGGAAGAGGCCCTCGCTGCAGAGGCAGCAGACCAGTTCATCGCAGAGGTCTGTCTGCCACCAAGCCCACCAGTTTTCAAGAGGGTCACCATGGCAGCCCACCAAATGGAATTGGCTGACGAAGTGGAAGAGGTTTTACAGCTGCCCCGACCTACTTGCTGAGCCTCACGTCTGACCGCAATGCCACCTCATGCTGCAATCTCAACTCCCTGTGCCAGCTGTGGAGAGCTTCTCGAGCGGAGTACCTCCTGGTTCCGAGATGCCCAATGCCGAAACTGTGGTAAGGTCGGCCACATTGCCCAAGTATGCTACTCCAAAGGGACCCGAGGGTGACAAACCACGCACCAGGAGTCAACGGACAAGATGGAGCTCCACACCATGTCACTCCAACCACTACAGGTATTGCATTTGCCCTTGGACACTCCAGATAAAATCAAGGTGACTGTTAAGTTAGAGGGATCCCCTTGCCTGATGGAATTGGACACAGGATCCTCCAGGATATGGACCTGGCTTGCGTGATGGAGACCTGGGTGCGGGATGGGGAGACAGTTGCTCTCTCCCAAGTGGCTCCACCTGGGTTCTCCGTCCTTCACCAAGCTCGGACTAGCGGGCGGGGGGGAGGGGTGGCTTTTTTCATACGGGAGGATTGCTCCTTCAGGAGACTTCCGCCGCCAGAGATCAAGGGCGTGGAGTGTGTGGGCCTGGTGTGGGATGCTGGGGAAAGTTTGGCTATCTGGCTGGTGTACCGTCCGCCTAACACAGTGGCCAGTGCCTTACCGTCCCTGATGGAGGCTGTGGCAGGCTGGGCATTGGAGCACCCTCGACTTATAGTCTTGGGCGACTTCAATGTCCATGCCGAGGACACGGCTTCCACTCGGGCAATGGACCTAGTGCTTTCCATGGCAGCACTGGGACTTTCCCAATATATAACAGCACCCACGCACCAGGCTGGACATACACTAGACCTGATCTTTGCGGCGAGAGTAGTGGTGGATCAGATATCTGCCGAGGCAGTGCCATGGTCTGACCACCAGGCCTTGAAGGCCCATGTGAACATGCCCCCCCATCCCGTTTAGGCGGTGAGCAGGTTTTAGCTCGCCCGCGTGGCCAGATGGACCCGTTGCGGCTTCAAATGGCCATGCGGGATCCCTGGCCCTCTGGCGATTCGTTAGATGAGCTAGTGGAGATCTGGAATGACCAGCTCTCCACGGCCATCGACGAAATCGCTCCCCGACGTCCTCTTCATCCTCGATCATGATCCGCTCCATGGTATACCCTGGAGCTGCGATTGATGAAACGGCGATTAAGACGACTAGAGAGACAATGGCGTCACACTCACGACGAAGCTACGAGAACATCATATAGGTCATTTATGCGGACCTATGAGATGGCAGTTCAGGCCGCAAAGAAGGTTTACTTTGCGTCCAGAATTGCATCTGCGACCTCGCGCCCAGCACAATTGTTTAGTATAATTCGGTCATTAACAAATTTGCCACAGGGCAAACAAAATATTAGAGAATTGGAGATAGGCTGTGAGGCTTTTGCGAGTTTTTTCGCAGATAAGGTCTCGTCGCTCCGACACGACTTACCCGCCATAATTGATACAGTAGAAGAACTTGAGGCACCAAGCGCGTCTTTTGGTCCAATTTTGGATTCTTTCACTCCACTCAGCCTGGAGGAGGTTGACAGGATCCTTGTAGCTGTGCGCCCTACGACTTGTAGGTTGGACCCGTGCCCGTCTTGGCTTATAAAAGCGAGCCAGACGTGGCTGCGTGAACCACTACAAGGTATTGTCAACAGGTCCCTAGTAGAAGGGATCTTTCCCACGCCTCTTAAAGAGGCAGTGGTCTGCCCTCTCTTAAAAAAACCATCAGCGGACCCGGCCGTATTGGCGAACTATCGGCCGGTGTCGAACCTTCCCTTTTTGGGTAAGGTTATAGAGCGGGCGGTGGCAATTCAGCTACAGGGGTTCCTGGAGGACACTTCCGCACTGGATCAATTCCAGTCCGGCTTTCGGCCAGGTCACAGGACGGAGACGGTTCTGGTCGCCCTCCTAGATGACCTCATGCGACATCTGGATCAGGGCGGCTCAGCGGTGCTGTTGTTATTAGATCTGTCAGCCGCGTTCGATATGGTTGACCATCAGCTACTGACTAGCCGCCTTGCCGATGCGGGGTGTCACGGCTGGGGCCGGGTCAGGCAAAGTCCAGAGGCAGTCCGAGGTCTGTAGCCAGTAAGCAGGAGGGTCCGAGGCGCCAAATCCGAATCACTGTAGAAGTATCGCAGGTCTGAGGTCCAGAAGCCGAGGTCAGGGAGTCCAGAAGTCCAAAGCCAAAGTCAGGGAGTCAGGAACCAAAGTCAAGCCGGAGTGGATGCTAGAATGTCAGGGAGATGACTAGTTGCTTCCACAAAGCTTCCTCCCAAAGCCCACAGCTATATAGCCCTCTGCTGGCTGTTGCCCGTTTGGGCTAATTGCTGGCTCAGGGAGGCAGCCAGGATCCTGTTACCACTCAAGCATCCTTGCTCTTAGAAGGGCCAGAATCCTCTCAGAACTCAGGGCTCAGGGAGCGTCTTGCTTGTGAGCGTGCCGCCCTCCTCCGATCCCTGAGGTCCTGCCGGAGGCGGTCACGCACACGAGCCACCCGAGAGGGCGAGGCAGGGGGGCTGGGATCTTCTCCAGCAGGAGGCAGGGGCACTGGTGCAGGTGGCAGGGGCACAGTTTCCTCATCAGACTCAACTTCCTCTGAAGGGTCCCCAGCACCCATGACACTATCCCCCCCCCCAGGGCCCCCCTCCGTCGAGGGACCTGGAAGGTCGGGGTGGTCGTTGTGGAACTGGTGCACCAAGTCCGGGGCATGAAGATTGTCCTCGGGCTCCCAAGACCGGTCTTCTGGGCCATATCCCTCCCAGTCCACCAGGTACTGGAGGCCTCCACGATGGTACCGGGAGTCCAGGATCTGGCGCACCTCATATTCTTCCTCGTCATCCACCAACACTGGTGGTGGCGGCGGTGGGGAAGGAGTCCGAGCTGGGTCAGGGGGTGCAGCCGGAACAAGGAGGGAGCGATGAAACACGGGGTGAATGCGGAGGTGGGGTGGCAACTGGAGCCTGAAGGCGACGGGGTTTATTTGTTCAACGACGGGGTAGGGTCCAATGAACCGTGCATCCAGCTTGTGAGACCGACCAGGCCGGCGCAGGTAGCGAGTTGAGAGCCACACCTGATCCCCCGGCTGCACTGGAGGGCCTTCTTGCCTCTTTCGGTCCGCAGCCCGTTTATATGCCTCCTTGGCTTGCTGTAGCTGCTCTCGGAGCAAGTCTTGGCTGGCACGGAGTTCTTGCAGGTAGGCATCGACGGCGGGGACATTCGTGGGTGGTAGGATCGCTGGGAAGAACCGAGGGTGGTACCCGTAGGTTGCAGCAAACGGGGTCATTTGGGTGGATGAATGGACCGCGTTGTTGTATGCAAACTCCGCTAGGGGCAATAGAGTGGTCCAGTCATCCTGCTGGTAACAGGTGTAACAGCGGAGATATTGCTCTAGCGTGGCATTGGTGCGCTCTGTCTGGCCATCTGTCTGTGGGTGGTAGGCCGAGGACAGGTGCACTCGAGTACCCAGGCTGGAATGGAGGGCTTGCCAGAACCGAGAGGAGAACTGAGGGCCCCGATCGGAGATCAGATGGGCTGGGAGTCCATGCAGACGAAAGATGTGTTGCAGGTAAAGCTGGGCCGTCTCCTGAGCTGTGGGGAGTTTCGGGCACGGAACAAAGTGGGCCATCTTGGTAAATAGGTCGACGACCACCCAGATACAAGTCTGACCCTTGGAGCGTGGAAGTTCCGTGATGAAGTCCATCGAGATGGTATCCCAGGGTCCTGAAGATGTGGGCAAGGGCTGCAGCAACCCTGAGGGTTTGGCTGGGATGTCTTTGGCCCGTCGGCAGACGTCACAGGAGCTGACATAGCGGGCAACATCAGCGCGAACTCGTGGCCACCAGAATTCCCTTGTCAGCAAGTGGGTGGTCTTATGCTGTCCAAAGTGCCCGGCAGGTAACGAGTCGTGGGTCGGGCGTAGCACTTCTGCCCGCAAGGGCCCGGGCGGCACATAGAGGCGTTCGCGGTGTAGCAAGAGGCCGCCTCGAGTCGTGAACTCCCCTGTTGGGTCATCTTGGAGAGCCTGGAGGTGTTGCTGGACCCAGGGATCATTGGCCTGGCTAGCCCGAATGTCCTCCACGAGTGCTGGTGAAGTGGAGGTGGCTGCAAATACTGAGGGCGGCAGGATTGGAGCAGCGGGCGCGGTCTCAGTTGAGGCAGGGGCGTATTCCGGTTTCCGGGAGAGCGCGTCTGCTTTCCGGTTCTGGGTATGGGGGATGTAGGAGATCCGGAAGTCGAAGCGAGAGAAGAATAGGGACCACCGGATCTGGCGCTGGTTGAGACGGCGGGTGGTCTGGAGGTGTTCCAAGTTCCGGTGATCGGTGAGCACTTGAACAGGGTGGCGAGCCCCTTCGAGGTAATGTCGCCAAACCTCAAACGCCGCCTTGATCGCGAGCAACTCCCTCTCCCAGATGGTATAGTTCCTCTCTGCAGCAGTGAGCTGCCGCGAGTAATAGGCGCAGGGCTGTAGTGGCTGGGACGGCTCCTCGCGCTGGGACAGCACTGCTCCCAGGGCCACGTTGGAGGCATCAGCTTCCACCGTAAAGGGAAGCTGGGGGTCGGGGTATCTCAGGAGTGGCCCGGTGGCAAAGCGAGTCTTCAGGGTGGAGAAGGCGTTATCGGCCTCTGGGGACCAGTGGAAGGGTTCTTTGGGGCGGAGTAGTTGAGTCAGGGGTGTGGTCAGGGATGCGTAGGCCGGGATGAATTGCCGATAGTAGTTGGCAAAACCGAGGAACCGCTGCAGGTCTTTGCGATTCTGAGGAGCCTGCCAGGTCAGGACCGCTTCTACTTTTTTCGGGTCCATGAGGATCCCCTGCGGTGACACGATGTGCCCAAGGAACTCGACGGAGCGCAGGTCGAAGTCGCACTTCTCCAGCTTGGCGTAGAGACCATGGGCTCGTAGGCGCTGCAGGACCTGGCGGACGTGCTCGGCGTGCTGGGCAGGATTGCGGGAGTAAATTAGGATGTCATCCAGGTATATGATCGCGAAGCGGTCGAGCAGGTCCCGGAATATGTCATTCATGAACCTCTGGAAGACAGCGGGGGCATTGGTCAGTCCGAAGGGCATTACCAGGTGCTCGTACTGCCCGTATCGGGTCCCAAACGCGGTCTTCCATTCGTCTCCGGGCCGTATGCGCACCAAATTGTACGCTCCACGGAGGTCCAGCTTGGTGTAGATTTGGGCCCCCTTTAGGCGATCCAAGAGTTCAGGGATCAGTGGTAGAGGGTACCGGTCGCGGATGGTGATCTTGTTCAGGGCCCGGTAGTCATTGCACAGCCGGAGCTCCCCACTTTTCTTCTTCACGAAGAGCACTGGAGCAGATAGGGGAGAGGTTGAGGGTCGGATGAATCCGCGTTTCAGGTTCTTGTCCAGGAAGTCTCGCAGAGCTGCCAACTCCGGCTCCGACATTGGGTACAGACGCCCCACCGGGAGTGGTGCCCCAGGTACCAAATCAATGGCACAGTCGTAGGGCCGGTGAGGGGGAAGCTGATCAGCTCCTGTCTCTTCAAAGACATCAGCAAAGTCCACATACTTCTGAGGGAGCTGAGGACCACCACTCGGGATGCCAGCTGCTAGAGTGGTGGGAGGAGTCAGATGGGGGCATGGGTCTCGGAAGCGTAGTTCCTGCTGGGCCCAGTCCACGATGGGGTTGTGCAGCTTCAGCCAGGAAAGGCCTAGAATCAGCGGGAAGCGAGGCATGCGGGCGACATCAAACCGCAGCTGTTCTTGGTGCTGCTGGACGTGGAAGGTGATGGGACAGGTCTCCTGGGTGACGGGGCCAGAACGGAGGAGGCGCCCGTCAATAGCCTCCACCAGCGACGGAATCCCTTTTGTCTGCACAGGGATCTGGTGCTGCTTCACAAAGGCGGCATCTATAAAACAGTGGGCCGCTCCCGAGTCCAGCATGGCATACACGAACAGCCAGCGTTCGTCAGGCAGACGGAGTTTGACTGGTAGCAGGAATGGCCCTGGGGTATCAGCCCGCTGTTCGGAGGACCCAGCTAGTCGCCCCAGGCTGGGGGGTCCACTTACGCCTGGGGCTGCCCTTTTGGCGGCGGTGGCAGCGAAGGTCCAGGTATCCGATGCTTAGCAGGGCAGCCAGAGGCATAGTGGCCTGCCGTGCCGCAGTAGAGGCACAGATTCTGCGTGCGGCGTCTGGTCTTTTCCTCTGGGGTCAGGCGGGGTCGAGCAGCTCCAAGCTGCATAGGCTCGTCCTTGGTGCTGGTACTAGCTGGGGACGGGCGAGGAGCCAGGTAGCACGGCGCAGGGAGCTGGCGCCCTCTGGTCTTGGCTTGGCGGCGACTTTCCAGGCGGCCATCGATGCGGAGGCAGAGGGTGATAAGTTCTTGGAGCGTGGGTGGCTGCTCCACCCTGGCCAGTTCATCCAGGACCTCCTCTGCCAACCCCTCAGTAAACTGGTCCATCTGGGCAGCCTCATTCCACGCCAAGTCCTGGGTCAGGAGCTTGAATTCAGTGGCATATTGAGCCACGGAGGAGTTGCCTTGTTTCAGTGCCCTGATCTTCCGGTTAGCTGTGGCTGCTTGGACTGGGTTTGAGAAAGCAGCAGACAGGTGGGCCTCAAACCCCTGGTAATCAGTCAGTAGGGGAGAGGACGCGACCAGTAAGGGTGTGGCCCATTTGGCCGCCTGCCCCTTTAACAGACTGATGACGAAACACACCTTGGTTTTGTCAATGAGGAAGTCCCGTGCTCTCAGTTCAAAGTACAGCCGACACTGTGCTAGGAAGGCAGGAAATTCTTCCACGGCACCCCCAAATCTGTCAGGTGGGGGAACTGGGCACTTGGCTGGAGCACTGGCCGCAGGTTGTTGCTGCAAGTGCACTACTGCCTGTGTTAGCTGCTGTACCTGGGCTTGGAGCGCAGCCAGTAGTTCTGTGGTTTCACTTGCTTCAGCATCCATCCTGTGGAGTGGGTGTTTGACGGTGGAAGCAATCTGTCACGGCTGGGGCCGGGTCAGGCAAAGTCCAGAGGCAGTCCGAGGTCTGTAGCCAGTAAGCAGGAGGGTCCGAGGCGCCAAATCCGAATCACTGTAGAAGTATCGCAGGTCTGAGGTCCAGAAGCCGAGGTCAGGGAGTCCAGAAGTCCAAAGCCAAAGTCAGGGAGTCAGGAACCAAAGTCAAGCCGGAGTGGATGCTAGAATGTCAGGGAGATGACTAGTTGCTTCCACAAAGCTTCCTCCCAAAGCCCACAGCTATATAGCCCTCTGCTGGCTGTTGCCCGTTTGGGCTAATTGCTGGCTCAGGGAGGCAGCCAGGATCCTGTTACCACTCAAGCATCCTTGCTCTTAGAAGGGCCAGAATCCTCTCAGAACTCAGGGCTCAGGGAGCGTCTTGCTTGTGAGCGTGCCGCCCTCCTCCGATCCCTGAGGTCCTGCCGGAGGCGGTCACGCACACGAGCCACCCGAGAGGGCGAGGCAGGGGGGCTGGGATCTTCTCCAGCAGGAGGCAGGGGCACTGGTGCAGGTGGCAGGGGCACAGTTTCCTCATCAGACTCAACTTCCTCTGAAGGGTCCCCAGCACCCATGACACGGGGATTCAGGGATCTGCCTTACAGTGGCTGACCTCTTTTCTCCAAGATCGGGGACAAAGGGTGGTGATCGGGGAGGAAGTATCCCAGAGGCACTCTCTTAGTTGTGGGGTGCCACAGGGAGCGGTTCTATCCCCAATGCTATTTAATATCTATATGTGCCCCCTTGCCCAGATTGTCAGGAGGTATGGACTGGGTTGTCATCAATATGCGGATGACACCCAGCTTTATCTATTGATGGGTGGCCAGTCCGACTGTACCCCGGAAAATCTGGACCTGGCTCTACAAGCCGTGGCATCTTGGCTCAGGCTGAGTCGACTGAAACTGAATCCGACAAAGAAGGAGGTTCTCTACCTGAGTCAGGGTGGTCCAAGGGGAGAGATCCATCTGCCGACTCTTGACGGGGTGCCATTAACACCGGTCCCTAAGGCCAGGAGTTTAGGCGTGCTCCTTGAGTCCTCCCTTACAATGGAGGCCCAGGTAGCAGCCACTGTTAGATCTGCCTTTTTTCATCTTCGGCGGGCACGGCAGCTGGCTCCTTTTCTGGAGCACAACGATTTAGCGATGGTAATCCATACTACGGTCACCTCAAGAATAGATTACTTTAATGCTCTCTACATGGGGCTACCCTTGATGCAAACCCAGAGACTACAGCTAGTGCAGAATGCTGCGGCACGGCTGCTGATGAGGCTGCCACGATGGGAGCACATTCAGCCAGTGCTGAAAGAGCTGCACTGGCTACCTGTTGTGTTCCGAGTTCGCTTCAAGGTGTTGGTATTGACCTTTAAAGCCCTTTATGGTCAGGGACCTGCATATCTACGGGACCGCCTTTCTCCGCATATCCCCCAGAGAGCACTGCGTTCAGGGGCAAAAAATCTACTCTTGGTCCCCAGACCAAAAGAAGCCAGGCTATGCGTGACAAGATCTAGGGCTTTTTCGGTGGCAGCACCAGAGCTCTGGAATGCTCTTCCAGAAGCCATACGGGCCCTGCGGGATCTGTCTGCATTCCGCAGGGCCTGTAAGACCGAGTTGTTCAAGCAGGCCTTCGATGCTTGACGAAGATGGCTGCCACCGGACATCACACAGAACGCCGGTGATCACTGTTTGAAATTCTAATGCCGCTATAATGTAGGGATTCAGCACTTTAAAATGGTTTTAATAATTTTAATTGTAATATGTTTTTAAAACTGAAAATGTTAAATTATGGTTTTATATATTGTACTGGTTTAATTGTGTAGATATTGTGAGCCGCCCTGAGTCCGCTTGCGGAGAGGGCGGGATATAAATCAAATGTAATAAATAAATAAATAAATCCATTTCAATTATTTCAAAGGAGACCTTCAGGAAAATCTGTCCCAACGGATGGCCTTGCCTCCGGCCCGCGGAGTTCATCCTCAGAGACTTTTCACAGAACAATGTAGAAATAAAGAGGTGGGGAAAGTTTTGGGTGCAGTACAGAAATTTTGACGGACTTTTGAACTTGCTGGTGGTGGGTGGCCGACGCACAAGTTTGCTGGGTCTGGCATGGTTCGCGCCTTTGGGGTTTGCAGTCATGGGAGTGCATAGTTTAACCCCACAGTCTTGGGGAGGGTTTGTGATGAATTTTTGTCCGTCTTTGATGGTACCTTGGGCTGTTACAAAGGGCCGCCAGTGTCCCTAGATCTAGACCCCCGAGTGCAGCTGATCAGAAAGAAGGCCAGGAGTGTCCCTTTCGCGCTCATATCTAAAATTGAGGTGGAACTAGACCTCCTAGTGGCCCAAGGAGTGTTAGAACCAGTGCCCAACGCAACCTGGGAAACCCCTGTTGTCACCCCCATAAAGTCTAATGGAGATGTTCACATCTGTGCGAACTACAAGTGTACACTGAACAAGGTACTACAAGACCACACCTACCCAGTGCCGGTGGTCAGCCATGTTCTAGCTTCTCTCGCTGATGTGAAAATCTTTGGCAACTTGGATCTGGCACAGGCATACCAACAACGCCAGTCGATGAAGCCACTGCCGAGGCGCAAACAATTGTTACACACAGGGGGGCATTCAAGGTTAAGAAATTGCAGTTTGGGGTCAGTGTGGCCCTGGGGATCTTCCAAAACTTAATGAACTCCCTCTTAAAAAGTATCTCCAGGGTTCAGCTCTTCTTTGATGATGTTCTGATCACCACCCCTACGGAGAAGGACTTCATCAACCATCTCCTCACCATCCTAAAACATTTTGACTTGGCTGAGCTAAAAGTGAAGCAGGAAAAGTGTCTCCTGGAAGTTCCACGGGTCGAGTTCCTGGGATTCTTAGTTGTCACAGAGGGCATCCATTTGGCTCCCAGCAAAGTCAGCACCATAATTGATGCCCCGGAACCCAAATCCAAACAGGAACTACAAGCATTTTTGGGGCTCCTGAACTTTTATCCTTCCTGCCCATCAAAGTCATGTTCACGGAGCCCCTTCATTGTGTCCTCGACAAGAATGCTCCTTGGGTCTGGAATAAGAAGCAAGCCTCCACATTCTGGGCCATCAAAGGCCTGCTGACCTTCAACAAGGTCCTGGCACACTTTGATGAATCCTTGCTGGTCATCCTCGCCTGCAATGCTTCCTCATACGGTGTCGGGGCAGTCCTTGGCCATCACCTCCCAAATGGCAGGGAGGTGCCAGTGGCTTATTACTCCCGCACCCTGAATTCGGCCAAACGCAACTACACGCAAATCGACAAAGAAGCGCTGGCCATCGCTGCAGGAGTAAAAAAGTTCCCCAACTACCTCTACAGGTGGCCGTACACCATTGCCACAGACCACAAGCCCTTGCTGGGTCTACTTACTCCTGACTGGCACCCCCCCCCCCCTAGATGCTTTCGCCCCGAGTCCTGCGCTGGTCTATTTTTCTTGCAGACTACCCCCTGCAGCACAGGCTAGGAAAAGTGATGGGGCATGCCAACGCCCTCAGTCACCTGCCGTTACCTGCCCAAGACCCAGACCTGGCGCTGGCCCACCAAATCCTACTCATCGAGGATCTCCCCGATTGCAAGCTGCTGACATCGCCCGCCACTCAGGTAAGGACCGCATCTTATTCCACATCCTCGACTGGGTGAGGAGGGGGTGGCCTACCAGCCAGACAAGCCCCAAATTTACAGCCTTTTCCTCATACCGGGATGAACTCTCTTCCCACAAGGGATGCTTACTCTGGGGCAGCCGGGTGGTGGTTCCCTTTGCCTTGCGCCAACAAGTTTTGAAAGCCCTGCAAGAGACTCACCTGGGCATCGTTAAAATGAAAGCACTTGCCCGGAGCTATGTATGGTGGCCAGGGATGGACAGTGAGATTGAGGCCTGGGTCAAGCTATGCCAGGCCTGCCAGGAAACCCAGCTAGAACCACCCCACACTGGGAGTCCACCCACAACCCATGGTCCTGGTTGCACTTGGACTTTGCAGGCCCCTTTCAGGGGCAAATAGTCTTTATTTTGGTGGACATACACAAAGTGGTTGGAGGTAATCCCAGTCACTTCCACCTCTTCCTGAGCGGCCATCTGAGCACTCTGTAGAATTTTCTGCACACACAGCATCCTGGACACGGTGGTCACAGACAACAGAACAGCCTTCACTTCAGAGGAGTTCCAAGAGTTTCTGGGTTGCTACCTCATCAGGCACCCGTTCCACCCAGCCAACAACGGACAGGCAGAATGGATGGTGTGCACCACAAAAGAGTCTCTCTGGAGGTTAATTCACGGGGACTGGGACCACCGATTAACTGCGTTCCTTTTTGGCCATCGAGTGACCCCTAGTGCTACCACAGATCATAGCCCAGCAGAGCTTCTCATGGGCCACCACCTGACGACCAGACTGGACAGTCTCCACCCAGATAGAGCCCCTGAACCTCGGCCTTCACTAGAGTGCCAGGAGGTGCCCTGAGGATTTTTTCTGGGAAACTCCGTTTATGCCCGGAACTTCGGCAGTGGCCCAGGATGGATCTCCACCCGAGTCATCGGAGTCACGGGCTCAGTTTTGTACGAGGTCTCGACCGATGGGGGCCAAGTCCTGTGCAAATATGTGGATCAACTCTGCCGCCACATGCTCCCTGCCGAGCCAGACACTACATTGGACACCACAGAGCAACCCTGGTTGGTGCTGCTGCAGGAGCCAGCGGGAGTCAGTGCCCAACCAGACCACCAGGAATCAGAGGAACCCCCACTGGCACCTCTGACATCAGGGACCTTTCAACCACTCCACCACCACAGCCTTCCAGCAGCCCGGCACCAGCAACCCAGCAGCACCAGCAAGGGAACCAGATTCCTTGGCCACACCTGGCGGATTCATCGGTCCAACAGGGAGTGACGGAAACCAGCACATCTTAGAGACTATGTTTGTTAGGTGTTGGGAAACTTTGGGGGGAGGAGTGTTATGTATTGGAACTGGAGTTTGGCCTTAGGGTCAGCAGAGACTTGGCTGAGTTTGAGACCCTAAAACAATAGCCACCTGGATTCAGGAAGGAGGCCCATCAGGGATCGGTAGGCCAGCTATTAACCTATAGTTGTGTGTAATGGGATGATGGTAATGGGTTTTTGGGCGGGGAGGTTTGCATGCATATAAGCAGGGCCGTTGGTCCTGCCAGACAGTTCTGTTCCTATTTCACTATGCTGAATCACTGAATAAAGAGCTGAACTCAATATATTTTGGGCGTCCTCATGCTTTGAACCCAGTACATTTTAGGTTTGGACTGGCCTCCCTGCTGGTCTCAGAATGGGGAGGGGCTTCAAGCACCTTGGTGCTCTTCCCCACCGCCACTGAGCACACCTTCACACTCTGTCCCATTGTGTTCCATCCAGGTTTTTCTCCCAGAACTGGCCTGGAAGCCTCCCTTTTTCACCATCCTTTCCTTTATCTTCTGGACCTTGGCACAATGTGGTTTGGCCCTGCCTCTTTCTGCAATGATAAAGGGAAGTGAGTGTAGTGTTGCCAGCTCCCAGGTCCAAGTAGAAGATCCCCTGATTTGGGGGGGGGGGCTTCTGCCCACCGCAGACCAGCTGGCCAACAGAGGAAACTCCACCCCTAAACAGGGACATAATTGTGCAATGCCCCCAATGGAATGATTTCATGCAGAAATGACACTGTTGTGTTGAGAACATTGTGCAGAAAACTCTCTGGTTTGGGGGCAAAACTCTATGGTTCGAGGGCAAATTTACCATAGCATTTCATTCAAAAACCAGAGTGTCACCCTCAGCATTGCTGACACAATATGATGTCACTTCTGGGTGATATCAGCACATTGCCTGACATCCCCATCCACACCCAGAATGCCCAAATCTTCCTGCCAGAGTGACAAGGGGACCTAGTAACCCTAGGTAGGTGGGTAGGCACTCTCAAGGCTGCCTGTTCTTTGCACTCTCTCCTGGGCTTTAAAAGTATCCAGCCTCACCTTCCTTTTCCTACCCTGTCCCTTCCTAGCCACCAGCTTTCATCCCTACACACCAGCACCAGGCCATTCATATCTAGCAGCCCCCTCTTTATCAGCAGTGGGAGATGCAGCTTGGTTGGGGCCAGTTGCTGCCTGCCCAGCTGATACCATCACTCCCTGGGCTGCCTGGTCCTTGTTATTCCTTCTGGCTGGCAATCTCTCTGTCCAACTCACGCCAGCTGGTGGCATCAGAGGCAGCTGCCAGGAACAGCTGGATCTGTCCCTACTGCCTTTTGCTTCCTCCACCCACCCATTGCCATGCCCATTGGGCTAGTTGCTGATCCTGGGTTCCCTGCTGCTCCCCTCTCTGGCTAAGATCACCCTGGTAATTGGGTTGGCTGATGGGGTAGGGGCTTGACAGGTGGGGTGGTGCTAAGTCAGGGACAGGAGCCTGCCCTGAACAATAGGACAGCAATGTGATATTGAACTGAAATACCTGATTAACACTTCTGCTATCAGGGTTGGCTCAAATCTACCCACAATATTTTTTTTCCATAATGGGTGCCCATAAAAAGCCAAGAAACACCATGAGTACAGTGCAAATATGGAGGAAGTGGGCAGTACCAGTTTGGAATTAATACAAACTCACTGGTGGACCTTCTGATGGCACTTGTGTTTTTTTTGGCCACTGTGTGACACAGAGTATCGGATTGGATGGGCCATTGGCGTGATCCAACATGGCTTCTCTTATGTACTTATGTTTTTATGTTGATCTAGTTAGCAATGGATGGTCTCAGATACCTTTCTGACCTATACATTCTGTTCTGTGTCCTCTTGGGCCTTATCCAAGGGCATTTAGTGAGTTTATTATTTAGAATGGGTATTTCCCAGCTCAACTTCTTAGTGTCTACTTCAGTTTTAATTAAGAATATCCAGATGGGATAATATGGAATATTCATAGATTGGTCTTTTCTCAAAGAATGAGTTGACATGCATGTTTAGCACTTAGTGATCACTGGTCAGGTGATGACTTTCATATGTGAAACAATTATCACAAATCAAACACATGTATAGGACATTCCTGATAATAAACAGTTGGAGACCATATTTCACAGTTCTAGGCTACGAGGTGGTTTATAAAATATCTGATGTGTCCGTGTGCCACCTCTTCCAAGCTATAGCAACCCTATGAATTCATGTTCTCCAAAACAGCCTATTGTGGATGGCCTTGTTAAGGTCTTATAAGATGACGGCTGTGACTTACTTGAATGAATCAATCCATCTCATGTTGGGTCCTCATCTTTTCCTGTGGCTTTCAACTTTTCATAGCATGATCACTTTTTCCAGTGACTTTTGTCTTCTCCTAGTATGTTCAAAGTACGAGAGCCTCAGTTTGGTCATTTTAGCTTCTAGGAAGAGATCGGACTTGATTTGATCTAGAACCCACTGATTTGTTTTTGGGGCAGTCCATGGTATCCCTAAAACTCTCCTCCAACACCAAATTTCAAAGGAATCAAATTTCTTCCTGACAGCTTTCTTCATTGTCCAATGTTCACACCAAAAAATAATAATGAGGAACACTATGCTATGAAATGTCTTGACCTTGGTCACCAGAGACACATCTGTACACCTAAAGATCTTTTCTAGCTCCTTCATAGCTGCCCTACCCATTCTCAGTATCTTTCTTAGTTCTTGGTCGCGGTCTTTCTTTGGGTTGATGACGGAGCCAAAGAATGAAAAATATTTTAACAATTTTTAATGTCTTCATCATCTACTGAAGAAGTGAGGAATGACTTACAGAAACTCATACTTTATGATTCACAAAATCTCATACCCTATCACAAATTTTGTTAGTCTTTGGGTGGTTTCACACTATGAATTTGACATGATATTATCCTGTAGCAAAACACCCACTTGAGTATGGTCCGTTTCCAGGCTATCAGCTGCCATTGAAGCGGAAGGATCCCAACAGCAGTCCGCCATTGCCTATTCACACTGCTAGTACAGCTTAACCAAAGACCCACCATGGAAAAGGTTGTGTGTTTTTTTGTTTTGTTTAAAAAGTCCCCCGTGTGTGCACTCAAACAGAGAAGTGCACAAGTGCTCCTTGGAGAGAGGTTAGGGGGAAAAACCCCTACTATGCTGGAAATGGCTTGGTATGATCACACAGCTCTTCCACTTATGAGTTGTGCCTGGGCATTCAGACAGCCACTGATTATGCAACCTAGATGCAATTCAGGGGGAAACCACTGGGAAAATCCAGGTGGCTTTTTAATATGGATAGGAGGCTTCTGGAGATGGGGTGAGAATGGGTGCAGCTTGGAGGGCAGATGTGCTTGTGTGATTGTGTGCTTTTAATCCGAATGGGTGGCAGGCTAGGTCAGGCCAAATCTGTTGTGTGAAACCACCCTTTAAGGTGCTACTGGACTCTTATACTGTTCTAATCCATCATCAACATTAAAGTTGCATAATTCCGCAGCACTCATTGCTCTTGTCTTCTTGATGTTCAGCTGTAATGTAATCCTGCTTTGGCACTTTCTGCTTTAGCCTTCATCAGCAGTCGTTTAAAGTCCTTGCTATAATCCATCAGTATTTCCCTGCCAATATATTTATCGCATATATTGTATTACATAATGCCTCAATACATATGAAAAGAGAAAAAAAAAGGTGCTCATAACAATTCATGAAAAATCGAAATGACATGACACATACTTGTGTGTGTATGAATCAGAGGCAAACGCTTATGGGCTTTAAGGAGGAGCTGTGGTTCAATGGTAGAGCATCAGATTTACTTCCAGAGGTCCCAGATTCAGTCCCTGGCATATCTAATTTAAGAAGGATCATGTAGTAGTAGAAGTAAAGGCCCTCTGTCTGGATTCTGGAGACGCACTGCCAGAGTAGATAGAGCTGACCTGGATGGAACAGTGGTCTGACTCAGTAAAAGGCAGCTTCATGGACTTCTTAATAAAGCATTATTGGTTGTCCAGAAGAAGTTTGATACAGCTGAACATGTAATTGGTTGATGTGCGAATATATTGCCCTTTACAATTTTCTTTTGTTTTTGTGAGCATTTACATTGCACTCATTTTTAATAAATTTATTGCATACATTGTATTACATAATGCCTCAATGCATATGAAAAGAGAAAAAAGAAAGGTGCTCATAACCATGAAAAATAAAGAAAAAGCTTGCTATTAAAAAAAACAAACCCTTTACACTGCAATTTTTTTTATTTGCATCCTTTGGTAATACGTCAATTTAGTAAAGAACTACACTTCAAACATGATTAAACCAATATTTTATTGAGGTGGTTAGAGAGAAAAAGGCCAGTAGTTTCATTTATGGGTTACTTGATTTGTTGGTGGCTTTTAGGTCATGTATATCTTTATGCTATTTGTATGTGATGGACACAAATATGATATTGAAAGAATGCTAATTTTAAAAGGAAGAAAAACAAAACAAGAAAGCAGAAAATGATATCAGAAAGTAAAAATTCCTAAGGGGAATAAGTGAAATCAAAATGAGGATTGTTCAGTAAGACCAAGAGACCCACTCTTTGATAGTATCCATACATAAAACCCAGGTTGTTTCCCTGCATTTATCTGCAGAGTGAAGGAAATAAAAGCTGTGGCAAGCTGCACACATCTGGGAAAAATTCAGAAAAAAAATTTGGTCATGGAATAACACATCAATTCTACTTCAGGCCAGGAACTTGAAAACTACAAAAACGAGGAAGGAATTTGGATGCAGAGAATTTCAGAAGCACGCCTGTGTCGACTTCTTCATGGCTTGAATCCCATGCACCAGAGCTGTTGGTTTCCAACCACAGTTATAGGTTAAAAAAAAAAATCTGAGATTGCTGCCATAACAAACAGCCACCGATTCACAAGCCACGCGGTCTTGCACGGGCGCGAAACCTAACGAAGGCCACCGGCTCTTTGCAAAATAATGATAATAATAATAATTTTTAAAAGGTTCCATGTTCTACAACACACAGGCAGCAAATTTGTGTTCAGGGTGCTGTAACACAAACCCTTCTCGGCTGCTCTTCCCTTTTCCTGGCATCAGAGTGGATGTAATTCTTCTCATGCATTATTGATAGGCCCCAAAGCCTGCCAAGCTAGCCTGCTTTTTTTGTGACAGACAAAGGAGGGTACACGGATGGCACCTCTCACCGCTCGGGGCTCTGCTTTCATTAAGAACATTTTCTGCCTGGTCTCTAAGGGCACCCTCTGTCAGAGACTGCCACCACACAATACCATATATATTCTGTCTGTCTGTCTATCATATATATATATATATATATATATATATATATATATATATATATATATATATATATATATATATATATATATATATATATATATATATATCTGATAGACAGACAAACACAAGTCCATTGAATAGAAACCAAACGAATTAGTGTTCAGGTGTTCACAGAGCCTGATTAAAAAGACCCAGGACCGTAACCTCCTTCACACCTTCCCATTTCTCTCTGCATAATCTTGAAACCTCTTTTAGGCTCAGTGACTCTTCCTCCCTCTCCCCCACCGCCCTTGCTTCCCTCCTCTCCCTTTATTTCCTAATGCTTGCAGGTCCTCCAGGAAGACACAAGCACTTACAGTTGTTGAGTGATTAAATATTTATAATCAGGGCAATGAGTGAGGTGTTGAATAATAAATGGTGAGGTTGAGGCGGCCTTAGATAATTTCTGCAGATTTCTTCATCCACCGTCTCTTTGATTCCAAGGCAAAAAAAAAAAAAGGAGTGGGGGAGTCAGAAAAAGAGAAATCCTTTTAATTAACAAAAACTTTCTGATTTTAACAGCTCTGACAGTTGATAGTCCTTTATCACTCTTTTATTGGTGAACTTTGACCTTGTCATGTCATTAGAGTTGCTATTATCATTTCTGGAAGACATGTAGAACGTGTACATGGGTGGTTGTTTTGTTTTTTACCCCCCCCCCCCCCCTCCCAGCTTGGTTTTCTTCAGGTCAGGTCTGTATTTCACCCAGACATTTTTCCATCCATTTGATGGTTTCAATTTGAAATGTCTTGATTAATGAAAAGATTGTGAAATAGAAGGCTGAACGAAAAAATTAAAACTTAAGCAGAACATGTTAGGGACTGTTGGATCTTCTAGCAGTGTGCTTTATGGCAGCTTCACAACAATTTTGCAACAGTGTGAGTCAGCATGATGCAAGTGCTGCTTTCAGGCATATGGTGGTGTTGGAGGGATTTTTTTCCCCATCTGAAGGACACAGGAGAAGCCCAAAGGAGAAGCCTGTTTTTTCCCAATCTGTGTTTTGCCAGGGTTCCACTAGATAGGTTTTGCAAATCAGTCATTTCCAGTCACACTTAGAGGTATCTCCAACTATTTCTACTGTTACTATAGTACAAAACTGACCACAGAGATGGCTGAGGCCAAATCCACAGCTACATATAGGGATGCTGTTTAGAGAAAGTGGGAGAGCATCACACATGCACATACCATGTACTCACATATTAGGGTTGCCGGGCATTGGGATAGGAAGGGGCAGTGGCCTATCTGTGTGACATCACTTCCACTGGATATCCAGAAGTAAAGTTCAAATCCTAAGCTGTCACTTAGGCATCATGTTGCTGGCATGACATCACTTCTGAGTATTTGATGTCACGTTGTTGGTTTTCCCGCAATATTTTCTACTCCTCTCAACAGGGCAAAAGGCAGTAAAATGAGAGGTCAGGAGACCTGGTCTCCTTTACACAAGCACACTTCCGGTGTGTTTCAGAACACAGGTGATTATCCCTGTCAGCGACCTGTATTTTTGACCAACATCTGCACACTTACAGCATTCAGACATCATTGACAAACAGGGTGGGTTCAGTCCAAATCTACTCACCTCTAATGCTAGGTAGGGATTCCTTTCCCACATTTTCCATATAAAAGACCACATCCAGAGTTACACAGCAGTTACACAGTATCACTTTCAAGGCCAATAGCATATGCATTCACAGCAGCAGAATCAAAAAACCAGCAGGAACTCAATTGCATATTAGGCCACACTCCCTAATGCCAAGCCACCCAGAACTGCGTTCCTGTGTGCTCCAGCTCAAAAAAAGCCCTGCAGAGCAGTATATATTTAGTCCTGTTGTCCTGGTTCTTTTTCTAGTTCAAATGAGGCACAAGGATAGATTGTTTAGGGTCAGTTTTCTACAACCAGTTGGGGGTAGGGCTGGAGGCTGGTAAAGAAGATCACTGCTCCTCCCACACAAGCAGTTGCCACATGCTGCTACCCACTTGCCGCACCATGGGGAAAAGTGAGTTCAGCTGATCACCTTGGGGGCAAACAGTGTTCCCTCTAAGCTGAGTTAGTGTGAGCTAGCTCAGTTTTTAAGCCTCCAGTTCACACATTTTTGTCTCAGCTCAGGAAGGATGGCCCCAGAGCAAATTAATCTATGCATTAGCCAAATTGCTTGTTCACAGCTTTAATGCCAATAGCTCACAAAGCAGAATTTTTGCTCACAAGAGGGAGCATTGGGGGCTAGCAGTAATTTTTTGGGGGGAGGGTTCCTGTTATTCAGTTTTGGAAAACTTTTTGTTGTTATTGCGGCTGCTCATCTCATGATATTTCCTGGGCTGGCTATAAATAGTCTTGGCTTTTAACTGGTTAGGCCATTACTGGTTTGGAAAGAATGGGGCAGGTTGCTCACAATAGGTAGGGAGAATTGGAAAACACTGTGAGACATCAGGTGTGATGGAGAGTCATCTCCTAAGCAACCCACTATATATCTGGGGATGGGATGCATTTCAGAGGTAAACTCTTGGTGCTGAGTGGTATCACCTAAATCTGGTAGTGGTTTATGCACATCAGGGGAAGTTGATGAGGGTTGGTACTACTCATCACATAATATGAGCAGATGGCAATAAACAGGGCTGGCATCATTGCAGGAAGAAAAGGAAGGCTGGTTTTATACTCTGCCCTTCACTACCCAAAGAAGTCTCAGAGCGGCTTACAATAACCATCCCTTCCTCTCCCCACAACAGATACTCTGTGAGGTAGGTGGGGCTGAGAGCTGTGACTGACTCAGGGTCACTCAGCTGGCTTTTTGTGGAAGAGTTGAGAATCAAACCCGGTTCTTCATAATAGAGTCTGCTGCTCTTAGCCACTCAGTATGGAGCCAGAGTAGGGTTGCCTGGTCCTACCTGGATACTGGCAAGGGGACTTCCCTCATGTGTGCTTCATGATGACATCACCAAGAAGTGATGTAATCATGCCAGGCATGTCATGCAGGGACACTTTAGCATTTTGGTATAAAACTCTATGGTGCCATAGAGTTTTATGCCAAAATGCTAGAGTGTCCCTGATGTGGCATACCTGGAGAGATTACATCACTTCTGGGTAACATCATCATGCTGGGCACATCATGCACTGATGGAGCTCTTCAGGATGGGGCTCCCCCTGGCAGCCAATCCTGGGCCAGTGGGTTGGAGGCCATGAAATTGGGGGAGCTCCTGCCCCCAGCAGGAGACTGGGAACCGTAAGCCAGAGTGGATCTGTCCAACAAATGCAGCCATTGGAGGCTATCTAGCACAACCCCCTCCTTAGAATATGTTAGTATGTTTTAATAAAGTATAATGTAGATCAGCCATTGAAATACATTATATGTTGTAAGCCACCCTGAGCCACCTAGTGGGAAGGGTGGGATATAAATCTTAGATAAATAAATAAATAAATAAAACTCATCACAAGATGGCTGCCACGGGAGGCAAAGCAAACAACAAAATGTCAGGGAGTGAGGTCATATATAGCTCTAAAAGTATATCTTCAACAGTGCAGGAAGAAGCTCCTGTTTATAGGATGCCCTACCCACTCTCTAGAAGCAGTTGACAAGCCATAGGATGATTGTTTGTAGGAAGGTGCCATGGTGCTCATAAATGCATGGACTCTTATCTGGAAGAACCGGATTTGATTCCCCACTCCTCCACTTGCAGCTGCTGGAATGGCCTTGGGTCAGCCATAGCTATCACCAGGGCTTTTTAAAGAAAAATCCTAGCAGGAACTTATTTACATATTAGGGCACACCCCCTGAAGTGACCATTGTTTCACATGGGACTTTTTTGTGGGAAAAGCCCAGCAGGAACTCGTTTGTATATTAGATCGCACCCCCTCACGCCAAGTCAGCCGGAACTGTGTTCCTGTGCATTCTTTCTCAAAAAAGCCCTGGCTATCACAGTGCTTGTCCTTGAAAGGGCAGCTTCTGAGAGAGCCTCTCAGCCCCACCTACCTCACAGGGTGTTAGTTGTGAGGGAGGAAGATAAAGGTGATTGTGAGTTGCTCTGATTGGAGGGTGGAATATAAATCCAATGTAAATTCTTCTTAACAGCTACAAGAAGATCTTTCTTTGAACTGGGCTGAGCCTCTGAGATTTTTCTTCTTCCCATTGCTCCAGTAGAAAGAATGAGGGGAAAAACCATGCCCATCAACAGGAACAAGTTTCAGACTAGCAGGAAAGAACTTTCACCTGTTGCAGATATTTATGCCAGGGGATGTATCTTCCAGGTACACAGTATTCAAGGAAAGTTCAATTGGTTCAGATTTGCAGAATGCAATGAACTATTTACAATAAAGCTCAGAAAGGCCAGAGGCACTACAAATACCTGCAACCAAGGCTTTTTTATATATAGCAGGAACTCCTTTGCATATTAGGCCACACACCGCTGATGCAAGCAATCCTCCAAGAACTTACAGGGCTCTTAGTACGGGGCCTACTGTAAGCTCCAGGAGGATTGGGTATATCAGGGGTGTGTGGCCTAATATGCAAAAGAGTTCCTGCTACAAAAAAAGTCCTGCCTACCGATGTGAGTTTTATGTATTTTTAGGTTTTTATGTTTTTATTGTATAATTTTAATCATATTTAAACCGATTTCTGTTAGCTTTTACTGTTGTAAGCCGCCCTGAGCCCACCTCGGTGGGGTAGGGCGGGATATAAATCGAATTAAATAAATAAATAAATAAAATACAAGGATGATCACCCTCTTAAGGACACATTGTGCCTCCTTAATTTCTCAAGTCAAATCATTCCCTGGCTTTATCTCACCAGATCAAGCGTATGCAATGAAAGTTCAGGCCTCTTGCTTTCTGGTTCCATCGTGGTAAAAGTAAATGATGCCAAAACCCCATGTATTGACTGCTTAGTTTAACTACATTTTGCACAGACTCTTTTGGCAATTACATATTTTATATCCTCGTTTTCCCGGGGTCCTACTTGTCTTTGTTCAGCTTTCACCATAACGAGCAGCAACGTACTTTGGCTCAGTGGTTAAAAAAAAAAGTTTCATAGAATTTCATCCTAATTTTGTTTCCTTTCCCTCACCAAGGGGGTAATTGCTAAACCACCAGCAGCTAAATAGATTTATCACCAGTTGCCAAACCTGCTGATAAGTTGTAAGCATACCTTTCCCAGTAGGGGCCACTACAGAGCATCAAATGGGGAGTCTAGGAAGAGAAAATGAGGACACGGTAACAGAAGGTACCAGGTAAATATGAAAAATGCTTCAATGGTAGATTAAACCATCCTATAGTCCACTGTTAAAGTAATAAAAGGTTTATGATTCATTTCTTATATTATAATGGAAGAGGCAATTAGTAATTACTGGATTTATAGTATTTGTTGTGTTAACTCAGCCAATAAAATGTAAAGGGGAAATTTTTCTTCTTTTTTAGCCCAGGCACATTTCACAACTGAAAATGTTCTGGGTGCATTAAAAATGTCAAATAGAACGTTGCATGTTGAAAGGAGAAACTGGGGGTGATTTTTAATTTCTCTGGACTAGAAAAATCCCCCATTTCAGATTCACTTTTTGGGATGGAGTGCCCAACTTCTGGGCATGTGCAGAATGACAGGCAAGGTGTCTGTCTTGTTCCCAGCCAAGGGTTCAAAACCTTAAAAACAAACTGCCAGCTCAGCAAACACTCCCCTTTTGACTTTTTAATGGTGATCAGAACATCTTTTACAATCTTCCTCTATAAGGAGTAGAAAGAAATCTATTGTGAACCGTGAAATAACTTGTTAAGTACAACCAAAGCAGGTAGGCAGAGAATTAAGGCACAGTTTTATATCCACAAAGTAAATAACATTAATTTTAAAAGGCACACCGGAAATGGATATAGTGTTTTAAAAAGATACAAAGTGGAAAATACAAACAGTAGTAAAATGCAAACATATTAATACTGCCTGGTGCCATGTGTTATCTTCAGGCATGGTACAAAGTTTATTTATAAATTGTCCTCTGCTGTGGGGACATAGCTAAAGCCGTGTGATTTTCTTCTTCTCAGGGAAGAAGACGGAAGTTCAGCCCTGACTGCTATTTCCTAAAGGGTTTTAAACCCATCCATTATATCCAGTAACTATCTTTCAACTCAGGTTGTTTTGACTTTCTTTTGCTTGACAAAAATAGGGCACATTCAGCAAGGCAAATATAATTATCAAATAGAACGTTGCATGTTGAAAGGAGAAACTGGGGCTGATTTTTAATTTCTCTGGACTAGAAAAATCCCCCATTTCAGATTCACTTTTCGGGATGGAGTGCCCAACTTCTGGGCATGTGCAGAATGCCAGGCAGGGTTGGAGCCAGTGATAATTTACCAGGCAGAGGAAAGGTGGGTGAATGCTGCCAATTTCCCCCTCCCATTGCAGATCCCAGTAGAACCTTCATGCTGTTCCGAAGATCCCTAATGAATAATGAATTATGGGGAGCTCACCAGATTGCAATTGTGGAGTGGGAGGAACATTCCATTCTGCTGATGGAAATGCCTTAATTTTTTAAGACAGGCAGGCAGGCAGACAGACAGACAGACAGACAGACAGACAGAGAGAGATGATAGATAGATAGATGATAGATAGATAGATAGATAGATGATAGATAGATAGATAGATAGATAGATAGATAGATAGATAGATAGATAGATAGATAGATAGATAGATAGATGGCTTTTTTGAGCAGGAACATACAGGAACGTGGTGTCAGGGTATGTGACCTAATATGCTAATAAGTCTACACAAAAAGCCCTGTGTTGAACAATGGTGATGGGGGTGTGGCCTGATATAAAAATGATTTCCTGCTGAGCTTTTCATCAGACTCTCACTCCTATTGCAGACCCCATATTGTATGCAGCCCTTAGAGTTAGCCAGTGGCTTGCCTTAGGCTAGAGTCAGGGGATGGAGACATGGGAGCACCATGACACAATGGGACTTCACAGAGGAACCTGGAAGTGATGTTATGCTTCCCTAGGAATTGCTGGAAACTATAGTTTCCAGGTTTTCTCCAGATGTAGCACAACAGATGTAGCACAGATGTAGCACAACATGGTGAATTTTTATTTATTTATTTCTTCCACTGCCCACTGGAGAAGCCTTGAGCCATAGGAGCTGGATGATGGAGATCCCCATGGGTAGTTTTCAACCATAACTCCCTAGGATTCCTTGAACCCCAACATTGTTTCCTGAAACATGGTTGTCCACAGCAGGAGGGGAGTGACAGGAAAATTATATATTCTGCTACATGAGCTCTATTTACAGGTCACTGGATACAACTCAAAATCATTCCCTTACCAAGCCATCTTACCATAAAAAAAGCTAATGGAATTAAGCAGAATAGTGAGGACAGTGCCTGGATAGAGTGTAGTACTAAGATCCTTAGAGATCTGAGTTGAAATTGTCACTTCTATGATCCTTAGAGATCTTGGTTGGAATTCTCACTTGTACCCCCCTCCTATGGCCAGAAAACTCTAATTTCATGATGAGTCATGCAATGGAAGACATATTATCTGAGACACCAGTATGACCTTTGAAGACCCATAAGCTGCTCCTCCTAGTTTCGATGTCTGTTGAGTGTTCTAGGAGTGGAGCTTGTATAGGCCTGCATACACTGCAGCACACCATGTCAAACACAAGGAACTCTACAACCCTTCTATTTCTCTAGCATTCTGGGACTGCAAACACTGCAGGGTTGGTGTGTACTTGGGAAAACCACAAAGCAGAACAGGCTGTTCATTTGCTTGATGAGGGACAACTCACATAGACTTGGCTTGAGGCAAGAAAAGCCAGCTGAGATGCTTGAGTTGTGGAGAGAAAAAACAGACAAAACTAATATGATCATGGCAGATAGGGTCCCATTTCTGGAGTAGGGCTGCCAAGCCCCCAGTCCAGGCAGGGAATCCCCCACCCCAGAGGTTCCCAACCCATTGGCCAATATTGGGTCAGTGGGGGCAACCTCCCCCTGCATTGCCAGCACAATGACATCACCAGGAAGTGATGTCATCAAAATGCCAGCACACACACGGGGCCGTTCTAGGCATTTCCGGGAAAACTCTATGGTTTTCCCAGACGCTCTAGCCATTTTGAAGGTAAAACTCTATGGCATATCCGGGGCCCCCGCGGGGCTTGAAGAGGACTTGGCAACCCTATTCTGGAGTAACAGAATAAGGTGCTATAGGTGAGCTCTGCACATTCTGGAATGCTTTATTCTGTTTGGACAGGAACACTCAACACCTCCTCTTGAAACTTGAGAACATTTAACATCAAAATCCATGATGTGGCTATACTTGGGAATCACCTCCCTCTTCCCCAGACTTTCTTTTGTCATTTGGCAACATAGCTTTTGTACTCATTCATCCCTGAGGTAGAGAACAATCAGTCTTGAGTTCACACTACAGTTAGTGTTGCCAACCACCAGGTGGGTGGAAAGATCAGGGCTAAGCCTCCTTGCAAAAATACAAACAGTGTACAGCACTTAACAACACTTATAATATTTAGACAGTCAAAAATCTTGTCAAGCCAAAAATAGAAAGTATCACATATACTGAATACAGCAAATAAAGAACAGGAACATTCCAAAATCTTCCTCTTCTGAAATACAAAAAAATTGTATCATAGTCACTACAAAAGTGCAACTCCCAAAGGTTTTTAAGGATGGGTTGTTTCCTGTTCTAGAAGAAGCTGAAGAAGGATTTCTCAACACCTTTATCCATCTTTATCTGTGATTCTCACTCATGTTGCCAAACCTCCAGGTGGGGCCTGGAGATCTTTTGGAATTACAACTGATCCACAGGCAACAGAGAGCAGTTCCCCTGGAGAAACTGGCTGTTTTGAAGGCTAGCCTTTATGCATGATTTTATTTATTTATTTATTTAATTCAATTTTTAGCCCGCCCTTCCCATAGGACAGGCTCAGGGAGGGTTATATCATTAAAACAATCCACAATAAAAATCATAAAAGACCAATTTAAATATATAATATCTAAAACTACAGAATGACTAAAATGGCAGGTTCTGCCTCACAGACATGGCCTGTTGTCCATGTTCAGTAGATCTTATAGATATTACATTGAAGTTCCTCCCAAGGTCCCACCCCAAAAAAATCTCCAGGGATTTTCAAAGCTGGACTCGCCAAACCTACACTACAGTTATCTGTCCACTGGCTCGACAAAGAAGATATGAGATAAATTTGCTCCCTAGGGTTCTAATTACCATTAATCCAAGGCAACATAACATGACCAGAATGGCAAACTGCCCCAAAACTAGAGATGGGCTCAGAACAGGAAAATGGTGGTTCATGTTGGCTTGTGGTTTGTTTGATTGCCCGAACCAGTGCTTCATTTTGTTTCTTGATTTGCTTGGTCGCCTGAACCAGTTCATGGTTCATTGGTTTCTTTGGTTTGGGAGATGTAAAACTCACTAGGAGGCTTCAGCAGGCTCTCCTCCACCCACCCTTCAAGTTTGGTGAAGATTGGATTTGGAATGTCTCAGTTATCACCCCCCAAAGTAGGTGCCCCCAGGAAAGTTCAGCTTCAGTTCTCATGACAACTAACTCTTCTCTCTTCATGCAGCAAAGTGAAAGCAGCGGAGTCAGAGTGTCTGCTCCCATAGAGCAGAATAGGAGCTCTGTGAGTGGCTCCCAGAGCTGCCAATCAAGGTATGAACAACTGCTATAGGTGTTTCTGATGCTCCCAGAAGTCCACTCCCAGTGTTGCTTAGGAAATGATTGAATCAGCACCAAGCTTTCTGGGAAAACTAACCACAAAAAAGAACCAAACAAACCATAAAGGAAAAAAGGCAGTGAGCCAACAAACCAGTTCAAAACAAACCATTAATCAGCTTAATTTGTGCAGGAATCGAGATTCATGGATTGGTTTGTGCCCATCCCTACCCAGGTCAGTTTGTTGAAACAGAGAGAGAAGTGGGAAGGTGGGGAGAATACTACCTTAAATTTACATTGGCTGTAATAATGCCATCGGTGTTCACGCGAACACATCTGATTGTCATGACGTTTGTTTTCCATGTCTGCATGAGTTCAACAAAGGGGTATAAAAAAGCCTTCTGGGGGGGGGGGGGATCTCTTCTGAGAGTTATGTGTGTTTGTGAACTCCAATATGCTGCTGCTGTCATTTTGAGACTTACACACTGTATGATACCAAACAATCCGGGATCACATCTTCAGATTGATGATGTCATAATGATATGCCTCAACTATTGAGAGACACTTCCTTTTCCTTTCCTTTCCTTTTGTCTCCTTAGAAGCTCATTGATTCACAAATCTTGAGCAGCAGAAGACATTTATTCCTTATTTTTTTGATGCAAGGACTAAAAGCAAATTTCACGATTGCTAGAGTGATCTTAGGATCCTTATCACTGAGCAAAAGAGCCAGGGTTTCCGGAGTATGGGGGAATGATTGGTTGAATAAAAGCTTAATATAGTAATCCTTCATAATCTCAAAAAATCTGCATTCTTGCAGAGTGGAGACACACTTCCTCTTCAATCAATCAATCAATAAATAAATCATTTTATTTATATCCCGCCCTCCCTGCTGCAGCAGGCTCAGGGCGGCTAACAACATCACATCAAATACAGTAAATTATACAATAAATATTTAAAAGCAATAGCTAGTTTAACAGTTTAATTAAAATTCTGAAATTAATAAAATTAACATTCTGGTGCTATTTCAACAGATGGTGAAAGTCACTTAGGCAAGTCCCTCTATCTTTTTAATCGGTGAAGGCCATCCCAAAGAGGATGGTCTTGCAGGCCCTGCGAAACTGTTCAAAGTCCCGTAGGGCCCGCACTTCTTCCGGGAGCTGGTTCCATAGGTGTGGAGCTACAATAGAGAAGGCCCGCATGTGAGTGTAGTTTTGCCTCCTTCGGCCCGGGGATGGTCAGTTGGTTCTTCCCTGCTGACCTCAGTGCTCTTTGGGGTTCATATGGGGAAAGACGGTCCCTCAGGTAGGCAGGTCCTCGGCCATATAGGCCTTTAAAGGTAATAACCAGCACTTTGTAACGAATCCGGTATGTAACTGGCAACCAGTGCAGTCCGCGCAGCCCTGGCTGTATGTGCTCCCATTTTGGGAGCCCCAATAACAGCCTAGCCGCCGCATTCTGCACCAGCTGCAGCTTCCAGTTTCGGCACAGAGGCAGCCCCATGTAGAGGGCATTACAGTAATCCAACCTCGAGGTGACCATTGCATGAATCACTGTTGCTAGGTCCCGACGCTCCAGGAAGTGGGCCAACTGCCTTGCCCGCCTTAGATGAAAAAAGGCTGATTTAGCAGTGGCTGCTATCTGGGCCTCCATTGATAGTGAAGGCTCCAGTAGAACTCCCAAGCTCTTGACCCGTCAAAAACCGGGAGAGGTAGTTCCCTCCCCAAAGCACCCCGACCCACGCAAAGGACTTCTGTCTTCGCTGGATTCAGCTTCAACCCACTCAGCTTTAGCCAAGTTGCCACGGCCTGCAGTGCCAGGTCCAAATTCTTTGGGACGCAGTCAGGCTGGCCATCCATTAGCAGATAGAGCTGGGTGTCATCTGCATATTGGTGACACCCAAGCCCATGCCTCCGGGCAATCTGGGCAAGGGGGCGCATATAGATATTAATTAGCATCGGTGAGAAAACTGCTCCCTGAGGCACCCCACAATCTAGTGTGCGCCTCTGGGACAGCTCACCCCTGATTGCCACCCTTTGTCGCCGACCTTCGAGGAAGGAGGAGAGCCATTATAAAGCCGACCCCCTAATCCCTACATCAACGCGGCGGCGGGTCAGTAGCTGATGGTCGACCATGTCGAATGCAGCCGACAGATCTAACAGCATCAGCACCGCCACACCACCTCGATCCAGATGCCGCTGGAGGTCATCTGCCAAGGTGACCAGCACTGTCTCCATCCCGTGACCTGGACAAAAGCCGGACTGGCAAGGGTCTAGGATGGAAGCGTCATCCAGAAAACCCTGCAACTGCAACGCCACTGCCCTCTTGATAATTTTACCTAAAAACGGTAAATTAGAGACCTGTTGGTAATTTGCCAATTTGGCCAGATCTGCGGTACTTTTTTTCAGGAGGGGGCAGACCATAGTCTCTTTCAAGGGTGTTGGAAAACGCCCCCCCAGGAGGGATCTATTTATGATGTCCTGTAAAGGACATCTAAACTCCCTCAGGCAAGATTTAATTAGCCAAGAGGGGCACGGGTCCAGATCACAAGTTGTTGGGCATGCAGAGGAGATAATTCCGTCAACTTCTTCCAGGCTGAGTGGGTCGAAGTGGTCCAGAACTAAACCAGAAGACAGGCACGGAGCCTCCAGTTCATGTATTGTATCCAATGTGATGGGCAAGTCATGGCGGAGCGACGTGATTTTGTCTGCAAAAAATTTCGCAAAAGCCTCACAGCCTATTTCTAATTCTTTCAATTTGGTCTGCCTTGAGGCAGTGTAGTTAAGTGTCCAGTTATTCTAAACAATTGTGCCCGGCGCGAATTTGCAGACGCAATCCTGGCCGCGAAGTAATCTTTTTTCGGGGCCTTGACTGCCATCTCATAAGACCTCATAAACGTTCTATAGGATGTTCTCGTCACTTCGTCACGAGTGTGCCGCCACTGCCTCTCTAGTCATCTGAGTCCTTGTTTCAGCTGACGTAGCTCCAAGGTATCCCATGGGGCCAGCCTCACACGCAGGCGCAGAGGACATCGGGGTGCCATTTCGTTGATTGCCCTGGATAGCCAATCTTGCCAGGCATAAACCAGGATGTCAAGGGAATCGCCAGGGGGCCAGGGATCCCGTAGAGCCATTTGGAACCGTTCCGAGTCCATCAGGCTCCGCGGGCGAGCCAAAATAGGCTCTCCTCCCATACAGGGTTGAGGCAGCATCTCCATATGGGCCTTGAGGGCTAGGTGATCCGACCATGGTACTACCTCCACCGTGATATCATTCACCCGAATCCCGGATGCAAAGATCAAGTCTAGCATGTGCCCTGCCTGATGCATAGGAGTCGTAACAAATTGAGAGAGTCCCAGTGTCGCCATGGAAGACACTAGATCCATTGCCCGATTGGAGGCCGCGTTGTCAGCATGGACATTGAAGTCACCAGGACCATAAGCCCTGGGTACTCCAACACCCAGCTCGCCACCGCCTCCCTCAGGGATGGTAAGGCGCTGGCTGGTGCGTTAGGCGGACGGTACACCAGCCAGATCACCAACCCCTCTCCGACATCCCACGCCAGACCGGCACATTCAATACCATCGATCGTTCGGGCCAGGAGAGCCCGGAAGGAGTAACCCTCCCGTATAAATAATGCCACCCCTCCCCCCCCCGCCTGCAGGTCCGTGATTGGTGAAAGACCGAGTAACCCGGGGGGGTCATCTGGGAGAGAGCCACCGTCTCCCCCTCTCTCACCCAGGTCTCGGTCACGCAAGCCAGGTCCGCATTTTGCCGAAGCAGGAATTCCGAGGATCTCGGTCTTATTATTTACGGACCTGGTGTTGCATAAAACCAATGATGGGAGCGGGCAATTCCTCTTGGCCCCACTACCTGTCACCGTTGGGATGGGAAGTAGACTGGAAGGGGGCCGAGCACTATTTTGTCTCCACCTCCTTCCCTTGTACTTCTGTCTATTCCCACTGTCATACCTTCCCCTCCCCAGGAGCACTGGAATCCCCTGGCTGGGCATCCACACCTATGCCCCGTTATGATCTTATTAATAGTAGTAGGATGGCATCACCCACCTAGCTGGATTGTCTCAGTTTACAGCTTAAATCCCTAGCCCACCCTCCACCTTCAGTCCCCTGGTTATCTGACTCACTATAATTTGATCAAATTTAATTAATATAAAAACCCACCCTAATTCTCCCTCTAATTGATTAGTCAAAAATTAATTACTTTCTTTCTTAGCACATTAATAAAATCCCCCCATTCCTATGTCCTAATTTAATGTGCTAATATAAATAAATAAACAGATAAATATGCATTTAAATATATAAATACATAATAAAATCCAATTACTAATCAATTACATAATCTCTAATTAAATTAAATAATAGTTCCAGTTAGTGGTCAATAAGATCTTCTATCCAATAGAGTAGGAGTCCAGGATACTGAATTAGAGAGGTAGATTAAGATATTGTTCTTAAGGTGCTATTGTTAAGGTTAAAGTTAAAGTGCCAGTGCTTGCAGATGTCTGTAATGTTCTTAAAGTGCGGGTGGTACTCACAGCTTAGGTGGCCCGGGGCGGGGGGTGAAACCTTCCCCGTTCCCTAGTCCCAGCTGTTTAGTTGGATCCTTGCAGCTTCAGCTAGGAGGCTATAGCCCCGTCGGCGCCATCTCCAGCTGTTTCGCGGCTCTCGCGCACACTCTGGTCCTCCCGGCATCCAAGCACCATACAGAGCTTTGCAGTCAGGAGAGCTCCCAGCTACCGGCCCAGCCGCGCCTCATTGGCATCCGTGGGGTGAAAAGATGAAAAGATGAGGGGGGGGGGGGTGAGGGACGAAGATTGGGATGCTCACCGAGGCCAACGCCCCGGGACCAATCCACCACTCTGCCCACTCACAACCCCCCCAAGGGTCTCCCCAGCCTCCGTCTGCAGCGGCCACCAGCTGCACCGCACAATCTGCTCACCGCTCGTGCCTTTCGCTGCACCAGCCTGTGTTGCACTCCTTTCTCTGGCATTGGTCCAGCTCCTCCCGCACGCCAGCCCGCGGCCGCACCCCGCTTCCACCTCGGCATCGGCCCGGTCAGCAGCAGTGTTCTTGTTACAGCGGGCACCAAGGGTCGCTGTCACCGCCGCCACCCTCATCGTCTTGTAAGTTGAGTCTCCAGTTAGTGTCCGGTGCTTAGTCTGCTGTTGATAGCTTGTTGTTTGTAGCTGTAGATGTTATAGTTATCAGCTGGCGGGAGCCCTAGCACCTAGGCTTTTACCGCCGTCGCCATCTTGCTTCCCAATGAGTTAACTGCTCTTCTCTTCCAGAACTGCATTCTGTTGAGTTGCTAAAGTTGAATGCTAAAGCAATACAGTCTCTCAATGGAGTCAAGGCATCTCAACGGTGCCACTGTAACACTGAAGTGCTATATTGGTTTAGTGCTATAGTGCTCAATTTAGAATGTTTAGTGGGGGGGAGACAGTGAGGAAGATCATGCAGGAAAAAAAGGGGTGGGGAACCAGCATTGTAGGAAGAGCTACAGATATTTTAAACAGCACACCACAGCAATTCAGAAGCACAATGAAGAGGTGAAAATGGAAGAAAGCAGTTTTCCTCAAACATGGGTCAGCCCTATTTTGCCAGTGGGATCCAAGAGATTCTGTATGAATCAGTAAATAAAATCCTTTAGCAGCCGGTTGCTAAAAATGGCTGTGTCTGAACTGACACAAAAAATGCATTTGCAACCTGCTACTAAAACTGATTGAAAGGGGTTATTGCTTTTCCAACAGGATCAGCACTTTGTATTGGGCCTGGAAGGACATTGGCAGTCAGAGTATATGGCAAAGGACTGGATTAATGTAATCACTGTGACCAGGGCTTTTTTGAAGAAAAAACCCCAGCAGGAACTTATTTGCGTATTAGGCCACACCCCCTGATGCCAAGTCAGCCGGAACTGCGTTCCTGTGTGTTCCTGCTCAAAAAGAAAGTCCTGACTGTGGCCCACTCTGTGTTAAGTGCCTCGGCCATTGATATCTAAAACAGCTGAAGCACCCAGACAGTCTTCAAAAGCAGCTCTATATACAGCGTATTACAGGAGTCCAGCCTGGATGTTTCCAATCTGTGACTATAATCTGCATTTTCCAAAAAAGGCTGCAGCTAATGAACCCTTCTAAATTGGATAAAAGCCCTTCTAGCTACCTCTTGTCACCTGGGCATTCAAGGTCAAAGAGGCATCCAAGAGAACACTCAGATTCTAAAGATGCAACTATAAGGATCCAACTAGAAAAAAAAAAAGATAGCCAGTGTGGTGTAGTGGTTAGAGTCTTGAACTCGGATATGGGAGACCCAGGCTCAAATCCCTTCTCTGCCATGGAACCTTGCTGGGTGACTTTCCCCCAGACACACACCCAGCTTTACCTAGCTCGCATGGTTGTTGTGAGGATAAAACAGAGGAGATGAGAATGTCAGCCACTTGTAGGGCTTTTTTTTGAGCAGGAACGCACAGGAACAAAGTTCTGGCTGGCTTTGTGTCAGGGGGTGTGGCCTAATATGTAAATGAGTTCCTGCAGGGTTTTTTTTCTACAAAAAAAGCCCTGGCCACTTGTACTCTCTATTGCAGAAGAAAGTGAGGTAGAAATGAATTAAATAATAAAAGGATACAATGGCTCAAGACCAATGATTAGCAGACAATGCTGCCCAAAATCATGCCTTAGTAATAATAAAAATTTATATTTAAACTGTATGTTTTCTTTTTTAAAAGTAAAGAAGTTAAATTAAAATTATCTTCCCTGGCTGAAATGTCATCTTGCTACATCTTAAGAACCACAACTATTCTCCCCCCCAGACTTCCCCTCAACAACTGTAGTGTAGTGAAAATATTTACATTGAATCCATGTTCCTGCTGCAGTCCAGCATTCCAGCATGACGCACTGTTTGACAGTCTACAGTGATGTTACAAATTATACTGTATATTAAAATCTTAACAAAAAAGTCAGAGGTCATATTTGATTGGCTGCATGACCTGACCCGAACCCAAACAAAAACTCGACAAATATTTTCAGTTTCTAGAGAGGACTGCTTCTGAGGAATAACAATTGTTTATTTGAATTTGTATCCCCCTGTGATAGGAAGGCACTGGTTCAACTGGACAGGATTGGGATAAACCCTAAAGGTCCGGTGTGCCCATTTTTGCATCTCCTCCCATTGTTTCCAATGTAATTATCTATTGTAGAAGGGCCTAATTTAGACTAGAACTATAGTGAGTGGGAAAGGGGATTAAGCTTTCCCCCTCAAAAAAAACAGTGATGAAGAAGAGGAATAGTTGGATTTTGTAACCCACTTTTATCTACCTGAAGGAGTCTCAAAGTGGTTTATAATCACCTTCCCTTCCTCTCCCCACAACAGGCACCTCATGAGGTAAATGGGGCTGAAAAAATCCTGAGAAAGCTGTGATTGGCCCAGGTCACCCAGTAGGCTTCAAGTGGAGGAGTGGGGGATCAAACCCCGTTCTCCAGATTACAGTCCATCTCTAGGGTTGCTAAATCCTCTCCTGCCTCCGGTGAGGGACTGTTTTCACGCATGCTTTGCATGTGCAGTGCAATGACATCACTTGGAAGTGACATCATCTCACCAGCAACATCTCATGCCGGTTACTCTAGGTGCATCCGGGGAAACTCTATGGTTTTCCCAGATGTTCTAGCAATTTGGAAGGTAAAATTCTATAGTACCATATGGTACCTAGAGCAGCCAGCGCACAATGTTGCTGGCACAATGATGTTGCTTCCGAGTGATGTCATCATCATGCTTGCGATGTCGGGGGAGGATCCCCTCGCTGGCCCAATATGGGCTGGTGGGTTGGGAACCTCCCGGGCAGGAGAACCCCTGCCTGGCCCAGGAACTTGGCAGCCCTATCCACCTCTCTTAGCCACCACACCACACTGGCTGTTGAATTCTATAGCATTATGCACTGCTGAGAGGGGCATGCAGAAGATCTCAAAATGGCTGCCACAGGAGGCAGGAAAGGAAAAGGAAAGGTCCCCTGTGCGAGCACCAGTCGTTTCCGACTCTCGGGTGACGTTGCTTTCACGACATTTTCCTTTACGGGGCAGAGGCAACCACAAAATGGCTACTGCAGGAAGTGGAGCATCTCCACTCAAAGGATTTGGCAGTAGGTGATGTGAAAAACCTCTTCCTGAGACTCTGGAGAGCTGCTGCCAGTCTGAGTAGAAAATGTCATCCTTGATGGACTAAGCATATAAGGCAGCTTCATGTGTTCTTGTGTGTTCACGATGTGCTTGTGCCTGCCCTGTCTCAAACTTGTGCATCTGTCTTCCAGTGGCAGTGATGTCTTCCACCCACTTCATACAGCTACCCTTTGTTTGGTCCAGCAGGGGAGAGATGGTTGCGGAGGCAGTAATTTTTGGCCCCCACCCTAGCCTTTTCCCCAGGGTCTCAGAATCTGTAATAGTCCTTCTGGTCCTAAACCTCCAGCTACCATTCACCCATAATCATCAAGTACTCATAACCTGGTCCCACCTCTCTGGCCAGCAAGTTTCATACCTTCAGCTGCTGTAGGGCTCTTTGTAGCCATTGCTGCAAATTCTTGTCATCCTTGTGGGGTTTCCAAACTTTTGGCCCACTAGTCTGCCTGCTGTGCATGACAGTTCTGTGGCTCAGGAGGAAAGTGGTCCCACCATGCATAGGGGCTGTTACAATGTCGTTCCTAACTGTGTGGGGTTTGGTGACCACATACTTTTTTTCTGGGCAGGGGTGGAGCAGAGCAATAAGCTTCAATATCCAGCACATTTGATTAACCGGCAACACCCATTTCCCGTGTGTGCTGGCTAACAAAGCAGTATTACGGAAATAGAGATTGCAACAAGTACTAAATATGTATAAGCTCAGCGTAGAATATGTTATCAAAATGCAAATTGTGTACGTATTCATACACATAAAGTTTACAGAAATTCACAGTGGGAAGGATGCACAATGGAGCACTTGATGCAGCATAATATGAAACACGTCTAGAACTGAACAGGTGGCATTTTGCCAACTTGGCCTCCACACCCACTTGACTATCTGTCACACCTCTACATCCCTTCAGACTGGGGCTTTCTAGACTAGCCAAAGCTACATACTGAATTGTTTTCTAAAGTTACAGGAAAATAGTGTGATGTGTGTAACCCACCCAGTCTATCTGAGAAGATTCTAAAGCAGGGATCTCCAACTCTGAACCTGTGAGCATCTTTGGAATTTTGACACAGGGTACAGGGGCAATGACAAAATGGCTGCCACAGGGGGCAGAGGCAACCACAAAATGGCTACTGCAGGAAGCACACAAAGTAAGCCCTAGTACTGGAGAGAATAGGGTTGCCAGGTCTCCTCTTCATCATGCCAGGAGGATTTGGGGAGGGGGCATTCAGGTGTATGTGATGTCACATGTGACATCCCCAATACAATGATGTCACCCAGAAGTGATAGCATCACATTAGCAATATTGGAGGTGATGCTCTGGTTTTTGGTCAAAGCTCTATGGGGTTTTGGTGGCTTCAAAACCTTACAGTTTGTCCAAAACCCAGAGTGTCACCACGTGACATACCCAGGGCATTGATGTCACCCAGAAGTGATGCCATCATGTTGGGGAGATCATTGTTTGAGGGTAGTTTCCCCCACTGGCCAGCTAGCCAGCAGAGGGCTGAAGCCCCCAAAAGCAGGGGAACCCTAGAAGACAAGAGGGGTATTAAAAAAAATGCTCTGGAAAAGGAGAGTGAGATAGAATAAAACCAACACTGTGATAGCAGCTGCAACTGAAATAGTTCTATTTTAGTCTACAGAGAGGCCAATCAGAACCCTTGCTGGGCAAGAGCCCCATGTGGTCTAAAAACATGGTGTGGGTGCTGGGAGAGGTGTCATTGAGAGTCATATTGCCCATTTGGGGATCCCTGTCCTAAATGGTTTAAATTCCTGACAGAGTCTAACATTTTTAGAATCATAGTAATATATATCATATAGTCTTCACTGATGTTGCTGAGACAGTGGAGTGGCTGCTAGATAGTGAAGCCGTGTATCAGGGGGAAAAAACCTTCTGACCCTGTCAACATACTTATCATTTGGAAATATGTCTATGAAGATAAAGCATGCTTCCCTGACTCTGAGATGCTCAAACAGTGCTGGAAAGCCATGGAAATTTGGCTATGAAAATGTGAAGCATGTAGTCTCAGTTGGCAAGGTCATGCTGTCCTGAGGAGGTATGACACAACCATCAGCACAGCAGTGCCACTGGCTACTGCTATGCCAGCACAAAAGCTGAAGTCAGGCTCTGACACAAGAGCAGTAGTTGTGGCGTAGCCAACCTCACCACTCTGGAATTTGCTTCCAGTAGCCTGATTCGGTTGGAACATACAGTTTGGTTCTGTTGGGTTTCTCAGACTGTGACTCCTATAAGCATTGCCAGAAAAAGACCATTACTTGTGACCTGTTTAATTTTATTAAGCATATATTACAAAACAAACAAACAACTGATTGTCCAAATGAAAATGACCAGATACCTGAGAACTAAGTGCAAACATACTGCATGGCCCATTTAGTACGTCATCATCCTGATTCAGATTGTGGTCAACAAATAAGATTCCCAACAAATGCTGGAAGATTTGGGCAGCCGTGCCTGGGGAAGGCAGAGCTTGGGGAGGATTTGTTGTCATTTTCAGGTGATGCTCTAGACTTCCTCCCCTAGTCTCTATTGTAAAGGCTGTAGAGACTATAGGAAGTTCCTAGAACATCACTATGTGGAGGCCATTTATTCTCCTTATCCCTCAAGGGTGGAATGTTGGGGCTAGTCAGAGAATTACCCTCTTGGGGAATCCTATCAATAAGTGGAGGAATGACAATCAAGTGATGGACATACAAGTCACCATCTGCAATTTGCTATCATTTCAGAAAGTGAAAACTGCTATCTAAGATTGTGAGAATGAAGTGTTTGGGGACACTCCAATAAAAGGCTCAATTCACCCTATAGAAGATGGGGTTCTTGGGAATATGATGAAGGCAAATTCTATGGGGCCAAGAGAAATGTCCGACAAGATGGATATTTTGGAAAAGAATAGTTATTGTTTAACTTACAGGTTGGCAGCACTACACTATCTCTCTTTTTTTGCCTGTAATGCTGGCCTGGTCTTCTCTCAGTTTCACTTACCCTTCTCTTCTGTGGATGGGGTTCAAAGGCCCTCTTTGTTCTGCTTACATAAGGAGCTTTAGCAGTGCCCGCCATTTGTGAGGCTTTTCAGCTAGCAGTTCTTCCAGACAAGCACCAGCAAGCGTGCCTGCCTGGAATAATTGGCCCCTCTCTCATCTCTGGCCGCCTCTATCGTTTTCCCTGTCAGCCAGCCAACTACCTTATTTTGAGGCCAGTCTTGCATTGATCTCTGTCACTGCTACCCACACTTCACTTCCTCTTCCAGGGCTTCCTCCACTAACCCCCACCTCCAGGTAAGCCCACAACCAGCTGGTTCCTAGTAATGACATCATTTATGGGCGCCAGAGATGGCAGGTGAGACCTTTGGTTCAGAGGAACCAGACCATGGCAAAGTGAACAGTCAGATTCTATCCCTCAGAAGGCCATATATTTTCATCTTGAAGTCTCAGCAAGATGGGTGTGTGTGTGTGAGAGAGAGTGAGAGAGATGTTGATTGTTCTATTTTTGTAAATGGTTCAAAGATACTCTGAACTAGGAATATAATGTTTCTAGCATCCTGAAGTTTCAGCGTAAGTGCCAGGAGAAAATATAATCATCTCTGAGTTGAGAAGCTGTGTGTCAGGGTAGAAGTCCATGCAAAATTAAACGCAATGAGGTCTCCACCCACTAACTTTAGCACTGCTGCCAGGAACTGTAGTAATTAATTGAGTCTTGATATTTCAACAGCCTTTGATTATGGAATGGAGCTGAGTGGAACATTTCACACATAAAAGCGAGTGAAATGAAGTGGCAACCAGGTGTGGGGGGAAGAGACACTTTGCATCTTGCTCTGTTCTGTGAAGATATCTTAAGAAGGGGGGGGGGGGAATCCAGAGGTTTAATAAAAGAGAAGCCCTGCTTTTTATTATTATTATTTCTTTTCCCTCATGGCACTTTTTCAGTTATACCATTTTCAGAAACCACTGTAACTGTAAGTATGATAAAGAGGAGGGAACAGGTGGTCAGGTGACATATTGTCCTCAGAAAAGGCTAGGACTCCCAGCCGCTGATCTTTTGGAATTACAGCTGGCTGCATTGGAGGATGGACTCTATGGTATTATATCTCATCATCCCCAGACTCTGCCCTAGAGTTGCCAGCTCTGAATTGGGAAATCCCTGGAGATTTGAGCATTGAGTCTGGGCGGAAGGGGCCTCAGCAGGATACAATGCCATAGAGTCCACCATCCAAAGCAGCCATGTTCTGCAGAGGAATTGCTCTCTGTAGCCTGGAAATCAGCTGTAATTCTGATAGATCTCCAGACCACACCTGAAAGCTGGCAACCCTACTCCAGCTCCAGATCTCCAGGAATGTTCCCACCTGAGTATGGCAACCCTAGAAAAAACAACAATGAATTCTCCTCACAAATTTCTGGGCAGAGGCTGAGTTTCCTGTTACCCCAAAACGTGTTCATTCGTTTGTTTGTCTATGTATTGATTTATTCGGTGCATCACACATTTTTCACACATGATGACAGGAAGCAAAAGAGAATAGGTTAAGCTGGCATTTATTAATTACATCCTAAACTGTGTAAATGATTAATTTTGCTTTCTCCCCACACACCCCGAGCATGTCCCCATTGGGCTTGCCAGGATTTAGGCAATCATACTCTGGCTCCAAGTCCACCATGGCAACAGGCCACACCTTGCTTTTCCTTGCCTGCACCAAACTTGTGCAGAGAGATGGTGTTCATCAACCCCATTCCTGCACACATCCCAAAGTGCAAAGTTTCAAGCACTGATACACGGCCCTGAGAAATTTGCATAGTTATAGTAACATGCTTTATGTAGTCTTGTGATCTCCACAAATTTGAGACAGTTTCACAGGTTACTCTGTACCAATTAGATTTCCATCAAACATGAAGCATTACATACCACACCATATACTGTGGTTTCATTGACTCTCACTGTGCCACGCACAACGTAAAGTGAAACAAGCATGTGTGATAGGAGCTAAGTACTTTTTAAAAGAATGACACAATTCCCATTTGTACATGGGGAAATGAGAAGGTTTTAGTGGGTCTCCCCAAACAGTAGCTTTTGCCCCCACAAGGAGTCCCTTCAATTAGCATAGGTTGTCAATATTTGCTCAGAGAGTTCCAGTTCACAACTCTGTTAAGCCAAGTTCTTGGCCTCGAAAATTCACATTTAATGCCACAAACCAAAGTTGTTGGGTGCATCTCCTTTAGGTTCTGAGACAGTCAATAGACTCTATAGGATGCCAATGACATCCCAAGACAATGATTTCCTTCTAAGAACCTTAGATGTTAGCAGGAGTTTTTTTTTTTTTCTTTTCCATTTTTTTTAGCAGGAACTCCTTTTCATATTAGGTTACACTCTCCTAATGTAGCCAATTCTCCAAGAGTTTATAGTAGCCCCTGTACTGTAAGCTCTTGGAGGATTGGCTACATCAGGGGTATGTGGCCTAGTATGTAAAGGAGTTCCTGCTACAAAAAAGTCCAGGTTGGGAAATTCCTAGAGATTTTGGTGTGGAACCTTTGAAGGTCATGGTTTCGGGAGGAGCAGAACCTCAGTGGGGTATGACGCCACCAAGTCCACCCTCCAAAGCAGCCATTTTCTCAGGGGGACTAATCTCTGTCATCTGGAGATCAGTTGTAATTCTAGGAGATCTCCAGGCCCCACTTGCAAGTTGGCAACCCTAATTATTTAGTGCAGTTGGGAGCTGACACCACTGAAACTAGGATTCACAGTTTCTGAAACTGTGTTGTCTTTGCCATGGAAGATACCTCCGATGAAATGAATCTTCAGAAGGAAGGAAACCAAAGCCTAGTCTTAACCAGTTTATCTTCTCTTATGTAGTGGACTTCTGTTTATGGAACTCCGTAGAGTCCTGCATACTCCAGAGACACTATGTGTATGCATGTATGAATAGATAGATGTCAAAGGGGGTATCATCAAGGGTGGTCCTCTTATCCACTATTATAACAAAATCTTGGTAGAACATAGGTACCTGGGCATTAATTGTAAATACTCAAGATTTATATTCCCCAAATAACCACAACAGTTGGAGGGGTCTCTCTAAGCCAGTGTGACTAGATCAGGTTTAATCAGAAGACTTTTAACTAGATTGCTGCAAGTTTCACTCAGATCCATTCACCTGCAACTTAATATCATAAAAAAGAGCTTTGTTTTATTTTCTTAGGAGCAGCTTGAGGATAAAAGGAGGAAATCCTGGGGATTTGCAAAATGCGGGAGGGGAATTGCAAAGAAAGAAGAAGCTGAGCACAGCGCATGGCGGGGCTGCAGGAAGAAGAGCCTCTAATAAGGATAAGCGTGAAAACGATGATCTCAAGACATCAAGCTCACCGCTCACCAAAGAGCAAGGAATGAGGGCACATCAGGGCTGTAGTAACATCTCCATTTGCTGCTGGCACTTCTTTGTTAAGACTGTTGCCTGTTGCTTGGTTGAAATCCAGTGTGGGTAATTAGGATCTGCCTACATAACTTTTTTTTTACCCTATCATTTCAACAGGACATCAGAAGTGCTGAGCAATATTTGCTCAGAATGAAACCCTGCCGGTGGGACTTGTTTCCTATAATCAGGGATGGCAAACCTAATTTTGGCTCTGCTGTGCTATGGAGTGTGCTTCTCCTGATCTTGGAGCACATAAGGAGAAGCAGAATCGGTGCTTAAATGATAGCAAACGACTGATCTATCTGTCGTTTAGAAAGCAGTACATCTTCCCATTTGAGAATGGCCCCTAGGTTTGGGACAAGGAGGGAGCAATTCTTCATCCAGTGGATCAATTAATTGGTTTTAGGGCCTCCAGATATAGTAGGGTGGCCACTAGTTGAGGGCCACTCGATAAACGATGCCAAGGATCTGGTTACAGCCAGACATTCAAATGAGATGGATGCCACAGAGAGGTGGTGGCTTATCATCAATTCTGTGTAGGTGTGAAGGTGGACAACTAGGCTTGGAAATCCTGGAACTGGAGTTAAGGTTTCCAGTTTCCAGGTGATAGCTGAAGAGCTTCTAGAATTACAGCTCATCTCCAGATTACAGATATCAGTTCTTGGGAAAGAAGAGTCGAACTTATTTGTTATGAGGGCTGGATCTGACATAAATGAGCCCCTGTTGGGCCGTGTCGGGCCAGGCCATGTGTGTACCTATTTAAGATTAGGTAGCAGAGAGATAAACTTTTTAAAGGACACAGACAAACACGACTAAAGATTTTTTTTTCTAAAAAACCTTAAACATGCTTAAGACAGCACTTGTTGGTCTTAAAGGTGCTGTCTTTGTATTTCTCCCGTGGGATCCAGGGAACTGGGCAAAGGAAGCTCTGGCTCTTTCCTTCCTTCCCCAGGGAACCAGGAGAGGGAGGAGCCTCACCCAATGGAGAAAACTGAGGTTTTGTTCTGTAGTGCCTGTGCCATGAGCAAGCCTTGCAAAGCAAGTTGAGATGCAGAAGGAAGCAAGAGAGAAGGAGAAGGAAGCAGACAAGAGCCAGTTGCTCGGGGGCCTGATAGGAGCCCTCCGGGGGCCCGATTCAGCCCCCAGGCTGCATGTTTGACACCCCTGGTCTATGACATTGTACCATGCTGAGGTCCCTCCCCTCCCAACCTCCCCCCCCCCCATGCTCTACCACTCAAATATCCAGGAATTTTCCAACCCAGAGCTGGCAGCCAGAATCTATCTGTTGCTCAGGCAAAGATCTAAATTTAATCTACAGCTGGAAACCAGGAGGGAAAATTGGCCTATTGGGGCATGTGACTGTGCTTGGAACTGGAGGGACCTATTGTTTGAGACAATTTTCCACAAAGTGCGGCACCAGACAGACCAATAGTCTCGTCGATACAGTTACTTTCCTAATGCTACCTGTTCAACATCATAGTGGTGTACAAATTAGATTCTGATTCTCTGATGTCCAATTTTCAGAATTGGTTTGGATGTTTATGGTAAGCAAGGAAAACAGAAGCAAATACTACCTGAACTACTTCTGCAACAATTTCTTATGTATAGTGCAAAAGGGAAATCCAGGGTAATACAGGATTAATCCATGCATTATAGCACACTATAGCAATCATTCACAACTGATTGTCAACTTTAGGGTTGCCAATCTTATACCAGTAAATCCTGGGAGATTCAGGTGTGGTGCATGGGAAGGATAGGGTTTTAGTGATTATAACCTAACATCCCTGTGACAGTCTAGGAATTTCCCCAAAGTCTCAGAAACGGGGGATATCCCTAGAACATCATGGAGGATGTGATATCACTTACATGTGGAGGTTTGGGGGTGCTGTGTTACTTCCAGGTGATGCTCTCCTTCCAATACTGTCAATGATGACACTTTAGGAATTTCCCTAAACTCTATGGTAAAGATCATAGAGTTTAGGGAAATTCCTAGAGCGTCATCAAGAAGGTGGGTGCTTGTGCACTGTCAATGAATAAATGGCAAGGCTAATTGTCTTGTCCATCCAGGAAAATTCAATTACAGGTGACTGCTATAGCGCAATGATAATGGAATATTATATGAGGATAGTGCAATGTGGGACTGCTGCCTCACCTACCAGCATCAGGTTTGTACACAAGGTACACACGGTGTGTTCAATGAGGATCTCTCCCAGTAAGGGCTGCGTAGATTTTTAGTACCGTTATGTAGTTATAACAGGAAGCGGAGAAGAACGGGAAGACCCCTGATCCAAGAACCTAGGACTCACCTCACCTCTTTCCTTGCTTCTTCTTTAAGAGTCATATATTCACCCAGTAGTGCATCTTTGAGCCCCACATAGTTACTTGCAGTCCACAGAACTCACAACAGAAAATCTCTCCGCATGCCAATTCCCCCGCTAATGCAGAAGGAGGGACTGGGGAACATGAGCTCTGCTTGCACCTTCTTTTGCCACTTCTTTGTAATGTGTGAAAATGGCCATTTGATTAAAGTGAGGTCAAGGCAAGATCCACGTCTAGCTTCCCTCCCTATCCGTATACAGGGAAAGTAATGTGTTGGAAATCAGTTGAAGTCCACAGATAAAGTTACGGGCAGATAACAAGCAATTAGATAGACAGAAGGATAGAAAGGCAAGCAGATGGATTGAAAACCAAAATAGCAATGTAGACAAATGGACCATCGAGTCAAGGATGCCAAAAACCGGTTTCACACCAAGAGGAAGAAAGAGCAATGGAGGCGGTGCTGTTGCATCCTGTACAATTTATGTACTGATTGATCATCTTTTATTGGTGCTGTCTTTGGAATATGTCTAGGCAATACAAGCTATGAGATCGACGCTGTTTGATCAGGAGCAAATGGGGGGGGGGAGTGAAGAGGCAGCTGCACCTGAGAGATGGCTTCTCTATTGCTAAGGGAGCTGATCCAAGTGAATGGCACCTACGCATCTATTTTCAGAGCTCCTTATACTCTCTAGTAGACAGCCTCTTTATGTAAAGATAAAAAAACACAAAGTTTTACCAACCACAACTATGGCCTAAGTCTCCAATATTCCTTTTTGACATGGTGGTATCACAACTGTGTTACTTTTATCCATCATTTGTGTGTGTGTGTGTGTGTGTGTGTGTCTGTGTATTTGCTGAGCTTCATGGGGTGAAATCTCAGATTTGTTACATTTTGCAGATTTTCTGGGCTTGGCAAGTTGCAGAACTTACCAGGTGGCTGGAGTACATTCAAGGGGGGAAAAATTCAGCATGCAAAAAAGGATGGGATATTGTCACATTGTGGTGTCTTCACCATATCAAAATGAAGTTACTGGAGAATTTGGCCTAAATTGGTGGTAGTGAAAGTGACTGGTTACCACTCAGGGTTCCTCTCTGATGTAGCACAGAGGCTAATAATGGAAGCTGTAAGTCAGGAAAACGTTGCTTCAAATCTCACCTAAACCACAAACTCATGTGACATCAAGCGAGGCCAGAATCTGTTCATTTCCACTGATGCTACAATATGTCGATCATAACAATGGTCTGCTTTCCAGGGCATCTGCAATAATCACTGAATGCCAGCAGTGGACATATGCTGCCAGACCCATGTCCCCACACATATATCTCCTCCTAACATTTAATAAAAGATGTGCACAATGAACCATCATTACATTCAGCCTTTCCTTGTCTCCATCCAATTCACTGACAAAGAAACACTGGCTTGGATCCAAAAATGTGCCAGCAGAAACTTAGCACAGTTCCACTAGTGCAAGATCTTATGCAACATCTAGCACTTTCCTCCATATAGTGCCTCAAGAGGGACTGCAAAAGATTTGCAATGGGGAGTCAATAAGTGTGACTTAGAGCAAGTGGCTACTGTGGTCTTTCTCTCTCTCTCTTGTGTTTCCACTTGTGCAATAGCTCTAGCGCTAGAGGAAATTTTGTGCTGGATCCAAGCAATCCAGTGGGAACAATTGTCACATTGCATCATGCATTGATTTACCAAACATTTCAGGGGCAACTGTGCTTCTTTTGTGATGTGCAGATATATGTGAAGGGATTTTATTTATTTGCTTGTTTAGGCTGCCCTCCCTGGCAAGGAGGGCTCAGGGCGGTTCACAACAAGTGCGATATACAATGAATAAAATAAAGTTAAAATAAACAATAAAATACACTATACACACACTGGAGTATACACTCTGTTCCAAGATGGCAAAAAGTAACAAGTTTCATAGACCTCCTTGAGGGGGAATCAGAGAATGGGGGCGGGGGGTATGAGAGTGCCAGACAACAAGCTGTACCATGACAGCCTAATGCCTCAACCCTAATGCCTGGCAGAACATCTCTGCCTTACATTCCCTGCAGATAGACAACAGATCCTACAGGACATGGATGTTCTCCAGCAGTGAGTTCCACCAAGGAGGGGCCAGGGCCTGGTTGAGGACAGCCACATCTCTCTCAGGCTGGGAACCACCAGGTTCAACAAGGCTATGAATATACTATGCAGTGGTAATAAAATGAAAAGACCAGAGGTCATCTGGATTGTGATGTCTTTATAAGTACTCGGTGAAACAAAATGCAAGGTGGTAAGAAGAAGAAGACATTGGATTTATATTCTGCCCTTCACTCAAGAGTCTCAGAGCGGCTCACAATCTCCTTTGTCTGAGGTGGGTGCGGCTGAGAGGGCTTTCATAGAAGCTGCCCTTTCAAGGACTGTTTCTATGAAAGCTATGGCTGACCCAAGGCCATTCCAGCAGATGCAAGCAGGTGGTAATAGAAGGGGTAGTTTCACTGGTTTCCTGTGACCTATAGCCAGGGCCTGCCCTGCCATTAGGCAATAGGGTGCCTAGGGTGCTGACCTTCAGGGGACACTGAATTGGGTGCTCCTCATGTGACTCAGTGGCGTTATCAGGCTTAGGGGAGGGGGCTGCCAGAGGTTAGCCTTGCCTAGGGTGCCGGACAGTCTACGGCTGGCCCTGCCTATAGCATGCTGGCTGTCATTTTAGTTAGCTAATGCTTGTGGCCCAAGCAAGCTGCACCACAGTCTAAGTGAAGATGATGCCTCTCTTAGCAACTGCTCGCTGTCCCCACCTTGAGAAACATTGTTCTGTTATTGTCAAAGCCTTCAAAAATATAGCTTGAAGAGTTGAGAACAGTACTGCTAAATGTAACATCTGCCAAAGCTAAAATATCTTCATAAATGTGACCCCATATAAATATTTCTTTTTCTGAAACAAAAAAAGGAGCAAGTCAAAGATAGCTTAGATTAGATCTTGAAAGACAGAGGGTGGATTTTCTAAATTATTATTTTCGCATATTGAATTGCACTTTTTTTAAAAAAAATTACAGAATCCCATTATCTGAAAATCTCATGGCAGCTCTAAAGAGGCAGAATTAATTCTTTATTGTGGGATCTCTTAATGCAGCTCTCCATTACACTAAATCATGCCAGCTCCTTATTAATGCCTACGACGTTTTGATCTTTGTCACATCTTATGGTGGTCCACCACCGTTCATCAGAATCAGTTGCCTTGGATGTGGTGTTTTATATTTTGCCAATGAGGAACGCTGTTGAGATTTAGTTCAGCAAAACTTTCAGTCTCTGCTTCACACAGGCTAATTAAATCAAGCCAACTGAGTGAAAAAAGGCAGGCACACAATAAAATAAGGACTCTCCCCGAGGGATGGAGAAAGACAATGCGGTGACATGCTAACTCTTCCTTCCCACTGTTGTTTTATGCATAGTGTCCAGGGTGAAATGCAGAAAAGATGCTAGCAAGAGCTGGCATTTCCCTCCGAAAGCCACTGGCAGGAGAACGTCAGCCAAAATGCAACATACGGAAATGCAAAGTGCCAATGCATTTTTTAAATGTTGAGTTTTACTGGTAAATGAGTTCTTCTTTTATCTTTTTGGGTCCTTTTCAACCCCCCCCCCAAAAAAAAAAGCACAAGAAGGACAAATCAAGTTGCAAAAACTTTCCAGAGTAGCACAAGCGAGTCAACAGAGAAGGCTAAAACATTACCACATCTTATCAACTCACAAGTGAGAGGATTGCTCAAGTTCCTGCCTAAATCATAGAATTTTCCCACTGTCTTTTGTTCAATAAAGATTTGCAGAATGCTATTGTGTATGTAGTGCTAGTGCACAAGCCATTTCACAACAGCATGTCTACATTTATTTGCTTGTGTCATTTCGAGTCTGCCTTTCTCTCAGAGGTTCAAGGCGGATTCCGCAGCAAGAAACAATGTAAATTGACAGGAACGGAACAGCCAATAAACGATACAGCAGACATTTGGATTGCAGAAATCGAAAAACAGAGCAGAAGCTAAGCTGAACCAAAGCATAAGCATTAACATGACATGTCAAATGGTGCAGAAATTACATAGTAAAATCACAACAGATAGTACATACGAGACACAGTAGTTTGCCAAAGTATCCTCCTGCATAATTCAGTTTTGCATAGTTTGCAAGCCATTCCACAAAGCTGGGGCCAGATGCATTTGTTGATTTTGCCCATATGCAGGGTGGCACATGCAGAAGGCCCTGCTCTGATGAGTGAAACTGTCATGGTGGAGCATAGGGGAAGAGAAGGACCCACAAATAAGAAGGACCCAGGCTTTGTAAATATTAGTGTCAGTATCTTGAATAGATCCCGGCAGCTAAGAACATAAGAGAAGCCATGTTGAATCAGGCCAATGGCACATCCAGTCCAGCACTCTGTATCTCACAGTGGCAAAAAAAACTCCAAGTGCCATCAGGAGGGCCAAGACTACTAGAAGCCCTCCCACTGTTCTCCCCCACAAGCACAAAGAATACAGAGCATCACTGCCCCAGACAGAGAGTTCCAACAATACGCTGTGGCTAATAGCCACTGATGGATCTCTGCTCCATATGCTTATCCATTCCCCTCTTTAAGCTGTCTATGCTTGTAGCTGCCGCCACCTCCTGTGGCAGTGAATTCCATGTGTTAATCACCTTTTGGGTGAAGAAGTACTTCCTTTTATCAGTTCTAACCCAACTGCTCAGCAATTTCATTGAATGTTCATGTGTTCTTGTATTGTGAGAAAGGGAGAAAAGTACTTCTTTCTCTACCTTCTCTATCCCGTGCATAATCTTGTAAGCCTCTATCATGTCATCCCTTAGTCGATGTTTCACCAAGCTAAAGAGACCCAAGCGTTTCAACCTTTCTTCACAGGGAAAGTGTTCCAACCCTTTAATCATTCTAGCTGCCCTTTTCTGGACTTTTTCCAATGCTATAATATCTTTTTTGAGGTGTGGTGACCAGAATTGTACACAGTATTCCAAATGAGGTCGCACCATCAATTTATACAGGGGCATTATGATACTGGCTGATTTGTTTTCAATTTCCTTCCTAATAATAATAAATAAGCTGATTATTAGTGGAGTGACAACAAATTGAGAATCATACATATATCCTTCCTAGCTCCTGATAATAACCAAGCTGCTGAGTTCTGCACCAGCTGTGGTCTCCCAGCTGACTTCAAGAGGAGACCTATGTTGAGTGCATTACAGTAGTCTACTTTCTCTATAACCTTGGAGTTCATCTACTCAGATCATCAAAACAGAGGGCCATATTCTTTGCTAAAAGGGGTTGGACAAAAGCATTTTTTTGCAGCTGCATTAACTTGCTTTTTCAGCAGCAATACTGGATCCAATAGAACCCCTAGGCTCTTAAACAGGATACCACAGGTAGCTAAATATCGTAAAAATAGGAACCACAGTGTCCTTCCAGATTTCCACCTTCCCACACAGCAATATTTCCACTTTGTCTGGGTTCAGTTTCAATTTGTTTCCTTTCAACCATCTGAACACAGAAGTCAGGCAGTGGCTCATGACTTCAACCGCATCACCGGGGGATTTGGACTGAGAGATAGAGAGCTGTATGCTATCTGCATATTGATGGCATCTAGTTCCAAAGCCACAACTCCACAAGACAACTCCCTTAATGAAGATATTTGGTCTCCAATGAGAATCCTTTGAGTCCAATCCATAAGGAATAATTTATATCAACCTTGCTTCTACTGCTAAATGTCTCAACATCATAGCATGTATTGAAGGCTGCAGAGAGATCCAGTGGTGGTGGTGGAAAGTGCTGTGCAGCCACAGCTGATTTACAGTGGCCCTGCAGGGTTCTCAAGGCAAGAGACATTCAGAGGTGGTTTGCCATTGTCTGCCTCTGCATCATGGTCCTGAAATTCCTTGGTGGTCTCCCATCCAAATACTAGCCAAGGCCAACTCTGCTTAGCTTCCAAAATCTGACAAGATCAGCTAGCCTTGGCTATCCAGTTCAGGGAAATAGATGGCCTTCATCTACACTCACACAGAGGTCATCACTAAAGGCCACCAAGGCCATCTCTGACCCATAGCCCAGCCTGAAACAAGACTGAGAAGAGTCCAGAGCACAGGTGCTATCCAAAAAGACTTGGAGCTTGTCCACTACTTCTCAATCACTTTTTGGGGATAGGGGGGAGTAGATTAGGGACTGGGTGATAATTTGACACAATGTCAAATAGAGTAGTGGATTCATAATGCCTCTTTGAGTGGTTGAGGGAAGGTACCACGAGTTAGTGACTGATTTATTATGTACATCAAGGGCTCATTTATGTGGTTTAAGTAGCCAGGATAAGCAGGGATCCTGTATACATGTCATGCTGTACACAGATCCCAGGATCGTTTCAACATCCATCACAATATCAGGTTCAAAATGGTCCATAAGCAGACCAAATGAATGCCTCCTGCTTCATCTAGATTGCAACTAGCATCCAGATCACAATGTATTCATGTTATTTTACCAGCAAAAATCTCTGCAAAGGGATCCCAGCTAATTGTTTGTTCCTGAGACAATAAAAACTCAGATTTAGGAGTCAGCAGATGTCAAACCTTGCAATGGACATGAAGTTGCTGATGTGATGGTTACAGACAAATATTTCTTTGCCACTATCACCAGTGCCTCATAAGTATTTCCATGGGATTTATATCTCACTGTGTCATATTCAGTTTGGAGGTTTTGCCAATATCTTTCTAGAGGTCTTCTGACCCTCTCTAGGTCACCCAGCTTCAGAGTAAACCCCAGGGCTAGTTTCCACCCCAAGGGCCAGACAGGTTGACAAGCAGCAATCTTGTCAATAACTTCAAGGAACTTCACATTGCAAGCTTCCACCAGAGCCTAAACAGAGTATGTGTTTGGAATTCTAAAATCCCCCAGAGCTAGGTGTCTAGGTGTCTCCAGCACTTCATCCAAGAGTACCTCCAGAAGCTCAAAGAGAGTACTCATTGAGAACAAGGAACTAGCCAGCCAGTAAACAAGCAAAATCTATCTTTACTCACAAACACAAAGAGCACAGAATCAACACTAGCTATAGTTTGTCCTGGTTTCTACAAAAATTGACAAATTGGTGTCTGACAAAGAGGTCTTTGACTCTCCAAAACTTATATCCCACCTATCTTGTTACTCTCTAAGGTGCTACTTGGCTTGAATCTAGTTGTTCGAGTACAGACCAACATGGCTACCCTCAAACTATGTTGCAAAGGCTGAAAGGAGTCATGGAGAACAATAGCCACTCTTCCTCCACAGCCTCCTGTGGAGGGGGGGGGGTAAGTGGAAAACTATTTAACCAGGAGGGGGCAGTTGGGGCAAACACACCATGCCATTCTCTTTCAGCCTTGTCTCTCTTATGCAAGCCAAGTCAATTTTCTGTTTCTGTAACATGCCAGAGATGCAATCAGTTTTATGCCTCACTACTCTGGCATTGCGCAATATTAGCAAAGCAGAGGGGGAAATAGGGGACCTTGTTCTGTTGGCTCTTAGGATGTGAAAGAGATTAGATAGGTGGCAAACATCCTTGCCAAATATTGGCCACCTTAATTGGAATCCCGCTCTACCAGTGCCCGTCTGTAGTGAAACTGGGCATTCATCAGATAAATGCTGCCACCAGCATTACTAGCAGTCTCACCACACCCATCCAATGTGCTAGTGTCCACAAAGCAGCCATATAGAAGTCCTGGGCTACAGTCCTTGTGTGTTGATGCAAGTGTGTGCAACAAGTGTTGCTCAATATCAGTGCTGCCCCTAGTTTCCTGGAAAAGAGCTGGGGTCGCTCTTCCTCTCCGGATGTGGAGAACTTCTTCCACTTGTTGTGTCCTTGCCTCACTGATGGACCTCCTGGTGGTACCTGGTTATTTTGGCCGCTGTGGGACACATAGTGTTGGACTGGATGGGCCATTGGCCTGATCCAACATGGCTTCTCTTATGTTCTTAACTGTGGATGATGAATAATGGTCACTGCAGAGGGGGTGGTCTGTCTGTTTCACTGTAACATTTAGAATGGCAGTCCACCATTTTGATAGCTTTTAAAAGAACAGCCTGTATATATAAAGGGTTGATTGTGCACAATAGTTGGAAATGTTTTTTTTTTTAAAAAAATCCTTGGCTCAAATCTGGACAACAGTTTGTACTCTATTTCCACAGGGCTCTATCATGATGGAGCTTGGGTATAATACAAATGGAAGTGAATTGGCTAAAGGAGCCCAAATTATGACAGGCAGTAATTCTTTAGTGTACTCCCCATCCCCACCCCCAAAAAACACTCTGACCAATTTCCCACTTGCCTTACGCAACTCTCAAGCTCCTCTTGAGAGGAGAGCCAGTTTGGTGTAGTGGTTAAGTGTGCGGACTCTTATCTAGGAGAACCAGGTTTGATTCCCCACTCCTCCACTTGCACCTACTGGAATGGCCTTGGGTCAGCCATAGCTCTGGCAGAGGTTGTCCTTGAAAGGGCAGCTGCTGTGAGAGCCCTCTCCAGCCCCACCCACCTCACAGGGTGTCTGTTGTGGGGGAGAAGGTAAAGGAGATTGTGAGCTGCTCTGAGACTCTTCGGAGTGGAGGGCGGGATATTTCTTCTTCTTCTTCTTCTTCTTCTTCTTCTTCTTCTAATTCTTCTTCTTCTCTTCTCAACAGGGCTTCCCTCTGATTTCAAACTATCTGCCCTGGAGCTGCAGCTTATGTTGGCTTTTTCATGCATCAAACAGAAACTGGTTTTTAGAGGTTTCTGTTTGACACTCAAAAAAGCTGACGCTAGCTGCAGCCCCAGGGCAGATAGTGTGAAATCGGAAGGAAGCCCCGCTGAGAAGAGGAGCTTGAGAGTGGCATAAAGTGAGTGTGAAATCGGTCTGTGTTATGGTCCCACAAGCCTTCATACTATCTGCTCTTTCTAGAAATCCAGTTCTCCCTAACTAATCAAAGCTCTTTCTGAAAATCCAGTTCTCTCTAACTGCTCAAAGTATTCTTGGGTCGGAATGAAGCTAGTTTCTCCAGCCAACCTTTCCCTGCTCTCATTCAGTAAAGCCAACATATATCTTGAGCTGCATCGGAAATGATCTTGGAGAATCGACTCCTCCCATGCACCGCATGCACTCCGCCTCCTCCCCTTATCCTTTGTGATTGTTTCCTTCAGTATAAGTTATACACTTGCTCACATTTCCTTTTTGTGATGGTGATGCTGTTCAGTCACGCTGAGATCTTGAGAGCGTTTTGCGTCTAAGAGCCCAGAAGGCATGGGGCCAGCTTTCCAACAATGAAGCTGGATCAGTCATTTGGAGCCCGTGCTCTGAGAGTGGGTCCAGCAGTCTGTTCTGAGTATCGTTCTCATGATTCTTGCCGTCTGCAGGCTCCATTGCCAGAGAATGATATAATCGATAAGCTGCCAGCTCTTGGATCGAGGCTGCATCCAAGATATTTTGGGCTTATCCAATTACTGAATAATTATGTTTACAATAAACCATGCTTGTTCAGAGCTCTTGGTTAGGAGACAAAGACCATTCCTGTTGACTATCCTGTAACATTCTGGGCTGCAGCATTCTCCTCTGTCACAGCAACGGTTTTATAGCAGTTTCCTCCGTTGTCTTGGAGTGCTTCATAAAGCGCCACTCCTTGTGAACAAAGTGGAATGTTATTCACATTTCTACAAGGGCAGAAAGCATACAGTAGCATGTGCAGTGCAATCCAAAACTGAGTTTGCATCTTTCTAAATCCATTGATGTCAGTGGGCTTAGAATGGTGTGAGTCTGCTTAGGATTGTGTTGTGTCTTGCGTTTCAGTCCCTGAATTTACAACACAGCGTGGCTGCGTGAGCTAAGATGAACTGCGGGTAACCGCAGGTCACCTGACTGTAAGGGACAGAAGCTAACTACCTATGAAGATCTGTGGCGGGAAGTTTAACTGGTCAGGATTGGACCTGACTGGGAAGTGGATTGTTCCGGGAAATGTATATAATCGGGGACCTGGCCCCACCATGTTGTCTTTGTGATGTACTCACCAATAAAGGTTTGCTGTTGAACGTCTCCGAACCCAATACATTACAGATGGCATAGTTGAGTTCTTGTGTACATTAGCTTTCACTGAAAAACAAGTTCCTGGCCATCTTGATAACAGGCATACTCTGATTACAGAGTTTAAAATCATACAGGCAGATTTCTAAGTCACGGAGCAGAGCTCACTAGGTCTTTCAGGAAAGTAGTTGTGAGAGGGTAGCCATGGTGGCCTGAATTCAAGTCCAGTAGCATCTTAAAGACCAACAAGATTTTGGGGGTATAAGCTTTCAAGAGTCAAAACTCCCTTTATCAGAAATCTGAAGCAACTGTTGTTGGTCTCCAGGGCTTTGTGTCTGTGTTTGGAAGAAGGCTATTTGCATATTAGGCCACACCTCCTGACACCAAGCCAGCCAGAACTGCGTTCCTGTGCATTCCTGCTCAAAAAAATCCCTATTGGTCTCTAAAATGCTACTGCATTTTATCATTTGAAATCTGTATCTTTCATGGCTCCCTGTCCCTCTCTCACTGCTTCAGGTTATGTTCCTAGTGCCCATAGACCCATATACTTGCCTCTCTAACCATTGCATGGGGTCAGATCCAGCAATTCACGCACAGAAAGACAGAATCACTTATTGAATTTCCACTTCCACAAGCATTTTGTAAAAAAAGGAATGTTGAAATAATGGAATTGGTCAGGCAGGTGCACTGCTTTTATAAAAGGAATGTGAGTTTAGTCTATTGAGCTGTTCCTTATATGTACAATCATGTATTATATGTATAATCTAGTTTTTACAACATTGTGTTTTAGGCATTTATAATCCATTATCTGCACTGCTTACGGTATGTCCTATCTTTTGCTGGTTTGGGTTTGTATTGCTCTCCCATTTTTGCAATCCTAGTGCTACTGCATTGCCCCCCAGAGAACAATAATAAGAGAGGAAGAGGAAGAAGAGAAGGAGGTGGTGGTGGTGGAGGAGGAGGAGGATTTATACCCTGGCCTTTACTACCCAAAGGAATCTCAGAGCAGCTTACAATCTCCTTTCCCTCCTCACAACAGACACCCTGTTAGGTAGGTGGAGCTGAGAGAGCTCTCCCAGGAACTGCTCTTGAGCAGAATACCTCTGCAGTTGCATGAGGATAAGTGGGGAATCAAAACCTGGTTCTCCCAGATAATAGTCCGTGCACCTAACCACTACACTAAACTGGAAGGACACAACCGTTATTTTTTCCCCAGCTAGTTTTTGTAGGAAAACTTACAATCCACATTCATATGCCTATTAACATTTGCATGTTTTATTTTTACCCCCTTTCTTGCATCTAACTGGTTGTAGCAGTTCCCAACACCTATGGCGGATGGACCAGGGTTTCCAAACAGCTTTGTTCTAAGTGGTTGACACTTTATTCTACTTTTCGATAAATAGCAGTGATTTATAGACCAGAGAGGCGCTTTCCAAAATACATTTCTTAGTGTTTTGTTGATCTCCGTTTCACACTAGAAGATTTTAATCTTAGCACATCAGGTAAAATATGAGGTGTTTGAGAACATGTCACTGCATTGTGCTATTTAGCAGTCAAATTATTGTACAGTACTCTGATGTGTGTTTTACTCAAGAAGGTGACCTTATAAACAAATATTCCTCTTTCATCAGTGGGTTTATGTTCCATTGGTCTGGAGGTATACCAAAGCAAAGAGTTCCTTTCCCCCCTCTGAAGCAAAGCTTCAAGGTCACTGAACATATCAGACTGAGCAGAGGATGAATGGCAAGTGTGATGTGTTTTGTTGTCTATGTTTGTACCAGGATGCAATTTGCCTTGAAAAACAGAATCTAGAAATTATTAGCATGTTATTTATGCTAATTCCTAATTTGATTTTGAATTTTATACCAAAATATTTTTAGTTTAATAGTTTATACTCTTCTAGTATAGTTCTACTAGGAAGTTTGACGCTACAGATTGTAATGCATTATTATTCTTATTATGCATTATTATTCTTAGAGCCCCATAGTGCAGAGTGGTAAAGCTGCAGTACTGCAGTCGAAGCTCTGCTCACAACCTGAGTTCGATCCCAGTGGAAGCTGGGTCCAGGTAGTCGGCTCAAGGTTGACTCAGCCTTCCATCCTTCTGAGGTTGGTAAAATAAGTACCCAGCTTGCTAGGAGGACAGTGTAGATGACTGGGGAAGGCAATGGCTAACCATTCTGTAAAAAAAGTGCTGATGCGACATCACCCCAGAATCAGAAATGGCTGGTGCTTGCACAGGGGAGTACCTTTACCTTTATTATTCTTATTATTGTACCGACTGTCCATTCTGTTTTGAAATAAATGTGTTTTGAAAATGGGGGGGGGGGGAGTATTGTTTGAAGAAATCTCAGAGGGAAGGCAGCATGGCATAGTCTTCGCTCATTGGATTTTGGAAGCTAAGTAAAGTCAGTACTTAGACTCTTCATAGGAAGGCAGTGCTTCTTGCTTGCCTTGAACGCCTCTTGGAAAGGTCTCCATAGAATCATAGTATTGGAAGAGACCCCCAGGGTCATCTAATCCAACCCCCTGCACAATGCAGGAAATTCACAAATACCTCCCCCTAAATTCACAGGATCTGCATCGCTGTCAGATGGCCACCTAGCCTCCGTTTAAAAACCTCCAAGAAAGGAGAGCCCACCATAAGTTGGTTCTTTATGTATGTTGAAGTTTGATTATTTTGGAGCAAAGATGTGATAGTCAAAAACCATGATAGCTGGTGACAGAGGATATGGATCAAAATTGCACTAACAATAGTGACTATGGCTGACTTCACTACTTTTTAGATAAATTTGGGTCTCATTCTCATCACATATAAGCTCTGGCCTTCCCAGGTGTTCCTTCTTTCAGATATGTGAGGCTCTAGCCTTTTCCAGTCTCAAAGTGAGCAATGAGGTAAGATTGAGTTGATGAAAAGAGCACTCCATATCCCAGTAAATTTCTGAATTTTTCCCTGTAGGGTGGGATATATGTAGAATGCATTAAACTTTTATGGGGTGGTATGGAGGAGCCCCACAGCACAGAGTGGTAAGCTGCAGTACTGCTGTCCAAGCTCTGCTCACGACCTGAGTTCAATCTTGGTGGAAGCTGTTCAGGTAACCAGCTCAAAGTTGACTCAGCCTTCCATCCTTCCGAAGTTATTAAAATGAGTACCCAGCTTGCTGGGGGTAAAGTGTAGATGATTGGGGAAGGCAATGGCAAACCACCCCATACAAGTCTGCCAAGAAATCATCATGATACGATGTCTCCCCATGGCAAACTACCCCGTAAAAAGTCTGCCAAAAAAACGTTGTGATATAACGTCACCCCATGGGTCAGTAACAACTTGGTGCTTGCACAGGGGACTGCCTTTACCATTTACCTTTGTATGGGATAGATTCCAAACCATTTTGTGGGGGCCATTTTCTGATCAGACTAGAGATGCACTGTTGGCCTTCCTTGCCCTGATTTTTCTGTTGATGTTTCTCTTGATTGTATAAGTCCCTGTTCTTACAAACTTTACTTTTAAAGTTTACTCCACGTCCCAATAAAGGGCGGGGGGGGCACTTGAAGTGGTTTAGCAGCCATGGAAATTACCCCCCCTTTCATATTTTGGCTTTTATGACTCCTGTTTTGGGTTCCTTTGGAAGAAAAGTGGACTAAATTGATTTCAATGAAGCTTGAGCACACATATATCACCTGCATCTGGAGGGAGAGCTTGGCTACATTCTGCTACATTTGGTGTAGTGGTTAAATAATAATAATAAATTTATTCTTTAATAATAAATAAATGTGTGAACTCTTATCTTGAAGAACCGGGTTTGATTCCCCACTCCTTCACTTGCAGCTGCTAGAATGGCCTTGGGTCAGCCATTAGCTCTGGCAAAGGTTGTCCTTGAAAGGGCAGCTGCTGTGAGACCCCTCTCAGCCCCATCCATCTCACAGGGTGTCTGTTGTGGGGGAAGAAGATAAAGGAGATTGTAAGCCGCTCTGAGTCTCTGATTCAAAGAGAAGGGCAGAGTATAAATCTGCAATTCTTCTTCTTCTTCTTCTTCATAGAATGGCAGTGCAAGCTGTCTGGATGAGTCTTCTGATGGACATGGATCTGCATCTTGGGAATCTGCATTTCTGGATGGGTTCCTAATATGTGTGTCTAATTTCCCACAACTTCATCTGGACTGAGGCTTGCTTGCTTATACCCCATTTTTCCTTCTGCATTCATATAATTTCCTGGCAATCTTTTCTGATGTACACAGAACTTACAGGGCTTCAGCCACTGATGTGTCATGTCCTGTTTGCTTCTGAACTTCAAGCTCATTTTCCCCCTCTCAGTCATCACATGGAGAAACAAAAGCCATGTTTATTTCTCATAAGCCACAAACTCTAAGAAAGCTATGAACCATAGGGATGATTACTATTGGTCACCAAGCTATTTTTCTGATGACTCGTCCAACGCATCTGATGAGTTCTGAGGATTTCCCACTAGCCTTATGCCGCTCTCACTCTCCTCTTCTCTGCAGGGTTTCTATTGGATTTCGCACTATCTGCCCCGGGGCTGCAACTTGCTCCACCTCTTTCGCATAGCAAACAGGATCCTCTAAAAACCAGTTTCTGTTTGCTGCGCAAAAAAGGTAAAATGTTGCAGTCCCGGGGCAGATAGTGTGAAATCTGACAGAACCTCTGCAGAGAAGAGGAGTGTAAGAGTGGTGTAAGGCTAGCGGGAAATCGGTTGAGTGAAATCCATTGCAACATATGCCATTGATTGAACTGTAGTGCATGAGAAGTTATCACATGTACAATTTTGGCAACTCTTGTTCCTTTGAACAGAGGAGAAGGGGACTATGGTTTGGTGGGAGAGCCTCTTCTTTGCATGTAGAAGGTCCCAGGCTCAGTCCTCGCCATTTCCAGCTAAAAGGTTCAGTTCTCTGCATGAGATCCTGGACAGCTTCTGCCAGTTTGAATAGACAATACTGGCCTTGATAGACAATTGGTCTGATTCAATATAAGGCAGCTTCATAAGTGTCATATGAGAAATTCATAGAAGGATCCAGCAAGAAAGTGGGGTGGACCATTCTACACTGCTCCCTAAGGAAGACAAAAAGTTATGGCTTCATAGTGACAGAAGTGAAAACATCAGGGCATATCTCAGGTCTTTTCTTTAAAAAATTAGTAGCACCACCATTAAAAAAAAAAAACAGACAGCTTTTAAAAATAACTGTGATGCCACATAAAAGTGCAATTTCAATAAACAGCCATGGCCTGCTAGCCAAACAGTACGCATGTGTGTCATTATTTAAAAATCTGGGTCTCATGATGACAGAATTCTGCATTTTATCTCAATCTCATGGAGGAGAGGATTCTGTGGTGTTGGTTTCTGGAAAAAAAAAAAAGAAAAAGTAGAGAAAGGAAAAGCAATCCAAATCCACACCAGGCTTGGACTAGATGGGCCACCCAGGATTTTCTTTTCATATATCTGATAGATGTGTTTTGACAAGTTATATTAAGTACAAAGCAGGCCACCAGAGCAGCATGTGGAGTTGATATAGACAGAGACAGAGAGGCAAACGGCAGTACGGAGGCACGCTTTCGCCGGAGCGATTTGCCGTAATGAAATAAGCCCCTCTCTCCAACTTCTCCCCGCCCTGCCTCCACCTCCGTCATATTACCACATTTCTGCAAATATAATAAAGCAAAATAGATCCTGACAGCTTTTGAAAGGATCGGTTTTATCCAGGATTTACAGCTTCTGTAGACCTCTCTCTCTCCTGCTCTGTTTTTAAGAAAAGGGTGTCTTATGCAGATCTGTAATTGCGTGCCTCGACTTACCTTTCTAAAAAGCTGATTAAAGGCAGTTTGGCCTGCCCTCCCACACCCTGGCTGCACGCTCACTTCTCCAGTCTATCCTCTGCAGAAAACAAAACTTCATAAATGAAATAAGGGGAGGGGGTTGAAAATACAATCTGGCACATCACACCTGAGCTGATTTGCCCTCTTCTTTCCTGGCCAGCGTGTCTACATCCCCGCCACCTGCCAGAATGCTCCTAAACAAGTTTTGGCAAAGGCAAAAAACAAACAATCCTTTTTTTAAAACAGCGTCTCTGGATGCACTTCCAAGATGCCAACAAAAAAGAAAAGAAAAGAAACCCACCCTAATTAATCAAGACTCTCCAAGAGACTTTGCTCCGAGATGTGGGCGCTTCTCTGACACTGATCTCCTCTTTGATGTGGAGAGAGAAAGAATGTGAGCAAAACCCTCAGAAGGGGGGGGGGAGTGGTGGGTTTTCAATAATTTATTTGTTTGGAAGACGGAGGGAGTGGAAGGTTAGCAGTAAGTACATAGCTAATCACTCTCCTGCCCCTCGCAACAGAGAGTCCGTTTAACTCCCTGCTTGCCTTTGGGCCTCCAGTGCTGTTGTCCAATCCTGGTCTGCTTCAAGACTGTCATTGCTTCAAGTGCCTTTTGCAGAATGGGAAAGAGGCACTTGTAGTCCAGCTTTGCATCACGAAAGCATTTCTAAGAAAAGGATTCATCATTAACACAGGAGAGCCGCTGTTTCAACAGATAGGCCCCGGCTCCCTCCTGGTTAAACTGTCACTATAGGGTTGCCAATCTGCAGTTGGGGGTCAGGGAATCCCCCAGTTTGGAGGCCCTCCCCCGCTTCAGGGTCATCAAAAAGGGGGGGGAGGACAGGGAAATGCTGGGCACTCCATTATTCCCTATGGAGACCGATTCCCATAGGGTATAATGGAGAACTGATCTATGGGTATCTGGGGCTCTGGGGGGGGGGGCTGGGTTTTGATGTAGAGGCAATGAATTTGCTGCACAGCATCCAGTGCCTCTCCTCAAAACACCCTCCAAGTTTCAAAAAGATTGAACCAAGTGGTCCAATTCTATGAGCCCCCAAAGAAGTTGCCCCTATCCTGAATTATATCAAGTGGTGGGAAGGCATTTAAAAGGCATGCAGTCCCTTTAAATGTGATGGCCAGAACTCCCTTTAGAGTTCAATTATGCTTGTCACAATCTTGCTCCTGGCTCCACCCCCAAAGTCCCCAGATATTTCTTGGACCTTTATGTCACTATCCACTCTTCTTCTTCTCCTTCTCCTCCTCCTCTTATTCCTCCATAGAATATATTTGAAGAGTTAGCTAATCATTAATATCTAAAAATGCAACACAATCACCCTGATAACTGATAGGAAGATGGGAAGGTAGGAAGATAGTTTATGAGGAGCTGTCATAATTCTTTGCTGTGAACTTTGTCCTCCAGAGTGTATGATGACTGGGGATCTATCGTGATAGTAGGGTCTATTTTGGCTTCATGTTTCACATCAAAGGGAAAGACACTACTGAATGCACCTTTAAAACAGGTGATGGGCAAAGATCCCAAGAAAGAGCATCTGCTCTGGTTGAAAAGGCATATTGTTAAACATGAAGTTAGTATGCAGATATGATAAAGAAAACATCTTCCTTGTGACAAATATGCCAGATCAAACAGAGACAGTGACGTTGTAGGTTGAGAGCATGTAAAAACCTGCTATCTCTGCAAGGTAGGCTCCTTGGGTAAAATCCCAGTGTTGACTGTTCCAATGTAAAGACATTTCTCAATCTTAAATCACTCGTTCCTTGCATTTGGTCTTTCTATCTGTGCACTGAGCTCAACTCAAGTATTTATGGAGGCATGTAAAGTTCCCAGACTTTCTTCCAACAATTTTTAATTCTGGTCTGTGCCTATCCCTGTCATTTCCCTAAGGACACCTTCTTTGGGGATCTATACACATACCTCATAAATCCAATCCTCACCAAACATGGAGGGCAGGTACAGAAGAGTCAACTGGAGATCCCCTGTGAGTTTGGTGTCTCTAGTTTGCACAGGATCCATTCCATACACTCCTGAACCTCCACCTGTCAAAATAAGCAAGGTTTAGGAGTGTATACAATGGATCCTGTGCAAACTAGAGACATCAAAGTCACAGAGGACCTCCCTGCATGCTCCACTACTTGACCTCCAAGTTTTTGCTTTGAACTAATGTAAACATTTTGACCGATCAGAAACATACTGACTGGAGGTGTCTCCATTCACTAACCAGCAGAAACTTCCACAAAAACCTTGAAAGTTCATGGAAAGTTTGTATCGGGTGACCTCCCACAAACTTGACTTTGCAAAGCGCAAATCAGCCAAAATTGATCATGAACTTCAAGTCGTGAGCGGATTTGTGCCCATCCCTACACCCAACTATACATTTGTGTGCAGGGTTTTTTTTGTAGAAGGAACTCCTTTGCATATTAGGCCACAACCCCCTGATGTAGCCAATCCTCCTGGAGCTTACAATAGGCCCTGTACTAAGAGCCCTGTAACTCTTGGAAGATTGGCTACATCAGGGGTGTATGACCTAATATACACAGGAATGCTACAAAAAAAAAAGCCCTGTTTGTGTGTCAGCAGCTATACATCACTAGATAGATAGATAGATAGATGATAGATAGATAGATAGATAGATAGATAGATAGATAGATAGATAGATAGATAGATAGATAGATAGATAGATAGATAGATAGATAGATAGATAGATAGATAGATAGATGAGTGTGTGTGTATCTACATGCATACACACCACACACACACATTTACATATACACATTTTATATACATAGATACACACACATATACACACATATATTGTGTAACATTTAAGAACATAAGAGAAGCCATGTCGAATCAGGCCAATGGTCCATCCAGTCTAACACTCTGTGGCCAAAAAACCCCAGGTGCCATCAGAAGGTCCATCAGTGGGGCCAGGACACTAGAAGCCCTCCCACTATTGCCCCTCCAAAGCATCAAGAATACAGAGCATCTCTGCCCCAGACAGAGAGTTCCAACAATATGCTGTGGCTAATAGTCATTGATGGATCTCTGCTCCATATGATTATCCAATCCCCTCTTGAAGCTGGCTATGCCCATTTGTACACAGAATGACTAAATTGCATACAGTATGCATACTAAACAAATTCATTAGGTCAACAGCAAAAAGCAAGAATTCAGAACAGCTGATACACGTGCATGCATGTGCACATGCATATACATATGTAGAAACAAACTATAGACCTTTGGTTCTTCCCTATTTGGGTTCTCTTTCTTGGACATGCTGGCCTGTGTCAATGCTGGGAAACAGAGAGACTGTGGGGAATGGGCATTTCATTTTCCCCTTGGCACAGTCTTACAAGATGAATTTAATTTTGTCATTTTAGTCATAGACCATATTTTGAACAATAACTCAGTATTTTGGTACATTTGATGGTTTCCCCCTCCCCAACTTAACTTGCCAGCTCAGCTCAAGCAACATTGTATTAGAAACGTATCAAATATTTACTATTTTGGCCTTAAAAGTGGTACTCATTTATCCCCATTAAATATACCGGGTAAGTGGCTGTCTAGCACAATCATCCTCCTGCCCCTTCCTTTTTGTCACAGTGTATAGTATTTCACAGTGTGAACAGGAATAATGATCATGTGTTCCTATGAGGAGATTCACTTTGGCAAGCCTTGTTAGTTGACAGGTATGTTATCCGCTCGCCTCGCAGCTTTGAGACCAGGTTTTAAACACAGCCTCCTCTGAAGTGACTAGAAATCATTCAGCTCTCATAACTGTAGCAAGTGACATGCAATGGGAATGCTGTCAGGCCCTGAGTCGCCCTAGCCAGTCAGGAAGCTAGCTTCATGTTCGGCAGTTCAGCTATCTCTGACCATCGGTTAAGAAGGCAGTTTGGGCAAGGGATTAAGGCCAGCGACACACATCTACCCTTCCAAACAGATTCATATCTTTTCCCAGCAAGACACTGATGTGCCCAGAAGCTCTTCTCTTGACTTTGGTAGGCTCTCTGTCCACCAAAGCGATGCTGCTCTCTCGAGTATACAAGGGCTCTAAACTAATTGTCAACAATTAACTGCCCAAAGCATCATTTGTATCAAGCTGACACTGACACAGATGTAAACGTGCCCTGATCCAGTTCCTCCTTTAATGCTCTTGGACACTATGAGCTGAGAAATGTTCTTTTCAGTGCCCTACGAAGAGCGTCAAACCTTGGCGCCCAAGTCCAGAGTGTCATTTATTGTCAAGCTTGAAAGGAAAATGGGGGCATTGTGCTATGATATTTCCTACCCATGCACGCAAGCATTATGGCAGATGTTCCAGAATGGCACCTTCCTCCAGATTTCTATGTACATTGTTCACTTCCTGCACATGTGAATGTCCTCCCCATTAATTTCACTGGAGAAAGCCAATCAGTTCATACATGAAAAAGTACCAAATGTTGACAATTAACGAGGTTTTCTCTCTTGGCAGTTGAACATCTGGGCGAACAACTGATTATTGACTTGGGGTACAGATGAAGAAAGGAGCCCCGTGGCACAGAGTGGTAAACTGCAGTACTGCAGTCCAAGCTCTGCTCACGGGCCGGCCTGAGTTCTATCCTGGTGGAAGCTGGGTTCAGGTAGCCAGCTCAAGGCTGACTCAGCCTTCCATCCTTCCAAGGTCAGTAAAATGAGTACCCAGCTTGCTGGGGGTAAAGCGTAAATGACTGGGGAAGGCAATGGCAAACCATCCTGTAACAAAAAGTCTGTCAAGAAAACATCCTGATGTTACATCACCCCATGTGTAGTGGTTAAGAGCAGTGGACTCTAAACTGAGTTTGATGCCCTACTCCTCCACATAAAGCGAACTGGGTGACCTTCAGTCACAGTTCTCTCAGTATTCTCTTGCCCCACCTACCTCAAAGGGTGTCCGTTGCGGGGAGAGGAAGGAAGGTGATTTTAAGCTGCTCCACGTCTCCTTCAGGTAGTGAAGGGCAAGGTATAAAACCAACTGTTCTTCTTCTTAGGCAGGTAGTGCCTTTTCTGTAGTGGCCTCAAAACCCTGAAATTTATCTACCTGGGGAGATTTGCCTGTCCTTTTCTGTTGAAATCCTCTGCCACCAGTTTTGGGGGGTTTTGTTTTTGCTTGGCATTCCTTCAGTAATCCCTCCTCTCTCTCTAATGTTTTAACTATTGTTTGTATCCTTTTCTATTTATTTTCACTTTTGGTTTTAAACTGTTTTTATGATGTGTCTCTGTATTGGTTTGAATGGCTTTTAAAATTTTAATTTTAGCTGTCTTGGTGACCCATGGAGGGCAGAAAGGTAAGGGTTAAAAAATTGTTATATAAATAAATAAAAACATACCTCACCAGGTTGTTATTGTGAGGGCAAAAAGAGATAGCAGAATTACATACTGTATGCCCGCAAGAGCTTCTTGGAGGAAGGATAGAATAAAAATAGATAGATACAATTAGGGGTCATTTTGTGGAAAAAGAAGTGCTGGAGCTCATTAGCACAACTCATCTGCATAACTCATTTGCATATGTCACACACCCCTGACATCACCAGAAGGTGTCCTAAATTATATCAGTTCAGCATCTACCTTAAAATGCTTCTTGAATTATAATTATCATAATAAAACCTTATTCCCATCAAGCTTTTTAAATTACTTTCTCCTCTGTGGCCACAGACATGATGAAGATTTCCATCTGTCTGTGTTATATGTTTTGGTTATTTTCCCATTTTTTGTGGGGGGAAATATTAGAAAGTTTGTCAAATCTTAGAGTTCAGCAAAATTCTCACAGGGGGGTTGAACAATGGAGGCCAGAAGCAAGTATTTTGGAGGGGGGTGGTAAGAAAGAAAGAACACATTAAAATGTCGAGGTTCCTGTAAACTCCTGCCCAAAATGAGGCCTGGATACAATGGAAATAGTTGTGCATGTTCCAGTGCAGAAGCCGATCTCTCAGTACAGGTTGTCCAGTCATTTTAATAATGGAAGCCAAACTCCAATGTATTCCTTTGCATGAATGAATCAATTACTCCAGAGAAATTAACAGCTGCACCTTCATTCAGAACCAGAACTCCATGGATGTGTTTGAGAATTCACAGATACCTGGATCATGGCAGCATTCTTCTCTTTATTTTTAAAGGATATTGCACTATCGCCTTGTGCGACCAGTGATTTGCATAATCAGAAAGGGAAACATACCAAAGAAAATATTAAATAACAAAGTTTTAATGGATTTTTTTTACTAATAATTCACTTTGAAAGTAGGACTTTTTGAAATTAGAAATAAATAGGTGCTATTTAAATAAAGCATCAATTAGAAACATTAGCAAAAAAAAGGAACCTGTGAACTTCCATCCAACCTTGGTCTTTTTTCCCCCTGTTTTGCTATTAAGCATTCAGCTGTGAATCAGCGAGGCATCTTTTTCTTTATCAATGGCACAAAACATAGTCTTTAATTGCGTCCCTCAGATTACAACTTTTTAAAAACAAACTCTCTACATAACTGACCTTGGCGAAAGAAAGAGAGCAGAAGAATGAATGTGATCTCCTGCCTCCTGTTCAGAAGCAGAAAAGCAGAGTGGGGATGGGGGGGGTGGGAATGGGATGACTGAGTTACAGTGCAATCCTAAACAGAATTATGCCTTTCTGGAGTCCCTTGGTTTTGATGGGCTTAGAAGGAGGTAACTCTGCCGAGAACTGCCGTGTTAATCTGTGTGTAATTCAAGTCTAGAACTCTTGCCATCTTCTGCATAGCTTTGCTGGAAGCAATGGGCTTGTGCACCAGGCAAGTTACTTTGCTGGTGGATATCATTCAATGGCTCCAGCTGCTAAAAGTTCTGGAGTAGTCAGTGGTGGTGATGGGGTTAGAAGTGTCATCGAGTCATAGCTGATTTATAGCGATCCCATAGGTTTTTCAAGGCAAGAGACATTCAGAGGTGGTTGGCCATTGCCTTCCTCTGCATAGCAACCCTGTTCTTCCTTGGTGGTCTCCAGGGCATTTTTTGTAGCAGGAACTCCTTTGTATATTAGGCCACACACCCCGATGTAGCCAATCCTCCTGGAGCTTACAGTAGACCCTGTAATAAGAGCCCTGTAAGCTCTTGGAGGATTGGCTACATCAGGGTTGTGTGGCCTAATATGCAAATGAGTTCCTGCTACAAAAAAAGCCCTCACAACAATCTTGTGAGGTAAAATAGACCATCCGAGAGCATGTGTAGGAGCATCCTGGATGGAAAGAGCTGGGTTGGTCAGGTGGACACAGTTTGGAGCTCTAACTCAGGGGTGGCCAACAGTAGCTCTCCAGATGTTTTTTGCCTACAATTCCCATCAACCCCAGCCAGCATGGCCAATGGTTGGGGCTGATGGGAGTTGTAGGCAAAAAACATCTGGAGAGCTACTGTTGGTCACCCCTGCTCTAACTCTTTGCAGGAATCAGGAAGCCAGAGAACCATTTGGCACCAATATTCTTTTCTTTTCTTTTTAACAAGAAATGTTCCTGTTCTAAAAACAAGCTCTCATTTTAATTGAAGCTCTTGTTTCACAAATTTAAAAGGCTGTTTTTTGAAGCACTCTTAGGTGTGATGAATCAACTCTCTAGGCATGAATCAGTGAAGGATGTTTTTATCCTACATGTTTCTGAGGAGCTCAGCATAGCGTATGTCATTTTCTCCTCTTCCACTTTATCCTCACAACAACCCTATGAGACAGTCACCTGAGAGAGAGTGACTAGATGAAGGTCGATTCATGGAAACCAAGGTCTCCTCAATCCTAGTTCAGTAGTCTGACTGAATCTTTGCTTGTTCACTTTCAGTAATCCACCCAAGCCAAGTTCTGGTGGTGGAATGGACTGTCAAGTCACAGCTGTTTTATGGGAACCTCATGGGTCTTTCAAGGCAATAGATATTAAGAGATGGTTTGCCATTGCCCACCTCTGTGTTGCAACCCTGGACTTTCTTGGTGGTCTCCCACCCAAATACTAAACCAGGACCAATCCTGCTTAGCTTCCAAGATCTGATAAGACCAGGCTAGCCTGGGCCATCCAGATCAGGACGAACCAACTTCTACTTTCTCCCTCACCCACATTAGATGGATATGCAGGTTTTACATCGGACACCACCCTAGACCCAGGAAACTGGGCTATACTGTGACCCTACCAAAATACACTGGATTTAGATACCTCAAAAAACAGTTGAGTTGGGATCTATCCCTGTAGCAAGTAAACAAACAGTTGTGCTCTGATGCTGTTTCTGACCTACCTACACACTCGTTCCTCATCCCAATACCTGAACAAAACAGTTCTGGAAACCTCCCTGGTATTAGATTTGAATTCAAGAATTTATATGGGGATGTGGAGGTACTGGCATGATTCATTCAAGATGGCACCTTTAAGACAGGTCAGCAAAGGAAAAAAGTATTCATTTTGTCTTGAGGAGTTTCAGTTGGTCATCCATATTTCCTACTTTTTTTTGGTAATGACACAGACTGGCACTGATGAGAACACCAGGCGACAGAAATCTGAGATATGGAATGATATTCATAATGAACAGGAGGTGGGAGGGCAGAAGGCGAATCTGCAGAGAGCGTTAATTTTAATTATTATTATGGGGGTAGTAGGATGAAATCCCTCCTAGAATTAAACTTCAAAGCATGCCAGTCCTTTGCTTGGCATGCCGCAGGATTGATTGGGAATTACATAAAGACATTGCAGTCTAAGAGGATGAGACAGTGGGACAGATTTAGACTATGAGTTTTAAATGCATAAAATGAATTCTGCTTTCTTTTTAAAGGGAGGCAGCTTAAGTGCCCGGGTGTCAGGCAAGCTTCTGCTAATTGCTCTTCATTCAAATCTAAGAAGACGATCTTTAATAGTCTTGGGCCTCTCTTAAGTAGAGACTGTCATTTGTCCCAAATTTTTATGCTTTTCAAGACTGGAAACCTAAGAGCTTGGTGGCCAGCATTTTCACAGAGAATCTTTGCCTTGGATTTCAGAATAGGAACTTTTTTATTTGCACTGGAAACTATCAGGTCTCTCTGTGCTTTTCTCAGTTTAAAAAAGGAAAGTGTTTTCTACCTGCCAGTTCGTTTTAAAAACCATAGTTCTCTTTATCCTTCTAGAGCCCCTATACTATATTGGAAGACCAATAGCCCATCTTAAGGAATAAAGTGGGTTAGAGAGGATAGTCTTACTCAAGGAAAATTAATATTTGGTTGTTATGATACTCTTAAGACATCAGTTCCTCTAGAGGAAATGGTAGCTTTAGAGGACAGAACATATGGTATGCCATAGAACCTAGGGGAAATGGAAATCCTAGAAGGACATCAAATGCCTTACGAGCTCCCTCCCCAGTACTGCCCCCAAAACTCAAGCTGAAGTTGGCAATGCTACCTGTATAGAGGATATAATTAACAGCTGAGAAGTAGAAAACAGGAAGAAGGTGCCTAGCCTTTCACCCACTTCTCTCTTTTCTCTGTATTTCTCCCCCCCCCCCCCCCCCAGCTTTTTCTCACCCAGCTTTTCTCATTCGAATTCCCATTGCAAGTGCAGGTCTAAAGCTCAGGCCAGGTGAGAGAACAAGCAAACATCCTTGCCCTGTCTCTTACTTCTCAGCTGCAAAAATGGTGCCATCCAATGTTTTCTGCAAAGGTTTACTTGGGATTTCAGTGTACAATGTGGGATGGTATCTACGGTTGCCAACTTCCAGTTGGGGCCTGGAGATGTCCTAAAATTACAACTAATCTCCAGTTAACAAAGATCAGTGCCCCTGGAGAAAATGGTTGCTTTGAAGGGTGGAATCTATGGGCGCAATCAGATGGGCAGGTTGCCATGGCAGGATGTTGCCTTGTAAAAAGCCACTTGATCTTGCACCGCTTCATCTTGATTAGATGGTGGATGCTAAGATGGCATCCAAGCAGCATGGGCCCATGGCTGGCCATTCACATTGCTAATGCACTGCAACCATGGACCCGCTGCTGATTTTTTTCCGGTCCTGCTGTGCATATGGAGCAGAGGTCCATCAGTGGCTATTAGCCACAGCTTATTGTTGGAACTCTCTGACTGGGGCAGTGATGCTCTGTATACTTGGTGCTTGGGGGGGCACAGTGGGAGGGCTTCTAGTGTTCTGACCTCACTGGTGGACCTCCTGATGGCATTTGGTTTATTTGGCCACTGTGTGACAGTGTGTTGATACTGGATGGGCCTAGGGTTGCCAAGTCTTCTTCATCCCCCGGCAGGGGATATTTGTGTGCGTAATGCACGCGCGCCACAAAATGATGTCACCCGGAAGTGACATCATCAAAATGGCAGCGCCTGTGTGGGACCACTCTAGGCGTTTTCAGGAAAACTCTGTGGTTTTCCCAGAAGCTCTAGCTATTTGGGAGGTTAAAACTCTACGGTACCTATTGTACTATAGAGTTTAACCTCCCAAATGGCTAAAGCGTCCGGGAAAACCATAGAGTTTTCCTGGAAACACCTAGAGCAGCCCCACACAGGTGCCACCATTCTAATGACATCACTTCCAGGTGACGTCATCACACCAGTGATGAAGGGGAGGTTCCCACATTGGGCCAGCGGGTTGAGAACCTCCCGGGAGGGAAATTCCCCGCCCGGACTGGGGGCTTGGCAGCCCTAGATGGGCCATTGGCCTGATCCAACATGGTTTCGCTTATGTTCTTATGTATGCACAGAAGTGGAGACGCACACTTCACAGTGGGGTTGCAGGAAAAAAAAACAAAGGATGTGCTGGGAACAGAGTTGAATGATCAGACCGCTCATGCATTTTCATGGTATGCTGATTCAATCAGAGACCTGGAATCCCACAATGGAAGTGCTTCCCCTGGGAAGCTACTGGAATTTTCTGGTGGCTACTTAATCCATCTGGGAGTCCTTGGAGCATGAGGTAAGGATGAGTGGTGCACACTGCACAGTAGCCAGATATGCACGTGTGATTTAATCTGGAGGGGAAGGGTGGTTGTGGCAGACCACTCCACTGAGGTCCCTCCCCTACTCAAACTGCACCCTTCCCAGGCTCCACTCCCAAATCTCCAGGAATTTCCTAATCCAGAGTTCACATTCCTACTACTAATGTCTGCTTCCGGCCTCAGAACAAACATTTTTGTTAAGCAGCCTTTTGTTGTGTTTGCCACCAATAGCTTCAAACCAGGGGACAAAACAGCAGATGAAAAACTTGGAGGTCACCATGTTGTGTTATAAACGTGACTGAATGATGACAGAACCGTAACATGAATATCTGACAAAAGGCACCCTAAAAAGTATCCTCATTTGTGTGTGTGCTCACATGTGTCTCCTCTTTTCTGTGAAATAATAAAGGGGGGAATCAATGAAGGTGGGGGAAGGGGAAAGGAAATCATTGTAACCATTGTTGTCACACAATGGAAAGACAACTCGTTCCATGTTCCGAATGCACTGCTGATCAGAAAGGTCTTTTCGTCATCATGCTTTTCGGGTCCTCTGCAGCCGACGGCGCGGCATGAATGGCAGGAGCACAATGTCTTATAAAGTTATAATCAGGTTGGATCTCACTAATCTGGGTTATGGCTGCACTCTGAAGGTGCTTTTTGAATAAAATCATTGCTTTATTAATGAGATTCAGCCAAATCTCTCTGATAAAAAAAAAAACTTTAAAAGATGTCCTTTTGCTGCTATTCAAATGAATGGGGGGGAAACAGTGGGTGTTTTAAAAAGCTGTCTTCCTGTTGTATCAAGATAGATCTCATTAGTGAAAGGAATGATTTTTACTTTTGGGGGAAGGAAAGCTTTTTACAATAAGAAAACATAACCTGCTGTAGATGAGCAAAATCCAAGTCAATTAGTGTAAAAATAAAAAAACCCTTCAAACACCACCTCTTTATTCCCATTCATTTGAATAACCGTGAAAAGAGGGCTGTAGTTTTTTCCCCCTAATATTCCTTTCTTTTTAAAAAAAGTTGAATTGGACTTGATCTCATTAATATAGGAATGGTTTTACTTAAAAGAGCTTCCAGTGTTAATCTACTGTTCAACCTAGATTAACCAAATCAAACATGATTTGGTTGAGGGGAAAAGAGGCAGTCTAGAGTATTATATCTCTTTCAAAAGCATTACATCTGACTTTAAAAGGAAAGTACATGTAAGGTGGAAGAGCCAACTACATCTTTTTTTTTTTAAAGAGAGATGGGCTTTCTTTTTCAAAAGGTGAATTGATGTTTGGAAATTCCATTGAGTGTGGCCTATCATGAGGAACTGATACCAAACCAATTTCTGTTAGAGACAAGATATGCACTGAAAGAGAACCTGGACCACCTGAGAGCTGGCATGGCATAGTGAATAGAGTGCTGTACTAGGATTCTGGGACATCTGAGCTGAAATCCTCACTTCTACCATGGAAGCTCACTGGGTGATAGGGATGTCCAGGTGGGACCTGGGGATCTCCTGGAATTACAGCTCATATCCAGTCTACAAAGATGAATTCCCCTGGAGAAAATGAATGTTCTGGAGGGTATACTCTATGGCATTGTGCCTAGGCTAGCCAGCCCCTACATCTGGGTGGGGGATACCCCAGTTTTGCCAGCTGGTCAGTGGAGGGAAGTCCCACCCCGACAGCCATGATGTGCCTTTTGAACTTTAGAAGCTTGCAAACTGCTTGTGTTTTGGAATGAGTGTGTGCCTTTAACTCTCAGCAAGACTAAAGGGGGGGAGAGAGAAAGAGCAGGCAGAGCTCTTCCCAATGGCTCTTCCCAGTGAGTGTGTGAGTGAGAGAGAAAGCACAGTCCCTTCTGTTTGTTTTGCATTTATTGCAAAAGTAGTATATTATGATGGATAGTAAAAAGCATAGTAAACCTGATTATGGGATGGAGGAAAACTCTACCAACTAGACCTCTTTCTCCTTACTCACTTTGTTTTCCTGTGTTAGTCTGAAGAAGTTGGTTGAAATACAGCAAATTGCTACATCCATGAGTAAATTGCCCCAGGGAGATCACAGCCCATTTATTTGGGCTGCTTTGTGAGTGTGTGTTCACTTTCATTTAGTGGAACTACAACTGCTAGGGGGAGGCAAAAAAGAGGAAGAGGAAATGAAGACTATATTCAGGGGAACTGAACCGCGGTGTTTTATTTATTTATTTATTTATTTATTTATTAGGGAATGGGAAGGTCTCTAGGCTCCACCCCAAAGTCTCCTGATTCCGCCTCCAATGTCCCGAGATATTTCCTGAGTTGAACCTGGCAACACTAATTATGCCCCACTGAGGTCCCTGCCCTCCCAAGACTCCATCCCCAAATCTCCAAGAGTTTCCCAACCTGGATCTGGTGGCCTTACCCCCAATCCCTGCCAGTGGAAAGGGGGAACTTGGCAACCCTATTGGGGGAACTTGACCCTCTCACACACTCTCAGCCTGGCCAGCCTCAAGGTTGGTAGTTGTAAGAACATGGAGGAGAGGAAAATAAAGTTCTGTGCTGCTTTGAGCTCCAACGGGGGAGGAAAAAAAATGAAAATTATATATACACAAAATATATAATAAGCCTGTTATGGTTAGTTCCTACATCAGAGATGTGCAATTGAAAAAAATCATTTCAAAATGTTTGTATGTTTGGTTTATACTTATCATCCATACTTATTTGTCTGTGCTTATTGGCATGTATCATAATTTAGGTTGGAGGAAGTTCTTCCAGGTTTAAGGAACATCCCTGCGACTTAAGTGGTTGTCTTTTTCCTTGGTGGAAGAACCACTCATATTAGAGGTAGGCTCCATGATCTGTTCAGTGGGTTTTAGAATATAAAAGAGGGGAAACCCACAAGAAACTTGCAAGGAGGGGACATTCCCTGCACAAGTGAACACAACACTTTTTACTTCAAGGGAGGGGGAATTTAAATCCCCTGAATGTTTGTTTGTTTTTAAGTTTCAGATTTTTCTGCAAACCTGGGGAGTCTCCCAAGTGTGCAGAAAACTGGGTATGATTTCCCACTGGGTAATCATACCCAGGACTGGGTATGATTTCCCACTTCTCCACATGCATCTGCTGAGTGACCTTGTGTTCTTGAAAGAGCTGCTCTCTCAAAAAGAATTTTCAAAAGAGCCCCACCTACCTCACAGCCTGTGAGTCACATGGTGTCTCTTGTGGGGAGGGGGAGGGGAAGGGAAAGGGGATTGTAAACCATTCTGAGGCTCCGAGTGAAGGGCAGGGTATAAATCCAATCTCTTCCTCCTCCTCCTCCTCTTCTTCTTCTTCTTCTTCTTCTTCTTCTTCTTCTTCTTCTTCCTTTTCCCTCCTTGTGCCCCCAATCTGCAGATTTAGGTATCCAGACAGAGGGGCCATTTTGGGAATTAGAAATATAGATGTGGTTACCAACCTCCAGGTGAGGCCTTGTGTTCTCTTAGAATCACCACAGCTGCTTCAGACTGTATATATCATACAGTCTTGGAGAAACTGAAGTTGATCCCAAGGCACCGCCCCCAAATCTCCAAGAATTTCTTAAACCAGAATTGGCAATCCTAGATACATGCTATTAAGGATTTTGCAAACCATTATTACACTTTAGTTTTCATAGAATTAGGGTTGCCAGGTCTTACCTGGCTGCTGGTGGAGGAGGCTTCTTGCACATGCGAAGCATGCCCAGTGTGATGACATCACCCAGAAGTGACATCATTGCACTGGGCATGTAGCATGGAGAATGCTCTAGTATTTGTGTTAAAAACTCTATGATGTCATCTCTATGAGACTCTCTATGGAAGAGGAGGAGTAGGAGAATAAAGATAAGAAGAGTTGGATATATACCCCACTCTTCACTCAGAGTCTCAGAGCAGTTTATAATCTCCTTCCCTTGCTTTCCCCACAACAGACACCCTGTGAGGTAGGTGAGGCTGGAGAGCTCTTTCGAGAACTGCTCTTGAGAGAGCAGCTCTTTCAAGAACTGTGACTGACCCAAGGTCATCCAGTTGCACCTAGCTGGCTGCATACGGAGGAGTGGGAAATCAAACCCAGTTCTCCAGATTAGAGTCTGCCACTCTTAACCTCTGCACAAAACTGGCTGTCCTGGGGAACTGATCTCTGTAGTCTGGAGATGAGGTCCCACCGAGAGGCTGACATCCCTACCACTATAGAAAGCCAAAGCATTATATTGCAATGGTCAAGCACAGGGTTTGTCCGCAGAAGGTTCCCAGTTTAACATCCTGCATCTGTATCATAAAGTGCAGGAGAAGCCCTCTCTGGTAGAAGTGCTAGGTCTGGGAGCCACTCCCAGGCAGTGCAGGAAATAGCAAGCTCGCCCGGCTCAATGGTCTCGCTCCCTGTAGGGTAGCTTCATGTATCTCCTTAATACATTTGGGCCCTGGCAAAGCATAAAGGGCTTTCCGTCTCCAACAAAGCTTCTAAATCTTTCAGCAATATGAAGAACAGCAGGGCCCCAAATTCAGTCTGAGCAGCTCTTTTTGTTTAATATGACACATATCCCCCCCCCCAAAAAAAACTTAGAATGCTTTTTTGTTCTCCTCCAACCCCCCCCCCCCCGCTCCCTTTTTTTATATAGAGAAGGCCCATTAAGCAGAAGCATTATATTCAGCTGCAGGTACTTAGCCATGTTGCAAACACAAATCTGGATGGGAATGAAATTGTGATTTAAATAGCTCCGCATTAATTTAAATCTCAGTGTGACTACACACACCTGTGCACAATGACAACTTTAGCATAGTCTTAACCCTCTCATGGGTCACAAGGATCTTTCCAGCTGTTTCAGATGTATGGCTGACACATCTGGTCTACCATTGGGGTGCATATATGTGTGTAGGACTCTCTGTTTTCCGCTACCCTTTTTGTTTTGGTTGGGAAGGAGTTTTTAAAATTGTTGTAATATACATTTTTTCTCCCCAACCCATCCCCGGTAAACAATGAAGTGCTCTTTTTTTTTTTTTTTTTGACATGCTTAAAATAATTGCTGTTCAGCAGATGACTGAATGCAATTTAAATTTAGAAGGAGCTAATTTCCTATGAAGAAAAGCGATTTCCAGCAGGTAATATTTCCCCCCTCCCTCTACACTAGATTAGAGAAGAATGTCAAACCGGTTGACAGATCCAGAACATAGAATTCCGGCATCCTTCGCGGGTGTGTTTAAGCGCTAATGGGCACCTTGCAATGTTTAGAAATGTATTTATATTGAATCACTTTCTTTTTCACATATATAATATGGTTATGATGCTGTTTCTGTAGAAGAAATTACCATCTCTCCAAGTATCGGTTTACATTAATGAGTTTTGCTGGTCTTCATGAGGAAGGGACTACTGGCCAATGGACACTGTCAACCTAATTGGTTTAAGAAACCAGAGTGTGTAGTGTACTGGGAGCTTCAAACAAAGACCTTTTGTTGGAGAGGCTTCTTGCAGCTGCATTCAGATTGGCCGCCCTTGCTGAGCCAGTCAGTCAGGTAATACCATTTGAATGAAGCCCATTGATTGAGAGGCTCCTTGCAGCTATGCTCAGAGTGGCTGCCCTTGCTGAGTCAGCCAATCAGGTAATGTCCATTTGAATGAAGCCTAATGAGGGTTCCGAGCACCTGTTTTTCTATTGGGTTGTTTATTGCTGGAGATGTGTTTTGGGTGGAGTTTCTGTGTATATAGTTGTGGCTAGCTGTATATGTTTTTAGTTGAGTTTCAGGGAGAAGGGTTTAAGCCTTCTCCACTACAGTTGCCAAACTCCAGTTTGGCCCAGGGGATCTCCCAGAAATACAACTGATCTTTAGACTAGAGAGAGGGCAGCTTTGGAGGGTGGCCTCCATACCATTATACTCTGTTGAGGTGTCTCCTCTCTTCAGACCTCTCCAATATCCTCCTCTCTCCAATATCTTTTTTGAGGCGCGGTGACCAAAATTGTAAACAGTATTCCAAATGAGACTGCACCATTGATTTATACAGGGGCATTATGATACTGGCTGATTTGTTTTCAATTCCCTTCCTAATAATTCCCAGCATGGCGTTGGCCTTTTTTATTGCAATCGCACACTGTCTTGACATTTTCAGTGAGTTATCTACCACGACCCCAAGATCTCTCTCTTGGTCAGTCTCTGCCAGTTCACACCCCATCAACTTGTATTTATAGCAAGGATTTTTGGCCCCAATGTGCATTACTTTGCACTTGGCCACATTGAACCTCATCTGCCACGTTGACGCCCACTGACCCAGCCTCAACAGATCCCTTTGGAGTTCCTCACAATCCTCTCTGGTTCTCACCACCCTGAACAATTTAGTGTCATCTGCAAACTTAGCCACTTCACTGCTTACTCCCAACTCCAAATCATTAAGGAACAAGTTAAAGAGCTTGTGACCCAGTACTGAGCCCTGCGGCATCAGCCAGTTCATGCCCATCCCTACCCAAAGTCACCCAGCAAGCTTCTATGGCAGAGTGAGGATTCAAACTGGTTTCTCTCAGATCCCAGTCTGACACTCTAACCACTGTACCACACTGTCTACTCAGACTGGCAGCAGCTTTCCAGGGTCTCAGCAGAGATCTTTCACATCCCCTGCTGCCTGGTCCTTTCAAATAAAGACTCTGGGGATTGAACATAGGACCTTCTGAACACCAGATGGATGCTCTGTCCATGAGCCACAGCCACGTCCTTGAATGTAACTAACATTTAACGCTTAGGGCTTTTTGCTTAATGTTGGACCAGATCTACTCAAAAATCCCTAGCAAATAGACAATGCCCTTAACTTTTCACAGTTCCTGCTTAGAGTCTGAAGAAGGGAACTGAATCTACCTTTTGCCCCCTTCCCAAGCATATGAGCACCACCCAAGCCTATCATGCTGATGACTGTGTGTCCCAAGACCATTATTATTATCAGGGGTCATTTTGTAAAAAAAAAAAAAAAATGGGTGGTGGAGATCAGCCAGGGATTGTTATGAAGCTGCACATACTATTCAAAGGAAAAGGAGGTGGAACTCTCAGGAGGAGGTGGAACTCTCAGAAAGGTTCAGGAGCTGCGCTCCTGTGAGATCCCACTGAATCTGAGGCCTGATTATTATTACTTACCCTCTGCTCTGTCTTTTGCAAACTCAGAGCAGTCTCTGAGAGACTCACTAACACCTGCTCAGCTCCAATAATGCTACAGCGATGGCCATTCCCAGGCTATTTAGGCAGCACAGCATTCTATGAGCAGCTCACTGCTGCTGTGTGAAAATCCTTAGATTAGGGCCAAAACGTTTAATCTTTCCATGAAATCTCTGGAGTTCTAGCCGGTCACGATTTTGGCAGACTGCAAGAAGTAAAACAAAGGTGTGACAGATTTTTTGAAACCTCAGCATTCCTTCCTTCCACAGATGATGACTATTTTAAGGCTTTTTTTTTTTTTGCACTTGCGTGTAAGACCTCACAAAGTTTCTAAAGCTAGAAGACGATACTCCTTAATTAGGTTAATATTTTATTTATGTTACATTCTCCCCCTGGTCATGTCTAACACAGAGGTTCTATTTACAATCTTGCCAAATACCAAAGCACCAATCAACAGAACATAAATTTACTTTTGGGGGAAAAAAAATGTTACTTGAGCAAAATTTACACTTGAAAGTCTACATTTACATTTTTTGTTCTTCTCCGTTTCTTGTAAAATTTTGTTATTTGAGCAAACAAACTTTTCTACTGGATTTTTTTTTTTTCAAACTTGTTCACGCTTTTGACAGTTGAGCTCTTTTTTTAACAGGGATTAGGCAACTGGACCTCTCCCTACCCCGTTTCTTTTTTATTCCATATGTGGCCGTCGTAATCATGCAGCCCAACTCATTTCTGAGGCTGTCCTTGATTATTGTTTCTTGGATGCTATTTGAAATCCATTTCTACATAGGCTCCATTTATGAACAAATTATACACAATGGGTTCAGAAATAACATTGAAAATGAGAACTTTTATGGGGGAAATGAAGCAAAAGGAATTGGAAAATGGTCACAATTAGACATGCTGCAAATTTCAGCATCAATACAATCATCAGGCAAAATTGTGTTGATTAAGCTCCCCCAAATATGTACAAGGTGAACTCCTGATTGTATCTCATCAATTCTCCGTGCTGAATTTAATTTTTAAGAACATAAGAGAAGCCATGTTGGATCAGGCCAATGACCCATCCAGTCCAACACTCTGTGTCACACAGTGGCCAGAAAACCCCAAGTGCCATCAGGAGGTCCACCAGTGGGGCTAGAATCCCTTCCACTGTGCCCCCCCACCACCACCAAGTACCAAGAACATAGTATTGTGCTGAACAGCTTTGTGTCTATGCAGTATTCACTTGTACTACATGGCCAGATCCTTGTGGCTTGCAAGATAATTACTGACTTCAAGGTGGCGGCTGCAGGCCAGGAGCTCCCTAATGCCTCTCCCTTCCTCGGTGAGGGCGAGCTCAGCAATGGCCACAGCAGGGCTTCTGGCATCAGCGGCACCCACGTGTGCATGCTGTCACTCCACCCTTCACATCTATGTAGTTTTCATCTCTTCATAATTAAATTACATTTATTAGCTAGTTTACAAGACTGCATTCAATATCTGGATGGTTCACTGAGACTTATATCCATGGTAGTTATTTCAATGTGTACCAGCGCTGTTTCCTTATTGTGAATCTTACACCTCTTCCATTGATTACTTGGTTCACTGCGGCTACCTTGTGTTTACCTTTTTTTCTAGACCTACCTGTAGTCATTGTTTGAGCACATTATTTGGGAAACAGGTGCAAACATTATTGAGACTGAGCAAGTATGCAAATTCCAATACCCACCACACCAATTCTTACGCGGACTTTAAAGCAAGTTGTGAATCGGCCTGATTTATGCTATGCAAAAAGCGACAGGATGGATGCTGTCATGTCAGGGCTTGAAGACATGTGTCACTCATTTCCAGCCTCTTCTGATAACTGACAGTGTGGACTTGCTTGGAGCACAGACAGAATAAAAGATGACACAGCTCACTGAACTAACTCTCCTTAACAATTTTCCTCCAAATAAAATAAGAGTTCAGCCCTGGCCGTAAAACATAGAAGTGGCACTGACGTTGAATGCATTCAAAACAAGGACTTGCACATACTTGGAGTGTTACTGTGCACAGTGTCCCCAAAAGCAAAATCCTTGCTCTGGAGAGCATTTGCATAACTTATCCATGAAATGGCAGCAATTTTTATTAAGATGTTAAATGGGTATTGGCCATAACAATGGAGACTATTAATACATATGGACTCAAGAATCCCTGGAAGAACGTCATTGTTCAATAAGGGTTGTTCTGAAAATATCCCCCAAAAGCCAAGAATACATCGCAATCTAGTTCAGGGGTCCCCAACGTGGTGCCCATGGGTGCCATGACACCCTCAGACAAATTTCCTGGCACCCACCAAGTGTGTGGGGCCAGGTGGGGCTTTTCCCCAGCAACACTTCTGATTGGCCATTGATTTGATTGGCTATACAGATTTTAAAAAATTGTTTTGGCAAAAGTTGCCACCACAACTCAAGGATCTTCAGGGCATGACTGCAGGCAAGCTATGGGAGCCATTTTGTGGCTGGCTCTGCCTCCTGCTGCAGCCATTTTGTGGCTCCACCATCAGTCTGTGTCACAAAGGTGCCCACAGGCTCAAAAGGTGCCTGCTCTAGTTGGACCAAGAAACTGAATCTGATATGAGTCATGCCGAAGCTTGATTTTCAGGAACTGGGTTTCCTGGAATCACCAGAGGAAGGAAAGATGTTCAATCTCACCCGTAGTTTCCCCCCCAAATATGCTATTTTACTTCTCCTCCACAAGGAAATAGCTACCATTCATTGAAATTATGCTGAGAAAACACACCACTGTTTTTGAGGATCCTCTTCATTTGAGGCAGGCAGCCTTATTCCAACACTGTTCTGTCATCTGTTCTGATTGACAGTGGCTCTTGTAGCCTCAGAAAGAAGGGTCTTGCCAACATTGGCTATCCAACAACCTTTAACTGGAGATGGCAGGGAAGAACGCTGGGATCCGTTACATACCAAGCCGGTGTACTCCTGATGTAATATCACCCCTACCTCCTTTAAGAAGGCATGGAATATATCTTCCTTTATTCGTTCATGCATTAAAATTTGATGAATTAAATGTTTTATTTTATGAAACTTCCCCCCCAGAAAATCCTATCATTGTGTGAAAGATAAGCAGTAAACAACAGTGTTTGGAATTATGTTATGCAAAAAAAAGTCTTTTCTTTTTCTTTCCGTAACATCATAGAAACAGGGCTTTAAAAAAAAAAAAAAAAAGCTTTAAACAGATCTGACAATACTCAATAGCCAGGAGCTTTCAGTGGGTGGAAAGGCTATCCAGCAGTGAAGGTGTTAATAGTCCTATACTGTCTCTCATCTGCATCTAAGAAGCCTCGCAATTAAAATTAGTACTTTTATGCCTAGTCCCCCAGCTTGCTGCTATTCAAAAGCTCCTAACAGCATATACCGAAGTTGCAGAAGTCCTTTTGAAAGTAAATAATTGAAAAACAAAAATTAAAGGGATTGTCAAAGATTGTTGAGCTTTCCTTTAGGACCAGAGCAAGCGCCCTCTCCTTCTGTCAAAGTACAAATCACCCCCATATGGTGATGTCCTTTCTCTCGGCTATAATTTATTCATTATGCAAAGTGTCGAATGCCAAATGGGGAAAGTGGAACAGCAGAACAATGAAGGCTTTGGAAGCTAATAAATGCCCAATCAATGAGAATCTAGCATGCTATAAGAGGTCTATATGGGTATGTGTGTTTATATGTGATTTTGAACTTCTCCTCCCATATATATATGCCTTCGTAAACTAAACTGTATATATCTGGTATAACCAAGTATTACCTTTTTCACTTTTGCTTAAATCCATTTCTATATCATTTTTCTGCTTTTCATTTTTGGTTTTGTAAAGTCATTTATATTGTAAGCACACGTTATGGGGTTTTACATGCAATTTCAGCAGCTGATATATGTGCTACATAGGGCATTTGCGTGGACAGTATACCTTGAATGTGTAATTAAAATCTGAGTACAGGTTAGTGGAAAATTCTGGCACAAGGAGATAGGGGGATGTGAAAATTATCACAGAATATTTAAGTCACACAGGGGAAATTTTTTGAATTGAAACTATAGAGATGAAAAATGTGGGATCCTGGCATGCACACACATGGGATTTGTATTAAAAATAAAATAATGCAATGATATGGATTTGGAACACAAATGTATCTGATTTGCCCTTGGCCCATTAGGTGAGATCATCTCTGGAGGTCTTCTGTGAGCGCTCACTCTTAGAGGGGAGGGCCGGCTCACCCACTAGGCAAACTAAGCAGTTGCCTAGGGCACCGGGAAGGGGCACACTGAATTGGGCTCCCCCCTCCTGGTCCCCAAGACAACTGCCTAGTTTGCCTCTCTCCCCTCCACAGCCCCCGCCACTGCTGCTGCTGCCACCGCCAGCCCCTTCTCTTCTGCCGTGCTTCCTCCTGCCCCCGCCCAAGCTTGCTGCAATGAGGACCAGCCATACCGACTTCGAGGTAGCTGCACATTTTTGAAGGCAGTGCTGGAGGAGGCTTTGCTACCCCTCACTTCTGGTTCCAGAAAGGAGTGGGGAGAAGCCTCCTCCCACACTGGCTTCAAAAAATGCACAGCTGCCTCAAAGCCATTAGGGCCTGGCCTCATTGCGGCAAGCTTCGGGGGGGGGGGAGTTTGCACGTGCACGACAGAGCATGGCACGGTGGAGGGAGGGCAGGAGGTGGCGGTGGCAGGGAGGGTGCCAGGCAGGGAGCCTGCCTGGGGCACCATGTGCCCTAGGGTCAGCACTGGTCAGGGGAGTGACTGCTGTGGACAAGACCTTCTTTGTAGCAGCTCCTTAAGCATGATATACTTTCCCCAAAGCTACATGCCAAGTTTCTCCACAGCTATATGCCTTTACTACTTTCAACCAACAAGTAAAAACTTTTTCTCCCAGACCTTAAGTGGTTTGGTTGAGTTTTTTTTGTTGATGTTACCTCAATCTGTATTCTCTCTTAGGTTGTTTTTGTTTTTTTGTTGTCATTGTTTTGTTGGGATTTTTTCCCCTGCCATTGGCTTTTACTGTCCACCTCCGCTGGTTGTCCTGTTACCACATTGTTATTTTATTCTGTTTATTGTTTTAGTGGCCCATTGCCGCTCCCTCCTAAGCTTCAGCAAAAGAAACATTTTTAAGAACAATTAAATAAAAACCAATATGAAATAAATCTAAGACAGGTAAAATGCACTGAGGGGAAAATATGTTTGTGTGTGACTCAAAGCTCGCTGAAGAGGTGTAGACTGTACAAAAACAATGGTCTTGGTTGTTCAGTTCTTGTTAGTACCTATCAGACATTTGTTGATAATGTAAAAAACTGTCTTCATCGTTCAAGCCAGGTCATTACAGAGAACCCACTTCCAAAAGGAGAAAAGTTGAAGTAAGGGAAAAAAGGGATCATCTGTAAAATTATCTTCTTTAAATTAGATGACATAAAATCATATGCTTTATAAATAACTCAAATGCACATATAATAGTGTGCGTAGGGGTTTGTGTGTTTGTTTTCCAAAGTTCGGTTTCTATTAATGGCAAACACTTTTGCCAGTAGATTCAGGTGGGTAGCTGTGTTGGTCTGAAGAGCTGAATAAAGTTTGAGTCCAGTGGCACCTTTAAAACCAACAGTTTTATTCTGGGTATTAGTTTTTGTCTGAGTCCACATGAAAGCTTATAGCTAGAACAAAACTTTGTTGGTCTTAAAGGTGCCAATGGACTTAGTACTGTCATTAGTCACAGTTCCCTCAGTATTCTCTCAGCCCCATTTACTTCACAAGGTGCCTATTGTGGGGAAAGGAAGGGAAGAATTGTAAACTGCTTTGACACGCCACAGAGAAGAGGAAAGCAGGGTATTAAAGCCAAATCTTCTTCTAGAATGGAACCCCATATTCTGAACCTGGTAACTGGGCAGCATCACTAGATATTTCCCATTTGATGTGTGCCACTGCTGTTGTATGTTACCACTTTGTCAATAGTCAACAATACTCCATCTGTGATTAAGGTAGGAGAAAGACAACAGACTTTTGCCCCCTGAGTGCTGGAAGTAGTTTGAAAGAAATTTTGCTTCCCATAGTGAGTGCAAATATATTTCCCCACTGCCTCTTATGGCTAGCAGGCTTTGCAGATTTTAGAAACATCACCAAAGTATGAAAAGCTCAATTACCAGAGACAAAGTGGAATGAGGGTACACAAAGGGTGTGATCAGATGGGCATTTTGGCTCACCATAGCCACCCCCACCTCTGGATTACAGTGGTGCAATCACACCCGAACATCTGTCCCCTGTGCTCCACCCATCCTTATCTCATCTTCTGATAACTCCTGACTGCATTAAACAGCTATTAGGAACTTCCTGGTGGCAAAATCAAAGGGGCAATTCCATGGCACATTTACGGCCATCTGATTGGTCCAGGTGCATCATGCATGCAAAGGAGAAAAGTGATCACTCCACCCTGCACGTGTGTGCCCCATGACTATGCCACTGGGTAGTTGCCCTCTGATTGCTGTGGTGTATCTCTTTCAGGATCAGCTTTTTAAAAGCCGGGAGACTGCCACAGTAACTTCCTAGTAATACATAGAACATTTATCCTTTTCTTCTCCAGTGAATACACTGGACATCTTTTAGCTGAGAAGTTTTTAATGAAGATTTGGCAAGGGGGAGGGAATTGTATTCCCCATCACTCACCCATCAGGCGAAGGGAAAGAGTCCAGGAGTAACTGCTAAGCAGACGTCTGACAGACTATATTGTGTTTTCTGCACTATTTGGATACACATTTCACTAAGACTTCTCTCCCCACCCCCTGAAGACGGTCTTACTTTAAATGACATAAATTTCACTCAATGTCTCTCTCTCTCTGTGATGACTTTTTTTAAAAGAACAGCTTGTTTCACTGTTTTGTTCTTTAAATCCTCTTAATCCACTTTATATTGGCTTGTATTGCCGTCCCTGACAGAAAAGGTGCCAGCAAGATGGTTCGTTCTTGTCGCAGCCAGCCACACACATTAGCAATCCTCACAGCACTTGCCAAGTCGAACTCCATGTCCTCTTCTTCCTGTAGTTTTCCTTTCCACAGTAGTTGACATTAAGTGTCTTCCCTGTTTCCTGCCACTCCTGTTCTCTGGTGATAGCGGTTCATGTCAACTCTGCTATCTCCTCATTTCTTTCTCTATACATGCCACTATCCCTTTATAGCTCTCTGTATTAAAACCAAATCCTGTTCTCCTTCTATCCCTCAAAAAAAATATCTCAATTTCATTTTCTATTCAGTCCTCTGCATGTGTGTTTGTTTGTCCTCCTCAAAACTCTTAACATAGGACTTAAAGGGAAGAGTCCAAAATTTTTCTTACTTATGTAGTAGTTTTCTTCATTTCTACTGCTGGCTATCCACGGAGTTAAAGTTGAGAATGTATGAATCTGCCTTATACCATGACAGAGTATTGATCCAGAGACCAGATGATGGTAGAACTTAGGACTGTCCACTCATGTATCTTTACACAGTTCTTTCCACTGCCATCCCCTTCTGCTTTGCTACAGTCATCTGTATAGACCCAGTCATGAAGTCAAGATAACAACCAAATTCCACATCTACACTAAAAGTTGAAGCAATGGCTGAAAGGGGAAACTCCTGGTATTACACCCTTGATGTTGAATTGCTAGAGGTGACCAGCCGTTGGCTTGCAACAGTTAAGTCCCTCACCTGCTGCTGTCTTGTTTTTTAAAAAGAGACCTAGAGATCCACAGTTCCTGAAAGCCAGTTTGGTATAGTGGTTAAGTGCATGGACTCTAATATGAGAGAATCGGGTTTGATTCCCCGCTTCTCCATATGTACCTGCTGAGTGACCTTGGGTCAGTCACAGTTCTTTCAGAGCTATCCTCTCAAGAGCAGTTCTTGAAAGAGTTCTCTCAACCCCATTTACCTCACAGCCCCACCTACCTCACTGTTGTGGGGAGAGGAAGGGAAAGGAGATTGTAAGCCACTCTGAGACTCCAAGTGAAGGGCAAGGTATAAATCCAAGCTCTTCTTCTTCTACCCTCCATAATCTCCCAATATATAACAAGATCTATTTTTCTTTGTTATGGTGGAAAATATGCAACAGACAATGTGATGTTTTATTGTCCTCAGGGAGGTACAAAAATATTAACCAATGTTCAGATCTCCAAGACTCAAAATATTATGGGTCATATCCTAGCGTTGCACATAGGTCATTGCTCCATCACTCCTGTTTTATGTCACTGTGGGCTTTAGGACATAATAGCCTGCAAGGAATCACAGAAGCCTAATTCAAAGACAGGAGGAAGACCTGGAAGTGATGTGTAATTGCGGAACACATAGCCCTTGACAGGTTCCTTTCAGCTGTATTCAACATAGCTGTTAAGAGCATTGTTTGGTCCACACAAAGAACCAAAATATGCCTTCTTTCTGCATTTGTTGCCATTATTGTTGGAGAAGGTATCAGGACCCATGGGTGAGCGTGGCAAAATTCCTGAAGCCTGCTTCTTCCGGGGAATGGTTGTAGTGCAGTGGTTAGTGAGTTGGACTAGGATCTGGTTGTCCAGGTTCAGATCTCCACTCTGCTATGGAATCTTTCTGGGTGACCTTGGGCCAGACACCTTTTCTCAGCTTCAACTACCTTACAACATTAAGGGTGCTAGCCTCCAGGTGGAACCAGATGATTTCCCAGAATTACAACTCATTTCCAGACTACAGAGATCAGTTCCCCTAGAGAAAATGAATGCTTTGGAGGGTGGGCTTCCTGGTATTGTATCTCTGTCCCTGTCCTCCCAAGGCTCCACTTCTAAAACTCCAGGAGTTGCCCAGCTCGGAGCATGAAACCCTACCCCTAGGGTCCCCAGGGGATCCCCCGGATTGGAGGCCCTCCCCTCACTTCAGGGTCATCAGAAAGCAGGGGGGGAGGGAAATGTCCTCTGGGCACTCCATTATTCCCTATTGAGACCAATTCCCATAGGGTATAATAGAGAATTGATATGCGAATATCTGGGGCTCTGAGGAGGGGCTGTTTTTTGAGGTAGAAACATCAAATAGGCAGCATATCATCCAATGCCTCTCCTCAAAAAACCCAGGCCTGGTGCTAGGGGTGCCTGTGCCCCTAGGCCAGACTGCCATCATCCGCCCCGCCCAACGTCACGGTCACCACCCCCCAACTTTGCCGAGGACTCCCGAGCCTCAGGAGACCCCAGTAAAGTCTGGAAGGGCAGCGAGCTCCGTCCCTCCTCCAGTGGGGAAGAGCCCCCAGTGTCTCCATGCAAATGCCCCACCTCAACCTTCCCACACCTCTTTCCTCTGCCCGAGTCTTGGGCGGGGGAAAGAGCAGGTGCAGGACCTCCTCTTCGCTCTCGGGCTACCTTTCCTGCAGGGGAGGCAGCCTGAGAGTGAAGCCAAACCACCTCTTTCCTCTGCCCGAGCCTTGGACGGGGGAAAGAGCTGGCACAGGGGCTCATCCTGACTCTCAGGCTGTCTTCCCTGCAGGAGAGGCAGCCCAGAAGCAAGGCCAAACTGCCTCTTTCCTCCGCCCAAGTTTCAGGAGGAGGAAAGAGGCAGAGTTGCGCCAGCTGGCGTATGGGGAGGGGGCACCTTGCAGCAGCCACCTACATGGCCTACTCCCACACGCCGGGCCTGAAAACACCCTCCAAGTTTCAAAGGGATTGGACCAGGGGGTCCAACTAAGAAGGTGCCTCTATCCTTCATTATTTCCAATGGACAGAAGGCATTTGAAAGGGATGTTGTCCCTTTAAATGTGATAGCCAGAACTCCCTTTGGAGTTCAGTTATGCTTGTCACAATCTTGCTTCTGGTTCCACCCCTAATGTCTCCTGGCTCCACCCCACTGCCCCCAAATATTTCTTGAATTGGACTTGGCAACCCTACCTCCCCTGCTGTCCCCCACTGGGGACCAGGAAGGACCTGGGAAACCTACACAGCATTGTTATAAGGAGAAAATGGGGAAAAGGTGATCAATATTGTAAATAGTTTTGGATTCCCACTAGAGAGAAGAATGCAGTACAAAATAGCTTAGTAAATAAATAAGGGGATCAGCCAGAAGTGGAGAGGCAAAATAAGAATACAAAATTCAGGACCAGAATCTATCAAAAGCAAAAAATACAGCTCTTCAGCAACTGATGCAGGGCTTTTTTTGAGCGGGAACGCAGTTCCAGCTGTCTTGGCATTAGAGGGTGTGGCCTAATATGCAAATGAGTTCCTACTGGGCTTTTCCTACAAAAAGACCCTGACTGAGACTAATGCTGCCATGTATATGCCCCTTTCTCATTATCTCTATTGGCTACTATACCAGCCTTATTCCAGAGCATAATTTACTATGCTGACTTTATAACACAATGATTTGACATCACCTGAGAGGTGAATTCCTCATAAAAGCCTCTCTTGTCATGTGGTGATACCGCAGTAAGTTGCACATGCAAATCTTTTGATTTTTTTTTTGGGGGGGGGAGGGAATTAATTTGCAAGTATGAATTATTTATTACTGTCATTCTGTTGACAGAAAATGGCTGCCTTCACTATGCAGCTTCAGAATCTCCCTTGAACATGCTGTTACATTTGATGTTCAGATGTGAGATTGCATGCAAAAAGATCAGCCAATACGTACACGAGATGTGTTTTTAGAAGTCTTTTTTCAGTCACGGATGTAAGAGGAGTCCGCTGATCATTATTGTAGCCATTCAGTTTAACTGATTACTATTTAAGTCTTAAGATAGGGTTGTCAGCCTCCAGGTGGGACCTAGAGACCAGGTGGGACTAGGTGGGAACTTTTACAACTGATCTGGCAGAGATCAGCTCCTCTGGAGAAAATGGCTGTTCTGAGGAGTGGACTCTATGGCATTGCTCCAGGCTAAGGCTCCTCCCCTCTCCAAACCCCTCCCTCTCTTGGATCCACCCCCCAAAGTCTTCAAGGTATTTTCCAACACAGACCTGCCAACATTAGAAATAGTAATGATACTATACCTATCAGTCAGATAAACTTAGGGTTATTTCTGCCAGGGCAAGAGCACTGCCATTGGCAGATGAGGAGAAGGAGTCGTTTTTCTGCCAGTTTCCTTCTCCCACTGCAAAACCTCACATCATCCCCAGTGTCATTTAAGAGTGGGGAGTCCTTTCAAATATGAGCCAGTATTTGGTGGGTGTAGAGGCCTGCAGTGGAAAAATTCCACTCTATCTCCTCTTGCAGATAGTAGGGTCCAGGCATCAGATTCAGTGGGAGCTCACAGGAGCACAGCTCCTGAACCTTTTTGAGAGCTCCACCTCCTCCTTCCCACCTTGTTCCATTGAATAGTAGGTGCAGCTGCATAACAATCCCTGGATGAGCTCCACCACCTATTTTTCTGCAAAGCGACCCCTGGTAGCGTCTAATACTTTGCCCTGCTCACTCACCTATCAGCCCTGTATGGTAAGCCTTGGAGAAAAGAACTGCGTGTCCATGATTGGACATGTCCAAGTGCGGAGGAGGTGGAGGAGAACAACAACAACTTAGGGAAGAAGAAGATATTGGATTTATATCCCACCCTATATTCTGAATCTCGGGCTGTGATCACACACACCAAATAATGCACTTGCAATCCACTTTCAGTGCACTTTCCAACTGGATTTTACTGTGTGAACCTGCAAAATCCAACTGGAAAGTGCATTGGGTTGAAAGTGCATTATTTAGTGTGTGTGATCGCAGCCTCAGAATCTCAGAGTGGTCATGATCTCCTTTACCTCCCCCACTCCCACAACAGACACCCTGTGAGGTAGGTGGGACTGAGTTCTTACAGCAGCTGCCCTTTCAAAGACAACTCCCACAAGAGCTATGGCTGATCCAAGGCCATTCCAGCAGCTGCAAGTGGAAGAGTGGGGAATCAAACCCAGTTCTCCCAGATATGAGTCTTAACCACTACACCGAACTGGCTCTCAGACTGGGAAGATTTTATGAGTGAATTAGCAGGGATAAAAAGAGGAGCTTACACCTTTCTTTGCCTCTGTACTCTCACTTGCTTTCAAATAGTATTTTACTTTGTAGAAATCAAACATATTTGGCTTCTCACCTTCAAGTCTTCTGAAAGAAAAGTGGAGGAAGCAAAACTTAACAGCAGATCGAAACCATAAAGGGACTCTGTTCTGATATAGTGACTGTCTGGTTTCCAATTTTAGAATTCCTACAAGAAGGATCTGAGACACCTACTGTAGAAGCTTTTCATTTATTGTAAATGTATGCAGTTATTTACTTGTAAAAATAAGTCTGACACCAGTGACATGGAAAAGTATTTATTTGTTAAGACTGTTAAATAATATATGTTTGTATTGCTACATAACAAAATGACCAATAAAAATTATTGGGGGGGGGGAGAAAAGTGGAGGAGGTAAACTGAAGTAGAGATAAGAGAAACAGCCAAAAATTGGGGCAAGTTCTCCTAAGGTTGCCAGCTCTGGGTGGGGAAACTCCTGGAGATTTGGGGGCAGAGCCTGGGAGGGGAGGGACCTAAGTATGGCATAGTGTCACACAGTCCACCTTCCAAACAGCCATTTTCTTCAGGGGAACCAATCCCTGCAGTCTTGAGGTTAACTGTAAGAGATCCCTGGGCCCCAGTTGGAGATTGGTCACCTTAGTTCCCCTTGGGTGATGTCTTATCAACTAGTCTGGTTAAATGTCTCCTATTTCTCCATTCAATATCCTTCTCCCCAGCTGCTTGTCTTGAAGAAGAATCTGGAGCTAGGGCTCCATAATATGTCTATGCCCTGACCTTAAGAGCCAGTTTGGTGTAGTGGTCAAGTGTGTGGACTCCTATCAGAGAGAACCAAGTTTTATTCCCCACTCCTCCATGTGCACCTGCTGATGTGACTTTGGATCAGCCACAAGTTCTCTCAGAGTTGTTCTGCTCAAGAGCAGTTATGAGAGAGCTCTCTCAGCCCCACCTACTTCACAGGATGTCTGTTGTGGGGAGGGGAAGGGAAAGGAGATTGTAAGCTGCTCTGAGACTCCTTTGGATAGTAAAGGGCAGGTTATAAATCCAATCTCTTCTTCTGTTCTCTGGATGGCTCAGGCTACTCTGACCTTATCAGATCTCAGAATCTAAGCAGGGTCAGCCCTAGTTAGTATTTGGCTGGAAGGTCACCAAGGAATATCATGGTCCCCACACAGAGGCAGGCAGTAGCAAAGCTATAGTATAGTGGGTTCAATGCAGAGAGGAGACGCGGTTTCAGTGATCACAGCTCTCTTTATTAGTTACAGCATAGTAACATGTAAACTAGAAGACTGCTCAACGGGGCCAACTATATACAGTTCAAGGTTCCCATGCTGAACATCTCTTGCTGTGAAAACCCTGCATAGTTGTGATGTGCCAGAGACCATTTTCTTGCCTGAGGCAAGGGCTCTTTCCAATGAATTTGGGTAGTCCAAGGCAACTCAACAAATCAGTTTCAGTTTATTTCCATTTATATCCCGCCCTTCCCACCGAAGCGGCTCAGGGCGGCTCACAACACATAAGAACTAACATAGGTTTTGGATTTAAAATACAACAAATTACACCGTTAAAACAGTAAAATGGTAAAACATAAAAACAAGCGATCTATCAGGATACTACACTGCAATCTTCTATAGCATTTCCAATGCCAGTTAATTATAGGCCAGCCGGAAAAGGGCTGTCTTACAGGCCCTGTGGAACTGGCCAAGGTACTATGGTACTATGGTCACACAAACATAATTTAATTTTAGGAAACAAACCACAATATACATAAAGAAGGTTCCTCATATCATTTTAGTTGCTGGGGGCTTTTTGCAGCAGTAACTAGTTTTATCCAGGTCTCTACTTAAAAAAAAAAAAACATTACTTGAATATCAACAATAGAGTTTCAATACACCAATGTAATGCCAAAGATAGTGACACAGTCATACATAGCAGTACATAGTAATACAAATCTTTGGCAATGTAAGCACTACCAAAAATAATTGTTGAAACTGTCTCAGCGATCCTCTCGGCTGAATGTTTAGCTTCATCTACGATCCATTGCTTCCCATCATGGTTTTCACTCCTCCCATCTTCACTCCTCTTGACTTTCCCATTGTTGATTTAGCACCTGCAGCCTTTTCCCCCTGTAATGTATGCGGACCCAAGTGAGAACTGAAAGCATGCTCCTGCCGGGCTTATTGGAGCCAGACGGCCAGAGCTTGGGCACTTGGAAACAATGGGCAGCAGGATCCAAAACCCTGCTGCCCTGCTCCAATCTCGGGCCACCTGCTGATTTGAATGGTCCAATCAAATGCTTGCGCAGGAACACAAGAGTGTATATAGTTTGCCCTATGGGCCCAGTTAGCCAGTCTTATGTGTACGCCTCAAGATGCTGTAATCAATAAAGAGCTGATGATTCACTACCACCTTGCCTCTACCATGCATTTAACCCACTATGGAGAGCCAGTTTGGTGTAGTGGTTAAGTGTGTGGACTCTTATCTGGGAGAACCGGGTTTGATTCCCCACTCCTCCACTTGCACCTCGCCTCTACCATGCATTGAACCCACTATTTTATAGTGGCGACGAGGATGGGATCTGGTGAGTGGCCCAGCCGGCATCACATCGCCCATCGCTGTTCGGATCCAGCATTGCACTCGGCACGCTGCCACTGACAAGATGGCCGCTACACCAGGACTGATTCAAGCCTTCAATGTGGGCCACCCAGAGAGATGGGAGACTTGGTTAGAGCAACTGGAGAACCACATCGACTACAATGAGGTCACGGGGTGCAAAAAGAAGTCGCTGCTGCTCAGCTCCTGTGGCATGGATGTCCTGGAGTTAGCCCAAGGGCTAATGGTGCCTGTGACCCTCAAGGCAGCCACCTTCGATAAGATCATCATGGCCTTCACGATGCACTTTGCCCCACAATCAACCGTCCTGGCCCGCTGCTTTGAGTTCTCAGAGTGCCACCAACAACTGAACGAGTCGTTGACAGAGTTCAGCGCCACCCTCCACCAGTTGTCACTTCACTGTGAATTCCCAGTCCTCGATGAAGCATTAAGGAACCGGTTCATCTTCGACCTGCGGGACGAGAAACTGAGACGGAAGTTGGTGGAAAAGGACGACACCGACCTAGCCATCAAGAAGGCTACGCCGTATGAGAAATCGAGGAAGAAGCGAGCCACTGCCTCTGCATATCAAGCTGCCGCCTCCTTATCCGAGTCAGAGGACTCCGGGGAAGACGACGCACACAAGCTACGGCATGCAGCACAGAAGAAACCGCCAAACAGCCCATCCAAAACAGCACCTGCTCAAGAGTGTGCCAGCTGTGGGGACCCCCACAAGAGACGTTCCTGCCAATTCCAAGCTACAATCTGCCACCAATGCAGGAAAACGGGCCATCTTGCAAAAATCTGCCATTCCTGGCCCAAGCATTCCACCCCGAGAAAAGCCAGCCGAGATGCCACCATGGCAGAAGACCTCCACTACATCACCACTTTGGAAGAGCAGGTATGCCAACTTCCTCTGCCCTCCCCCGGTAAATTGCAAGTAACATCAAGGGCAAACTATGCAAAATGGAAGTAGATTCGGGGACAGGACTATCATTTTTCTGACGGCTTTCCGGAAGTTATGCCCCAGGGTGGAAACCAAACTGCAGCCATCCCCGTTTATAGTTTGGAACTATCAGAAACAGGAGATTGCAGTTAAGGGAGTGGGGCTCCCAAGGATGAAGTACGGAAACCTCTCTGGACGGTTGCCCCTGATAGTCGTGGAAGGGGACTTCTGCAGCTTGCCCAGAGACTTCCAGAGCATCTGTGGGGAGTTCCCAGCAGTTTTCGACGGCACCCTGGGGACTTACATGAGCCCCCCAGTGTCCCTATAACTGGACCCAAACGTCCAGCCCATAACACTGAAGGCACAGCGAGTTCCCTTTGCCCTCAAACATAAGATAGAGGAGGAGCTAGACCTCCTGGTAGAGCAGGGAGTGCTAACGCACTCTGGGAAATGCCCATCGTCACCCCAGTGAAGCCTGATGGCCACATCTGCCTCTGTGCGGATTATAAGTGTACCATAAACAAAGCGCTGCAAGACCACGCCTACCTGGGGCCAGTAGTGAGCCATGTGCTGGCCTCCCTAGCAGGGGCAAAAATTTTCAGGAAATTGGACTTGGCCCAGGCCTATCAACAGCTCCCGTTGGACACTGCCACAGCCGAGGCGCAAATGATAGTAACGCATAGAGGCGCGTTCAAAGCCTCCAGTTTGGGGTCAGCGTGGTCCCAGGGATCTTCCAGAACCTAATGGACTCTCTTTTGAAAGGTATCCCCTGGGGTCCAGCCATTTTTCAACGGTGTGTTAATCGCCACAGTCACAAAGGATGAGTTCACCTCCCGCCTCTGCTCAGTACTCCAACATTTCAGCTCAGTGGGCCTAAAGGTGAAGAGGGAGAAATGCATGCTGGTGGTGCCCAAGATCGACTTCCTGGGGTATTCGGTGGATGCGAACGGGATCCACCCCTCGAAGGAAAAAGTGGAGGCTATTTGTGATGCCCCCACCCCCACTAATAAAGTGGAACTACAAGCCTTCTTGGGCCTCAACTTTTACCATGCTTTCCTTCCCCACAAGGCAGTGGTAGCGGAACCCCTCCATCGCTTGCTGAACAAAAGGGCCGCATGGGTGCTGGGTCGCCAGCAGGCAGCCGCATTCCAAGCGGTGAAGGACCTGCTGATGTCGAACAGCCTGCTGGTACACTTCGATGAGTGGCTGCCCGTGATCTTAGCCTGTGACGCGTCTCCTTACAGGGTGGGGGCGGTCTTAGCTCATGTGCTGCCGGACGGCCGAGAGGTTCTGGTGGCTTACTATTCGAGAACATTGCAGAAACCGGAGTGCAACTACCCACAAATAGATAAGGAGGGTTTGTAGAATCTTTCAGGATCAAGTGCCGTGTTCTACTGGAGAAAGTTTTCCTTCCAGACGTTTCGTTCTCAGCTGCGGAGAACATCCTCAGTGGCGTTGCAGCCGGAGCAGGCGCTCAGACCTTCTGTGCATTCTCAGTGCACAGCAGCCAAGAAGGTCTGAGCGCCTGCTCCAGCTGCAATGCCACTGAGGATGTTCTCCGCAGCTGAGAACGAAACGTCTGGAAGGAAAACTTTCTCCAGTAGAACACGGCACTTGATTCTGAAAGATTCTACAAACCCTAATGATGTTACCAGCCGTGAAAACCTGAAATCTTAGATAAGGAGGGGTTGGCTATTGTAGCCGGGGTTAAAAAATTCCATGATTATCTTTATGGTCGGCCCTTCACCATACTCACTAATCATAAGCCCCTCCTGGGATTGTTTGCCCCTGACCACCAAACGCCCGAGATGCTGTCACCCAGGGTCCTAAGGTGGTCCATTTTCCTAGCAGGTTTCCAGTATGACTTGCAATACCGTCCCAGAAAGGCTATGGGTCACGCAGACGCCTTGAGTCGGTTGCCACTACCCTCCTGGGACCCAGATCCAGTGCCAGCACACCAGATAATGTTGCTAGAGTACCTCCCTGACCGCCCAGTTCACGCAAAGTACATTGCGCGTTTCTCAGCCAGGGACAAAACCATCTCCCGGGTTATCAACTGGGTGTGAAGGGGATGGCCCACAGGCTAGGTGGGCCCAGAGTTTGCAGTGTTCACTTTCTGCCAGGATGAATTATCAGTCCACAAGGGCTGCCTGTTATGGGGGGATCGGGTAGTGGTGCCCCCTGCTCTGCGGCAAAGAGTCCTCACCGCACTACACGATTCGCATCCGGGAATAGTGTGGATGAAGGCCCTTGCACACAGCTACGTCTGGTGGCCCAGAATTAATGACGCCATTGAGTCTTGGGTAGCTAGATGCCAACCATGACAGGAGACCTGCCCAGCACCATCCAGAGTGCCAGCCCAGCAGTGGGAGTCCACACGTAACCTGTGGTCCCGCTTGCACCTGGACTTTGCCAGGCCGGGCCAGGGCCAGCTATTTTTCCTAATCGTGGACTCCTACTCTAAGTGGTTGGAGGTAGTCCCGGTGGCCTCCACTTCCTCCCAGGCTGCCATTACAGTGCTCTGCAAGGTTTTTGCCACCCAGGGGCTCCCCGACACTCTTGTCTCAGACAATGGGACCACCTTCATGTCAGGGAAATTCCAAGACTTCTGCGGCCGGAATCTAATTCAGCACATCAGGCCAGCCCCTTTTCACCCAACCACCAATGGCCAAGCAGAGAGGATGGTGAGATCCACAAAAGAGTCCCTCCGCTGCATCATCCAGGGAAACTGGGAGGCCCGCCTTGCGGAATTCCTGCTAGCCCAGCATGCCATTCCCTGCACCGCCACCGGCCTCAGCCCAGCTCATCATGGGCCAGCAGCTGTCGAAGCTCCTAGACCACATGCACCCCGATCGGGCCCCAGACATGCAAGAGATGTCCGACACAGTCAGAGCGCCCAGGGGTTTTGATACAGAGGACTTAGTGTACGCAAAGAACTTTGGAGGTGGCCCAGCATGGCTTCCAGTCAGAATCTCCTGGGTGTTGGGGTCAGTCATGTATGAGATCATCACCGAAGCGGGGTTCACAATGCCGCAGCACATAGACCAATTGAGGTCACGAGAGGCAGCCGGGGAAGAGGGCAAAGAAGACAGCGGAACACAGAACCCACTGGTGGTTCCGGCTCCGACAAACCCCGGACTGGCGGGGGCTGTGATTCCAACCCCTGACCTTCCACCAGAACAGGAAACATCCAGGAGCCAGGAGCCACCAACAGAAGCTTATGCATCCCCGGCTCCTTCGTCTGCCGCACCTGAAGCGGCCACCGCACCGCCACCCTCTCCGGCAACCAGGCGATCAACAAGGGAGCACCACAAGCTGGCGTACCTCAAAGACTATGTATGTCAGGGCTCATGAACTAGGAGGGGAGGAATGTAATGTAAGCGGACCCAAGTGAGAACTGAAAGCGTGCTCCTGCTGGACTCATTGGAGCCAGATAGCCAGAGCTTGGGGACTTGGGAACAATGGGCAGCAGGATCCAAAACCCTGCTGCCCTGCTCCAATCACAGGCCCCCTGCTGGTTTGAATGGTCCAATCAAACACTTGCACAGGAACACAAGAGTGTATATAGTTGACTCTGTGGGCCCAGTTAGCCAGTCTTATGTGTATGCCTCAAGATGCTGTAATCAATAAAGAGCTGATGATTCACTACCACCTTGCCTCTACCATGCATTTAACCCACTATGGAGAGCCAGTTTGGTGTAGTGGTTAAGTGTGTGGACTCTTATCTGGGAGAACCGGGTTTGATTCCCCACTCCTCCACTTGCACCTGCTGGAATGGCCTTGGGTCAGCCATAGCTCTGGCAGAGGTTGTCCTTGAAAGGGCAGCTGCTGTGAGAGCCCTCTCCAGCCCCATCCACCTCACAGGGTGTCTGTTGTGGGGGAGGAAGGTAAAGGAGATTGTGAGCCGCTCTGAGACTCTTTGGAGTGGAGGGCGGGATATAAATCCAATATCTTCTTCTTCTTCTTCTTCTTCTTCTTCTTCTTCTTCTTCTTCTTCTTTATTATAGCCCCATAAAAATTACAGCTGAGGGGGAAGGGGATCTAGAGAATACACTTTAGGCATCCATCTTGGTGGAGACCAACACCCTGCTCCTCCAGGTCTCTACTTGCCTCTTTATATCGTGCTTAGGTACCACTTCCTAGCACAGGCATTCTCAATCAGATCCTAGTACTTGCACCTCACATTCCCTTATTCGGAAGGGAATTGACCCTGCAGCCATTTGCATGGAACCTAGCTGCCAATGTGCTCTAAGCGCAGATAAGGTTCCCATTTCCTCCTCCTCCAATAGTTCTTCCATTAAGGCACTACAAGTTGCCAGAGAGCCAGTGTGGTGTAGTGGTTAAGAGTGGCAGACTATAATATTTGGAGAATTGGGTTTGATTCCTCACTCCTCCACATGAAACCTGCTGGGTGACCTTGGGCCAGTTCTCTCAGAGCTCTCTCAGCCCCACCTACCTCACAGGGTGTCTGTTGTGGGGAAAGGAAGGGAAGATGATTGTGAGATGCTCTGAAACTCCTTCAGGTAGTGAAGAGCAGAGTATAAAAACCAACTCCTCCTCCTCCTCCTTCTTCTGTATGCCTTTGCATATAACATGTAGCAAGCTGCTAATATCTTCATTACTGAAGGTAAAAAAACCCTGTCCCTCATAACTTCTCTTTGCCCTTTCACACCAGTTGGCCCATCTCTGAATCAAGCTCTGGGGCAAGATATCTTTGTCTGGTGTCTTATCAAATAATAGGGGTGGAGTGTGTGTGTTGGGGTGGGGTAGGGTGGGGGGGAACGACACACCTGACTTTAAATGGTTAGTTCCAGATTCCAGATTCACAAACTTTAAAGAAGGAGCAACAAGACACTTCTCAAAATACCTTTTGGCTACAGCCCAGCAGCGATGAAATAAATGTGATGTTCCATGTCTCTGGGGTTTCCCGCCCAACTCCATGAGCAGAGTGTCTTCTGTGGTTCTCATAGTCCCTAATTCCCTATGCACATGCAGGGTGCTTCTTTTCCTAAGACAAATGAAATAATTGCATACATTTGTAAGATTTAATATTGTGCATTTTTATAGAGAAACTATTCTTGGAACAAAAACAAATATAATAGTATCTTAGCAAGCAGAGTACCCTGAAACATACTGTATATAAAGGTGATTTTTTTTTTATGGATGTGTACATGAGTGTAAGTTCTTAAAACATATAGTTTCTTTCAATACAAATATTGGCTTACGTCAAGGCAAATATTCCCAGCTCAGCAGGTAGTTGGTATCTAAATCACTTTCCGACTTCACATAAATACACATGTCAAAGCATTTATCTGGTAATAAAAAAAGCACTCTATAAGGAATGCCATTCAGATAGGAGTCTGTCAATCACTTGGCACATCTCTTGTTTCCGGCTCATTACTTTCAAATTTTGACAGGGGTGGAGCTAAAGGAGGGGGTCAGAAATCCATGGCCCCTACCCCCCCCCCTTTACAATTCCAAGCAAATCAAAAGGAGGAGGGAGTCCCCTGTCTGTTTCACAGAGTTGTAAGTAATCCATCTGCATGGAGGCATACCTGCCAATGGATGACACCTCCCCTGAATTGAATGCTTTTGCATTGGTGTTCTCATCAGCTAAAGAGCCCTGACTGACAATGAAGATGTCTACCTAACAAACCCGTGTCCAACATTCCATCCAGGTTCCATTCTCCACTCTTCTATGATGAATCTTGCTGGGTGACCACAGTTCGTCCCTCCCGTCTGCCTAACCTACCTCAGAGGGTTGCTTTTGGGATCAAATGGAAAAGAGATAACATCTATGCTGCCCTGGGCTCCTCAGAAGAAAGAGAGGAGAAGAATAGGAAATGTACATGATGTTGGTGAACAGGTCTCCTTAATCCTAACTGAGCATTCTAACTGTCACACCATACTGGTGTGCATATATGATCCTGTGCACAGTAAAGCAAAAGAATCTTCCACATATAATCACTTTGTTTTGCACTGTTTTGTCACCCCAGACATGCTAGAGCTGCTGGCCTCCAGCTGGGACTGATAAACACAACAGCTAGAAATATAGGAGCACAATGAATCCCCAAATATTGAATAAGTAGTTTACACACTTTTTAATTTGAAAAGTATAGTAACTATATTTATATGGCCATTATTCACATCCATACAATAATAAAAATCTTCACTTTCTCATCTTGGAAAAAGTGAAAAGGGTGACAGTCCCTTCTCATTCTCCATGCTGGAGCTTTTTGCACCCACTCCCACAGTGAAATTTTTCAAGCCATCAAACAGTCCATGAGAACTGATAATATTCATTCAACAGGGATTTCAGATAAAGACTGAAATCTACAACAAACAAACGGACATGCCTTACAGTAACAGGCCATTTTGGTACAACTTTCTCGGCATTTTATAATGACTTGGAAACCTTATTTGGAGCCACAGGAGTAAATTTTACATGTATCTATGCTTTGTCTTGCTGAAAGCCTATTTTGCATTGGTAAACCTCCTGGTGGGGCCTGGAGATTGCCAAGAACGTCAGCTGATCTCCAGGCGACAGAGATCAGTTCCCCTGGGGGAAATGACAGCCTTGGAGGGCGGACTGTATGGCTTTATGCCCTGCTGAGATCCCTCCCCTCCCCAGATCTCACCCTTACCAGGCTCTTCCCCAAAAGCCCTCAGGAATTTTCCAACCCAGAGTTGGCTACCCTAAGACATGAACCTCAGTAATATAGAGAAACAAAAAGACATTAATGGTGCAATCCTAAGGATGCTTTCCTGCGAGTAAGCCTCATTGAATAAACAGTACTAGGATTCACAGTAGACCTGCTCAGGATTGCTGTCTAAGGAACTGAGGCAAATTATAGCCATCTTGGTTAGATCCATAATGAAATTCACTCTGGACATAGGGTAGTCTAGCCTTCACTAAACAGGACTTCCGACTAGGGATGCCAGCCTCCAGGTCCCCCAGTATTATAGCTTATCTCCATACCACAGAGATCCATTCCCCTCAAGAAAATGGTTGCTTTGGACTATGGCATCATACCCTACTGAGGTCTCTGTCCTCCCCAAGCTCCATCACCAAATCTCCTGGAGTTAATCTGGATTCAGCAACCCTATCCTCCCATCCTCCCCCAGTAGCCAGGGGGGACCAGACTACCTCTAACAGGAGTTGCATTCATCTCCCCCAATTATTACCTCCATGGCAACCTAGTTTCAGGTGGATAGCTGCTATAACCTGTAGAAGAACAAGATTCAAGTCCACTAGCATCTTAAAAATCAACAAAGTTTTCCTGAGGTAAAGCTTCTGAGATACCTAACAAAGGGAGTTTTGATTCTTGAAAGCTTAAAGCTTAAAAAGTTAGACACTCACAAAACTAAGTTGATCTTTAAGTTGCTCCTGGACTCAAATTCTAGTAACCTAGTTATTCTCTTAGTGAACTACAGTAGAGAATACCTTATCACCCAAGGCGTCTTTCTTGCCCTGTATGTGCTTTATAGACTCTATGTATAAAAAGCAGAACTAGCATTCCAAGAAGAAGGAGCTGTGTAACCCATCCAATATAGCACACAATAAAGGTACCACAAAGCATTCACTGAAGAACATGCTGACCCAACAGTGCACACCATACCATACACAATTGGCTACAGTCTATCATTTTTCACAAATCCCCAGTTTGGTTTGATGTGCAACTGTAAACGTTCTCACAATGGCTAAGGTCCCCCTCCACTCCACTCTATTTCTCTTTGTTCCTTTCTCCCAACTAATAAGGTACCACTAGAGTATTACAGTGTTGTTTGCAAACATTTTTATGTTTGTTTTCCTTATAAAAAGAGATAATAATGTTATGTTCCAATAATATTAAGTTGCAATGTTATTTGCAAGATTGCAGAGCTTTTAATTTTCTGATTATTTCCACAGTGGGAGTTTCAGCTCAATTTCTACTAAGACACTTCTATCTGTTTCGGTTATTTTTTTTTTATTACAGCTAGAAGCAACAATAATTGCCTTTAGCATATGACTGAGGAGACAATTGCTATCCCTAAAGACTAAAATCATCAGCATGCATTTTTGATGTAATTTTTTTGGTAAATTAATTGAAGGGTCCCATAAATTTATATATATATACACAAAATATATAATACACACACACACACAAATAATGTTTTGCCTGCATGTTCAAAAATATGTATCGTAATGGCTTAGACAGAAGTGGCCCAGTCCAGAACAAACCCCCCTGAGGAAGAAACAAGTTTGTGTATAGGGTCAATTCCACACTGAAATGGATGATGGGGTTCGGGAACTTGCTGAACCTGATGAGGGGGGACAGGTATAGCTGTCCACACCAAGCATAATGTCTAAGTGATTACCTAGAGTCCTATTCATAGGTTGCAGTGAACACACATATATTCCAAGGACAGTATACACTTGATTGTTCTTTGCATGTGCATTGAATGTGTGATATTATGAACAGATACTGACCCCCAGTTTCATGGATAAAGTAAATGCACATCAGCTCTTTCTGTACACACATATAGGCAGGATTTATATGTGTTCACTGTAACGTGTGAACAGAACTTAGATGAGGGTGGTGGATCTGTGTTCAAATTTCACTAGTATTTTTTTGAAGTTGAAATGGTGACTGGGGCTGCATGGGGAAGGAGAGGTGAACTCATGAAGCTGCCTTATACTTAAGAGTTACCAATTCCTGGTTGGAAAGTTCCTGGAGAATTGGGGGTGGAGACTGGGGGAGGGAGGTGTTTGTGGTGGGACCTCAGTAGTGTATAACACTATAGAGTTCATCCTTCAAAGCACCTATTTACTCCAAGGGAATTGACCTTCGGTATCTGGAGATCAGTTGTCATCTGGAGATCAGAATGGAGGCTGGAAACCCTGTTTGTACCGAAGCAGACCCTTGGTCCATCAAAGTCAGCGTTGTTTACTCAGCTGGCAATGGCTCTCCAGGGTCTTAGGTAAAATTCTACTACCAGATTCTAGAAGAAGAAGGAGGAGAAGAAGATGATGATATTGGATTTATATCCCACCCTCCACTCCGAATTTCAGAGTCTCAGAGTGGCTCACAATCTCCTTTATCTTCCTCCCCCACAACAGACACCCTGTGAGGTGGGTGGGGTTGAGAGAGCTCTCACAAAAGCTGCCCTTTCAAGGACAACTTCTGCCAGAACTATAGCTGATCCAAGGCCATTCCAGCAGGTGCAAGTGGAGGAGTGAGGAATCAAACCCAGTTCTCCCAGATAAGAGTCCACACACTTAATCACTACACCAAACTGGATATCTTAACTGAGATATCATGACCTCCTACATGCCAAGCAGAGACTCTGCCACTGAGACACAGCTCAGTCTTTGGCAGGGCTTTTTTTGTAGAAAAGTCCAGCAGGGACTCATTTGCATATTGGGCCACACACCCCTGATGTCACCATTGTTTCACACAGGTTTTTTGTATAAAACCCCCAGCAGGAACTCATTTGCATATTAGGCCACACACCCCTGACACCAAGCCAGCCAGAACTGCATTCCTGCTCGAAAAAAGCCCTGGTCTTTGGCCCTTTTCTCATTACTGTTCTAAATCGGATGTTATTCATTGTTGGCCCAATTTTGAGTAAAGCAATACAAGGATGGGAGTTTCATACAATGAATTTCCTTCCATTAATGAAGTGATGTGGTCATTTCAAACACTGTTGCTTTCCCCCCCACCCACCCTTTTTCACCTTGCAATCTCTCTTAGACCTTTTCTAAACATTCTGAAGTGAGTGCTATAGCTCATGGAGTCAATGCATCTCAGTGGTGCCGCTATAACACTTCAGTTCTATAGTGGTTTGGCATTACAGCATTCACCTTAGAATGTTTTTTTTTTAAGTCTGAGGAATATTGTGTAACAAAAAGGGCAAGGAAAAAAGTGGCATTGTAGAATGCACTATGGACATTTTAAACAGCATACCACAGTGATTCAGAAGCACAGCAAAAGAGTTGAAAATGGGAAAAAAGTATTTCCCCTCACAAGCAGCTCAACCACGCTTTGCTAACCCAACAGAAGTGGGTTTGTATGAACAGGTAAATAAATTCCACTAGCAGCTAGTTACTAAAAGGGAATACAAAGGCAGTTTGAAAAGGGTCCTTTAAGTCTCACTAACATGGTTTCTCCAATCAAAATCAAACAGCTGTCTGCTGTCCACAGACATCCATTTTGTTTTCTTCCAATTCTAAAAACAGTAGAAGGGCCATTTTGATTAATGAAACAATAAAATTAAAGAACAGAGCTCTTTTCTCCCTTCCTTATGCTGTCCCATTCTAACCTTCTGAGCTCTCATGTAGCTGTAGTTTCTAAAAACACTGGAAAGACTCCATCTCCTGGCATTATGAGTAGTTAGATCTTACACCATGGAGTAATGAGACTTAATGATATCAGTGGCTACCTCTTGCATTCTGTTACCTTTTGACCCCTGTATTTATGGATTTTCTTTGCACCCATCTATGTCTATCTGATAAATGAGGACACTCTTCATGTATCTGCTAAGTGAGCTCTAGCTTATGAATGCTGATGCATAATAAATCCATTAGTCTTTAAGCAGGTTGCCATAAAATGTTTTGCTGTTGACAGATTAAGATGGCTTCCCCTCTGGAATTGGTCTAATACAGTAGATAGAAGAAGAGCTGTTGTGGATCACGCTGGTGGTCCATCTGATCCATAATTCTGGTTTCCACTTTGATCAACTAAATGCCCAAAAAGCAGATACGTAGAGGCCAGAGATGTACTTGTTGCTGCCCACCAGCAACTGGTAGTCAGACAATGCCACTTCTGAACACAGGGGTTCTATATAACTACTGCAGATAACTGTTATTGATGAACCCAAAGATGAACCTTAAGGTAGCGAACCAACTCAATTGCATATGATATTGGCTGTTCCCCTTTAAATATCACACTTGAGGGGAACTCTTTGTCTTAGCAGAACATCCTCTTGTGACCATTTCAGAAGAAGAAAATAGATTGGATTGTCCTCCCCCTGTTGGTTGTTTAAGGGGGAGGGGAATGTGAAGAGTTCTGTTCCCATGAATTCCAGCATTGTGAAGATCTGCCCACTTGTCTTCTGAATTAAAACGGAGAGACACTCATTCACTCACTTTCCAGGGAATTGTCCATTGTGCAGGAGCCCATGCCTGCATTCTCTGATGAGTCGTTGATCTGAGAGACTCACTGCAAGCCACATTTTGTAAATTGCTCCGGGTCCCTCCGTAAGGAGAAAATGGACCTAACAATACTGAAATAAATAAATATGGAGAATCTCAGGGTAAGCCTCAACCTCAGTTAGGGCAAACCAGTCTTAAATTTGAATGAACCGAGCTTGTCTTACATTGGAGCCAGCCCTTTTAAAGTCTGTGAGATTTGATATTTGAATTTCCACCACCGACACTTCAACCACATCCCTTATCACATCCCTATGGATCACAATAACAGACATAGTTAAAACACAATACAATGGGAGCCGACCCCTGATGCCAAGAAAATGCGTTTAGGATACAATAGGGAATTGCGATCATTGGCTTAACTTGCTAGGCGCCCTAGTGTAGCTTCCAGTTTGCAATCCGGTGATTAATTAATGAAGCCCTGGATGCTGTCCTATGCTGCCGCTTTCATTGTGCTGTCCTGTCACTTTTTGCAAGATCAAAATAATGGCAATTACTGAGGATCTTCTGTTTAGTAGAACCCAAATGATTTGAATGCAAAGATTCCAGATGATTCCATGCTACAGCGTCAGAGGTGCAGAAGGCCTAAATCAGGTACAACTACTGGTTCTGTATGTCTAGATGGCAATCTGTCCTTCCTCGAAGTTTAGGAGTTCCGGATACTGCATACGGTTTTGACTTCCTGCATTTTCTCCTCACAGCAACTCTATGAATTGGGTTAAGCTGAGAGAGGGTAAGTGGACTGAGGTTATTCACAAAGCTTCAAAGCAGAGTGGGGAATTTAAGTTAGATTTCCCCAGGCCAGTCCAACCAAGATACTATACTGGATCACTTGATGATATATGACATTTGGGGCAATCCTGAACAGAGCCTTTCTCTTCTAAGGCCACTGAAGTCAACAGGATTAGAAGGATGTGACTCTGTTTAACAGTTGCACTGCTAATTACTTATATGGGCAAAGGTCATTTGTCAAGGTCACTAGCAAAGTCTTGGGCAATGCTGTCTTGAAAACCAAAAGCGGCCTAAATCCTGTCTTCCTTTTGTTTTCTGAAAACCGGTGGCATCCTCCAGACAATGGTTCTGTGAACAAAAATGATAGTACTCATATATAAAGTTGCCAGGATAGCTACCAATCCCCCTCAGGACTTGGGAGAGCTCCTTAAAAAGGGTGCTGGTACTCAGTACCGGTAGGTTCCGCCACACACACACACACACACAAAAAAAACCCTGCTAGAGAGTAAGGTTGATGTAGTGTTAAGAGTGTCAGATTCAGATCTGGAGAACTAGGTTTGATGACCACTCCTCCTCCACATGAAGCCTGCTGGGTGACCTTGGGCCAGTCACAGTTCTTTCAGAACTCTCTCACCTACCTCACAAGGTGCCTGTTGTGGGGAGAAGGGAAGGCAATTGTATGCCTCTGAGACTCCTTAGGGTAGAGAAAAGTGGGATATAAAAACCAACTCTCATTTTCTTCCTGCCTCTAAATCACATGAAGGCATGCTGCAATAATTGAAGGAACCTGCTCCCATGGAGTAATTATCAGACAGCATTAATTTTCTTTACAGCGTAGGGCTGATCCTGTACCAAAGAAATATTTCTTTGTTGGTAGCTCTGCCCCCCAAAAAGACATGGGAAAAGAGAGAGACTTCGCTGTAATTCTTCCTAATTACTTTAATGCCTTTCATTTTATTTTAGTGTTTTCAGTTTATAGAAACAGCATCAGTGTGTTCCCAGTTTTAATGGTAATAAACTCCCACTTTTTCCCCCCTTCCTGAAAATCTTCACTATATGGTTATAAATGCCAGAAATAATTAGACAAAATGTGTGTGAAAAAAACATAAAATTGAAACAATGTATCTTTTTATAATGGAATCAGTTTGTCTGATTATCTCAAACTATGTACATCTCCAACTGCTCAAGAGGATCATTAGAGCTTATGAAGATCAAACTCTTTTTTTCTGCTTCATACATCCTGGACAACAATATTGTCTCCGCAATCATTACATGTTGTCTGTCTTGATAAATATATGTTAAGATTCCTTGAGCTACACTGAATTTAGGATGTGGAACACATTAGAAAAATGTAAAAGAGAGAGAGAAAGAAACAAAAAAAAATCTTATTAAACAAGCAACTGCCACGGAGTAATCAGAATGGGACTCCACAGTACAGCTGTCATTCTTATCTATCTATCTATCTATCTATCTATCTATCTATCTATCTATCTATCTATCTATCTATCTATCTATCTATCTATTCTAGGAAAAAAAACACAAAGGAAAAAAGCCCAAAGGGAAAAAAACACAAAGGAAAAAAGCCCACAAACTGTAGTATAACTATTGCTGCTTTTTTACTACTGCTGCTGCTTTGCATTTTTCTTGTTGTTGTTGTGTATAGTGTTGGAGCCAAAATTTCCTTCCTATAAGGAAGGGAATTTTCACTTATGTAAATAAGAGAAAGAAGTACTTTTTTCCCTTTCTCACAATACAAGAACTCGTGGGCATTCAATGAAATTGCTGAGCAGACAGGTTAAAACGGATAAAAGGAAGTACTTCTTCACCCAAAGGGTGATTAACATGTGGAATTCACTGCCACAGGAGGTGGTGGCGGCCACAAGCATAGCCACCTTCAAGAGGGGTTTAGATAAAAATATGGAGCAGAGGTCCATCAGTGGCTATTAGCCACAGTGTGTGTGTGTGTGTGTGTGTGTGTGTGTGTGTGTGTGTGTATATATATATATATATATATATATATATTTGGCCGCTGTGTGACACAGAATGTTGGACTGGATGGGCCATTGGCCTGATCTAACATGGCTTCTCTTATGTTCTTATGTTCTAAGGAGTGCAATTGCTGCAGTTTCCTCTTCCCAGTTTGCTTCCTTGTACCACATACAACACCTTTACCGAGAATTACAGTATGGAAGAACCAGTTAATATTGCTCCCTCTTCTTATGATCCCGGCAACATCCATATGGTGCTGGACAGTGAGCTAGGGTTGACCTGTAGCAATATGGTTGCCAACCACCAGGTGGGGCCTTGCGGAAAATGGCAGCTTTTGAGGGTATATTCTATGGCATCACATTCCTTCTGAGCTCCCTGCCCTCCCTGTTCTCTCTAGGCTCCATCCTATGATCTTCAGGAATTTTCCAACCCAGAGTCAGCGACCCAATGTAGCAGTCATTTACTTCCTTTCATTTCATGACCAGTTATTAATATTATAGTGCCACTTTAGCCAATAGGCAATGTTGTAGTCACAAATTTTATTCTGTGAGCAGAATTTCACTGACAGTTCTTTGAATCTAACCTTTATTACTTATTGCAAGGCATTTTACAGTCACACCTCTTTCCCAAATCAACAAGCCAATAATAGCTTTTCTCTGCATCATTGGATCAAGGTCTTCAGGAAAAAAACAGGAGGCATCACCTTTGTAAAATCATAGAGTTGGAAGGGACCTCCAGGGTCATCTTGTCCAACCCCATGCACAATGCAGGAAACCCACAAATACCTACCCCAAATTCACATGATCTTCATCACTGTCAGATGGCCATCTAGCCTCTGTTTAAAAACCTCCAAGGAAGGAGAGCCCACCACCTCCCGAGGAAGCCTGTTCCACTGAGGAATCATTCTAACGGTCAGGAAGTTCTTCCTAAAGTTGAGCTGGAAACTCTTGTGAGACTTGTGAGTACTAACAGCCACAATGTTGCAGCAGCTCTCCATACCTCTCAAGGAGGGCTAACCAGGAGAACAGATGGTTTCCAGTCACTTCATGCAAACACCATCTCTATCGTTGGAGCGGAAGAGGTTGCACAGCCAGGAGCTATCCAGGCAAGCGGTTTCCAGCCTTGACCATAAAATCCACTTTGGGAGGCTAACACCATCAGCAGCTATCTTCCTGCAGTGCCAGACTCCATTTCAGCAAAGCTGGAGGTTCACGTACTCAACAGATGTCACCCATCCATGAGGCCATCAAGTTTATCTTAGGCGTGGATCCTGTCAGACCGCCTAAGAGAAGACTGAAGAAGAGGAAGACCATCTTCAGCGAGCCAAGTTCCTTTGTGTAAACCGGGTGTTACCTTAGGTAGCAATTTGGCCATCTATTGTCACCTCTTTAGATAAGTTTGGTAAACTCAAGCACACCTCCACCCAGTAATTTCCCCCATCCTTTCTCTTAACAGTCATCCTGGAGCCTCCCATCCTGGCCCATTGCTACCTGGAAGTCCAATCAGTAACCAGGGCCCAAGCTTGTTCATTGGTCAGTTATGGGCATCCAATTAGGTGCCACCAATAAACTTGCTATTGGCTACTGCATAAGTCCAGCCCTTATGGTCATTGCAGTGCTTCCCCTTTTTCTGAGGTCATGTACCAGCTGACCACCTCTCCTCCACCCCTGTACCTCCCATTCCCTAAGGGCTCAAGGTAGTCCTTATAACCTGTGACCCAGCTCCTCACAGGTGTGCATCTAGCAGTACCCCAGTTCCGCTGTCTAGATCCATATCCAATTCCTGATCAGTTGAGGGTCCTATTTCCCCATTCCTCACTTGTCGCCATTGGAGCCTTCCTTGAAGACTACGATCAGTAATTATCACCCTGTTTGTCTATCCATGTGTTGTCTCTATATCTCTCTCTATTTTTTCTTAGGACTGTATGTATGTTTCATGAGCACATTGCTTTGTATGTATGCCTATATTTTTCTGGAATAAATTTTAATTGTTTTACTTAATTAGAGTCCTTGGTAAATTTAAGCATGAATTTCTGGACGTGTATCCTGTATACATAGGTAAAAAGATCCTGATTAAGCCAGGTGCCCACCTGACAATTCCCCAACCTCGTTTTGAGGGCATTTTGGCTTACACTTCTTTCCAAGAGGATGAGAAACCATTCACAAGCACTCTTTGGGTGTGATCTGTCAACCAGTCACAGATCCACCTAGCGGTAACAGGATCCAAACCACATTTTACCAACTTGTCAACAAGGATAGTATGTGGAACCTTATCAAAAGCCTTACTGAAATCAAGATAAACGATGTCTACAGCATTCCCCTGATCCAGCAAGGTAGTCACTTTCTCAAAAAAAAAAGAGATCAGGTTGACATGACTTGTTCTTGAGAAACCCATGCTGGCTCTTAGTGATCACGTCCATTCTTTCTAAATGTTCCAGGACCGACTGTTTGATGATTTATTCTAAAACTTTTCCAGGTATAGACGTCAAGCTGATGGGTTGGTAGTTATGTGGATCCTCTTTTTCCCCCTTCTTGTAGCTTCAGGAGGTACCATTTCAGAAAACTGCTGCCTTTTAGCTTGGAACTTCTTCCCAACATTTTGTTATTAGCTGTGGTATCTCATAGTAGTCAATCCTGAGATTGTCCTTTGAGGCAGCCATTTTGAGCAACATACACTCCTCTTCTCAAAATTCCAATTCTACTCACAGGTTTAATAAAAGTTGAGGGCCCTGTTCTAAAGGATACATCTTATTTCATCATGGTGAATATTATCTATTGCACATAATTATCTTGTTATCTTCTGTCTTAGTTCTTACCTCAAAATGTTTTCTAAGAACTTTTTACTGTAAAGATTTTTAGGTAAGATAATTGACAACATTAGGTAATTCCTGTATAGACATATAGGCTGATAACAGATGGGTAGTTTGGGCCGACTCGGAGATGCCTCAGAAGCCAACTTGAAAAATCCGTCCAAATGCTAACATCTGTCACCTATCCCCATCCCGTAAACTGCCCAGAGTACATGAGCACGTGTTCACATGCATGCATGCACATGACCACTAAAAATGTATGGGGGGAACTGAAACCAAGGATTGGGGATGGTGTGCGACAGCCATCTGATTGCGCCAATGTCACCCCATGAATGGGATGGGGATAGCTTGCGGGGGAGTGTGTGGACGGTTTGGGACGCCTCCCATGCACCCCAAAATGCCTGTCTGTTATCCACAAATGATTTCCAAAGATGTTTAGCAAAGTGACTATTTTTGTCCATATTTAATGTAAAATGCTGCATATATGATGACAATATACTTTTGAAGAGGCCAGTGTTCTCCATCCCGTCCACACTGGGGCAGGACAGGAAGCTTCTACCCTCCATTTGCCCTCCAGTGTGGTAGTAAGGCAAGGTTTGGTGACTAGGGAAGGAGGGAGATGGCTAGACCCACTCTGCTTGCTTATGGAGAGAGGATGGAGGAAAACAGCTGGCTTCGGCAGCTGAACACTGCGATGCCTCCTGGGCTGTTATTTGCCATGGCAGACCCAGGTGTCACAAGCAGTGTGTACCCAGGTGGGTTGCAATGTGTGTGAACAAGATCTTGGGGTACGGGTGGACCATAAGTTAAATATGAGCAGCCAGTGTGATGCAATGGCAAAAAAGGCAATATTGAGGTGTATCAACAAAGGCATGACATCCAAATCACAAGATATCATAGTCCCTGTAGTGTATCGAGATAACGATACAACGCAATAACGCAATAACATAAAACCAGCCAGCGCGACCCTGCGCGGAGCAACCGGGCTGTCCCCGGGCGCTCAGCGCAGGGCACGAACTCCCAGCCAATCACCAGCTGTGGCGGAAAGTTCAACAGGCCAGGATTGGACTGGCCTGTCTGGAGGGAGGTTCCCGGAGTTGTACATAAGCGGGACCCGGCCCGCGTGTTCTCTCTCTTGTAACGTGCCTCCATTAAAGCATGTTGCCCTACCAACATCTCCTGTCTCAGTACGTTACAGTCCCACTGTATACTGCATTGATCAGGCCACACCTGAAGCATTGTGTGCAGTTCTAGAAGCCTCACTTCAAAAAGGATGTGGACAGAATGGAGTGGGTACAGAGGAGAGTGACAAGGACAATCAGGAGCCTGGGGACCAAGCCCTCTGAGGAAGGGTTGACAGAGTCGGGAATGTTCAGTCTGGAGAATGGAGTTCTGGTCATCACATTTAAAGGGTCTGTGCTCTTTTAAATGCCTTCCTTCATTGGTATTAACAGAGGATGGGGGCACTTTCTTTTGGGGCTCATAGATTTGCACCCCCTGGTCCAATCTTTTTGAAACATGGTGGATTTTTTGAGAAGAGGCATCAGATACTATGCTGAAAATTTGGTGCTTCTACCTAAAAAACCCCAGCTCCCTCAGAGTCCCAGATGCCCATGGATCAATTCTCCATTATAACCTAAGGAAACTAGTCTTCATAAGGTATAATGGAGTGCCCAGCAGACATTCAACACTCCCCTCCTGCTTTCTGATAACCCTGAAGCGGGGGGGGGGGGGGCTCCAAACCAAGGGATCTCCTGCTCCCATCTGGGGATTAGTGAAACTGTGGAATCTTAGCGTATAGCTGTGTAAATAAAAAAAAGGCTAAGAGACACCATAAATTTTAAACAAGAAGACAGGAGAACCTGTAAATCTTACAGACATGTTCTGAACCTTGTTGGTCTTCTGTGACTGTATTGTAAAGATTGCGTTCCAGTAATAAATAAGCCTCCAGACTGAAGAAAGACGGATGAAAGGTCTCGATATCTAGAACAGACATCTTTGGAAGGGCTTCTTTTAGTTCCATGTACTAAATACTGGGCTATTGTCATGCCTTTGTGATTGGAAAGACTGCTTTTGAATTGTCTTCTGTTTATGTTTTTTTTGCTACATGCTTTCTATTTGAAGTTCGATGTGCAAGTTTTGTCAGTACACCACTGAAATCTACATTACACTGTCTTCTTGTTTAAAATTTATGGTGTCTCTTAGCGGTTTTTTTATTTAGCCATCTGGGGATTGGCAACCCTAGTTAATCAGAGTGTGATGTGGACAAAAGATCCACACAGGGCAAGAGAACCTGGTACAAGAGTAATAATTCACAGGTTCATTTCTTATAAGAGAGAAACAAGATCAGAATTGGAATAATAATTTGAGATAATTTGAGATAATTTAATTTGAACCCAAGTACATCTCAGGACTCAAGCGAAAATATCTGGCTTTTGCTTTGCTGTATAATATGGGAAGGCAGATAGATCAATCTCAGGTCCACATTTGCTAAAAGCAAGATTAACAAAGACCAGCTTTATACAGTGGTGAGGGAAAAGCACAATCAAACGTGTAAAATCACTTTGCAAATTAAATGGTGCTATTTAGATGATAAATAGTTATAGCAACAATAGCTGCAGCGGAAACATTTGTCTTGTGAAGCACCTCAGAGCAGGAGGGCTTGTATTAGAGTCACCTACAGAGTCCTTCCACTGCCAGCCCTCAGCAATTTACCTCATTCTCACAGTGCTGTAGTTTTCTTGATGAATATCGAGGCTGGGTTGTCACCAATATGGAGATGACATTCAGCTCTATCCAAACAATCCCAGGGATGCTATAGAACACCTGAACTGGTGAGTAGAGGCAGTTTTAGAATGGATGAGAACAAGCTGTAGCCACCGTTCTCTCAGAGCCCTCTCAGCCCCACCTACCTCACAAGGTGCCTGTTGTGGGGAGATAGATCCAAGTGGGCAGCCATGTTGGTCTGAAGCAGTAGAACAAAGTAGGAGTCAAGTGCAAAGTAGGAGTCAAGTGCAAAGTAGGAGTCAACCTTGCTCCTAGGTTCACCCCTAAAGTCTCCTGGCTCCACCCCCAAAGTTCCCAGATATTTCTTGAATTGGACTTGGCAACCTTAGAAGTGCACTCCTCAAACCCTGCTCTTCTGAGGCTCCTTCCCCCTAAATCTCTAGGTATTTCCCAGCCTAGAGCTGGCAACCTTATTTCCTGGGTATGAAAGATCTGGTCACTATGGTGCATGCCCTGGTTACATGGAGATTAGATTACTGTAATGTGCTCTGTGTGGGGCTGAGAAGTGTTCAGAAACTTCAATGGGTGCAGAATTCTGCAGCATCTAGCATCTCTTGATGAGATGACATCACTTGCACGTTGCATCAGAATTTGTGTCATCATGCCAGTTGTGAGGTAAACCTGTGAGGTAAATGAGGCTGAGAGGGTATGACTGGCCCAAGGTCACCCAATTCCATGGGATTTGAACCCATGTCTCCCAGAGACACTTAACTACTACCAGGGCTTTTTTGTGTAGAAAATGCCCAGCAGGAACTCATTTGCATATTAGGTCACACCCCCTGAACCAAGCCAGCCAGAACTGCATTCCTGTGCATTCCTGCTCAAAAAAAGCCCTGTTCACACTACACCATGCTAGCTAGTTCCCCCATTAGGCAATTTCATTTTTTCTCATAGGAATCAAAAGGCCTCAGTTAGTGTTAACCAAATTTTGGTTGCCAAAAAATCAATGATCCCTTTCTCCCCACATCAATATATATTTCCAAGCCTGTTTCACCCAACCAAGGAAGACTTCTGGAAGGCTCAGATGAACTAAGTCAAAACCCTTTAATGCTGTATCCTCCCCCATTTTAGTTTGCATTTCCCACATGTCCGCCCCAGTTTGCATCAGACCAATTAATAAATATCTGTCTGTAACAGGTCTCTGGGTAATACACAGCAGCATTGGCCTGTGTGGTTGAGCATTAAATAGGGACCATTAAAGCATCAATTCATATCTCTTCTCCAGAATGAAAGTCCCTTTAACTCCTCACATTCTTTTCTATATTCCAATATATTAGCAGGATAATTTCAAGATGTCACAGGGGATGGTTCACGCACACATCTCCCTATTAAAAGCACAGCTCATAACAAGTTCACTATCTGCCTAGGCACATGTAAACATACAGTATGTACATATAACAGAGAATGAAAAGGAAGAAAAAGGGGAAGAAAAAGGGAATGAGCACAGCTCATAACAAGTTCACTATCTGCCTAGGCACATGTACATATAAAATAACAGAGAATGAAAAGGAAGTAAAAGGGGAAGAGATTGGATCGACAGCCCATCCTTCACTCAGAGTCCCAGAGCAGTTTACAATCTCCTTTCCCTTCCCCTCCCCACAACAGACATCCTGTGAGGTAGGTGGGGCTGAGAGAGCTCTTTTGAGAACTGCTCTTGAGAGAACAGCTCTGAGAGATGCACAGATCACACTAGCAAGTGCATGTAAAGAAGTGGGGAATCAAACCCGACTAAGGGAAACTGCTAGTGAAACCTATACAATAGCACCAGTATATTAATTTTAATGATTTTATTGATTTTAGAGTTTTAGTAGGATTTTAATTAATGTGTTAATTAGTTATGTTTAAATACCTTGTAAAACTAATGTATTGATTATGTTGTTAGCTGCCCTGAGCCTGCTTCGGCGGGGAGGGCGGGATACAAATAAAAATTGATTGATTGATTGATTTGTACCAGCACCTGCCAAAAGATTATGTGAGACAACCATATTTGGGTTAACTAGGGTTATAAAATACCTGATCCTCACCATCAAACTATTTACACAACTTTAAGAAGAAGAAGAAGAATTGCAGATTTATACCCCGCCCTATACTCTGAATCAGAGACTCAGAGCGGCTTACAATCTCCTATATCTTCTCCCCCCACAACAGACACCCTGTGAGGTGGGTGGGGCTGAGAGGACTCTCACAGCAGCTGCCCTTTCAAGGACAACCTCTGCCAGAGCTCTGGCTGACCCAAGGCCATTCCAGCAGGTGCAAGTGGAGGAGTGGGGAATCAAACCCGGTTCTCCCAGATAAGAGTCCAGTCACTTAACCACTACACCAAACTGGCTCTTAAGAGTGACCTGCAGCTTGGGAGGCCATGAATTTTTCAGCAAATATTTTCAAAGTTGAATTTAACTCATTTGACTGTGACAATAAGACTGCCAGCCTCCAAGTGGTGATGAGATCACCTGGGATTACAACTGATCTCCATATGACAAAGATTGATTCACCTGGAGAAAATGGCTGTTTCAGATGATGGACTGCAGGGCCTTTTTTGTAGCAGGAACTCCTTTGCACATTAGGTCGCACGCCCCCTCCTGGAGCTTACAGTAAGCCCTGTACTAAGAGCTCTGTAAGCCCCAGGAGGACTGGCTACATCGAGGGTGTGTGGTCTAATATCCAAAGGAGTTCCTGCTAGAAAAAAAGCCCTGATGGACTGTATGGCATTATATCCTGCTGAGATCCCTCCCCTTCCTACACCCCATCCTCCTCAGGTGCTACCCCCCCAAATTTTCAAGAATTTTCCAGCCTGGGAAATCAGATGACAGCTGATCAATGCGTCTATCTCATTTGACATTGAACTACTCAAGGCTTGTAGAACGTTTCCCCTCCAAAACTGATATGTGCTAAAATACTGTCAATCCAAACCATTAGCAGTCCTAAAGACTATTTGGACAAATCCTGAATGGTAGGATTATTTTTTTTAAACATGGCATATATTTGTAACTGATTATTTATATCTGTTTAAGCAATTGTAGCATAGCATGGTGTGTGTGGAGGCGGGGGAGCAAAACCCCATTGCACTATGTGAGAATGTGCATGTGTGGGACAGCCAGTTATGCAGTACTGCACTGTTAGGAAATAATGGATATTTTGGAAAAACCTGCCGAACAGCCATGAACAGGTTAATTAACAGATTAATAGTCCCTTGAAAAATTGATTAGTAAACCAGATGTGAGCTGAACCAGTGGTTCTTTGATTATTCTTTTAAAAAACTAAATTAAATTATAATTTAATGTAAACAGGGCTTTTTTGTAGCAGGAACTCCTTTGCATATTAGGCCACACATCCCTGATGTAGCCAATCCTCCTGGAGCTTACAGTAGGCCTTGTACTAAGAACCCTGTAAGCTCTTGGAGGGTTGGCTACATCAGGGGTGTGTGGCCTAATATGCAAAGGAGCTCCTGCTAGAATTCCACCCTGCTGTATGGTAATGTTTTTAAATAACTTGACTATTGTTTTAACTTGCTGTACCCTTCTCTGAGGCTTGCTGCACAAAGAAGAGTGAATTCGAAGTCCAAATAACAAATGAATAAATAAATCAAGGTCAATGAAAGTATGCCAGATGAAAAAGAAACGTTTTTACCTGATGGCAGAATGGGATGATTGAGAGGGGGCAGATGAAGCTCCCAGGGAAGGGAAGTCTCACTTAGTGCTTCCTTTCCTACTGGGGATGCCAGCCTCAAGGTGGAAACTGGGAATCCCTGTGAATTACAGCTCATTTCTAGACTTCAGGGATCAGTTTCCCTGGAGAAAATGGATAATTTGCAGGGCGAACTCTGTGGCACTGTACCCCACTGAGGTCTCTGTCCTCCCCAGGCTCTATCCCCAGATCCCCAGGAGTTTCCCAACTTGGATCTGGCAACCCTACTTACGCATTCCCCACTAGTGGATGGGAGGACCTGGCAACCCCATTCCCCACATATTAAAAGTCAGAAAATGGTAGCTTCAAAGAGCAAACTCTATGGTATACCATAGTTCAAGGGTGGCCAAACTTGCTTAACGTAAGAGAATAGAATAAATGCAAGACAAGGAAGGGTGGGAGGGAGGGAAGAAGGAAGGAAAACAAATAGATGAGGCCGCCCTGAGCCTGCCTTGGCAGGGAGGGCAGGGTATAAATTTAATAACCATAAACCATGAAGGAGGAGGGAGGGAGAGGTGGAAAGAAAGCAACTTTAACTTTAAGTGCATTCTCCAAGCCGCCAGCTGGCTTGGCTGGGAGAAGTAATTTAAAGAGACAAATGCCTCCTCAAAGCCAGCCAATGGGCCAGTGGGGGCTTTGAGAGCCACACACTACGTGTGAAAAAGTCACAGTTTGGCCATCTCTGCCATAGATCTTGGTGACATCCCTCCCCAAATGCTCCACTCCTTAGGCACAATCCCCAAATCTCCAGGAATTTCACAGGGCACAGTTGGCAACACTGTTGGGAAGTTTTTGGACAGCAACAGAAGATGACACGGTTAGAGACTTGGCTTTTGAGAAGGAGGTCTCAAGAATGTGACTACAATCCCATTTCTTTTTTCATTCATTGGGTTACTCCAGAGTAAGTGGCTGGGGCAGGGAGGGAGCTGGCGCCTGACTGAGAAGCACAATCCCAGCAAACCCTGCCAGAAGCCTGCCCTTTCAAGTCCTACTTCTATAAATTAACATGATGGGCAAGCCAATCAATCCCAGAGATGGCTCTGAAGTCGGGAATGATTTGAAATGGAGCAGGAACGAGAACCGCTTGCCGCTCGCTTCCTATAGGCACTTTTAAACAAACAACATCTTAGAATATTCATGACAGCTGACAGGTTAGGGAGACTCATTCTCTCGATGCTGGGAAGATCTAGTCGGTTCAAAGCACAAATGCATTTCCGTTTTAATTTGTGCTATCGGTTCGAGGCGGGGGCGGAATTAAGTATGCAAAAAAGGCACCCCAGTTTTTATACAATAATAGCATATTTTTTTAAAAAAAAAATCATTGTTCCCATCTCAGTAAGAAAGCATGTACCTTATTCCTTCTTGTCTTTACCTTTGAACTGCAGGTGACTGTTCAGTGATGTTACAGGACAGAGATACACTTGTGAAATATTCAGGAGGCTGATGTCTTTGCAGCCCCATGGGACCTGTGAAGAGCTCTTCCCTCCCCCCTCTCTCAGACTTTAAATAATGAGCAGCAGAAAAGGTATGAGACAACATGTCTGTGTGTCTCTTTTGAAATCTTTTTTTCCCCTCCATTACCTTGTTATCTATGCTCAAGAGTCGCAGGTATTCAAACAGTTCAAAGTATATCCACAGAAAAACAAAAAGAAATGCCCAGTAAAGGATATTACCAGAAGACTAGCCCAAAGGTCCAGATCCACTAAGAAAAATCCAATTATTCATATGATATAGAGAAAAGAAAGCATTTGGGGGAAAGCTTTAAGGGAATATGGGCAGGGGAAAGTGTACAAATCACCACAGTTGCTGCTAAAATTTCACCTAAACAAAAATTCAAAGCAAATTTGGGGGCGGAGTGCTCTCCTCAGACTAAACATTCAAAGAATTTTTGAGGAAAGTCAAAAGAGTTTTGATAGTACTATAGATAATCCTCAGGGAAGCTCCTGACTGCCCCTTGGCTGTTACCAAGTTTCACCATTAAAAGCAAATGTGGAAGTTTGTCTGTAGGCGAAGTGTCTGTGGGGAGGGAGAAAGGTGAAACCGCAACTCAGGTGAATGTTCTGCAGTTGGCTCTCTCCACTTTTGTTGAATGCTGCTGTAAGGATCTGCCAGTTAGTTGGGGCATCTGCGGAGGGGAGGAGGGATTTCCTCTCCCCTGCCCTGGCAACATTGGCAGCTCCCTACGGCAACAATAAAAAAAATGAATCGGGAGTTCCAGTCAAGGATTTCCCACACAGCAATGGAAGCCTTCACAAGTTTTGATAAGATAAGCTAATTTGTCAAGCAGGTATGGCATGTTTCGAGTAATAACATTTCAGGAGTCAGAAATATGAGGCCCAGACCCAGGGTGTCTGGCACCTGAGGCGAGGCCCTGCCCCCTCCCCACCGCTGCTCCCTGCCCCACCACCCACACCCTTCCTCATCCCCCCTCACCCGCAGGGAGGATGAGCACTATGGTGGGGGTGCAGTGTGGCTCCTGTGCCTCAGAGCATGACTGCCACTTGGCCACTGTTGCTCAGCCTCCTGGGTCAGCGCTTCCGGAAGCTGAGCATGGCGGTTGGGCGGTGTGAATGTTCTGAGGCACACCATGTCACCGGACTCACCTATTTCCCTTGCTGAGGAGGCGAGGGTGGGAGGAAGGGCCCAAATCGGTGAACCCCCAAGGGTCATGTCCTAGGCAGCTGTCTAGGGCTGCCTAATGGATGGGCCGGCCCTGCCCAGATCAGTATTTGAACCCTGCATTCTAATTCAGAAGATTTCTTGTGTAGCTTTTATCATGTAAGAAAATATGGTGGTCTGAAAGGAATGAATGCACCCAACCAGGCCCATAGCTATGAGGAGGCTTGTGGGGGCACAGCCCCCTGACTGCTTGGCAGGGCCCCCTGACTTGGGGCCCCTAACCAGCCTCCAGTGCCTCGATTGCATCCTTCTCCATTCTGTTGTCATCATACACCATTGCTTCTACTTGCTTAGGGGCTGGAAGAATTCTCTGACCCCTCAGCAAGCAGAAACAATGGGGCACTGAAAGTTAAGCTCCGTGTTGCTTTTACTTGCTTAGGGGCTGGAAGAAATCTCTGACCCTTCAGCAAGCAGAAACAACGGAGCACTTTCAGTGCCCAGGACTAAAAGTTAAGCTCCATGTTTCTTCTGCTTGCTTAGGGGCTGGAAGAAATTTCTGACCCCTCAGCAAGCAGAAACAATGGGGCACTTTCAGCGCCCAGGACTGAAAATTAAGCTCTACATTGGGCTGACATTGGGCTAGAGGGCACTGCAAGAAGAGGCCATTCTGGCCCTCAGGTGGGGCGGCGGGGGAAGGGTGAAGATGGCTCAATTGCAGACATGGCAGGGTAGGGTAGGCTGGCACACAAGTGGAGGTCCTGGCTGCAGTCCAGGGCTGGGGATCAGTGGAGAGGTGATGTTTATCTGCAGGGGTTTTCTGGCCTGGTCTTGCTGGCCACCTGAGCGAGGGTGGGAGCTGCTCTTGGGCAGTCTCAGCTCACCCTCTGACAGGAAGAAATCCGAATTGGATGTCTTGTAGCCCCTCAGGTGGGGCAGCGGGGGTAGGGGGCAGATGGCTCCATTGCAGACAGGGCAGGGTAGGATAGGCTGGCACACAAGTGGAGGTCCTGGCTGCAGTCCGGGGCTGGGGATCAGTGGAGAGGTGATGTTTACATCATCATCATCAATTTTATTTATATCCCGCCCTCCCTGCCGAGGCAGGCTCAGGGCGGCTAACAACACAGTCAATATATACATTGTACAATGTTTAACAATACTAATTTAACAGTTTAATTAAAATTCCATTAAAATTCTAAAACAATAAAATTAATTAATATGTTGGTGCTATTATACAGATGGTGAGCTTGCTCAGCAGTCTCTCTCTTAATCGGTAAAGGCCATCCGGAAAAGGATGGTCTTGCAGGCCCTGCGGAACTGTTCAACGTCCCGCAGGGCCCACATTTCCTCCAGAAGCTGGTTCCATAGGCGTGCAGCCATAGCAGAGAAGGCCCGAGTGCGGGTACTCTGTAGCTTTACCTCTTTTGGCCCGGGAATAGTCAGCAGATTCTTCCCTGCTGACCTCAGTGCTCTCTGGAGTTCATACGGGGAGAGACGGTCCCCAAGGTAGGCAGGTCCGTGGCCATATAGGGCTTTAAAGGTAATAACCAGCACTTTGTAGCGAATCCGGTATATAACTGGCAGCCAGTGCAGTTCACGCAGCCCTGGCTGTATGTGCTCCCACTTTGGGAGCCCCAGCAACAGTCTGGCAGCTGCGTTCTGCACCAGCTGCAGCTTCCGGGTTCAGCACAGAGGCAGCCCCATGTAGAGGGCATTACAGTAATACAATCTAGAGGTGACCATTGCATGGATCACTGTTGCCAGGTCCTGATGCTCTAGGAAGGGAGCCAACTGCCTTGCCCGCCTCAGATGAAAAAAGGCTGACTTGGCAGTGGCTGCTATCTGGGCCTCCATTGATAATGAAGGCTCCAGTAGAACTCCCAGGCTCCTGATTCGGCACGCCGCTTTCAATGGCACCCTGTCAAAAACCGGGAGAGATATCTCCCCTTGCAGAGCGCCCCGACCCAAGCAAAGGACCTCTGTCTTCGCTGGATTCAATTTCAGCCCACTCAGCCTTAACCAAGTTGCCATGGCCTGCAGTGCCAGGTCCAAATTCTCTGGGACGCAGTCAGGCCGACCATCCATTAGCAGATAGAGCTGGGTGTCATCTGCATATTGGTAACACCCAAGCCCATACCTCCTGGCAATCTGGGCAAGGGGGCGCATATAGATATTAAATAGCATCGGTGAGAGGACTGCTCCCTGAGGCACCCCACAATGTAATGTGCACCTCTGGGAGAGCTCACCCCCGATTGCCACCCTTTGTCCCCAATCCTCGAGGAAGGAGGAGAGCCATTGTAGGGCCAACCCCCTAACCCCAACATCGGCGAGGCGGCGGGTCAGTAGCCGATGGTCGACCGTGTCGAACACGGCCGACAGGTCTAACAACATCAGCACCACCGCACCGCCTCGATCCAGATGCCGCTGGAGGTCATCTGCCAAGGCGACCAGCACCGTCTCCGTCCCATGGCCCGGGCAAAAGCCGGACTGGCAAGGGTCTAGGATGGAAGAGTCATCCAGAAAACCCTGCAATTGCAACGCCATTGCCCTCTCTATAATTTTACCTAAAAACGGTAAATTTGAGACTGGTCGGTAGTTTGCCAATTCAGCCGGATCTGCTGTACTTTTTTTCAAGAGGGGGCGGACCAAAGCCTCTTTTAAGGGCGTTGGAAAATGCCCCTCTAGGAGGGATCTATTTATGATGTCCTGTAAAGAACATCTGAGCTCCCTCAGGCAAGATTTAATTAGCCAAGAGGGGCACGGGTCCAAATCACAAGTTGTTGGGCGCACAGAGGAGAGAATTCTGTCGACTTCCTCCAGGCTGAGTGTGTCGAAATGATCCAGGGGTTCCTGCAGGGGTTTTCTGGCCTGGTCTTGCTGGGCACCTGAGCGAGGGTGGGAGCTGCTCTTGGGCAGTCTCAGCTCGCCCTCCGACAGGAAGAAATCCGAATTGGATGTCTTGTAGCCCCAGAAGTCAGTTGCGACTTGGTTGCGCATCGAGCTATCAGCTTTCCTCTTCAGCGGTGGTAGGAGAGAAGGCCATGGAGGTTGGGGTCACTATGTGCCCCCTAAAAAAAATCAGCCCCCCTCCCAATTCTTCAAATCCTGGCTACGGGGCTGCACCCAACTAGGACATCTCAGTGCAACAGACTTTAGGAGTCATATGAAAGCATCTTATGTTGAGACACACTAAATCATCTACTCCAGTATTGTCTATTCTGATTATCAGCAGTTCTCCAGAATCTTTCCCAGGCTTAATTACCTGAGATCCTTTCAATGGCAATGCCGGAGAATGAATTTGGGATATGATGCAAGTTTTGGGGAGAGGGGGTGCTAAGAAAGGAAGAGCACAATAAAATTTAGGGGTTCCAGAGCTCTGCTCCTGCCCAAAATGAGGCAGTTTGGTGTAGTGGTTAAGTGTGTGGACTCTTATCTGGGAGAACCGGGTTTGATTCTCCCCTCCTCCACTTGCACCTGCTGGAATGGCCTTGGGTCAGCCATAACTCTGGCAGAGGTTGTCCTTGAAAGGGCAGCTGTGAGAGCCCTCTCCAGCCCCACCCACCTCACAGGGTGTCTGTTGTGGGGGAGGAAGGTAAAGGAGATTGTGAGCCGCTCTGAGACTCTTCAGAGTAAAGGGCAGGATATAAATCCAATATTCTTCTTCTCTATTTTCATGATTCCATTTCCCAGTTATGGAAGTAAAATCTATAGCACATTTTCTGCATGGCCTCTGGTGCTGTAGAGATACTCCACCTTTACTCCAACCATCTCATGCATTTGCAAATCCCCTTTACTGATGCTTATATAACCAGTGCTTTCCCACACCATTGCCTCAAAAGCCCTTGGTTCATTCATTCATTAATTCAGCAGACTAATAGTCATTGCAACACAAGCGGGCACAGATCAAGTCAAAGGTACATCCCGAGTAGATGATTTGTTTGCTTTCTATTATCTTGTAAATTCATAAGGGATGTACATGTTCATGCATGGTAAAATGAAACACACATTCTCTTCCTGATAGTAAAATCTAATCTTAATGAGGGCCAAAAGAGTGTAAACTCACCTCAGCTTTTGGGATGGCAACCAATTATTTCTCCTGCAAAGGATTTCCCGCCATTGTTATTTCTGCCTGCTCTATCATGGTGAAAGTAGACATGAGGATAATTTTGGGCTATCCACCAAAATGGCAGTCTGGTCTCCTTTTTCATATAACATTTTGTTCTTGGAGCCTATTGTGCAATATGTTGCCCTATCTCAAATGTATACCCTTAAGCAAGCCCTCAAGAACTAGTTTCTGCGACCCCCTCAAGACCTTGTATGGTCAGGCCTCTCTTAGGTCTTGATCAGTAGGTATGCTGACTGCAGTCTCCCAGTTTTGGCATATTAAAGTTCTCTATCTGTAAGCATTCTCTCCCAGCAAAAAGCCAAAAGCCAACGAAGTCTCCTGTATGGTGGCTACAGAGCATAAGGTTGCCAGTCCTTGCTTGGTGGGATCACTTGAGGGGAAATGATGATGCTTTCAGATTTTCTCCCAATCAGGTGTGGGCCAGCTTCTGATCAACAGGCATTTGCATACTTGTTTGCCAACTGTTTTCTGATGGAATCCACACACATTCCTGATCAGCTCATAGTCTGATTGTGAGTTTCAAACCAGGCAGGTTCAACTGGTGAACAAGTTCACCGAGAAATTTGTGGCATTTCATGTAGAGTGCAAACAGGGCAGTCCTAAACAGAGCCATCCTAAGCAGCATTACCCTAAATTTCTTGAAGGGTGATGTTCATGAAAAAGGGTATGTGGTTGCTGCATCATTCAAAACTCCATGCTGGACCTGCCAGGAGGCTGGTCTTAAGAACAGGAAAACTGACGTGGCTGCCCTGAGCCCCACACTTTCCTCCATAAAACCAGTTTCTCCTGTGCTTTTCTTTTAATTTTTCATAGAGAATTTGTAGAACTAATATCAAAATTAGTGGGTGCGCAGTTAGAACTCGCCGCGGCTTTTCATTCTTTTTTTCTATTCATATGACTTAGCTTTTTTTTCTGTCCAGGGAAGCCATACACGCAACGGATCATGCACAGTGAAAGACTTTTTTCTCTCCAGCATCCATCTGTGCACAGGATTGCACTGAGATTCCTTTATTTGGGCAAAATATGCACCGTGCACGGTATAACTCCCATGCTGATTTGCATACATTTCATTGATTTTTTTAAAAAAAGTTAAAACGCATTTCATACCACTGCCTCTGCAGAGAACCAGACTACTCACAATACATAGAATGCCATGAAAGGCTAATGCTGTGATCCTGTGTAGAGTTACTCCAGTCTAAGGGCATTTGTTTGAATGGGCTTTGACTGGAGTAGGCGTGGGTTGGATTGCACTGTCATTCACCCAAAGAAACCCAATTGTAATAGCTGGGAAGGTTTCGTGTGCAGACACAATGAATCATAGCGTAGCTCTTTACAGAGTTCAGACACAAGAACAGAGGCAGAGCTGTGGATTTTAAATTTGTTTTGGGCACGAAAGATTTGTTAGCGAGCTCATTTACTTTGATGATTAGATTACAGCACACATGCCTCCCATGCCCACATTCTCATGCAATTCTCCCGAGATGTTTCAAGGATGGTAAAGGCTCATTTTTTAGAAAACAATCAAATCATGCGCAGGCTTTGTCACCGTTGGCTGATTTGTAAAATTCTGGAAGATAAACTAAACACTTGCAGCGTAGAAATGCACAATGTCCCGACGCCAGTTGGGACAAGATAATTCTGAACAGCTGAATCCTGGTCAAAATTCAGAAGCATCACTAAGCAAAGACAGACAAGAGAAGCTGCGGCTCAGTGGCAGAGCACCTGCTTTGCATGCAAAAGTTTACCGGTTCCATCTCCAGCGCACCCAGTTGGAAATATCAGGTAGTAAGTGAATGACACTGCTCAAGACCTTGGAGAGCTGCTGCTAGCCAGAGTGGACAAAGCTGTTATTGATAGACAAGTGGACTGATATAACGCACTACATGTGTTCAGGTGCCCCTCAGATACCTCTGAGACCTGGTCGCAGAAGCTTCATGCAGTTTGCAAAATTCATGTTGTGCACATCAGGTTTTGTTTTTGTTTTTCCCAGTAAATGAAGAAGTCAAAGGATTTCCAGCACTTCCAAGGCACTGCTGTGTGAGAATAGTAGTTCATCTAGCTCAGGGGTGGCCAAGCTGCAACTCAGGAGCCACATGTGGCTCTTTCACACATATTGTATGGCTCTCAGCTCCACCGACCCATTAGCCAGCTTGGAGAAGGCATTTCTCTCTTTAAATTCCTTCTCCAAGCCAAGCCAGCCAGCAGCTTGGAGAATGCATTTAGAGTTGCTTTCTTTCCACCTCTCACCATCTATTTGCCTTCCTTCCTTCCTTCCTTCCTTCCTTCCTTCCTTCCTTCCTTCCTTCCTTCCTTCCTTCCTTCCTTCCTTCCTTCCTTCCTTCCTTCCTTCCTGTCTTGCAGCTCTCAAACATCTGATGTTTATTCTTTGTGGCGCTTATGTTAAGCAAGTTTGGCCACCCCAATCTAGCCCATCACCTGCATTCTGTATCACACAGTGGGCAACTAGTTGCTGTGGAGGGCCAACAGACAAGGCATGTGGCCCTGATGTTGCCTCCTAGCACTGGTGCTCAGAGATTTGCTGCTTGTGAAGGGGGAGGTCCCTTCTAGTCACCAGGGCTCGCAGCCATATGGACTGATCCTCCATGAATCTGTCTCATCTTCTTTAAAAGCCATCTATGTTTGTGGCCATCACTGCAGAGCTGAACTGTGGAATTTGTTCTTTTGTGAGAGCTGGCCTTGTGGCTCAAAGTTGTCTTATCGGTGTGAAAGTCATCACAATTTTGCTCTTGCTTAGAAAAGAACCTGAAACGATGCTAAAGATACTGCTATACTATCCATGCCTGCTCCTTAAACTGGCTAACCATGTGAAAGATGCAGTACTGCAGTCCTAAGCTCTACTCACGACCTGAGTTCGATCCCTGGCGGAAGCTGAGTTTTCAGGTAGCCGGTTCAAGGTTGACTCAGCCTTCCATCCTTCCGAGGTCGGTAAAATGAGTACCCAGCTTGTTGGGGGGGAAAGTGTAGATGACTGGGGAAGGCAATGGCAAACCACCCCGTAAAAAGTCTGCCATGAAAACGTTGTGAAAGCAACGTCACCTCAGAGTCGGAAACGACTGGTGCTTGCACAGGGGACCTTTCCTTTCCTTACAACAAAAACCACATTAGGATGCAGCACTTCAGATCTTCATTATTCCTCTGTAGGAGAATAATCCTTTTCTCCTCTTTCTGGTGGGAAAAGGCTGGCAGGAGAAGTAACTGGGCAATTTTGATGCTTTCCTAGATCCTAGCTTGAAACATACACACACACACACCACAGGGAGGCCTGTGGCAATAGAAAGTGCTGATGTCCACCAACTTGGAAGGCTTTAAAAGAGGAATGAACAAATCCATGGAGGCTGGGCTATGAATAGCTACAAGTCATGATGAAGATCTATTCCTTCCAGTGCCAGAGGCAGTGTGCCTCTTTATTTCAGCTGCCAGGAACTACTGGCAGGAGGATGCTGTTGCAGTCATCCTACTTGTGGGCTTCCTGGAAGCAGCCAGTTGTGTGAACAGAATGCTGGACCTGGGAAGAAGAAGAAGATTTATACCCCACTTTTCACTACCTGAAGGAGTCTCAGAGTGGCTTATTTATTTATTTATTTATTTATTACTTTGCATTTATATCCCGCCCTCTCCGCAAGCTTACAATCTCCTTCTGTTCCTTTCCCCTAACAGACACCCTGTGGGGTAGGTGGGGCTGAGAGAGCTCTGAGAGAACTGTGAATGGCCCAAGGTCACCCAGCAGACTTCATGTGGAGGAGTGGGGAATCAAACCCAGTTCTTCAGATTAAAGTCCTCCACTCTTAACCACTACACCACACTGGCTCTCTCTGATCTGATGCAGTATGGCTCTTCTTATTTCCTGACATTCCTATGCCTTTTTCCAGGGAATACCATTATTTGATTAAGGCTTTTTTCCCCTTTTCAGACCTTCAGGTTTCTTCGTTTCAGCACCAGAACCCAAGATGCATCGTCCCACTCAGCAATTCCTGTTGTTACCCTGGCCCATCATTCAGTGCCCTGACCTCTCAAAAGTTGCAAAGAAATGGTGCTTTTTGATATAGCCAAAGCCATTTGTTTTTAATGGGATGACTCTGCCCACAGAGGGCTTTAATGATCAAGCCCAACATGCGCTGATGCACCACCTTGGCATCGCATCTGATTTCCTTTGCTTTTGCACGCCGCTCATTAAAATGCAGCTTTCTCCCATAGACGGTGTTTTAGTCATTATTTCCTCAGTATTAATGTCATTGTTTTCTTATAGCTCCCGTTGTTCTGTGGCCCTTGTCTAATCCCATATGTAGCATGTTTATTAGATGTAATATTTTATCTCTCAGCTTCAGCCTCTGACACTATCATTTCATTCTTATTTCAATAAAAATGATCTCCTTCACTCTCTCCCCCCACCCCTCTCCCTGCCTCACTACCATCTCTGACAAGAGCTAATAGCTTTCTTTATCAGAAGAGAAAGTTAGAGAGGTATCCTTCCCAAACACAAAATGAACTACAGGCGTCTGTCCCTTAATTTAATTTACTGCCGAAGCAACAAGACTAATCAAGTAACTTCATAACGGCCAAAAGGACTCGTCTTCCCCCAATCCTTGTTTGTTTCCATGCACGTTTGTTGGCGTGCAGGTAGACAGTCAATCCCACTGCCTGAGCGATGTGCCAACCTCAAAAGCCTGCATGTGAAAAACAAGCCTTATGCAAACAGAATAATACAGTGACAAATTCTCACACACGTTTTTTATTATTATTTTCATGGGGAATTCGCTATCTCTTGCCCTTTAATCAAGTGATAATAGGTAGGCACACTAACTGACAAAAAACACAATATTAGTTGTTTGATGAGAGCGACTCCATGGGCATAAATTCCAGATAGATTTTCTGAGGGTTTTGTACACTTCTTAAAGCAAGAAGAAAACAATGTATTCTCTATACACAAAACACAGTTAGATCATGAATGTTAAGAGAGAGAGGCTAGAGGTGTCCTCCTCACCCCTCCAGAAGTCTTTGAAACAAATACATTTCAGCTGTCAAGCAAAACAAAAATTTAAAAATCTAAAACCTCCAAAGAGATATTCAAGATCTGTCGAGTACTGGGAACCTGAGAATGCTCTCTAAAAAGAAAATACTCTTGTTTTAGGCTGAGAAAGAAAGTCACCCTTGCACATGAAGGATTGTGTGTGTGTGTTTTCACACACGGTTTTCTGAAGAAATGAGATTCCCAAGAAAATGCACCTTGATTGCTTCTCACATGATAAAACTTGATTCTTTGAAGCTGAATGTGTGAGCAGAGGAGGGATGTATGAATATGCCTTTTCTGTTTATTCTTGTATGCAGGGGTATTTTTGCAGGAAAAGCCCAGCAGGAACTCATTTGCATATTAGGCCACACCCTCTGATGCCAAGCTAGCCGGAACTGCATTCCTGCTCAAAAAAGCCCTGCTTATATGCCTTTTTTCTGTTTATTCTTGTATGCCATTTATTCATTTTTTAAAAATGTATATGCCACTTCGCCAAAGACCTGTGAAAGTGGGTCATCAAAGAAGTCTTCAGAACACCTGACATAAAAACAAAACAAGTTACAAAACCTCAGGTCATAAAATGGAAGCCATTTGTACCATAGCGTTTTTGCCCAAATGCCAGAGCGGTATCCGCGGATCCCAGCATGGTGATGTAACTTCTGGTTAGGATCGCCAGCCCCCAGGTGGGAGCAGGGAATCCCCTGAGTTTGCAGGCTCCTGCCTGACACTGGCCAGCTGACTAATGGGGGGAAGCCCTGCCTCAACAGCCAAAACCCAGTGTGTCATCCCTAATGCAATGACATCCCATGGAAGTACATTAACAGTTTTGACCCAAATACCAGGCCATCACCATGTGAAATCCAGGCATGATGATGTCGGTTCTGCTTGATATCATCAGATCTGGGATGTCGTGGGCAGTGACGTCGCTCTCCCTCTCACTCCTGGCAAGTTCCCTCCCATCCCCCCACCGGCGAGAGTGATGGACCTGGCAACATTATTTCTGATGCATTCTGGATGTGAGCAGCCATGTCACCAACGTCACCCGGGCCTGTCTGACACCCTTGGAAAGGCTAACTTCTGGTGCCCCCCCCCCTGCACTGACAATGTCATCGAGTCACATGGGGGCACCCAATTCGGTGCCCCCAGAAGGCCAGCACCCTAGACAATCGCCTAGTTTGCATAGTGGCAGGGCTGGCCCTGGGCCTTCCTTCCGTTCCTGTTAAGTTCCCCCATCCTCTGCCAGTTGTTAGGAGGGACCTGGTGATGCTAGAGGAAACTCCTGTGCCTTTATGAATTCTGGAACTTAGATCTCATTCAGAGCTGAAAAAACAAGCCAAGAGAACAAACTTCTCCTTATGATGGGAGCAAGACCAGGGAATCTGGCCTTCACATAAGGACAGTAGCGGTGGTCAGTCAGGAGCTGGGATCTCTCATGGCCAGAGATGATGGTCTAGAACTAAATATACTGAAATTAGTATGAAAATGTATTCCTGGAATTACCTTTCTTCTCTCTCACCCTCTTCTTCCCCCTTCCCTTCCTGCCTTTGAATAAACAGGAAAACATCACATTTAGCGCCCAGACCTCTGCCATCCTCTGACCTGTGATCTGAGATCTCAACTGTCCTATCCATCTTGCATGCAGGCTTATTAAAATCAATTCCTCATGCACAACTTCAAGGAAACGTTCCCTCCCTTGTCTGAAGAACGCTCTTCATTAAAATATGTTGAAAATCGGGTTGCAAACATTGCTTATTAGCTGCTGCCTCATCATCTCCACTGAACAAGAAGAGCAGAAACAATGCAAAAATGCAACCCTGTACTATTTTTTATTATTATTATTGCTATTATTGTTGTTGTTGTTGTTGTTATTAACAAAAAAAAAGCATAAGATGCAATGAGAAAGGGAGAAAGTCAGAGAGGGAGAGCAAAAGGGAGGAAGGGGGGGAGTGAAAGGAAAATAAAGCAGGAAAACAAACAAATAAAAAAAACACCATCCCAGTGGTGATGGATAACTGAAGTGAGCGTGTCAGGATGGTATTATGTAAATTGCCAAGGCAGCTGAGCAGTACACTTATGATTACAGAGAAAGGATGTGAACAGCACAGCGGTCCCCTGATAGCACCAGGCCTTGTTATTTTTTCTTCCCTCCAACTACCCTTGGGGTGGATTCTTCCTGACCCTGGTCCTTGAGGGGGGAAAATTGTCCAAGAAATCCACTTTAGGAGGGGGAAGGGACCTATGACATTTCTTTACACTAGCCCATTCCTCTGTCTGGAAGAGTAAGCAGCCTGTATAAGCTGGGTGTGTGGGTGTTTGTTTATTGGTATTACAGTTTGATATGTTTTGAAATAATTTATCCCCCCCTCCCTCACAAGATGCTTTGTAATGTAATTAAGACAACCTGGTTTTTTTTTTTTCTTGAATGAGTGAGGATACATACAACGGATGACTTGCTAAACTTACAAGAAAGAGAGTTGGTTTTTATACCCCCTCCCCTTTTCTCTATCTTAAGGAATCTCAAAACAGCTTATAATCATTTTCCTTCCTCTCCCCACAACAGATACCTTGTGAGGCAGGAGGGGCTGAGAGAGTTCTGAGGGAACTGTGATTGACCCAAGGTCACCCAGCAGGCTTCCAGAGTAGAGGCCGCCTCACTTAACCACTACACCATGCTGGCTCTCTTACCGGGTCACACAGCGGAGTCAGTGACTGGTTGCTTTTCCTTTGGAAAAAAGCCAGGTCTGTCCCTCCAAAAATAGAACCAAGGATGGAGATACGTGTCAATGGGAGACATTGGTGGACACCAGAGGCAATTGTGTGCTGTGTCGTTTTTAAAATTTTAGTTTGTTATTAATTGTATTTATTGTTATTGCTTCGTTTCTGTGACCTGCCCTGAACCCACTTTCAGGGAGGGCAGGAAATAAATAAATAAATAAATAAATAAATAAATAAATAAATAAATAAATAAATAAATAAATAAATAAATAAATAATGCAGGTGGCTCAGCTCTGATATGCTCCAATTGGCTTTCATTGGACACAGTAAATGGACCATGGCTCAGGCCACGATGGCAAAAGTGTGAAGTCTGACTCTTTGTCTCAGTGATGACTCCACGGCAAGGAGTAAATTTAGTCCATTCATATTAGGGTTGCCAATCCCCAGGTGGGGGCAGGGGATCCCCCAGGTTTGGAAGCCCTCCCCCCGCTTCAGGGTCATTAGAAAGCGGGGGGAGGGGAGAGAAATGTCTGCTGGGAATTCTGTTATTCCCTATGGAGATTTATTCCCACAGAAAATCATGGAGAATTGATCCGCAGGTATCTGGGGCTCCGGGAGGGCTGTTTTTTAGGGGTAGAGGCACCAAATTTTCAGTATAACATCTAGTGCCTCTCCCTAAAATATCCACCAAGTTTCAAAAAGATTGGACCAGGGGGTCCAATTCTATGAGCCCCAAAAGAAGGTGCCCCTATCCATTATTTCCTATGGAAGGAAGGAATTGAAAAGGTGTGCCGTCCCTTTAAATGTGATGGCCAGAACTCCCTTGGAGTTCAATTATGCTTGTCACAGCCTTGATCTTGGCTCCACCCCTAATGACTCCTGGCTCCACCCCCAAAGTCTCCTGGCTCCACCCCCAAAGTCCCCAGATATTTCTTGAATTGGATTTGGCAACCCTAATTCATATACACAACTTTTACTTTCAGGGATTGGCATTAACTCCTTTATGGGGAAGCAATGGGCCATGCTGACCAACACATGCACACACTTAGGCTCCCTGAAAGATACAGGTCCTCTCTCTGTTCCTCTACACATTGCCAACCTCCAGGGCTTTTTGTGTAGCAGGAACTCCTTTGCACATTAGGCTACAGCCCCCTGATGTAGTCAATCCTCCAAGGGCTTACAGAGCTCTTAGTACAGGGGCTACTGGAAGTTCCAGGAGGATTGGCACCTTATTTTCAGCATAGCATCTGGTGTCTCTCCTCAAGCCCTCCCCGCCCCCCCCCCCCCCTCAGTTTCAAAAAGATTGCACAAGAGGATCTAATTCTATGCAGCCCAAAAGAAGGTGCCCCTATCCTCCATTATTTCCAGTGGAGGAAAGGCATTTAAAAGGAGCACAGCACGGTCCCTTTAAACGTGATGGTCAGAACTCCCTTCAGAGTTCAATCATGCATGTCACAACCTTGCTCCTGGTTTAGGCTTCCCAATCCCCAGGTCCCAGCGGGGGATCCTCCGGTTTTACAGGCTTCCCGCTGCCCCCAGCCAGTTGGCTGGCGGGGGAAGCCCAGCCCCCACAGCCACCATGCACCTCTAGATCTCCATCAGGTTTAGAGACCTGCAAATGGGTCCATTTCAAAATGTGTGTGTGTTTGTCTGCCTTTAAAGTTAAGCAGGAAGTACTTCATGGGAAAGAGTCAGCAGCACAGTCCCTCCGTTTGTTTTGCTTTCATTTCAGAACAGAGAAAGAGGGAGCAGCGTAGCCCCTGTTCTTTTCAGATGTCCTTGTGGAAGAACCAGACCCAGTAAATGTGTGTGTGAGAGAGAGAGAGTTGCCAATCCCCAGGTTTGGAAGTCTTACCCCCCCCCCCCCCGTTTTAGGGTCGTCAGAAAGCAGGGGGGGGGTGGAAATGTCTACTGGGCACTCTATTATTCTCTATGGAGAACAATTCCCATAGGGAATAATGGGGAATTGATCCACGGGTATCACGGGCTCTGGGGGGGGCTGGTTTTTTTTCGGTAGAAGCACCAAATTTTCAGTATAGAATCTAGTGCCTCTCCACAAAATACCCTCCAAGTTTTGAAATGATTGGACTTGGGGGTACAATTCTGTAAGCCCCAAAAGAAGGTGCCCCTATCCATTATTTCCTATGGAAGGAAGGGATTTAAAAAGGTGTGCTGTCCCTTTAAATGTGAAGGCCAGAACTCCCTTGGAGTTCAATTATGCTTGTCACACCCTCGCTCCTGGCTCCACCCTCAGTGTCTCCTGGCTTCACCCCCAAAGTCTCCTGGCTCCACCCCCAAAGTCCCCATCCAGATATTTCCTGAATTCTACCTAGCAACCCTACTAATGATTCATCATTACACAAATTGAATGTGTGGGTGCACATAGACATTTGTATGGAGGGAATGGCCTGTAGGGTATTTGTCATTAACAAACAGCCACACAGAGTCAGGAGAAGAAGAAGAAGAAGAAGAAGAAGAAGAAGAAGAAGAAGAAGAAGAAGAAGAAGAAGAAGAAGAAGAAGAAGAAGAAGAAGAAGAAGAAGAAGAAGAAGAAGAAGAAGAAGAAGAAGAAGAAGAAGAAGAAGAAGAAGAAGAAGAAGAAGAAAGAAGAGACAGGAATTGGCCCAGTCTCACTTAGAATTCCACAACATGAACACAACCCATTGTTGTTTTTTTAATCTATTCCATTTGAGCAGGGCTTTTTTTTTTTTAGCAGGAACTCCTTTCCATATTAGGCCACACACCCCTGATATAGCCAATCCTCCTGGTGCTTACAGTAGGCCCTGTGTACTAAGAGCCCTGTATGCTCTTGGAGGATTGGCTACATCAGGGATGTGTGGCCTAATATGCAAAGGAGTTCCTGCTACAAAAAAGCCCTGCATTTGAGCATTATCTCAAGTAATTGGTTTACCATTCCTTGAAACAACATTTTCTTTTGTTGGGGGAAGGAAAATTCTGCTCTGCAAAGTTCATAGATGATTGGGTCAACACCGCTGGCAGGCATGGAGGGATTTGAATCTTCACCATGGCCCAGAATGCATAGCCCCATCCCTGAGTCCTGACGGACCAGAAGTGCAGAAGGCTAGGAAACAATTTAGCTGGACTGGCCTACAAATGCAAGGAAGACGCTTGGCCACAATGTGCTTGCAGATCTGATCAAGAAAATGTATGTGTGCCCCCCCCTTTTTTGAAAACACCAGAATATTATATGCCAGGTCAGGGCAATTTTATGGGGCTGATGGCATTGCTAGCCTAGTTAACTACTTTGTCGTATTTTATACAGGACATTAGGAAATATTATTCTAATGCTCTCTTCCGGCCTCAGAAAGCTGTGAATCTATGGAAACGGAATGTGAGGGCCCTTTGTACTTTTACAGCACATGCCAAGACAGGATTCTGTCTGACCCTGTGTTGAGCCTCTGGGCATTATCACAATGCAAATCCTAAATAATAATCATTAACCTCCACTGCTGATTTTATTTTAATAGGAGTTTCTGGGAGTAAATAATGTAAACTATGTACAGCAATACCCTTTCCAGCAATGCTATGGGCAGCCTCGTGGGACTAGCAGGGGAACTTGATAACTGACACTTGTACAGGCTTAAATTTGAAATTGCATTTAATTTGTATGTCATTATGTAATTGAGGAACATGGACCTTTAAGGCAAACGTGGCAGCAATTGGGCATCTTGCTAAAAATATTGGAGATATGGCCATTTGGTTTAATAGAATTTATATCTGTGGAGTCTGTAATGAGGTCGCTTACTGCTGTTTAAGGTTTGCACTTGTGCCTGGGCTAAAGAGAAAGGGAGAGAAAGAGAGTGAGGAAGCCAGGGAATGATATCCGCCTTACAGTACTAAGGCCAGGAGCCATTTTCAACTGGAAAAGATGATGTTAGACTTCAGGTATAACCAGGGTTTTGTTTGTGGAACAAGTTCAGCAGGAACTCATTTGCATATTAGGCCACACCCCTGATATCACCATTGTTTTATATAAGGCTTTTTTGTAGAAAAAACCCAGCACTGACTAATTTGCATATTAGGTCACACATCACACCGATCACAAATTATCTGTAGCTCATACAGGGAATGGACTAAGAATGCAGGAATGCCATTTTGAGTAGCAGCCATGAATTTGCTGCAACTCTGGTTCCAGCATGAGAGTTTAAACACACTGCAATGGTAGCCAAAATATCATTTGAGAAGTGGGGGGAGGCATGTAAGGACTTGTAGAGTGGCATCCCTTTTCCCCCAGTATCTTCCTGTCCTCATTACTTCCTCTGTCCCTCCTACTGGTAGCCCCCATAATAACCCCTTTACCTGTTTCTTTCTCCTTCCTTTGCATGCAACAAACACACTACCTTTTCCTTCCTTCCTTCCTTCCTTCCTTCCTTCCTTCCTTCCTTCCTTCCTTCCTTCCTTCCTTCCTTCCTTCCTTCCTTCCTTCCTTCCTTCCTTTCCTCTCTCCCTCCCTCCCTTCCCCCTCAGCAGCTTCTGGCTGAAAAGTCTGGCCAAGTCATGTGGTATAAATTCACCTAGGTGAGTTGGGTGATGGCTTTTTCTGGTTCCAACCCAACTACTGTTGGGCTCAGCAAGTTGTTTGGCAGTGAGTCACCTCCTGAACTTTATCTTTGTCCCCCATTGCAGCTTGATAAAGTGGCAGAGGAAAAGGGGTGGGGGGGGTTGTTGTCTTACAACACTGATATGTCATTTTGAGCATCTACACATTGTGGGACACTGCGGGATTTCCTCAAAACTCTATGTTTTTGCCATAGAGTTTTGAGCAAATCTCGGAGTGCCTACAATGTGCTGATGTCACTTCCAATTATGCAGCTGGAAGTGGTGTTGTGGCAGTGCGGGACACAGTTAGGGTATGTCCTGCCCCCTTCTGGACAAGTTGTGTGTTGACTGTTGCCAGACCCAACTGAGTTGTGCAAATTGTGCAGTTTTAAGTTGCATGGGAGACTTGTATGGTAACTACAGCCAGTCTCACTGAGCTGTATGGCAGCAAGTCACTCCTGGGCCTGGCCCCATTGAATTCTCCCTCTATCGGGGGATTTAGTGATGAAAGGGTAGGGTCCTTTCTGAGGCTGTTTGGGTTCCTAGTTTATCCTTGTTGCCTTTCTCGCTGGCTTTGATGACAGAAAGGAAGGCTGGGAAGGCTTGGCAATATTGTTGTGGTTGCTTACCCACCCTCTGAATGGTCATCATATCTACCGTAAATGGGCATTCATCTCTTAAATTTACAGATGCTGCTATTGTCCAGGTTTGTTACCCCCATGTATTTGTTGTTTATTTATTTGCAAATCTGAGGCTTCCCTCAGGTTTCTAACGCAGTCTTCTCAAATTTTACCAAGGTACTCCATATACTAATGAAAATGAAAGAGGGGATGATAAGTGTCAAGAGGTAGATGGACCAATGGCTTGACATGGCATACTACAGCTTCGTATGTTCATAACACATTTGTTTTGATTCCATGGTGATGATTTCCCATCCTGATAACCACTTAAATTAAATGCATGGTCCATGGCACTTTTAGACCTGAGAAAATGTCTCTCAGCCAAGCCACCCACTGATCTCCCTGTGCATACGCTAAATCCATAGAGAAGGAGAGTGGGATTTAGGTAGCGAGACCTGCTCTGATCTAAAAAATGTTCATTGGGCAGTTAGTATAGAACATATGTAGATACAACTTTACACAGAGGCAGGGCCCTCCTCTAAATGGGAACCCCTGAAAAGAGCTAGCAGAGAGACATGCATACATTTGAATGCGCATAGTGACCTAGACAGCATTTTAGTGAATGCAGATAGGTTAAGGATGACACTAACTGCTCCATTCCTGAGCCCATGCATCTGTCTTATACCCAGGAGTGGAATTCTAGCAGGAGCTCCTTTGCATATCAGGCCACACACCCCTGATGTAGCCAATCCTCCAAGAGCTTACAAAAAAGAGCCTTATAAGCTCTTGGAGGATTGGCTACATCAGAGGTGTGTGGCCTGATATTCAAAGGAGCTCCTGCTAGAATTCCACCCCTGCTTATGCCCCGCTCACATGTTTACAGTGAAGGCACAGACATCTCACATGTACCTGTATACTTCTGTTTGTAAGCAAGAACCTCTGTGCATTCATTTTACAAACAAATGTGGGAACCAATGCCTTGGTAAATATGAGATTTAAACCATACAGTCAGTGTATGCTTGCTGAATGCAACATGAGAATTATAAAGAAAAATTAAGTTTAATGCTACTCATGGATTGTATGTGCATTCACTTTGACCTGTAGACAGGGGCTAGAGAGAGCTGGGTCACTGGTGTATCAAAGTGTCTACTCTGACTGGCAGCAGCCCTCCAGGGTCAGCTGCCATCTGATCTTTTTAACTGGAGGTGCCAGGGATTGAACCTAGACCCTTCTGCATGCAAAGCAAATGCACTACCTGCAAGCCACAGCTGCCCCACCACAATTCCTTTAGCCCACTCCTCAATATTTACCATGGTTCACGTTTTCATCATGTGAAAATCTCTCACAGGTAAAAGCATAGCTTTCCCATCATCTCATATCATGTCAAACATGCTCCTTTTCAGTGGTGGCACTTCTCACAATCAGCTGCAAGCCCCTGAGTGCTGTACGCACCTGTGTGAATCAGCCAAAACCCATCTAGATTGCAGGCAACCTGAAATCCCTCTGTGTCCCCCTTGTGGACTCAAGTCTGTGTATCCTTCAGCTGTCATCCCTGTTCACTTTCTGATTAGCTCAGTAGTTTGATTTTCCCCCTTACGTCACTCTGATTATAAGGTTATACTGTGTATGTTTTTTTCTCTGCTTCTTTTTTTTTTTTAAACAACAACTATCAGAAGTGCAGTAACCTCCAGGTTCATGCAAGACACCTGAGCAGGAGAGGGCGGGGGGAAGCAGAGAGGAGTGTTTTTCTCTTTAGCATGAACTGTCTAAGGGTACTACTTCTGAGCTCTACCGACAGGAAGGTTTTGTGATACTAGAGAAGATAGTAAGTCCAGGTCAGAGCTGGGACAGTAATAACCCTTCTTCATAACCTGACTGCACCCTTCCATGTTAACATACTGTGAGCTGAGCGCAAGTGACAAAACCAATCCATCACTGGGCTGCCAACACAAAGAGGAATAGAGAGGTTAACAGAAATTGATGACATCCCAGCTCGAATTTTACACTGATTCGGCCAGCTCTGCGATTGAAATAGACAAAGATTTATAGTCCAAGCTAGGACGTTGGCTCTCCTTGATTGCCTTGGTTCTCTCACCCCCCCCCCTCCCCTTATGTGCTTCTGCATATTTATTTCCAAGCTCATCACAGGCTTGTAGCATTTGAATGCTGATTTGATTTTACATTTCAAGAGGAGTAGACATTATGCTGCCATTTGCATGATGGGAGAGAAATCACCATAACGTTGTGATATCGGCGACCGAAATGAGTACTAATGTTCTTCTGCATAAAGTAGGAATTTTGTTAAAAAAAAAAAATCCCTCAACAACAAAAAAATAATCAGATTTCTCTCCCCTCCCCACTCCCCTTTTTTTAGGGTCCTTTCTTGTGCCTCTTTGGGTGCTAAATATATAAATAAATGCAATAAAAAGGAGGGAATTATTCCGTATCATGTGGATAAGAAATTGCGTTTTGTCATGCCTCCAAGGGCTACAGTGGTATTGAGCTTTTATGAATTCTTTTGATATCAGGGCTGAACATTATGAGTTCCAACACAAATTTTTCTCCCATGACATTATTACTGAATACTTTTATCAGTTCATTGTGACAAAAAATTGATTATCGGCTTTGACATTTGATGGATAGCTTTCATAACAGTACTTTTTCCCCCTTTTTCTCGTTGCTTGTGTAAATCTATAAAGTTTTTCTTTCCCTATGAAGGCTTCACTTTCTTAAGACACAAAAGCACACTTTGGGATACAGTTCATCTTCACTCTGGCATTCTGAACCTTGATTTTTCAAGAAGAGAAATTATTAGGTGCCCCAACTTCAATAGATGGTCCAAGCTACTCCAATCTCATCAGACCTCAGTTAGTACTAGGCAGGCAATCGCCTTCTCATGCCTTAAAAACCCAGGGGTGTCGAACTCATGTGTTGTGAGGGCCAGATCTGACATAAATGAGACTTTGTTGGGCCGGGCCATGTTGGATTGGGCCGGGACATGTTGGACCAGGCCATGTATGTACCTATTTAAGATTAGGTAGCAGAGATATACACTTTATAAATGACACAGTCAAACACAGTTAATATATATATATATATATATATATATATATATATATATATATATATATATATATATATATATATATATATATATATATATATATATATATATATATATATATATATATATATCATGCTTAAAACATTAGCAGTCATTGGTCTTAAAGGTGCTTTCTATGTATTTTTCCCATGGGATCCAGGGGACTGGGCAAAGGAAGCTCTGGCTCTTTCCTTCTCTCCCCAGGGACTGGGGGAGAGGAGCCTCAGCCAATAGAAGGAAGAGAGGCTTGACTCAGAAGCTCTGCTGTGCAATTAAGAGAGCCTGGAAAAATAAGCTCTGCCTCCCCCCGCTTCCTCCCCAAGGGAGGACCCTCAGACAATGGAGAAAATAGAGGTTTTGCTCTGTAGCTCCTGTGCATTTGAGCAAGCCTTGCAAAGCAAACTGTTATGCAGAAAGAAACAAGAGAAAGGGAGAAGGAAGCAGATGACAGCCAGTTGCTCGAGGGCCTGATTCGGCCCCCAGACTGCATGTTTGACATCCCTGCCCTAAACAGTCACCAGGCAATAGCACACCACCTCTGTTCATCTCTTGCCTTGTAAATCCTCTGTGGTCACCATAAATTAGCTATGACTTGATGTCACTTTCCACCATGTTATTAGATTGTCATTTGTTAACATCCCAACTTTCTCGGACATCCTTGATTAGCCCTGGATCAGCTAACACTCTGTTTACCAGCTGTGAATCTGTAGCGAAAGAAAGTGCATCAATACAGTCTAACTTTCAGCAAATTACTTGTCTCTCCTCCCCACTCCCCTTTTACTGTTTGAACATGTATGAAGCAACTTATGCACGAAAGCCTGTAGAAATAGCTAAACATGCAGTCACAAAACTCCTTGGCAAGGCATCAGTCTGAACTTTGATCACAACATTGAGGCAATCCAATGAGCACTCTGTGCACATGATGATCAACAGCTTCACTGCGGCAAGTCTGAATGTCAATCATGTTCCATTCTCATGGCATTAAAAAGTTCCAGGTAAGATGAGAATTAACATAAAATGTGTGATGAGCTATTTTTTTCCTTGATAGACTAGTTTTTTACCTGAATACAAATTCTTTTTTTAAAAAAAATGTGGGGAAATCTTTCCAAAAGAGTCATTTCTCACCTGTAGTCTACCTGTTCCTGCTACATTTACGGATCAGGTTTCTATTCCTTAGCTGCACATGCATGTAGGAGAGTTTGGTAAGTATCTGGGGGTGGAATGCTAAGGAGGTAGGATGGATTGTCCCACTTCAAAATGCACATGGAGGATCATAAAGAGTCACAATCCGGAATTTTCCTCTGTGTTAAAATTTCCCTGCAAACTGAAAAACAAAAAGGAGAGGAGGAGAAATCACCTTCCACCACCACTACTACGGAGTCCTGTTTGCATGGGTATGGTTTATATGCTGTTAAGGACATTCTGGCTTATGGTGGCCCTATGAATTAATGACCTAAAAATGTCCTATCATTAAATTGACGATCTTACTCAGGGCTTGCAAACTAGGGGCTGTGACTTCTTCGATAGTCAATCTACTCTTGTTGGGTCTTCCTCTTTTCCTGCTTTCTTCAACATTTTCTAGCATTGTTGTCTTTTCCACTGGCTCTTGTCGTCTCATAACCAAAGCAGAAAACATAAAATTTGAGTCCAGTAACAGAGTTATACCCAGAATTAAACTTTGTTGGTCTTAAAGATGCCACTGGTCTCAAACTTTGTTCTGTTGTTCAGACCAACACAGCTATTGCTCAGACCAACAGAGCTGCTCACCTGTATCTATAACCAAAGTATGATAGCCTCAGTTCGGTCATTTTAGCTTCTAGCTAGAGTTCAGGCTGGATTTGACTTAGAATTCTCTTATTTGTCTTTTGGGGCAGTCTTGTGGTATCCATAAAACTCTCCTGTGACACCACATTTCAAATGAATCAACTTTCTTCCTGTCAACATTCTTTGTTATCCAGCTTTCATGCCCACACATAGTCATAGTGAATATTAGAATATGAGTTAATCTTGATAGTGAAGGAGGGGAAAACTATACATGCTCCATTGATCACCTTGCTCCAAGGAGAAAAGCCTCACTTGGAGAGCCAGTTTGGTATAGTGGTAAAGAGTGGCGAACTTTAATCTGGAGAATTGGGCTTGATTCTCCACTCTTCCACATGCAGCTGCTAGGTGACCTTGGGCCAGCCACATTTCTCTCACAGCTGTTCTCTTACGAACAGTTCTTGGGAGAGTACCATCAGCCCCACCTACCTCACAGGGTGTCTGTTGTGGGGAGAGAAGAAGAAGAAGATATTGGATTTATATCCTGCCCTCCACTCCGAAGAGTCTCAGAGCGGCTCACAATCTCCTTTACCTTCCTCCCCCACAACAGACACCCTGTGAGGTGGGTGGGGCTGGAGAGGGCTCTCCCAGCAGCTGCCCTTTCAAGGACAACCTCTGCCAGAGCTATGGCTGACCCAAGGCCATGCTAGCAGGTGCAAGTGGAGGAGTGGGGAATCAAACCCGGTTCTCCCAGATAAGAGTCCGCACACTTAACCACTACACCAAACTGGCTCTCCATTCCAGAGAGGAATGGAAAGGAGACCGTAAGCCACTCTGAGTGCAGGGCAGGGTATAAAATCCAAACCTTCTTCTTCTCTTTACTTGGGAGAAAAGATTTTTTTGGGGGGGAGGGGGGGGAGATGCAATTGGGCACCAGAAAACAAATTGGTGGGCAACATAGTGCCCTTGGGTACCACATCAGGGATCACTGCTATATATTTATTTATTTATTTATTTAGATATTCTGTTATATAAAAAAATGAAACAACAATAAAATAAGCACCAACAGATGATTTTTAAAGTTCAATGCCCACCCCATTTTGCCTTCAGTTTGTCCTTGCAGCAAATCTTCCACATCCATTCCCATTGAACTAAAGTAGGGAAGGTCATGTTGATGTCAGATGGAAGGAAAGAAGAACAGGTGTTGCCAGCAGCCATTGAAAGGGCAAAATGCAACAGTCTGAAACCACAGGAAGGTCAGTTTAGGCCCCAGCAGCTTCAAAAGTGTAAGAGCAATCGGGCAATGCAAAGAACTGCAAAAGAAAGGTTGTGAAATTTCCTTATTTGGAGGTTTTCAGGCAAAAGGTTGGATCAACCGGGTGGTGGACTAGATGGTGTGCTTTCTTTCCGCCCCTGTAATTCCATGAGCCGACATGAAACAATTACCATATTGTCCTATTGCTCCGCCCACTTGCATCGTAGGAGGCCTCATATTCACACAAACACACAGGTAAGTTGAAATTACTGCTAATTCACAGTTCCCCTTAAAAGGGCTTATTACAAAGGCAGTGATAACAGCTCTATAGTTAAGGTTAATTCAGGCTTTTGTGGTTGACAGGACCTTACATTCTCATCAGAGTTACCATCTATTAAACAAATGTACAGCAGGTGTCTGACAGATCAACAAAGCTGCTTTTAAATATTTTAACTGTTATTTATTGCATCCCCCCCCCTTTACAAAAGGCAATAATAGCCTCTATTTGCTATAAACAATGCCAGCCTCAGAAACTAATGGTGATTCAATTAGAATACCTCAAAGGGGAATATTCACCTTTGTATTATGTGCATTTGTGCTGATGAGAGTTAAGTGCAGGCTTCAAGAGAAGCGACTTTTAAGAATAGGGCATAAGGATTTTGCTTTTGAGAATGGAAACAGTAGCACTTTTGTGGTCTTTTAGGAGTCTCTTTAGGAGTCTTCTCAGAAACAATGGGCTGGATCCTGCCAGCTTTCCCATTCCATCCAACCCAGTCCTTTTCCCTGACAGAGCCCATCTCACATGGATTTTGTGCACTTGGGTCCCACACAATCCAAGGCATAACCTTTTAAGAAGTCTAACAGGCCCCCTCCTCCCTCTGCTACAAACAAAGAGGGATCCAACCCTTTGGTGTGGTGAGAGGCACACCACATTTAAGTTTGTTCCATTCTTCACATTTGCGCGCATATAGTAATGCTTTCGAGCTGTGGTGCTGGAGAAGACTCTTGAGAGTCCCTTGGACTGCAAGAAGATCCAATCAGTCAGTTCTAAGGGAAATCAACCCTGACGGTTCCCTGAAGCAGAAGCTCAAATACTTTGGCCACCAAATGAGAAGGGAGCACTTACTGGAGAAGATCCTGATGCTAAGAAAGACAGAAGGCAAAAGAAGAAGCGGATGGCAAAAGATGAGATGGCTGGACAGCGTTACTGATGTAACTAACATAAATTTGAGCAGACTTCGGAGGATGGTGGAAGACAGGAGGTCGTGGTGTGACTTAGTCCATGGGGTTGCAAAGAGTCGAAATCGACTGTGCGACTGAACAATAGTAATGCACCCCAAGTACTGTGAAGAGCAGTGGCTTTAAAAACTTTCCTCCATCGGCAAACTCTTCCATGTGGAATTGCAAATTTACCATGGAGTTTCTGCACTTTACAGAGAGTTCCAGGGCATTAATTGAGTGTTGAACCAGTTTGTGCAGAGGGTTAGCCACTTACCTATTGCCTCATGTGAATGGACAGCCCACTCTGGAATACTCTACCTTTATCATTGCAAACGAAGGTTTCTATAGGTGAAGAAAGCTGGCATTCAAGGAAGTTTCTCTGCCACCATTGGTCTTATCATTCCTCTGATAACCTCTGGCAAGCTTCTAAAAAATCCTCTGGCTCTTCCTTACAGCACAGGTTGAAAGCCATGTTTAGTAAAGATACAAACAAATGCACTTGGGGCAATCACTATCTCTCATTTTTAATCAATGTCACAGGGTAGTCATGAGAGTAGACTGGAAATATTTCAATGTCCATCACCTTGAGTTCAGTGCAAGAAGTGGACTTTGCAGAGAGGAACTTTTGTGCTTCACCCTCCTGCAGCATTCTACTGGATACCACAAAATTTTGTTTCTGGGGAGATCCTTAGACCCTAAGGAATAGCATCAGGGGCAACCTGGGGGGGATCTGCTGTATGAGTGGACATCAATGGAAATTACTCTCTCTCTTCAAAATACTCATGTTATTTCTTCAGAAATGCATGTTTGTATATATGCCAATAAACAGAAGCACTTCCATTTTACAGCTGCAAACAGCAGTAGGGCTCATTGACTCCTGATTCAAGCCTCAGCTACAAATTTAAGCCTATCTGAAGTGATTGGAAATAGCCTTAACTGTATAGCTTTGCTCAAAGAACCATGAATACTGGTAACCATGCCACAAAACTGAAATGTTAGGGGTTGTCTTCTGAATGACTGACCAAAAAAAAAATCAATATAGAACATGGTGGTACATCTTTAGCTGGGGTTGGAAATAGAAACACATAGCAGTGGTGGCCAAAATGCATCTCAGGAGCCATATGTGGCTCTTTTACACATATTGTATGGTTCTTGAAGCTCCCACTACCCCCATTGGCTGGCTTGAAGAAGGCATTTCTCTCTTTAAATCACTTCCCCAAGCCAAGCCAGCTGGCAGCTTGAAGAATGCATTTAAAGTTCAGATGTTTTCTTTTAATCTCTCCCTCCTCTCTCTCTCTCTCTCTCTCTCTCTATCTATCTATCTATCTATCTATCTATCTATCTATCTATCTATCTATCTATCTATCTATCTATCTATCTAAGAACATAAGAGAAGCCATGTTGGATCAGACCAATGGCCCATCCAGTCCAACACTCTGTGTCACACAGTGGCCCCCCCAAAAAATTATATATATACACACACACATATATATATACACACACTGTGGCTAATAGCCACTGATGGACCTCTGCTCCATATTTTTATCCAATCCCTTCTTAAAGCTGTCTATGCTTGTAGCCGTCACCACCTCCTGTGGCAGTGAATTCCACATGTTAATCACCCTTTGGGTGAAGAAGTACTTCCTTTTATCTGTTTTAACCTGCTCAGCGATTTCATCGAATGCCCACGAGTTCTTGTATTGTGAGAAAGGGAGAAAAGTACTTCTTTCTCTACTTTCTCCATCCCATGCATTATCTTGTAAACCTCTATCATATCACCCCGCAGTCTACGTTTCTCCAAGCTAAAGAGCACCAAGTGTTTTAACCTTTCTTCATAGGGAAAGTGTTCCAACCCTTTAAATCATTCTAGTTGCCCTTTTCTGGACTTTTTCCAATGCTATAATATCCTTTTTGAGGTGCGGTGACCAGAATTGCACACAGTATTCCAAATGAGATCAATTTATACAGGGGCATTATGATACTGGCTGATTTGTTCTCAATTCCCTTCCTAATAATTCCCAGCATGGCGTTGGCCTTTTTTATTGCAATTGCACACTGCCTTGACATTTTCAGTGAGTTTTCTACCACGACCCCAAGATCTCTCTCTTGGTCAGTCTCTGCCAGTTCACATCCCATCAACTTGTATTTGTAGCTGGGATTCTTGGCTCCAATGTGCATTACTTTGCACTTGGCCACATTGAACCTCATCTGCCACGTTGACGCCCACTCACCCAGCATCCATCCATCCATCCATCTATCTATCTATCTATCTATCTATCTATCTATCTATCTATCTATCTATCTATCTATCTATCTATCTATCTATCTATCTATCATCTATCTATCATCTATCTATCTCTGTCTGCGTCTGTCTGTCTGTGTGTGTTTGTCTGTCTGTCTATCATCTATATTCCTTCCTTCCTTCCTGTTCTTCCAGAGAGCCAATTTGGTGTTGAGAGCCAGTTTGGTGTAGTGGTTAAGTTTGGGGACTCTTATCTGGGAGAACTGGGTTTGATTCCCTACTCCCCCACTTGCACCTGCTGGAATGGCCTTGGGTCAGCCATAGCTTTTGCAGGAGTTGTCCTTGAAAGGGCAGTTGCTGTAAAAGCTCTCTCAGCCCCACCTACCTCACAGGGTGTCTGTTGTGGGGAGGGGGGAAGGTAAAGGGGATTGTGACTGCTCTGAATCGCTGAGATTCAGGGTATAGGGTGGGATATAAATCCAATATCTCCTTCCTTCCTACATCCCTCCCTGTCCTGCGGCTCTCAGACATCTGAAGTCCATGTCTTGCAGCTTTCAAACATCTGACATTTATTCTATGTGGCTCTTATGTTAACCAAGTTTGGCCACCCCAGCATATAGTATGGCTTCAGTGAAAATGCTAAATGTCTATATCAGGGGTGGCCAAACTGCGGCTTGGGAGCCACATGTGGCTCTTTCACACATACTGTGTGGCTCTCGAAGCCCCCACCATCCCATCAGCTGGCTAGGAGAAGGCATTTTTCTCTTTAAATCACTTAGCTTAGAGAATACATTTAAAGTTAAAGTTGCTTTCTTTCCACCTCTCCTCCCCTCTCCTCCAATCTGTTTGCCTACCTGCCTGCCTGTCTGCCTTGTCTTGCAGCTCTCAAACATCTGACGTTTATTCTGAACGGCTCCCACTTCAAGCAAGTTTGGCCACCTCTGGTCTATATGATTTTTACCTTGTCTGAGAAAGGGGTATGACTTAATGCCCTGACCTAGATAGCCCAGGCTAGCCTGATCTCATCAGATCTTAGGCACTAAGCAGGCTTGGCCCTGGTCAGTATTTGGATGGGAGAGTCACTATGCAGAGGAAGGCAATGGCAAACCACGTAGATTAGTCTCTTGCCTTGAAAATTCCACAGGGTTGCTATAAGTCAGCTACACTTGGCAGCACCTTGCACACAAACATATGCTTTCCATGTTCAGTATCTGAGGATTAGTCTCTACCACCTTCAGTTGAAGTATCTGCAATAGGTGGTGTAGGGAAGCACCTTTCTCTGTTTAGATCCTGGAGAGCTACTGCCTATTAGGGTGAGCAGTACTGAGCTAAATGTACCAATGGTTCGACTCAGTATAAGGAGGCTTCCTAAATCTCCTGAGGCAATAATTCACTGTTCCAGATTTGTTTTTTACTCATAATTAGGAATGGGCATGATGAACCAGAATAATGTGGTTTGTGTCAGTTCATGGCCAAACCACAAACCAAATCAAACCAGGAAGTTAATTTGCAAACTGAACTGGTTTGTGGCCCTGCAAACCCCATTGACAGGGACCGCAGAGAGCAGGCTATTCCTTGCTGCTCAGCTGGGGTTTTTTTTTGCTTTTGTGGGCAACAGAAAGCAGGGATTTAAAGGGACGTGCTTTCTGGTCATCACTCAGAAGTGACATCATCAATGTCAGAACTCAAGAACTTCAAACGGATCCCATACTTAGTTACAAAGCTAGGATTTTATTGAAGAGAACTAGGTGCTGGAAAAGGCAAGATAACAGTAATGGCGAGAGCCAGCATCAGCTTGATTTTATACACGTAAAGCAAACATCTCACAAAGCCACAATTCACATTGTAGGGCGCAGCTGTCTTCTCACCATCACTATCAGTAGAGAGGATGCCTCCCTACTCCGAAGGTCATGCTGTTCGGCTTCAAAGGGTCTCAGTGTGAGAATGTGCAGAGACAAGACATAACTCATTCTACAGCCCCAAATATTTTGGATACCAGTGGGGCAAGGTTAATTACTATTCAGGCACTCTAGGTTAAGCAGAGGTTACAACATGGAGTCAGTTTGGTTCAGTAACGATACAGCTCCAAGCCACCATAAAACTACCATACAGCATTGGTCACATTACAGAGGACCAGCAGCAAAGATACAAGTTCTGACATACTGCCCCCCCTAAGCGCCCCCTCCCGCGGGGCCGGCCTTGGGCTTGTGCGGGTACAGTAGGTGAAACTTTTTCAGCAGTTGCGGTGCTACTACATTCTGAGACTCGACCCACTCGTCACAGCTCGGGGGGAAGTGTTTCCACCTGATCAAATAATACAGTTTCCCCCGTTTGACTCTGGAGTCCAGTATCTCCTGGACTTCATGGTGAGTCTGACCCCTCACTGTCGTCGGAGGGGGCGGTGGGGCCCTGGGATGGAAGGACGTAGCACCAGGGTCTTTCCGAAGCAAGCTGCAATGAAAAACAGGATGGATCTTACTCAGCGATTTGGGTAGTTCGAGTTCTACCGTTACTTTATTTATCACCCTTTTGATTTTGAAAGGTCCTAGGAACTTCAGTGCAAGTTTGCGGCAGGACTGGGGAAGGGGAAGGTTCTTTGTCGACAGGAAAACTGTATCCCCTACCTTCAGATCCCACTCCGGGGAGTGTTTTTTGTCAAACTGTTTTTTGTAGGCTTTTTTCGCTTCCTCCAGGTTTTCCTGAATTCCCTTCCAGCCTTCACGAAGTCCCTCCCACCATTGTTGGCATGAGGTTGGCTGGGATGGGCCGGCTGGGAGGGCGAGCGTAGGGAACGGCTTGCCCTCGTAGCCATTGATGATTTGAAAAGGGGAGGTTTTGGTTGAGCTATGGAGGCTATTGTTGTAGCCGTATTCTGCAAAGGGGAGGAGATCTACCCAGTTGGACTGTTGGAAATTAATGAAACAGCGGAGATATTGCTCTAGAAGGCCATTAACCCTCTCCGTCTGTCCGTCCGACTGGGGGTGGTAGGCAGAGCTCAGTCCTTGCTCAATGCCAGCTAGTTTGCAGAACTCCCGCCAGAAGTTGGCAACGAACTGCGTTCCGCGGTCACTAATGACCTTGTCTGGGAATGAGTGTAGGCGTACGATGTGAGTAAAAAAGAGCTGGGCAAGTTTTTTGGCTGTAGGTAACTGTTTGCAAGGAATGAAGTGAGCCTGCTTTGAAAAGGTGTCGACTACGACCAAGATGACTGTCTTGCCCTGTGAGGGCGGGAGCTCTACAATGAAATCCATGGAGACTACCGACCAAGGTCTGGTGGCTGTAGGGAGGGGAACCAGGTGGCCCGGAGGTTTGCCTCCCCTTCGTTTTGCCATGAGGCAAGTGGGGCATGAGAGTACAAATTCTGAAACATCTTTTTTCATTTTCGGCCACCAAAATTGGCGGGTGAGCAAGTTTAGTGTTTTGACATAGCCAAAGTGGCCGGCCAAGCGACTGGAGTGGCAGCGGTCTAAAACCTCCTTCCTGAGGGGATCGGGCACATAGATTTTTTCATTATGTAGCCAGAGCCCGTTCTCGGCCTTGACCAAGTGGGGGGGGCGGTCAGTTTCTTGTTTGTACTCTGAGAGGAACCGAGAAAGTAATTCTAAGTCCGGTGGATTGGTCTGTTTACCGGAGCGGGTGGTGACTCCCCCCGCGATGGCTGAGGGGGAAATTAGTGAGTCCACTACTTCCTCCCTGAGACTGTCGTGTTGGGGCAGGCGGGAAAGGGCGTCCGCTAAAAAGTTCTTTGAGCCCGGGATGTGTTTCAACACAAAATCAAACTTAGCAAAGAAGCCTGCCCACCGGATCTGTTTTGCAGTCATTTTGCGACGCCCAGTGAGGGCTTCCAGGTTTTTGTGATCGGTCCAGATCTCGAAGGGGACTCTCGCTCCTTCAAGCCAGGAGCGCCAGGTTTTTAAGGCAAACATGACTGCAAATGCCTCTTTGTCCCAGACCGACCAGTTTCTTTGTTCATTGGAAAATTTCCTGGAAATACAGGCACAGGGTCGGAGCGCCCCATTTTCTCCCCTCTGCATTAATATGGCTCCTACAGCGGCGTCGGAGGCGTCGCATTGGACCACAAAGGGCTTAAGTTCATCAGGATGAGCCAGCACAGGTTCGGAGGTGAAGAGGCGTTTTAGCTCAGTGAAAGCTTTTTGACAGTCAGGCGTCCACGTTAGGCGTGCGCCGGGTTTTTTAGCCTCGTCACCTTTCCCTTTAGTTTTGAGGAGTTCTGTAAGAGGGAGCATGACCGTGGCGAACCCCTTTATGAAGTCGCGGTAAAAATTAGCGAACCCGATAAAACTTTGTAACTGCTTGCGGGTTCGAGGGGGTTCCCAGTCTAACACCGCTTGGACCTTTGCGGGGTCCATGGACAATCCCTCCCCCGACACCCGGAAGCCCAAGTAATCCAGTTCGGTCTTGTGGAATTCACATTTTGACAATTTGGCATACAGTTTGTGTTTACAAAGGGTGCTTAACACTTTTCTGACCAAAGGCACATGAGACTTTAGATCTTGTGAATAGATAATGATGTCATCAAGGTACACCACCACCCCCTTGAACAGGAAGTCCCGCAGCACTTCATTAATAAAGTTCATAAAGACACCCGGGGCTCCCTGTAGCCCAAACGGCATGACAAGGTACTCAAACTGTCCCAGTGGGGTGTTGAAGGCTGTCTTCCACTCGTCCCCCTCTTTGATGCGGACGCGGAAGTATGCGTCTCGGAGGTCAAGTTTGGTAAATACTTTCCCCTTTGCTACAGTGTTTAATAAGTCCTTTATCAACGGGATCGGGTAGGCGTTGGACATGGAAATCCCGTTTATCGCACGAAAATCTGTGCAAAGCCTAAGAGACCCGTCCTTCTTCTTTCGGAACAGGACAGGGGCGGCATGGGGAGCTGTGGCGGGTCGAATAAAGCCACGCTTTAGATTTTTGTCCAAAAACTTTCGGAGTTCAGCTTTTTCCGCCCAACCCATGGAGTACAGTTTCGCTTTGGGAAGCTGCTGCCCTGGGATTAGCTCAATGGCACAGTCTGTAGGGCGGTGGGGCGGTAACTCATCCGCTTCCTTCTCGCTAAATGCCAGCTTTAAGTCTCGGTACTCCTTGGGGATGGAGGCGACTTCCTCGAGTGTGAGGCACGCCCGCATGTTTTGGGGGGGAGCGTGCGGCCCCCACTCGGGGCGCCAGTGGTGATGCTCGCACCTCCAATCCGGGAACCGGACGAGCTGTTCCTCCCACCTTATGTCGGGTTGGTGGCGGGCGAGCCAAGCTGAGCCTACTACCACGTCGAAAGAGCAGGAGGGGGCGATTACAAAAGTCTCAATTCCCCAATGCTCCTCAGTCCCTACCGGGACCGCCTGAGTTTCTAAAGTACATGGTTCCCCTCTCATGGGCCCCCCGTCCATTTGCTGGAACTGCATCGGTTGTGGCAGGGGCGAAGTGGCTAATCCCAGCGCCTCAACTAGGCGGGGGGTGATCAAGTCCCTGTTACACCCTGAGTCGATTAGCGCTCGGGCGTGCATGAATCTCTTTAGGTTCGGGTTAAGGAGGGTGACGGCCATAAAAAGTAAACCCCCAGTTGCTCTCACCGTGAGGAGTGCCGGCTGTTGCTGGACCTGCTTTGCGGCACCCATTAAAGCAGGTCGCTGTCGTTTCCCGCCGACTCGGTATCGTCCGACTCCTCGGTCGATTCTTCGACTGCCGCCAGGCTGGTGGTAAAATCCTCGTCAGTCGCCAAGGAAGTGGCGACGGAGCCCCGACTGGGCTCCTTCGATCGGCTGCTCTTCTTCTTCTTTGGGCCCGGGGTGGTTGGCCGCGCCGTGGGTGGTGTGGATCCCGCTTTCCCAGGGCAGTTAGCAGCAAGATGATTTGGGTCCCCGCATTGGAAGCACTTGCGGGCGGGAGACGGGGTGGAGGTCGTCGGAGCCTTCTTCCCTTTAGATTTAGTTGGGGTGTGTTTGGCTCCCTTCCTCGCTAGTTGCTGTCTCCTCATCCCCACGTGTTGGAGGTTGGTCTCCACTTCCCCGGCCAGTTGGATCCAGCCGACCAGCGTGTCGGGTCTTCCCTGACTGTAACAGCGGTCGAGGATGCTCGGATTCAGCCCGTTGATGAACGCGGTGTATTTCATGACCTCGTTCCATCCCCTCGCTGCCGCACAGTACCCCAGGAATTCGGTGGCGTACTCGCGGGTGGAGCGGTTGCCCTGTTCGATGCGTTGGAGGGCAGCGACCGCCTTCTCCTCCCGCAAGGGATCTCCATACTGGCGGAGCATCGCGTGCAGGAACCCTGCCACGGTAGCTAATTCGGGCTTCCTTCCCATGAAAAGCCCCACGTACCATTTGCGGGCCGCCCCTCTCAGTCGAGACGCGATGTGGTACACCCGACTGGCCTCGGTAGGGTAGTCGGCACCCCAGTGGGTGAAGAACGTGTCGCACTGAATAGTAAAGTATTCCACGTCCTCCGGATTCCCATCGAACGTAATCTTCAGCTCTCTTCCCCGTCCCTCGGCCCCTCCTGGCGCTCGCGGCGCCCCAGGCGGCGGTGCTGGGCCCGGTAGGGCCGGCGGGATCGGACCAGGTAGTGCAGGCGGCGCCGGGGCGGCCGGGGCCCCTGGTGCGGGCGGCGCCGGCGGTGCCGGGGCGGCTGGAGCCGGCGGAGCCGGAGGTGCCGGGGCCGCTGGGGCCGGCGGCGCCGGGGCAGCTGGAGCCTGCGGGGCGGGGGCCGGCGGGGCGACAGGCGGTTGCCCCAGTGGCAACACTCCATACGGTATCCCCAGGACCGCGGTTTGCAAAGTGCGGAGCTGGTCGTGGATAGCGCCCAGGTTCTGCTGCATCTCCTCGGCCATCGTCACGCGGGAACGGTGCACATCGCCGTGGATTTCCCGCACCCAATCGAATAATTCGTTGCGGAGGGTCCGGATCGGGTCTTCCCCCCCTCGGGGCTCCGCGGCCTCCGCCTGGCCCTCGTCGTCGTCTCCTGCCCCTCCTTCGCCCAACATGCTTCGATACCGCTGCTCCGCGGCGTCGATTGCTGCCGTGGACTTCCGCGGGCTCCAGGTTCGCGGGGCCGGGAAGGCGGCGTCGACCGAGAAGGGCGCTGGAACCTTAATTTTGCGTCGGACCCCCGTCACGTTTGGGTCGAGCGGCGGGTCCTCCGATGGGGTGGTGGGCTCTCCGTCGTCTGGTACTTTTGCCGCCATCGAGCCAAGCCTCCAGCACAGATAAGCCACGAACAATGGGATTACTGTTATAATGTCAGAACTCAAGAACTTCAAACGGATCCCATACTTAGTTACAAAGCTAGGATTTTATTGAAGAGAACTAGGTGCTGGAAAAGGCAAGATAACAGTAATGGCGAGAGCCAGCATCAGCTTGATTTTATACACGTAAAGCAAACATCTCACAAAGCCACAATTCACATTGTAGGGCGCAGCTGTCTTCTCACCATCACTATCAGTAGAGAGGATGCCTCCCTACTCCGAAGGTCATGCTGTTCGGCTTCAAAGGGTCTCAGTGTGAGAATGTGCAGAGACAAGACATAACTCATTCTACAGCCCCAAATATTTTGGATACCAGTGGGGCAAGGTTAATTACTATTCAGGCACTCTAGGTTAAGCAGAGGTTACAACATGGAGTCAGTTTGGTTCAGTAACGATACAGCTCCAAGCCACCATAAAACTACCATACAGCATTGGTCACATTACAGAGGACCAGCAGCAAAGATACAAGTTCTGACAATCATGCCAGGCATGTCACATGGCTGACACTCTAGGATTTGGGTAAGAACTCTATGATACCATAGAATTTTCCCCAAATGCTAGAGTGTCCCCTGCATTATATGCCTGCCATGATGACATCACTTCCAGGTGATGTCGTCACGTTGTGCATGTTGAGTGCTGACAGAGCTCATCGGAGGCGAGGATCCCCCAGCCGGCCAGCTCCATACCAGCAGGTTGGAGACCCCAAAACTTGGGGAACCCCTCTCCCCAGCAGGAGGCTGGGAACCCTGCAGAAGGAGGGGGAGAAAGTAATCATACTGTTTCAAATGAACAATGCAATAGAACTAGGAATACAAAACTGAATGCCAATACCAATGCATTAGGAATGGGAATACAAAATTAAATGGCAATGTGAACAGCATACTGCCCAGGCCAGTATTGTATGAATAATGCAGAGTGCGGGATTACAAAGATACAACACAATACAGGATTCATTCCCCACTTCCATACAAGGTACAACACAATACAGGATCCATTCCCCACCTTTCTGGACCATTCTGCCCCAGTATAGATTCATTCCATTATGAAAATGTCCACTGGAACATTCTGTTTTGCACGTTTTGTAGAATGATAGCACTGTGGGAGTCTTCCTGACCTTTACAGGCAGGCTGTTCCACAAGGTAGGGGTCAATAGGGAAAATGTATGTGAGCAGGCAGTTGCTGATCTTACCAATTAGCATGGAGGAACTTTAGAAGGTTCTGTTCATACAACTAAAACTTCCAAAGTTGAGCACAGCAGGACAGATGTCCCCACAGGTATGCAAAGGGATTTGTACATGATAAACAGCAGCTTGAATTGTTCCCAAAAATTAATTGGTAGTTGGTGGAGCTATTGCAGGATGGGTATGACATGCATGTTCTGCTTGGCACCCACTCAGGTTGCAGCATTATGTACCAACAGAAATATCTTTGTATTCAAGGGAAAAGCCATGTAGAGTGCATTACAGTAGTCTAGCCTTGGCATGGATCCATGCGGGCAGACTGGCCAAGGTAGGGTCAACTGCCAGGTTAGGTGAAGAAGGACTTGGGGGGGGGGGTTGTTTTATTTCTTTTTTCTTTTCTTTTTTAATGTGCACCACTTGGGAACCCCAGTCAGGTAGAAAGGTCACATTGAAATTGTTTTAAATAAATACAATATATAGTGACCTGAAAATTTTCCTGACGAATCGGGCTTTACATAATCACCTAAATATCAGGAGCGAAGTATGTAATTATACTTCTTAAGGGTAATCTGTCCACAATTTCAGGACTTCTTTTTCCAAGATTGTTTTTCTACCCTCTTTAATGATGCAGATATCTAGTTACGTGACTGGATTTTTTCAAAAAATATATTGTTTTGCTTGAATCTAAGCAGAGTTATATTCTTCTTGGTTTACAAGAGCATAATTCTTTGAGATTGCACTGTAAATCAGTAAATATTTTAAATTTAAAAAGATGCCTTTTCGAAGCAAACATCACCTTCTGACTTCACAAAGAAGAATTTGGAGTCAAAATTTGATAATATCCTTACTATGTATGAGAAACTCACTTCTAAGATTCATAGAGGTCTCTAATACTTTTGCAATCAACCAAACCTATGCCAGTCCCAGTTTTTCCTGTCTTCATCTCACTCTTTTTTCTGCCTTTATTCAATTTAAAATATCTACAGAATCCTATATCCAGGGAGCTCCAACAGGAGTCATTGTATGTTGATATGGTTATAGCATGTGGCAAAGACTCACCCACTTTGGTATGCTGTAGTTGACAATTGAACATATTTCTCATGTTCTATAGCTTTGTAAATAATGAATTGATTTTCAGAGATAATCTAAATTGAGCCACAAGGCATGATAGACTCACAAGAAAATTACCCAAAAATTTAAATCTGCCCCTTCGTTTTGAACAGCATAATATTATTCAGACTCCCTAATTTATACCCACTTTTCTCATGGACAAAGACAGATAAGAGATTATTTAGAGTATGTGTGAATACACATATGTACAAATCACATGCAGTAAAATTCAATCATCTCAGTACATTTGACAACAAGAAAACAACAATGATGACACTGAGGATCAAATTAACTTATTTTCGCTAGCTTCTTTTTCAGACACATTTTTTTAAATGTAGAAAACAATGCAATTTGTTTTAGCATGTAACTCCCTGTGTTGCTATTAAGCTCTCCAGGTGATGTTCTCTTGGGAATCCACTTCGAACAGAGGCCCAATTCAAGACTGGATCACAACATCTGCACCAGATACCATTTGTCATTGGCTGTCTGGGAGCCCATTGGCTGTTCCCTAGCAACGGGCCAATCTCACAGAGTATTTGTCATGACAAATTAGTAGTATTGTTGCCATGGCAACCCGCTTTGTTACTTAATTAAATTGATTTGAATCAGAATTGGTTTTCAAGGAAACAAGTGTGTTGTGTGAAGTAGTAAACATGAGCTAGCAGCTAGCCATTCATGCTTTAACATAGCAGCAACAGCATCCCTTGAAAACGGCCAAGCCAACAAGAAATCCACAATCAAGGAAAGGAACGGGTTGTGTTAATTTGAATATATTATGTTAGTTTTTCAATGGAGTTAGCGGGATAAATACAACAATGAAATAAATATCCTATGCAGCATTTTTTTTTAAAGAAAGCTAGTATTCCATTGGCTTGAGGATCAAAACATTTTAAGTCATGTCCTGCGGTTCTAGAGGCCAATTGCCAAGTTGCATCACAGTCTCACCAGAAAAGGAAATCCCAACTTCAAAGGGAGAAGAGAAAGATGATGGAAAGCCAGTGGTTACGTACGCGGACTCTTATCTGGGAGAACCAGGTTTGATTCCCCACTCCTCCATTTGCAGCTGCTGGAATGGCCTTGAGTCAACCATAGCTCTTGCAAAGCTGCCCTTGAAAGGGCAGCTTCCATGAGAGTTCTCTCAGCCCCTCCTACCTCACAGGGTGTCTGTTGTGTGGGAAAAAGAGAGAAAGGATGGTAAGCCACTCTGAGAGTCAGGAGGTTGTTTCACACAGGAGATTTGGCCCGACCTAGCCCCACCTCCCGTTCGGATTAAAAATGCACAATCACACAAGCACATCTGCCCTCCGAGCTGCACCCTTTCTCACCCCATCTCCAGATGCCTCCTATCCGCATCAAAAAGCTACCTGGATTTTCCAGGTAGCATCCCCCTGAATTTTTATTTTTATTTTTATTTCATTCGATTTATATCCCGCCCTACCCCACTGAAGGGGGCTCAGGTCACATACAGCTGCTGTCTAAATGCCCTGGGACAACTCATAAGCAGAAGAGCTGTGTGATCGCGCCAAGCTGTTTCTGGCAAGGTTGGGTTTTTTCTCCCCAACCCCTCTCTGAGGTACGCTTGTGTGCTTCTCCAACTGAGCACACACACAGGGGCCTTTTTTAAAAAAAGACAACCCTTTCCACAGCGGTCCGTGCATGAGCCGGGCTAGCAGTGTGAACGGGCAACCACTGACCGCTGCTGGGATCCTGCCGCTTCAGCAGTGGCTGTCAGCCCAGAAATGGTTCAAACAGAAGCGGACTTTTTCACAATGGGATAAAATTGTGTCAATTTCACAGTGTGAAACCAGCCTGAGATTCAGAGTGAATGGTGGGATATAAATCCATTATCTTCTTCTCCTCCTCCTCTTCCTCCTCCTTCAAGGGCACTTTTCACAGTGCTTAGTTTCAGCAACATCATCTGACATCACGGGAGCTCCTTTAGCACAAATGGAGCTTAAACATCAGCCAATAAAGTGAACACAACTGAGTTAAAGAAGTCACTGTATTTCATCTTGGTCAGACTCCAAGGCTAATTTGGAGGGTCCTGTTCAGGAGGAAAACATGTGAATCCCCACCCCCCAACCCACTGAGACCAATTTCTCACCGACATTTGCTCTGCCCCCACTCTTCTCCCTGTGCCAGCTCAGGCAATTGATTCCCCACTAGTTGCTCTGTGGGCATCTCTTAGATCACAGCTACTTCCTATTACTGTCGCAGCAACAGGATGCTGTTTTTTTGGAGTTCCAGTTGCCAGGACAGGAATAGGAAGGGGCCTGAAAGCAAGAGGCGCTGTGGAGCAACCGGTTTGGAATGGATGGCTTGTGCCAATGCAAGGAGAAGCATAGGGGCAGAGCAAATGCTGGTGAGGAATCGGCCTGAGTGGAGCAGTTCACATCCAGAGCAGAACATAAAATGGGCAAGGGGCAGTGCAAGACCCTGCACGGCTCCAGATTGCTGCTGAGTGGAGTTTCCTGAGTTAATGAGCAGCCACTCACACACACAGCTTTAGAGGAAACATTCAAACATACATGAAGCAGCCTGATACTAAATCAAACCATTGGACCATCAAGATCAGTAGGGTCTACTCAGATGGATGGAGGCTCTCCCGGGTCTCAGCTAAAGGTCTTATCGCCTATTGTCTGGGGCCTGTTAAGTGGAGATACCAGGGATTGAACCTTGGACCTTCTTCATGCAAAGCAGAGGTTCTTTCACTGAGCCCCTTCCCCATGTGCAGGAATTTAGAGGAAAGGTAAAATGATTGTGATATGAATGGGTGACGTTTGGTGTAGTGGTTAAGTGCGCATACTCTTATCTGGGAGAACCGGGTTTGATTCTCCACTCCTCCACTTTCACCTGCTAGCATGGCCTTGGGTCAGCCATAGTTCTGGCAGAGGTTGTCCTTGAAAGGGCAGCTGCTGTGAGAGCCCTCTCCAGCCCCACCCACCTCACAGGGTGTCTGTTGTGGGGGAGGAAGGTAAAGGAGATTGTGAGCCACTCTGAGACTCTTTGGAGTGGAGTGCGGGATATGAATCCAATATCTTCTTCTTCTTCTCTTTGAGCTGCTGCTGAATTTTGAAGTGAGCAGGAATCATGAAACTTACTGTGCAGTCCTAAGAACAGATTTAAAGGTATCCTAATATGACTTGTCCTATTTGTTTGGACTGTACTGGTCACTGACTGTAATAATAAAGTATGTATGTATTATTTAAAGGAAAAGGTAGTCTCCTGTGCAAGCACCAGCTGTTTTCAACTCTGGAGTGACGTCGCATCACAACATTTTCATGGCATACTTTTCTGCCTTCCCCAGTCATCTATACTTTACCCCCAGCAAGCTGGACACTCATTTTACTGACCTCAGAAGGATGGAAGGCTGAATCAACCTTGAGCAGGCTACCTGAACACAGCTTCCACTGAGATCAAACTCAGGTCATGAGCAGAGCTTGGACTGCAGTACTGCAGCTTACCACTCTGTGCTGCAGGGCTCCTAAGAACAGATTTAGAAGGATGTCATTCTGTTCAGAATTCTGTTCTGTTGCACGGTTGTACACCTTAACTGTCTGATAAAGTTTTGGCTCTTGAAAACTTACACCCTGAAAATTTTGCTGGTCTTTAATGTAGTAGTGGGCCCAAATCTAGCTCTTCTAATGCAAGTCAGCACAGCTACCCTCCCAAAACTATGCCTTATACTGAATCAGACTTTTTGTCCACCTAGCCCAATACTATCTGTTCCAACTAGCAGCAGGTCTCCAGGGCCTGAGACTGAGGTCTTGATGACAGCACCTGGGGTAAACTAGCTTTTTAAAAGGCTGATATACACCAGTAGCAAACTAGGCTTGCCAGTCTCCAGGTCCCAGTGGGGGATCCCTCAGTTTTGCAGGTTCCTCCCTGCTACGAGCCAGCTGGTCAGTAAGGAAAGCCCTGCCCCAGCAGCCATGATGTGCCTTTAAACTTCAGCAGGCTTAAAAGAACCTTGCAAACCTTGGGTTTTGGACTGTGTGTGTGCCTTTAAATCTCAGCTGACTCTTCCTGGTGAGTGTGTGAACCATGTGAGAAAGGAAAAGAAGCCAGTAAAGTCCCTCTGCTTTGCAAATGGTTTCAGCAGTTGTGTGTATAGTAAAATGGAGTTAACTAGAACCTGATTATGGGATGGAGGAAAACTCCACCCCACACCAGGCTACTCCCTTTCATTTTCCTGTTAGTCTGAAGAAGTTGGTTGAAATACAGCAGTTGGTTACATTCAGCAACTTCCGTGAGTAAATTCCCCCAGTGAGATCACAAAAGTGTGGGTTTGCAAACTGTTTGTTTTGGTTGCTGTGTATGTGTGTGTTCACTTGCATTTAGTGGAAGTGCAGCTGCTAAGGAATGAGGAAATGAAGAGTGTATTCAGGGGAATTGCACTGCTATTTTTATATATATGTATTAGGGAATGGGAAAATCTCCTGGGTGTACCCCCAAAGTCATCAGACTCCACCCCAAAGTCCCCAGATATTTTCTGAGTTGGACCTGGCAACCCTACAGCAAACTCTTCACCCAATTTTTGTGTGTGGATCTAAGAAGCAGCCTACATGGCTACCAGTGTTTGGGCAAATCTACTTTGGCTCCAAACTTGAGAGGCATCCCCAATGGCTTTCTAAGTCTTTACATATAAATGCTGAGTGGTGTTAAGCTTAATTGACACCACTCAGTGTGTTAATTAAGCTTAAGTGGTGGGCTCTCCTTCCTTGGAGGTTTTTAAATAGAGGCTGGATGGCCATCTGACAGCAATGAAGACCCTGTGAATTTTGGGGGAGGTGTTTGTGAGTTTCCTGCATTGTGCAGGGGGGTGGACTAGATGACCCTAAAGGTTCTTTCCAACTCTATGATTCTGCGATTTCCTGCCTCCTCATGCTGCACAGGTAACTGAGGATTTGGTTGCTGAGACCACTTAGCACTTAAAGTATTCCTTCTTCAAACCACCCAATTCAATCCATCTACCAGAAATCATTAAAGCTGTAAGTACCAGGGACTGAAAATGGGATTTTTGGTATGGGATGCACATATTCCACCAGATGAGAACTCTTCTTTGGGAGATGTTCTACATCTACCCTATATCCATCCTCTGTTCAACTAAATGAGACTTTCCATGTTTCATTCCTTGCTCCCACCAGACCACTCCTCCATATTTCAGATGTTCCAGATGACTTAGATACGACTGCTGGTTCCATGATTCAGACAATAAGATAAAGCAGGGCTGAGGAACCTTTTTTCTGCCAAGGACCATATGGATATTTATAACATCATTTACAGGCCATAAAAATTATCAACTCAAAAAACAGTACTCCACTGAGGGAGAATGATTCAGGCCAGCAAAATTAATGCAAATAATTGTTTTTCTATTTGAAGTCATGTGGGGAGAGCCTAATCTGCCCCCCACACACACACACACATGGCCCGCAGCCCTAGGCAAATGTATAAGTCCAGGGCTTTTTTGTAGAAAAAGCCCAGCAGAAACTCAGCATATTAGACCACATCCCCTAATATTAGCATATTAGGTCACACACTCATTAGCATATTAGGCCATATCTGGGATAATCAAGTGCAAACTGAACTGTGACAGTAACTTTTTCAGGCTCTGCAGCAATTCTGGCTGGCCAGCCAGGCCCCAGGGAGGTTGCCGCACAGTACATCTGGGTCCTGTGATCCCTGCCTGGCCCTGGGGAGGCTGCTGCACAGCGCGGCTGGGCCCCACGATCCTCACTAGCCAACCAGGCCCCAGGGAGGCTTCCACATGGCTCAGTTTGGCCCAGCAATCCTCGAGGGTCACACCAAATGACATCGAGGGCCGTATACGGCCCTTGGGACAGAAGTTCTCCACCCCTGATATAGAGTATGATTTGAGTTAAAGAAACTACAAAATTCCACTCATTCAATATCCCTGAACATTGCTTTAAAAAATGGAGTGTAAAAAAAACACAGTTCATGGATTTTGAGGAATTATTTCTTCTTAGTTCAAATATCTTAGAATTTACTTCTTCTCCATGTCAAGTGACAGAGAAAAGAGATTAACATATTTATGTTCCACATATACTTAACAAAACGAACATGCCCATTAAGTCTGAGTGCAGCTGTTTGAAGACTTTAGATATGCAATCTCACAGTTTCCTGGGTTTATCTGTATTTTATCAACTGGTAATATATGGGCTGCTGGCACTGTCCTTCCTGATCTTCCAGCAGATTTATATGTTAAAAGCCCAAGCTGTACCTTATAAAATATTAAATGAATTGCTTGGAATAATTTGACGTCTCTCATTATGTGCAATTGATTTAGAGCCCAAGTACAGAAGCAAATCGGCACGAATGCGCCAGGATGTATATGACAACCCTGTTCAGACGTTCGATTTTGGCTCGCCAACCACACAAAATGGGAACACGCACTGCTCACACTCCTTCCAATAAGCGCAATTGCGTGTGGTTTGAAAAGGAACACAACTGTATTTTCTATGACAGCTTGAGTACGTGCCAATGGAACACCAGAGTTTTGTTTTCACGTGCATTCGATTTTCATTAACTACAAAAATTGAGAGTAATCACTAGGAGTCAAGGGAAGAAAGAGATGTTCAGAAGAATTTTTAAAAACGCTGGAGACTTTCACACACATTGTGTGGTTCCATTCTTCATTTTCTCAACCATGATTATTTATTATTATTATCAAGATGCCTGATATAATGACATGTGAAATGTCTTCGGAGGGGATGCCTTGCCCCACCCATTTTAACGAGCCTTTCTGCGGACTGGGGCTTTCCTGCATGAATAATGGAGGTGTGGTAAATGGCTTTATTTACTTTTAGTTTTTTCTCCATTGATTTATTCTTCTAGTCACTTTCATTTACCAATTACTCACTCTCAGGTTGGTTATAATAATAATAATCAAACTTTGTTATAATATAAAATCTGTTGCCAAAAGATGTCCAGGCTTGAACTTCGAGGAACTCAGCAACATTTTTTTAAAAAGAAAAGCAATGTAGGAGAACTGTATCACTTCCATCCTTGGTGATATAATGACCCGACAAAAGAGTCCATCAGCATTACTGTTCACCCCATGGCATCAGTTAACTCTGAAACAGCTCCATAGATATTGATGTTTTAAAGAAAGTTAATAGCAATATCTTGCTCCAGTGGCACTAAGTAAGATGCCATAAAGGGCCTTTTATGCTGAAATTTACCCATGACCTCAGGTCAACCAAGGGTAATTTAAAAGCTTGGATCATCTGACCATAAGTGGCATTAACAGCTTCTACACAATAAATGGTCAATGACTACAGTTCATTTCATTGGTTTGTTAAATAATTACTTAAGTTACTTTAAAGGAGCTTTAGCTGTAAATTCATTGTTAAGGCTCATTCCCTGTCTTTCTTGATTTATATTATGGGCAGCGTCAATTGAACATTTGCAATGTTGAAATGACCAACCGATCCAATAAACATTGCCTTAGTTTACAGTTCTCATTTTGTGAGGGCCAATGCAATTACAAAGACTGATTTACAGTAGAGTAGAAACAGGCCAACTCATAGTCCTCTCTGTTCTCCAGACAATGGCTAGGACTCAGCAATGATGATACCTGGCTCATTCAGCTCCTATTGTGCAAGAAAGTCCTCCTAATTCTGGCATAACTGCATGTACATATGGCCAAGGTATCCAAAGAAAGGGAGAAAGGCTGCAATCACACACAAAAATAATGCACTTTGAATCCACTTTCAATGCACTTTCCAACTGGATTTTGTTTTGTGAACAAAGTTTGGAAAGTGCACTGAAAGTGGATTGAAAGTGCATTATTTAGTGCATGTGATGGAGCAAAAGAGAGAGTGTTAAACATGAGAGTAATTATTTTTCTTATAACTGTTGATGACAGCTGTACTCATGCCCTTACAGCCATGAGCATGCATTGGGCTTTCGCGCCCCCCCCCCGCCCTTTCTAATAAAGTATAAGAGGCTATCAGCAGGGCTGGTCTATTGAGAGGCTTATGAGAAGATTCCTGATAAGGAGATTTTGCACTCCTAATCTGCCTGCTGCTGAACCCTTTGAGGTAAAATGTGATTATGGAGCCAAGCAGAACTTTTGAGGGGATCTTCTACAACTGGCGATGTAGAGGTTTCTTCCACATGAACATACTTCATGTTGTTCTTTGGAGGTGTCATAGATCTTGCCAGATCTCAGACTTCAACAGAGTTGGCACTTGGATGAGGGACCACAAAGGACAACTCCGCAGAATCTCCTCTGCCTCTCACATGGCTTGAAAGACCCTTGCTGGAGTTGCCATACATTGACTATGACTTGATAGCACATAACCCACATATTGAATACATGTTAAGATATGTATGGCAGTCCGGGCCACAAAGATGATTTACTTTGTGTCCCGGATTGCGTCTGTGACCTCGCGCCCAGCACAATTATTTAGTTTAATTCGGTCATTAACAACCTTACCACAAGGTAAACCAAACGTTAGAGAATTGACAATTGGCGTGGTTCTGTCCCCGATGTTATTTAAAATCTACATGCACCCCTTTGCCCAGATTGTCAGGAGGTATGGGCTGGGATGTCACCAATATGCAGATGACACCCAGCTCTATCTATTGATGGGTCGCCAGTCCGACTGTACCCCGGAAAATCTAGACCTGGCTCTTCAAGCCGTAGCATCTTGGCTCAGGCTGAGTCGGTTGAAGCTAAATCCGACAAAGTCGGAGGTTCTTTATCTGAGTCGGGGTGATCCAGGAAGGGAGATCTCTTTACCGGCTCTTGATGGGGTGTCATTGATACCGGCCCCTAAGGTCAAGAGCTTGGGAGTACTCCTGGAGTCCTCTCTCACAATGGAGGCCCAGGTAACAGCCACTACCAGATCCGCCTTTTTCCAGTTGGCCCCCTTCCTGGAGCATGCCGACTTAGTAATGGTGATCCACGCTACGGTCACCTTGAGAATAGATCACTGTAATGCTCTCTACATGGAGCTATCCCTGACTCTGACTCAGAAACTACAACTAGTGCAGAACGCTGCGGCATGGCTGTTAATGGGGCTCCCTCATTGGGAGCACATTCAGGCAGTGCTGAAAGAGCTGCACTGGCTACCTATTGTGTTCCGAGTCCTTTTCAAGGTGTTGGTATTGACCTTTAAAGCCCTTTATGGTCGGGGGCCTGCCTGTCTACGGGACCACCTTACTCTGCATGTTCCCCAGCGAGCACTGCATTCAGGGATACAAAATCTACTATCCATCCCTGGACCAAAGGAGGCCAGGTTATGCTCCACAAGGGCTAGGGCCTTCTTGGTGGCAGCACCAGGAATGTGGAATGCCCTCCCGGAAGCTATGGGGGCCCTGCGGGATCTTTCTACCTTCCGCAGGGCCTGCAAGACAGAACTGTTCTGACAGCATTTAACATCTGACCTGGGAGACTGCCACCCCACATCTCTAAAGAGCTATGATTACTGTATGATCACCATCACCATCAGGAAAAGAATCCGCCTCTACTGAAGACAGCACCATAGAATGTTTTTTTTTAGAATGTTTTAATTGTAATGGTATTTTATTGGTTTTTAAATTGTAAATGTAGATATCTGAATTGACTGTTAGCCGCCCTCACCCTTGCGGAGAGGGCGGGACAGAAATTTAATGTAAATAAATAAATATGGGAGGGACAGATACAGTTGCTGCATGGGAAGGCTTGTAGTCTCTAATGGCTAGAGGATTGAAAATATTACTGAGATTATTTCCCCTATTTTGTTATAATTTTTGAAAAGTTTTCATTTTTGTTACATTCTGTCTTTATGACTAGACTAATTATTTTTCTTTCCAGTGGTTTCAATGAAAAACATCTTTATTTTCTGTTAATTAAGATGAAATTTTCCAGGACTGTTCCATACACCTAAGGAATTCTCATTTTCATAAAGCTACAAGAAACGGCCTTGGTTTTATATGCAATTAAATGCATAATACAGGTAAATTACATCCATCCAGTCATAGTTATTCCCATTCGTTTTCATGTAGTGAACTGGGCTTTGGCGGGGTTCCCTATTTTGGTAATATGGAAGTGAATGCACACATCTCTACCAGAAGATCAGTATTCAGCAGGAAGAAGATTAAGGAAAAAGAGCTGCCATCAAAGCTCTGCACAACTTTTAGATTCTTTTAGGGAAGGGACAGTACCAGACCTTCTAACCTTCAGGTAATATCCTGATATTTCAACTATGTTGACCCTATACCTAAGGACCCTTCTGAGATTATCTCAGCATTGCCAGGGAAACCCTCAAGTCTAACATTTTTATTCTACTCTTCCTGTAAGGAACTCAGGGCAGCATATACGGTTTGTCCCTCCTCCATGATATTCTCACAACACTCTTGGAAAATTGTTTTGGCTGAGAGAGTGTTTCCCAAGATCATCCCATGGCTTTCATGGCTAAATGGGGTCTTACACCTAAGTCTCCACAATCCTAGAATGTCTACATCACACTCTTATTAACAAGGGTTGCCAATCCTCAGTTGGGGGCAGGGGATCCTCTTGTTTTGAGGCCCTCCCCCTGCTTCAGGATATTTAGAAAGTGGGGAGGGGAATGTCCACTGGGCACTCTATTATACCCTGTGGAGAGTGGTCCCCATAGGGTATAATGGAGAATTGATTTGTGGATATTTGGAGCCCTGGGAAGACATTTAAAAGTAGAGCGATCCCTTTAAATGTGATGGCCGAAACTCCCTTTGGAGTTCAATTGTGCTTGTCACGACCTTGCTTCTGGCCCCACCCCCCAAATCCCCAGATATTTCCTGAGTTGGAGCAGGCAAGCCTACTCTTATATGGAAGAATACCACCAGAGTTTTGTTTTGTTTTTTGTAGCAAGAACTCCTTTGCATATTAGGCCACACACTCCTGATGTAGCCAATCCTCCAAGAGCTTACAGGGCTCTTAGTACAGGGCCTACTGTAAGCTCCAGGAGGATTGGCTACATCAGGGGTGTGTGGCCTAATATGCAAAGGAGCTCTTGCTACGAAAAAAGCCCCAGATACCACAGTGCCTTTTACCATGCCAGTTCTTTCTCAGGTCTCAGAAAGGATGCTGCTGCTGTGGGAAGTTTACCAAAGAAATTGGGGACCAGACATTACCTGGGTAAATGTGCTGTTTCAATCACACATACTCATGCATTGAATGTAACATATGAACATATATGAACATATGAAGCTGCCTTCTACTGAATTAAACCCTCAGTCCATCAAAGTCAGTATTGTCTACTCAGACTGGCAGCGGCGCTCCAGGGTCTCAAGCGAAGGTTTTTCATGCCTATTTGCCTGAACCCTTTTTAGTTGGAGATACCGGGGATTGAACCTGAGACTTTCTGCTTACCAAGCAGATGCTCTACCACTGAGCCACCGTCCCTCCCTAACATAAGGTGCACATTATTTAACATAAGAATGCCCATTAAAAGATGCACAGATTGAATATGCACTCATTTGTGAACAGGGCTAGTATAAGACAGTTTCATGTGTTCAAGTGAACTTGGAGCTGGAGAGACTGAATATGTTATTTAAACCTGGGGCTAGCCCCTGAATCTACTTTAAATGCCAGCGCTCAGCCCTCAGCATGTAGATATAATAATGAAACAGCCACTTCTCAAAGGCATGGCTTGTCTAATATATGCCATTTACATTGTATAAAATGAATAAGTTTCATGTAGAGCCTAAACCTAGAAGATGCATCCCATTTTATTAAACAGAGCTTCTTCCTTTGTAAGTGTGCATATGCTGTCAAGCCTCAGTAATGTAAATATTTCTTTTTCAAGTCACTGTTGAGTTGCTGTTGTTTTATGTTCCTTTTTATGGAGATTGGGGCGGGATTGCTGTACATATGTGCAATGAAGAATCCCCCTCCCCTTTCTCTTTTTCCCAACAGGATGCTGTCAGCACCAGTCTGCTAAGGATGGTTGGTTCCATTTGCATTGGACATCTCTTCTGCATAGAGATTGATGAGTTTAATCAGCAAATCAGAAGAAAGACTTGGGCATCAATCAATGTCAGTTTCCTTCCTCTCTAATTCCTGATTTGCTCCTTTCGGTTATCAATGCAACAAAGTGATGTCTCTTAAAGACCTGACTTGGGGATATGATGCAAAGCAGATGGGGTATGTACATCTGGCCCAGGAGTTTTAGTTAAAGTCAGGTTGTTTACGGATTTGGATTGGGGCGGGGATAAGGTGCATTTTTGATAAGCTTCATTCTTAACAGATCTAATGATTCTATCACTTGGAGATCAGCAGAGAAATATATGCTGATTGATTTTAATTTCCCAGGAGAGTTCATAGACAGAAGCATTGGTAGGAGGTCTGGTTGCTTTAAAAAAAATTCCTGCAGAACAGAGCTGCAAGTTCAAGACTTACTTGCTGGAGGCACACAAGAGCATGGCTCCATGAAGGGAAAGAATGAAAGCTCAGTAACAGAGCATGTACATTGTATATAGATACTCCCAGGTTCATTTCCTAGTATCTCCAGGATCACAGGCTGGGCAAGAACTGTCTGGGAGCCTGAAGAACTTCTACCAGTCATAATAGACAATGCTCACATGAAGCTGCTTTTTACTGAATCAGGCTCTTGGCACAGCAAAGTCAGTATTGTCTAGTCCAGGGATGTCAAACATGTGACCCGGGGTCCGAATTAGGCCCCCTGAGGACGCCTATGAGGCCCCCGAGCAACTGGCTCTTGCCTGCTTCCTTCTCCCTCTCTCTTGCTTCCTTCTGCAGTGCTCCTTGCTTTGCCAGGCTTGCTTAATCACACAGGAGCTACAGAGCAAAACCTCTATTTTCTCCATCGGTTGAGGCTCCTCCCCCTCCTGGTCCCCTGGGGAAGGAGAGAAACAGCCAGAGTTTCCTTTGCTCAGTTCCCTGGATCCCATGGGAGAAATACAAAGAAAGCACCTTTAAGACCAATGAGTGCTAATGTTTTAAGCATATTTTATTTCATTTTTTTTAACAAAAATCTTTAATAGTGTTAGTCTGTGTCCATTATAAAGTTTATATCTCTGCTACCTAATCTTCATAGGTACACATATGGCCCAGTCCAACAAGGTCTCATTTATGTCAGATTCGGCCCTCATAACAAATGAGTTTGACACTCCTGGTCTTGTCAGATTGGCAGCCGCTCTCCAGGGTCTCAGGTAGAGGTCTTGTCCATCACCTGTTGTCTGGGCCTTTTAACTGGAGATGCTGGGGATTGAACCTGGGACCTTCTGTAGTCCCATTTTGCCAGGTAGACGAAGAAAGAACCTAAGGTCCACTTAACAGATGCAAGAGAATGAGGTGGGAGAGTCCTGAGGTGGGATAGATAAGATCACTGCAGGAGATAGTTTCCAGCTTTGAGTGTTCCTTTGCATCAGGGGTGGGGAACCTCCGTCCTGAGGGCTGTATACGGCCCTCAGGGTCACTTGGTGTGGCCCTCGGGGATTGCTGGGCTGAACCAAGCCATGTGGCAGCCTCCCTGGGCCTGGCTGGCCAGCGAGGATCGTGGAGCCCAGCCGCACTGTGCAGCAGCCTCCCCCAAGGCCCAGCAGGGATCACAGGGCCCAGATGTAGTGTGCGGCAGCCTCTCTGGGGCCTGGCTGGCCGGCCAGAATTGCTGCAGGGTCTGAAAAAGTTACTGTCACTGTTCAGTTTGCACTTGATTATCCCAGATGGTGTGGCCTAATATGCTAATGAATGTGTGACCTAATATGCTAATATTAGGGGATGTGGTCTCATATGCTACTGAGTTCCTGCTGGGCTTTTTCTACAAAAAAGTCCTGGACCTATGCATTTGCCTAGGGCGGTGGGCCATGTGTGTGTGTGTCAGATTAGGCTCTTCCCACATGACTTCAAATAGAAAAAACAATGATTTGCATTAATTTTGCTGGCCTGAATCATTCTCCCTCAGCGGAGCACTGTTTTTTGAGTTGATAATTTTTTTATGGCCCATGAATGATGTTATAAAAATCCATATGGCCCTTGGCAGAAAAAAGGTTCCTCGCCCCTGCTTTACATAAACACTTCCCAGCTGATATGGAATGAGAACAGCAGAGGGAGAATAGCTTTGAGGGAGGTTGAGAAGATCCAATCATACATCTCCCAGCACTGGTCCCTAAAGTATAAGGCAAGAGCATACAACTGCAATCTAACCCCAAAGGGTATGATCATCCGACAAAGAATGACCAAGCTTTTATTAGCTGTTCCAAAGTCACTTGAGTAAAATCAAAATTCATAGTGATCGTAGATTCAGCTGGATGTATCTATAATATAGTGGGTTCTATGGATCGATAAATCAGGGTGGTAGGGAAACATCAGCTCTTTATTGATTACATAGTAAGGCTAAGCATAAGACTGAAGACTGGGCCCATAGAGCCAATTTATATACACATCAGGGTTCCCGCGCAAACACTCTGTTGGTCCATTCAAGCCAGTCAGGGGCCCGTGATTGGAGTCCCCAAGCTCTGGGCATCTGGCTCCAATAAGCCAGGTAGGAACACCCAATTCAGTCCTCACATGAGTCCACATACATAACAGTATCCAACCACACAACTCCTCCAATGGAGTGGCCGTCCACTTGCAGAAAAGAAAGTGGTGGTTCTACCAATTCTTCTCCCCACCACCATCCCTGTGCAGACATCCACTTTGTCCCCTATGATTTTGCTGAGGGTTCACTAAACCTCAGCAGCAAACTACGGGGGGGGGGGGGGGTGAGAGGGAGCGTCATTAATTTGTAGCAGGAGAAGGAAGCAGGAAAGTCCTGTACTGCAAAATCTACAAATGGTTGGAAAAGCATCAGAAGCTATGTCAGTCAGTCAGTCAGTCAGTCAGTCACATTTTATTTGTATCCCGCCCTCCCCGACCAAGCGGCTCAGGGCGGCTAACAGCATAAAATTCAATACATACATTATTTATTTTATTTTATTTATTCGGGACTTATATCCCGCCCTTCCCACGAGTGGCTCAGGGCGGCATTATGCACCCGGATCCTCCTCAACAAGCCTCTGCTGGCCGCCATGTCTGCAGTTTTTGCTCAACAGAGGGCCAGGGATGGTCCTGAAATCCTCCTCATCTGAAATTCTTCATAGATAGTTAGCAAATAATAGGCTGACACTTTGGCTTGGATCCAGTCAGCTTTCCAACCAATGAAACAAAAAGGAGGGGTCCTTTTTATCTACCAAAAAAAAAATGCTACGCTATGGATTATGACTTTTGTCATATAGGAAGGGAGCTGCAGTGATAGCATTGAAAACTGATAGTATTGAATCCATTGCCCAGCCTCTTTCAGCCTTGCTGCATGAGTTGGATGACATGAAGATAAGGGGAGGGATGGTGGCTCAGTGGTAGAGCATCTGCTTGGTAAGCAGAAGGTCCCAGGTTCAATCCCTGGCAAATAGGCATGAAAAACCTCAGCTTGAGACTCTGGAGAGCTGCTGCCAGTTTGAGTAGACAATACTGACTTTGATGGACCGAGGGTCTGATTCAGTACAAGGCATCTTCATATGTCCGTATGTGTGGTGTGAGTTTTGTGATTCCCAGATTCATGCTGAGCCTTTCTGCTCATAACTTCAGTACATGGGGAGAAGCAGCCATGCTCAAACTACTCCATAGAGCCATTGACTCCATTGCTAACATCACCTGTAGCCAGGTAAATAACATGATTCTATAAGAGAGGCAATAGTCAGGTCATTAAAATGGCATGTGGAGAAAAGCTGAAGACCCTTCTTTCCGCATGCCACAGTCACAAGCAGAAAAGCTACAGACTGTCTCTAAGAGGCACAAAACTCCCATCATAGTGTCTGTGTTGCTGTCTTCCAACAGCCATGAGGACTTTGTAAGCTGAATCCAGTCCATTTGACTAACTGATTTCAGCTCACCCACGTTTGTTTCTCTTCTCAGACAAGATATACCAAACCATGAGGAAATGTTTTGGATCCTTTGCTGATACACCAGGAAGTATCTTTTCCCTGAATCCTGCCAGTGTCTGAGGGAAGCTATCTGGCCAGAATTGGCATCATGCACCAATTTGCGTACCACTTAAGAAGGTGAACCACTTGTTCATTAAACCATTTAATACATTCTTGCTAAATTTTGATTTCCAGCCAGCAGCCAAGACAAGCAAGATGGCTGGGAATTACATACCGCCATGGTTTTCAGCCAGCTGGAAAGGGGAAGAGAGAAGATGGCAAGGACATTTTCTGGGTGGATCAATGTCTATCCTATAATGCTTCTACTATTCTTGGATCTGGCTTTAAGGCCATGAGCTGGCTAAGTTGCCATTTCTTCCCAACTGTTATCATCCTATTGCTGTAATAACTTGGGAAAGTAATCTTTTCTAAAAAAAAAAAAAAAAACCCTTTACTTTCCCCCCATCACACAAGCAACATCTCCTTCATCTCCTCCTAATTACCAAGCGCCCGCTAATTACTTCTGCAGGATGAAGCGGGTCTTAAGGACTGGGAACTAATTGTTTCAAATAACACACTGGACTTTTCACACTGAAACTACACAGTACCTTTTCAAAGGGAAAATAAATGAAACTTCAGCTCAGAGACAAACCTCTGTCCTTCTACACTTCAAGTTCACATGAAGCATGCCTGACTGGGTTCCCTTGGACTGTAAGTTCCTATTGACAATTAGCTATAATAATTCAAAAGAGACAGTTGTCCCCGAATCTGACTATGCAGGAGCACCTGATCACGCTAATGGAGGAGCCAAGGAGGTCTCTAGGGACCCACACGCTGCTTTCACACCTCTCCGATTAGTGACTGAAGCCAGGCCCTTTGGGTTGTGATAGATTAATCAAACCTTCCTTCAGCCTCTAATTGGATGACAATCAGTATCTCAGGGTATGCTGAATGAGGGAAGTGGAGGAGGAGGGCATTTGCCTTCCCTTACATTTTACATGTGCCTTTCATTTCAGACCTACCTGTCTTCCCTATTTTTTTTTAAATCTCCTTTTTTGAAAAAAAAAAGTGATTCATTTACTTTGTTACGGTTTCTCTTCCTTTAAATGAGCTGCATATTTTCAGCCAACATCACAAACGGCCATCAGTCTCCCACCAACGGGCACCATCTTTTCTCCTTATTAGACTGGAGCGCTTTGCAAAGAAATAGGAATTGGATTATGTCAGCACTCCCAGTCTTTAAAAAAATGATTTAAGTAACCTTTTTTTAAAAAAAAAATCCACATTCTGTAAAAAGGGCTGGTATCTGTAACTCTTTGCCATCCTGATATTGTGCCTTTGGAGCTTAGCTCTAATTCATAAGAACATAAGAGAAGCCATGTTGGATCAGGCCCATCCAAGTCACATGGGGGTGCCCAATTTGATGCCCCCAGAAGGCAGGCACCCTAGGCAATTGCCTAGTTTGCCTAGTGGCAGGGCAAACCCTGATTCCACTCTATACTCAAGTTCACCCCTGTTCTTATCTCAGTTGTTGTTGTTTCTACATTACACTGAGTTCACCCCTGTTTTGCCCCACAATTGTCCTGGGATAAATAGATGCTGTTTTGTCCAGGGTTTTCCTGCAAAGTATATGAACGTGAGACGAGACAAACTCAGAGAAAACCCAGGCGATGGTTCAAATGTAGAAAGGGCCCAAGAGAGCTGCATTGTACTAATGATTCACAAAGATACTTAGATAAATTATTAGAGACTGTGGTCTATGCTACTGTGCTTAGCTTGCTGAAACCAGGATCCTACTGCGTAATGTTTGCATCATTGTTATGTTAAGACTTATGCTTTGCTTCAATTGTTTTCAGGTTTTGATTGGTTCTACAGCACTACTCCTGTTTCTAGGGGTCTCAGAGACAGGGTTGCCATTGAGTAGGGAAATTCCTGGAGATTTGAAGGCAGAGCCTGTGGAGGTAGAGTTTGGGGAAGGGAGGGAGCTCTGTGGCCTCCAAACCTGCCATTTTCTCCAGGGCAATTGGTTTCTGTTATCAGGAGATCAGCCATAATCCCAGGAGAATCCCAGGCCTTACCTGGAGCTTGACAACTTGACTCAGAGATGGAACTTCCCCGGGAAGCTCAGACTAGTATTATCTAAGTGGGTGCAGGAGCATCTGCTGGGAAGACTTAATCAGTCAATCAATCAATTTATTTATTAACTCCCTTTTTGCATTTATAGCCAACTTTTTCTTGCTGAGACTCAAGGTGGATTACACAATTTCATTTATATGTTCCTTTAAATAATAATTAGCATGTCAGTTTTTCCCCTTGCTCAGGATTCCATAGTTACTTTATTTATATTTAGAATTTATTTTGTAAAAAGAAAAGGTTCTGGTGCTCATATCTAAGGTTGCATTGAATTTCATTAATTCCTCCCCACCACCATTTATTTATTTATTTATTTATTACGTTAAACTTATATCCCGCCCTCTCCGCAAGCAGACTCAGGGCGGCTCACAACATCACATTACTTTCATTAAAAACCAATGAAATATATAAAACATAATTACATATTTAAATTATTTAAAACATTCATGGTGCTGTATTAAAACAGTACAGTATAGCGGTTCTGAAAATTCGAAGGTGACCATCGGTACTCTGCATGGTGCTCTATATGATGTCCAGTGGCAGCTCTCTCAGTTAAATGTCGAAGGCCTGTCGGAACAATTCGGTCTTACAGGCCCTGCAGAATGTAGACAAATCCCGCAGGGCCCTTATGGCCCTTATGGCCTCCAGGAGAGCGTTCCAGAGTTCTGGTGCTGCCACCGAGAAGGCCCTGGCTCGTGTCGTACGCAACCTGGCTTCTTTTTGTCCAGGGATGGACAATAGATTTTTCATCCCTGAACACAGTGCTCTCTGGGGAATATGCGGAGAAAGACGGTCCCACAGATAGACAGGTCCCTGACCATAAAGGGCTTTAAACACCTTGAAACGTGCTTTTCAACACCTTGAAAAGAACTCGGAACACAACAGGAAGCCAGTGCAGCTCTTTCAGCATCGGCTGAATGTGCTCCCATCGAGGGAGTCTCATTAACAGCCACGCCGTAGCATTCTGCACTAGCTGTAGTCTCCGGGTTAGCGTCAAGGGTAGCCCCATGTAGAGAGCGTTACAGTGATCTATTCTTGAGGTGACCATAGCATGGATCACCATTGCTAAGTCGTTGTGCTCCAGGAACGGGGCCAGCTGCCGTGCCCGCCGAAGGTGGAAAAAGGCGGATCTAACTGTGGCCGCTACCTGGGCCTCCATTGTAAGGGAGGACTCAAGGAGCATGCCCAAGCTCCTGACTTTGGGGCCTGGTATTAATGGCACCCTGTCAAGAGCCGGCAGATGAACCCCTCCCCCCAGACCACCCCGGTTCAGATAGAGAACCTCCGTCTTCGTCGGATTCAATTTCAGTCGGCTCAACCTGAGCCACGAAGCCACGGCTTGAAGGGCCAGGTCTAGATTTTCTGGGGTACATTTCACTAAGTCATTTCAGAAATTATATTCCTTTTCACAATTTATGCATTCATTTGTGTGAGATGGAATCTCATTTGTGTGGAATGCCCATTTTGCCCAGGACCAAGAAGCAATTCCAAAAAGATGTGAATACTTGGTGAGTACTGCTACACACACACAGAGAGAGAGAGAGAGAGAGAGAGGGAGGGGGAGAGCTGTTTCTTTATTAATTAAATTCTTTATATCACATTGCAATTGCATTACAATATAAAACTAATAGAAAAAAAGCCCATACACCTCCCCTCCCACAAAAGATCCCTTCAGATCATGCCCTGCTTAAAAGCCTTGGTGAATAAAATGGCCTTGTAGCATTTCCTGAAGATTTCTGACAGTGGCATTCCCCATACATTCTCAGGGCGCCTGTTCCATAAAGGGTGAATTACAATGGAGAAGAGATGGGCTGTGGTTAGGGTGAGCCACCTGAAGTGGTGGAATGTCCAGTATATGGCATCCCAAAGATCATAGCCAGTGCACTAGGGTTGCCAAGTCCAATTCAAGAAATATCTGGGGACTTTGGGGGTGGAGCCAGGAGACATTAGGGCTGGAGCCAAGATCAAGGCTGTGACAAGCATAATTGAGCTCCAAAGGGAGTTCTGGCCATCACATTTAAAGGGACAGCACACCTTTTCAATTCCTTCCTTCCATAGGAAATAATGAAGGATAGGGGCACCTTCTTTGGGGGCACATAGAATTGGACCTCCGGTCCAATCTTTTTGAAACTTGGGGGGGTGTATTTTGGGAAGAGGCACTAGATGCTATTCTGAAAATTTGATGCCTCTACTCCAAAAAACAGGGGGGCCCCAGAGCCCCAGATACCTGCAGATCAATTCTCCATGATTTTCTATGGGAATAAATCTCCATAGGGAATAATAGAGTTCCCAGCAGACATTTCCCTCCCCTGCCCCGCTTTCTGACGACCCTGAAGCAGGGGGAGGGCCTCCAAACTGGGGGATCCCCTGCCCCCATCTGGGGATTGGCAGCCTACCGTGCACAGGGGCATATGGGAGGATATGACCCTTTAGATATTTAATTACCGTACTTCACTTGAACAGGGATTTTTAAACAGGTCCCGAGTTTAGAGGAGAAAATGAAAAGCTGGCGCAAAGGGGGAGGGAGTTGTCCAGAAAGGTTTCTTCAGGCTGCAAGTCCATTACCATAATCCGTTCACTCTCTCTCGGCTTGGCTTCGCGAACGAAGATTTAACTATGTCATTTCAGAAATTATATTCCTTTTCACAATTTATGCATTCATTTGATGGGGTGGGATCTCATGTGTGTGGGATGCCCATTTGGCAAATTTGTACCGTGTCCTGTGAAATCATGATGGCCCCTGTTTCCAGGACTTTTTTGTAGCTGGAACTCCTTTGCATATTAGGCCACACTCCCCTGATGTAGCCAATCCTCCTGGAGCTTCCAGTAGGCCCTGGACTAAGAGTCCTAATAAGCTCTTGGAGGATTGGCTACATCAGGGGTGTGTGGCCTAATCTGCAAAGGAGTTCCAGCTACAAAAAAAAAAAAAAAGCCCTGTCTGTTTCTAAGTTCACTGAAACATATTGCTTTAGACAAAATTCAATGTCCACTTACTGAAAAGAAAATAGGAGGGAACTAGTGCTGGATGTTTTGAATGTCAGTTTTTTTGAGTAATTCTGGGGAAGTGTAGGAAGGCTAATTCTAACTGCTGCATCACACAGTGTTGAATTTGTTGTGCACATGGACCCATGAATTTACAGGCTATCTCCCTCCTTAATATTTCAACTGCTTTGAGTCTGCCTATAAGCACTTTCTGGCAAGCCCTGCAACACAAACCTGTGCTACTACTGGCTTTCCGTCTCAACAAATGTTCATATCTTGGCTAGACAACCCTGTCGCTAATTAGATCACAACAGCACTGGTAGTTTCTAGTTCAGCTTCTCTTCCTTTCTTCCTCACACTGGGCTTGTCACCATTCCAAGGGGTGGTGGAAAAGAGGGGGAAAGAAAGAGGCAGGTAGGGGGCTTCAAGATGAATTTCTTTAGAATTTTAAAGACTGTGAACATGGATTCTCTAGTTTGGTAAAAATCATGTGTTGAAACACTGGTGTCCTAAAGAGTGGCCAAAAATGCCAGATTTGAATAACAAACAAAAAAAAAAGATGGGAAAGTCCATTCCAATTGTGGGCTCCCATGAAGCTGTCACTTCTGACTGTCTCCAAGAAAATGATTGAGAGCTGCTTCACACATCGATTGTATTGAGTGGGCCACAGAACTGTAGGTAGTTCACACTTGTGATAGTTGCCTGCAATTAAAATCTCATTAAATGCAGATGTCCAGACCACAGGGGAATTCCAGAGGTCACATGAAAATGGTGGATTTCACCATCGTCAATATCTATGACTTCTACATCAAAAACAGTATTGAAATGATGAATAAAATTGTGGGAATGTGATCTAATCTTGGAGAAAGAACAGGAAAGTGTTGGGAGTCAAGATGAGATAGATGTGTTCAGGGAACAAGGATGATTTGGAAATAGACATAGAAACTGTTCTGGAGGAGGTTAAACTCCCCCCACCCAAAGAACCCCATGCACAGCTTTGAATAAGACCTTAGTCCTCCTGGATGCCTTACTGACCATGGTGAGGCAGATACCTGAAGTTACCATAAGTGCCCTTTCTCATCTCCTGCAGAAAACTGACCTGTCCATCATTATATTTACCTTAGTAATATCCAGATTAGATTACCATAACTCACTGTACATGGAGATGCCCTAAAGATGATTCAGGAACTTCAGCTGGCGCCAACAAAACTATAGTCACAATCGTGTTTTGTCAAATACATTATGTCCCAATTTGCTTCTGGACCTGGTTCAAGGTGATGGTTTCAGTCTTTAGGGCTTAGTTCCAAAGTACCCAAAATATTGCCTTCACAAAAAAAAAAAAACATTTTGTCTGAGAACTGAAAGTAGGGATGCGAGCCCCCAGATCCTGGTTTCAGGGGCTTCTTCCCACCATGGACCAGCTGGCCAGCGGGGAAAATCCCTCCCCTAAACAGGGATGTTGCCATGCAACATTCCAGATGTGATGATATCATTGTGTCGGGGATGTTACATAGGGGGTGTGCTGGTTTTGGGGCAAACTTGATTGTTTAAGGCCAATTTAACCATAGAGTTTGCCCAAAAAACAGAGTGTCCCCTGTGTAATGTCCACAATGTGATTACATCACTTCCAGTGACATCATCATGTTGGGGACATCACATGACCCATCCACAGAATACCCCCAAATCCCTCCATCGGACAGGCAAGGGGACCTGGCAGCTCTAACTGAGATCATTTAATGGGTTGTTACTGTGGGATCCTGCTGCATGAAAACTACAGGGTCATATAGCAGCTGTCCCCAAGCAATGGCATTTTATCAATTGACTGTGTTGGTGTTAATTTGTAATTTCTTAACTGCTTTTACTACTTCCTTTTTGAGACATGCTTCCTTTACTGCTGTTGCATGATGTGGGTGTTTTGATAGAATTTTGGTGGTGTGGGGTTGGGGATTCCAATGATCTCATTGTGTTTCAAGATATTTGATACATACCTTTTCCTAGGCAGGAAGTATTGATATTTAGTATGAGTAAATTAATTTAAATTAAAAGTGAAAGTACATGGTGTGGCTGAATTGTTGAGTGAAGCAACACTGGGGGTTGATGCCTTCTTCACTGAGAGAATATCTTGGAATCCCAGAGTCATTGCTTGGGAATTTTTCCAAGGAAGGAAAGTGGGAGACAAATGCAAAATGGTCTATGTAGCCTAAATAACATATCAATAGACTCTTTGGTGAGTCTATAGTCTCTGAGACACATCTATAGACTCTGAGCTTAGGACACTTCCTCCAACTTGTGTGAGGTGGAGCAGGCCTCATGAGAAATAGCTACATCAATGCATAAAGTAACTTGAACATATATGAACATATGAAGCTGCCTTATACTGAATCAGGTCCTCGGTCCATCAAAGTCAGTGTTGTCTAGTCAGACTGGCAGCAGCTCTCCAGGGTCTCAAGCTGAGGTTTTTCCAAGTCTACTTGTCTAGACCCTTTTTAGTTGGAGATGCCGGGGATTGAACCTGGGACCTTCTGCTTACCAAGCAGATGCTCTATCACTGAGCCACTGTCCCTCCCCTTCTGATGCCTTTCCTCTCTATTTCCATTGCACAGGCAGAAGTGAAATATTGCTTACGTTCTTCAATATCAAGGCTCTTTTGATCTTTTTGGTGGGAAATAGAGTCAGCAAATCCCAATTACAAGCATCAGGGAGGCTAGGAGGCAGAGGGAGATGCCTCAAAATCATGTCCTGTAGGATGATACAACTGTGGATTCTGTTTAGTGCGTGAACATTGGTATAAGCCAACGTTCTTTTCATGTATAAAAAAAATATAAAACTGTCTGATGTTTTTAAAAGAATGGAGGCAGAGATGACTGTGCATCTTGATAACAATGTCAATAGTTAAAGGGCACTTGGACTGACAGACAGTGAGAGAACATTGGGGAGGGGGGAGTTGAAGAAAGGTATCAACAGGGGTTTTTTTTCTAGCAGGAGCTCCTTTTCATATTAGGCCACACACCCCTGATATAGCCAGTCCTCCTGGAGCTTGCAGTAGGCCCTGTACTAAGAGCCCTGTAAGCTTTTGGAGGATTGGCTACATCAGGGGTGTGTGGCCTGATATGAATGGAGTTCCTGCTACAAATAAAGGTCTGGGTATCAAAGAAGAAGATAGATATAGTTACTTTCTTGTACTCTTCAGTTACTTTCTGGTACTCAAAAATACTCTGTTACTACTTACTTTTACTCCTGAGTTAAAAGTTCACTACAAATGCATCTGAAATCCAGAATGAGTTCAGTTGTGGTCACAGATTCTTCCCTGGCCCTGTGAATCTGTGTTTGGGAAAGATTCTGATAGATTCTACCTCTTCCTCAGCCGCATCAGAGCAACTGTACTGGATTGGGCAAATGGACCTTGTTTTACATAGTGGCCAACCACTAATCTTAGGTTATATGCAAAGGATTACTGCCTCTGAACATGGATGATCCACTGACTTATTTAAGGAATTGATACCCTGTCTTTCTGTCTTACAAGGGCTGCCAAAGCCGCTAACAATCTATTTAGTCATGGAGGCTAATTGCCATTGATGAACCTAGAGCCCATGAATTTGTCTATTTAGCCTTTTAAAACCCATTTAGACTTTTAAAACTAACCAAAATTGCAGCTTGCAGATCCAAGTCAGCATGGGATAACAGTGTTATTAATTTGTGGCTCATCTCAACCCTTGGTTTAAGTTAATTTTTACCCATCATATTCGCAGAAGAGGTTATGTGATTTTTTTTGCAATAATATTCCATCAATCTCCCCTCCCATCCCTATTATACCTCCCATGTGAGAAGATCACTTATTTGAGCAGCTATGTACACATCTGAGCCACCTTCTGTATGAGTAACTATAGTTAGAAACAAAGGGGTCTATATGCTAGGCGTGCATGGCACAGAAACAAATCCATCTGATCTTTTTTAAAGGAGAGATGTGTTTGTGTGTGTGTGTGTGAGAGAGAGAGAGAGAGACAGAGACAATGACAGAGACAGAGGCTCTGTACTATGCATTGAAAATGCTGCCACAGTTATTGGTGGAAACCCAAAGAAAATGCAATACTCTTAAAATATGTTTGTCTTTTTGCAAAGAACCATCAGTATATCTGAGATATCTTATACCTTATTGAAAGTCACCCCCCCCAAAAAAAAAAACCCCATTATCCATTTGCTCTGCTTTACTGAAATCTGAAATGGTGTCCCTGCTTTTAACAGGGCAGCTGCCCACCAGCATCACTTTTTGGTCTCTTTAAACCACTCTTGGTTTGTAAATGAACATGTGTAATAACTTTTCTGCCCAACAAAGAATTCTGAATTACAGAATGCAGTCTGAGAGAGGGGCACATGCATTTCAGCTTGAACCAATGAATCTTCTTCAAGTAAGGTTGTGAACTCCAGGCTGTGAAATTCCTGGAGATTTGGGAGAGGAGCCTGGAAAAGACCGAGAGAAGGGAGCTCAGCAGTGATGTGATGCCACAACGTCCACCTTCCAAAGCCAACATTTTATCTAGGGATGTGATCCTTATACTCTAGAGACCAGTTGTAATGTACTCAGTGACGAGACATGTAGAAGGCAACATACTTTATTCGAAGGTACATCACAGAACTGGGCAACGCGGGCCGGGACCCGCTTTATATACGTTCTCCCCGGAACAGCCCTCCAGCTGGCCAGTCCAATCTTGGCCAGTCAAACTTCCCGCCACTGGTCTTGATTGGCGGAGTCTTTCCCGCGCTGCGCAGAGTGACCAAGGGACTTCCCCTGGACGCCTCTGCCGCATGGCCGCGCAGTGCCACTTAATACAGCACAATACACTACACCAGTAGTAGTCCAGGAGAGCTCTAGGCCTCATCTGGAGGCTAGCAACCTTACCTTTCACTCCTCTGCTTATTCCCACTACTGAATATCACATGTGGCCAGAAACAAGAGAGTGGTATTGACCGTGCATTCTGATTTCGCACTTACCCTATGCTGCTCTGACATTCCTCTTTTCAGCGCAGTGTCCTTCTGATTTCCCACTATCTACCCCAGGGCTTCAGCAAAGATCGGCGATTTTAATGGTTTCTCTTTGCTGCACAAAAACGTCGATCTTTGCTGAAGCCCCGGGGCAGATAGTGGGAAATTGGAAGGACACCGTGCTGAAAAGAGGAATGTCAGAGCAGCATAGGGTGAGTGTGAAATTGGTCAGAAAGATAACCCAAATTCCCTTTCATCCATTTCATAACCACAGAACCAAGAATGTGGGAAGCATTCACGTTGCGGTCCAATTCTAGGTTTCATTATTCTAACATTCCACCTATCCCTGTAATATACCTTAAAGATGTTGTTTTCTTTTTTAAAGACCCATATTTGATTCCATACTGAGGGCCTGGAGCTATAGGTAGCAGACACTTGGTACTTAGACTTACGAGGGAAGGGCAGTATCTCCCCAGATGTAGCCAGAATACCAAATCAGTTGGTTCTGATGCTTGTACGCCAAGATAAAAAGCAAACTGAAATGAGCTGGCTAGCCAATTGGAGCCACAAGAGCAACATATGGATAGTTCAAGGACAAGGCAGATTCCCCTGAGAGGGAAAGGCTTTGGCAGGGTCATATCTGTTTGCCATTTCCCACGACTGTAAATCCATCTCACAATAGAATGGTCTGTTGAAAACTCTGCAAGGGGAACTTTGTGGTACCTCAGTCCCCTCTGGGCCTCCCCTGTGGGTTTCCATAAGACGGAACAACCTAACCCTGTATAATTATGGCGATCTGCGTTGTACCTTTCTGAGCCCTGCCACTTCAGAAGAAGAGAGAAAACAGCTGTTAATCACCTACTAAACTCACCTCAGTGGTTTATGAAAGTAAAGGCCAAAGAGATGAATAACCTCCTCAAGGCCAAAACTATAGGAGACCCTGTTGATCAAGTTTTATCATGCACATTGTTTGGTATGTGTGAGAAGCCGATAAACCGGCAGCACAAACAATTTGATTCTGACCCTCCAGAGTAAATCATGCCACAGCTTTATCTTGAAGGATCTCCCATCTCCAAGTTGGTCACATTTCAGAAAGTTTAACGTCCTTTTAGTGGTAAAAAACAGGTGCACTGAACCCCTCTGGGAATGGATGAATTATAAAAGGCCTTTGTCATCTTATACACTTCCCTCTACATCCCACTTGAAATGTGGTATGTTTGTGTTAAGGTATAAATAACGTGGCTCGCCTATCTGTCTGAAAAACCCAGATGAGTTCATCTACATTTTTTTTTTCTTTTTCAGGCATGTTCTGTTTGAAGTGCATGCTGAAGGCCTTGGTGAAAGTCTTGACTTAGCCCTCAATAAATCATAGTGAACAAATCATCCCAGCTTTTATATAATATACAGTCTGCCATTGATCCCTGTGGGGAAGGAGGAAACACAGGAATTTGCCAAGAACTATAAGGCAGGGAATTTTTTTTTAAAGATAAAAAAAATGAACTGTAACTTTTCTCATGAATAAACTCAGTTATGAAAAGGTCTACTTGGACTTCTTTTTAATGAATAAGCAAATGTCTTTTTAACATAAAAAAAAGGTTTTCTTTTGTTCTGGGCCTTCCCTTGACAGGGCCTCTTTCCAGAGCCTTGAGTTGGTTGCCCCATTTTGCACAAAACCCCAGGGTGGATCCAAACACTACTCAAGAAAGAATGGTGTTTTCCTCCATAGGACCATTTAAGTTGGAGGAAGCCTCCTTAAATTGGAGAGAGTTCAAGTTTTGCATCTCTTCTTTTTTTTCCATTTATAGCCTGCCTTTTTCCCTAACAGGGAGCCAACATGGCTTATCATGCCATTTCCTCTCCCTCCACCTTCTCCTCACAACAAGTCTGTGAGGGTGCAGCTTCTATAACATGCTCTTTAGAGGACTCATTGCCTGCTTTATGTTGTCCAGGGATGGACTGAGATAAACAGGCCTGGTATTTTGACTGGTTAGGCCATAATCAGTTTGGCAGGCATAGGGTGGGTTGCTCAGAGGAGAAGATATTGGATTTATATCCCACCCTATACTCTGAATCTCAGAGTATGTCACAATCTCCTTTACCTTCCCACCCCCACCCCCACATTCAACAGATGCCTTGTGAGGGAGGTGGGACTGGAGAGCTCTTAAAGCAGGTCAACTCCTGCGAGTGCTGTGGCTGACCCAAGGCCATTCCAGCAGGTGCAAGTGGAGGAGTGGGGAATCAAACCCTGTTCTCCCAGATAAGAGTCCACGCACTTAACCACTACACCAACTGGGTTGCCAGGCACCAGATGGAACCTGGAGATCTCCTAGAATTACAATTGACCACCAGATGATAGAGGTCATCTCTAGGTGCCTGGGAGGGAACTGGTCATATAATCATCCTTGGGCCTTTACCACTCACCGCTGCTGAACCACAAACTTTCCATCCGCTTGGCTGAAGAGACACTGTGATGGATCAAAACACCATTGGTAAAATGTGTAAGTAGGGCCAGTCATCTCCAAATTAAAGGCTGCAAACTTAGCTGACCACATGTAACATGGTAGCAAAATGCACAAGCAAGCTGGAAGTCCCCTACTCCCATTTCAGTGAAGCCACGAACTCAATGCCAGACTTGACTTGGGTGCTATCTCGTTTCAGTCTCCTTTTCTATCAGTGACCGAGGGCTAAGAAGACAGCCACTGTGATGTAGAGCTAGGAATTGTTCGGCCCCTTCCCAGCCGAGCCCAGCCAGCTGGCTATAGGCTGGGGGCCGTCGTTGCCTCACCGGAAGGAGGGAGGGGCAGCAGTATCACCCGACATACGGGTGTTTAGAGAGGCGCGGAGCTGGGGCTTTATAAGCCCCGGCTCCCGCCTCGCCTACGCAGTTTGTTTTCGGCTCTCTGTTGAGAGCCACGTGCGTTGAGCTGCAGCAGGGTCAGGGCCTGTGCAGCGTAAAGGCGGGCGTTCGCGCGGCGAGGCTTGAGCGCGGCGAGGCGGCGGATCAGCTGTTCGGCGGCGGCGTTGAGCGCGGCGAGGCGCGCTTGCGAGGGAGACGCGGCTGCAGTTTAGGCTCATCAGCTGTTTGGCGCGAGGCGCGCTTGCGGCGGCTGGGACGTCTTCCAGGAATCAGGCCGTATCATTGAGTCTGGGGGGAGGCCGGGGCTTATCGGGCGCGACGCTTCCCTCGCAGGCCCCTCGGGGGGGTGGGGCTGATCCCAGGCGGCAATTGTTGGGCATTCCCACTCTTCCCTAGTCAGCCCGATTCAGGGCAGCGCGCGGCGGCCCCTGGTTGTTTTAGCGCAAGCGGCTGGCCATTAGCTCCTGGTGTTGGGGCTCGTTTGGAGACCCCCCCCCATCCTTTTTCTTCCTCCCCCTGCCTCCTTGTTGGGGTTGTGAGCAGTAGGGGTTGGTGCCTGCTTTGGTGGTTTGGCTTGGGGTTCTGGGGTCTTCCCCATTGACCACGTTTTCATCCCCCCCCCCCTATTAGTGGTGGTGGGGTGGTACTATAAGGTGTCTTTTGGTGCCAGGTAAGCACCAGCATTTGCCATTCACGGTTCATCACTCAAGATGGCACCAAAAAAGGGGCAGGGCAAATCCAAGGGCAAGCAACCCGCTCGCCCACCCCGGGGGCGGGGCCAGCAAGGAGTCCCTGCTGAGGAGCAGGGGCAGAGCGAGCAGGTCCGCCTGGCTATTATGAGTCAACTGGATGCCCTCGAGCAAGAGCGTGTGGCTAGGGGTGCACCCATTTGGGAGGGGCGTCGTCGTGCCACTGGCCGGTCGGCGCGGCTTACCTTCGAATCAGAATTGCTCGCACGGCTGTCTGCTTTGCAGGGTGGGCCGTCGGAGGCTGAAACGCCGTTGGAGCCGGACCAGGAGGAGGACCCAGGAGAAGGCCCATCGGGCGTGCCATCGGGCGACGGTGCATCTGGCAGCGGGGGACCGCAGCCCCCTGGAGGTTCGGGCGGCTTACCGGGAGATGGTGGTAAGCGCCTTCCTCTGCCGGTTCAAAGTTGGCCTTGGGGTCCCATTCAGCCGCCCCCCCGACCGCTGGGGACAGGTGCTGGGGGGTGGGGTCCCGGGATGATGGGAGCTAGCGAGCAGTTGCCCCCTGTTCAGCCAGGGGCTTGGGGTTTCCATACGCCCAGCTTGCTTTCCAATGCGGCTTTTTCTTCTCTGGGCCAGCAGGCGGGCGCCGTGGCGCCACCTGCAGCCCCTGCCCCTCCGCCCACACCTGGCATTTTGCCGTGGGGTGGCCAGCAGTGGGCACAATTACATGGGGCTTGGCCCGCGGCGCAAGGGGGTGGGTGGTTTTATCCCCCGAACCCCTATGCAAGTATCCCCTTTCACTCTCTCCCTTATGGAGATACATCTCTGCCGTTGGGGGATCACTTGACGGCGGCCACGCGAGAGAAAATTCTCCGCGGGGAATATGTGGATGTGTTTAGTCTACTGTTCCGTGAGCTCGAGAAGAAAAGTAAGGACAAGCTCGACGACAGGGAAAAAGAAAAGCTAAAGCGTAGAAAGATAGACAGGGCTTGGGCAAATTGGTTGCCAGGATTCTTGATCTACGCCGGAGTCATCGCGAGGGCGCAGCCGGCTCGGGCGGCCGCCCTCTTCCAGTACATAGACATCGTTTATAGGGCTTATACGGACTTCGTCGGTGCAGCATGGCTGCAGTACGACGAAGCCTTCAGGATGAGGGCCGCCATCAATCCAGGTATGCCTTGGGACCAAATAAATCAACAGCTGTGGTTGCAGCTGATGGCCCCGGCGAAACCAAACGCCGGGGATAGGTCCGACAGTGGCCATTTAGTACAGAGAGCGCAGCAACAGCAGACTACCGCAGGTGCCCGCGTTTCCGCGGGCCAGCCGGTTCAAACCCGGTTGTGTTGGGAGTTCGCTTCCAAGGGGGTGTGCCCTAGGAAGCCCTGCAAATTCCGCCATGAATGCCCCCTCTGTGGCGGGGCCCACGCACTGTCCGCCTGCAGCAGATCAAAGCCTGGGGCAGGCAGTAAGCGCCCCGGGGGCGGCGGTGGAGGTCCGCAGCCACCTGGAAAAGGGGCCCAGCCCCATCCGCCTGCCGGCCCTCAGTAGGTTATTGGCGGCATACCCGTGCAGGGCTGATGTTAGATATTTACTGGAAGGTTTCACTTTAGGGTTCCGAATCCCATACAGGGGGCCCAGGGGCCCCTTTTTTGCTCCCAATCTAAGGTCGGTGGTTGGGCTTGAGCACGTTGTCAGGGAGAAAATAGCTAAGGAATGTCTTGAAGGCAGGGTCCTTGGCCCCTTCGAGGCACCGCCGGTCCCCAATTTGAGGGTATCCCCGTTGGGGGTTGTGCCCAAGAAGGCATTGGGCGAGTATAGGATTATTCACCATTTGTCTTATCCAAGGGGAGCATCGGTGAACGATGCTATCCCCGAGGAGCTTTGTTCAGTGCGCTATACTTCCTTTGACCAAGCGGTCAAAGTAGTGCGCGGCTGCGGGGTTGGGGCGGAGTTGGCAAAATGCGACATTAAGTCTGCATTTCGCCTCTTGCCTGTTCACCCCGAGGATTTTGACTTGTTGGGCTTTGCCTTCGAAGGAAAATTTTACATGGACCGGGCGTTGCCGATGGGCTGCTCCATTTCTTGTGCTGCGTTCGAGCGATTCAGTTCCTTTTTGGAATGGGCGCTCAGGGATAGGACTGGGATTAGCGACACGGCGCATTACCTGGACGACTACCTTTTTGTAGGTCCAGCAGGATCAGATCAATGCGCCCAGTTGTTAAGCTCATTTCAGGAATTAGCCCTCGAACTTGGGGTGCCATTGGCACATGAAAAAACCGAGGGCCCCAGCACGGTCCTTATTTTTCTAGGCATAGAGCTGGATACTCTCCGGCAGACATCACGTCTGCCGGAGAATAAGGTCGCTGATCTTAAGGGCCGGTTGGCCACCTTGAGGGGACAGCGGAAGGTTTCCCTTTTGGAACTGCAGCAAGTGGTCGGCCACCTCAATTTTGCCTGCAAAGTGGTGGCCCCCGGCAGAGCCTTTTTGCGACGCCTGTGCGACGCTATGGGCAGGCTGCGCCTCCCCCACCATAGGGTCCGAGTCACTGCTGGAATGAGAGCTGACTTGGAGGTTTGGGAGGAGTTCCTGGAATCCTTCAACGGGGTTTCTTTCTGGAGGGAGGACCTAAAGATTGAGGCTGAGCTTCAGGTTTCCTCGGATGCGTCCGGGGCTAGTGGGTTTGGGGTCTACTTTAGGGGCCATTGGTGCGCTGAGCAATGGCCCGCTGAATGGTTGGATAGCGGGCTCTGTAGAGATCTCACGTTCCTGGAATTTTTCCCCATCTTGGTGGCTGTTTGCCTCTGGGGTGAGCAGCTTGCCAACCATTCAGTCCTGTTTTGGTGTGATAACATGGCTGTAGTACATGTTATCAATTCCTTGTCGTCTAAATCGGTCGCGGTCATGAATTTGGTCAGGTTTTTTACCCTGCGTTGCCTCCGGTTGAATGTCTTATTCCTGGCTAGGCACGTACCAGGAGTATGCAATGGTGTGGCGGATGCTCTATCTCGCCAACAGATGGAGCGTTTCCGGCAGTTGGCCCCAGAGGCAGATCCATGTCCGGCGGAAATGCCCGCGGAGCTCTGGAGGCTTGGGAAAAGGAAGCCGGTAGGGCCATTCAGTTGGCGTTAGCCCCTAGTACGAGGAGGGCATATGCTAGAGCGACCGCTCAGTTTGGTGAGTTCAGGAGTGCTGTTGCACTCCCGGATTGTTGGCTGATTCCTGTGGCGCACATTTTGCAATTCTGCGTGCATCAGAAGGAAAGAGGCTTGGGGTTGAAAACTATAAGGGGACATTTGGCAGCTCTGGCCTTCGACAGCAAGGCCCGTGGCCTCCCAGAGTTCACAGGGGACTTTAGAGTTAAGAAAATGTTAGAGGGCTGGGCACGGGAGCGGGTCCGGCAGGTAGATGACAGACAGCCTATTTCGCCGTCGGTCCTCCGTGGATTATTTGGGGGTTGGCCCAGTGTTTGCTCTTCCCCATTTGAGGCGGCATTGTTTCATGCCGCCTCGCTGTTGGCCTTCTTTGGGGCCCTGCGTGTAAGCGAGCTGGTAGTGCAGTCAAAGGCTGACACTTCTGGGAGGGCGCTCCAATCCGGAGATTTAAAAATTACCAAGAGTCAGCTGGTTCTGACAATCCGGCGGTCCAAGACTGATCAGAGGCAGAGGGGAACCATCCTCACGATCGGCATGTGTGAATTACAGGAATTATGTCCGGTCAGGGCCGTTCGTCACTACGCCCAGCTCAGGGGCGAGGCCCAGGGTCCGTTTCTCAGGCATGAGAATGGTTCCCCCCTTACCAAATATCAGTTCTGGTCGGTCACGAGCAAGGCCCTAGCGCGATTGGGTCTCTCTGGCGTCAAATTTGGGACGCATTCCTTCCGGATCGGGGCGGCCTCCACAGCTGCTTCTATGGGCTATACGCCATCTGCCATCCAGCATATCGGCCGATGGCGGTCGGCGGCGTATAAGTCTTATGTTCGCCCCCTGGTCACCTAGTGGGTAGGTGGGGGGTTGGTTGGTCGCATTGTGTTTCTTATGCTGACAGTTGTTTGTTCTTTCAGGTGCTGTGGCTCGTGGTGAGAGAAGGCGGGTTCTCATCTGCGGGCACAGCATGGTTTTTTGGGCTGCCCATTTCGCCAGACGGTCTCCTGTGGGCACCCAGCTGGGGCTCAGTGAGTGGGCTACCGTGGAATGGCTGGGTCGTCGGGGGCTGCGCTGGCCCGGGATCATGCCACTGTTGTTCAGGGAACGTAAGGTGTCGCCTCCACACATTCTTGTCGTTCACTTGGGAGGGAACGACTTGGGTTTGCTGAGGGGTAAGGCCCTCTCCCAGCAGGCGTTGGCTGACCTCCGTGAAATTCGGCGCAGGTGGCCGGGGGTTATTTTGGTATGGTCGGCAATTCTGCCGCGCATTGTGTGGAGGCATGCCTTTTCGCCTGGTGGAATTGAACGGGCCAGACGTAAGGCCAATAGGGCCATTCAGAAGGCCATGGAGGAGGGATTAGGAATTTTTCTGCCTCATCCGGCCATACGGGTCAACCAAGGTGACCTGTATCGGCCGGATGGGGTGCATTTGTCTGATTTGGGCAACCGGGCCTTTTTGGAGGAAATTCGGCAGGGGGTGCGGCTGGCTCTGGGCCACCCGTTGGGGCGCTAATGCCTAAGCAGAGGCTTGGCATTGGCGGTGGCTGGATGAGGTTTGGCCACAGGGTTTCCCAGGGGAGCACCCATGGCCTAGCACCGTTGGTGCGGTGGTCTGCAGGAACCGTAGATGGGCTAAACGGCTCAGTACGGTGATGCAGATCACAGGGAGCCTCACCTGGGTGAATCTCTCCATGGGGATTGATGCCAGCCCGGTTGGTGATGGCTGGAGGCCTGGCCGCTCAGTTACAACCCGATTGCGGCGGGTTTGTGCTGGGGGCAGGGTGGCTCGCCCTTTAGACAAGGCGGGGTCCAGGTGTTGACCCCAGGGCTTGTCTGGTCTGGTTTCCCCCCCCCCCCTGCCAGTTATATTTGTTACCTTTAATAAAGCGGCCCGGTTTTAAACCCAACAATTGTGTCTGCCTCTTCTTTCCGACTGGGGGGGCAATGTTCGGCCCCTTCCCAGCCGAGCCCAGCCAGCTGGCTATAGGCTGGGGGCCGTCGTTGCCTCACCGGAAGGAGGGAGGGGCAGCAGTATCACCCGACATACGGGTGTTTAGAGAGGCGCGGAGCTGGGGCTTTATAAGCCCCGGCTCCCGCCTCGCCTACGCAGTTTGTTTTCGGCTCTCTGCCCGCCCACCCTCCCCTGTTGGCAGTACAGGTGTATGCCGGTCGCCTTTTGGGGCCAGGTAGGAATTTTTTCACTCCCGCACAATTGGCCTATGTGGGGGTGTTTTTCGCCTACCTTGTACTGCCTAGTAGGTTAGGTTTTGTTAAGTATTAGTTTGGTCGCAGGCTGGATGAGGTTTGGCCACAGGGTTTCCCAGGGGAGCACCTATGGCCTAGCACCGTTGGTGCGGTGGTCTGCAGGAACCGTAGATGGGCTAAACGGCTCAGTACGGTGATGCAGATCACAGGGAGCCTCACCTGGGTGGATCTCTCCATGGGGATTGATGCCAGCCCGGTTGGTGATGGCTGGAGGCCTGGCCGCTCAGTTACAACCCGATTGCGGCGGGTTTGTGCTGGGGGCAGGGTGGCTCGCCGTTTAGACAAGGCGGGGTCCAGGTGTTGACCCCAGGGCTTGTCGGGTCTGGTTTCCCCCCCCCCCTGCCAGTTATATTTGTTACCTTTAATAAAGCGGCCCGGTTTTAAACCCAACAATTGTGTCTGCCTCTTCTTTCCGACTGGGGGGGCAAGTCAGGCTGGGGAGACCTCTGCTCTAGTCCCTGCTCATTCATGAAGGTCTCTGACCATGAGGAGGATCTTACCCCTGTCCTACCACTCCACTGAGCCAACTCTGAAACCAAATTAAGGAATCTTATAGGGTTGCCAGGTGGGGGATAAGGAGGAAGGGTTCCAAGATCAAGGCTGGAAAATTCCTGGAGATTTGGGGGTGGAACCTGGGGAGAATGGGGACCTCAGTGGAGTACAATGCTTTTCTCTACTTTAAGAAGTCTCAAAGTGGCTTACAATTGCCTTCCTTTCCTGTATCCACAACAGGCACCTTGTGAAGGAGGCAGGTCTGAGAAAGGCCTGAGAGAATTGTGACTTAGGGTTGCAAGCCCCCAGGTCCCAACAGGGCCCCCCCCCACTTTTGGGGACTTTGGTCTGCCACTGACCAACTGACTGGTGGAGGAAACTCCACCCCCAGACAGTGACATTGTCATGTGACATTGTCTCTTGATGTCATTGCACTGGGGACATTGCACAGCAATGCTCTGGTTTTTGGGCAAACTCTATGGTTTTGACAAACTATGGTTTTGACAGTGACATTGTCATGTGGCATTGTCTCTTGATGTCATTGCACTGGGGATGCTGTGCAGCAATGCTCTGGTTTTGGGGCAAACTCTATGGTTTTGAAGCAAAATAAAAAGTTAAGAGTTTTGTCCAAAAACCAGAGCATTGCCTTCAACATGATGACGTCACTTCCAGGTGATGTCATCACATAGCAATGTTGCACACAAGGTCATACCCACCCCTGGAACGTTCCCCAAATCCCTCTGCTGCAACAAAGAGGAGGACCTGGTAACTCTACTGTGACTGGCCCAAGATCACCCAGCAGGCTTCTTTTCGGGGAGTGAGGAATTAAACCTGGTTCTCTGGATTACAGTCTGACATTCTTAATCGCTACACCATGCTGCCAGGAAGGATATGAACCCTCTTAAGTTCTATGGAACCAAGTAGTATGGCAGGGAAGTAAAGGTGGTCCCCTGTGCAAGCACCAGTTGTTTCCAACTCTGGGGGGTGACATTGCATCATGATGTTTTCACGTCAGACTTTTTACGGGGTGGTTTGCCATTGCCTTCCCCAGTCAGCTACACTTTCCCCCGAGCAGGCTGGGTACTCATTTTACCGACCTCGGAAGGATGGAAGGCTGAGTCAACCCTGAGCCAGCTACCCGAACCCAGCTTCTGTCGGGATCGAACTCAGGTCATGAGCAGAGCTTGGACTGCAGCACTGTAGCTTTTCCACTCTGTGCCACGGGGGTCCTAGTAGTGTGGAAGGAAAGGAAAGGTCCCCTGTGCAAGCACCAGTCATTTCTGACTCCAGGGTGACGTTGCTTTCACAACGTTTTCACGGCAGACTTTTTACGAGGTGGTTTGCCATTACCTTCCCCAGTCATCTACACTTTCCCCCCAGCAAGCTGGGTACTCATTTTACCGACCTCGGAAGGATGGAAGGCTGAGTCAACCTCAAACTGGCTACCTGAAAACCCAGCTTCCACTGGGGATTAAACTCAGGTCATGAGCAGAATTTAGGACTGCAGTACTGCATCTTTAACACTCTGCCCCATGGGGGTCTATTGTAGTATGGAACAGAGTAGCAAAATGCAGTAACGCTTTCAGTAAGTTATTAAAGAATTACAGAGGTTGTACAGGAAATGCGTGCTGTAAAAGAGCTACAGAAATACTTTTACCAAACTGGAATCTGTCAAAAAATGTTTTTCTTTGTCAGTCACTAAATCTGAGTAAGCTTCTTTGACCTTGTGGAAAGTTTAGCAGCTGATAGTTTAGGACCTTGTGAGTTTGTGGGCATTCTTGTTATTCTATAGATTCCACCCCCACCCCCACCCCCTTATCAGTTGAGAAAGAGATCCTAGGTGCTCCACACAAAGGTCCGAGCAAATAAAGCTTGTGATGAAGAAACCTGAAAGCCCATCTGTCATATACAGATGTCATATATTGTACTGAGAGGAGACGCTTTGCAGGGTGTGTGTCTTCCCTTTAAACCAGAGGGAGGAGTTTTCTGTAATTAAGAACAGATGGGGGAAAGGAGGGAGTCAAAGCATCCAAATCCTCTGTCATATATTTTTTTTTGGGGGGGACACCATCACATTTTAGGTGTTTGTATGTTATTTATACCCACAACTGTGTGCTTCATATTGTTGTCGCTCACTGCATTTCCCAGCGGCAACAAACACCCTGTTTGAATCATGTCAAGAAGGGAGAAACACTGTATGTTGTCCAAGAGAGAAGGCGCTGAAGCCAAAACAATTCATTTCTTTCTCTCTTTCCCTCTGTCTTTTAAAAAGATTCTCTCTATATTAAACAACAAACTGCCTTCCGCATCTTCAGAAGGCGAGGAGGGTGAGAAAATGGAAGCTGGCTAGCAAAGGGCAGTTGAGGAGTAAAATGAGTAGGGAGATCTCACGTCAGTCCCCCCAGTGGACTTCTATCCTCATTGTGCAAAACCACCAAACCACTTCATAATTGAACCGAGATGTGTGAAAGAGATTTCGTAACACCTGCACTTTGCTTCCCCAACCCCCTCACAGAATTCTGCAGAAGCACAAAATTGGCTTCCGGCCCCTGGTTCAAACAGAGAGTCCTCTTCCTTATTGAGGCTGAAGCAATGACAAAGATACATCCCGCAGAAGCTATATGTAGCTCTGCTTACTGTACCTCATTCTTCGTCTGAAGACGTGTGCATGCGCCCGAAAACTTACATTCTGAATAAAAGTTTTTTTTTATTCAGGGGCTACTTGAGTTCTGCTTTGTTATTCCGCAATGAAGTTAAACATGTCTTGAGAAGATCTTTTTTTAAAAAAACATAAACACTTCCCCCCTTGCTCTAATGGAACAGCCATTTCTGTTTATTTTTAATGTGAAAGTGGAAAGGAGGGGTGTTTGAGACCCAAATGGAACCACGAAATTGTCCCCTCAGTGTTGAATAAGTGTTACAAATCCACACAACACTATGTGAAGCACTTTCACACATGCTGAATAATGCATTTAATTCACTTTCAATGTACTTTAGAGATCGTTTGCAAGTCGATTTTGCTGTTTAGCCCATAAAAATCCAGTTGCAAAGTGCATTGAAAGTGGATTGAAAGTGCACTAGTCAGTGTATCTGAAAGTGCCATATAAATATCTAAAAGTGCACAAATCAGGAAACAATGCAGTATCCCAAAAATGCACACATAAAAGTACCCTCAATGACCTCAGGGTTGCCACCCAATAAACCTCTACAATTATATTCCAGATTTTACACCCTTGAGTTTCCAGAACTATGGACACCCCAAAAATCATAACTTTACTCCCAGTGTTTAAAAACATAGCTGGCAAGAAATTCTATTGCCTGTGTAGAGAAAACTCCCAAATGGATGAACACAGATGTTCCAGATCAAGTGGTTTCAATGTACATCTCACTTCTCAGCATGCTGATTGCTTGGGGGCAGAACTACACATTGCAAAGAACTACACACAAGATTCCTAATGCTGTGATTATCTCAGAATACAAATATGGAAACTGCGCAGGTATAAGATTGCCAGGTCTGACTCCAGAAATATCTGGGGAATTTGGAGGTGGAGCAAGGAGACTTTGGGGGTGGAGCCAGGAATAAGGTTGCAACAAGCATGATTGAACTTCAAAGAGAGTTCTGGCCATCACATTTAAAGGGACAGCACACCTTTTAAATGCTTTCCTTCAGCTGGAAATAATAGAGGATAGAGGCACCTTCTTTTGGGGCTCATAGAATTGGACTCCCTGGTTTAATTTTTTTGAAACTTGGGGAGGGGGGAGGTATTTTCATGAGAAGCACTAGATGCTATGCTGAAAATTTGGTTTCTCTACCTTAAAAAACAGCCTCCCCCCCAGAGCCCCAGATATCCACACATTAATTATCCATTATACCCTATGGGGGACTAGTCTCCACAGGGCATAATAGAGTGCCCAGCAGTCATTTTCCTCCCCACCATCTGTTTTCTGATGAACCTGAAGTGAAGGGAGGGCCTCCAAACCAGAGATCCCCTGTCCCCAACTGGGAATTGGCAATTCTAAGTGGGAATTTGCAAGGCTGAATATTAGGGAAGCCAGGCCTTCTACTACAGGGCTCTCAGCAATCTCTTTTGTTGCCTGCGAGCTCCTCAGGCACAAGTGTCAGGAAATGGGAGAAGAAAGGAATGTGCCGCAATGTCAATACTGGTGTGTCCACATCACTTCTGGTTAAAACTGGAAGTGCCATGGGGACTCAAGGCTTTTTCAAAAACTCTGTGGTGAAACCATAGAGTTTTGAGGAAATAGTAGTGCATTTTTACCGGAAGTGACGGAGATGCATCAGCACAACACCAGTTAGGCTTGCCAATCCCCAGGTCCCAGCGGGGGTTCTTCTGCTTTTCCAGGCTCCTTCCCACCCCCAGTCAGCTGGCCGGTGGGGGGAAGCCCCACCCCCAAAGCCACCATGTGACTTTCCCCCTCCAGAGGCTCCAGTCTCCAATTGGAAAGAGCCAGTTTGGTGTAGTGGTTAAGTGTGCGGACTCTTATCTGGGAGAACCGGATTTGATTCCCCACTCCTCCACTTGCACCTGCTGGAATGGCCTTGGGTCAGCCATAGTTATCACAGAGGTTGTCCTTGAAAGGGCAGCTGCTGTGAGAGCCCTCTCCAGCCCCACCCACCTCACAGGGTGTTTGTTGTGGGGGAGGAAGGTAAAGGAGATTGTGAGCCGCTCTGAGACTCTTCGGAGTGGAGGGCGGGATATAAATCCAGTATCTTCTTCTTCCTTTTGAGATGGGGTGTCTGTGTTACTTGGAAGAAGTTGGCTGCAACTCGTGAGTAGAGAGGCCAATCCCTCACTTCAGAGTCGCCAGAAATGGAGGGGGGGGAGGACGTCTGCTGAGCACTTCATTATTTCCTATGTGGAGATTGATTCTCATAGAGTATAATGGGGAATTGATCTGGAGGTTTCGGGGGCTCTGGGGGAGCTGTTTTTTGAGGTAGAGGCACCAAATTTTCAGTATAGTATCCAGTGCCTTTCCCCAAAGTACCCCCCAAGTTTCAAAACAACTGGACCTATGGAAGGAAGGAATTGAAAAGGTGTGTGGTCCCTTTAAATGTGATGGCCAGAACTCCCTTGGAGTTCAATTATGCTTGTCTCACCCTTGATCCTGGCTCCACCCCCAAAGTCTCCTGGCTCCACCCCCAAAGTCCCCAGATATTTCTTGAATTGGACTTGGCAATCCTAACACCAGTGCACCTGGTTCTCCCTCTCAAATGCCCTCAGGGTTGCCTACTAAATATATATACTCCTCTCAGACCATGTTTAGCTCACTTTTGCCTCACTGCACATGACAAAATCCGCGTGTTTGTTGACACAAGAACTTTGTTTCAGTCATGTGATGGGGGTTTTGTGCTTCCCAGATATCGCTGGGTTCTTTTCTTCTCATAAAGAAGATGCATGGGAAGAAGCAACTTCAGTCTCCCCTCTCCCCAGAGCCATTCTCTTTTCCTCAAACTGCCCCACTGAGCTGCTATTGGTTCTGTTGCAAAATCACATTACTGACATGACTAGATGTGATTTTTGCAGTGGAGGCAATGGCAGCTCCCTTGGAAAGGCATATCTCCTCAATGGAAGGAGTTAGAGAGTTACATTAAAAAGCAACAGCAGCAGCAAAATGAAAGCTGGGGATTCTGAGAACTTGTTACCTGTATTGTTATTATGTTATACTTAGATAACAATATTCATTTGCTGATTTTCTCTGCAAAAAATGAAAAAAAAAAAACGGTAGAAGGGGAAGGAAATGGCTGCCATGGGAACAGTGTCAGGGAAAATGGCTGCCATATGGCTCAAAACATTTAGCCCTGTCCCCAAACTGACATTCTACACTAGAATCACAGAATCATGATAAACCAGCTCTATGACTCCATGAGTCAATGATTTTAGTGCAGAATGTCAGCTTGGGAACAGGGCTAAACCAGGATTAAAGGTCTAGTGTGAAATTGGTCTCAATCTTCCTCATCCACCCTTCCTTTCCTTTTAAACTTTAAAGGAACTGGGGGGGGGGGGTAGACCTCACATCCGAAGGCCAGGTCTACTGGGTTATCAGCTGTTAGCTGGCATTTGGAAATCCAGGACTGATTTCACACTCACCTTATGCCGCTCTCACATTCTTCTTCTCAGCGCAGCTTCCTTCTGATTTCACACTATCTGCCCCAAAGCTGCAGCAAGCATCAGCATTTTTGCACAGCAGACAGAAACTGGTTTTTAGCGGTTTCTGTTTGCTGTGTGAAAACATGCTTGCTGCAGCCCTGGGGCAAGTAGTGTGAAATTGGAAGGAAGCCACACTGATAAGACGAACATGAGAGCGGGGTAAGGTGAGTGGGAAATCGGTCCAGGTCTTCCCATAGAAAACAATAGCCATTTAAAATTTAGATGGACTAGAGATCCTGACTAACAGCCTTTTGCCAGGGCCAGTTTTCTCTCTTACTGCTCCTGGTCCCCCCCCCCCCCCACAAAAAAAAGCACTGCAAAATTTTTGTTATTCCTGGAATTTCAGGAAGGTTTTGGTTTATTTTGGATATCCCCCAAACTGGTCCAAACCAGCAAAATTTAGGTATATTTTCAGCCTGGGAATATCCGAATGCACACTTCTGCATTCGAATGCAACCTCCGAATGCAACCTCCATCCATGGTGTGGCTGTCAAGAGGGGAGGGGTTCTTTTCCCTTTCCTTCTTGTCTTTGTAACTGAAAAAGAGGAGATGCAGCATTTAGTCTTTGTGATAACAGGCACATTAGGCTAGGAGAAACTGTCTACTATAGAATGAGGTTTTGAGGGCAACTGAAAGATCTGTTCACTTCCCCAGCTGAGATTCGACTTCAGATTGAACGACAAGGAAAATTCCACAAAATGGCCACCTTTTCCCTCATAAGTGGAACTAAAAGGAAATGGTGCATTTGGAAAGCAGTCTCATACTGTGTACCAGCAGCCACTAGAAGTTTCAGCTTTGAAGTGTCAATTTTGTCCCTCCTGTGTCCATGTAACACCCTAGTAGAACAAGACAATGCTGATTCTGTGAATTAGGCTGTTCATGAGAAGGAGGGCAAGGATGCTGCATCAGTGCTTAGTTCTTATGGCCCTTTCTTACATGCCCAGAGAAATGCTGATTGACACTTTGGGCTCAATCAGCAGTTCTTCTCCAGGCCAGTTTAGCAAGGGATCCTGGAGGTTTTTGCCATCTTCTGGGTGTGGAGCGGGGCTACTGGGGATGTATGTGTGTGGGGAAAGTAGTTATGAATTTCCTGCATTGTGCAGGGGGTTGGACTAGATGACCCTGGAGATCCTTTCCAACTTTATGATTCTATGATTCTAAGACAGACCATTGCTTGGATCCCATGGACTGTGTCCATGGGCAGAACCCATAGAGAGTGGCTTTCTCAGCTCCCTCCTCCCACCAAAAGAAAGAGGAAAGAAAATTGAGGTGCTGACCTCAGTGTATTGCAGGTTTTTATGAGGGGTTCCTTCAGATAAATGTTTGTGTTTACTGGGTTGTTCTTGTCATGAGATACAGTGCCATTGCAACTGCAGTGTAAGCTATTACCACAGGAGGTTTTGAGAGCAACTGGAAAATCTGTTACAAGCATAGAAAACTTCAAGAGGAGACTGGATAAACATATGGAACAGGGGTCCATCAGTGACTGTTAGCCACAGTGTATTGATGGAACTCTCTGTCTGGGGTAATGATGCTCTGTATTCTTGGTGGTTGGGGGGGGGGGTAGCAATGGGAGGGCTTCTAGTGTCCTGGCCCCACTGATGGACCTCCTGATGGCACCTGGTTTTTTGGCCACTGTGTGACAAAGAGTGTTGGACTGGATGAGCTATTAGCCTGATCCAACATGGCTTCTCTTATGTTCTAATCTTTTTACTAAAGGTTCAGGTGAATAAGTGAAATGCCATAATGTAGATCTAAAATTTATTCTGATACCAAGTAAGCGTGCAGGACTTCATAGACTTCAGTATCTCACCAATCTCAATGAGGACTGTTTTGAACATATAAATCCTTTCCTCTCATATCAAGGATCATAACCTCCACCCTGTTGCCCCTATGCTTTCAGAAGGGCTCCTCACTTACAGCTTATCTATCCTGAAAGAGGATATCCTGGGCAGGCTTCTGAAGCAGAATATAAACATTCACTGCTGCAAACTTCATAAAAATGTTGTCACAGGAGACGGGAGAGTGGAACAAACATGCATTACTGTGCAATGGCTCTCCAAGTGGCTGTTCTCTTAGTTTTCAATTATCTGCTTGTGTTTCGCTGAATTGCTTCATGCTTCTACTCATGGAGCATTTTCACTGTTACCACAGATCCTTCTTTGAAATAGGAAATATTACTGTCTGCACCCAACAAATTTACCTTCCATGCTGCCTCTTGATGTTTTACCCAAAGTCTCCTTAGAAATCTCAGCTACTTTGTGCTGAGACAATTTAATCTGTTCTGTCTCAAGGCTCTAGTTCACCTGTATCTAAGGTAGATGTGTGGTTCAGAGGCATTCCCAGCCCTGTCCTCAGCAGCTATCTCGTCTGAAACACCAATAGCTGCACTGTTTGGGTCTTGCAGAGCCCCAGAACTGGAGAGGAAGGGGGATTTCAGCACCCAGTTCCTCCTCCTCTCTGTTTGGTCTTTCCTACATAGTATAAGAGCAATCTCAGGCACCTTCTCCCTGGCCAGCTTCTAAGCCCCTTGCAGAAGCAGGCAATTCCCCTGAAGTCTCTTAAGAACCAACAGTCTCATGAGATCTTAGGGGAATCTTAGAATGTACCCGCAGCCTCTTTTCCCCTCCCATTCTCCTGGCTAGGCTAAACTGCTGACAATTCTCAGAAGGGAATGAATTGGACCTTTAGAAGTAGAGCTGCCAACTCCAGGCTGGGAAATTGCTGGAGATTTGGGTATGGAGCCTAGGGAGGAACCTCAGCGAGGTATAATACCATGGAGTTCAGCCTCCCAAACAACCTTTTTCTCCATGGGAACTGATCTCTATAGTCTGGAAAGGAAAGGTTCCCCATGCAAGCACCAGTTGTTTCCAACTCTGGAGTGACGTTGCTTTCACGTTTTCACGGCAGACTTTTTTTACGGGGTAATTTGCCATTGCCTTCCCCAGTCATCTATACTTTCCCACAGCAAGCTGGGTACTCATTTTACCGACCTCAGAAGGATGGAAGGCTGAGTCAACCTCGAGCCGGCTACCTGAAACCAGCTTCTGCTGGGATTGTACTCAGATCATGAGCAGAGGGCTCCAACTGCAGTACTGCAGCTTTACCACTCTGCGCCATGGGGCTCTGCTGGAGTCTGAAGGTCACTATTAATTAATCTCCAGTCCTATCCTACATTGTTTCTAGTCCCGTGCTGGCAACTGTCAGGAGATGGGATGGTATAAAACCATTGCATTTAAGGTGAATCCTAGAGTGTCGCATACACACAGTGACATCACTTCTGGGTTTGTGTAGGAAGTGACATTGTGGCAGGGCTCTTTTTCTAGCAGGAGCTCCTCTACATATTAGGCCACGCCCCCCTGATGTAGCCAATCCTCCTGGAGCTTACAGTAGGCCCTTTACTAAAAGCCCTCTAAGCTCTTGGAAGATTGGCTACATTGGGGGGCATGACCTAATATGCAGAGGAGCTCTTGATAGAAAAAGAGCCCTGCATGGTGGCATTGGCACAATCCTGATCCCCTTCCTAATTTTGCTTCTGCTGCAGTGAGAGGAGGAGGAAGAGGAGATTGGATTTATACCCTGCCCTTCACCTGAATTGCTTACCATCTCCTTTCCCTTCCCTTCCCTACAACAGACACTCAGTGAGGTAGGTGGGGCTGAGAGAGCTCTGACAGAAACTGCTGTTGAGAGAGTTCGCAGAGTTATGACTGACCCAAGGTCACTCCCACAGTTGTATGTGTAGGAGAGGGGAATCAAACCCAGTTCTCCCAGATAAGAGCCTGCACACTTCATCACACCAAACCGGCTCTCTGGGAATATTGTACTCACATCACCATCCAATGTTGCAATCACAGAGCTCCTTGTTTGGCAGGCAGCTCAGCTTGCTCAAGGACAGTTTGGACCTGTTCACCAGACTGCTTTTTGCAGCTGTGCCTCTGTCTGTGCAGTAACACCCCCACCCCACTGACACCAACTGTTTAAGTTATAGTTAAGCACAGTCCGGGGGGGGGGGTTGGTTTTCTTTGTGACACAGCGATTTTAATATCTGCTGATCTGTCTGGCTCTATGGAGTTCGTGCACATGTGTTCTCACACAGCATCATGGGTGTCATAGTGTTTATTCCCCACCTCCTAGGGGCCACAGGCTGTCCCATTAGCTTCTTATACCGAGGCTTCACCTGGCCCTGGATCTAAGTGAAAAACCTTGCAATAGATCTCACTAGCCTTCCAGCTACCGATGCCAAGTGGTAAGCAGTTTATTATTATTATTTTACCACCATGACCCTGGAGGAAAACTTATTTCCTCCATGGTGAAGGTGTAAAAGCAACTGCAAAGGATAGAGCCATGAACCCAGTTCTTAGCCATAGCTGCCTGGCTCAGTGCTTGAACATCATCTCAGATTTCTCCTTTTGGGGAGTGAATTCCTTGGGGGAGGGGGCAGAGCTGCATCAAGGACATGATGTAGTATGAAAAAGGTGTCATTGTTCTCAGAGTCAGACCACCCGTTAGGTAAATTAGGCAATTGTCTAGGGCACTGTTAGTCCAGGGGCACAGAAATGGATGTTGTTGTTCCCCCCTCACCCCGCCTGCACCTCTTGGAGTCTCAGAGAGGCACGGGAGGTGGGGCTTTCATGGAGAGCCAGTTTGGTGTAAAAGCTAAGTGTGCGGACTCTTATCTGGGTGAACTGGGTTTGATTTCCCACTCCTCCACTTGCAGCTGCTGGAATGGCCTTGGGTGAGCCATAGGTCTCGCAAGAGTTGTCCTTGAAAGGGCAGCTGCTGTGAGAGCCCTCTCAGCCCCACCCACCTCACAGGGTGTCTGTTGTTGGGGAAGAAGATATAGGAGATTGTAAGCCGCTCTGACTCTCTGATTCAGAGAGAAGGGCAGGGTATATATATCTGCAGTCTTCTTCCACTTCAACATATTTTGAAGTTATCAACTAGACTTCCCTTGTTACAAACTAGCCATGCAGTTCACTTTAAAATAAAATAAAATATTTAACAGCATGTTAAATGGAACAATGGATCCTCTTTGCAGTGCTGCAAATGCATAGGACTGCGTAGTTTATTCCTGCATTATCCAGCCGTACTAACCACTGCACCTCAAGAGCAGTTATGACCACAGACGGTTTTGCTTGACTTGCAAGCAGTAGCTTCTCTACTGAGACCTGAAAGTGGGCTGAAATCTGGCATACCTTATCCAAACAGGAAATGGCTGGTTTTCACGGTTGTGGCATGTGCAAAAGGGTGTTTCTTTTATTACTGTGCTTAGCAGCGAAGTCCGAAGCAAAGACAGGAAAAGATACAGCACATCACCTATGCAGTGTAAACGTAGTAGACTGAAAATAACACATTACAGTCGGTTTCTTGGCTTTGTGTTGATGCTACTTTTCCATATTTTTTTAAAAAAAGAAACAATTGTATTAGGAATGCCACCGGCTACAGGATGAGGAGACTACTTTTTATGCATGTTGTTTACAATATAAGTCATAATCAATTCAAGAGGACTTTTGTGGAAAGAAAAGGAACGTCCAAGTTGGTTTGCATCTGTGTTAAACCAGATCAATAATTATAACAGCAATCCATTCTCAACACAACAGGCTGGCCATCTAAACATATTTTTACTCTTCAAAAACCTCTTTAGGGTCATAGAATCATGGAATCAAAGAGTCAGTAAAGACCATGCAGGCCAACTAGTCTAACCTCTGCTCTATTCAGGACCAGCCTAAACCATCCCTGACAAGTGTTCATCCTACTATTGCTTTAAGACTGCCAGTGTGGGGGAGATCACCTCCTCTCTAGGCAGCCCGTTCCACTGCTGAACTACTCTTACTGTAAAAATGTTCTTCCTTAATATCCAGCCGGTACCTTTCTGCCTGGAATTTAAAACCTTTGTTGAGAGTCCTATCCTCTGCTGCCAAACAGGAAGGGCTCCCTGCCCTCCTCTAAGTGACAGCCCTTCAAATACTTAAAGAGAGCAATCATGTCCCCCCCCCCCCCTCAACCTCCTCTTCTCCAGACTGAACATTCCAAGTCCCTCAGCCTTTCCTCGCAGGGCTTGGTTCCAGGCCACCCTCTCCTCTTCTGCACCCTCTCCTTTCTGTCCACATCCTTTTTGAAGGCCTCCAGAACTGCACACAATATTCCAAGTGCAGCCTGACCAGTTTGGAAGGCCATATTAGCCTTTTTTGCCACTGCATCACAGTGACTACTTATATTTAGCTTACAGTTCACCCATACCACAAGTTCATGTTCACACATACTGCTACCCTCATCCAGTATGTATGCTTCTCATTTTTGTTACCCAGATGTAGAACTCCACACTTCTCCTTGTTGAATTGCATCTTGTTCACATCTGCCCACTTTCCCAGTGTGTTCAGATCTCACTGAATTCTATCTCTGTCCTATAGGATGTTCTCTACTCTTCCCAATGTTGTGCCATCTTCAGTTTTAATGAGTAGTCCCTCCACTACCAGGCCCAGAACCGAACCCCACAGCATGCCACCAGACACCTGTGCTAGAAGACTGCAGATTTATACCCTGCCCTTCTCTATGAATCTTACAATCTCGTATATCTTCTCCCCCCTCCACAACAGACACCCTGTGAAGTGGGTGGGGCTGACAGGGCTCTCCCAGAAGCTGCCCTTTCAAGGACAGTTCTGCAAGAGCTATGGCTGACCCAAGGCCATCCCAGCAACTGCAAGTGGAGGAGTGGAGAATCAAACCTGATTCTCCCAGCTAAGAGTCCACCCACCTAACCACACCAAACTGGCTCTCTACCCTAGCATGCCATTGATAGTTTATTTATTAATTATTTATTTATGCAATTTATATTCCGCCCTTTCCCAAAAATGGGCCCAGGGCAGATAACAACATTTATTGAACAATTATTTGAAATCAGTTTGTTATGAATTTGCCAAAATGATGGATAACATTCCCATAATATGTGTATGTAAAAAACACCATAAAGTCCAATATTCATTTCCAGGTAAAGATTCCACCATAAGGCTTAGAAAGCTGTCTCCCTGACACTTTAGAGAAAGATGAAGAAGAATTGCAGATTTATATCCCACCCTTCTCTCTGAATCAGAGACGCAGAGAGGCTTACAATCTCCTATATCTTCTCCCCCCACAACAGACACCCTGTGAGGTGGGTGGGGCTGAGAGGGCTCGCAGCAGCTGCATTTCAAGGACAACCTATGTGAGAGCCATGACTAACCCAAGGCTATTCCAGCAGCTGCAAGTGGAGAAAACACTTCTAGGTTGGATCTGCACATCAATAGATACATATTCATTAGTGTATTCATTTACTGTCTGTATTTTCTTGCCCATGCAGAAAAATTCTGTCCACTCAGGAAAATCTGGGACATGATTGAATACAATAGCACATATCCAATGATCTGTGGCTCCTACCCCAATCAGATTGGATAATAATTGGCATCTAATGATCTGACTTTAGAAAGCATGGTATCCCAGTTGAGCTGGAATGGTATCAAAGTCCTAAAAGATGATGCTGTTAAAGTGATGCACACATTATGTCAACAAATTTGGAAAACACAACAGTGGCCACAGGATTGGAAAAGATCAGTTTATATTCCAATCCCAAAGAAGGGTAATGCCAAGGAATGTTCAAACTCTCGCACCATTGCACTCATTTCACATGCCGGCAAGGTCATGTTAAAGATTCTACAAGTTAGGCTTCAGCAGTATGTAGATCGAGAACTACCAGAAGTTCAAGCTGGGTTTCGGAGAGGTAGAGGAACTAGAGATCAAATTGCCAACATTCAATGGATTATGGAGAAAGCACAGGAGTATCAGAAAAACGTCTATTTCTGTTTCATTGACTATGCTAAAGCCTTTGATTGTGTGGATCACAACAAACTGTGGCAAGTCCTTAAAGAGATGGGAGTACCAGACCACCTCACATGTCTCCTGAGAAACCTGTATAAAGGTCAGGAAGCAACTGTCAGAACGGGATATGGAACAACTGATTGGTTTAGAATAGGAAAATGAGTTCGACGAGGATATATATTGTCACCCTGCTTATTTAATTTATATGCAGAGTACATCATGCGGAATGCTGGCCTGGATGAAGAACAAGCCAGAATTAAGATTGCCAGGAAAAACATCAACAACCTCAGATATGCAGATGACGCCACTCTAATGGCAGAAAGTGAGGAGGACCTAAAGAACCTCTTGTTGAGGATGAAAGAGGAGAGCACAAAAGTAGACTTGAAACTCAACATAAAAAAACCTAAGATCATGGCATCAGGCCCCATCACACCTTGGCAAATAGAAGAGGGAGACATGGAAGTCATGACAGACTTCACATTTCTGGGATCCAAGATCACTGCAGATGGTGACTGTAGCCATGAAATTAAAAGACGTTTGCTCCTTGAGAGGACAGCTATGGTGAACTTGGGTGGTATAATAAAAAATAGAGACATCACCTTGCCAACAAAAGTCAGTATAGTCAAAACGATGGTATTCCCAGTAGTAATGTATGGCTGTGAGAGCTGGACCATAAGGAAGGCCGAGTGCAGAAGAATAGATGCTTTTGAGCTGTGGTGCTGGAGAAGATTCTTGAGAGTCTTTTGGACTGCAAGAAAATCAAATCAGTCAGTCCTAAGGGAAATCAACCCAGACTGTTCCCTGGAAGGTCAGATGCTGAAGCTGAAGCTGAAATACTTTGGCCACCAAATGAGAAGGAAGCACTCCCTCGAGAAGATTCTGATGCTAGGAAACACAGAAAGCAAAAGAAGAAGAGGACAGCAAAAGATGAGATGGCTGGACCGTGCCACTGATGTAACAAACATGAATTTGAGCAGACTTTGGAAGATGGTGGAAGACAGGAGGGCCTGGCGTGACTTTGTCCATGGGGTCACAAAGAGTTGGACTCGACTGTGCAACTGAACAACAAAATGATCTGACTCAGTGTTGGGCACATCCTTATGTTGATATATAATAATCCCATGCAAAGTTTTCATTGCCAATAGGTGCATTTAGGTTCTATCCTTGCACTAAACAGCACTCTACAAACATTTTATTCTCCATTTGATGCTCTTGTTCAGAACGTTGGTACATAAATTGATACCTTTTGAGGGAAAGATCTGACCATTGAACCAAAAAAGGGAACACATTTTCCCCTGCCTTCCAAATACAACCCAATCCCCCATAACCGTGTTGGAAAGTGAGTGGATAGTATTACGCTATCTAAGGATGAAGCACTGAAGAAGTGAATAGGACAATCAAACAATTAGAAGACCTCGCCAGCCTGAAAATATGGCTCTGGTAGAAAAGGGAGAATGGTAATTTGAGATTCCAGTATTCCATCTGCTCATACCAGAAGGATAAATAGAAAGAGGTAGGGATTATGTGAACTAAAAGGCCAAGCAAAGGTTCATCTTACTTGTATTAAAACATCTGTGATTCAAAAAGCGATTTAATAGTTTACCGGATAGCAATTATGATAAATTCTATATTCATTTCTTTCACTATTTCTGCAATATTCTGTTTTATGTCAGAGGGCTTAAGGGGGCAAAACAATGGTGCCGTCTGCATTTTCATTACAACATTTTATTTCCCAAATATAGTTGCAATTAAAACAAAAAAGGAACAAGAGAGAGAGAGATGCACATGGTTAATAACTTTAGTCAAATAACTAACATTTTGCCCTTCTCCTGCAAAGGTCAAGCATTAACTAATGTTCAAGAAATGTGTGCATGATAAAAAAAAATCAATTTATTGGGGGAAAGGGTTCTTTCTGCTAAACTGAAAATAATTAAAAGCATTAATTTAACATTCACTGTGAATAAAGAGGTTTGCTTGTGATCCATTGTCTGGAATGATGAAGACAAAACTTGGTAGTTTCCTTTTTTCTACCTTGGGGGTACCAGAGACTGCCAGTGAAGAAAGGGCTATTATGTGAAGAGATACCGCCATGTTGTCCCTTCAGAATTCTCTTGATGAGGGTACAAACCAGTGTCCCTGAAGACTAGAATTCCTTGGCTCCAGGGGAGAAATTCTAGCAGAAGCTCCTTTGCATATTAGGCCACACACCCCTGATATAGCCAATCCTCCATGAGCTTACAAGGCTCTTTTTTGGTAAGCTCTCGATGGACTGGTTACATCAGGGAGGTGTGGCCTAATATGCAAAGCAGCTTCTGCTAGAATTCCACCCCTGCACTGGCTCCAAATATGAGCCTTGATGAGAGCTGCCAACCTTCAGGAGGGGCCTGGAGTCTTCCTGATCTCCAGGCCACAGAGATCGATTCTGTTGCACACACCATCTGTGCCAAGAGTTGAGTCCCTCCAGCCCAAATTAAGAGACTCAACAGCCAGAGTTCCAAATGAGTTGATCCAAAGATTCCTTTATTACCACTAGTGGCAGGAGGAAAGACCCGTATCTCTCTATACCACCATCTTTCATCTCTCCTCAAACCCATCTTTACAAAACATAGCATATTTATACAATTTCTGATAACAAAGCAGGTCTCGTTGATTGGTTACAAATCCTCGCTCTTAGCCTTTTGTGGTGTCTCATTGGCTTAAAGAAACCCGTCTCTACCAGTGTGAGATAATTCCTTAGAGAGTTTTTTGTTCTCTACTCCCAGTCTCCTGTCTTCCTGGCATCCAGCATCCTCCCAGTTTCTGGTTTGTTCCAGAGAATGAGTCAGTAAGTACAATCTCTACTGCATGAGCGAGATGGCTCCTTTCAAACTAGGGGGTCCTTCCTTGAGACAGGGAGCAATGCTTCCCTTATCAAAGGGTGCTAACAGACCTCTGATAACGTTCTCTTGCTAGGGAAATGTGTTTCCTTTCATATATATATATATATATATATATATATATATATATATATATATATATATATATATATATATATTATGCTTAGCAAGGACTCTTAATACAGATGTCCATTGTTCCAGATCACTTCAGGCCTGGGATAGAGAGAGATAAAGCACTATGTACTTTTAAAGCAAGCCCTGCAAATATAATACTTTGAAGGTAACAGTTCAAATAGTTCAATGGTAGTGCAAGGTAGGTTAGAGCAAATGAGTTCTGTGATCTGAAGTAGTGCAATTCTATTTGGCACTCTGTCCATGCTCTAATGCAAATCTGAATCTGTGTCCTACAATTCCCCTGGAGGAAATAGCAGCTTTAGATGGCTGCCTGATGGAATCACAACCCCACTGAGCTCCCTCCTTAGTCTCCATTCCTAAATCTCCAGGAATTTCCCAAACTGGAGCTAGCAACCCTAAATGTTCACATTCAAAATGAGGTGATGGTCACAGCCCTGGAGTTCTTTCTTCTCTGGCTTGGGTTTTAAGGAGAGGGAATTAATGTGATGGTCGCATTTTGCCACAGATAATTCTGAAAAAGGCCCAATCCAAACAGCTTCGATAGAATATAAAGCAGGGGTGGCCAACGGTAGCTCTCCAGATGTTTTTTGCCTACAACTTCCATCAGCCCCAGCCAATGGCCATGCTGGCTGGGGCTGATGGGAGTTGTAGGCAAAAAAACATCTGGAGAGCTACCGTTGGCCACCCCTGATATAAAAGGTTTAAGGAAGATAGTGAATAAAAACTGCCAAAGGGGTAGCTATTTTCATCTGACACAGCGAACGCAAACAAGAAGGCTTGAGTTACCTTGAAGAACAATACAATTTTATTCCAGTTTACGTTTCCGTTCTCTTCTTGTGATGAAGTGAGTGGATCTGCCAGTATACCCCAAGTATGAAACCAGCAGAATCAAGGGGGCCATGAAATGCAGGCAGTGCTGCCTGAAATTTAATTATGTAAAATACAACAAAAGCAAGAAAAATACAGGGACCAATTGCTAGCTGTGATAACTTAGTGCCTGCAATGGGTGGGGAGTGCTCGGTTTTGCTAAAGCAGTTGACAACATATAAGGAAGCCCAAAGTCTTTGCTTATGTCAGGGTGAGGAGGGTGAAATCTCTTAAGAAATCAGCAGTTTCAATTTGGAGTCTCTCTTTGAAGTTCTTATGTTGAAAAAAACTGTAACTTTCAGAGGAGAAACAGATTGTTCAGAGAGATATAAATGCTCTCCCACTGGTTTCTGAATACTGTAATTTCTGCAGTGAAATCCTAAACAGAGTTATTGCAGCCTAAACCTGCTGAAATACATAGGCTTAATCTGGAGCACCTCTGCATAGGATTGTACTAGGGTTGTCAGGTCCCTCCCAGCATCCAGTGGGAGATGGGAGGACTTACTAGGAGGAAGAAAGCGGTCCAGGCCATGTCTTCAGCATTGTATGACATAATCGTAGTAGTAATGTCATCATAGCAGCTCTTGTATTTGGTCAAAAAATCAATGATAAAACAGGTTTCTACCGCTGAGTTTTTGCTCAGAGCATCACCCAGAAGTCACTGGCTTGATGATGTCACTTACTATGTGATGACCTATGACAGGGGTGTCAAACATGCGGCCCGCGGTACAGCACAGACATTTGCAGTTTTTGATGCAATAATTCATAGCAAGAGATGACATCAGACTAAAAAATTGTTAGTCTGCGCCTCCTTTATACAGTTTATATGTCCGCTATCTGGCATTACATTTTATGACACACATGGCCCGGCCTGACAAGGTCTCATTTATGTCAAATCCGGCCCTCATAACAAATGAGTTCAACACCCCTGACCTAGGCCTTCCTCTTTCTTTGGTATGTCCCCCTGCCAGCCAACTGATCAGAAGCTTGGGGGAAGGGCCTGGCAGCAGGGGGCCCCTGTTCCCACGGGGGGGGGGGGGGGGGGGGCGGGTCTGGAAACTCTAGATTATACTGTTGATGTCAGATTTGTATCCATTTATTATTTTACCTTATGATTGACTTGCATATCCTATGGCAGAGGCCATTGTTGACACATAATGGCCTTATATCACTGAGGATAAACAGGAGGCTTAGCCCAAGACAATGTAGAGCTATATTACAAGGGTTGCAAGCTCTGGGTTGGGAACAATCTGGAGATTTTGGGGGTGGAGCTTGAGGAGAGTGGGGGTGGGAGATTTCCATGGGATATCATCTTCCAAAGCAGCCTTTTTCTCCTTACTTTCCCTGAACATCAGTTCAGGGGCTCCATATCAGTCCAAGTTCATGCCAAATTTTGGTTCATGAGCTGGTTCGTGCCCATCCCTAATCCAACCACTTAGAACGACCCATCTGGCATTGACTAAAGTCTGGGTCATTCATTAATGGGGTCCCTGAAGAGTTGATGGGGGCTCCCTCATTGTAGATCTTCAGGAGGCACAAGAAGGCCTGTCTGTTTGCCAGGAGTTTTGAAGGGTTTGAGTGACAGACATCTTTTAAGGGTGTGCGTGTGTGATTTGGGGCTTTCTGTTGTATTTTATGTTTTAATTAAAAAAAATGTTTTTAAATTGTTACTGTAGGCTGCCCTGAACCACAAGAAAAAGCAGGATAAAAAGATAAAGGCAGTCCCCTGTGCAAACACCGAGTCATTACCGACCCATGGGGTATCATCATATCATGACATTTTCTTGGCAGACTTTTTACGGGGTGGTTTGCCATTGCCTTCCCCAGTCATCTACACTTTACTCTCAGCAAGCTGGGTACTCATTTTACTGACCTCAGAAGGATAGAAGGCTAAGTCAACCTTCCACTGGGATCAAACTCAGGTCATGAACAGAGCTTGGATTGCAGTACTGCAGCTTGCCGCTCTGTGCCACAGGGTTCCTAAAGGCAAGATACAAATGTTTTAATAGATAAAAATAATTAAGAATGTTCTTTGTACATGGAACACTGATTTACTAACACTCAACACTGAAAAATGTGTACCAATATTTTAAAAAATTGGTGTACGGAAACAAAAAATGGTGCAAAACCAAAGCATCACTAGTTCAATTTGCAGGAAGGAGAAGCAAGATAACGATGATTTTCAGATCAAAACCGGAGGGGTGAGAAATTCAAAATCAATCCCTTTTCCAAATGGAAGGGGAAATTTTGTTGAGAATTTCTGAATCCTCTCTAAGTCAAGTTGTACTCCACTTCCCCAGTTTGTCTAATAGTTGGCACTGCCCAGTTTACTTTCTGTGGAAGGAACGTTGGGAGTTTTTTTGCATCTCTGCAAAAGCTGGGATTTAGGGAGATTTATCAGTGCTCACTGATGGCTGCAAACCACTCAGCAGGGGATGTGAACTGAAAATGTGTAAAAATGCCTCACATATGCCCCTCAGATCTACAACCTGCCACTGAGACCCACATCGCTCTGAGAAGCATGCAGAGGCATTTAATGGCAATGTTGCTGGCATTAATTACTGAACGGAACACAACGTGCATGTTTTCAGGCTTGGGGAATCAGCCCCGCTCCAATAGCTGAGAACAGCCAAAGATATCTTTCTATATTTCTTGCCCCGCTAATGTGTCAGAACAAATTCCAGCATGTGTGAGAAAAAATGAATTTGTGAGAGTGAATATGCTATTATTGTGAATGCTGTTCTTGTTTGTATTTTTTATTATTATTTATAAGGATTCAACCACTTGCAGGTTGATAAACTAGATGCAAGCAATCAAGTGTTTCAAATGCAATGCATACAAGGGTGCTAAATCAGCTGTGAGATATCACAGGATTTGCTGGACATTCATCTTTGTTTTGACATGGTAGGCACTCACAGCCCCACAGTGCAAAGGAAAGGCGTTGTGGTTCAGTGGTAGAGCACCTGCCTGGCACCTGCAGTTAAAACAATCAGGAAGCAGGTGAAGTCACCTGCAAAGCCACTCCCAGTCAGTGTAGACAATATGGACCCTGATAGATCAGGGATCTGATTAAGTAGAAGGCAGTTCGCTTGTGTTTTTGGCTGCCAAGATGTTAGTATTTTATTTTATTTAAAACATTAGCAGCCCTCTTTGCCTCCAAAATGAAAACAACATACAAAGAATATATTTCTCTGATGTGATTTCCATAACTCTTCCATTTCAGATTCTAGCAGAGTGTATATTCTACTGGGCAAAGTGGTCTTTTAAAAAAAAAATCCATCCCAGTTGGAAAAAAAAGTAGACAAAATATCATGTTTGACTTTTATGAATTATTCTAAAATGCCAATTTGAAGCCAGTATGGAAAAAGTCATCCTGTATACAGACTCTGCTATGTATTGACACCTTAAATACTAAGGATACAGTCCTGTAGCTCTTGGTGTCTAGAAGGCAAGGAACAGAAGATCCTGTATGACTAATGAAGGATTTCAGATTCCTTCCTCACAGACTGCTATGACAACATGCAACATGCATAACAGCAAAACCAGGGAGGAGAGCCAATAACAGTTATCAGGGGTGTGCCAGACAAAACAAAAAGCCAATGAAAGAAGAAGACACATGAATCTCTCTGGGGAGGGAGTTGCACAGTTTGGGCATCATGACAGAGAAGGCCCTTTCTCTGGTAGGCAAGTACCCATCTAGGCTCAGATGGCAGAGGCACCCAAAGCAGGGCCTCCAAAGATGACCAGAGTGGATGGATAGTTTCATAGGGGAGAAGGTGATCCTTAATGCATGTTGGTAGATAGGGTTGCCAACTCCAGGTTTAGAAATACCTGGAGACTTGAGGATGGAGCATGGAAGAGTGGGATATAGAGAGGGGAGAGACCTTGGTAAGGTATAATGGAATGTAATCCACCTTCCCAAGCAGCCATTTTCTCAGCAGAATCAATGTTTTAAATAAATAAATATGTGATTAATGTAGTCTGGAGATCAGTTGTAGTTCTGCAGGATCTCCAGTCCCCACCTGGAGGTTGGCAATCCTATGTTAGACTAAAAAACCAGGCCTGGGGAGACTTAAGTTCAAATCTCCACTGTACAATGAAGCCAACTTGCTGACCTTGGTCCAGTCACTCTGCCTCCGCCTATCTCCCACGGTGTTACAATGTGGGAAAAGAGAACCATGTTTTCTGGCCTGAATTCGCTGGAGGCAGAGTGAGATAAAAATGTGACAGGAAAATGTGGTAAATGTCTTCTGTTGGGCTTGTGTAAATTATAGGCTAATGTGATTACAGGGACGCTTTCCTAGGAGTAAATCCCACTGAGTAGACTTGAGTTGGATTCAGGGTACACCACATTGGAAAAGAGAGGAACTAACTCTTTCTGTAGTAACATTTATTTTATTTCAAAATGGTACCCTGAGGATCTGAGGTTGTGTGGTCTACTGATAGAGATGAATAAATAATCGGATACAAATCACTCCTGTTGAAAAAGAGGGAATTCCACCAACCATTCTGACTTTGTCATGCCAACCTCAACTTCAGCAGGGATTACATCCCTCCAGCCTTGGGCCTTCTCCTCTTTGTGATGAGCTTCTCTGTGAGTCTCTGAATGGAGGACAAAAGAGAAAGAATTTATACTTTTTCAGGATTTTTTTACCCTCCATTTATTTGTCAAAGCTGAGGCAGTAAATACGCTCTAAAATAAAGCCACAATCGCAGACCGTTCAGCAAGTAGTTGAAAGCTTGATCGCTGCGATAGCCCAACAAAGAAAACACATTATATATATAAAAAGAATACCTTCCTGAAGAATGTTGCTGTTGATGTTCGGTGTTGGGGTTCCTTTGTGTTTTCAAATTGTACTAACGGAGTGGTGTGCTTCGTACGGCCGAGTGGCTCGGCAGAAAGCTCAGATGGTTTATCTGAGGAGATACCCAGCATGAGGAATTTAACAAAGAACAATTTTAAGCTTTTAATCAACTCTTTATCTCTATGTCTGGTTGAGAAAAAAAAAAGACATATTGGAATAAAAGGGTAACCTGACGACTAGGAGCATTTAGCCTCCTTTTTTTCCTTGCTTATTCTACACTCCTCAGTATGAGCTATGAAATAGTGTTCTGGTAGGTTTCTAAATGGCGTCTGACAACATTCAGGGAGCAATCCTAAGCATTTCATTCCACAGGGACTACTGCCAGGTATGCATTCTGAGGACTGCATGCCTAGTTATTACAGAGGATGAACTACTATTACTTTTATAAAACTCACCAAAAATCAGGGCTTTTTTTGTAGCAGGAACTCCTTTGCATATTAGGCCACACACCCCGATGTAGCCAATTCTCCAAGAGCTTACAGGGCTCTTTTTACAGGACCTACTGTAAACTCCAGGAGGATTGGCTACATCAGGGGTTTGTGGCCTAATATGCAAAAGAGTTCCTGCTACAAAAAAAAGCCCTGCCAAAATCTAACATTTTATCTAAATGGCAAATTAGAGGAGAAATATAATATTTTGGGACAAAGGATTGGGACAAAGCATTCATTTGAAATGTGTCAGAGGAGAGACTGTGGTCTGCCAAAAAGACAAAGTAGTGGGCTCTTGATTAAATTGAGCCTGAATTCTCCGTAGAAGCTAAAATGACTAAGTTGAGGTTATCGTTCTTTGGTTGCATCGTGGGAAGACTTGAGCCACTTGAAAAGACAATAATACTAGGAAAAGTAAAAGGCAGTAGGAAAAGAAGAAGATGAACATGAGATGGATTGACTCAATCGACAAAGCAACAGTCCTCATTTTGCAAGATGTGAGAATGGCTGTTAATGATAGGATGATACGGAGGTCATTAATTCATAGGGTTCCTGTAAATTGGAAGCAATTTGAAGACACTTAACACACATACGCACAGGGAAAAGCATATGAAAACATGAACATGCAGGGCTTTTTTGAGCAGGAATACACAGGAACGCAGTTCCGGCTGGCTTGGAGCCAGGGGGTGGGGCCTAATATGCAAATGAGTTCTTGCTGGGCTTTTTCTACAAAAAGCCCAGATCAAAACAATAGAGGGTTACATCAGAGAGTATGGCCTAATATGCAAATGAGTTCCTGGTGGGCTTTTTCTACAAAACAAGCCCTGTGAACATGTATTAAGTACACTTTGTGCATGTGTGCCATTTTTAATTCCTTTCAATATTTTATTAATTTAGCATATTTCTATCCTGCTCCTCTTCCTAGAAGTCCAGTATAATCTATATTACTCCTTCATTTTACTTTCCATACAACCCTGCGTAGTAGGATTAGGCTGAGAGTGAAAGAGGGTGTGTGGGAGATTCATGGAAGTCTGGTGATTTGAACCTGAGTGTCCCAGATACCAGTCTGACATACTAGCCACTATATCATACTCATTGGAGCTCATAGGAAATTTGGTCCAAGGACAATCTGTGAATCTGAAGCACTGAACTGAAAAATGCATTTAAAAAATGCCCGAGCCACAGACTATAGGGCATCACATATATAACAGACACAGAGCTGGACAAAGTACAGAGGAGGGCAACCAAGGTGATTAAGAGGGTGGAGCACCTTCTCTAGGCGGAAAGGCAAAAGAATCTGGGACTTTTCAGTTTAGAAAAGAAATGACTAGGAGGGGATATGATGGAGTTTTATGCATGGGGTGGAGACAGTTGGGTATCCAATGAAACTGATGGGCAGTAAATTCAGGGTAGATGAAAGGAAATACTACTTTACACAGAGAGTGATTAAAATGTAGAATTTGCTGCCGAGGGTGTAGTGATGGCTGCAGGAATAAACCGCTTGAAAAGGGGATTAGGTAGATTCATATAGGATAGCTCTATCAATGGCTACTAGCCATGGTGACTGAGGGGATCCTCCACATTCAGAGGCACTAACGCCTTTGAATCCCAAAGCCATCAGACAGCATCAGGGTAAGACTTCAGCCTCTCTGCCCTGTTGTTGGCCCTCCAGAAGAACTGGTTGTCCACTGCATGAGACAGGATGCTGGACTAGATGGACCACTGGTCTGATCCAGCAGGGCTCTTCTTATGTACTTATGACACAGACAGGTTGCAGCATACTATCAAGGATTTACGGGGTTTATAAATGCAAAAGACACAAACAAATGTGGAAGCACAAACCACAAAAGGGAAGGGCACCATAGCAGAAAGGGCAGTGAGCAGAGAGCACCCAAAATAAAGAATGAGAGTACAAGAAGAATTGCAGATATATACCCCGCCCTTCTCTCTGACAAAAGCCGCACAGTTCAGAGGCTGCAGTGAGGAGATCTACCAGGTGGGATCAAGCAGAAAACATGGTAGGGTGAAACCTATACTATTTTGGATGCTGTCTAAATGCCCAGTATATATAATGGTGTTCCATAGCATCATAGAGTTTGGAAGGTAGGGTTGCCAAACCCCAGGTGGGGGAAGGGGATCCCCTGGTTTGGAGGCCCTCCCCCCGATTCAGGGGCATCAGAAAGCGGAAGGGGAAATGTCTGTTGGGCACTCCGTTATTCCCTATTGAGACCGATTCCCATAGGGCAGGAGTGACCAACAGCAGCTCTCCAGATTTTTGCCTACAACTCCCATCAACCCCAGCCATTGGCCATGCTGACTGAGGCTGATGGGAGTTGTAGACAAAAAACATCTGGAGAGCTACCGTTGGCCACCCCTGCCATAGGGTATAATAGATAATTGATCTGTGGGTATCTGGGGCTTGGGGGGGGGCTGTTTTTTGAGATAGGTGCCCCAAATATGCCGCATAGCATCCGATGCCTCTTTTCAAAATACCCTCCAAGTTTCTAAAAGATTGGACCAGGGGGTCCAATTCTATGAGCCCCAAAAGAAGGTGCCTCTATCCTTCATTATTTCCAATGGAGGGAAGGCATTTAAAAACTGTGTGGTCCCTTTAAATGTGATGGCCAGAATTCCCTTTGGAGTTCAATCATGCCTGTTACATCCTTGCTCCTGGCTCCACACCAATGTCTCCTAACTCCACCCCAAGTCTCCTGGCTCCACCCCCAAAATCCCCAGATATTTCTTGAATTGAACTTGGCAACCCTATTGGAAGAGGCCTCCAGGGTCGTCTAATCCAACCCCATGAACAATGCAGGAAATTCACAAATAGCTCTCCCTAAATTTACAGAATCAGAATTGCTGCCAAATGGTCATCTAGCCACTGTTTAAAAACCTCCAAAGACAGAGTGTCCACCACTTCCCAAGGAAGCCTGTTCCACTGAGGAACTACTCTAACTGCCAAGAAGTTCTTCCTAATGTTTAGTTGAAAACACTTTTGATTTAATTTCAACCCGTAGGTTCTGGTCTGATCTGGTCTGATCTGGAGAGCCAGTTTGGTGTAGTGGTTAAGTGTGCGGACTCTTATCTGGAAGAACCGGGTTTGATTCCCCACTCCTCCACTTGCACCTGCTAGCATGGCCTTGGGTCAGCCATAGCTCTGGCAGAGGTTGTCCTTGAAAGGGCAGCTGCTGCGAGAGCCCTCTCCAGCCCCACCCACCTCACAGGGTGTCTGTTGTGGGGGAGGAAGGTAAAGGAGATTGTGAGCCGTTCTGAGACTCTTCGGAGTGGAGGGCGGGATATAAATCCAATATCTTCTTCTTCTTCTTCTTCATCTTCTGGGGCCATAGAAAACAACTCTGCACTATCCTCTATGTGACAGCTCTTAAGTACTTGAAGATGGTAATCATATCACCTTTCAATCATCTCCTCTCCAGACTAAACATACCCAGCTCCTTCAACCTTCCTCATAGAGCCATTTTGGTGTAGTGGTGAGAATCTTATCTGGGAGAATTGAGCTTGATTCCCCACTCCTCCACTTGCAGCTGCTGGAATGGCCTTGGGTCTGCCATAGCTCTGGCAGAGGTTGTCCTTGAAAGGGCAGCTGCTGTGAGAGCCCTCTCAGCCCCACCCACCTCACAGGGTGTCTTTTGTGGGGGAGGAAGATAAAGGATATTGTTAGCCACTCTGAGACTCTGAGATTCGGAGTGCAGGGCAGGATATAAATTCAATATCATCATCGTCATCGGGCCCCTCACCATCTATGTTGCCCTCCTCTGGACACAGTCCAGCTTGTCTATAACTGAACACAATACTCCAGGTGAGGTCTAACCAGAGCAAAGTGATACCATCACTTCTCATAATCTGGATGCTATACTTCTGTAAGTTCTGTTGATTAAGTCCAGGTTTCCAGTTGGAGGTCTTAACAGTTGAGTTCTCTGGTTTTATTTGGCTTTCAATAGGTGTTTGCATTTTAATACAAATCGGGAATATAAAATTTGAAATGCTATGTCTCTTTCCCCTTCCCCTTATTTATGAGTCCTTGGACATGGGTTGATGCTGCTGGAACTCTGCCAAAGGTACAGAGGACTTTGTCTAACACTGTTTTGATGGGAGACTATCACTATTTCTAACAGCAGAGGACCATCCCCTCATGCCGTTAGCCTAATCCATGTAACAATATCAGCCTGAGCGATAATGTATCGTTACAACCCAGAGATCCCAGGTTTTTTTTTGTTGTTTTTTTTAAATGACTAAGGATGGGCACAAACCAGCTCATAAATGCAAGTTCATGACAAATTTTGGCTAGTTCATGGTTTGTGAAGTGATATTCATAAAATAAAGAGCCAACACAAACTTCCATGAATTTTAAGGCAGTTTGTGGAGGTATGTGATGGTTCATGGAAAGCAGAAAGCAGGGGTTAAACTCCTGCTTCCTGCTCTCCCTGAAAAACAGTTGAGTAGCAAGGAGCAGAAAGCAGTTTAAATGGCTCAGAGCCATTTAAACCCCTGCTTTCTGCTCCCCACGGCTTAGCTGTTTTTTTGTGGAGAGCAGCAAGCAGGGAGTTAAATGGCTCCAAGCCATTTAAAGCCCTGCTTTCTTCTCCCTGAAAAAAGTGATGGGGAGCAGAAACCAGAGGTCATGAACTTATATGAACTGGTTCTTATATGAACTGGACTGGGTATGAAGAGACCCAGATTTAAATCCTTATTGTGTCATGAAACTCACTGGGTGAGTCAGTTATTCTCTCTCAGGCCATCCTACCTCACAGGATTGTTGTGAAAATAAAATGATTGCAGGAAGAATTATCCATGCCTCATGGAGCTCCTTAGAGACAGCAGATGGAACTTCATTATCAGAATCTCCCCCTCCCCTGCTGTTTAAATACTAATTTCATTTATTGTCATCTTTTCTCACTGAAACTTGAGGTGGATTGCAACTAAAAGCAATGAAATAAGTAGAGTATAATACATGCAGCTAGCAAAATGTTAAAAGAATGCACTAAAGCCACAGTATAAGGAAGACAATAAAGCAGGATTATGAAACTGAGAACAATGCAGTGAAACAAATTACATATGATCAACAATGAAGTGATCCTGAATTACAGCATGAAAAAACTGAGTGATATAAGATGCACACTGAATACTGCCTTGGATTTCACAGACATTATTTACAACTTTACTCAATTGATTAAAATGCCCTCCTAAATAATACTTTTTTACACATTCTGTGAATGTGATACCAGCGATGGAAGTGTGATAATAGCACATGGAGGGGTAGCATCACTAGATCATAGTTTCTGATGTCTGGATGTCTTGAGCACAAACATGGTTGCAAATACCAGCCTTCTTCAATTGGACCTCTTTACTAGGACATGCAGAGAGCCCCGTGGCGCAGAGTGGTAAAGCTGCAGTACTGCTGTCAAACTCTCTGCTCACGGTCTCAGTTTGATCCCGGTGGAAGCTGGGTTCAGGTAGCCAGCTCAAGGTTGACTCAGCCTTCCATCGTTCAAGGTTGGTAAAATGAGTACCCAGCTTGCTGGGTGGGGGAAGTGTAGATGACTGGGGAAGGCAATGGCAAACCATCCTGTAAAAAGCCTGCTGTAATGCAATGTCACCTGAGCATTGGAAACAACTGGTGCTTGCACAGGGGACTACCTTTACCCTTTTTTTTTAAACAAGGACATGCAACAGAAACACCATTAGACAGCTGGTCAGGAAGGTTGGATGGACTTGTCATTTGCTCACCTGTGGCTGGAAAACTGCCTCTGTAATAATATTCTAAGAGTTTCCCAGTGTCGCTGTGGTCTTTGCCATGGAGATGAGAAATTCCTTGAGGATTGCCCGGAAGTGACATCATATCATCCCCAAACTCTGTAATTTGAACTGAAATCTTCCAGATCTTAATTTGACACTCTAACTATGCTACCCTGGCTCCCATACACTACGTAAAAGCAGCAATAAGACAGGCCATCCTTCAGTATACATAGTTTAGAGACCCTGTGATGTCAGCAGCCAATTAACCTATTTCATTAGGCTTCCCAGCATCCCGCTGGGGATGGGGGTTCCCCTGGTTTTGGGGCCCCAACTCACCAGCACAGAGTTGGCTGGCAGGGGGATCCCCACCCCCAAAGAGCTCCATCACACCAGATGTGCCCAGCACAATGACATCACCTGGAACTGATGTCATTGTGCCAGGCACATCACATGGGGGATGCTCCATGTCACCATAGAGTTTTTACCCAAATTGCTAGAGCATCCCCAAGAGACATGTCCGGCACGATGACTTCACTTCCCTGCGAGAAGATTCCTCACGCCAGGAGCCAGGTAAGATCTAGCAAACCTAATCTTTGTCCCCTGCTTTGCTACATATTTGCAAGTTTAAAAATTAGGAGCCGGACTCTTGTTCAGCCTTCAGACATTTCCACCATTTGACAGATTTCCCACTTGTAAATACATAATTTCTGGAACTGATCTTCAGGGCCCAGCTTTAGGCCTACAACTATGCTAGTGTGGGAGCTGGATTCCCATGGTTATAATTATTTCTTTTCTGCTTTATTTCACAGGGTTAGTTTTACCTGTCATATGTATTTAAAGCATGGGCAGCTTCTGAACACCCAGAGAAGTCTGAACAACAATAATAGTCTTGAAGCCTCAGTGTGGGAAGGGGAAAAAAAATCTACCAGTGGTAGAACATTAAAGAGTTACACTTGACTTTTAAAAAACCTGCACCGCTGCCTTGACACAGGAGCATCCCATTGGTGCAAAATTTTAGAAACTCTTTAAAACAAATAGGATATAGGAATGAGGAACTGCAAGTTTATACACAGCTAGGTTTAGTCAAGCAGAAAAACACCAATTTCTGACATTCCTGAACTCAGGCCTGTGGGATCCCCACCAGTCATTTTTCTCCCTCAACTTCAGCCGCCCCCATTCCAGAAGGGGAAAAAAACAAAACAAATGTAAATGTTATACAACCAACAGGCAACTTATAACTCGCCCACATCTTCTCTGGCTGTGCAGTACAGAGATTTGTCTTCAGGTACTTGGGGGATAATAGTCCACAGAACACTAGTCTGCTGAGACATTATAATCCCAGAGGTGTCCACCTGAGAAGACTACATTTTTAACATTAAAATAAATACCTCAGGTCACACAGGATAAAAAGTTACCAAGCCCTTAATGATTCCACCTCCACAACAAATAGAACTCTGAAGTTAAAAGTATGCAGCAAACCATAGAGTTGCAACCTAGCTGGATTTTGATCATTTGCAAGTATTAACGTTAGAGAATAACCAAGTCTAGCTGTAGGCTGTGTCTCTAGACTGACGTGCACTGCCCCTATTTGAATAGTAATGTCTTTTGAGGGTCGAAACCCCCCAACAAATGTCCAACACGACATATAAAAAGGTAAAGGTAGTCCCCTGTGCAAGCACCAGTCGTTTCCGACTCTGGGGTGACGTTGCATCACGACATTTTCATAGCAGACTTTTTACAGGGTGGTTTGCCATATAGTTTGGCCGTAATTCCACATTCGTAAGCACTTCAGAATGTGTACATTCTATTTATTTGTTTGCTTGCTTCATTTATATCTCAATTTTCTCCTCAAATGGGGCTCAAGGTGATTGCCGTTATTCTCCTCTTTTCCTCACAATAGCCGTATGAGGCAACTTAGGCTGACAGTTTGTGCTTGGCCCCAGGGCACCTAGCAAGCTTCTGCAGCAGTGTGAGGATTTGAACTCAGAGTCTCCTGGAACCTAGTCCAACACTATACTAATAACAGAATCACAAGAGTTGGCCATACAAGCTATCTAGTCACTGGCTCTGTGATTTTTAAAGGCAGCAGTGATCTTTTAATGTGGTGTGACGACCTACGGCCCCTCTCAAACTGAGACAGAGTTGGGGTCGCTTTAGGTAACAAAAAAAAACTTACAAGAAATAATGGAGTGTGCAAAACTCACACACCAGCTTGACAAGAAAGGACTGCCACCAGATTTGTGTTACCCACCACTGGAAGTCCAAGTCAAACTTCCAGTTTACCGGGTCTAGACCAGACTATCTTAATCACAATACTTGCAGCCAAGAGTTCCCAAATTATAACAGATAAGGTAAAATCAGATCAAGGCACCAGTGTGAAACAGAGAATCCTGATCAGCTGTTAAAATCTGCATTTGCCAAATATTTCCCCGGTTCAGCATAGCACTCCCCTGCAAATAGAACATCATATTCAGCTGCAGCAATTTAAGGTACAGAACACAACTTCACCATGGTGTGGATTTACTACCCTCTGCGTACGTTCCGGTGTCAGCCCTGTACCCTTCTTCAAGGTCTTTGGTCTATATGTACATTAGCACAGAGAGCTAGACAGGCCCAGCTCCCCAGGGAAATGCCGGGCCTTCCTCCAGAGATAAAACAGTCATTAGACCTTCCAGTTTAAATCACAAACCCCGAAACCACAATTCAGCACAATTGAGTAAACTGATGTCCTTTATTAAAATACTGACCTGAGAGGACAAACTGTACAGTGGACAGTGACTAAATTATTCTTCCCCTGTCAGATAAGTGATCCCTTTAAGTCCAGGTTTAAGTTCACCAGTAAGGAGATTGGGAAGGGGAACTGTCCCTATATAGAGCACCTCATCTAAAGGCAGATAAATCTTCCCAGCTCTGCAGGGAGTCCAGGTGCCATGGGGTATTTTATCATCCCTCTATAAACCAAGCGCTGCGCCCATGCCTTTTTATAATGAGCACAAGGACACGAAGACGGAGAGGTGCACTGCATATGCATCATGTAAATCTATTAATTTCATTGCCAAATTTGAACAATTTCACAAAGGTCAGTTTGTGCAGTGCACGCTCTCCACTCGCTCTATTTACTGACACAGAGAATTACCTTTCTCTCTACTGTTTGTCCGCGGCCCGACATATTGAAAGAGGATTTGGCTGCATATTGTCAAATGTATTTAAACATGCAGGCACTCCACAATACATGTGAAAGGCTTATGTGACATTATTTCTAAGCTTAGCGGAAATGAGATGGCAAGTGATGGGACCATGACTAGAAACACTCTCCCTCCCTCCATGCCTGTCTCCCTCTACTCTTTCTCTATACCCTGTTCTGCCTTTTTGCCTAAAGCAGCAGCCTACATTCAGAGCCAGTGTGGTATAGGGGGTTAAAAGAGGGGGGCTGTAATCTGGAGAGCCAGGTTTGATTCCCTGCTCCTCCACATCAGTGCCGGATTAAACCTTGTGGAGGCCCCTAGGCAGTTGAAACCTTGGGGGCCCCCATTGAGTGCCTGCCCCGCCACCCACAGCCCCTGCTGCAGCTTGCAGGCACTTTCTTAAAAGCCCTTTTTACTAAGCTGTGGGAGAGATGCAGAGAGGCAAACTTGGCAATGGCTCAGTTGCTGGCTGTGTGTACAGGCTGGGAGGGCTGCAAGCAGAGGGAAACAGGGGGGTGGGAAGCTGGCCTGGGGGCCTGTAGGCCAATGCTTACTTGGCCTAATTGTTAATCCGGCCCTGCTCCACATGAAGCCTAGTGGGTGACCTTGGGTCAGTCACAGTTCCCTCTGAACTCTCTCAGCCCCACCCCACCTCACAAGGTGCCTGCTGTGGGGAGAGGAAGGGACAAGCAATTGTAAGCCGCTTTGAGACTCCTTAAGGTAGAGAAAAAGTGGGGTATAAAAATCAACTCTTCCTCCATTTCTGCCCCCTCAAAATCCCAAAGAAACTGATTTGATACACTCAGCAGAATGAGGTGGTGAGGCCTTCTCTGCGCTGTACCACTTCTGGATGCTGGGAGTGGAGGAGTATATGTTTGAATGTTCCCTCAGGAGTCCCAGATACATTTTCCTTTGTATTTTGTTGGGGGTTTAGTGGTAAGAATTAGGGTTGCCAATCCCCAGGTGGGGGCAGGGGATCCCCCAGTTTGGAAGCCCTCCCCCACTTCAGAGTCATCAGAAAGCAAGGGGGTAGCAGGGAGGGAAATGTCTACTGGGCACTCCATTATTCCCTATTGAGACCAGTTCCCATAAGGTATAATGGAGAATTGATCCACGGGTATCTGAGGCTCTGGAGAGGCTGTTTTCTTAGGTAGAGGCACCAAATTTGCAGCATAGCATCCAGTGGCTCTCCTCAAAATACCCCCCAAGTTCTAAAAGGATTGGGCCAGGGGGTCCAATTCTATGAGCCCCAAAAGAAGGTCCCCATATCCTTCATTATTTCCAATGAAGGGAAGGCATTTAAAAGGTGTGTGGTCCCTTTAAATGTGATGGCCAGAATTCCCTTTGGAGTTCAATTGTGCTTGTCACAACCTTACTCCTGGCTCCACCCCCAAAGTCTCCTGGCTCCACCCCCAAAGTCCCCAGATATTTCTTGAATTGGACCTGGCAGCCCTCGTTCAACTGCAGTCCCATGACTGAGTTCTGAAGTGGTAGCATAAAGGAAATGCTTTGCCACTTCCCTGAAGCCTCCTTCACCGCAATGTGGGCCAGAAAACCAGCCAAGGATCTGTAGGAGAATGCCAGGGATTTATTCATTTATTTATTTTTGTCATCAAGTCACAGCTGTCCTATGGCCACCCTGTGGGGTTTTCAAGGCAAGAGACATTCAGAGGTGGCCTTCCTCACACAACCCTGGACTTCCTTGGTGGTCTCCCATCCAAATACTGATCAGGGCCAACCCTGCTGAGCTCTGAGATCTGATGAGATCAGGCTAGCCCCTGGGGTTATCCAGGTCAGGGTACCAAGGAAACAGTTTCAGTGATAAAGCATCATTTATTGAAGCAAACCAGAATTTGAATGATCATTTACAAGCCGAATCTTCATTAAAAATAGGGTTGCCAAGTCCAATTCAAGAAATATCTGGGGACGTTGGGGGTGGAGCCAGGAGACTTTGGGGGTGGAGCCAGGAGACATTAGGGGTGGAGCCAAGATCAAGGCTGTGACAAGCATAATTGAACTCCAAAGGGAGTTCTGGCCATCGCATTTGAAGGGACGGCACACCTTTTCAATTCCTTCCTTCCATAGGAAATAATGAAGGATAGGGGCACCTTCTTTTGGGGCTCATAGAATTGGACTCCCTGGTCCAATCTTTTTGAAACTTGGGGGGTATTTTGGGGATAGGCACTAGATGCTATACTGAAAATTTGGTGCCTCTACCTCAAAAAACAGCCCCCCCCAGAGCCCCAGATACCCGCAGATAAATTCTCCATGATTTTCTATGGGAATAAATCTCCATAGGGAATAATAGAGTTCCCAGCAGACATTTCCCTCCCCTTCCCCCGCTTTCTGATGACCCTGAAGTGGGGGGAGGGTCTCAAAACCGGGGGATCCCCTGCCCCCACCTGGGGATTGGCAACCCTAATTAAAAATACTGTCATTAAAATAAGTAATGGTTTCCTTCAGTGTTTGCAACACGGTTTAGGCAAATGCTGTGTGATTTGGGGGTAATGCCTGGGGAGGTTAGACTTTGGGAAGGATGTAATGTTACTATCAGGCATTTCCTCTGATCAATATGGAAAAGACCATAGAGACAATGGGAAATTCCTAGAGTGTCAACATGGAAGCCATTTTTTCCTCTGTTCCTCAGTTTCTCAAGGGTGCAAGATTGGGGCCAGAAGCAAGAAATCCCCTGCCAGTCCTGGGCTATTGGGAAGCTTAATTTCATGTTATATGCCAGTCACATATAATTCCCAAAATGGAAGCAGCAAACAAACCACATGGGTTGGACACTCTCTTTCGTGGAATAGTTTAGTAAGTGGGGTGATTGACTGACTACCACAGATTTCAAAGGTGCCATGTTAAAGCCATGTTTCTGAAACAAATAACCTATTAATAGAATTCATTATGAATGGTGTGACTCCATTACCATAGATATTTGTCTTTAGTAGCATCTACAGTGAGCAAAACAATCGGCAATTATTTGCATAGCTTAGGGTTACCAGGCTCCAGTTGAGACCTAGGGATCCCCTGGAATAACTGATTTCCAGACCACAGACATCAGTTCTCCTAGAGGAAATGGCTACTTTGGAGGGTAGACTGTATGGCATCATTGAAGCCCCTCCCCTCTTCAAACCTTGGCCTCCCCATTCTCTAACTTCTAAATCTCTAGAAATTTCCTAACAGAGTTGGCAATCATGGCTTAGGTCCAAAATATTTATTAATAATATTATCCAGGCAAAATTTAGACTGTGTTAAGAAAACTTCCTTATCAAACTTTAATATCCCCTGCATACACACACAAAATTATCTTTACTCTCATATTTTAATCTATTGTGCCAAATCTTCATTCTCACAAGCAAACAATGACAGCGTAAGACTAAGGAACCCATGAAGCACAGTAACTTCGATCCACGTATGCAAGGAATTTCAGTAAGTTAGGTCACTGGCAATTCTGAAGGAATGGCAGTAAATAATGGAGCCAGCTGAAATTAAAGCGCAGAGATGAAGTATTTCTCAAGAATGGTAAAACAGAATTAAAAATGGAATCACTCTAAGTTTTCAGCATGCTACCTCTTTCTTTGGCAGGGTGTTCCCTGGGTGGTTTATAATAATAGTTCTGTTGCCAAGGGGCTTTGGGCCCTGGGAAAGACTAATGCTTGCCACCTGAACATCTTGTTTTGTGTTGCTAAGGTAAAAGACTGGGGTCCTGCTGTTTTAGAAGATGTGGAAGGATGAGAGAGAGTCTTGGAAATATGGATCAGTTCTAAGCAGATGAGAGCCTGCACTAAGTTTCGTTTGCTGATTATAATGAGCTTTTGAAGTACACCTAGTCAAGACTCGAGTGTCCTCCATGCTCATATTGTCTCTTTCCTGTGATTTTTCTGTTTGTCATCTGTGTGTGTTTGGAAAAAATTATGTTTTCGATATGGCACGTTAGTCAGCCACACGCACAACAAACAGCTGGTCGAAGTAAGAGTTTCAGACTCCCGTTGGGTCCGGTCATCTTCTGCAGCGATGCTCACACTATAACACCTTTCAGAGGGAAAAGAACTGGGGGAAGAAATCTCCATGCAGAAAACCGATTCTAATCTCTAATCTGCATGAGGAAAAAAATGGGATTTTTTTAGTTAGGACAAATTATGAATATTGATGAAGGCCTAGTTCACCACAAAGAGCAGACAAATAAGTTGTTCCTGAACTGCATCACTTAAGCCCAGTGCTGATTAAGACAACGGTCCACCTAATCTTGTTCCACACAATGGTGCAACTAGATTGCAGGTGGTGGGGCACTACTATATATAATTTGCAACCAAAGAAAACCTTATGAGGAAGGTGGCAACATTATGACATTGCTGGCAAGATGCTGATATCATCTTGGCAGTACTGCATGTGAAAAGGATCTAGGGGTCTTAGTGAACCATATGCTGAACATGAGTCAACAGTGTGATGCGGTGGCTGAAAAGGCAAATGCAATTTTGGGCTGTATCAACAGAAGTATAGTGTCCAGCTCATGTGAAGTGATGGTATCGCTTTATTCTGCTCTGGTAAGACCTCACCTGGAGTATTGTGTTCTATTTTGAGCACCACATTTTAAGAAGGATACAGACAAGCTGGAACGAGTCCAGAGGAGGATGACAAAGATGGTGATGGAGGTGGAGACCAAGTCCTATGAAGACAAGTTGAAGAAACTGGTCATGTTTAGCCTGGAGAGGAGGATATGAACCCCATCTTCAAGTACTTGAATGGCTGTCATATAGAGGATGGTGCAGAATTATTTTTTGTGGTCCAGTAAGGTAGGACCAGAACCAACGGGCTGAAATTATATCAAAAGAGTTTCCGGCTCAACATTAGGAACAACTTCCTGACAGTCAGAGTGGTTCCTCAGAGGAGCAGGCTTCCTCAGGCGGTGGTGGGCTCTCCTTCCCTGGAGGTTTTTAAACAGAGGCTAGATGGCCATCTGACACCAATGTAGATCCTGTGAATTTAGGAGGAGGCATTTGTGAATTTCCTGCATTGTGCAGAGGGTTGAACTAGATGACCCTGGAGGTCCCTTCCAACTCTATGATTCTATGATCATTTGCCATCCATCACTGGAGATGCTCTAGCATTCCAAAGAAGCTCGGTGGTTTTATCATGGAGGGTGTGTTGAGGTTTTTTTAATTTTACGTGTGTCTACAGAGCACCATGGCAGAGAGTGGTAAATTGCAGTACTGCAGTCCAAGCTCTACGCACAACCTGAGTTCGATCCCAGTGGAAGCTGGGTTCAGGTAGCCGGTTCAAGGTTGACTCAGATCCTTCCGAGGTTGGTAAAATGAGTACCCAGCTTGCTGGGGGGGAAGTGTAGATGACTGGGGAAGGCAATGGCAAACCAGCCCGTAAGAAGTCTGCCAAGAAAATGTCAGGATGTGACATCACCCCATGGGTCAGTAATGACTCAATGCTTGCAAAGGTGACTACCTTTACCTTTTTTACCCCTGGAAGTCATGTTCCTCCCAACTGCTTACCTTCTGAGATCTGCTGAGATCAGGCTTGCCTGAGCTGTCCGGGTCAAGGCTATCATAGATTTTGAGGAATGCTAGAGCATCTCATGTCAGTTCTGCTTTAACCTTGAAGAAACGTGGGCATGTTGGGGCTATGCTGGAATGCTAGACTTCCCCTCCTCCCATAGATCCTCCTGCCAATGCCTTAGGCACTGGCAGGCATCAAACATAATTACTGGGAGGCCTCCCTCTATATTGGGAGGCCTGGCAATCCTATATACTACTTTCCCCAAGAAAGCATTCAAAGTGGTTTATAATCAGTAATTTGGATTGCATTTCAGTAGCAATGATGTCTGAAGAAATAGTTTTAAGCAGGGCTTTTTTTGAGCAGGAACACACAGGGATGCAGTTCCAGCTGGCTTGGTGTCAGGGGGTATGGCCTCATACGCAAATGAGTTCCTACTGGGCTTTTTCCCCACAAAAAAGCCCTGGTTTTAAGATTGCCAACTCTAGGTTGGAAATTCTTAGAGATTGGGGGTGGAGCCTGGGGGACACAGTTCAGCAAACCTTTGTATGAGGAGGTCCATGTGTTATACTGGACCTTGCTTTTTCTAAGACCTACCCTGAACTCAAGAATACAGAGCCATTTAGCACCAGTAGCCCTTCTGTAGCCCTGACCTGGATGTCCCAGGCTAACCTGCTTTCAACAGATATCAGAAGCTTGGCAGGGTTGGCCCTGGATTTGGATGGTAGATCACTAAGGAAGTCCAGGGTATGCTACACAGAGGTAAAAAGGTAAAAGCAGCCCCTTGTGCAAACACTGAGTTATTACTGACCCATGGGGTGACGTTGCATCACAACGTTTTCTTGGCAGACTTTTTGTTTGCCATTGGTTTGTCATTGCCTTCCCCAGTCATCTACACTTTACCCCCAGTGAGCTGGGTCCTTATTTTACCAACCTCAAAAGGATGGAAGGCTGAGTCAACCAGCTACCCAGGACTTTTTTTGAAGCAGGAACTCCTTTGCATATTAGGCCACACACCCCTGATGTAGCCAATCCTCCAGGAGCTTACATGACTTTTCTTACAGGGCCTACTGTAAGCTCTTGGAGGATTGGCTACATCTGGGGGGTATGGCCTAGTATGCAAAGGAGTTCCTGCTACAAAAAAAAAGCCCTGCTGCAACCTGAACCTGGTTTAAAGGAAAATCGAACTCAGGTCATGAGCAGAGCTTGGACTGCAGTACTGCAGCTTACCACACAGGGCAGAGGTAGGCAATGGCAAACCACATCTGAGGCTGCGGTCACACACACTAAATAATGCACTTCCAATCCATTTTTAATGCACTTTCCAACTGGATTTTGACAGTTCACACAGTAAAACCCAGTTGGAAAGTGCACTGAAAGTGGATTGAAAGTCCATTATTGAGTATGTGTGATTGCAGCCTGAAAGTCTCTTGCATTGACCTGGATGGCTCAGGCTAGCCTGATCTCATCAGATCTCAGAAATTAATCAAGACTGACCCTGGTTAGTACTTGGAGACCAGACAAGAAGTCCAGGGTAATGGCAAACCGCTTCTGTTCCTCCCTCGCCTTTAACCCCTAGGGGCCACCTAATTCAACTGTGACTTGATGGCACTTTCTACCACCAGCCCTTGGGCAAATGTGATGCTCTGCACAGTGGTAAAAGGTTAACCAGGATTAGAGTTCATTATTCTGTGGGCAGCAGACCATGCTGATCCCCATCATTTGTGGCTGTTTCTGAAAGGATTGTATGATAGGTATGGCTTAAGACTTATCATTGTGGTTTGTGGTCACAAAGACCAGCTGAAGCTCCAGCCATAACTCATTCACATAGTTTAAGGTGACCACGGATGAGTGTTCGTTTCACCCACAAAATACACATACAGAGAGAGAGAGAGAGACCAGCTGTTACGCATGTCGATGACCACTGAGCAGAGGTTAAAATATGTGTATGAACACTGCTGTTCTTCACTGGAAATCACTTACATCATTTATTCAACTAACTCAAAACCGGCTATTTATTCAAAGGCACAATAGAATCCAAATGCATTAATATATTAAGCTTATGTGAAGAATGCATCCCTCAGGCTGTGAAGATATCCAAGTATTCAACAGAAAAGAAGACTGAATACCATCAAAGTCAACTGAAATACTGTATGGGGCAACAAAATGACCCCATTGTCACCCTTAATTATTATAATGTCATTTAACATTTACAGGTTTATTTTGTTTCCAGAATATGGTGTCAGAGTCAGACCTGGCTACCTGTCCCAAGGAAGAGGGATTTTTTTATTTTTTTAAATAAATTTTATAAATATTTTATTAATTACATGAATGATTTAATGTCTAAAATGTTTTGATGTTTGTAATGCTTCAATGTCTGCTACCTAGAGGACCTTAAATTGGGTGGAAAGATGCCATAGGAAAAAAAATTAAACAAAATGTGTGGTACGGGGATGAGATGGTGTCTTGGATTAGGGACATGTGCATTCAAACTTCCACTCAGACATGAAGCTCACTGGGTGACTTTGGAACAGAGAATAAGAGACTGGATTTATACCCAGCCCTTAACTCAGAGTCTCAGGGTGGTTTACAATCTCCTTCCCTTCCCCTCTCCCCATCAGACACCCTGTGAGGTAGGTGGGCTGAAAGAGCTCTAACAGGACTGCTCTTGAGAGAACAGCTCTGAGAGAACTGTGACTGACCCAAGGTCGCCCTGGTGACTGCATGTGGAGGAGTGGGGAATCAAACCCAGTTCTCTCAGGTTAGATTCCATGCTCTTAACCACTACACCAGCCTGGCTCCCAAACTCACCTTGGAATAGCAGCTGGGAATAGGGTTGCCGATCTCCACAGGGGGTCTGGAGAGCTCCTGGAATTACAAGTGATCTCCAGAGTACAGAGTAAGTGGTTCAGTCAGAGTAAGTACAGAGTAAGTGATTCACCTAGAGGAATGGCAGGTTTGAAGGGTGAACTCTATTTCATTACATCTCTGCTGAGCATCTTTACTTCCCCAAACTCTATCCTGCCCTGGCTCTGCCCCCAAATCTTTGGGAATTTCTAAATTGATTTTATTTATTTATTTATTTATTTATTTATTACTTTATATTTATATCCCGCCCTCTCCGCAAGCGGACTCAGGGCGGCTTACAATATCATAAAAACAATCAATTCCATAAAAACATATAAAACCATAATACATTTATAGGTTAAAAACTATTACGCTATCTCAGTCTAGTCTGGCGGTATTAGGTTCTGACTATGACCACCAGCTTCTGTAGGATGTCCGGTGGCAGCCCATTTTCAGTCAACCAGAAAAGCCTGCCTAAACAGTTCGGTCTTACAGGCCCTGCGGAACGCCGACAAATCCCGCAGGGCCCTTATAGCTTCTGGGAGGGTGTTCCAGAGTTCTGGTGCTGCCACCGAGAAGGCCCTAGATCTTGTTGCGGATAGCCTGGCTTCTTTTGGGCCAGGGGCGGACAGCAGATTTTTTGTCCCTGATCGCAGTGCTCTCTGGGGGATATATGGGGCAACTCTAGCTGGGAGAGAAAGAGATAGAACTGACCTGCATTCAGAAGACGCCTTCCATTTCTTTGACTACTTTGTTTCTAGTTTGATTTTTGTAGTTCAAGACCTTTAGGCTGCTTACATACCAGCACTTTAGGCTGACTCAGAGACGTCTTAGAAATTGAACAGAAAAATCCTTCCACACACAAACATCTGTCGACCGTCTTTGTTCCATACTCACCCCATCCTCTGGCCTCCACAGTGCAGCTCAAAAAGCTACCACTTCCGAAGTGGTAGAAAATTTTAGAGCTGAATGCCAGTCTCCTCCTCACCATCTGGAAGCAGAAGGGTACAAGAAAAAGAAGAACTGCAGATTTATACCCCATCCTTCTCCATGAATCAGAGACCCAGAGCAGCTTACAATCTGCTATGTCTTCTCCCCGCACAACAGACACCCTGTGAGGTGGATGGGGCTGAGAGGGCTTTCACAGCAGCTGCCCTTTCAAGGACAACTCCTGCAATAGCTATGGCTAACCCAAGGCCATTCCAGCAGGTGCAAGCGGAGGAGTGGGGAATCAAACCCGGTTCTCCCAGATAAGAGTCCACACACTTAGCCACTACACCAAACAAGCAAAATGTCTTGGTGGGGTGAAACCACCAAGCCACCCCAAGCTGCATCTGACTTTTTTTATATACAAAAAAATTGTTCAGAGTGCATATGCACAAGCATGCGCATGACCACTAAAAATGTATGAGGGGAAAACCCAAACTGAGCAACAGGAATGGTGTGCGACAGTGTGTGGAGACTTCAAGACGGCTCTTTTTGAGCTGTCCCGATCTGGAATGCCTCCAATCCACACCACATTGCCTATCTGTTATCAGCCTTAGAGTCTCTGTTGGGAGGGAAAAATGAGGAAATAAATATTAGAAGATTTAGAAAACTCCGAGAGCAACAAAGAAAAAACATATTCAGCCGAAAACAAATTTAAAATCCAGCAGAAAAAAACAAGCTCTTTAAAGAAACAGAAATGTTACTCTATGGCTGAAATAACACCCAGTAAATAATGCACTTTCAATCCACTTTCAATGTACTTTCCAACTGGATTTGCCAGTTCACACAGTAAACTCCGTTTGAAAGTGGATTGAAAGTGCATTATTTAGTGTGTTTGATGGCAGCATATATAGCATTAAAAGCACAAGGAGACTTTACCCAGTACCTTAAAAAATGCAATCGATGGCCAAGATGATGACCTTTTTCATATTGTCACAGTGGGTGTTTAATAGAAAACCCTGGATCCGGTAAACTCTTAACTGGGGCACTCGGACCAAACTGGGATTTTTATTTTATTTTTTTAAAAAAGGCTTGGAACCTGTATAATCTTAAGGAAAAGCCATTTTTGCTGCAGCCTTCTGTATCCCTCAAATGGTTCTGCCAGTTAGTGAACCCATAAATGGTTTTCGGGCAAAGTGGGGGTCTGCAGTGGAAGGAGGAGTCCATGGAAATTACCCTCCCTTCCTTCATCAACAGAAATGCTGTTCCACCAGCAAAACTGCTGCTACACCAACAGAATGGCAGTTCACAAGCTTCTGATGAACCAATCTATGCCCGTACAGGTGGTCATTAATATAATGGAGACAAGAAAAATGCAGTAAGCCACTTTAGTAACCTACTGGGGGAAAAGTGAATAAAATAAATGAATTGACTAAAATAAGAACATAAGAGAAGCCATGTTAGATCAGGCCAATGGCCCATCCAGTCCAACACTCTGTGTCACACGGTGGCCAAAAAAAATTATATATATATATATATATATATATATATATATATATATATATATATATATACACACACACACACACAAACTCACACTGTGGCTAATAGCCACTGATGGACCTCTGCGCCATATTTTTATCTAACCCCCTCTTGAAGGTGGCTATGCTTGTGGCTGCCACCACCTCCTGTGGCAGTGAATTCCACATGTTAATCACCCTTTGGGTGAAGAAGTACTTCCTAAATACTAGAAAGAAATACTAGAAATACTACTTTCTAAAATAATACATTTAGAAAGCAAAGTGATCCACATGTGTTTCCATGGATGCCCACTGTTCACAAATAGGATGAAGGAGAGTCCGTGTTTTCATGCCCAGTGCCTGGCCTTGCTTTAGGACACTAGCATGCCCTCCGCTTGTGCCTTATTCATTTATCACGGTGTTGTCATGCTATCTATCTTAACAGCCCTTTCTGTGTGCTCGCTGCCTTTCTCACTGTGAAAGCAATCAAACGTACATGTAGGTGCTTGCCATTCAACTTCTCCAAGTATATATATATAAAAAGTATATATATATAAAAAAAAAAGACTTGTCATCTTTGATATCACTCATCAAGTCCAACATTTTAATTCAGACTGATATCCAAAATTTGGAGGCCTTGTAATTGGGTGAATAACTCTCGTGAGGAATTCAGCTGGCAAGCCTAATTACATTTTGCTTTCAACTCAAGGTGCAAGATCTGAACAGTCAAAAAGGGCAAGAACATGCAGAGTTGCCAGGTCTCCCCCCCCACCCAAGCAATTTGCAAAAGGTGGGGGGACTTACCCAGTGGTTTAAAGCCTGTCCTGGTGATGCACTGATGCTGCCAGCAACATGCTGACATCACTTCGGAGTGCAAAGAGAGTGACTTCGGGACACTGGAATGCTGCTGATGCCCCCCCCCCAATTTTGCTTCCATTTTGTCCCTCACTGGCCAGCTGAGAGGCAGTGGGGAGTGCCCAGTGGGGTCAGTGGATCCTCTATTCCCAACAAGGGCCTGGCAACATACTACCGATCAGGCCAGTTGAAAAACTGAGAAGCAGGCAAGCAGACGAGCCATCAAGGAAGCAAGTAAATAGATATGGAAAGCCTGAAAGATGCTCCATTTTAATTGTACTGAGATTGACTGGAGAACCAGCCCTGTCAAAAGCTTCAGAGACCTTATGAAACCTACTGTGCCCTTTCATCACCTGACCTCTGAAACATTATCAATATTGGGCTGTTGCCCTGGATATTGTCTTTAGACATAGGGTCACTAGGCCATGCCTTGTGCCTTCCTTGACTGAGGCAATCCATGGCAACTGGCAGGAAGTTTGGGGGTAGCACAATAAGAGGACACAATGTCCTGTTTGCTACTAGGTCACCTTCACTGAAAACCCAGAAGTAGATGGGCCATTGGCCTGATCCGCCATGGCTTCTCTTATGTTCTTATATATGGTAGATCTAGTAGCCATAGTTTCCTAGAGTTACCCTATGTCATCTCTGGGTTTTCTCTGAAAGTGACACAGCGGAACACAGGAAACTGATTTTAAAAATCTCATACGACCACTTGGAGAGGAAGTGGACAAGAACAGTCTCCTTCTGAGTTCTTGGGTGCAGTCTCCTTTTGATTGATGGTGCAGCTAAGGAATAGAAAATCTTAAACAATTTTGTTTTCTTCAGTGCAAGCCTTAAAGTTGTGTAATACTCCAGGAGTCACTACTTTTGTCTTCTTGATGCTCAACAGTAATCCTTTGGCGCTTTCTGCTTTAACCTTCATCAGTAGTAGTATCAAGTCTTCACTATTTTCTATCACTATTTTCTACCAATAATGCAGTGCTATTTGCATATCTCAAACTATTAACATTCATTCCACCAATTTTCATTCCACCTTACTCCTGTACAAATCACTTACTCCTATATAAACCTACCCAGCCTTTAAAACCCTCTTCAAGGAACCTGCCTTCACCAGGGTTGCCACTCTGGGTAGGGATATTACTAAAGATTACTGGAGAATACCCTGGAGGGAAAGCAGACATGACCTTGGAACACAGAACATGAGAGGTTACTGTAGAAGTGCTAAGCAACTTGGACCAATTCTGCACTAAAAATTGCTCCACCTCCAGGCTTCTGCTTTGCCCAGTTCAAGCAATCAGTTCCTCACAATATGCTGTGTGGGTGAATTTTCTGCAGCTCCCTCCACTTTCCCTCGCAGCATCCTGCTCTTGGTGTGCAGACTCTTATCAGGGAGAACCATGTTCGATTCCCCACTCCTCCTCTTACAGCCGCTGGAATGGCCTTGGGTCAGCCATAGCTCTCATAGGAGTTGTCCTTGAAAGGGCAGCTTCTGAGAGAGCACTCTTACCCCACCCACCTCACAGGGTGTCTGTTGTGGGGGAAGAAGATGTAGGAGATTGTAAGCTGCTCTGAGTCTCTGATTCAGAGAGAAGGGCGGGGTATAAATCTGCAGTCTTCTTCATCTTCTTCTTCTTGGAGGGTTTTTTTTAGATCTGGAAGCCATGAGGGAAGTTGGAGGTAGCCACTGATCAAAATTGGAGGGAGCCACAGAGTTATTGGTTGGGAATTGATCACTTAAACCAGGGAAAGTAGAAGCCTAGGGGCCCAGCAACTGCTAATGAGGGATCGGTATTGGTGTTTTGAGTCTATCTGGCAAAAGGCTTATTTTACATGAAACCATGGAGAGGTCTTGAGGGGAGATAAATTTGACATATCAATTTGAAATAAACATGAGTATCTTTGGTTACTAGCTCAGATTCTTCATTCTTTCATTCTGGTGTAGCAGACAGAGAGTTGGACTAGGATCTGAGAGACCCAGGTTCAAATTCCCACTTCCATGAAAGCATCCTAAGAGACTTTGGGCCAGTCACACACACTTTAACCTACCTCGCAAGGTTGTTATGAAGATAAAATGAAGGCGAGGAGGACAATGCTAGCCGCTTGAGTCCCTACTGAGCATAAAGCCAGTGTTTCAATGAGGTAAAGAAAGAAAGAAAACTGTTAACTGGGAATTACATTTTTATTTTATTTAATTTTCAGCAAAACACATTGCCATATATACCATATATTTTCTTATATTTATTATCTGGACTATTATTCTTCCTGACCCTGAACACCAAAGAAAGGGAGTTCTGCAAAAGATCATTTGTTAGCAAGTTAGATGGACAGATATACATAAATTAGTCTGTCTAAAAGACAAATAGCTCGATGAATGGAATAAGCAGATCTATTCTGAATAACACCTTTGCTGTTCTTCCCCTATCCCACAATGTATTGCTAAGGATCTCCGAAATCTGTAATACCATGAATTTAACCTTGTAGGAGCATTCCATTTGATAAAAGCGTAGTACCAAAGCCTGAGAATGCTAAGTTCATGACAAAAATAAAAAATCAGGTCCATGTCCTGCAGAAATTGCTCTCCTAAGGCTAAAAAAGAACCCTTTTATCTCACTACAGGGGGGAGCGCATGCAGCTGTACCACCTCTGGAAAAGCCCCAGAGCAAAAGTGTCAGAGAATGCTCTGCTCCTGTCTGGCTCAATCAGCAAAGCAACTTCCCGAAAACTTTTTGCTGAATATTTTTCCCCAGCTATACATCATTCCTTTGTGCAAACTTGCCAAGCGGGATATATTGTTGCTTCACTGTTGTCTCTTCCTGCAAACTTCTGTTCCTATCTGTTCTTCTTCCAGATCTTGCAAACAGTTTACAGGGTGCTCTCAGACCACAGGCTTGCCAAAGTAGGCAAGTTGAGGTTTTGAGGCTCAAGATTTTAAGACAAAGTTGAATTATGAGATGGATCTAGGTATCAGTTGTAACAATCCCTGGCACTGGGAAGCAGCTTCAAGCTACAACTGGCTTATGGAGACCGTGCAGGGTTTTCAAGGCAGGAGACAATCAGAAATGGTTTGCCATTGCCTGTTTTGCATCATGACTCTGGACTTTGTTGGTGCCCCCCCACCAAATTAGGGTTACCAAGTCCAATTCAAGAAATATCTGGGGACTTTAGGGGTGGAGCCAGGAGACTTTGGGGGTGGAGCCAGGAGCAAGGGTGTGACAAGCATAATTGAACTCCAAAGGGAGTTCTGGCCATCACATTTTAAAGGACCGTAGACCTTTTAAATGCCTTCCTTACGCAGAAAATAATGAAGGATAGGGGGACCTTCTTTTGGGGCTCATAGTATTGGAACCCCTGGTCCAATCTTTTTGAAACTTGGGGGGCATTTTGGGGAGAGGCACTGGATGCTAGGCTGCAAATTTGGTGCCTCTACCTCAAAACACTGCCCCCCCCCCGAGTCCCACATACTCGCAGATCAATTCTCCATTATTTCCTATGGGAATAAGTCCCCATAGGGAATAATGGAGTTCCCAACAGACATTTCCCTCCCCTCCCCCGCTTTCTAATGACTCTGAAGCGGGGGGAGGGCCTCCAAATCGGGGGATTCCCTGCCCCCACCTGGGGATTGGCAACCCTACTCCAAATACTAACCAGAACTGACAGGGTTGCCAGCCAGTCCTGGCTAACAGCAGGGGATGGAGTGCAGGGATTGGGACACTCCTGAGGATTTGGGAGTGGAACCTAAGGAGAACAGAGACCTCAGTGGGGTACAGTGCTGGAGAATCCGCACTCCACAGCATCCATTTTCTCCAGGGAGGTTGATCTTTGTAGCGTGAAGATGAGCTGCAATTCTGAGGGATCCCCAGGTCCCACCAGGTGGCTGGCATTCCTTGCTTAACTTCTGGGATCCGATGAGGTGGGGTCATTCTGGGCTATCCATGCAATGGCAACAATCCTTATCACTGTAGAAAGGCCCTTAATAGCCAGGGACCTATGTACCTTCAGGACCACCTCTCCTGGTATACACCAAGAGAGCCCTGTGCTCTGGCGATCAACATCTGCTGGTGGTCCCTGGCCTGAGAGAGATCCAGCTGTCTTCAACCAGGGCCAGAGCCTTTTCTGCCCTGGCCCCAACCTGGTGGAACTCTCTGCCAAATTTCATCTGAGCCCTGCAGGACTTACTTACCATTCCGCAGGGCCTATAAAGCAGGCATGTTCCACCAGGCATTTGGGTGAAGGCAGATACAGTTTTCATCTTGGCACTCCCACTTCTACTTCTGCTTTGACTTCCCACTGCAAGAGAGTAGCACCATCAGGATTTGACACTATCTTGCCTTTAGGGAACTGTAATGTTTTTTTTATTGTGTATTTATCCTGATTTTACTCTATTTGTAAACTAAAACTTTTTTGTGAACTGTCCTTAGCTTTCAGAAAGGGCAGTCAAAAATTCAATAAAGTAAATAAATACGTAAATAAATAACTACTTCAGGGTGTCCACACTACTTTAGCAAACTTTCCAATAACCCTGCTAGATAGACAACCAGATCATCCCGCTATATTGCTGGTGGGTGGCTTTTGAGAAGCAGCAGTCTCCCATGAACAGCCTGCAGCTCTTCTGCAATATGGGGCTAGTAGTAATGACTTACCTTGCAAGGTTGTTGCAGGGGAGGGGAAAGAAAGAAAGAAAGAAAGAAAGAAAGAAAGAAAGAAAGAAAGAAAGAAAGAAAGAAAGAAAGAAAGAAAGAAAGAAAGAAAGAAAGAAAGAAAGAAAGAAAGAAAGAAAGAAAGAAAGAAAGAAAGAAAGAAAGAAAGAAAGAAAGAAAGAAAGAAAGAAAGAAAGAAAGAAAGAACTTAGGCCTGGTTCAGACACAAGCTTGTAGAACACTGAGATGGAAAATGGATAGCATCACTGCAGACTATAGGTAGAGGAGTTCAGATCTGAATTATTTGACTTAAAAAAAAAAAAAAAGGACTCACACAAGTAGAAAACTAGGAGAAGAGGGTACAAGCTGTTTTCTTGTTTTCCTGGTCTTCTGTTTGCAAAGAGTCCTTTAACCAAAGAGGAGCACTCCAAACTAGAATCCTCCTTTTAGGGTTACCAGTCTCAAGGTGGAGACTGGAGTTCTCCTTGACCCATTCTCCTGGAGAAAAGGATAGCTTCAAAGGGCAGATTCTATGGCATCATATCCCTGCAGAGCTCCCTCCCTTCCCCAAACTCCATCCTCTGCAGAACTACCCTCCCCCCCAAAAAAAAAATCTCTCATGCCAAGTTGGCAACCCTTCCTTCATCATCAGCCTGACATGGTGGAAGTCCCAGTGTTCCCTCTAAGCTGAGTTGGTGTGAGCTAGCTCACAGCTTTTTATCCTCCGACTTACACATTTTTGTCTTAACTCAGGAAAAAAGGCCCAGAGCAAACGAATTTATGCAGTAGCCAAACTGCTCACTCACAACTTCAATGCCAGTAGTTCACAAAGCAGAATTTTTGCTCACAAGACTCCACAGCTTAGAGGGAACATTGGACTCCCTTCCTATCACCACAGCATTCTACTAACTGCCTTGTTCTCCTGCATGTATAAATCGGGCATCGGATTATATATGTGGATGTGCTTTGAATGATTATTATTACTACTGTTCTTGGAAAACAGATGTCAAACAGCTTCTGTCTCTTGAACCTTCACTTGCTTGCTAGGTAAAGCTTTTATTTATTTTCCTTTTTAAACGACCCTCTCACATCCTATCTTTTTTTACTGACTTCCTTGCTCTCCGGACCCTGAGAACAAGCCACACAGGGGGACAAATCCTTGATCTTTGCCTGAGATAATCAGACAAATTGTATTTAATAATAAATAATGACAATATAATGACTCTGGGGTGATCGCTTCAAGGGCAATATCCCACAATTCCCCAGCGGCTGCAAAGAAAGGGGATCTTTTTTTCTCTTTTTTTTATGGTTAACGTTTAGTTTCCAAATTAGCACAGTGAGGGTTAGAGGGAGGAAAGAGAATCTACCATTTGAGGAAATAATTTATGAAATGTAGATGGGCCTTCAGTTGGGAATAAGGCCGGGCAAAATGTTAGCGGCTCTTTGTTCCTGCAGCTGGCCTGTCGAATTGCACAGAGCCAGCACAGTAAATAATACTGCTATTGTCTGCCCGTGTCAGAGACAGACAGAAGGTACATTTGGACGGGGTCCAAACACCACAAGGGCCACTCATAGTCACAGTGTCCAATTACTGCTTGCTTGACTATAAAATGCACTTTTATTTTTTATTTTTTTTAAAGGGAGCTAATTTAAGAATGGCAGCTTTCAATGGTGACTGTGTTAAAGGGAAGGAGGAAACTGCGAACCAATGCTCACTACCCTCTTTGCCACTGGGGGAGAGGAGGGAAATAATGTCAGGTACTGTACAAGAGTCATCAAACATGGATATGATGAACAGAATCAGGATATGATAACATTAGCACAGCTATAATAGCCACTCGGTAAGGGCCTTTGAGTACTGTGTATGATGAGTTCAAAGAGCTGGCGGTTTTCTTTCTAGGAAAACAGAACAAATGCGGTGGGAGAATGAAAATATTGACTGAGAGCATTTTTATGGTGCCCTTTTTCTGAGGAGCTCGTAGGGGGCTCATAGGGTGGCATACATGGTTCTCTCCTCTCTTCCATGTTATCCATGTCACAGTACTGTGAGGTGCGTCAGTTTGATGGAGAGAGCAACTGGCCCAAACTCACCCAGCTATTGTGGCAGTCTAAGCCCACATTTCCCAGATCTTAGTTTGGGCCTCTGACCTCTAGTCCACACCGGCCTAAAACAACTTGTTGGAGAGCTGCCATTGTAGTAAAATAGCTAACAGTGAAATCCTAGAAGAACAAGGTTTGGAGTCCGATAGAACCTTAAGGACCCACAAGATTTCTAGGGTCCCAAGTTTTGAAATCTTGCTCTTCTTTACTCACCTGAAACAGTGCAATCTGAAGAATACTGTCATGGGAGTAAATCCAACTAAACAGACCTGAGACTTCTTTAGACTTCTTTAGGGTTGCTCTGCAACAGGCTGAGCTATTGCAGTCTACTACCATCACTAATTTTGAAAAGGTATATTTAAAGAAAAAAAAAACACAGCTTGAGATTTCGGAGTTGAGATTTATTACTTAAGTGTCTCTGTGCACTTCAGTGTCTGCCCATGAAGATAATCTTGCTACTGGTTCTTGCAATCTCTTCTTGAATAAATGTGATTGATTTCACGGGCAAAAAATAAAAAAATAAACAGGCAAAGAAATCTGTCCAACATCATTCATTTGAAAGATGCAGATCCAATGATGACAGCATACAGAAAGGACAAACTGTAAGCAAATAAGTGCTTTATAATACAAATTGGTCAATTTAACCATGACCCTGGAGGATACTTTTTCTTCTGCAGTAAGGAAGATAACTTTTTTTCCCTTGGACTGGGCAAAAGCAGCCACAAGCAACAACAGGGCCCTGCAGCAGCTGCTACAAGCGTAGAATATAAACTTCACCAGGAAATATCAAACCAACCTTTAGGTGATGTCTGGATGGGAGAATGGGGTGGGGGTAGAGGAATAATGTGGTGAAATATTAAGGTAGTAGAGTGGACTGAACCACTTCAGACTACAGGTGGAGGATCTCATTTTTAAATGTTTCCCAGTGTTAAAAACTCCGTTCAAACAGAACACAGCACAGTAAATAAAGAGAGTGAACAGACCCCCCCCCTTCCCGATGTAGGGTTGCATGTGGGGGTGGGAGATCTCCTGTCCCAAGCAGTCATTGCCTGCCAACATTCCAGTGGCTGGTGGAAGGGGGAAATGCTGTCAGTAATGGTGTGACATCACTTCCGAGTTTCCCCTGAAAGTGACATCATGCCTTTCTAGGAATCACCATAAACTTTATGGTAAAAGCATAGTTTTTAACAATTCCCAGAGAGACATGGCCCAAAAGTGATATCATGCAATTGCCACTGACTGGCCATACCACATTCCTCCCCTACCCCCAAATCTCCTGCTGGTTACAATGGGGCCCCCTCCTGATATGATGCAGGGCAGAACTGGGCAGAATTGCACTCTTCTAAGTCCTTGTAGTCCAGTGGCCTTAGAAGGGTCTAATTCCCCTTAGGAATGCGCTATTTGCAGGGCTTCTTTGTATGGAGGAACACTCAGAGTCAGAGTCATCAGCTGCAGGCTGAAGTGGAGGAGTCTATTCTATCACCTCAAAAGATCTCATCCTCTAGCAGGTGAAAAGCAGGCCTGACAAAGGTGTGAATGAAGGAAGGCAAGAAAATGGAGAAAGGCTAAATGAATTATTTACATCAATCTTGAAGATGCAGAGAAAGAGTCACAAAGCTCTAAACTGTTATTTTCAGAGAGGCCATGTGAGGAGTCATGTCAGAGGTGACAAAATGACGTTTCAAAGCTGACAATTTACAAATTCACTGGGGCCAGGTAGCATTCACCTGAGAAATCTGGAAGAACATAAATATGATGTTGCAGATCTTCCCAAACAATGCAACTTATTAAAATTAGCCTCTTTACTAGATGGTTGCAGAGTAGCCAATATAATATCCATTTTTACAATGTTATCAAGGGTAGGTGGGCAGGATCTAGGCAATTCCGCATCTGTTAATCTAATTAGCATCTGTGTAAATTAGCTGAAATAATTATGAAAGCTAGAATTATTAAAAATACAGAACAAGCCTTGCTGAGGCCCAATCAGCAACCACCAAAACTAATCCTTCTTTCACAAACCATCAAAAATTCTTTGAGAAGTAGCAAAGTACCAATCTGGTAGATATGGTATACTTGGACTTCCAAAAAGTATTTGGAAAAAAATCCCTCGAAAAGGGCCCAGAATAAACTTAGCACTGGCAGGATAAAAGGTCATCTTATTGCAAAGGACATGGAGCTCCAGGTAGGATCAAAAGGACAATTTTTACAAAGGAAGAAAAGAAGTGTTGAGTTTGAATCTCCACTGTGCTATGGAAGCCTGCTTGGTGACACAGGCTAGGATTGCCAGACCCCTGCAAGGAGATTCTCTATCCCTACACCCAGCTCCATTTCCTGCTGACAGAGAAAATTAATCTAAAAAATGGCTGTTAGATGATGGTGTGATGTCACTTCCAGGGAAAATCAGGAAGTGATGTCAGCCATCTCTATGGAAACTCTATGGGTGTTCTCACACACTAAATAATGTGCTTTGCAACTGTATTTTTACTGTATAATAATAGCAAAATCCACTTGCAAACAGTCCCCAAGTGAAAGCACCCTATGGCTTATCATACCAATTCATTGATACTACAGACTATCCAGTCACAAAAGTGGCACTTACACCGTAAATGGTTGATATACAGTGGCCACATGACCCACCCACCATATTGCCCTGGAAAGCCAATTACTTGTGAGTGTGCAGCTGTAGCAGCACCATGCTGCATCTCATAAATTACCCTTGCACCGTTGGGACAACCACTGCGCAGACACAAAACGAAACGAAAAGTGACTGCCTGGGTGGTTTACTCACAATTTCACTCGGGACTCAACACAAAATGGATGTGGTGAACAAAAGAAGTTTGAATGCTTTTACACGGGTTTGTAAAGCTGGCCCGAGATGTTCTGTTTTTGTTATACCAGATGAACATAGCTAGCTACCCCACTGGAATTGTCGCTATCGCGAGGAGCAGCCTCAGGATTCTTATGGCATATTTACCTTCAACCATGATTAATTCTTTCTTGAGACAGTAAACTAAGAACTGCATCTTTTTTAAAAAAAAAAAAAAGTGGCCCTTTTGAGGAAGATGCAATAAAGAACCCAGTTGCTTTTGATTTGAAATCCAGTCCCTCCTCTCCACCTTCTTGCATTCAAGTCAATGGCAGCGTACGCCTTTTCTTCAGCCTTGACAATCTTGTACCTTTACAGCTTAGCAGGGGGAGAAAAATCCCATATGTATCCACGAGATATATTCACTCAAAACCACAAAGGGGTTTTAATATATATGCCACAGGTACAGGAGCATTATCAATCACAATGTTAAAGCCTTGATAAGCTCTATGTAGGTGAGTTCATCCTCCATCTCTTTCATCTCTGGATGTCTTGCCGAGTACTTCATTTGGAGAAAGTCCTAAAAGCCATGTTGGGTAACAAGAAGGGATAAAAGTGTAAACCTGTCTGTTCATATTTGCCAGTCCTCAACGTGGAGAGCACAGCAAGCATTCTGTCAAGGAAAATGAGGATTTTCTTTTTGGGCTCCTTTGAATCCTCAAACGATGCATCTTCTTTGTAAGAGAAAAAGGAGTATCTCAATACTTAAGTCAAAATAGCAAACTTTTCAAAGGCCTCGAAACTTGGAGCCAGTGGCGGGGCTTGAGAGTCGTCGACACTCAGATTGTTTGATATGCCATAAAACAGAGAGAGCCCGGGAAAAAAAAAGTTCATCTTCCTTTTAAAATGATAGATATGGACAGTGCTTTCTCCACAAAGCAAGCTTCAATTATTAACAGCAGGGCTTGGCTCGACAGAGAGAGGGGCAGAAAAAGAGCGAAGGCTGCCGTGGTATCTAGAGTGAAGCCTTTTCCGACAGTAAGTGTCAATTTTTTTCTATAGGGGATGTTCTCCCCCCCCCCCCTTCCCTTTGGCACATTACTGAAACATTGATGTAGCGAGCTATGTGGATCTTTAAAAGTCAGGATTCCAAATTGTCGGCTGGATTTTTTTTTTTTTTTTAGCACTTCCCTTCCCACATGGTTACAAGGAAGGAGTAAGGGGTGGTTGTTAGGCTGCTTGGAAAATGGTGCCGAGATGCCATCCACAACTGGGCTGGGGTGGCAGGGGGAGAGCCAAAAGTAATTTCCTAACTGCTAAAGTCATGGCACAAACTAGCTATCATAACTAGCCATAACTCAGCAATAATCTATTTCAGGGGTGGCCAAACTTGACTAATGCAAGAGGTGCAGATGTCTGAGAGCTGCAAGACATGAACATCAGATGTTTGAGAAAAGGAAGGAAGGAAGGAAGGAAGGAAGGAAGGAAGGAAGGAAGGAAGGAAGGAAGGAAGGAAGGAAGGAAGGAAGGAAGGAAGGAAGGAAGGAAGGAAGGAAGGAAGGAAGGAAGGCAAATAGATGGGGGAGGAGAGGTGGAAATAAAACAACTTTAACTTTAAATGCATTCTTCAAGCTGTCAGCCAATGGGGCAGTGGGGGCTTCGAGAGCCACACAGTATGTGTGAAAGATGGCCACCCCTGATCTATTCCTTGAAAAAAATATTTCCGTACATTTTTTTGGATCTCTGATGGGTTTTTTCCCCTTGTCGGCTGTCTGCAGATTTGTATTCAGTACAAGTGCTCTATGCAGTGTAAACAATATTTATATAGACAATCCTTTTATTATTACAGATAAAGACTGCAATGTGACATCAATTATTTCAGCGGTCCCCAACCTTTTTGAGTCTGAGGGCACCATTGTGCCTACTTTATAAAAAAATGCGGTGGGTGCCAGGAAAGGTGTCTGGAAGCACCATACACCCACGTTGGAGAAGCCTGGATCGTTCAGTTACATTAATTCCTTAAAATTCTTTTGCATGATTAAAAATTTACCCTGATTGACTGGGTAAATTTAAAGGTACACTTCTTTGTTAGTACAGGTAACTACCAAAAGCTATAGCTGCCAAGCACAATGGGAAAAGAGGCATTCCATCTGTCCTCCCACAAAGAAAGCAATGTCTCCTCCAAGATACTGTCAGCTATGGCATGTATATTCACCATCTACAAGCAAAGAATATGTGTCCTTTGGAACTATAGTTTGTAACATTTTGTACTGCATTTTTATTCACCCTTCTTCCAGGGAGCTCAGGGCGTTGAATACAATTCTGCAGTTTGGTGTAGTGGTTAAGAGTGGTGGACTCGAATCTGGAGAACCGGGTTTGATTCCCCACTCCTCCTCCATGTGCAGCTGTTGGATGACCTTGAGACAGTCACAGTTCTCACAAAGCAGTTATCTCAAGAGCAGTTCTCTCAAACTGCTCACCTACCTCACAGAATGCCTTCTGTGGGGAGAGGAAAGGAAGGAGATTGTAAACTGCTCTGAGACTCCAAGTAAGGGGGGTATAAATCCTCCTCCTCTTCTTCATTTTCCCATCACAACAACCCTATGAGATAGGACTGAGAGGGAATGAGTGGTTCAAGGTCACCCAGTAAGCTTCCTGGTTGAATAGGGATTTGAAGGTGACTTTCTTAGGTCCTAGCCTGATACACTGGCTGTCTATATACAAGTGTGTGTTGCTGACTTAGTGTTTTGAACAATCATTAAAAACAGTATGATTAATCTGCTATAGTTTCTATTAAGCCTGGGCAGTAGAAAGAAGAGCCACTTAAGTTGGAGGACTAAGGAGTCTAAACAACTTAGGCAGATCATGAGAGAGAGGGCAGGAAGAGTTGCATCAGTGCTTAGTTCTGGTGGCCCAGGGAAATGCCAGTTGCCACTTTGGGCTCAGGAAGCAATTTTTCTTCAAGCCAGTTTGGCCAAGGATCCTGGAGGATTTTTTTTTTTTTTTTTGCATCTTCTGGGCATGGAACAGGGATCACTGTGTGTGTGTGTGTGTGTGTGTGTAGGAGGTCGGCAGTGTGAAGTTCCTGCACTGGGCAGGGGGTTGGACTAGATGACCCTGACAGTCCCTTCCAACTATGATTCTATGAGGCAGCCTTCACACTGTGCTCAGTGAACTGGTTCAGTGAAGGCCAGTGTTCAATTCGGTCTCCATAAGATAGCGTCTGATGGTTCTGTCTTTCAGGAGTTGATAGAAGAACCATTCTAGTTTTATATGAACACTCCCTGCTCAGATGTTATAGACACAAGGAGGCACTTGAACACAGGAAGGTCCCTTACACTGAATCATTGACCTATCAAAGTCAATGTCATCTACTCTGACAGGCAGCAGCTCTCCAGGGTCTCAGGTCAAGGTTGTTCAAATTCCTTTTGCTCTTTTTAACTGGAGATGCCAAGGATTGACCCTGGGACTTTCTGTGTCCCGAGATGCTAAACCACTGAATCATGGCCTCTCCACTTAGGGGACCCTCCTTAGAATCTAATTTTTGTATATAACTGGCTATCGTATGCCTTTTAGACTCATTATATGCTTATTGTGACAAAATTTAGTTGAGGGCTATTTAATCTGAGAATACTTGATTGTGATAACATTCTTATAGTCCCTCTGGAGCCATAGATGTGTTATGGGCCACCTGAACAAGACAAGGATTGTTAACAGAAAGGTAATGACTTTTGTAGCCCTTTTGTGACTCGTTCAGTGCCCTGTTGCATCTATTATGGTTTATTTAAGCTCTTCCATCAGCGAGGTACCTAGTGCTGCCCAGATGTTGTCAATATTAAGAAGTTAAGGAGGAGAGAGCCACAGGAGGCTTTTGGCTACTCAAAACTTCAACCTCTCTGATGTCTTAGCATTGGCCAGTTTATGTCTTCTATCAAACTGAGTTCCAGAGCGCATTTTATTTGGAATGGAATGTTTTATCCATTTCCCCTGAATTACAGAGATTCCACTCAATCAATACCTGTTGTCTCATCTGCTCACCAATGATAAACCCCTTCCTCTCTGGAAGGACATCAGGGCAAAATTGGAGTGCTCTGTTGCAAGATGTGGATAGAATTACTCTCATTCACAATGATGCTATAAAGTTTGTCTCATGGGCCTTAGATAGGCAAGAGACAGCAGATCTCCTTCTGCTTTCCTCTGTGAGCTGCCCTACTTCACTAGTGTTGTTTCCCAGCTGAAAAGCACTCCCTTAGTGGGGTACTTTGAGCCAGAGAAATCTACAAGAATTTTATTTTTAAAGAAGAAGAAGAAGATATTGGATTTATATCCCACCCTCCACTCCGAAGAGTCTCAGAGCAGCTCACAATCTCCTTTACCTTCCTCCCCCACAACAGACACCCTGTGAGGTGGGCGGGGCTGAGAGAGCTCTGACAGAAGCTGCCCTTTCAAGGACAACCTCTACCAGAGCTATGGCTGACCCAAGGCCATGCTAGCAGGTGCAAGTGGAGGAGTGGGGAATCAAACCTGGTTCTCCCAGATAAGAGTCTGCACACTTAACCACTACACCAAACTGGCTCTCAGTCTTTTAAGCAGTCTAAAGTCTTTTAAGCAGCTAGGAGACATTTTTGTGATGGAGTGAGTGGTAGGGGAAAAGTGAACTCATCCCACTCCAGTACCTGATTTATATTTTCAAGTATGACTCTTTTGGGAACAGTCTGGGGAGAGGCCTAGCCCTGGATTTACCACCTCCAGTCTCCACAGCCTTGTCTAGGGCTCCTTTTTGTAGAAAAAGGCCAGCAGGAGTTCATTTGCATATTAGGCCACACCCCCTGATGGCACCATAGTTCAACACAGGGCTTTTTGTAAAAAAAACCTGAGCAGGAACTCATTTGCGTATTAGGCCACACACCCTGACACCAAGCCAACCAGAACTGCATTCCTGTGCATTCCTGCTCAAAAAAAATACTCCAGGAGCCCCAGAAGAACAGCTAAGCAGAAGATGAGACAGCAGTGGATGTGGCAACACCTCATCACCAGGAGAAGCAGCCGTCCAGTGGGAAGGAGGGAGAACAAGCAGCATGATCAGTCAATGGGAACAGGTAGGGGGGGAAAGCCTGGGTCAGCTGGTGAGAACTTCCACTCCAATAGGCTTCCTGGTTTAGCCAATCAGAGGCCAGCATGCACCCCCAGGGAGAACCTATCATGGGGAGTGCAGAGAAGTCACAGATCCTGCACCCGGGGACAGGGGGGAGAAAGGAAGCAGGTGGTGCACACCTCTCGCCTCCACATACTGAGACCCAGGGAAGGTCAACTCTGTCACAACAGCAGAAGGACAGACTTCAGGACTGGCCATGGGAGACCACCACAGTCTCATCCTGCCAGTATCACATGTAGCTGATCCTTTGTTCTAGATAATTGACTGAGGTCCTGGCAAGTCTGCCTTCCAAATCTCATGAAGTCCAATACTTCCCTGGGAGGTTGTTCCGAGGTCATGGGGCTGCCATTGAAAACTGCCTCTGTCATGTACCTACCAAACAAACTTCTTTGGCTAATGGGACAGTCAGGATAGCCTAGGCTTCCCAACCCTCCCGCCCTGGCGGGGGACCCCAGGATTTCCACCCTCTTCCCCCGCTCCCCAAAAAAATGGAAGCGGGGGGAGGGGGGAAACGACGCCGGGGAGCATGGCGAGCCGCTGCATCCCAGAGCAGGCGAGGCCGCCGCACCGCTGCCGCCCCCTCCCTGCCCACCGCAGCTGCTCCTCCGAGATGAGCCCAGGCTGAGCCCATCTCGGAGGAGCAGCCAAGAGGCGGCAGCAGCGCAGGGGAGGGCGAGGCAGGCCAGGAGCATGGCGAGCCGCGAATCCGCGCCCTTCTAGGACCCGGACTCGCGGCTCGCCATGCCCTCGGCCCGCCTCCACCCCCCCCCCTCCGATTCCACCCCAGAGGCAGAGCGGGCGAGGCCGCCGCGCCGCTGCCACCTCTTCTCCGCTCGCTGTGGCTGCTCCTCCGAGATGGGCTCAGCCTGAGCCCATCTCGGAGGAGCAGCCACGGCGAGCGGAGAAGAGGCGGCAGCGGCCTCACCCGCTCCGAGACGGGGCGGCTCACCGTTTCCCCCCCTCCCCCCTAGTTCCACCCCAGTGTCTCCTGGCTCCACCCCCAAAGTCCCCAGATATTTCTGGGGTTGGACTTGGGAACCCTAGGATAGCCATTCCTTGGGATCTAAATTCCCAGGCAGGTCTGGGCAATGGCTCTCAGCTTCAGAGAGCAGGAAGAGGTGGGGGTTCTCAGGCACTGTGGAGGGCAGGAGTGGCACAAAGCACTGCTCCCAGCCAAGGCCAGGTTAAACCCTGTGGAGGCCCCTAGGCAGTCAAAATCCCTTCACAAATTACCTCAGAGTTGGAGCAGCCGCCCCACTGCTTGCAGCCCCCACTGCAGCCTGCAGGCACCTTCTCAAAAGCCCCTTTGACAAAGCTGCACGGAAAAGGCAGAGAGAGGCAAACTTGGCAATGACACCAGCAGCCACACCAGGCAAGTTGGGCAAAGAGTGGCCCAGTTGCTGGTTGCATTTGCAGGCTGGGAGAGCTGCAAGCAGGGGGGAAACTGGGGGGAAAGCCAGCATGGGGCCCCTAAAGGCATGGGGGCCCATAGCCCAGTGCCTACTTGGCCTAATTGTTAATCCGGCTTTGCTCCCGGCATGGGCAAGAGAGGAAAACAGGCCAAGCCAGGATGGGGAGGTGCAGGCTCGGCATCCTTCCATTTGTAGGAGGAAGGGCCTGGGAAGGTGAAGGAAGACCAGTGGGAATAAAAGGGAGGAACCAGGGGCTACCAGGGATAATCAGCTAGATACCTAAGAGGCTGCTGGAAGGGACAGAGAGAGGCAACGCAACATCAGGGTCCAGGAAATTGGATGGGGTGGTAGTAACGTAACCACCCTACCACTCAGGTCTGAGGCATCTCTCCACTTGAAATTCCCAGAGAAGAACACGGCTGAGGAAGGAGTTACAAAAGGGTGGACACCCAGGAACCGCAGTGGAGAAAGGAGGACAATCAACAGACATGCCTGAGGCCTGTGACAATAATGACCACCCTATGTGGAAACAGTGAATTGGCCAGAAACAGAAATGTTCTTGACGAATAATCAACATGTGTTCAGAATCACAGAAAAAGAAATGGAGCCTCTGTCTTCCTTGGCATTCCTGACAGAGTTATGAGGTCGTTATTTCTAAAATAACTAGGTAACAAAGTTCTCAGTTTCAAATCAAACGGGTTTTTTTGGAGGGGTATGTTTCTCAAACCCCAATAAAAGAATTAATCAAGTGAGTTCATAACAATGCTGACTTAACAGACTTCCATTCAAATAACTAAGGATCATGTCAACACCAACCAGGTACATATTAGTCTCTGCACAGAACTGTTTTATGGTTTACCATCTATTAAGCTTCCAGACCTTATAGCCTACTTGGGAATGACAGTTGAATCTCCACACACAAAAAGGAGGGGGAAGGCCCCGTGTCTGACTAGAGTGCCAATGGCCTTCAGGGGTTTGCTTGCAAATAAAACAAATTGATTCCTAAGGGTTCTCTTTAAGTACTACAGCCCCAGATCTAGTTATTTTGTATTAAAAAAAACACACACACACCTGTCTGTCTCCTCACACAAATGGCTAACTCAACAATTCAAAGCTTGATTGGAAAGTACCTCCCATAACTTTTGTTTTGTTTTCTGCCTTGCAGCCTTTAACACTGCAGCCATTGACAATGTTATTCCCTCTAATAAGGGAACGGGAACATCATGGGAAATTTCTTGTTCCTTCTTTCTTTTTCGTAACTTAATGTGTGACAAGAGGCAATAAAGGATGTCAGATTTTGCAGATTTGCAAAGAAATTATTACCTCAGCCTGCCCTTCCCCCACTCCCCAGAGCTTAATTCTCATTCTTCCCCCCCGCCCCCCCAAAAAACCCTAGTCTTTTCTTCAAAAAACATTTTTTCTTGGGTTCAGTCAAACTCATTACAGGTATTTTCTTTCTTCAAACTATCACTGCTGTTCTTTAGACTTGGAGCCTGGCGGATATATATATCATTAACACATACAAGCAGGCTTGTATGTGTTAATGTATCATTAACACACAAAATTAGGCCATTTTAACTGTGATGGAGCCAATGGTCATTGAGGGCCGTTGACTCTCTTCCGTTGATAAGAGAACATAAGAACATAAGAGAAGCCATGTTAGATCAGGCCAGTGGCCCATCCAGTCCAACACTCTGTTTCACACAGTGGCAAAAAAAAATTATATACACACACACACACACACACTGTGGCTAATATCCACTGATGGACCTCCATATTTTTATCTAAACCCCTCTTGAAGGTGGCTATGCTTGTGGCCGCCACCACCTCCTGTGGCAGTGAATTCCACATGTTAATCACCCTTTGGGTGAAGAAGTACTTCCTTTTATCCGTTTTAACCTCTCTGCTCAGCAATTTCATCGAATGCCCACGAGTTCTTGTATTGTGAGAAAGGGAGAAAAGTACTTCTTTCTCTACTTTCTCCATCCCATGCATTATCTTGATCACAGTCACAGCCTTTTCAACCTCACAAAACCTGAAACAGCAAAACTGAATATAGTTTCAGATGACAGCTGTGTCAGTCTGCTGTAGAAGAGCTGGATTCGAGTCCAGTAGCACTTTAGAGACAAACAAGATTTTCAGAAAGGGACAAAGGGAACTTTGACTCTTGAAAGTTTATACCCCCATCACCCCAAAAATCTGGTTGGTCTTTAAGATGGTACTGGACTCAAATCTAGCTCAACAGATGCTGAACTAGCTGATCCTGAACTGATTTGGTGAAATCTTTCATAAGGATGAAAATCATTCATGCAGGATAAGTCTAACACCAGTGGCTATTGGCCACAACTGTGCAGATGAATCTCCAGAACAGATAGCCATGGCAATCATGCATTGGTTGTGATGGCCCAGGGCCATCTGATTGATTGCAAACAGAACATTGGACCAGAGGGACATTGGTCTAATCCTGTTTTCCAAAAGAGGTTAGCTACTGTTTGTGAGGTACATTTGGCATCTGTAAGAGCCTCAACCTTTTCCAGTAGCAGCACCCATCCTCTAGAAAGGTTTGAAGAAAGAAGTGTGTGTTCTTTGCTCAGATTCCACCCACTATGCAAGGCCACACCATTTGGTTACATTCCTGAGTATTGTTGGCTCTGGTTGGTGGTGCATGCTCTAACAGTGGTGCATCTGCATTATATCTTGAATTTAGGGTTAATTGTGTTGTAAAGGAGGACTCTGGATGCAGAGGTACAATGCACTTTGTAATCAGCTTCATTAGAGCAGTGGAGCAGAAAATTAGTATCAGTAGTGAGACAGAAATCCTACATCCCTGTTCATCCCTGTCTTGAATTTGTGAATGAATGTATGTCCAGCAGTCTCCTATTGTAATCTCTCTTTGAAGCTTCCCTGTTTGAAGATTGCTACTCTCAGGTCAACAATGGAATGACATGGAAGATTAAAATATTCTCCCACTGGTTTGGGGGTGCTGTGGTTTTAAATGTTGGATTTATGTCCATTTATTATTTTGCATAGGGACTGACCTTCTGTCCAATCCAGAGAATGGAAGGACATTGCTGTCATTTGATGGCATATATAACTTTGGAAGATGAATATGTGAGTAAATATGTGAGTGAAGATGAATATGTGGCGTTAGGGCTGCCAAGCCCCCAGTCTGGGTGGAGCTTCCCCCGCCCAGGAAATTATCTAAGAGTTTTCCCCTCCCAAATGGCTAGAGCATCCAGGAAAACCATAGAGTTTTCCCGGAAAAGCCTAGAGTGGCTGCCGCACAACTTCGCCAGTGCAATGATGTCACTTCTGGGTGACGTTATCGCGCTGCGCATACAACGCACACAAAGAGAGTTCCCTGCCAGAGGCTGTGGGGAGAAAGGCAGGATGGTATAGCCTGATCTTGTCAGATTTCAGAAGCTAAGTAGAGTCAGTACTTGGTTGGATGGGAGACCACCAAAGCAAATATTGACAAAGAAGGCAATGAAAAACCACCTCTGCATCTCATTTGCCTTGATATCAGTTGCAACTCATGCATATGTATGTCTTGAGTTCTACAAGAGCTGAGAGAATTTTCTTATGGCATCCAGGGTCCTAAATAAGGAGCAGCCAGAAGTCCCAATCTGCCCATAGTATGGTAGAGTAGGTTGAGGCCAATCCACAAGAGGTTGGAGCTGGGACCCATGGTGAGACCACTGTGGTGCTGAATTGATGTTCTTTATTAGATGTATCCAGGGCTTCTTCTTTTTTGTAGCAGGAACTCCTTTGCATGTTAGGCTACACCCCCCTGATGTAGCCAATCCTCCAAGAGCTTACAGGGCTTTTCTTACAGGGCCTACTGTAAGCTCATGGAGGATTGGCTACATCAGGGGGGTGTAGCCTAATATACAGAGGAATTTCCGCTACAAAAAAAATGCATATAATCTAACTAGAAAAAATTCCACAGCCATTAAAACTTGTGGGGGGAAATTGACAAAAAACATATAAAATATATACTTTATAAAAATACCTTCCTGAACAGTCCCAGTTTGTGTGTTGGCCTTCCTGAATTCTTCAGGAAGCCCACTTCGACAAACAGGAAGCACAACAGAGAATGCTTGCGTTTGGGCATCTATTGCAAGATGGCCCTTCTTGGTTTCTTTTTTATATTCATTTGCATTTTTGTCACTATAAATAATTCTGTTTTTTCACTATTGGTTTTGTAGATTTATTTTATACCGTGTACTATGTACACACACGTGTGTGTGTGTATGTGTGTGTAGAGAGAGGGAAAACTTTTGTTCTGGGGGATCGCACTGGAACAGAGTTCCAGAACCTCTTTGTGAAAACAAAATTCTGAAAAAAAAATGTCCAAAAGTTCATAAGCATTATAGTCTTTGATCCAACAATGTAAGTTAAAAAACAGTTACTTCAAGTCATCAGTCAGCATTAGCAGGGGTTGTTTTGTGGAAAAATAGGTGGTGGATTGTTATGCAGCTGCACCTACTATTCAATGGACAAGGTGGGAAGGAGAAGGTGGGAAGGAGAAGCTGCGCTCCTGTGAGCTCCCGCTGAATCCGAGGCCTGAGCATTAGGCACCAAAAGCAAGTCCTGACAAAACTGAGGAAGTTGGTGACGTCTAAAGTTTGGAAACTGCTTTAAAGTAGAGGTAAGTCCATAGCACATGAAAATAATATTGTTTCAAAAAATAGTGTGTGTTTCTCCTTCATTTCCCTCTTGAGAGTTCCAGCACCTCTTTTTCCAGAAAAAAAACCCCTGTAGTATGTGTGTGTGTGTGTGTGTACGCAACTGATGCAGTATTTTATATCTTCAAAATAAAAGTTTTGTATATATAACTGTGATTTATTGTTCCACAAATAACATGGAACATTGCACATGAAGTTAACAGAAAAACATATGGGTGAGAGGAAACAGAAAATGATACAAAAATGTTGAACAATGGTTTCCGTTTGCACAAGGGAGGAGTGAAATCCCAACAGGTATTTCCAGCTCCAACTAGCAAGGATGTAAAGTTCAAACTTGCTTATATAATTCCGAATATTTTTGTGCCATCACTTCAGAATCTAGCTCAAGGCGGCTTGCAATTTAAAAACTCATTATTAAAAAAAAAACATTGGAAACAAGTCATTAAAAACAAGCCAGTGGCATTAAAACTATCACTAAAACAGAAGCAGACCTCTAAAAAGCTTGTAAGATAAAATCTCCACAGAAAATACTGCCACCACAGAAAAAACTCTGACTGATTTTGCACTCACCTTATGCCGCTCTCATGTTCGTCTTCCTTCCAATTTCACACTATCTGCCCCGGGGCTGCAGCAAGCGTCGCCGTTTTTGTGCAGCAAACAGAAACTGGTTTTTAGCAGTCTGAAGGTAACAGCACAGAGAGCAGAGCTTGAGAAGCAAATCTTAACTGGTGGGTTGGATCTCATGGAATTCAGCCCTAGCCTATTAAAAGGAGAAGAATGAGTCAGATAACCAATTATCTGCCTAATCAGGAACAGTTCCTCAGTGCTACTTTGCCTTTGAGTACTATATCCAAGAGGCCGTGAGCTTATCTCCAGCCTTTCAACAGCCAGGAAGCAGGAAGAAGCGATTATCACCAACAGTGCAGGTGCAGAAACAGCGCATAAATTCATTAGAACATAAGAGAAGCCATGTTGGATCAGGCCAATGGCCCATCCAGTCCAACACTCTGTGTCACACAGTGGCAAAAAAAAATGTGCCATCAGGAGGTTCATCAGTGGGGCCAGGACGCTAGAAGCCCACCCAAAATACCACACCTATTAAGAAAAAGAACATCACTTTGGGGTCGGGTGAGCATGGAAACTGGCAGGAGTCCAGGGCAGCAGAGACATTGGAGGGCACCATCAGTGACTATACAACTTTTTTTTCATGAACAACCAGAAGTGACATCTGCCTCTGTCAGACCCAGAGCCAAGGAAAAGACAAGTAGCGTTCAAGATCTTTATTCTAGCAGCATGGACATACACATGCATTGTCAGAACTGACCTTCCCGCCAGTTCCTCCAGCTTATAAACCTTTGCCCTGACAGTTATAATTCAAGCCAAAGCGCGCCAAGCTAAAGCGGGGGTTTTGCACGGGGTTTCTATTAAGCTCTCATCACTAATGGTGGTGTTATCAGTTCCTGGGTCGCATCTCCTCCAGTTCTCGACCTTGGTTGTGTAGTAACTAGCTAATTCCCAGACATGCCACCCTTCCTTCAGATAAGCAACAAGCAGCAATTCATATCAAAGGCAGTATAGCAAGCAAGCATAAGTATAGCATTGTATAATTGGATACATATGGAAAGAGGAACAAAATGGAGTGACTCGTGACACCTCTCTCAAAATTGCCAAAAACTCTATATTAAAATCAGAGGGTTTCTGGCAATTCCTAGAGCTGACTGATGTCACTTCCAGTTTCCCTGCAGAAGTGACATCACACTGTTACTGATTGCATTTTTTTAACATTATTTTTTTTTTTCTCCTGCCAGCCACAGGAACAGTGGAAGGAAACAGGAAACAGAGGTGGGGGCTACCTCCAATGACAGAATGGCAGCTTTACTTTGGGAAAATGGTAAATCGACAAACAAGGAAACAATGCTACTACAAATATCACAGTATCACCAGGAATTACCTTTGAAATTGCAGCAAGTCTCCTCCAATTGTAAATTATTGTGGGAGATGATTAAATTATACCTACAGAAGAATGGTACATGTTGAATTAATGATTTTCACACCTTTGCAGTATGCCATATTAGTTTGTTAATGAACTGCTGCATACCCCCCACACTCCTTCAATGCAACATCCTTGCTTATAATCTAAATGAAGAAGAAGAAGAAAGAGATGATGATGATATTGGATTTATGTCCTGCCCTATTCTCTGAATCTCAGAGCGGTCACAATCTCCTTTACCTCTCCCTCCCCCCACAACAGACACCCTGTGAGGTAGGTGGAGCTGAGAGAGGTCTTACAGCAGCTGCCCTTTCAAAGACAACTCTTAGGAGAGCTATGGCTGACCCAAGGCCATACCAGCAGCTGCAAGTGGAGAAGTGATGAATCAAATTCAGTTCTCCCAGATAAGAGTCCGAGCACTTAATCACTACACCAAACTGGCTCTCAAGAACAATTTGTACCAAACAAAGGCATGGAGGGAAAAGTCTGCCTCTCTTTCTGTTCCTCTGCTAGTGATGTCCTTGTGTTGCCTCCTTCAGAAAAAAAAAAAACAAATCCCCCACAAACGAGCAGTTTTGACCTGCAGCCATTTTGTTCCTTCACACAATCAATTAACTTGTGGCATCTGCCCTAACATGAAGTCTGGTTTCTCCACATCCCACCAGCCCTGTTGGGAAGCATCTCAAATTAATAACAGCCTTCCTGCCAAGCAACCTGAGGTGCCCTCTCTGGAAGGGGTGAATCAAGATTGCCTTTATGTTTGTTCCAAAGACAGAGGTCTCAATTTATGCTTGGCATGCCTTCTATTGACAATAAATGCTGCTGACTACCTCTGTCTGCAAAGGGCTCAGCCGTTAAGGGTGTAGCTGGGGCCCTTGTTTTCACATTCTGTCAGCATCAGAAGGAAACTCATCTTGAGTGGCCTTTTTCCAACACACCTTTGCCTTTGTTCTTTTTTCATTTTCAGCCAGAGGTTTCTCACAACTCCCCAAAGGGGTTTTAAGCTAGTTTTTCTCGCCTCTTCCTCAGCACTGAAATGGAGACTCAGGCTTCTCATTTAAGGCTATGCAAATAAGTGCAATTTTATGTCCAAATGAGAGACAGTTCATCACAAGGCTCATAGAACAAACTAACTTAGTCTACCAAGTGGCCAACCAACCATATGTGGTCACCAAACGAAGGCACTATACCCTCCGTCCAAGCTTTGATATCTGTCAGATGTTGCTGTTAGAATTTTCTCCAGGTTCATTTCATTAGCCCTCTTAGGAGGACAGGAGCAACATTTCTTTCTCTTCAGGCTCTTGAGTCATATGTTCCATATGGACCATATATGTCCTAGCTACCTGTGTCCTCATGAATATTTCCATAGCTTGATACTGTCAAGACTGGTCCTTCTTTGCATGTCAGATATGTAGAAGGTGGGCATGTGATAGAGGGCCTTCTTCATACATGCCCACAAGCTGTCTCCTCACAGTTTGGATACTATAGCTGCTATATATATGGAGCAGGAGAATGGCACACTGGCCTTGCCTCCACCACCAATAGGTGTCCACACATTCTGATTTGGTCCAACAGGTGTCCTAGGGCTGCCAATCCCCAGATGGGGGCAGGGGACCCCCCAGGTTGGAGGCCCTCCCCCCTACTTCAGGATCATCAGAAAGTGGGGGGCGGGAATGTCTGCTGGGCACTCCATTATACCCTATGGTGACCGGTTCCTATAGGGTATAATGAAGAATCGATATCAGGGGCTTGGGAGGCTGGGGGGTTTTTTTAGGTAGAGGCACCAAATTTTCTGCATAGCATCTGGTACCTCTCCTTAACCCCCCCCCCCAAAAAAAAATAAAAGTTTCCAAAAGATTGGACCAGGGGGTCCAATTCTATGAGCCCCAAAATAAGGTATCCCTATCCTTCATTATTTCCAAATGGAGGTGAAGGATTTAAAAAGAATACAATCCCTTTAAAATGTGAAAGCCAGAATCATGCTTGTCACAGCCTTGCTCTTGGCTCCGCCCCCAAAGTTCCCAGATAGTTCTTGAGTCAGACCCGGCAACCCTAAGGTGTCCACACATTCTGATATCATCTCATTTGGCTCACACACATCCATCCGTACGTGTGGATAAATTAAAACCCAAAGTTAAATGTAGGATTTCAGCTTTGTGTACTGACTCAAATCAATATGGGGATGGTCACTGGCATCAGAGAAGAGTTTGGCATGAGCGGTCAGAAGTGAAGTGGAGCAAACACACAAACACACCCCAATTCCTACCCTACATAATATGGAGAGCAGCTGCATTACCTGAATCAGCCCAGAAACAATTGAGTTTGGCAACAGAACTCTAGGCATTCATGTTGGTTATCAGTAAATCAGTAAATTTCTTTGAAGCTTCACCAAGAAATGTGGCAGTTCCACCTACCAAGGAAGTCTCAATGCTCTTCAGACAGATTTTCTGCCTTCTAAATGTGCAAGCAAGCCACACACACTCAGCAGGACTTTTCAAACCATCACATCCCATGAGAGTTTGGGAAGCCCAACTGGGCATACATGACTTGCTGAACTGTGTTTATAGATGGAAAATAGAGGAGAAAGGAGTATGAGGCCCTCTGGTTCCTAGGAATGGGTTGGGGTGGTAGCAGGCATGAGGTGAAGCACCAGTGGTTTCCGACTCTGGGGTGATGTTGCATCACAATATTTTCACGGCAGACTTTCTGCAGGGTAATCTGCCATTGCCTTCCCAAGTCATCTACACTTTACCCCCAGCAAGCTGGGTATTCATTTTACAGACCACAAAAGGATGGAAAGCTGAGTCAACCTTGAGCCGGCTACCTGAACTCATCTTCCTCCAGGGTCAAACTTAGGTAACCCCCTCAAAATCTGCCTCCCAAAGATAGCACCTAGGGGTCCCATTCTCCCAGTGGGAGCAGGGCATCTCCACCCCACCTCCTTCTTACATTGCTGAGTGGCAGAGGAGGGGGGGGAACTCACAACATTGCTTGTGGCATAATGTCATTTCTGATTTTTTTTTTTTTTTAAGAAAGAGACAGGGCTTTTTTTGTAGCAGGAACTCCTTTGCGTATTAGGCCACACATCCTTGATGTAGCCAATCCTCCAAGAGCTTACAGGGCTCTTAGTACAGGGCCTACTGTAAGCCCCAGGAGGATTCACTACATCCAGGTGGTGGCCTAATATGCAAAGGAGTTCCTGCTACAAAAAAAAAGTCCTGGAAAGATCCATAGGGTACCTCTACGAATGGCCAGAAATTCTATGGTTTTAATCCATAAGCTTTTACCATAGAGTTTCTGGCTACTCCTAGAGCTTCCTGTGTTACTTCCATTTTTTACCAGGAGTGATAACACTGCAGCTGGTATCGCAGCCCCGTCCCCATCTATACCCACTCTTGACAGAATCCTAGCCTCACCTTACCTTGCCTTTTTGAAGAACATGCTATGCCTGCCATTTAAATTCATTGAGATGCATAAGATCAAGCAGAGATAGCTTTACATTTACTCTTTAAAAATTTAAATCTACTGAGCGATGAAATCAGCAATGGAAAACTGTCTCTTCTCCCCCCCACACCCCGCTTTTGCAGCTCCAGTCTCTTTCTGTATGCCCAAACTTTCTTACCCTTACTTTATCTTTAAAAAAAAAAACCATACTTTTAATAGCATTAAAAGCTTGCTCTAGGCATCTCCCATTTATCTGTGAGACAATAATAAAAAAAAATGTAAATATAGAGCCACAAAACTGTATTAAGGTCATGTTAAGGATATGACTAATACCCGCAAAAGCCTTAAGTTGCAAGCTGAGGCTAATGCTTTGCATACTCTTCCTGGTTCCGCAGCACACGTATTAGGTCGATCTCCTTTTATTAAGTTTTTTCCCCCTTCATCTTTGAATGAGCTGAGTAGTCTATTAAGGCTTTTATTTAAAAAGTGGAACAATCGTGGTGGGAGGACATCACATATATTTCCCAAGATGAGCTAGGCCAACATCCTTTTGCTGAGCTGAAAAGAATGTGGTGTTGTAAACATAATTATTGTATTTATTTGTATTGCATGTATAAGCTTTCTTCCTTCCATTACAGAACTTAGGTGGACAACATAGGGTTTCCAGCAAATGTCTTATTCTGGCCCTGACTAGATCCAGCCCATCTCAGCTTCAACAAGGTTGCTATGTCATATGCCATCTAACCATCTCTAAGAATTCTACTGTATTCAGGGGGTTTTTTTGTAGCAGGAACTCCTTTGCATATTGGGCCACACACCCCTGATGTAGCCAGTCCTCCAAAAGCTTACAGTAGACCCTGCGATAATTGCTCTGTAAGCTCTTGGAGGATTCACTATATCAGGGGTGTGTGGCCCAATTTGCAAAGGAGTTCCTGCTACAAAAAAAGCCCTGGTTGTATGTAAGTATGGACTTTGGCAGTAGCAGGGATTAGACTGGGTATAGGTTGACCATCATTTTTATAGGAAGGATCTGGGCTGAGAGTAGGGTTGCCAGCCCCCGGGTCTGGGAAGAAGATTCCCTGGTTTTGCAGGCTCCTCCCCACTGCCAGCCAGCTGGAGAAGCCTTGCCCCAACAACTATGATGTGTCTTTAGATCTCAGTATGTTTAGAAGAAGCTTGCAAACTCTTTGAGTTTTGGAGTGTGTGTGTGCCTTTAAATCTCATCAGGATGTGAAAGCTGCATGGGAAGGGGGTGAGCAGGCATAGCCATGTGGCTCTTCTCAGTGAGTGTGTTTAAGAGGAAGAGAGCACATTCCCTCTGTTTTACATTTGTTTCAGAAGCCATTTGTATAGTGAAATGGATAGCAAAGGTTTAATTAGAACCTGATTATGGGATGCAGGAAACCTCTACCCCCTAGACCTCTATCTTCCTTACTTTCGTTGTCCTGTGTTAGTCTGAAGAAGTTGATTGAAATTCAGCAGATTGTTACATTCAGCAATTTATACCATTGGCCCCATGAGATCACAAAAGTGTGGGCTTGCAAACTGTTCGTTTTGGTTGCTTTGTGAGTGAGTGTGTGTTCACTTTCATTTAGTGGAAGCGCAGCTGCTGGGGAACCTTTTGAAGTCAAAAAAGAGGAGGAGCAAATTAAGACTGTATTCAGGGGAACTGCACTGCTTTAGTTTTGTTTATTTTAGGAAATGGGAAAGTCTCCAGGCTCCACTCTCAAAGTCCTCAGGTATTTCCTGAGTTGGACCTGGCAACCATAACTGGTGTCAAGTAATTGGATCTTGAAGTAATCAGTCTTTGATTTGAAACAAAGTATGATTTATTCGATAGTCCAAGGTTGAGCTGAAGATTGGAACTGATACATAGTAACAGTGAAAGGCATACTTAAAGGTGGCACATCAAAGCGTTTTCTAAACCAGGCTACATTCTCTAAACAATGATACATTCACGTGTGAAGATTCACACAGCAATCCCTTATCTCTTTGTGGTTTCCTTCCTTGGGGTCAGTCCTGGGAACCTTCCCTGGAGGCGCTTTATCTTCAAAGGAGCAAATTCCTGCATTTGTTAGTAAAAGCGAGAAGTGCAAACTACCCCCTAAATATTCCCTGCTTTGATGTGCCCATCTTGGCTTTGGTTTGTAACATTCATGAAGCTTTACAGATACATTCAATTGCAATATTTCATTAGCATCAGATTATTGAAAGAAAGATTCACATTACTTGACAGCTAATAGGTTCCTGCAGTGCAATCTAAGAGCCAGTGATTGCCAGTGGCCCTCTAGAGCAGCAACCTACCACTATGGTTGCCTGGTCTTCTGCTCCAGTGAGGGTAATGCTCTAGGATTCCCAGACAACTTATGGTTTTTCCAGTGTTTTGCTGGAATCCTAGAGCATTACTCCAGCCCGATGATATCACTACTAAATTTGTAGTGGCAAAGTGATGCTGGCTTACATGTCCTCCCCTAAAAGCACTCTCATTGGACTGGCAACCCTACCCACCAAAAACTTTCCCAGCAAGCTAACAATGGCCAGTCTGCCTCTGTGTCCAGGGGAAATGCTACCATCCTATATATTAAATGTTTACAGTATGTCCATGAAGTACATCCAGATTTCCCAGTGCAGGTCAATTGACATTCCTGATTTTCAACCAAAAATGGCCTCTTAGGTGCAGGGCTGGTGCTAGGCTTTCTGGCACCCTAGGCGAATCACCCACTAACGCCCCCCTTTATTAAAAATATAGGAAAAGTGAAGAGCACTTTTCACATTTTTAATATACTGATTTTTCATTTTATTTTTTTAAATGTGATGTGTTATAAAAAAATGTGAGAATAAGTGCTTGCTGGCCACACTAGGAAAGAGGGTGATGGGACAGGATGAGGAGGGAAACCAAGTTGCACATTGGGAAGATGGGGGTGGCTTGGCTTTGTTGAGGGCAGCTTGGTGATGGGAGAAGACAAGGTGACAGTGGTCAGGAGCCAGAGTAATGCATCTGGGAGGGGGCACCCAGTGGTGCCCCCTAGGCCAGGAGCTGCCCTAGGGGACTGCCTACTTTGCCGACTCCCATGCACCAGCCCTGCTTAGGTGAAGATCAATGCCAGGTGAGTAAGGGCTGCTGGCCCAATAGTAGCTTTCAAATAGATTGGCAGGGTTTTTTTGTAGAAAAATAGGTGGTGGAGCTCATTAGCATAACTCATTAGCATATGCCACCCCCCGTCCAGCCAAAAGCATCCTAATGCAAGAAAGGAGAGCCCCAGGCAAGCGAGGCCTGCTTGGGCTGGCTACAGATCCAGCCAGCCCAAGCAGGCCTTGCTTTTCTGGGGCTCTCCTGGGCTGCCCTCTCACCCCAGTCAAAAGGCCAGCAAGCCACCCACCACCCAAAATCTCATAAGAAGTGGAGAAAGGGTGGCACAGGCTTCTCCAGGGGTTAATGAGGGCTGCTGGGGGTGTGGCAAAGCCCCTGGTGGCTGGCTGGCTACCCACTCTCCTAATACAGGAATTGTTATGCAGTTGCACCTACTATTCAATGGACAAGGTTATAAAAAATGTGAGAATAAGTGCTTGCTGGCCACACTAGGAAAGAGGGTGATGGGACAGGATGAGGAGGGAAACCAAGTCGCACATTGGGAAGATGGGGGTGGCTTGGCTTTGTTGAGGAGGAGGGGGAACCCTCAGAAAGGATCAGGAGCTGTGCTCCTGTGAGTTCCTGCTGATTTCAAGCCCTGGAAATTGGAAAGAAGGGCTGTGTGCTAAGTCTTGTTTATCCTGTCTTACCCTTTCTTGAATGGAAACACAGAACTTTGTATTCATGAACTGTATATAGCTGGCATCTTCAGTAAGACAAAGGCTTTGCAAAATGAGCTCCGATTATAATTCCCCATTTTCTTCTTGTTAGCTTTTTAAAACAAAAATCAGCCCACAAATTGACATAACATGACTGTCCTGCTGTAGTGGGCCTTAATTACAAAGTGGCATCTCTTTATCCTAGACCAATATTAGTTCTCTGATTTAAAACAAAATAAAAATTGTGAACAATTACAAAATGACTATAAGAAAACACACACATTTTCAGTTGAAATAAATAACAGCTCTAAAACTACAGTTTTTCGTTCAAGCATCTTTTCCCAAGTTCACTTGACATTGTGCATTTAGTTCAGCTTGTTTTAACAGAAGCGTGAGAATTCTGAAGAGGGCAAAAAAAGGAATTCAGGTGTACATGTTAACAAAGTATAGAAATTTCGTTACCTAATATTGTAGATTTCCTTACATAGTTATTCAGTACAGTTATTAGGAGACGTTTTGAGGAGATAAAGTACAGCTCAAATAAAAAATTTGTTTTGTTTTTAAAATCACCCTAAATGTCTAATGCACAGTTTTATAAAAGTGAAGAAAATTGGATCAAACGTCAAGAGGAAGAGGTGATCCACCTATTTCCCTTTGTTCCCCCCCCCCAGCCAACTCTTATGCTGTGCAGTATTTTGTTCAGGAGTGTTACTGAAGTTCAGCAGAATGCAGGGTACTGCTGAATGAAGGAGAAACTGAGGAAAACTTACTGCTATGAAGTGGTTCCATTTCTGGGAGTTAGGTTCCAGCACATGGTTCTAGTTCTAGGTTCTAGTCACATGAATTTGTGAAGCTGCTTTATACTGTATCAGACCTTTGGGTTCATGCAGAATAAGTGACAGCAGCAGTCTGGGGTCTCAGGTAGATGTCTTTCCCATCACCTATTACCTGATCTTTTTAACTAGAGGTCCCAGGGTCTGGAACTGGGAGCGTCTGCATGCCAAGCAGGTGTTCTACCAGTGAGCCACAGACTCCCATTGACAAGACAAAGACAGATTTTCAGAACTCAGAGCAAGAAAACTTCCAGCAATTATTGACGGGGCTTCAGTGTCCAATATAGCTCCCATTTCACCTGCTCTTCCAATAATAATCTATTCCAATAATCACGGTGCTTAACACCAGCAGAAGGAGTCTTCTGCTGAAGCAAGAGTGGCTTGGATCCTATGAATGAGTTATGTGCATAATCAACAGAGCATGTTTTCACTTCTGCTAAATCTTTTGTTTGTGCAGGGCCCACTGATCTCCTGCAAAGAAAGTTTTAGCAGAAGAAGCACACCCCACGGCAGAGACTGCATAGCATGCATGGTACTTGCTCATGATGATATCTGTGCCACTGCTCTTAGCGGTAAGCTCCCCCATGATACAGTGCATTGTAAGGCAAAAAAGACAAGTTCTTAGACACGTCCACTGCAAAGGTTCTCAAACAATGAGCTTTCTTATATATTTATTTATTTAGATGCTTTTATTTGCCTGAAAATGGCTTATATAATTCACTTCTCCTAGAGACAGACAGACAGACAATTTCCAAATTGAGACAAGAAAGAAAGCACTCTGAAAGTTTTTTTGAAAAAAGACCATTGTTTCAGTTGACTAATCAGCACAATCTTTGTTTGGAAGGGGGTGAAGAATAACCCCCATCTTTGGATCAATGCCAGCAAATGCCATTTAGGTATTTGCATCTGTTTATGCTCTCTGTCAAATGGCTTTTGTCTTAGCCTTGACAATGGAGTGCAAATGTTCTGACCCCAACAAGCGGTTCTCAAACATAGGATAAAAGGTATTTATTCCCCCTTTCTAAGAGGATGGGCGCATATTTTTAGTCTTCTTTATTCCTCTTTACCAGCCCTACTCTTTTCATGGCACTTGTCCATGACAAGCCCAGCATAATTCAGCATCTGTGTCTGTGGAGAATCTCTCGCACACTGTTTGGCCAGTCTTTTCAGAATGCACATCAAGACCTGGGCCACTATATCACTTTGAACATCAGAACACATCTTACTTCTATTTAAACACTTACCGATGAGACTGCCAAAACAATATCATTTTATGTGGCTGTAGGCACTGTATCCCACCCTGCTTCAGAACTGATAAAAACGGTAAAGGTAGTCCCCTGTGCAAGCACTAATCATTTTCGACTCTGGGGTGACGTCTCATCATGACGTTTTCACGGCAGTCTTTTTACGGGGTGGTTTGCCATTGCTTTCCCCAGTCATCTACACTTCCTCACCCAGCAAGTTGGGTACTCATTTTACCGACCTTGGAAGGATGGAAGGCTGAGTCAACCTTGAGCCAGCTACCTGAACTCAGCTTCCGCTGGGATCAAACTCAGGTCATGAGCAGAGCTTAGGACTGCAGTACAGCAGCTTTACTACTCTGTGCCACAGGGCTCCTTTGAGAGCTGATACCAACCTCCTAAAAATAATGAACACAACAGACAGAGGGAAGGTACAGTCCCAAACCCAACACTTAATTCATGGAAGGATGATCTTTAAAAATGCACACAACATAAATCTAATCTGTTTCATGTGAATAGAATATTCACATAATTATTTTCAAAATACCAACATTTGTTGTGAAAAAAACTATAAACAGTATTCCAGAGTACTGCCACTCATGAAAGCATCTCAGATTAATTACAAAGCTTTGATCAACTCAATCAACTGAAATAATAATCTGCTGGGAAAATCATCCCAAATTTACTTGTAGAAATTTATTCAGTCCAATAGAATATCGCCATTGGTCCATTACAAATGACTGGAGAAATCAAATATTCCCTGACATGTCTAGAAAAGTCCACCGAGCCTGATGGGGGAAATGAAGGATGCGTTTTGACTTGCATTTTCCTCGTCAGCTACATCTGTGCATGTGTTTGTGATTTATTTCTTTACATGGATAATCTATTAAAGTGAATTATTCTTTTAAAGTAGGATGGATTTGTTTTGCATTTATTTTTATGGATGATTTTGAATTTTTCCTCTCTGCTCTTTCAACCCCAAAATGCCTATTTCCGTTTTTCAGTCTCCCTTGTGCACAGAGAAATTGTGATTCTTTATTTTCATACAATTTCTGTTTTTATGCACTTTCCCCCTTGCAAAATGTACACATCTCTCAATTTTATTTGAAAATCAATTTTAAGTATATTTGTAGATCAATTAGTCAAAAGTATACACCGTATATATATTACATAAATCAATGCTATGCACTGTACTTATACCATGAACGTGTATAAATGTGTATGCTCACAAATTAATCTACAAAAGTTGACACTGAAGCTGTCAACAAAAAATAATTTAATCAACATATAAAAAAATAAAGTAGAGATAGCTTGCTCACCCTGACTATTTTCAAATCAACCTTCTGTGAGTTGTTACAAAATATCAAGCATTTAATTTTAATTGTTAAAACCCCTATTTTAAAAATAAAACAACCTTAGAACGTACATTTAAACATCTTCTGCTACAGAAGTTGCTTGTAAGTGTTTGAATCAATGCACAATATAAGCCTGAACCCACCCACATTTTCAAACTAAACAAATGAAATCAAGTCTGAAAAATCGACATTTGCATTGCTTGCATTTATTCTTTTTAAAAAATAATCCATTTAGATTCTGTTGAGATGATTTTTATCATGTATACACGTCTAATTAGAGAGATTGTGCAGACTTTGTGAAGAAGAATTATTGTCAGTGGTGTACGGTGCGGGACACCCTTTCCCCAAGATTTACAGCCGGACTGTTCCTGAAGTCTGAGCTCTGTACCGTGAGATCCGCCATTTACATAAGCAATCTTTAAAGTTCATGATTAATATCATGTTTTGCCGAGCAGAACTGGTAAATGGGAAAGGTTTGGTATAAAACCGAACCTGGCGAAAGGAGACAGCATTCTCTGATTTCAGCTCTGATTTTTTTTTTAAAGAACCCCCCTCACACACACACACCCAATTCCTAAAATATTTGGAAAGGCTGCTTTAAGATCAAACGTAAAATAAGAGTATTCTGAGGAAGCACACAAATTAAGCCTCCAGCTAGATCTGTGACATAAATTTAAGATCCAAGCTTAACTGTTCTGGTAAGGCTGATAAACTCCATGCTGAGAAAGGAGCCTTTAAGCTTGCTTACCGAGGGCTAGGTTAAAAATTAATTCCTAACCCCTAGTGAGGGGTAGTGTGAAGTTCTGAGGGCATATTCTCATAAACATGCAAATTATATACCCAGAGGAGCATTCTTTCTCTCTCACACACACACACACATCCAGCACTGGGACTAACTTTAACTGACAATGGAATTGGTTGGTCTCTTCAATTCAAACTTGGATAGTTTGGGCTTTATTTCACTGAGAAACAGATTGCTTTGTGGACACTCACACAAAGTCAGCCTACCTTCCATCTGCCTCTGGCCCTGAAACTGAGGCCTAGTACTTACAGACAGGAAGCAAGCTAATTTACACCTGGAATTTGGACCCGTTCAGAGGAGATTGATATGAGTCCAAAAACAACAAAACAATTCAAACTTGGTGTTATGTATTTGCCATGTTACTGGGTTCTTGAATAGCTAGTGCTCTCCCTCACAGAAAAGCAGATTGTTTTGTGGATGGTCAACCAAAGTTGGCCCGTCTTCCTTCTGCCTCTGGCCGTCATTTGAGGCCTAGTACTTACAAGGACTAAGTAAGCTTATTTAAACTTGGGCTGTACTACAGACAAAGAGAGGAGATTCTCATGATGAGTACAAAAACAACAAAATAATTCCTCTCACATAGAAAATTAGACCTCAAGCAGAAGAGAAAATTGTATGTCAGGCAGAAGAGCAGAAACAGATTAGGGAGTAGGGCTGCCATCTTCCAGGCAGGGCCTGAAGATCCATTTTCTCCAGGAAAAAGGATATTTGAAGTCTAGAGATCTGTTGTAATTCTGTGAGATCTCCAGGACCCATCTGGAGGTTGTTGGCAAGCCTAAAGACACCTGATGAATCTCTTCTGGATATATTTTATCAGCCTACCTTTTAAACTGCAATGTTCAATATCCTGCATACAGTTGCCAGGTCTCAGTTGGGAAATACATGGAGATTTGGGGGGGGGGGGTGTAATCTGAGGAAAGTGAGGTTGGGGGAGGGACCTCAGCAGGGTATAATTCCATATGATCCACTTTCCAAAGCATCCATTTTCTCCAAGATACAAGTTCTAATTCCAGGAAATCTCCAGTCACCACCATGAGATTGGCAACCCTAACTCTTCATAACATTTCAGCACAGACCAAATCCAGGAAATTATGATTCTGGGAAGAGAGAGAGACTGACAACGTCTGCTAATTTGGGCTAGCCTGACAGTCATATTTTACCTGCAAGAACAAGTGTGTCTTGAAGTACCTTTCCCCCCTCCCCAATCCTCGGCAGTGCAGTACCACAGATAAAGGTAATGGAATTAATGCTTCAAGTGACAGATTTTAATTTCAATTCAAGTCTGTCTGCTTTGGCTTCTTAGAAAATATGACTAGGCAGCATTCCAGGAAAAACATCTTCTCGTATTTTAATGATGTAAGTGTCCAATCCGGCAGACAGTCGCTGCGGTGGTGTTGTGTTTTTTGTTTGTTTTTTTGTCTTGGTCCCACCACAGTGCCATCACTGGAAGGACATCTCTTTGGCGCCAGAGCATTTAGCTTCCCGGTGGGAAGAAAGGTACTCTACTCTTTTCGCAAGAGCTGAGAATGCGGCTTAGAAGTACATCTTCAGGGGGAACCGCAAAATCAGCCAGTCTGATGTACAGAATGTAGGGCCAGCCCAGAAGAGACTCTGGAAATTTCATGCAGAAAGCCACCAGGTATATATTATTTTTTTTAAAAAAATGGCTGACCCGCAGAGCCCTGATGTAAGAGTGTAAATTAAGGTTGCGAGGCTTGTGTTGGAAAATATCTGGAGACTGGGTGTGGATCTGGGAGAGGGTGGGGTTTATGGAGGGAAGGGACCTCAGCATGTCATAACGCCCATAGAGTCCACCTTTCAAAGCAGCCATTTTCTCCATGAGAGCTGATCTCTGCCAGTTGGAGATCAGTTGTAAAAGCGGGAGATCTCCAGGCCCCACATGGAGGCTGGCAACCCTAGCTGGGAATAGAGCACAGGGAGCAGGTGGGGTTAAGTTTCTTCTCATTTCCCCTGACCTGAAACAGCCCTGCAAAGCTGATATTTGACCAGTTGAAGCGAACATCAAAGTCCTGATCAGGATGTTATTATTGGTTTATTTAGTTTGCATCTCAGCTCTCCACCTTTCCTTCAAGTAACTCAGGACAGCATACATGGTTCTCTCCCCTCCTCCATTTCATCTTCACAACAACCCTCTGAGGTAGATTAGGATGAGAGAGCATGAGTGGACCAGGGATCTCCCAATGAGTTCCATAGCAAAGAGGGATTTGAACCTGGGTTGTCCAAGTCCTAGTCCGACCACCACGCCACGCTAGCTCAAGTGTGCCAGTTCGCTCCAGCTGGGTGAATAGAAGCTCTGCTTCTATTTCTGTCCAGGAAGGAACTAAGCTGGTGAAAGGCACCCATGCCCACCACTGCCACCTGTTTATCCAACAGGAGGCCAGGGTCCAGGAGCACCCCCAAACTGCAAACCTGTACTTTTAAGGGTAGTGCAACCCCACCCAAAATGGGGACAACCCATCAGTAGCACCTCCATTTTATCTGGATTAAGTTTCAGTTTATTAGCCGTCATTCATTCCAAAACTGCCTCCAGGCACCTGCTCATGGTTTCCACAGCCTCCATGGGATCTGCTGTAGAATGCCATCCCCCTCCCCCCACAACCAGTCATTTTCTCCAGGAGAACTGAGCTCCAATTCTAGATCTTCATGCCCCACCTGGAAGTCAGCAACCCTAGATCCAAATTGGGATCAGTCCTGGGCACTGATGCTACATACCCTTATTCACATCTGCACTTGAACAGGGCTGGGCACAAACAGTACATAATAATTCCTTAATAGTCTAAGTCTTAGCTCAGACTCCAAGATTCTTGGTTCAAGCCCCATCATCTGCAGCAGCCAGAAGAGAAGGCCATCACTCTGGATTGTAGGAAAACAAGCAAAGCCGCCAGGGGAGCAGGCTGTGCCAAATAATTTGGCATTTTAATTGAATGATTAGCCTAATCATTGCATAGACCTGTCTTGCCCAACTGATGGCTTGTTTCCTTGATGCAGATACTGGTAACTGTACCAGTCGTAACATGCACCAAACTGCTGAGAACTACAAAATGGAGCCCTTGGAAAGAGTTAAAACGCATCATTAGGAGCCATGCCAGAACCTTTAGGGCCTTCCACTACCATACGAATGGCAATATCTCACAGTATCATCACACTCCTGGGTAGCAAAGGGCTATTATCATCCAGCTTGTTCAGAACAGAGATGGGCAACGGGCTGAAGATTTTGTTTCACACGCATCAAAAATCTTGCCAATTTTTTTTAAGGGAGAAAAGAGACAAGCGAGAATCACACTCAGGATATAAAAAAAAATTTGTGAGCATACAAAGGCTTATCAAATTCTCTACTTTCCTCAAGTGGTACGCTTTGGCGTAGCTCAGACATAACACAAAAGCACAGTTTAATTAAACTATTGTTAAGTGTGATCATTCAAAGATGTAGCACCCCACTAACTATGATTGATTGGGGGTCCCTCAAACCAGGTTCTAAAAACATTGTCACAAACTGATTTATTAACCACAGTTAGTTTAAACTATAGTTTTATGTGATGGGTGAACATAGACAGTCTAGCTTAGTTCCGGATTGTTCCCCAGCACATCTTTCCTCACACACTGCCTAGCTGCTAAGCTACCTGAGCCAGGCAAAGGCAATAAAACCAGCATTTGTCAAGCAAAACTAAGATTTGAGAGATCACCTGTGAGACCAGTCCTGATTTCATAATCTGAGGACAGTTCAGATACTTGGTTCCACATGATCTCTGAGTTCAGCCATTGTTCACTTTCAAAGGTTAGATCAGCATACAAGCGAATCCTTGCTTTTTTCCAGTCTTGAGTCAGAAATGCTAAGACAGGCTTTTTCTAGCAACTGAGGGGACCCAGACAGCCTCTTATGATTTTGTGGAATCAAGCTTGTTTTAAACTGTAAACTTTTCCCTCAGTTCCTGAATGTCCTTAAGGTAGCAAATGTCTAGGCTTTGGGTTTGCTGCCGTGAGGTAAGCTTTGCAGTGATCAAATGGAACACGGAGATCACTGAGGCAGGAATTGTATATTAACAACACAAGATTTATTTACACGTTGGTTTCAAGGAACAGATCAGCAGCACAGGTCTCCAGGTAGTCAAAGAACAAGTCTGACTAAGGCATATAAATTGAAACAAATTGCAGCCTTAGAGTGTGGTTTGAACTCTCTTTACAGCTTATAGATACAATAGGCTTTAACAGACTAGTCACTAGGTCAGATCCCCTCTTACACAGAATTCCAGCCACATTGACCTGCCCTTTCCCAAGAGTCAGACTAAATGGGACAAGGTCTGCTCATTAACAGAGACAGGTGTAACAATTGGACAGAAGGTGACTGAATGCTGGAGCAGCACTCCCACAGGCTCAGCTGAGCGGCTGCTTTCCTGTTCAGGGGCAGGACAGCCCCCTGTCCTTCACAAACACATATTCCCATTTTGGAACATGGCTGCATCAAATAGTCTCTAATATTTAACATTGGGTTTGAAATTAGCACACCTATTTACAGCATTTATATGCCACCTCTCCAGAGACCTGTTCATGGTGGCTCACAAAATATACAATAGTCATAATGGCACCATAAAAATAATCATCATAAAACCCATCCAGAGCATTAAAGACAACATAAAACCCAGGCAAGACATGAAAATAACATATGGAATGTACTGAAGCACATAACCAAAAGAGATACTGTCAGGTGGGTTGTTGTGTGTGTTAATCTATATTAACAGAACAAAATTTAAGTCCAGTAGTGCCTTCCAGTAGCACCTTAAAGACCAACAATGCTTCCCAAGATATAAACTTTTGTCAAAGCTCACATTGCCAGTTATCTGATGAAATGAGTGCTGACTCACTTATACCCTGGAAACTCTTGAAGGTTCTTAAGGAGCTCCTGGACTCTAACTTTGCTCAGTGGGTGATGGAGGCATATATCAGGAGGATTGCAGATATCGCATACTCCCGGTATAGCGCTGCCTACAAAGACTAACTGCTAGGACCGCGGGGCCCTCTACATATACACACCCAAAGTTCCCAGCTGCCTGTGGCTGGACCATTCAAACCAGTCGGGGGCTCTTGATTGGAGTCCCCAATCTCTGTCCTGCAGGCCCCAGTGAGTCAGGCAAGAACACCAGCTTATAGACACAATTCTAAGCACATATACAACATCCCTCCCCCCTTAGTTTGCAAGCCTAGCTGATGTAGTCCTTGAGGTTGGCTGGCTTGCGATGCTCTCTGGTGGACCGCCTGAGCCCTGGAGGGGGTGGGGGAGCAGACACAGTTGCAGCGGCAGTGGGTGGAGGGACTGCCACTGTATCGCTCATGGGACCTCAGCTGGTTGATGTGCCTCCTTATGGTGGACCCCCCCCCAGTTGTAACCTTGTACATTACGGACCCCAGCATCCTGGCAACCCTTGCTGGAACCCAAGTGGGCACTCCCCCAAAGTTCTTAGCTATAACCCGGTCCTCCCGAGGTGCCCGGATCGACTATGGGATTTCCTGCAGATCAAGGGCTCTGTCTGGGTGCAATCGGTCTAGTAGGGTGACCACCCGGCGGCCCATGAGGAGTTTGGCAGGGCTGTGGCCAGGGAGGGAATATTGTGCTGTAATAGTAAGAATTCTGCAAGGCAACCCTCCCAGTCCCCCTGGATGATGCAGCAGAGCAATTCTTTAGTCGTCCGCACCATCCTTTCGGCCTTGCCATTGGTGGCCGGGTGGAATGGGGCTGACCTGATGAGGTTGCAGGTACAGAAGTCCTGGAATTCTCCCAACATGAAGGCCATCCCATTATCTGAGACCAGTGTGTCTGGGAGGCCATGAGTGGCACACACCCAGCGGAGACTGCCGATGGCAGCCCGGGAGGAGGTGGATGCCACCGGAAGCACCTCCAGCCATTTCGAGTATGAGTCCACAATGAAGAAAAATGTTTGTCCCTGGAAGGGCCCTGCAAAGTCCAGGTGCAACCAGGACCAGTGGTTTTGTGTGGATTCCCAGTGCTGTACTGGAGCCCAGGGAGGCGCCGGCAGGGTCTCCTGGCAGGGCTGGCATCGAGCAACTCAAGACTTGATCGCATCGTCCATCCTGGGCCACCATACATAACTACGGCCAATTGCTTTCATGCTCATGATCCCCGGGTGGGTTTCATGCAGCGCTGTGAGGACTCGGTGTCTCAGAACCGGGGGAACCACCACCCTGTTCCCCCATAGCAAACACCCCTTACGGACAGAAAGCTCATCCCTGCGGGACGCAAACGCCCCAAACTCCAATCCCACCTGGCCCATGGGCCGTCCCCTCCATACCCAGTTCAGAACTCGGGAGAGTGTTTTGTCCTTGACCAAGCAGCGTGCAATGTCTTTCGCGTGCACTGGGCGGTCTGGGAGGGACTCTAGAAGCAGGATTTGGTGTGCTGGGGCTGGATCCAGCTCTTCTGACGGCAGCGGCAGGTATCTGAGAGCGTCCGCTTGGCCCATGGATTTCCCTAGCCTGTACTGAAGACCATACTGGTACCCCGCCAAGAAAATTGACCACTGTAGTATTATGGGTGACAACATCTGGGGCATTTGTCGGTCAGGGGTGAAGAGGCCAAGTAAGGGCTTGTGATCTGTATGGATGGTGAAGGGTCGGCCATATAAGTAATCATGGAATTTTTTTACTCCTGCCACGATTGCCAGGCCCTCCTTGTCTATTTGTGCATAGTTGCGCTCTATTTTCTGCAATGTTCTGGAGTAGTAGGCCACCGGGACCTCCCTGCCATCTGGCAGCACATGGGCCAGGACGGCGCCCACCCATAGGGGGAGACGTCACAGGCCAAAATGACAGGCATCCTCTCATCGAAGTGTGCCAGCAAGCTGTTGGATGTCAGGAAGTCTTTAACAGCCTTGAAGGCAGCAGTTTGCCGGAGGCCCCAAACCCACCGAGCCCTTTTGTCTAAGAGCCTATGTACGAGTTCTGCTACCGCCGCCTTGTGGGGGAGCAAGGCATGGTAAAAGTTGAGGACGCCAAGGAATGATTGCAATTCGGCTTTGTTAGTGGGGGCTGGCACATCGCAAATGGCTGTGATTTTGTCCTTGGGTGGGTGGGTGGATTCCATTTGCATCCACTGTGTACCACAAAAAGTCTGTTGTAGGGACCCCCAGCAGACATTTTCCCCTCTTTACCTTGAGCCCCGCCTCATTGAAACGCTGTAGTACAGTGCAGAGGCGGCTGGTGAATTCCTCTTCCGTTGCTGCGGCGATCAGCACACCATCAAAGAATGGCTGTACCCCGGGAATCCCTTTTAAGAGAGAGTCCATTAAGCTCTGAAAAATCCCCAGGGCTACACTGACCCCGAACTGGAGGCGCTTTACCCAGAAAGCACCCCAATGCGTGACTATGGTTTGGGCCTCGGCTGTGGCGGTGTCCACCAGCAATTGCTGTTACGCTTGGGCCAGATCAGCACTTCCGGTCTATGGCGGGCTGAGGAGGACGCGTCTACTCCCTGCTCCGGTAAAGTTTAAAGCTTTCTCCAGCTGTACTGCCCGAAAAGAAAACATTGAACTTTTTTGCTCACAGTTTACAAGTGATGAATTGCTTAAGTGCCTAGTTGCGCTTATCTGGTGATTTATAGCCGCCTGGCAACCTGTTTAAGTTGCGAGCTGTTAAATTTCCTCTGGTGCTTCTGTGCTCCTGTGTTCTGAGCTGGCCGTTTGTGCTGTTTGACTCGTCCTTGTTGGAGTTAAGACCCAGTGAGGTGGCTGTTTCTGTTTCTGTTTCTGTTCTTGGTTTTGAGAAGAACTTGGAAAGAACTTGGAAAGAACTTGGAAAGGTGGCGTCTGGAACTAGGAGCGCAGCCAGAATAGGGAAAAACAACAAAGATAAGCCTGGGGAGGCGGCTGAAGCTCCTTCTGCTACACTTGACTCATTAGCGGCCATGTTAGAAACTATGCGGCAAGAACTCAAGCCTTTGAAAGATATACCAGTCTATATTACACAGCTTCGAGCTGATATCAGAGAGCTAAAAATTGAACTTTCTGTCATGCAAGAAAAATTCCAGTCAGTGAGTGCCAAATGCATTGAAGTGGAGGAAAGACTTGCCACCCACGAGACATCATGCAATGAAAAAATTGCCTCATTAACTAGTCGGGTGGATCAATTTGACTCTGCACTGAGGCGCCGTTCTCTCAAGGTACTCGGGTTGATTGGTGTGGAGGCAAGAACCAACGCCGAGTGGGTAGACTTCATGGACCTTTTTTTCAGGCAAGTCTTCAAGTTGGACCAAGCATACCCCTTGGACATTGAAAAAGTAAATAGATTCTTCTCCCCCCATCGTGAGGGGGAGGGAATACAAGTTATTTCAGTCCAATTTCTCAAAATTGCAACCCGAGACGATATTTTGGCTAAGTTTCGACAGTATACTGCTAAGGAGCCTCTGTGCTGGGGGGCAAATGAACGGAAAATTATGATCTTTCCTGATTATGCAAAACATATTGTGGAGGCCAGGAAAAGATTCAAACTAGCGAAGGACATGGCCCGTCAGTTGCGACTGGAATATTATCTGGGCTTCCCAGCAGTCCTATCAATCACACATGCAGAAGAGACTAGGCGCTTCTCCAGTCCTAGAAAAGCAGAAAAGTACCTGCAACAGATTAAGGACCAGTCTTAACATGTCCTTAGTCTAACTAATGAGAGTATTAATTCATTTATTAATCTATTAATTATTTGAGTTTCTGAGTCTCTAGGGATTTGTTATTAAGTGTAAAAACTGTTATATGTATATATATGTGGAGGGCAAATGAATTAAATTAATTAAGCATTTAAGTTGCCGGTTGGGTAAAAGAAAATGGGTATTTATGAAAGCAGATTTCTAATTTAAAATGGAGTGTGGCAGATCTAGTAGCGGGGAAATATATATATATATGGTGTGAACTGTTTTTCTGTGTATGAGTTGGGCAGCAAAAACAGCTAAACAGCTGGAGGTTTTATAGATACTTCTCTAAGGGGGTAGGGAGTGGCAGAGATCCCGGAAGCACCCCATATAATCGGAAGTCCTTGGGAGTATCACAGGGGTGGGTCAGGGGTGGGGGGGAAAAACACACATGTATTAAACAAAATGAAATTGATAGGCTTAAACACTATATGGTTAGCTTTAAGTTCTAGAAATGGACAGAAACAAGAAAGAAGGCACTCATCTAATATTATAATCTATGGTATATACAAGATTAAGTTGAAAGTATTGTTTCTTTGTTTACATGTTTCATAATTAGAATAAGGGTGATTTAAGATGGTAAAGATTCTAACGGTTAATATACATGGCGCTAGGACTACAAAAAAGAGAATGTTGCTCTGGCAAACGTGTAAGTCCATGGGTGTAGGGATAATATTTATTCAAGAAACCCATACCTTAAGTTCGGAATGTAGTTGGTTCTGTCAGGAGAAAGGAACTCAGGTTTTTTCCACCGATTATAATATTAATTCACGTGGTGTGGCAATTCTAATACGCAAGATTGCTAATGTGTCAGTTCAACAAGTCATCTCAGATCCAGAAGGAAGATATATTGTGTTGCATACTCATATGTATGGAAAAAAGGTTTTATTGATTTCAATATATGGTTCAAACCGTGATCAACCTGCTGTTCTTCATAAAATAGGAGAAAGTATCCAGAATATGGAGTGGGATGACATTGTTTTTGGTGGTGACTTCAACGTAACTATGGACCCGCTTCTGGATAGGAGCGACGCTAATATAAATAGACTCCCACAAGTTAGAGCAGTGTTGAGTGGCTATATGAAGGATTTGAGGTTGACTGATATATGGAGATTGTTACATCCTACACTCAGGGAATACACATTTTATTCAAGGGTTCATAACCTGATGTCTAGACTTGATTTCTTCTTGTTATCTCCCGATTTAATTTCAAAGGTGAATACTTGCGAGATAATCCATTCAACAATCTCTGACCACAATATGGTCCTGTTAGATATTCACTTGGCTCTTCAAGAAAAACCAAAAACAGCTTGGTGCTTTAATGCTACTTTGTTAGCGGATGACACATTTGTATCACAAATGCGAAGAGAAATCAATGAGTTCTTTGAGATAAATGAAGGCTCGTCATCTTCTAGATCTATAGAATGGGAAGCATTTAAAGCAGTGATCCGTGGGAAAGTTATTGCCTATACTGCACATAAAAAAAGAACAAGCGAAGAGCGGCTTGTATCTCTGGAGAATGAGTTAACTCAGGCTTGGACAATAATGTATCAAAGCCCAAATGTGCTATCCTATAAATTGATTCAAAATTTGAATTATCAAATTAATTTATTAAAATATCATACACTTGAGCAAATCATGTACAAATCTCGTCATCAGCACTGGGAGTCAGGTGATAGAATAGGAAGAATATTATCAAATAAATTAAAAAGGGAAAAAGCTGATAAAAAAATCATTGCGATTAAAAATAGACAGAATAAGATCTGCATAGATTCACAGGAGATTGTTAACTCTTTCTTTGAGTTCTATCAACAATTATATAATATCCCACAGATAGCAGAAGAGTCACAAATATCTAGCTTTCTGAAATGGGTAGAACTAAGTAAATTAAATAGTGAACAAAAAGTGGATCTTGCGCAAAAAATAACTAGTCTAGAGATTAAGGTCGCAATTGATTCCTTAAAACGCCGTACAGCCCCTGGCCCAGATGGTTTTATATCTGAATGGTACCTTGAATTTCAGGATGTGCTGATTCCTAAGTTACATCAGTTATATAACTCTTGGTATCAAAATGACTCTATACCAGAAGTAATGAATGAGTCTTTGATAATCGTGATCCCGAAACCCAATAAAGATCGGTTGGAATGTACTAGTTACAGACCAATTTCTCTAATTAATCTTGATATAAAAATCTTAGCAATAATTTTGGCTAATCGGGTTAAGAGAGTAGCGGGGTCTTTGATACACAAAGACCAAACAGGATTTATGTATGGCAGAAATGGGCAGGACAATATCCGGTTGGCATTAGACATAATTGATCTGCAAAGAGATTCTATGGAAAACTCAGCGCTAATCTCTTTGGATGCTGAAAAGCGTTCGATTCAATCCATAAGAACTTTATTTTTTCGGTTTTATCACATTTGAATTTTCCTCAATCATTGATAAAATGGATTAAATTACTATACCATAATCCATCATCCCGATTAAAAATTAATGATAATTTATCACCTCCTATTCGATTAAATCGCGGTGTGAGACAGGGGTGTCCTCTCTCACCTCTTATTTTCAATTTGTGTATTGAACCTTTAGCGGCAGCCATTAGAAAATCTAAGGACGTCATAGGGATTAAATTTAAGAGTTTGGAATATAAACTTGCTTTATACGCAGATGATCTATTGCTGTTTGTGTCGAACCCTGAGCATTCTATCCCAGCTGTAATGACAATAATTGACAATTTCGGCAAGTTAGCTGGGTATAAAATAAACTGGTCTAAATCTGAGCTGATGCCATTAGGGCGTGGAAGTTTAGATTATAGCTCTTTCCAGTTAGCAGTTACAACAGGGCAGGTGAAATATTTAGGCCTTTTTTTGCCCAACGATCTATCGCAGCTAGTTAAGATTAATTTAGATAGGGTATTAACCAATATAACGACAGATCTAGAAAGGTGGAAGGGCTTGACCCTGTCATTATGGGGGAAAATTAATACTTTAAAAATGTGCATATTTCCAAAATTAATTTATATTTTGAGAGGCATTCCTATTCTAATCCCTAAGAAATGGTTCAATAAAATCGATGGGATCCTATCTAAGTTTATTTGGGGCTCCAGTCGACCTAAGATCTCTATGCTTAAGCTTCAGAGAGAGGTGAAGGAAGGTGGTTTTGGGGTTCCGAACCTGTTATTATATCACAGAGCCCTTTTATTAGCTGCAGTTAAATGGTGGAATCTTGTCAGCTTGGATAACGCACCGACCTGGGCATCGCTTGAGGGCGCAATGATATTTCCATTGGAGGGATGCTATGCACTAGGTTCGACGTTCTCTGTGATAAAACATCCACTGAGATCAATTACTTCAGCTAGAAAAGTATGGGAGCTGACACTGAAACTGGTTAACGCTGACCCTTTCTCGCATGAAAAAGCCTCTTTGTGGGGCAATCCTTTAATTAAGATAGGCAATAAGCCGGTTTTTTGGCTTCGGTGGATGCACGCCGGTATTGTTTCTTTGGATCAGTTAAAAAATCAAGAGGATGAGTTTATTGCACACTATGAACTTCCAACTCAAATAACATCTTTACCATTATATCAGTGGGATTTTATGCAAATAAAACAAGCCTTGCGAACTGTGTTCGGGCCTGATGCGTTGGCGGCATCACAGTGCCCGCCATTGTTTGGTCAACTGTCTGAGGCATTTGAGCAGAAGAAATCCAATTTAGTGTTGTATAATATACTGAAGGAGATTACAATACCTGACCTATCTGCACTAAATCAAAAATGGAATCTAGAGGTTCAATGTCACGTGAACTTGGACCAATGGGAAGATTGTTGTAATAAAATTAGGAAGTCCACTCTGGACATCAGGTTGATAACTATACAACAGAAAGTATTGCATAGAGTTTATTGGACCCCACTTCGTATGTTTAAGAGAGCAATGCTATCCTCAGCAGAGTGTTGGAGATGTAAGAGCAGAGAGGCGAATCTCACACATATGCTATTTAACTGTGAGGTGATTCAGAATTTTTGGCAACAGGTGTTATTGAAAATAAAGGATACAATTAAACGTCAACTACCATGGCAAGATAGTCACTTAATACTAAACTTTTTTCCGAAAGAATGGAAATTAAAGAAGGGGCAAAAATTATGGTTAGGAAGGGCTCTGTTGATAGCAAAACGCCAAATTCTTAAACACTGGAAACAAAATGATGTAATTCCAATTCTTCTTTGGGAAGATGACTTATTGAAACTTGCAGCTTTTGAAAAAATATCGTTTTCTGGTCGTAGACAAATGTGTCGTTTTAATGAGATTTGGAGTCCATTTATGCAAATGATGAATGTTTAGCTGATTTGATTTGATATCGTTGTAAACTGTATCGCTTTACTTTTCTTGTATTCACTATATGAAAGTTAGGTTGATGTTCTTCTTTCTGATATCTATTAATGTTTAACTTGAGTAACTATTGTAATTTTATGCACTGGGGTTTCACATGTGGGGTTTTTAAAACAACAATAAAATTAAAAAAAAAAAAAAACGCTTGGGCCAGATCCAGTTTCCCAAAAATTTTGGTGCCTGCTATGGATGCTAACACATGGCTGACCACCGGGGCTGGGTAGGCATGGTCCTGCGACACTTTATTGATCGTGCATTTGTAGTCTGCACAGATGTGGATGCTCCCGTTTGGCTTGACTGGGATGACAATTGGGGTATCCCATCGTGCGTTGGCAACCAGCTCCAGGACCCCTTGTGCCACTAGGCGGTCTACCTCCTCCTCTATCTTGGATTTCAAGGCAAAGGGTACCCACCGAGCCTTTAGCCGTACAGGCGGCATATTGGGGTTTATTTGTAACCCGTGTATGTTCCTAGTGTCCCATTCAAAACTGCCAGGAACTTCGGATAGATGTCCTGGAAATCTCTGCTGGCGGGGGCATGATAGATTCCCTCTACTCAGATCCCCAAGGGCGCAAACCAAGCCCCGCTGAACAGGCTACTCAGGTCCCCTTCCGCCACCAGCAAGGAAAGGTCTCTCGAAAATTTCCTGTATTGCACCTTAACTACCCTGGCCCCTTTGATGCCAATCGCCCTTTTCTGGAAGTCTCATATGAGCACAGGGAATGAGTATAGCTTAGGTCCCCCCTTTAGGGTCTGGGCAGAGATGATGGTGTGTGTGGCCCCTGAGTCAACCTCCATTCGACAGGGGGTGCCCTCAATGAACACGTTCATTTTGAGTTTATCTGGGGACAGCATGGGGATCTCACATACCTGTCCAAGCAACACGGTGATGGCACTGATATCCTCTACGACAGCGACCTCGTGGTGGTGGCCATTTTTTCTGCCCTTCTGATGGGGGGCGCTCTGTCAGGTTCGTGTCATTTTGAGTGGCAGACCCTGGCAAGGTGACCTGTCTTCATGCACTGGTGGCAGGCGGTTTCCTGGAATCAGCAGGAGCGGCGCTCATGGTTTCCCCTGCAACTTGCACACTCTCAAGCTGGTGTGTTTTTGCTTGCACATGGCTGCTGGCGCTTTGTGGAGGCATGGTGGAGTTGAGAGCATTGTCTCCCCCTGAGTCATCCGCATCCCAGGAGGAGGAGGCGGCTTGGTGAGCGTCTGCCACCATATGCTCTCCCCACGATTTCTTGTAGGCGGTAGCCACTTTGATTGCCTTGGGGAGGTCCATCTCATCTTTCCCAAGCAGCTTCCTCCTCAGTGGCTCGTCTCGAAGCCCAAAAATAAACTGGTCCCTCAGTCTTTCCTCCAATCGGTGAAACTCGCAGTGGAGTGGCAGCCAGTGGAGGACCACAATGTAGTCAACGGCAGACTCGTTTGGCCGCTGCCTGCACTTGGAAAAGTCAAAGCACTGGGTCAGGACTGACGACTGTGGTGCAAAATGGGTCATCAGGGCGGTGGTGATGTCCATGTAGGAGGCATTCTTGAGGAGGGTGGGCGCCATTAGCCCCTGGGAGAGCCCCTGGGTGTTCATCCCGCACGAGCTGAGGAATAGCGATACCAGAACAACCGATGGATTCAATAGTCTCATAAATAAGATTAAACAATTTGGTTACTGGGCAGGATTAAAGATTAATTATCATAGCCACCTTCAAGAGGGGTAGCAGAGGTCCATCAGTGGCTATTAGCCACAGTGTGTGTGTGTGTGTGTGTGTGTGTGTGTATATATATATATATATATATATATATATATATATATAAATAATTTTTTTTGCCAGTGTGTGACACGGACTGTTTGACTGGATGGGTTATTGGCCTGATCTAACATGGCTTTTCTTATGTTCTTATGTTCTTATCATAAAACAAAATTTTGACAAAGAATATGACGATGGAACAAATTCAATCTTTCCAGCAAAAATCAGGGGTTTTGTATGAAAAAAGAATCAAATATCTAGGTATTGTTATTTCAAATAAGTGTAGCAACTTAAAAACAGATAATTATAACAAACTACTTAAAGAAATTAAAAAAGATTTGGAAAAATGGCATGACTTGAACTTATCCTTAATGGGGAAAATAGCCTTATTAAAGATGAATATCCTCCCAAGGTTACTATTCCTGTTTCAAACTATTCCAATATTTTTAAATAGTGGATTTTTTCAAGAACTGAACAAGATGGTCTCTAAATAAGTTTGGCGAGGCAAAAAACCTAGAATTAAATTAAAGACATTGCAAGACTCTAAATTAGGAGCAGGTATGGGCCTTCCAGACTGGCAATTGTATTATAAAGCTTTTGTGCTTCTATGAGTAAGAGACTGGATACTACTGAATGATAAGAGACTATTGTTGTTAGAAGGACATGATTTGACTATGGGGTGGCATGCATATTTATGGTATCAAAGACTTGAAGGCCATGCCTATTTTAAGAATCACTGGTTTCGAAAATCCTTGTACCATTCATGGTCATGGCTAAAGACCAGAATTTATCAAAAAATTCCAAGATGGGTTTCTCCAGTAGAAGCATTTACTCATCCAAATCTCCTAAAATCAATCAGAATTATAGGTATGATGACTTGTTGGGAAAAGATAATCAATTGAAAACCAGAGGAGAGCTGGAAAATATGGATATAAAAATGAATTGGTGGTTGAGAATGCAAGTTGAATCTAGGAACGCCAAAGACAAGACGATAGGTTTCAATACAGAACAATACCCATTTGATAAAATATTCTTGGGTCCACAGGAAAAGCTAATCTCCAAATTATATGCATATCTACTTCAGATGAAAACACAAGACAAAGTTGTAAAAGATTGTATGATCCAATGGGCAAAAAAACTGGTCATAATATTACATTAGAAGAATGGGAGAGACTGTGGAAGCTCAACGTTAAATTAACTAGGTCAGCAGCTTTTAAAGAAAATTTGTATAAGATGTTTTATAGATTGTACTTGATTCCACAGAAATTGTGTAAGATTTATACTAATATGTCTAACAAATGTTGGAAATGCACTAAACAGGTTGGTTCTTTTTACCATATGTGGTGGACATGTGAGACAGTGAAGGGTTATTGGAAAATAGTGCATGAAATATTACAGAAGATTATGAAGACACAGATGCAATTAAAACCAGAATTATTTTTATTGAACATATTTTCTGAGGACTATTCCAAAGAGGTGAGACATTTGTTGGCACATTTTAATACTGCAGTCAGGATTCTCTTGGCGCAGAGATGGAAATCTCAGGAAATTCCCATGAAAATGGACTTGGTGGGAAAGGTTCTGGAGACAGCAGAGCTGAACTTTCTATCCCAGTTGTTGGCTGGGAGATCTAAAGAAGAAGCAAGAAAATATTGGATGAAATTTTGTGCCTGGTTGGATACTCAAGACTCTTAAGATTCTCTGATGTGAACTTATTTCTCTTTTTTCCCCCTGTATTTTATATTACAAAATTGCCTTTACTGGAATTGTCAAAACTAATAGATAACTTTAACAAAAAATTTATAATAGAAAATGTTGAAATGTTCATGATGTTTAGTATAAACATAATAATATGGGACAATTTATGTAAAGAAAGTATGGTAGATGTAAGATTGTATTTTTCAAAAGTATTTTTATGCAGAATAAGGTCAAATGTATTGTGCTTTCAATTCCCCCTATCCCTTACCCTTACTTTTTCTGAAACCAATAAAACTCTTTAAAATTTAGGAATAACTATCTCTTTTTATCCCTCACAACTCCATGGTAGTAGATGAAGTTCTCCAGTCGATCCAACCAGGTCTCCCATCACTCTGGGCTGGTCACATCGAACTCAGGAATCATTCCTGAAATAGCGGCCATTGTCAGCACTGGTGGTGCATGCGTGGAGCAGATGCCCGTAGCTGTTGGCCTCGCTTACCAGGATCCCATCCTTGTTGCCACTATTGTATAGTGGGTTCTATACAGTCATGAGGCGAGATGGTAGTGAACATAGCTCTTTTATTGAATACCACATGGTATAGTGCAGCCTACAAAGACTAACTGCTAGGGCCGTGGGGCCCTCTATATATACACACACCCAAAGTTCCAGTGCTGCTCGTGACTGGACCATTCAAACCAGTCAGGGGCTCTTGATTAGAGCAGGGCAGCAGGATTTGGATCCTGCTGCCTATTGTTCCTGAGTCCCCCAAGCTCTGTCCTTCAGGTCCCAGTGAGTCAGGCAAGAACTCCAGCTTACAGATACAATTCTAAGCACATATACAACAAGAACCATGCATGGTCCCCCGAGCTCTTTGTGCACAAGATATACAGAGGTTAGGTTATTTGTGGACATCTATGGCATCATCACATAAAATATTGTAATGACATTATTCAAGATATCAAGTGAGAACAGACTGCCCCCCCCCCTCGAAGAAAACCATCTGGCTTCTCTCTCTGTTTCTGCCAAAAATGGTCATAACCCAAAGGTGTGGTCAACCCCACTAGAAATTGTTCTGCTTTTATTGAAACTCTTTTGGGTCTATTACAAGTATAACTAAATGAGGAATCCTTTAGGTCCTTTAGGAGAGCCAGTTTGGTGTAGTGGTTAAGTGTGCAGACTCTTATCTGGGAGAACCGGGTTTGATTCTCCACTCCTCCACTTGCACCTGCTAGCATGGCCTTGGGTCAGCCATAGCTCTGGCAGAGGTTGTCCTTGAAAGGGCAGCTGCTGTGAGAGCCCTCTCCAGCCCCACCCACCTCACAGGGTGTCTGTTGTGGGGGAGGAAGGTAAAGGAGATTGTGAGCCGCTCTGAGACTCTTCGGAGTGGAGGGCGGGATATAAATCCAATATCTTCTTCTTCTTCTTCTTTTAAAAGAGGTTTTTTTTTTCATTTGTACCCCACCTTTCTCCTAAATGGGGACCCAAATCATTTTACAACGTTATGCTCTCCTCCTCTATAGTATCCTCACAACAGCAACCCTGTGAGGTAGATGAAACTGACAGAGTGATTGCCCCAAGGATATTCAGTAAGCTTCCATGGCCAAGTGGGGATTCCAGCTTGGGTCTGCAAGATTCTAGTCCAACATTCTAATTGCAGCACCACATTGAATCCTCAAATTTATTTTGGCTTTGGCATGCAGATTGCCCTGACAAGAAGGCTGCAGTCAGATGACAGGCTTGGTGCAGTTTGGCCGCACCTCTAATTTCTCCAGAACTATTTGTTCCAGTGAGTTTTGACCAGACATGCCACCCTATTTTTTTTTTAATTTATTACTTACTTACTTACTTATTTTATTATATTTATATCTCGTCCTCCCAGTTTGGTGTAGTGGTTAAGTGTGCGGACTCTTATCTGGGAGAACCGGGTTTGATTCCCCACTCCTCCACTTGCACCTGCTGGAATGGCCTTGGGTCAGCCATAGTTATCACAGAGCTTGTCCTTGAAAGGGCAGCTGCTCTGAGAACCCTCTCAGCCCCACCCACCTCACAGGGTGTCTGTTGTGGGGGGGGAAGATAAAGGAGATTGTAAACCACTCTGAGTCTCTGATTCAGAGAGAAGGGTGGGGGATAAATCTGCAGTCTTCTTCTTCTTCCCCTGACAGGCTCAGGGTGGCTAACAACATTCAAACAACATGGAATTAAATCGTTACAATAAAATCACAATAAAATCATTCAAACATCTCAAATATACACAGTTCTAATCCCTAGATGGCGTTATTATTGGTTCTTGATTAGCACTATTTACCTTGATGCTATTGGATGTTGTTTAGTGCATTACATTTCTGTTTGGGCTGGGTTAGGATATCAATGCTGTGGGGTGGTGAAGTACTGGTCGCCTCCATTAGATGTTAAAAGTCTGTTTAAACAATTCTGTCTTACAGGCCTTGCAGAATTGTGGCAAATCTTGAAGGGCCTTGATGTTTTCAGGGAGAGCATTCCAAAGGGTAGGGGCTGCCACCGAAAAGGCTCTTGCTCTGGCGGTGGATAGCCAAGCATCCTTTGGCCCAGAGAGCGTTAGGAGATTTTGTGAGCTTGATCGTAGTTCTTTCTGCGGCTCAAATGGGAAAAAGCAGTCCCAGAGGTAGACAGGTCCCAGGCCATATAGAGCTTTAAAGTTCATAACCAGCACCTTGAAGTGAGCCCGGAACACCACAGACAGCCAGTGCAACATCTCCAGCACAGGTTGAATGTGCTCCCATAAAGGTAGCTCCAATAACAGCCTGGCTGCAGTGTAATTCTGCCTCACCTCATGGTCGACCGTGTGTGATCACCATGGAGCAGGAAGGCAGGTGTGGTTTTGTTTTTTAAAGTCTACTTTGTGCATGCTCAGAACCAGTTATAATCAGGGGCGAATAGACAATTATGCACATATCACTAACTGTGGGGGGAAATGGCAGTCCAGGAGTAGCTTCAGACCTCCCAAATGGCTTGAGCATGCAATGGAGAGATCAGATGTCTGGAAATGCATGATAAGAACAATTCATCTGTAAATACCAGACTTTCTCCAGTGTCAGGAAAGTCAGGAAGGAAGGAAGGAGTGAGGAAGGGAGGTGAGGGTGGGTGATGACTGAAGATCAGAAGACAGATGTCGCTGTCTGGACGCACATGTTAAATCTGGTAGACAGAAATAACTGACCACATTGGAGCAAACAGCTAGCCTGATCACACCCAAAGATATTCTGATCTTCTTGGTCAATTTTACATATTACAAGGGGCAGAGAGTGGTGATCTTTCAGTTATAAGCTGTATTATAGGTCAAAACAAGCAGTTTGTATTTTGCCAGACAGTCAATGGGAAGCCATCTTAGACACTGGAACAACAGTGCTTTAGTGCCTAATCAGCAACATTAAAGCAACGATCAAGGGCAACTATACAGAGAACACATTGCAATAGTCCTTGTTTCCAGGTTTGTGGAAGGGAAAAAAAAGACCTCAACCTTCTCACCAGATGGCGGAAGTCTTGAGGATTTCTGTGGAACAGGATGACAGCTTGGTGTCAAATCATTTTCTAAAGTGCTGAATGACAAGGAACAACACAGGAATTAAATCTGAAAGGATAATAGTATCTTATGCTTAAATCATCACTCAACAGAAAACAGCATAAAGTAAACCTATTTTATGCATATAGTCCTTCCATTTTTGTGGGCAGAGAGATAAGATATTTTTGTTTTCCTTTGCTACATCTGTTTGTTTAGAAGTGGACTGTTGAGACAGAAGATGCATTGCATGTTTCATGTTTGCCACCAATAAGCTCCACCACAGGACTGATCAGGAACAAAGTTAGTGCACCAGTTAGAGTCACAAGTAGGGGTTACCAGACACGAGAAGAAAGATTATTCTTTCTGTTGTCTGAAGCATCAGAACTCTGATTCAGACTCAGAGTTCAGGCACATTCCAAACTAGCACAATCTCCAGTGTAGGCTTATTTTTTCATATGATCATGGTCATCTTTTTAAAGGGGAAGGAGAAATCACATGGATTAGGCCTTTGTGCATATAGATCTTGACATCACACTTCACTTTAGGTGCATACAACACAGATGCCTCCAAGGATCTCCTCAATTGAATTTTTTCCTGTATTTGGGACTTCCAGATTAACTAGTCTGATCTGTGAAACACTTTGTTCATGTCTTTCTCCCTCCTCAACACCAGTTGTGCATTGATTAAAACAGCACTCTGTGTTTCAACCAAGGAGTTCATGGTAACTTTATCATGCAGTTACCTTCATATCCACAAACTGGTTTGGCCACCCCCTCCCAAGTAACATGACACAGTCAGTATATGAATCAGACTGGTAGGTTCACTATGCAACAGAAGAAGAAGAGGAGGAGGGGGAGATTGGATTTACACCTGGCCTTTCACTTGGAGCCTCAGAGCGGCTTACAAACTGCTTCCTTCCCCTCCCCACAACAGACATCCTGTGAGGTAGGTGGAGCTGAGAGTCCTCTATCCAGAACTGCTCTTAAGATAACAGCTCTGAAAGAACTTGTGACTGACCTAAGGTCACACCAGCAGGTGCATGTGAGGGAATGGAGAATCAAACTGATTCTCCCAGATTGGAATATATGGTCCTAACCAGTACACCAGACTGGCTCTCTATAAAAAAAAAAAATGCATGCTTTTTTAAAAAATAGAAAAATTAAATAAATATAATGTGAAGTTATCCTGATTTCCTCTTTCATCCTTCTTTGTATTTTTCCTTATGTCTATCTATGTGAATCAGTTACATAGTATTAGTTTGTGTTTCAAAAACTGAAATGGTGAGATGGATATTTAAACTGCAGCACAGAATAAATCATTTAGTAAACTCCAGACTAGGGATGTGCATTCGGCTCGGCCGAGCCGAAAATACAGCCGAATCAACGCTGATTCGGCTGTATTCGGCATTGCCCGCAGCCGAATGCCCTTGCCGCCAAAAATGCGGCTCCCGAATGCGGCTCGCCGTATTCTCCCGAACCGCTATTCAGGAGAATACGGTACGGCTGTCAAAAGACTGCTGTCAATGTAAAATTCCATAGAAAAGGCGGGAAGCGGATTCTGCAGCCTCAATGGAGCTGCTTGCTTAGCTTCCCGCCTTTAGTGCCCTCTTCCCGCCTCTCCTATAGCCTCCCTGGGGTCAGGGAGGGGGGGGAGGGGGAAGAGGAGCCCCAGCAGCCAATCCAAAGCATGCATTTGCAAAATGCATTGCAAATGCATGCTTTGCAGGGCTGTTGTTGTGTACTGTGTATGTATGTGTAGCTGATGGCCCAGCCATCAGCTACATTGTTATTTTGATCTTTTGCTTACTTGGGTATCCAAGTAAGCAATGTTCTCTGGCCAATCAGAGAGAGCAGTGCTATTTTTTGAAATTGCTCTCTGTAGGGCCAGAGAACCTTTTTAAGGAGTCTTCCTGCTGGACTCCTCCATTGCTGTGTTGGTGTATGTGGTGTGGGTTGGTGTGAGAGAGATTGTGCTGCTGCTGGTGGCTGGCCCTTGGCTTCAGATCCTGCCTGCTGCTCTCTCACTGCCTTACCAGAGACCTCCCTGGACTCAGAGAAGACAAGGTAAGACAGTTTTGGGGTTCTTGTTTTAGTTTTTGTTGGTAAAAGGACAAGAGTCCCTTTACTTGTTCAGATTTGGGTGGGTGAGTGCTGGGTGGGTAGGGTAGCCTATTTGGGGTTGAGGTTAGGTTCTGCTGGGGGGTGGGGGGGCCTGGGGTGGGGTGGTTTTGCTAATTTGCCCATATCTTAATTTAGTGAGAGGACTTTTTAAAGTGCAGTGTCCTTTTACTTCTCCTGATTTGGGTGGCTTGGATTTCTTGGAGTTAGGGTGAAGGGTTTTTTTTTTTTTGGGGGGGGGGAGTTCCTATATTATCAAAAGTTGAGTTTTTTACTGTTTCATTGTTTGATTTGTTGCTGCTGTGTTGTGTTGCTGCTGTGTTACTTTTATCTTCAGGTTATTGGGGGGGGTGCTGTTTGGCCTAATTTTCATTGTTTTGTCCCCCTTTTCTGGTTCTGGTTTTAGGGGTGGGGGTGTTGTTGTTGACTGATTTGGCCTGAGTTTTCTTATTGGTGAAAGGCCACTTTTTAAAATCTTGAGTTGCTTTGCTTGGCCTTTTTTTCCTGTTGTCACTTTCTTGGTGTGGGGTTGGGGGGGGGGGGGGGGGCTGGGGGGGTTGTTGACTGATTTGGCCGGGACCAGCCAACCATCCATCACTCAAGGTAAGTCAAAATGCTTCTTGCTTTGTGTTGCAGAATGATGTTGAGCTAGGTGTGGTGGTCCACCACTTCTCTTGTTTGAGAGACTAGAGTTGTGTTGTTTGGGGCAGGGAAGCTGGCACCTGGGTGAGAGACCCAGAGGCAGCAGGCTTTTTGTGGTTTGCCAGCTCTCCCCATGTTGTTCGGGGCAGGGCTGGAGAGCTGGCACCTGTAGATTGTGTTGTTTGGGGCAGGGAAGCTGGCACCTGGGTGAGAGACCCAGAGGCAGCAGGCTTTTTGTGGTTTGCCAGCTCTCCCCGTGTTGTTCGGGGCAGGGCTGGAGAGCTGGCACCTGTAGATTGTGTTGTTTGGGGCAGGGAAGCTGGCACCTGGGTGAGAGACCCAGAGGCAGCAGGCTTTTTGTGGTTGGCCAGCTCTCCCCGTGTTGTTTGGGGCAGGGCTGGAGAGCTGGCAACTGTAGATTGTGTTGTTTGGGGCAGGGAAGCTGGCACCTGGGTGAGAGACCCAGAGGCAGCAGGCTTTTTGTGGTTTGCCAGCTCTCCCCGTGTTGTTCGGGGCAGGGCTGGAGAGCTGGCACCTGTAGATTGTGTTGTTTGGGGCAGGGAAGCTGGCACCTGGGTGAGAGACCCAGAGGCAGCAGGCTTTTTGTGGTTTGCCAGCTCTCCCCGTGTTGTTTGGGGCAGGGCTGGAGAGCTGGCATCTGGGTTTGCTGCAGCCAGGTCTGCAGAGCAGACCTTGAGCAGATTGTGTTTTGTACTGCCACGACGTTGGCAACTGGGTTTTATTGGTGCCAGGCCTGCAGGGTTCATAGATTAGATAGAGGGATGTAGTGCATTTGGGGCCTATAGAGATTCTCTGGTGTGAAGTTAGGTTTGGCTTTGGGTGCCCCAGGAAATCGACCAAATAAATAAAAGGAAGGAAGGAAGGAAGGAAGGAAGGAAGGAAGGAAGGAAGGAAGAAAGAAAGAAAGAAAGAAAGAAAGAAAGAAAGAAAGAAAGAAAGAAAGAAAGAAAGAAAGAAAGAAAGAAAGAAAGAAAGAAAGAAAGAAAGAAAGAAAGAAAGAAAGAAAGAAAGAAAGAAAGAAAGAAAGAAAGAAAGAAAGGCCTTCCTCACAATCAGATGACCCCAGCCAGCAAAACTTCTGCCGAGTGGTCATTTGGTAAAAAAAATAGCTACTAGAATGCCCACTCCCCGCCCTCTCTGGTGGAAAAAACACACACACCCTTCTTTACCGCCCAGGCCTCCCGGGGAAATCTCCTCAAAAGAACATACTGCAAGGCACATGAAAGCTCATACCTTGAAGAACACTTCATGGGTCTAAAGTGCCAGTGGATGCTAGCTATTCTCTCAAACACTGGGAGCGAGGGAGTAGGAAGGAGAGGCAGCCCAGCTCCTCTCTGAACAACACAGAGATGGGGCGGGGCTAGCTTTGCTGGGGACGGGGCTAGCTTTGGCTTTTCTTGTGTCCTGGTAGTGAGGCTTCCATGGCCCGGTACCGGGTCACGACCCTGCAAATGGGAAACACTGTCCTATATCTTCTCCCTCCACACAGACACCCTGTGAGGTGGGTGGGACTGAGAGGGCTCTCACAGCAGCTGCCCTTTCAAGGACAACTCCTACGACATCTATGGCTAACCCAAGGCCATTCCAGCAGCTGTAAGGAGGAGTGGGGAATCATACCCAGTTCTCCCAGATAAGAGTCTGCACACTTAACCACTACACCAAACTGGCTCTATATATGGTGATCAACACTATTCATTATTTAGAGAGCTCAGATTATTTTTTAATATATTCTTTCCTAGCACATTGCTCCCGGAGGTCCTTTCGAGTTAGGTCACAGATTGTAAATTATGCCAGGTCACCAAGGAATAGCTTTGTGGCTGAGATGAGATTTGAGCTCCTTGCACTGAGAAAAATAGCAAGTCAGGGGAAAATGTTTGAGATGGAAAAGGGAGAGACAGCTTAGACTTCTATCTGACAGCACTTTCTTCTACAAAGAAAGAATTTTCTTTAAAGAGAAAACATTGAAATATACATTGAAACTCTTTAGTTGTGGCCTGAAGTGTACAGGCCAGGAACACTGGTGCTACTGAATATGTATCTAATTCCCTTCTCCCATCAATTTTGTTTTCAGCCATTTGCAGCCAGATTTCGAAAGCAAACCCCATAGAATTCAATGGGATGTAAGCAAACATAAATAAGACTTGCAACTATAGTTCAATGCAGGTAGGTTATTTTAAAAAAACAAATAAGCCATGACAGATACCAAATTGACTTTGTAAAAGAAGCCAAGAAAGAAGAGAAGAGCAAGCTAGAGCTTGTTCTGCCTCATCAGCATCAGCAAAACTGTCAGCTGTATTCTCACTGCAACATTTTTATTACGGCTGATGATTTATTATTTCTTCTTCATCTTTATTTTTAACATGTCCTGGGCTAAGCCGAAGAAGTGCTTCAAAGTAAACAAAACACGAACAACATACAGCACACCAATAATCTCTTCTCGCTGACCCCCCCCCCCAGCCACAACTGCCAACCCCAAATTATTTTAATAAGCCATAATCACTTGACATCAGTTCTACAAGAGGAGATAAATGAAAGATCTTAAAGAGCACAGATTTATTTCCTTTCTCACCCTGCTGCGTTTCCGACATTGACAGCTTTGAAAAACCAGTGGCAGGAATATTTAATTATGAAGAATTAATATTCCAAATGTCTCTGGATGTTTTTCAAATGGACAGGAAGAGCACGCAGACATATGAGACCTGAACAAAGCTCTGCCTGGCCCCAATATTTAGGTAAAATAAAATCCATGTTGAAGAGTTCCAAAGTAAAAAAGATTCCAAAGTAAAAGCAAAAATTGCTGAGACTGATGGCTGGCTGGTGGAATTCCTATACCCTAATTATTGGTATATTATTGAGATTACTGTGTTTTAATTGTTTTATTATGACTGTGATCTGCCCTGAGCCCGTATGAGAAAGGGCAGAATATAAATCGACCAAATAAATAAAAGGAAGGAAGGAAGGAAGGAAGGAAGGAAGAAGAAAGAAAGAAAGAAAGAAAGAAAGAAAGAAAGAAAGAAAGAAAGAAAGAAAGAAAGAAAGAAAGAAAGAAAGAAAGAAAGAAAGAAAGATGTGAAAAGAGCAGGTTTATCCAAATGGGATGATGATTAGATGGGGGAAATAAGTTAATATTTCCTCCATTCCACAATGTAAATGGAACGCCCTTATTTTCATATCCAAAACTGTCACCCAGGTATCATCACCTACCCATTGTTGAATGCTGACTGCACCAATTAGGGATGTCAGTCTCTAGGTAGGACCTCAGGATCCTCTGGAATTACAGGTTATCTCTAGACACAGTGATGAGTTTTGGAGGATAAACTCTATGACATTTTACCCCACTGAGGTTCCTGTCCTCCCCAGGCTCCATCCCCAAATCTTTAGGAGTTTCCCAACCTGCATCTGGCAACCCTACCCCCCATCCCCCACCAGTGGCCAGAAGTACCTGGAAATCCTAGCATCAACCTATACTTGCTTTCTTTTAAAAGCCAAGAAAGGCTTTGGTCGTTTTCGCACTCACCTTAATCAGCAGCGACCACCCTCTTCACCGCGCAGGATCTGCATGGATTTCGCACTAATTGCCGCGGAGCACCCAGAAGAGCCGGAAAGTCCCGGCGCTTTTGCGGCGCAAACGGAAACTGGTTTTTGGCGGTTTCCGTTTGCGCCGCAAAAGCGCCGGGACTTTCCGGCTCTTTTGGGTGCTCCGCGGCAATTAGTGCGAAATCCGCGCAGATCCTGCAGGGTGAAGAGGGTTGTCGCTGCTGATTAAGGTGAGTGCGAAAACGACCTTTGTTTCTCAAGTGAACGGTATGCCACAAAAACACAGGCATCCCTCAGCAGTTCAGAAGGAGCCTTGCCAGGCTGAAATGCAACTGAATGTTCATGCATGTTCATTAACGCATGTACATTAGAGACAAGATGCACCCAAAGCAGCCATTTGCTCCAGAAGTAGAATAAATATTTTAAATAAATAATTGATGGAACTTGGAGATCAGTTATAGTCCCAGGAGATTCATTATTCATAGACCTTTATAGGCATATCAGCAGTTACAGAGTAAATTCTAGGAGATCTTCAGCCCACACCTGGAGGCTGGGAGCCCTAGGTTCAAGGGACATGTTTCAATGATTCCTATTGACCCAGGAAAGGACAGTTTTGTGGCTTCTGTTCCTATCTTGGTGGCCTTTGATAAGCACTGTTAAGAGAAATTAATTCTTGTTTACCCAATTTCTCCTTGAAATCCAACAATCCATTTATTCCCCTCTTGGGGGGAATTTGAAGTCTGTTTTGAAATCAATTTCATTTTGATCACAGAGAAATTTAAAGAGGGAAGAGGAGAGGAAGGGACTCAGAGAAAGGGACTGCTCAGAGGCAGTCCAGCCTTCTTGTTCCGCTACAGCACAACCTTGCAGGTGTATAACATAAAACAGCTGCAACGCAATATGCCCTCTAAGTTTTGGAGTCTTGTGAGCAAAAATTCTACTTTGCGAGCTACTGGCCTTAAAGTTGTGGGCTGCTGCATAAATGAGCATGCTCTGGGGACATCCTTCCCGAATTAAGGCAAAAATGTGTGAGCTGGAGGCTAAAAATCTGTGAGCTAGCTCATGCTAACTCAGTTTAGAGGGAACACTGGCTGCAAAGGCTGAAGTTATAAAAGGGTCCACTGATTTATCTTCAAAGAGAAAAAGAGGAATCAATGGCTATATTTTTAAAAAGTGCATTTTGGAAAAAAGAAATTCCCCTCCCCATAACAACACTACCTTTTAGGGATAACTTGTTAAAATTAACTCAGTAATGGAGAGCAGCTATTGCACTCTAGTTAATTGGAGAAGGCATTTTTGTCACTATGAAGTTAGTACAAGATGGATTATTACTTAATGGCATGCAGAAAATGTTAAATTAGTTTACTTAACCAATAGCCTCTGCACTTTGTCTTATTTTCTTTCTCCAAGGAGTGATGTTAAATACATTACTTTTATGCCATTCAATTAAATCCAGCTCTCTTTCATTTCACAGAATTGGTGTGAATCTTTTAGGCAGCAATCCCCCCCCCCCCCTTTGTAGTTCAAAATGGAATAGTGGAAAAGGGGTGAAGGGAACATCTCACAAGAATGGATAACTGAGAAATAAAATGTGCACATTCAAAATTGATTTTGCAGAATCTGAAATCTGTATTTTGAGATATATAATATTTTATTTCTTTCATCAGAAAGTGACTGCTGAGATTAAGAATTCCCTGTCTGTGGGAAAGAGGACCATACACAAAAAAGGGGTTTCTACATACTTGGGAAGACTCTTGAAAATTCATAATTTCCTGCACACTTTCATAGTACTATTACGGAGGCTTTCAGTGTCAGAATTAAGGAACAGTGATGGCAGTCCAGCATTGGTGAAAGGAAATGCAAAACAGGAATCTTCTAACTAATGATGGACTCCTATAAGGCAAAAGACATATCCCCCCCCCAAAAAAAAACTGCTTATGGAGGGGGGGGATAAAAATGCTCTTCTACTTTTCCACACTGATGTAACCTCAGCTTTTTTTTTTATGACTTTGTCAAAATGATTTGCAGCCTTTGACCTTTGCAAGGAAAATAAAATGCATTAGACTTAAAAAAAAAAAACACCTCCCACTTGACCAAGTTTGGGACTATGTAAGAAGTTCCCCCAAAGAACTAGCTCTAAAATTTAGTCATGTTTAGTCATATTTAGTACCCATCTGGGTGGCCCTTCTGAGGGCAGAAAAGCAGGATATAAATTTTGAAAAATAGAATAAATAAAAAGTAATTAAATTGAGCAATCCCTGGTGTAGGGAAATGCCTGACACCATTACACTGCTGAATTATTTCACTGAATTATTTCATTTAAGGGGGAATGGAATTATCCCAATCTTTGATCTTTACCTCCTTCCCAGATTATTTTTCTGGGGCTTTAATTTGAAAGAGAAAAAACACCCCCAAATTTGTATACTAGCCATTCTGGTAGGACTTTTTACATACTTGACAAAGCTTACAAAAATTATTACCCTTGCTACAGTTTATTGACAAAAGAAAGGATAATTTGCAACTGAGTGTAGTAACAGTGGGCTTGAAAAGTAAGAACATAAGAGAAGCCATGTTGGATCAGGCCATTGTCCCATCCAGTCCAACACTCTGTGTCACACAGTGGCCATAAAACCAGGTGCAATCAGGAGGTCCATCAGTGGGGCCAGGACACTAGAAGCCCCCTTGTCATATCTGAATACTGAGTCACCGAACTCCAACACATGCATAATTTAAACCTGTGTTTTAAGTCGGTACTGAATGTTACCTCAAGTTTGCTGCCACAATAATGAAATGGGTCCTGTTGAGCCCAGTGGAAAGAATATTGGATTTAGAGTTTAGAACTCTGCTGAACTATACCAACATGGACACAACGTACTTGTGGGTAGATATGCTACCAGATTCTGCTCTGAATGAAATTTGGGGGGAAATCTGCAGTCAGCCAGTAGTGAAAGGCAGTAGGATGTTTCATGAGGAATTATACCACAAGACTGGAGAACTTCAGTACATAACAGAAGATCTTGTTCATGCATAGATCGTTCCTCCGTGAACTTAAAAAGAGTTATTTCATCTAGATAACACATCTCCAGTGAAGCTTACTACTTCTTATAATCCTCAAAAACTACTAGCAGCATGATGGATTCCAGTAAGGTTGCACTGGGACAAGGGTTTTCAGAATCTAAAACAAATTCAATAACAGAGGTTTGGTAGAGCAGAGTGGAGTGATTGGTCATTTCTACTTAGCTCCTCTTTCCAAGCTGTATAATAAATGCATAGTTGTTACCTGAGCAATACTTTATACTTGACTTGCACATCTGTTACAGGAAAATCACATTTTCTCAGTACTCAGGTTGCAATGTTGTCTATACTGGGAAAATACAGTATAATAATAGCCACTGACCTGAGAACCCAGGAATGGTGGGATAGAAATTGTGGATGTGTTCACAAACTCTAAATAACACACTTTGCAACTGGATTTTTACTAAGAATAGCAAAATCCTCTTGCAAACAGTCGCTGTCTGAAAGCACCCAGAGATACTCAATTCTGGTTTATTATTCTTCAGATTCCCCACCCCCCCTTTGAATTTTACCACTTTGATTTACCTAGGAGGACTTCTGGAACTAATTTTGGAATATGTGTATGCAGTTTACATACCAATACTGACAGGGGTGGGATTCTAGCAAGAGCTCCTTTGCATATTAGGCCACACCCCCTGATGTAGGCAATCCTCCAAGAATTGAGGAAGGCTCAGCATAGGTTCTGTAAGAGAAGATCTTGCCTCACTAACCTGTTACATTTCTTTGAGGGGGTGAACAAACATGTGGACAAAGGAGACCCAATAGATGTTGTTTACCTTGACTTCCAGAAAGCTTTTGAAAGACTCCTTAGAAAGCTCAAGAGTCATGGAGTAAAAGGACAGGTCCTCTTATGGATCAAAAACTGGCTAATTAATAGGAAGCAGAGAGTGAATATAAATGGGCAGTCTTCGCAGTGGAGGACAATAAGCAGTGGGGTGCTGCAGGGCTCAGTACTGGGTCCCATGCTCTTTAACTTGTTCATAAATGATTTGGAGTTGGGAGTGAGCAGTGAAGTGGCAAAGTTTGCAGATGACACTAAATTGTTCAGGGTGGTGAGAACCAGAGAGGATTGTGAGGCCCTCCAAAGGGATCTGTTGAGGTTGGGTGAGTGGGCGTCAACATGGCAGATGAGGTTTAATGTGGCCAAGTGCAAAGTAATGTGCATTGGGGCCAAGAATCCCAGCTACAAATACAAGTTGATGGGCTGTGAACTGGCAGAGACTGACCAAGAGAGAGATCTTGGGGTCGTGGTAGATAACTCACTGAAAATGTCAAGACAGTGTGTGATTGCAATAAAAAAGGCCAACGCCATGCTGGGAATTATTAGGAAGGGAATTGAAAACAAATCAGCCAGTATCATAATGCCCCTGTATAAATCAATGGTGCGGTCTCATTTGGAATACTGTGTGCAATTCTGGTCACCGCACCACAAAAAGGATATTATAGCATTGGGAAAAATCCAGAAAAGGGCAACTAGAATGATTAAAGAGTTGGAACACTTTCCCTATGAAGAAAGGTTAAAACACTTGGGGCTCTTTAGCTTGGAGAAATGTCGACTGCGGGGTGACATGATAGAGGTTTACAAGATTATGCATGGGATGGAGAAAGTAGAGAAAGAAGTACTTTTCTCCTTTTCTCACAATACAAGAACTCATGGGCATTCAATGATATTGCTGAGCAGTCAGGTTCGAACGGATAAAAGGAGGTACTTCTTCACCCAAAGGGTGATTAACATGTGGAATTCACTGCCACAGAAGGTGGTGGTGGCTACAAGCATAGACAGCTTCAAGAGGGGGTTAGATAAAAATATGGAGCAGAGGTCCATCAGTGGCTATAAGCCACAGTGTGCATATGTGTATACATACATAAATAGTGTGTGTGTGTGTGTGTGTGTGTGTGTATGGACTGGATGGGCCATTGGCCTGATCCATCATGGCTTCTCTCATGTTCTTATGAACTTGCAAAGTTCTGTTTGTAAGCTCTTGGAGGATTGGCTACATCAGGGGTGTTTGGTCTAATATGCAAAGGAGCTCCTGCCAGAATCCCACCACTGAATATTGATAAATCTCATATTTATCATATTGATAAATATATTTATATATACCTGGTTTATACCAAAATGCTTTTTTTTTGTTGGGGGGGGGGGGGGTTAGAGTTTCCACTGAAACCCACATCTACTCCTGTATAACACCACACAAAATATGAAGATAGATAGATCCTTTGTAGGTTTTAAACTTTGTTTCTTAAAGGTGCCACTGGACTCTAACTTTGTTCTACCACACAAAATAAACTCCATGCTCAGTCACATCACAGCTGCTTAGGGTTGCCAAGTCCAATTCAAAAAATATCTGGGGACTTTGGGGGTGGAGCCAGGAGACTTTGGGGGTGGACCCAGGAGACATTTGAGGTGGAGCCAGGAACAAGGGTGTGACAAGCATAATTGAACTCCAAGGGAGTTCTGGCCATCACATTTAAAGGAACAGCATACCTTTTAAAATGTCATTTCCAAGCTCCAGGGTGTTGCGCAGCCCCTTGCTGCACGGGCAGCAGCACCGCTTTTTCTCCTTGGCACAGCTGCTCTGACTGAAAGGGATGGAGCCGGTGACGTCACAAGGATCGCGCAGCCTGCCTGGGGCCGCTGCTCATCACCTGCCACCCCAGCCGGGCCGGGGAACTTTAGGGGGTTTGGGCAGCAGCCGCAGGCAGGGAAGGCAGCGGCGGCTGGCCTCTCTCCCCCTGCCCCTGCAGACCGACTGCGCGCCCAGAAGGGCCAGGGGGGTGCCAGGTAGGCGCCCAGCTGCAGGGGCTGGCGAGGCCCAAGCGGCTTCCAAGCGAGAGGGCAGCTCAGCTCCTGCAGAGGCCCGTAGGAAGGCAGCCTTCCTTCGCCCCACCACCCTGGCCAGACGCCCACCTGGCTGGGCCTGCCACTGGCCCCGGGGGGGGGGCAGAGAGAACAAGGCCGGGCAAGCAGCTGCAGGCAAAGACCTGCCCACTGCTCTCTGTCTGAGCAGCGCCTGCAAAAGCAAAGGGCCGCCGCAGAAGAGGCCCACACGTGCGCTTCCCTCCCTTTGGGGACAGCCGGTGCTCCACCACCAGGGCACGGAAGAGCCCCCAGCCAGCCGGGCTAAGGCGGGAAGGGAAGCTGCGCGGCTGCCACCAGAGAGAAAAGGGCTCCGAGAAGGAGCGCCCAGCTCCAGCCCACCCCACTGGCGCGGCGCAAGACCTAGGTCAGCAGCCAACCCAGCCAGAGGACTGCTCGCGCTCGGCTTGTCTTGTCTCAGGCAGGTGGGAAGGGCTGCCATTCCCCCCCGCTTTCCAGATTTTTGGCGAGCGGGGGGAGGAGGCTCCAAATCGGGGGTCGCCCGCCCAGGCGGGGGATTTGGGAACCCTACGGCTGCTCTGTGATCAATGTTACAGTATGGGGTATGTTATGTATGATGTCTATTCCCGTGTGTAAGCCTGAGTTTGAAGCATGCTTCCTAGAATGCTGATACCTACATTCCAATTGGCCATTCTCTTAGAACTGGCCAATCAGGATGTGAGGCATCCTGGATGAACCAATGAAGGATCCTGGAGAAACCAATAGGAGGGATTGCTGCCAAATAAAGGGGGAGTGTTTTACTTGGCCACAGTGTATATATTGAGTTGAGTTGCCTGTGGTGTTTATGACTGTTTCTTCTTGAATAAACTGTTGCTGCTTACTTAAGAGCTGACTGAATTCACTTTACAATAGTGTAGTAGTTAGAATCAGGCCTTGAATTCAGCAGGAGCTCATAGGAGCGTAGAGTTGCCAATCCCCAGGTGGAGGCAGGGATCCCCCGGGTTGGAGACCCTCCCCCCGCTTCAGGGTCATCAGAAAGCGGGGGAAGGGGAGGGAAATGTCTGCTGGGAACTCTATTATTCCCTATGGAGATTTATTCCCATAGAAAATCATGGAGAATTTATCCGCGGGTATCTGGGGCTCTGGGGGGGGGCTATATTTTGGGGTAGAGGCACCAAATTTTCAGTATAGCATCTAGTTCCTCTCCCCAAAATACCCCTCAAGTTTCAAAAAGATTGGGCCAGGGGGTCCAATTCTATGAGCCCCAAAAGAAGGTGCCCCTATCCTTCATTATTTCCTATGGAAGGAAGGAATTGAAAAGGTGTGCCGTCCCTTTAAATGTGATGGCTGGAACTCCCTTGGAGTTCATTTATGCTTGTCACACCCTTGCTCCTGGCTCCGCCCCAATGTCTCCTGGCTCCACCCCCAAAATCTCCTGGCTCCATCCCCAAAGTCCCCAGATATTTCTTGAATTGGACTTGGAACCCTATAGCAGCGCAGCTCCTGAACCTTTTTATGGTCCCCCTTCTCCCCCACACCTTGTCCATTGAATAGTATGTGCAGCTGTATAACAATCCCTGGATGAGCCCCACCACCTATTTTTCTACAAAACAACCCCTGGTTAGAATGTTGGACTAGCATTTGGGAAAGCCAGATTCAAATCCACACTCTGCTGTGGAAATTTGCTGGGTGATCTTGGGCCATTCATCTTTCTCAGCCTAAGCTACCTCAGAGACTATTGTGATAATGAAATGATTAAAAGGAGAACAATGAAAGACACTTGCGGTCCCCATTGGGGAGAAAGAAGGGGTATAAATGAAGTAAGCAAGCATCAGCAATGCAGAGAAAGGGAGAAATAGATGTATAAACAGTGGACTCCTGTGCAAGCACACTGCTTTGTAAAAGATTTAGATTTTTTTAACGTATGAAACAATGAATGATTCCTAATATTTCAGTACCACTTTGGACACAAGACCAGGAAATGGAACTTCCATAACTAGGATGAAGTTCAATGATGAGACATTTTGAATCATACCTAAACGGCTGCTGCAAGCGATCTGGCAACCGAAATTGTTACTGCACGTGTTCTATAAGGAGAAAGCACTGTGGAGACTTCCATTCATATTTCTCTCTGCCGCTTTACAAGTTGCAACAGCAACTGTACAGCTATGGCGAAAGGTCTGCGAGTGTATATATTTCATCTCATCACCTATTTGTGCAGTTTATATAACTCAGGAATAAAATATTTGCCCCCAGGGAGGAACGTTGGCATACAGAGACTCCAGCCCAAGAGCACAGATTGCTCTTTAAAAACAAAACAAAACAACTCTGAGTCAGAAAGGGGGAGAGAAGAAAGACAGTTGGCCATTTGCACAAAAAGATTATCAAGCCCCAACAATGAAGAGGTGATTAATCTGCACCAAATTCCTTTGCATAAAAGCGTAAGATGAGTCACACAGGATGGAAGCAAAGGTCCAATCTTGTCCAGCATTCTGCTCCTTACTGGGGCCACCCAAGTGGTTCTGGAAAACTTGCAAACAATGGCAGTCCTCCACTGTTACTTCTCCCCACCACGAAAATCTGAACTATTTCATAAGCCATGTAAGAAACAGCTGCTGTCAGCAGCACTCCTCATGTTACAGTGAATGCATGTACAACCTACATGTATGTGCATACTCTCTTTTTTTGTAAGAAAGGGCCAATTGATTTCCACTTTGCAAATGAATCCAGGGACCACTATAATTTTGCAAGCTCCAGGATGGGAAATTCCCAGAAATTTGGGGGTAAAGCTTAGAGGAGTAGGGCTTTGGGAAGGAAAGGACCTCACCCTCCAAAGCAGCTGATTTTCTCCAGGAGAACTGATTTGTGTCAGCTGGAGATCAACTGTAATTCCAGGAGATCTCCAGGACTCACCTGAAGGTTGAGAACTAAATTATCCCGACAAATTTAGGGCTTCAATCACAGGGTCAGCTGTACCTGTGATGAATGTAACATGAGAATTATCCAATGCATGTATAAAAATGTAGATGCACAATGTGCATGGATTGCACATGCCATCACTGGAATTTGTGAACAGGGCTACTTTCTCTGGCCCAGGAAAACTATAAGTGTGACCATAGTTAGTCAGGGCTGGATCTAGGAGAGGCAGAGGGGAGTGCTTGCCCTGGGTGCCAACAGAGGGGGGGGCACCAAATTGGGCATGGAGTCCATTCTATTCTATGGGCCCATAAGATAGAATAGGTCCATAAGGGGGCATCATTTTTTAATTCCCCTCCCCCCCTCAAAAAACATGTAGATTCGGTCCTGGTTAGTTAGCGCTAACCATGGGTTATTGCCATAATCATAACCATGATTATGATAAAGGAAAACATTGTATTTACCTGTTCATCTTAACATGCCTTGAAGGGGAGATACTGGAGACAGTCTAAAATAGTGTCACTTGAGAGGCAGAGAAACAGTTTTAACTAGGGTTGCGAAGTCCAATTCAAGAAATATCTGGGGACTTTGGGGGTGAAGCCAGGAGACTTTGGGGGTGGGGCCATAAGCAAAGTTGTGACAAGCACAATTGAACTCCAAAGGGAGTTCTGGCAATCACATTTAAAGGAACGGCATACCTTTTAAATGCCTTCCCTACATTAGAAATAATGGATAGGGGCACCTTTTTGGGGGGCTCATAGAACTGGACCCCCTGGTCCAATCTTTTTGAAACTTGGAGAGCATTTTGAGGAGAGTTATCAGATGCTATGCTGAAAATTTGGTGCCTCTAAGTAGTAGCTAGGGGGCCCCTATCATGATCAAAGTGAAAGCTGCTCCGCCCACACATGCACGCCCCGCCCACACAAAAAACGAACATCTTATGTTTCCTTACGGGGGAGTGATGCAACAGTCCCCGAGGAGGCAGCTAGGGATCCGCCCCCCCCCCAAAAAAAAAGGAATGCCGGCTGTTTCCTAAGGGGGAAAGGAGGGTCAGCCGCTGGTGTAGCAGGCTTCATATTGTTTGGGGGGAGGAAGCATGTTTTGCAACACAGACGTTATTTAGAAAATTGTGGAGATGCAACGATTCTAAGCGGTCATAGTTTGGAGAGGAGACATACCCAATGGATAAAATGATGGCTTTAAAACTGAGCACGACTAACCTTATACGTGTAACATGTCCCTTTAACATCAGGTAGCATCAGGTTGCATGTCGATGCAAGGGGGGAGATATCAACATTAATACAAAATTTAAAAATTGATGCAATAATGCCATTTATAATGTGCAGATAGTCACAATAATTTACAATGTTATAAGCCAATATTACTAAGGTAGTGGTGTGAATGCCTAACTGCTTAATAAGTACTATACATTGTGTAAAAAATAAAATTTCTTTATTGGCTGATTCACTTTGTGGCAGGTACTCTCAGACCACAGAACTAATTTTTTTAAAAAATGTCCATTGCTTTGAAGTGTGAGGGAAACTAATTACTTTAAAACATATAACAAACAGACACAGCCAATACAAACCTTTTAGGACAGTTTGAGGGGTCAAATACTTTTGTCTCACAATTAGCAATATATAAGATCGATCAGATTAGAAGGCTGAGAGATATACATTTCTACAGTTCTCACCATAAAAATCACTGGCCTTGAGCAATTGACCTTTTAGGACAGTTTGTGGAGTTAAATACTTTTGTCTCACAATTAGCAATATATAAGATCGATTGACTTAGAAGGTGGGAAATGATACCTTGGAATTCACTTTCCCCAGACACGGTTCTGTGAGAACACATTTGCAAGGTTGTGCGTTTTGTTTTGACAGCCAGAGCTAGATTCTCCAGCCTAGAGACTGGTAACCTCCCTGTGCTTGCAGAGAATGAGAGACAGTTTTCATGATCGTCTGAGAACAGGTTGCTGAACCTGCTAGAAAGATAGGTTTTAATGTTAATAAGAAACTGTAGGAGTTTGCAATTAATAATTAACGGGGAAGTGTTATTAGAATGGATTGCAGAACTAGTCATGAATGTCTTTGCAACAGTTTCCCCCGTAAAACACACCGAGAACATAAGAGCATAAGAGAAGCCATGTTGGATCAGGCCTATGGCCCGTCCAATCCAACACTCTGTGTCACACAGTGCCCAATATAGGTGTGTGTACGTACACACAAACACACACACACACACATATAAATTGTGGCTAATAGCCGCTGTTGGACCTCTGCGCCATATTTTTATCCAATCCCCTCGTAAAGCAGGCTATGCTTGTAGCTGCCACCACCTCTTGCGGTGGTGAATTCCACATGTTAATCACCCTTTGGGTGAAGAAGTACTTCCTTTTATTTGTTTTAACCTGCCTGATCAGCAATTTCATTGAATGCTCACGAGTTCTTGTATTGTGAGAAAGGGAGAAAAGTACCTCTTTCTCTGCTTTCTCCATCCCATGCATAATCTTGTAAACTTCTATTGTGTCACCCCGCAGTCGACGTTTCTCCGAGCTAAAGAGCCCCAAGCGTATTAACCTTTCTTCATAGGGAAAGTGTTCCAAACCTTTAATCATTCTAAGTTGCCCTTTTCTACACTTTTTTCAAATGCTATAATACCCTTTTTGAGGTGCGGTGACCAGAACTGTACATAGTATTCCAAATGAGTCCGCCCATCAATTTATACAGAGGGGCATTATGATACCGGCTGCTTTGTTTTCAATCCCCTTCCTAATAATTCCCAGCGTGGCGTTGGCCTTTTTTTATTGCAATCGCACACTGTCTTGACATTTTTTTTCAGTGCGTTATCTACCACAACCCCAAGATCTCTCTCTCTCTCTCTTGGTCAGTCTCTACCGGTTCACACCCCCATCAACTTGTATTTGTAGAAGGGATTCTTGGCCCCGATGTGCATTATTTTGCACTTGGCCACGTTGAACCTCATCTGCCACATTGTCACCCCACTCACCCAGCCTCAACAGACCCCTTTGGAGTGCCTCGCAATCCTCTCTGGTTCTCACCACCCTGAACAATTTAGTGTCATCTGCAAACTTGGCCACTTTGCTGCTTACTCCCGACTCCAGATCATTAATGAACAAGTTAAAGAGCATGAGTTGTATCGACACACAAGCTGATGCAACCTGATGTTAAAGGGACATGTTACACGTATAAGGTTAGCTGTGCTCAGTTTTAAAGCCATCATTTTATCCATTGGGTATGTCTCCTCTCCAAACTATGGCCGCTTAGAATTGTTGCATCTCCACAATTCCCTAAATTGTGGGAATTCCCGTTAGATCCGGCCGAATTGGCACACTATCGGCCGGTCTCGTTAGATCCGGCCGAATTCCCGTTAGATCCGGCTGAATTGGCACACTATCGGCCGGTCTCGAATTTGCCCTTTTTGGGCAAACTTATTGAGAGGGCAGTGGCGGTGCAGCTACAGAGTTTCCTGGAGGATGCTTCTATCCTTGACCCCTACCAATCTGGTTTTCGCCCGGGCCATGGGACGGAGACGGTGCTGGTCGCCCTGGTGGATGACCTTCAGCGGCATCTGGATCAAGGCGGCTCGGCGGTGCTGATGTTGTTGGACCTATCGGCAGCGTTCGATACGGTCGACCATCGGCTTCTGGCGCGCCGCCTTGCCGACGCTGGGATTCAGGGGCTGGCCTTGCAATGGCTTTCCTCTTTCCTTGATGGTCGGGGACAAAGGGTGGCGATTGGGGAGGAACTGTCCCAGAGACACACGCTTGACTGCGGCGTGCCTCAAGGGGCGGTACTTTCCCCGATGTTATTCAACATCTATATGCGCCCCTTTGCCCAGATTGCCCGAAGGTATGGGCTGGGTTGTCACCAATATGCAGATGACACCCAGCTCTATCTGCTTATGAACGGCCGGCCCTCCTGCGTCCCAGAAAATCTGGACCGGGCGTTACAGGCAGTGGCTAGGTGGCTTAGGCTGAGCGGGCTGAGGCTGAATCCAGCGAAGACAGAGGTCCTTTGTTTGGGTCGCTGCGGCCCGGGAAGGGAAATCTCCCTGCCAGTTTTTGACGGCGCGCCGTTGACAGCGTCGGGCAGGGTTAAGAGCCTGGGGGTGCTATTGGAGCCTTCTCTGACGATGGAGGCTCAGATAGCAGCCACTGCCAAGTCCGCTTTTTTTCACCTTAGGCGGGCGAGACAGTTGGCCCCCTTCCTGGAGCGCGACGACCTAGCAACAGTGATTCATGCTACGGTCACCTCGAGGTTGGACTACTGTAATGCCCTCTACATGGGGCTACCCTTGTGCCGGACCCGGAAACTGCAGTTGGTGCAGAACGCTGCTGCCCGGCTGCTATTAGGGCTCCCAAGATGGGAGCACATTCGGCCGGGGCTCCGGGATCTGCACTGGCTGCCAGTAACATTCCGAGTCCAGTACAAGGTGTTGGCCATTACCTTTAAAGCCCTGTATGGCCTAGGACCTGCCTACCTTAGGGACCGTCTCTCCCCACACGTTCCCCAGAGAGTACTACGTTCCGGCTCACAAAATCTGCTGGTAGTCCCTGGGCCAAAGGAGGCCCGCCTAAAATCCACCAGGGATCGGGCCTTCTCAACAGCGGCACCTTACTGGTGGAACCAGCTGCCGGAGGAGGTGCGGGCCCTGCGGGACCTAGGGCAGTTCCGCAGGGCCTGCAAGACAGCCCTCTTCCGGCAGGCCTATAACACCTAACTGATATTTGGATGGAACATCTTTGGATGGAACAAAATGCTCTTATAGACCGCTGGCTTTATTTTATCTTGTTTTATTAATTATGGTTTTATTGTATTTGTAAACGTTTTAAATTGAATTGTATGAATCATTATGTTGTGAGCCGCCCTGAGACACTTCGGTGAGAAGGGCGGGATATAAGTCCATTAAATAAATAAATAAATAACGTCTGTGTTGCAAAACATGCTTTCCCCCCAAACAATATGAAGCCTGCTACACCAGTGGCTGACCCTCCTTTCTCCCTTAGGAAACATCCAGCATTCCTGGGGGGGGGGGATCCCTAGCCGCCTCCTCAGGGACTGTTGCATCACTCCCCCATAAGGAAACACACAGCGTTCGTTTTTTGTTTTGGCGGGGCGTGCATGTATGCGTGGAGGATCTGTCACTTTGATGATGATAGGGGCCCCCTAGCTACTACTCCTCTACCTCAAATAACAGCCCCTCAAGAGCCCCAGATACCCCCAGATCAATTCTCCATTATACCCTATGGGAATCAATCTCCATGGGGAATAATGAAGTGCCCGACAGACATTTCCCTCCCCCACCCCCCATTTCTGATGACTCTGAAGCGGAGGGCCTGATCTCACCTGGGGATTGGCATCTCTACTCATGAGTTGCTGAACTTCCAACTTCTTCAAAGTAACACAGAGCAACCAAAGGTTCAAGTTTACCTTTCCTATGCAAACGACCACTGAACAGATTGTGCAACCAACGGAGGGTCTGGGCTGCTTTCACAGCCACTGGGAGCAGCCATGTTCTTTTGCCTCCTCCCCCCGCCCCCACTCAGCCTAAAGCAACAGACACACCATCCCAAGAGGAAGCCTTTCCAAGTGGAGTCTGAAGCCTCTGGAGGTGGAAAGGCACGTGGTGGCTGTGGGGGTGGGGCTTTCCCCGGCCGGTCAGCTGACTGGGAGTGGGAAGGAGCCTGGGAAAGCAAAAGAACCCCCGGTGGGACCTGGGGATTGGCAAGCCTAGTTTTAACCATGCTTTGACGATGCTAAAACTAAAAAGGAGGAGGAAGAGATCAGATTTATATCCTCCACTTCACTTGGAATCTCAGAGCAATTTACAATCTCCTTTCCCTTTTTCTTCCCACAACAGACACCCTGTGAGGTAGGTGAGGCTGAGAGAGCTCTTTCGAGAGCTGCTCCTGAGAGAGCAGCTCCTTCAAGAACTGTGACTGACCCACATGCACACCAGCCGATGAATGTGGAGGGGTGGGGAATCAATCCCAGTTCTCCTACCCTGGAGTCTGAGCACTTAACCACTACAACAGACTGAAGTGGCTTCCTTTGCAGATAACACTAAGTTGTTCAGAGCAGTGAAAACCAGAGAGGACTGTGAAATGCTCCAGAGGGATCTGTTGCGGCTGGACAAGTGTGGCAAATGAGGTTCAATGTGTCAAGTGCCAAGTAATGCACAATGAAACTAAAAATCCCAGCTATAAATACATATTGATGGAGTCCAAATTGGTAGTAACTGACCAGGAGAGAGAGCTTGGATTCATGGTAGATAACTCACTGAAAATCTCGACAATGTGCGATTGCAGTCAAAAAAGGCAAACGCTATGCTGGGGATTATTAGGAAGGGAATAGAAAACAAATAAGCCAATATCATAATGCCCCTGTATAAACTGATGGTGCAGCCTCATTTGGAATATTATGTACAGTTCTAGTTATGCCAATAAAGGTTCTGTGATTGTAACTGTGTACAGTTCTAGTCACTGCGCCTCAAAAAAAAGAAAAGAAATTATAGTGTTAAAAAAGGTACAAAAATGGATAATGTGATGGAGCCTCCGATTGCCATCTTCTTCTTTATGAAGAAAAGTTAAAGCCCTTTAGCTTGGAGAAATGATGACTAAGGGGTGACATGATCGAGGTTCACAAAATAATGCATGGGATAGAGAAGGCAGAGAAAGAAGTACTTTTCTCACTTTCTCACAATACAAGAACTCATGGGCACTCAATGAAATTGCTGAGCAGTTGGGTTAGAACTGATAAAAGGAAGTACTTCTTCATCCAAAGAGCAGAGCTTTTATTCTGGGAAGAGGTGCTGGCACTCTCAAGGAAATGAAATGAAGAAGAAATACATGGGCTTCTCTCATTAACTTTTAAACATTTTTTGAGAATTTTGTTTCCATGAAGAGGAACCAGAACTGTGTTCCACCATGTTCCCTCAGGGGGAAAAAGCCCTGCCAAAGACCAATTAATATGTGGAATTCATGGCCACAGGAAGTGGTGGCAGCTACAAGCATAGACAGTTTCAAGAAGGAACCAGATAAGCATAAGGAGCAGAGATCCATCAGTGAGTATTAGCCACAAGGTATAGATGGAATGCTATGCCTGAGACAGTGATCCTCTGAATCTTTAGTGCTTGTTGGGCAGCAGTAGGAGGGCTTCTGGAGTTCTGGAGTTCAGTGGTTTTTGGCCACTGTGTGACACAGAGTGTTGGACTGGATGGGCCATTGGTCTGATCCAACATTGCTTCTCTTATGTTCTTATATCCCCTTCCCCCAAACAAATCAACAAAATGTGTAGCAAAAGTGCTTATGGCTCTTGACATCAAGCAACAAACAGACACACACACTCACTCTAACAGAAAATCCTTGAAATTCTGTCAGCTTTGCAATGTAAATGCTTACAAGCTTCCACGTATTTTTCTCCCTGCGTAATAACTTTGGATAACTTCCTGTTTACTGTCAGAGCATCTAATGCATATGTCAGGCAGCTGGAGCCCTGACAAGATATATGCATTAGACACACGTTGATAGCAAAGAGGAAGTTACTTGATTCTGACAGGACAAGAAAATTACCCACAAGTAGTAAAATATAAGGCTGCTCTGTGACTGGCTGCAGAACCATGTATCACATGGAGATAACATGAGAATTAAGGAAGTGTGGAAGACGTTGGTAATGCAGAGCCGGTTATCTTGTCCTTGTGCCCATACATTAACATGCACACCTGCTTTAATCCCATCGACAGCCAGGCGTGCTGTTGAGCGATGCTTTATTGTCCCCATGCATTATTATCCACAACACTTGTCCTCCCCTGCAGCAGCCTGTCCAAGTGGATCACATTTTCTTTCTTTTCATCCAGGATTAAATGGACTCGAGCTGGTACAAATTCATTCTTTATGATGAACTTTTCAGGGCCTCAGATCTTCCATATCATTTTCAACACTATTTCTCCCTCCCCTGGCCTCTTAGCCTTTTCATCCACTGTGTCCCTGTTGCTGGACTTCAAGGGACTGCTGCACGGCACAGTGTGATGATGGAATAGAAATGGTGAAGAAGAAGAAAAGAAGAAGAAATTGGATTTATACCCCACCTTCCATTCTGAATCTCAGAATCTCAGAGCAGCTTACAATCTCCTTTACCTTCCTCCCCCACAACAGACACCCTGTGAGGCAGGTGGGGCTGAGAGAGCTTTCCCAGGAGCTGCCTTTTCAAGAACAAGCTCTGAGAGAGCTATGGCTGACTCAAGGCCATTCCAGCAGCTGCAATTGGAGGAGCGGGGAATCAAACCCAGTTCTCCCAGATAAGAGTTCACACACTTAACCACTGCACCAAACTTCATGAACACACGAAGCTGCCTTACTAGATCCTTGGCCCATCACTGTCAGTATTGCCTCAGACTGGCAGTGGCTTTCCAGGGTCTCTGGTAGAGGTCTTTCGCATCACTTGCTGTCTGGCCCCATAATTGAAGATGCCGGGAATTGAATCTGGGACCTTCTGCACACCAAGCACATGCTCATATTACTGAGCCACAGTCCCTCCCCAATCTGCTCCCATCTATGCTACAGACATACTATATGACCTTTAGACGTATCTATTAACTCTGCTTCCTCCTCCTATTTGTTGCATTTTCTCCTGCCATCAGTATTAAATCATTCAGATCTCTGCTTGAGACACAAATTTGTCCAAAATTAAGTCATATACACCATTCAACATAACAACACACTGTACCAGCTTTTGAATTCTCAAGGATACTTCATCAGGATGGATATTAAAAGGAAGGGGGATATTTCTATTATCTTAAGGCCTCTTAGCTCCCTGTATAGGATGTCTGAAGGCTTCTTAGCATGCTGTGACTTTCACAGCCAAAGGATGTGGCTGGTATCAGGGGTTTTTTTGTGTGTGTAGCAGGAACTCCTTTGCATATTAGGGCTCTTAGTACAGGGCCTACTGTAATCTCCAGGATTGGCTACATCAGGGTGTGTGTGGGCTAATATGCAAAGGAGTTCCTGCTACAAAAACAAAAGCCCTGGCCGGTACCAGACTGCACCTGGACATCCAAGCAATGCGTTAAATCCATGTAACTGAACAAAAGAACATAAGAGAAGCCATGTTGGATCAGGCCTATGGCCCATCCAGTCCAAAACTCTGTGCCAAAAAACCCAGGCACCGTCAGGAGGTCCATCAGTGGGGCCAGGACATTAGAAGCCTGTATTCTTGGTGCTTTACCCCCCAAGCACCAAGAATACAGAGCATCACTTGTCCCAGACAGAGAGTTCCATCAATACGCTGTGGCTAATAGCCACTGATGGACCTCTGCTCCATATGTTTATCCAATCCCCTCTTGAAGCTGTCTATACTTGCAGCCGCCACCACCTCCTGTGGCAGTGAAACATAATAATTTATTTATTTATATTTCGACTTATATCCCACCCTTCCCACCGAAGTGGCTCAGGGCGGCTCACAACACATAAACTTACATAAGTTTATCTTAAAAACATTTACATAATAAGGATTAAAACAATAAATTAATAAAACATAAAACATAAAAACCAGCGGTCTGTTAAATGCATTCTAATTCCATCCAGAAATTCTCAGTGTCAGTTAGTTGTAGGCCAGCCGGAAGAGGACTGTCTTACAGGCCCTGCGGAACTGCCCTAGGTCCCGCAGGGCCCTCACCTCTTCCGGCAGCTGGTTCCACCAGTAAGGCGCTGTTACCGAGAAGGCCCGATCCCTGGTGGATTTCAGACGGGCCTAGGCTTCCCAATCCCCAGGTCCCAGAGGGGGATCCCCCGGTTTTACAGGCTTCCCCCCTCCCCCAGCCAGCTGGCCGGTGGGGGAAGCCCCGCCCCCAGAGCCATTATGGACTTCCATGAACAATTCCCATAGGAAATGATGGGGAATTGATCTGCGGGTATCGGGGGCTCGGGGGGGGGGCTGTTTTTTGAGATAGAGGCACCAAATTTTCAGTATAGCATCTAGTGCCTCTCCCCAAAATACCTCCCAAGTTTCAAAAAGATTGGACCAGGGGGTCCAATTCTATGAGCCCCAAAAGAAGGTGCCCCTATCCTTCATTATTTCCTATGGAAAGAAGGCATTTAAAAATTTGTGCAGTCCCCTTAAATGTGATGGCCAGAACTCCCTTGAAGTTCAATTATGCTTGTCACACCCTTCCTCTTGGCTCCACCCCCAATGTCTCCTGGCTCCATCCCCAAAGTCTCCTGGCTCCACCCCCAAAGTCCCCAGATATTTCTTAAATTGGACTTGGCAACCCTAGACGGGTCTCCTTTGGCCCGGGGATTACTAGCAGATTTTGTGAACCCGATCGTAGTACTCTCTGGGGAACGTGTGGGGAGAGACGGTCCCTAAGGTAATAATAATAATAATGAAACATAATAAACTGGAAACATAATAGCCAATAGCTGATCAAGTGAGTCTCTGATCAAAAGGGAAATCACAAACCTTTTAAAGGACCGTGTGCAAAGGGAAAATGTAATTATGGATTTATGACATTTACATAAAACTCTGTTGTTTAGACTACACAAGTACAGTGAATTTAGAACAGTGTTAGGGTAAATCTCCCGCCAGCATTTAACTAACTATTCACTAGGCAAAACTGCACTTTATATGAAATACTGTGTTTCCAGAAAACCTTAGTCCCAAATGGGTTTCCTAATTTCTCACAATGTATAATATAACTTATCAATGCCTTCGAGTGGCCAAAGTGGAGACACTTGGGTTCAAAACTACACTCAACCAAAAAGCCCACCTGGTGACCTCAGTTCGGTCAATCTCTTCATGCCTAACCTATCTCACAGAAATATTGTAAGGATAAAATGTTTGTAGGTCTTACACCTGGATGGCCCAGGCTTGCCCAGTCTTCTCAGATTTCAGAAGCTAAGCAGGGGAGTCCCTGGTTACTTCTTGGATGGGAGGCCACCAGTGTTCCCTCTAAGCTGAGTTAGCTCACAGTTTTTAGGCTCTGGCTCACACATTTTTGTCTTAGCTCAGGAAAAATGGCCCAAGAACAAACTAATGTATGCAGTACTCACAATTTTAATGCCAGTAGCTCACAAAGTCAAATTTTTGCTCACAAGATTCCATAGCTTTTTGAACTTTGTATATTTAAAGGCTTTAGCAAAACTCGGGAAAAGAGGAAGATGTTTTGAATAATTGCGGTTGATGACGCAGGTGTTTTTTCTGTGGATGTTATTTATTTATTTATTTATTTATTTAGTGGACTTATATCCCGCCCTTCTCACCGAAGTGTCTCAGGGCGGCTCACAGCATAATAATTCATACAATTCGATTTAAAACAGTTACAAATACAATTAAAACCATAATTAATAAAACAAGATAAGATAAAACCAGCGGTCTATAGAAGCATTTTGTTCCACTCCTACAAGCTTTAAACATTGTTGGAATTTATAAATGAACTGAGTTGAAACATAACTGAATAAATGAAGATAACAGCCTGACAAAACTGAATTTAATAGCTTTGAAAGAGCTTGGAGAAAAAAGAGAGACTTTCTGAATGTTTGCAGCTTGGGACTGGTGACACAGGCTATTTCTACATCCCTACAAATTCCAAAGGCTGCGATACTTGACATGCGAAAAGAGCAATTTGAACCAGGAAGTAAAAGGTTTTGACCAATTAAACAAAGTCTACAAGGATTACAAAAGCTGTGACATTTGAACCAGGAAGGAATTAAGACAAAGATCAAGAAGGACCTCTCTAACCATAGAGAAAGAACGAGTGCCATTTTAAAGGGAAATAAAACTGTCAAATTGGTTAAAAATCAATATCTCAGCTTAGGAAGCTAAGAGAAAAACAGAATTAGTTTTGTTTGATACAGCAGACTCTAAGCTACTGGACTTGGTGTTGAACTTTGATTGGAAAAACTTTTAAGTTTTGGTGGTTTGTTTTAGGTCAGAAGGAAGGGTAACCCGTGCAAGGGCCCACTCATTTGACAAAAGCAATTCCAATTTGATGCCCTAGAATCTAAAATGTTAAAAGCAATGGACAAAATGCAACTGGCAATGAGAAAAGATTTTAAAAAGGAAGTTGGAGATCTTAGGAAAGATATTGAGGGCTTTAAAGAAGATTCCATAGCTCAGAGGGAGTATTGGAGGCCACTGAGGAAGTCCAAGGTTGCTATGGCAAGGCAGGCAATGGCAGACTACCTCTGTTGAAAACCCAACAGGGCCTCCATAAGTTGGCTGTGACTTGACAACATTTCCACCACACAAAATGGACACGGAGTGAAGCATGTATGCCATAAACAGATAAATCTCCACCCTAATAAGTAGCGCTTAATTAGTCGGGTTTAATTAGTGCAAGGGAAACCAGGTGAAGTTCTTTCTTTCTTTCTTTCTTTCTTTCTTTCTTTCTTTCTTTCTTTCTTTCTTTCTTTCTTTCTTTCTTTCTTTCTTTCGACAATATAGAGGAGAACAGTGGAGATGACACAGGGCTGTCATCTCTGGGACTCTTTTTGTACAATGCATATCTCTATCCTATAACATGTATCTCTATCCTATTTTTACTCTACAGAACAGAACTGGAAGCTAGAAGAATTCCAGGAACCAAGGAAATTCCAGGAACCAAGGAAATCAGAAAACTGTGCACCCCTTTCGTGTATGATGGTGAACAGGTGATAAAACTGTGACGTTCCAGATTTTGAAGAAGCCCACAGAAGTAAATTGTTGACTTTTATTAGTGTTGCTCTCTGAGCCTGAAAAGCTTCCACTCAGAATCATGCACTAGGACAGGGCAACAACACTTGTTCATAGCATTTTGGTTCCAGCAGGACATATCCAACCATCTACAGAGTTTGCAGAACTTGCTGTAGTCTATGGAACCCTCCCAAAATTTGTTTCTTGAGAGTCAGTGGGCTATCAAGTACATCATGGGAGGATAACATGGGGAATTTGCAGTGGGAAAGAGAACTGGTAGAAATCACCATCCCTTCTTCTGAAGACTTAAGTTTTATTTAGTCTTCTGAGCTATACAGTGCGATGCATGCCAATGTATCTGAGTCCACAGCAGCTTTCTGCATTTCAAGGATGCAGTCTGGGAACATAGCAGAATTTTCAGTGTTGTAGTTCAAGTAGGTTTCAAGCTAACGTCTCCTCCATTTTGTTTCAAGGCTAATTCACAGACCTTCTTTTTTATGCTACAGACAGCCTTTCCTCAATTGAAAAGAAGGTTCAAGTCTTCACAATCCGGAGAGGGTTTGTTTTTTTGCTTTTTTAACAAAATCCAGGAAGGGATCTGTTGGTGGGAATATACAGGCAGTCTCAATTACACATGGTTCCCAATTTGTTTATGGACACAGGGTAAACATAATCTGGAATGCAACAAGAAAAGAGATAGGTCCCAACTTGAGTAGGGCTCTCCTATGGGTGCTAAGTCTCCCACTATAGCAGAACCTCGCAATGCTTACCACCATTTCCTACCAACATTTCCAAGGCTTCTGGAAGGCGAATGGAGGGAAGTGCTGGCATTGCATGGGCACACTATGTCCCTTCCAGTGAAAAAAAAATAAGAAGTGATGGCATTACACCAGAGTGATGCTCCAGGATTTGCCTCTATGGTTTACCATGGGGCTGAGGTAGAGGATCACCCTGAGGTAATGCCATCACTTGTTTTTTCACAAGAAGCAATGTTGCATGCTGGCATGATACCAGAATGCCTGTCCCCACCCCGACATTTTCTTCTGGGAGTTTGCCAGCTGCAGCTCCCTCCTAAGAAGTCACACCCTATTCACACATTGCATGAAGTAAACACGCCCCCTTATGTGGGCAGCAATCCACCCTATTGGTCTCTCCAAGATCCTTCAATTGCATTTCCTGAGAGAAACGCCTCGTGTCCTGATTGGCTGGTTCTAAAAGAACAGCCAATCAGAATGTAGGCATGAGGGTCCTGGAGGGCAATGAAGTATGCTTCAAGGTCAATTAACAGACATAACAAACCAGTAGTCACAACAACCAATACACAACACCAAGGAAGTCCAGGGTCGCTACGCAGAGGCAGGCAAAGGCAAACCACCTCTGAACACCTCTTGCCTTGAGCCATAAGGCATGGCAGGAAATAAATATTTGAATATAAGTAATAAGTCATCAAGCAAGCAGTTTTGGGCCTAGGAGTGCCATCATCTAACTTGTTCCTAGCTTTCAAAACAAAAGGCACGATGCAGCCATAACAAGTGTTTTTTACAGATGGTTTCTATTTGTTTGTAAGCTTCTTTCAGGAGTTAATTTCAGGTATCAAAAAGCGGAGGCACCACTTGAATGTACGATTGCCTTGCCGTCTTCTCTTCCTTTCCCGAGATTTGCATAAATGCCAACGGTGCTACCTGAGAGTGCTCTCATCTCCGTCTGATTTATGGATGTGTTTGTATGGCTCACATAATAAATCTTCTCTTCCAGGACACTTCTGTTCTGCTATTTATTGACCAAAGACAATTTGCGTTAAGAATGTTTTGAGATCTTGCCAGATATGCACTAGGGAATATTTGAGGCAAATGTACAGTGCTCAAGCAGGAGTATGTTCTCACTACCAGGAGGAAGCAAAAAAAAAAAAAGAGTCTTGGCACAACATTTTAGTGCCTTGTTTTATTAAAAGAAGATCAAGATCTTTGCGTGCCTCTGTTTACTATTGAGTCAAGTCAGAAAAAGCCCAATTAGGAGATAATTTAGCTCCAGCAATAGAAGGCTTGCAACTATGTGCAGAAAAAACTCTCTCTGATGAAGGCTCATGTTCCTTTTCTCCAGAACAAGCATCAGTTTAGCACAATACAGGAACAGTGGACCTGTAATAAGACAAACTGTTCTCCGATTTTGTCAAATGTTTCATCTCCTTTCCTTCTGCAGGCTTAACAATTGTGCAGAAGCCATTTGGAGAAGTGCAACTTGCATTTAGGGGTGAGGCACGAGATACCTGTTACCCTTCTGTTTTCTTCCCAGTGATTACCGTACCAGAAACAGATCTGCCTTTGCCTTGATCAGTTTACTACAGCCTTATGGCTTCTAATCCCTGCTGTTTTGACCCCAAATTGACTTCTCCTTTGTACAAATTTGTGCAGTGTTTTTCTCTTTCCTTATGCCGATTTCTTCTTGTAAAGTGCATGAATTCTTCAGCATTATTTCTGTGTCAGTAAGTAATCTCTGCAAGTATACAAGAAGGGGACCCACAGAGGTTTGTGGGGAAGGGAGCACCCCATTCTCCATTCCCTTCCTGATCCCTGGAGCCCCTGCTGTGACAGGCATGTAGGGTAATAAGGATGCGGGAAGCACTTGTTGCTCCAAGTCTCCCCACCAGCACAATCAGCTGATCAAAGGTCTGAGCTAACAGAGGCAGAAAATGCCTCTCTCTCCATCTCCCTGTTAGCCAGCTGATGGGGGTACTTGGAGCAGAAAGCATAGACAACATCAAGAGGGAACTGGATAAGCATATGGAGTAGAGGTCCATCAGTGGTTATTAGCCACAGTTTACCGTGGGAGCTCTCTGTCTGGGGCAGTGATGCTCTGTATTCTTGGTGCTTGGAGTGGGCACAGTGGGAGGGCTTCTAGTGTCCTGGCCCCACTAGTGGACCTCCTGATGGCACCTGGGTTTTTTGGCCACTCTGTGACACAGAGTGTTGAACTGGATGGGCCCTTGGCCTGATCCAACATGGCTTCTCTTATGTTCTCATATGTGGTGCACTTCCTGCTCCAAATCAGTTCCCAACAGGGCTTTTTTTGTAGCAGGAACTCCTTTGCATATTAGGATACGCACCCCTAATGTCACAAATCCTCCTGGATCTTACAGGGCTCTTCTTACAGGACCTACTGTAAACTCTTGGGGGATTGGCTACATCAGAGGGATGTGGCCTAATATGCAAAGGAGCTCCTACTATTAAAAAAAGCCCTGGTTCTGGCTGCTAAGAGTTCATGGAACAGTGTACTGAAATATCATTTGGCATTTTTGTTTGGTTTGCAGAATAAAGCCTCCCCCTCACATTTTTTGTTCCTGTCCCCACTGCAAAGATTTTTTGATCTGCAATCCAAGGCCGCATTCAGAAGCAAATATATGATTCGACAGATAAGCAGCGTATAACGTACAGTATGTATATCATATGCCTTGAGCTTATTTTTTAGGTTAATTAAAACATTTCTATCCCACCTTTTCTACAGATCTGCACCAGAAATGACTCACAAAACATTCTTAACAAATACCAATAAACCAGTTACCCTGAAACCAACAGAAATCTAAAGCTATAACAGAAGAACCACCAGCAATAAAACACTCATCAGATTAAGGAGATGAAATCAAAGCATCTTAAGAACAAACATTAGAAGCCTAAAACCACATCACAGAGCAAAATTTATATGGACATGGTAGTTAAATCAACTGTAGCAAGTCTAAAATGTACCGGTAATTAAAAGGTCTTCACCAGGCAACTGACGCTGTGTAAACTTGGCACCAGGTAAACCTCTGTGGGGAGGAAATTCCAAAGCGCCAGTCAATGGTGTAGTTAGGTAATTGTAGCCTCTGGACTTACCCGTTTACAGGGACTTCCCTTTAGATAGTAAAGTACACTTCAAATCTGATCTGGCATGAAGCCTGCTTTTGGAGTGCTCCATCGAGCCTATTGAGCCCTAGATATCCAACCCAAAGTCTGTTCCTGCAGGCACTGCTGGAGCCACAACTGAAAAGGCCCTACATAAAACAACTGAATCTGCAAAATCAAGAATGAAAAATCAAGGAGGTTTACAATTTTTTAAAATAAGGGAATACTCATCTTTTCTATGTCACTCCATTTAATTTACCAATGCTGCACATCCACAAATACATCAGGGTGCATCCACTCTTGGAAGTAAGCTCCAGTTAGGGTTGCCAAGTCCAATTCAAGAAATATCTGGAGACTTTGGGAGTGGAGCCAGGAGACTTTTGGGGGTGGAGCCAGGATACATTCAGGATAGAGCCAGGAGCAAGGTTGTAACAAGTATTATTGACTCCAAAGAGAGTTCTCGCCATCACATTTAAAGGTACTGCGCACCTTTTAAATGCCTTCCCTCCATTGGAAATAATGGATAGGGGCATCTTCTTTGGGGACTCATAGAACTGAACCCCTTGATCCAATCCTTTTGAAACTTGGAGGGTATTTTATGGAGAGGCACTGGATGCTATGTGGAAAATTAGGTGCCTCTACCTCAAAAAACACCCCCCCCCCAGAGACTCATATACCCATGGATCAATTCTCCATTATACTCTATGGGAATCGGTCTCCATAAGGAATAATGGAATGCCCAGCAGACATTTCCCTCCCCTCCCCCGCTATTTATATGAAGACTGATCACACTCCCCGAAGGACAGGTCTTTCTTCCTTTCATAAATTCCTAAAGGACTAGATCATCTTAATTCAACAGTTGCTATCATCTACTGGCACTGCAGCTAAGTACCAGGAGAAGCTGCACCCATGAGATCATTGTTTTCCACACAACTCTTGAATAAACAAATTTGCTCTCCTAGGTGAAGTTGGGCTCCCTCTGTACACAGAAAGTACATACATGTACACGCACACAAACTATTACATTGCTACTGACATGACTGGCTTGAAGTGTAAAAGCAAGCCGACCTGTCTATGAACACCATCCAGCCCTGTTAGTTGCAACTAAATCCCATTCAGATCAAGTTAGTCATTACTAAATCCATTGTTTTCACTGGGATTTAGGCACAACTCATGTTTTCTGGATTGTGCCCAGATGTACAGCCAAGAAACAAACTGAGCCAGGAAGGGGAGAAATTTGGGACTCCCCATCATATGCTAACCATACCTGAGATGATATAAAAGAACTGTCCTTCTCGATCCCTCCCCCTTCCCAATCCTTGGATCCCGTCATTCCCTTTTCTGGCTACTGGCTCACCAAAGTCCCTTTGTAATCTTAGTATTTACAGCCTGCAGAATGAAGTTTGAAAAGTGTCTCTACGTTTTAAAGTTTCATGTCAGTGTAATGATTTACAGGCATTTTTCTCCCCTTGCCTGTCTGCCTCCCCTCCCCTCCCGATTCCTCCCATTCATATATTCTTCCCCCATTTTGCCTTTTGCAATGACGCTCACTAATAAACCGTTTCCCCAAGGGATCAAGGCAGGAAATTGGACAAGTCGCTGCCTCTCCCCTTTAATTTTTTTGTTTAGTTTGGATGGTCTCTGAAACAGGCTGGAATGCAAATGGAAGATGCTTTTGGCAGGTTGACATTTTTTTCTCCCCCCCACCCCCTGCAGATCTAGGCAGGGAGCCAGCAGTGAAGGAGAAACGTGAAGTGGTTTAAAGGGGACACGCCAGCGCCGGCACACTCCAGAGTATTCCCACATGAGAATCTCGCGCTGGCTGCCCAATTCCCCGATAAGGCTGAAACTCTGCCTTGTGTGGGCGCCAACAGAAGGTCTCATCGCTAGCTAAGCTTCCGAGGGCTTAAGTGGGATTTAAGCAACTCACAGGGGCCTTCGTATTGGCCTCCTGCATGGGGCTGAATATCACCCTAATTTTTTTTTAAAAGCCTTTGGCTGCAATGGAGACATTAAGGCTGCAATTATGACTGGCTTTTGCGAGGAGAGTGGCATGTTGGCATTTGTTAAAGTGGACAGCATCGCTCAGAATGTGTATTTTTTTGGGACCACACCAGAGAAGTGGAGGGATTATCCTTTATTCTGGACCTCAGTGAGAAAGCCACACGCCAGAGGGTGGGAAATATTCAGAACTGACCTCCTTGTGTACACAGAGCCTCTGTGAAGAGACAGATGGCTCCAGAAAGGCATAAAAATGTATCTTCTGGATATTGTAGCACCCAGCCATGAACATATACAGCTGCCTTGCACTGGTTGGTCTACCTAAATTAGTCTTGTCTTATCTACTCCGACTGTCAATGGGTCTCCAAAGCTTCAGGTCTTTCTCAACTGTCTGATCCTTTTAACTGGAGATAGCAGGGTCTAAGCCTGGGACCATCGGTGAACAAGGCTGTTGCAATACCAAAGAGCCACAGCCCCTCCCCGTTAATTAACTGGTATTTAAGACCCTGCTATTGATTACTCAATCTAATATGATGAGTCAATGTACAATGGGACACAAACTTCTCAGCTGGCAATGACAACTTATTGGTTCTTTATTAGAATCCCAGAGTTGGAAGGGACTTCCAGGGTCATCTAGTCCAACCCCCGGCACAATGCAAGAAATTCACAAATACCTCTCCCAACAACACTCATTTGGCAATCAGACCGTCAATAACATTTCCATGCCACCTATATGTTATTTTTATGCATGGTTCATTACAGCACAGAGAATGATTACACTGTTTTCTAATACCAGAACACAGAAACATCCAATGAAATTTGTTGGCAATAGATGATAAAAGGTCAGAGGATTTTTGTATCAGGAACTCCTTTATATATTAGGACACACACCCCTGATTTAGCCAACCCTCTAAGAGCCTACAGGTCTCTTAGCACAGGGCCTACTGTAAACTTCAGGATTGGCTAGATCAGGGTGTGTGGCCTAATATGCAAAGGAGTTCCTGCTACAAAAAAGCCCTGTCGATCTTTATATGGTACAGAATTAGAGTGGTCCTTTCTACTTAAGTTAATGCTTGCTGCATGGTGTGAAGACTGACCTCCTATTTGCCACATTCCAAAGAGCCCTAATTAGCCCTCTCACATCAGAGCATGGAAGCTAAGCAAGGCCAGGCATGGTTAGCACTCGGAGGGGAGACCACCAACGGAGATGGGAGTTCCTATGCAGAGGAAGGCAATACCAAACCAGCTGTGCTGATCACTTTGCCTTGGTCCAGGGGTTACAAAACAACAAAATAGACTGTGCAAATCCCCAGCACAAATAACATGTAAGTGTATTATATCAACAGAAGAAGTACAACAATCTAGAGGAAAGAAGCAGATGCCCATGTTCATCAGGTACATCAATACATCGGGTATACAGGTCCTGTTCAAACAACCAGGAATTCAACTTTTAAAGAAATAGCACTCCTTTTATCACTTATTCCATGTACCGCAAGGAAGTAATATTATCATAAGCATGTGGAACACACACACACACACACAATTTTTGCATTATTTGATTTTTAGTCCCCACAAATGTTCTTTTGAAAATGTACATTCCCCCTCCCTCCCAGAACTGCATATTTTGGGCCTGTTTCTACACATTTTGTGTCCCCCCACGATTTTTCTGATGGATAGATGAACCTGAAAATTGGGGGATGGGGAGCCCTGGGGAAAAAAAAAACCCTTTAATTTTATTCAAGAGTTTAGTTTTGTCAGTGTTAGAAAGTTGGTTTTGATATCCATATACGCTGGCAGTTCGATTGTAACTGTCTGAGACTGTCTGCGTCCAGATAATACACCTTCTTTTCTTAACTAAAAAACGGTTTTCTAACTTTTCCCCTCTATCTCTTGGTTGGCAAAAAGTAAGATACCTATGCTAAAGCAGCACAGAATGCAGCAGTTTGCAGCTGTTTCTCAAATACTGGTTATATTTATGATTTTTATCATAGAAAGCAAAGGCATTATATTTTTAAACTCTATAAATATGACAGTTAATACAGTTTTATTTGCCAAGTTATATATGACTTGAAAGCAGCTAAATAAGTTTAGAAAAAGTAAATATTGCATACCCCCCCCCCCCCCCCCAATTTCTATTTCTCTCCTGGGGAAAGTGTTTTTACAACTAGAATTTTTTTAAAAAAATGTTGAAATCCTGGTGGAGGACCCACTCATAGGAAGCCTAACACAATATTCTAACCCCATCCCACCCCTGTGAAAAGGACTCTGTGTTAAAAGATCTGATAGATGTTGAGAAACACATTTTCAACTAAAAATCTCAACCTCTTCACCCACTGCAGGAATGCTGCGTTCCAGGTCTTACTGTACTATCTGTGTTGTCAGCCCGGCTCCTGTGTATTATCCCCTTGATGTCTACACTCAACTCCCATTAGTAGTAATGGGAGCAACAAGCCCCAGCCAGAGGAAAACAACTGACCTCCTACTCTTTTACACAAAAGCATTCCCCAATGAAATTAAAGGTGCTTTTTAAGAACACAGGGTTAACAAAAATATAGTCTGCCCAATGAAAGAAAACCAAATGTTTACACTGTATAATTGCTTTTACTTGCTTTGACAAGGAAAATTAGCTTCGGTAAAGTGCCAGTTCTAAAATGCATACTTGAATACACTTGATGAACATAAGATCTCTGCACACCTAAGGCTAGATTGATCTTTAAAAAAACATATGTGCAATTCAACCACATTTTCCTCTTCCATTAATGCTGGAATATCGTGTGCCGAGGTGTTAGCTCTATCATTTGCAAATCCAAGAAATACATCCAAAGAAAGCAAAGAATGTCAATGAGATACCAACAGAGGGCTACCTGAAGTTCCTTAGTTCAGTGGTTCCCAACTTTTTGCTGTGGTGACCCAGAAGTACACATTTACTTGGAATGGTTACTTTAAAAAAAAAAAAAGCATATGGAATGGGGAAAACAATGTATACCACCAATGTATACCTTTGTGAAGAACAATGTATATCTTTGTGGTGTCCCATCCAAGTACTGACGAGATTGGGCTATACCATACCATTCCACATCTCTGGAGACCAGCACATGCCTTTGCTAAAAACTACTTGAATCTGTCTTATCGTGAAAAACAATGAGCCTTTAGTGAGATGATTCCCAGAGATTTGTTTTCCAAGGAGCTCAGGGTAGCATACAAAGTTCTCTTCTTTTACCCTCACAGTCACTTGATGAGGTAGCTTAGACTGAGAGATGGAGAGAGACCAGCTCCATGTTACCAATATGCTTTAAGGTAGGTTAAGAATCTGAACAGAGTTCTCTTCAGATATGCCATGCAATCCTAAACATGCCTACTCAGAAGTAAATCCCAGTATGGTGTTCCCCAGGTAAGCATATGTGGAACTGCACCTTTAGTCTAATCCTCAAACACATGTGCACTAATGTCCCATTTTTTTTGTTGTTCAGTCGCACAGTCGAGTCCGACTCTTTGCGACCCCATGGACAAAGTCACACCAGGCCTTCCTGTCTTCCACCATCCTCCGAAGTCTAGCCAGGGCTTTTTTTGTAGCAGGAACTTCTTTGCAGATTAGGCCATACCCCCTGATGTAGTCAATCCTTCTGCAGCTTACAGTAGGCCCTGTACTAGGAGCCCTGTAAGCTCTTGGAGGACTGGCTACATCAGGGGGTGTGGCCTAATATGCAAAGGAGTTCCTGCTACAAAAAGCCCTGCCCATAGACAAGATCCAGCATGTTGTCTTCTAAGTCAGCCAACAAATTACTTCCACCATGAAATTTCAAAATAACAAGTGGGAGACATTTCAGCACAACCTACAGTATTTTCTTCACAGTTTTGTGTGTTTGTGTGTGTGTGTGTGCATTACACATTTTCTCCCACAATGTTTTGTCAAAACACTCTCGAAGGTACCAGAATATTTTTAAAGCTTACCAAAAAAGGCACTGTTATGCAATATTAGAAAGGCCTTTGAAAAAAATAACAAGTGTCTCCTGTAGTGCTGCATTCTAACACCAGATAAGGCTGCTGCTTGCTTTATGCACAGAAGTTCAGTGCCTTCGTTAGCTACATATAGGGTGGCCAGACCGTCCCGGGCGCCCGGGAATGTCCCGGTTCTGGCCCCCTATTCCCGCCTCCCGGGCTGGCTATACCGGGACCATTTAGAGGTCCCGGTTTAGCCTGCCCCGGAGGCGGTGGGCCGCGGGCGCCGGCGGGGAAGGCGGCGAGTGAGGGAGGGAGCGTCCCTGCGCGTGCGCAGGGCCCCTGCACACACGCAGGGACGCTCTCTCCCTCACTCGCCGCCTTCCCCGCCCGCGCGCGGGGCCCAGCGGCGGTGGCGGAGGCCTCTCCGCGGCCTCCGCTGGTCGCTGGAAGCGGAGGCTGCGGAGAGGCCACGCAGCAGCCGGTGCTGGTCCCAGAAGGCCTTCCAGAGACTCTGGAGGGCCTCCAGCGACCAGCCCCGACCCGCGGAGGCCGCGGAGAGGCCGGCGCTGGTCGCTGGAGGTCCTCCAGAGACCAGCGGAGGCCCTCCCCGGCCTCCGCAGCCGCCGCCAGCCTCGCCAGCAGCACCAGCCGCCGGGAGGAGAGGCCGTCACCCGCCCTGGAAGAAGGTAAGCAGGGAGGGTGGGGGCCGAAAGCGGGGGGGGGCTGGCGGGAGGGGGCGGTCTTCCTTCCCTCCCCCCTCCCTTCCTTTCTTCCTTCCTTCCCTTCCTTCCTTCCCTCCCTCCTCCCTTCCTTCCTTCCCTCCCTCCTCCCTTCCTTCCTTCCCTCCCTCCTCCCTTCCTTCCTTCCTTCCTTCCCTCCCTCCTCCCTTCCTTCCTTTCTTCCTCCCTCCCTTCCTTCCCTCCCTTCCTTCCCTCCCTCCCTCCTCCCTCCCTTCCCTTCCTTCCCTCCCTCCCTGCGCCGCTGCGCTGGCCCCCTGGGTCCCACAATGATGGGACCGATGCCGCAGGGACGGGCTCGAAACACTCTATAACCCCTCAAAAGAACAGCAGTCTAGCTCGCTTCCCCCGAGCCCTGCCGCCATAAGCCTCAAGGGGGCTCATTTTGCGGCATCTCCCGGCGGGAGGGTGGCACCCGCACGGGACACATATCAAATGAAAGAGGGGGCGCAGGGCTATCAGAAATAGCCGGCGGAGGGAGTCGGGAGACCACCCCACTGGGGGATCCACACCCCGAAAGTGATGAAGGTGGCGCAGATAGAGCCAACAGAGCAAACAGGACAAAATAAATAGGCTGCATTATGCAGCACAGTTGAGAAAGTGCCTTATCCCATATACTGATGAAGTATATACAGGATTTGAGAACAAAATTGTTTCCGGAGGTGATATTTGGGGGATTTTTGGGGACGTCACAGGAAGTGCTGTGAAGTCACTTCCTGTTTCCGGTAGTGGCATTTGGGGGAAGTGATGTCACAGGAAGTGATGTCACTTCCTGTTTCCGGCAGCTGACGCGGGGAAATGATGTCACAGGAAGTGGTGTCACTTCCTGTTTCCGGCGGTGGCATGACATCACCGGAAGTGACGTCACCGGAAGTGACGCCACTTCCTGTTTCCGGCGGCGCACGCACGCTTTGCGCGCGCACCCCTGCCTCCCCCCTTCCCCCCCAAGGTGTCCCTGGCTGGCCTTCAGACATTATGGTCACCCTAGCTACATAACAGAACAATAATCAGCCAATGGTAATTCTCCCAGCATGGAGGTGCAGCAATGAAGAAAAGCAATGGGGGCAGCTGACACCATGTTGTAGTTACATTTTTGGAACAGGATCTGGGAGACCCACGTTCAGTTCCCAGGTCGACAATGAAATCTTGATGGTGACCTTGGACCTGTCTCAAACTCTCAGCCTAACCCACCTCGCATGGTGGTTAGGAGGATAAAATGGAAGAGAAGAAGATGTTGAAAACCACTTCAGTTCCCTTATGCTCATCAGATCAACATCTACTGACAATCCCCAGCCCCAAAGACATCTGCTTAGCCTTGGCCTGGTGGAACATGTTCCCAAATGAGATCAGGACCCTTATTTTATTTATTTATTTTTCATATTTATATCCCGCCCTCCCCGCCGAAGCAGGCTCAGGGCAGCTAACAACATTGTAATATCAGCAATAAAACAATAAGAACAATCACAATAACAATCAGTTAAAAATTAAAACAGTTTACAATTTAAAATTAATACAATTTTAAAACAACAGTTTTGGTGCTAAATTCCATGCCATACATTCAGTGGTATTGGTTATCTACTTGGGTTGAAGGCCATTCGAAATAATGTTGTTTTGCAGGCCTTGCAGAACTGGTCAATGTCCCACAAGGTTCCAACATCGTCTGGGAGTTAGTTCCACCAGTGGGGGGGCCGCAATAGAGAGGGCTCTTTCTCTAGTAGGCTTCAATCTCGCCTCCCCCAACCCGGGGATTACTAATAGGTTTTGTGATCCAGATCTGAGTACCCTCTGGGGAATATAAGGGGAGAGACGGTCCCTAAGGTAGGCAGGTCCTCGGCAATATAAGGCTTTAAAGGTAAAAACCAGCACCTTGTAGCGAATCCGGAATACAATTGGCAGCCAGTGCAGTCTCCGCAGCCTGTATATGGTCCCGAATAGGGAGACCCAATAGCAGCCTGCTGCATTCTGCACCAGCTGCAGCTTCTGGATTCAGGACATGGGCAGCCCCATGTAGAGGGCATTACAGTAGTCTAGTCTCAAGGTGACCGTTGCATGAATCACTGTTGCTAAGTCACTGTGCTCTAGGAAGGGAGCCAACTGTCGTGCCCGCCTAAGGTGGAAAAAGGCGGATCTTGTGGTGGCTGCTATCTGGGCCTCCATAGCCAATGTGGGCTCCAGTACCACCCCCAAGCTCTTGACTTTGGGCACCGATATCAGTGGTGCCCCATCAAAGGCTGGTAGAGGGATTTCCCTTCCCAGGCCACTGAGGCTCAGACAAAGGGCTTCTGTCTTCATTGGATTCAGCTTCAGACGACTCAACCTGAGCCACCCTGCCACGGCTTGAAACACCAGGGCCAGATTTTCTGGGGCAGAGGCAGGCCGGCCATCCATCATCAGATAGAGCTGGGTGTCATCAGCATACTGATGGCAACCCAGTCCAAATCTCCAGACAATCTGGGCAAGAGGGCGCATATAGATATTAAACAGCATCAGGGAGAGTACCGCCCCCTGAGGCACTCCACAATTAAGCGGAGGCCTCTGGGACGATTGTCCCCCAATCGCCACCCTTTGTCCCCGACCACAGAGAAAAGAGGAAAGCCATTGCAAGGCCAGCCCCTGAACCAGCAACCAGTGGTCGACCATGTCGAACGCCGCCGACAGGTCGAACAAAAACAGTACTGCTGACCCGCCTTGATCCAGTTGTCACTAGAGATTATCCATTAAGGCGACCAGCACTGTCTCCATCCCATGGCCCGGGCAAAAGCCGGACTGGTGTGTGTCTAGAATGGAAGCGTCCTCCAGAAAACTCTGCAACTGTAGCGCTACTGCCCTCTCGATAATGTTACCCAAAAAGGGTAAATTCGAGACCAGACAATAGTGTGCCAATTCGGCCGGATCTAGTGTTGGTTTTTTCAAGAGGGGATGGACTATTGCCTCTTTGAAAGGCTCTGGAAAAAACCCATCCGAGAGGGACCTATTTACAATATCCCGTACAGGATATTGGCACTCCATCCAGCAAGCTTTAATCAGCCAGGATGGGCAAGGGTCCAAATCACATGTTGTTGGGTGTACAGTTGCGAGAATTCTGTCAACTTCCTCCAAGCTGAGTGTTATAAAACTGTCTAGAGCTGATCCCAAAAACAGGCACGTAGAGTTATGCAACTTACTTAGCAGGCCTTTAAATTGTTCCAGTAGATCTTTGGTTGAGGCAATGAGTGTTCAAATTATGGCCTGGTTTTAGTCAGCTTACTATACCAACTATATTATAGGCTAGGGGCCTACCAGTCTGATATGCTGGCTCTTTCTGAACTGTGTATGGCATATACCAGGGACACTGTTCAATTGTTAAACTATTAATTTGCCATCTTGAATTTAAATTTAGACTTAAACTTGATTTTAGAGTTTTAAATTGGATTTCATTGATATTGTACTATTGGATTGTATTTATTGAATTCATGTGTAACTTTTATTGTTCTTCTGGTACTGTGTAACTAATAATAATAATAATAATAATAATAATAATAATAATAATAATAATAATAATAATAATAATAATAATAATAATAAGCTTTTATTTATATCCTGCCCTCCCCGCCGAGGCAGGCTCAGGGCGGCTCACAAGACATGGAGTGTACCATGAAACTAACCCACTCTGAACCTGCTTGTGGGAGAGGGTGGGATAGAAATCCCATGAAATAAATAAATAATTCAAGGGAGAAAAGCGGGGTATAAATGAATAAATCCAACTGTCTGCCATATACAGGCAGAGAATCTATGTTCTTGAAATGATGCCAAACCTCTCTCCAGAGCATAGACAGGGATGGAAAACTGTGGAGGAAAGAGAAGAGTACTTACGTGGGGGGAAATGCAGTTAATATATATAGAACATCTGGAATTATTTATATGGAAGGTAAGGGGAAGGCTCTGCTTCCTTTCCATATGCCCTAATTCCATAATGTGTTTCATTGATAGGAATGGTGTGAAAGCTGATGCAACATACTTATCAGTTCCCTTGTGTATTGGTTGTTTTGACTGCTGGTTTGTTATGTCTGTTACTTGGCCCTGAAGCATACTTCATTACCCTCCAGGACCCTGATGCCTATATTCCGATTGGCTGTTCTTTTAGAACCAGCCAATCGGAACATAAGGCATTTCTCTCAGGAAATGCAAATGAAGGATCCTGGAGAGACCAATAGGGTGGATTGCTGCCCACATAAGGGGGTGTGTTTAACGCAAGCCGAATGAACATAAGGAGTGGTGTTGCCTGTTTGTGTTCAGTTCTGCTCTTGTTCAATAAATGTTTATTTATTTATTTAGAATTTATATCCCGCCCTTCCCACGAATGGCTCAGGGCGGCTTCCAATAATAATAAATGTTCTGGTTTACCTCAAGCTGGCTGAACTCACTATATAATAAGTTCCATATTATATGTATAGACCACTAGGTTGGATCTCATAAAAAAAGATCTACACATGCAAGAGGGAGCCACTCTCGCACTCTGCTTCTGGAAGCCCATGGTTGCTATACAGAGGCAAGCAATGGCTCTCTCTCTCTCTCTCGGCTTGGCTTCGCGAACGAAGATTTAAGAAGGGTGCAATAGTCCACATCTGCTGCAGGCTCGCTGGTGGCTGACAAGACCAATGCGGGACAGGCAGGTCCGGCCACAGTGGCTGCAGGGAAAAGTCTGATTTAGGGTTGGTGCTGTAGCAGTGCGATTCTTCCTCAATCTCCTTTTGTCCTCAAGACCAGCTATGCGTGCGTTCTCAAAAGAAGAGACAGCCTGGTGGATGGTGTGCCTCCATGCTTTGCGATCTGAGGCTAGGTCAGACCACTGGTGATGGTTGATGCGACAGGTGCCAAGGGATTTCTTCAAGGAGTCCTTGAACCTCTTCTTTGGTGCCCCTCTATTTTGATGGCCGGTGGAGAGCTCGCCATACAGGGCAATCTTGGGAAGGCGGTGGTTTTCCATCCTAGAAATATGCCCTGCCCAGCGCAGCTGCGTCTTCAACAGCAGTGCCTCGATGCTGGTAACCTCCGCCCGCTTGAGAACTTCAGTGTTGGTCACAAAGTCACTCCAGTGGATGTTGAGGATGGTGCGAAGCCAGCGCTGATGAAAGCGCTCAAGGAGTCGCAGGTGATGACGGTATAAAACCCACGATTTGGAGCCGTAGATGAGGGTTGTCATCACAACCGCTTTGTAAACATTGATCTTTGTGCCTTTTTTCAGATGCTTGTTGCTCCACACTCTTTTGTGCAGTCGGCCAAAGGCACGGTTTGCCTTTGCCAGCCTGTTGTCAATCTCCTTGTCGATCTTAGCATCTGAGGAGATGATGCACCCCAGGTAGCTGAACTGCTGGACTGTCTTCAGAACTGATTCACCCACAGTGATGCAGGGAGGGTGATAATCTTCCTGGGGTGCAGGCTGGTGGAGAACTTCTGTCTTCTTCAGACTAACCTCTAGGCCGAATAGCTTGGCAGCCTCTGCAAAGCAGGACGTCATATGCTGCGGAGCTGATATCAAGTGGGAGACGAGTGCAGCATCATCAGCAAACAGTAGCTCTCGGATGAGTTTTTCCATTGTCTTGGAGTGGGCCTTTAGTTGCCTCAGGTTGAACAGGCTGCCATCGTCATCATCTAGATCTACTGCGGCTCTTTGAAGCATCATGCTAAAGAAGATTGTAAAGAGAGTTGGCGCGAGAACGCAGCCTTGCTTTACACCTGTGCCTATTGGGAAGGTCTCCGAGAGGTCGTTGCAAACCACCTCTAAATGGCCTTTGCCTTGAAACCTATGGGGCTGGTGCAAGTCAGCTGTGACTTTATGGCACTTTCCACCACCATTTTGCACTGCAGTTTTTAATATTATGCTGTCTTGAGTGGGGCTCTGAAGAGATAGCATAAAAATATTCTTAATAAATAAGACACATTGTCTGCAGCTGTAATCCCTTTCCATCTTGCTTTCAGATCAACACCTGCACAGGTCTATACTTAAAGCTTTGTTTGGCTTGAGCATAATGACTATTGGAAAAGTTGGTTCTATGGGGCCATTTGACCAAAGGTACAGAGATAGAGCACCATGTAGTTTTGGAGAGTGTTCCAGATCTAAGGAACACCAAAGGAGAATGCAAAGAGTCAAATGAAAAATGATGGGGAAGTTGAGAAGTAAATGTCAAGGTCAGGGAACATGTTTTATTTATCATTTCTCTATTTTCCACCTTTTACAAAGGCAATTCATGTTTTATATTTAGATATAGCAGTCACCAATCTTACAATACTTCCCTCCCCCCCATTGTCAATGCTAATAGAGAGACAAATGCAGTTTTCCTTTGCAGATGTCAGCAGCACTAAGACCTCATATATCAGGGATATATTTTTCAAAGACTTGCATTCTATCTTACATTAACCTGGGGCTTTCACAAAGTCCTAAAAGTCATGGCAGGAATCAGAGATGTAACCCAACTCCCATTTACCTCAGATTTCCATGGAAACAACTTTTCATTACAAGATCAGGGCCTGGTCTTTCACTCTTTCATAAAGATGCGAAGGTCAGACAACAATTAAAGTTGTTTCAAATATCATAGTGCTTTTCTAAAAAGCAAAATAATAAAATGTTGGCTTAATGGTGTCACAGATTGTCGTCAAGATTCCATTTTGTGGGCCCTTCTCTTTCCTTCCTCAGCTGTTGCCAAAACCAATTCCTCTCTGCCCAGTCAAAAAATTACAAAAAAAAAAAAAGTTTAGAACCTTCAACAGTAAAAACATGAAAAAGGCAGTAGAGAAGGGGCAGGAAGGATCAGGCATATACTCCTCAATCCCATCATACTAATGGGGAAACAAAGGCAGCCTCAGGGAGAAAACAAATAGCTTCTCACGTTGCACAGCACCAGAATATTAATCAGGACTTCTTAGTAATTAATGAAGATACATTTAGACACATTAACATTCCTGCCAACAATGACCTCAACTCTCAGAATCATTCTTGATTAAAAGATTCTTCATTCATACTGATCCACTGCTGGCCGCTTGGACTCTCAGAAAATCCCAGCTTAATGAGATAGCCAACAGTGCAATCCTACAAACACATTCCTGAGAGCAAAGCTCCTCTGACTAGACTTGAGTAGGAATCTGAATAGATTTGCATAGGATTGCTCTCTCTAAAGGTGCTATCGCACTGAGAAATGGGCACAATATTATCTCAGTTCCAAAAAAGCTGCTTGAGTTTGGCCCGTTTCCGGGCTATTAGACAGCCACCATTGAAATGGCAGGATCACGATGGCCGATCTGTGGTTGGCCATTCACACTGCTAGTGCGCCTCAACCAGGAACCCATCATGGAAGTGGTTGTTTTTTGTGGGGTTTTTAAAAGTCCCCTGGTGTGTGCTCTCAAGCAGAGAAGTGCACAAGTGCTCCTCGGAACAGGGTTGGGGGTGGGAAATGCACTGGAAACGGCTTGGCATGATCACACTGCTCTTCTGCTTATAAGTCGCACCCGGGTGTTGAAACAGCCAGTGAATTTGTGACCTAAATGCAATTCAAGGGGAAACTACTAGGAAAATCCAGGTGGGCTTTTTAATCTGGATAGGAGGCATCTGGAGACGGGGTGAAAATGGGTGCAGCTTGGAGGGCAGATGTGCTTGTGTGATCATGCATATTTAATCTGAATGGGAGGCAGGGCTGGGTCGGGCCAAATCTCTTGTGTGATAGCACCCTACAACTGCTGCCATTAACTGCCTCCTCCTACTGAGACTTCACCTCTTTTTCCAGTAGAGAAGATGAGAATGATGTAAACCACTTTGGGTCCCCACTGGGGAGAAAGGAAGGGAGTAAAATGAGGTAAATCCATAATAAGAAAAGGATGTCCACATGTCCATTGGATCATTTGCAGTAGGTATAACTCATCAGAACATAAAACTAGGCATTTGAAGACTAGCTACCAACATCAGGATGACAGTGGGCATTGCCAGAAATAAAGGGATTTTGAACATCCTGGCTCAGATTATCTCCAGAACCTCCCTTTGATATTTCCAATGGAAGCAATAGTGGGCCACCTGCATTTGAACAATCGCAGGAGTTGAAGTATCAAAAGCAGGGCTTTTTTTGTAGAAAAAGCCCAGCGGGAACTTATTTGCATTTTAGGCTACGCCCCTGATGTCATTATTGTTTCACGCAGGGTTTTTGTAGGAAAAGCACAGATAATTCATTTGCATATTAGGCCACACCCCCTTAAGCCAAGTCAGCCAGAACTGCATTCCTGTGTGTTCCTGATCAGAAATGAAGGAATGTGGATCATCCTAGCCCAGGTTACCTCCAGAATTCATTTTTGATACTGCAGTTCCCATAATTGTCCTAACATGACCCAAATTTTTAAAAAAGATGTCCAGATTCTGATATTATTATTATTATTAATTATTATTATTGTTACTTTGAATTTTTATCCCGCCCTCTCCACAAGTGGACTCAGGGCAGCTAACAATTAGTTCAAATAACTTCAAACAATAAATACAATTAAAACATTTTAAAACATATTATGGTGCTGTTCAGCAACAACCTAGACAGGATCGTCTTTTACTAACAGTGATCCCGTAGTGATCGCAATTTCTCAGAAGTGTAGGGTGGCAGTCCTTTCCCCGTTTAGGTACCAAAGGCCTGTCTAAATAACTCAGTTTTCAGGCCCTGCGGAATGATGCCTGCTTGCGTTATTAGCTTGATATGATGCCTTTGGGTTATTAGCAGGCAAGGATTCCCTACTTTCATTTTTAAACTTCTCTAGTATTTACATGCCCTGGCACGGATGTCCTTGGCTAGTCTGATCTCATCAGATTTTGAAAGTTAAATAGGGTCAACCCTGGTTACTATTTGGATGGGAGACCACCAAGCCCAGTGTCTCTATGCAGAGGCAGGCAGTGGCAAGCCACCTCTGAACATCTCTTGCCTTGAAAACCCTCCGGGGTTGGCATAAGGCAGCTGTGATTTGATAGCACTTTCTATCACCATGACAACTTATAGATCCAGAGAAAAGAAGCAAAATGGACGAATTGTGTTCTGCCCAATCAACATGTCCTTAAATTTTTACCCTCATTTTTCTAGCCTGCTAGGGAATTCCACATCTCTGGGACAGATGCTTGCTTCACCTCTTCCTGACCATCTTTGCAGTTTCTTGGGGGAGAGGGGAAAACACCCAAGCAAATTCTAATATAAACCCCCTGGTCAGGTTAAAAAGCGTTTCCACCTGATCTCTGCCCACTTGTGGAGGCAGATGAAATGAGAGGAACCAAAGCTGAGTAGACAATGCTGCTTTTCCCCATTTTTAAACAAAATATTTATTTTATTTTTATATTATATTTATATCCCGCCCTTCCCTATCGGGCTTAAGCAAAGAGTTTATACTTTGTGCCGATAAGACTTTGCAAATCTGAAGAACTGGAATATAGCAACTTTCAATCAATGTTTACCAAATGGTATTTATTTCCACCTTTTGCCTTCTAAAAAGAATCTATCACTTGTAGTTATTTCTAATTGAGTATCAATTTTTTTATTATTATTAGAGTTCTACAGAAGATTAAGGTATTCTAAGACTACGGCATCAAAATGATACTAACATGCTGAGAAACAATGATCACCACAAAGTCAGTAAAAATCTTCTCTGTCCAGGCTGAAATCTGCATGTTTCACTAAATAAATTACCTGTAAACACAAACGCCTCTATGAAATATCAGAGCTTAAAACCATTCAGTGTTACCCATTTTAAATAACCACCCAACTTGGGCTTGCTTTTTCCCCATTCCTATCTGAAAGTGAGCAGGCTCCATGGCATCAATCACATGGAATTTGCAGTCAGAAAAATAATCCCCCATCAAAGGAAAATGTATAAATACATAAATAAGAACATATAACATATCGGCAATACCAGAAACTGTGTAAACAAGCATTATGGGTGCTATGTGTATGTATATAAGGGTGTGTGTGTGTGTGTGTTTCTCCATATCTTTCCCAAGTCTGGTTCCGTTTCTTTGGAATCGTAGAATCTGGTTTATTAAACAAATATTTACAAACTTGACTTTAACCAAAAATCCCATCCACAGCTACACCTGAGAATTCCTCAAGTAACTCTGAGTAAAAAGGGGGGAGGGGGTTCTGAAAATTGTTTGTACAGCTATGGAGCGAAGATTAAAAAAAATGTATCGGATCAAGATTACCTTGTAAACACAAGAGCAAGAGAACAATTTAAAAAAAAAATACTGTTTTCTAAGCTGCTTCTGTACTTGCCTTTGGACATTTTAGGTTGGCCCTTCTCATCCAACTTCACCTGTCCAAAAGAAATCAAACAAAAATGAGAAAAATTAAATTCTACACGCATAGGTAAACTAAGCTAAAAACTTAATGAAATTGGGAGGGTATTCCAAGTAATATAAGGGGTCAACACAGAGAAATGAAGGATTCATCTTGCACAGCACAAGTTTCACAAGGATTCATCTTGCACAGCACAGTGACTGACTGCTGCCACACATCAACCATGTCTGGTGTAGTGTAGCCAGTTTAGTGTACTGGTTAAGTGTTCAGACTCTTATCTGGGAGAACCGGGTTTGATTCCCCACTCCTCCACTTGCACCTGCTAGAATGGCCGTGGGTCAGCCATAGCTCTCAGAGGTTGTCCTTGAAAGGGCAGCTGCTGCGAGAGCTCTCTCAGCCCCACCCACGTCACAGGGTGTCTGTTGTAGGGGAAGAAGATAAAGGAGATTGTAAGCCGCTCTGAGACTCTGATTCAGAGAGAAAGGTGGGGTATAAATCTGCAATTCTTCTTCTTCTTCTTCTTCTGCACAGGCTACAGATGATAGGGAAATGTCCTGACAAAGATGTCCTGGCTCTCATATGAACCTACCTACACAATTAAGGTTGCCAGCTCTGAGTTGTGAAATTGCAGAAGCTTGGGGGTGAAGCTTAGGGAGGGCAGTGTTTTGGGAAGGAAAGGATCTTAGCGAGGGTCACCAAGTATGGCCTGACCATTGGCGGGAGATGGGGGGATATGGGTGCTTACTGAGGGGCGAAGGGGCATGATCATCACTGTGCAATGACATGACTTCTGGCATGACCTCGAAGCACCAGAATCACTCTGGAGTAGATCTAATTTTAATCTAATGCCATACAGTCCATTCTCTAAAAATGCCATTTTCTTTAACTGTTCTCTATAGCCTAAAGACCACTTGTAATTCCTGGAGCTCCCCAGGTTCCACCTGGATGATGGCAACCCAACTCCCAGCTGATCTTCCATGTCAGGGTTACTGCCCCCCTTGCTTTACCATAGAAAGTAGGGGGGAAAGCCTAGAGTATCACCTGGAAGTTACATCAAAACCTCCCCAAATTCTGCCCTTCCTAGTCGTTTGCCAAGTTAGTATTGGGAACCCATCTGAAGGATAAGAATACTGCTGACACAATTTCCATTCCATGCAGGATCTGAGAAAGAATTTTAAAGGAAAATTTGTTTGAAGACTGTGTGGAGATCACCTTTGGAGGATCATGCTGGATGTATGTTCTCCTTCAGTGGGTATGATATACAAGATGCCGTCATGAGGGTGCTTTGTCCTTGCTTTTAAAGATTCTGCTTCTTCCAAGTAAAACAACAGATTTACTTCATTTCCCACATTAAAAACAGTATTCCAAATTACTAACTATGATTGTAAAATATATTGCAGAGCTGTTAACAAACTCTAGAGCTCCTCAATATTTTTTTTATCAGTACAAGAGGAGATGGGAAAGGATGGACAAAGATGTTTCAGGACATGATGGAGCAGCCCCTGATCAGTGTTCCAATAACCTTTTGTATACTGTAAATGCTATTTTCACACCTGAATAGCCCTGACTGGCCCAATTTTATCAGAGGCTGGAAGCTATGCAAGGTCAGACCTGGTTAGTATTTGGCTGAGAGACCACAAAGGAAGACATAGGTTGCCATGCAGAGGAGGGCAATGGCAAACCACCTCTTGCCTTGAAAATCCCGTGTTTCTGGGGTTGCCAAAAGTCAGTTGTGACTTGACAGCACATTTACTACTGCTGCTGCTGCTATTTATTTATTACTATTATTTAGTCATTACTACTACTGGTAGTAATAATACTATTACTAATTGTAATTATAACACTACTAGTAGTACTAATACTATAATTATTATTACTACTATTATGCAGCCAATACTATGCAACCCGATGAAAGTTTCAGCACAACCTATATACTTTGTTGTAATGCTCTGCAAGGCACAGAGTTGGTGTTCTCCACAATCATCTGAAACATTTCCTTCCTTCCTTCCTTCCTTCCTTCCTTCCTTCCTTCCTTCCTTCCTGCCTGCCTGCCTGCCTTCTTCCTTCCTTCCTTCCTTCCTTCCTTCCTTCCTTCCTTCCTTCCTTCCTTCCTTCCTTCCTTCCTTCCCCTCCCTCTCTCTCTCTCTCTCTGTTATTGTACTGAACAATGAACCTTATAGCAAGTTTTAGAGACTGCTGAAGTTTGCTCACAATTTTGTTGATTCCGATACAACATGTACAACATAACAGTTGTTATTGAGATTTCTCTGTGAACCAACATAGCTACCTATCATCTTTGTCTTTAAAAAGAGAGAGAGAGCGGAAGTCCTGCCTTAAGGCAATCCAAAACCTTGTTTGAGGTTACATTCATAGGTTTCAGTCCTCTTTAGAGGGCTCCCAGCCTTCGTGTACATTCTGTGCAGATCTTTCTTTTGTTTGCCTGTAGAAACTCTGCCCTGGCATTTTGCATTAGCACAAACTGGTGCTGATATACAAAGGCTGGGCCTCCCCTGTCAGGATTCCAAATGTTAGCCAATCAGCAAAGAAACAATCAGATATGACAAGGAGTGTGAGACCATAAAATAACAGTGCACCTCCAGGGACACCTGCAAGGAAGAAGGGGGTGAAACTGTCTTCAATAGCCTAAGGTTAGGTTTTCTTTAAAAATCTCAAACTATAACATAATAAGATATGATAATAAAAAGCAGAGGATTGAAATAAACCATGTCTCTTTTTGGACGTGAAAAGCTATTTTAATATGTAGGTACTGGGTGTTATGAACATGCAGTATAAGTGTTTAAACATTGTAAATCAAGCATATATTAATATACGTTCATTTCATTTTAAAAAAGCAATTAGCAAATGAGGATTGATCTTTTACAAAGACTTCTTAGGGGTGAAAAAATATTCACTGTAGGAGCTACTCTTGGGAGGGGGAAATTGGGGAGAATGCCTTTAAAAATTCTTTTTCCACTAAAAAATACCATCCCAAATGATTCTTACTTTTGTAAAGAGAAAAATAAAGGTTCCTAGATCTGAATCCAACAGCGACTTAGAAAACAGGATTTCAAAAGTATGAGCTTTCAACGGTCAACATTCCCGTTGTTGGAATCCTGTGTATTTTGTCAAGCTGTGGTAACTCAGGGGCTGTGTTTTCGAGTGGGAAACGGGTAGAGAAAGAGGCTCAGAAACCATTCTACCCTTCCATGTAAACTAGGATTGCCATCTTTGAATTGGTAGAAAAAGCTCAGCAGGAATTCATTTACATATTTGGCCATACCCCCTGACATCACCATTGTTTCACACAGGGCTTTTTTGGAGAAAAAGCCCAGGAGGAATTCATTTGCATATTAGGCCACACCCCCTGATGCCAAGCCAGCCAGAACTGCATTCCTGTGCATTCCTGCCCCCCAAAAGCCCTGGATTCCAGCCTCCCGGGAAACCATTTTCTGCAAGGGAACTGATCTCCCTCTTCTGGAGATCAGCTATAGTTCCCTGACATCCAGTTTGGAATATATTCTTTTCGATATCCTTGAGGAATGTGCCTTTTGGCTGTAGATATAACAGCTCCAATGAATTGACAGTAGTTATTATGTGCTGGAGGGACCCATCCAAAACACCTATCCAGATCTTCACTAAAACCTTTTCAATTTGCCATCTTAAAGTTCCATCATGGTCTTGGAAAAGACCTGATAACTGGTATTCAAATTCCTAGCTCAAGGATTACAGGTTGATGATGGCTGTGTGGGAAAGACTCAAGAACACATCCGGATATAGGCAAGGGCTGACTTCTTCAGTCAGATGAAACAAGTGTTAAATTAGGGTTGGACTCTATATTCCATACTGCTGATCTGAGGGTGCCTCTGTCTTTAGTGTCAAAAACAAGATGCAAACTATGTTCTTCAGCCCAGCTGACAAGTGTCTCACAGTTCTTATCATTAACCGTAGATTTCCAATTTCCATGGGCACTGTTAAAGTCACCAGCATACACAGAAGGATGATGTCAAGCATCAGTATTTCGAATAATCAAGCTATTTTTTAAATCAAAGACTTGCTTTATTGATAATCCAATACTTGCCCAAGGAACGATACCTTGGAAGTGATACAGTAAGTTACATAGCATGGCATCTTAAAGGCTGCTTCAAAGACAAAGTTCAGATAGCTTCAAAACTTAACATACAGATGTGAATTGCATAGAAGGTTCAAAGCATACTATCAACTAGCCATTTGGGTACTACAACATCTCTCGGTCCCCACACATTTCTGGCTTGCTGATATGTATGGGAACTCAGGGGAGGTACTTCTACTTTACCATGGCGAGATTACTTGCATATCCTGCATCTTTGAGAGTCCACAGGTGGGGGAAGCTTTGAAGAGAAATCTTTATTCAGAAAAGGGGATAGCTGAGAGAAGGAGGGGGGTGGGAAGTATGAACACCAAATGCATACTAAATTAATACCCAGAAATATCATGCTTGACAGATGAGGGAAGGTTGATAGGACATGTGCTGGCCATGAAACTGCAGGAAGTTCGTAAACAGGGGTCATTTTGTAGAAAAAATAGGTGGCAGACCTCATTAGCATAACTCATTAGCATATGCCGCCCCCCCCCCCCTAGCCAAAAGCAACCTGATGCAAGAAAGGAGAGCCCTGGGTGAGCAAGGCATGCTTAGGTTGGCTAGAGATCCAGCCAGCCCAAGCAGGCCTCACTCACCTGGGGCTCTCCAAGGGCTCTCCTGAGTCACCACCCCCAGTCAAAAGGCCAGCAAGCCACCCACTGCCAAAAATCTCATAATAAGTGGAGAAAGGGTGGTGCAGGCTTCTCCAGGGGTTAATGAGGATTGCTGGGGGCATGGCAAAGCTCCTGGTGGCTGGTTGGCTGCCCACTCTTCTAATCCAGGGATTGCTGCACCTACTATTCAATGGACAAGGTAGGTGGGGAGGAAGAAGGGGAACCTGTGAGCTCCTGTTGAATCTGAGGCCTGTTTATAAACATTGACAACATGTACTTCCCCAAAGTTTGTTACAATTGTGTGGATGTCATTGAGGACATTGGTCAGTACCAGTTTCACATTTTCAATGTTGCTTTGGACATTAGTCACTATGTCATAGGTATGATGGTATGTGATGCCAATAACATCACATCCCATGATTTTTGCTCTGTGGTAGCCTTGATTTTCATTATGAATTTCTTGAGCAAGAAATTGGCCACTAAGATTCACAAGTATTGGCAACAAGTATTTGCTTATACCCTCAATATTCATTTCGCAGATTTGGATGCAGTCTCCTATAACCTTTGTCAAGTAGTCCTGAGAAGGACTGTTTGCTTGATTGTTTCCAGGTGTGTAGTGTAGCCAGGAAATCCTACAACTGTCTGGCAGCCAGAAGTTCTGGCTCTTTAGTGTTATCCAGGGTGCACCATGAGGAGGCAAGGTGGAATTGCATCCTCTATTTCCCTTCTGAGCTTCTGTTATAAACTCCTTTAAGAGGCTAATCCTGAACAGAACCAGTGACAGAATTAACGTCTCTATAGAGCAAGCAAGATTTAGACCCCATTGGAGTTGTGAAGACCAGCTTCTCAGAGTAACAACTTTCACTGAGGCAATGTATCATAAGTGTCTTAAGACATGAGCAGTTTTTGTCAATCTGTCACTCATGACACAGTTCAGAGGAATGGTTGCTGTACAAGTTTTTACAAGTTTTCCTCTGCAGAACATTATTTTGACTCCTAAATAACATGCTGAGCAATAGAACATCCTGAATAATTATGGATCAGTCAATCAGCAAACACAAGAAAATTGGATAATGGTCTACCCCAGGGCTCAGTCCTTACTCCAGTTCTTTTCAATCTATACATCTCTGAAGTTCCCAAGATGATATCCAGGAAGTTTGTTTATGCTGATGACATGGCGATTGCAGTAAGGCACAGATCAATTGAAAAGACTGAGGAAATACTGACTAGGAATCTTGGAATTTTGGCTAACTACTACCATAAATGATGGCTTATCCCATGTTGAGGAAAAAAACAATGCTCCTCTTTCCTTAATGGGAGCCAGTTGGTGTAGTGGTTAAGTGTGGGGACTCTTAACTGAGAGAACCGGGTTTGATTCCCCACTCTTCCACTTGTACCTGCTGGAATGGCCTTGGGTTAACCATAGTTCTCACTGAGGTTGTCCTTGAAAGGGCAGCTGCTGTGAGAGCCCTCTCCAGCCCCACCCACCTCACAGGGTGTCTGTTGTGGGGGAGGAAGGTAAAGGAGATTGTGAACCGCTCTGAGACTCTGAGATTCGGAGCGGAGGGCGGGATATAAATCCAATATCTTCTTCTTTCCATCTCAATAACAATCTTTCCAACTGTGAACTGAATGACTGCCTTAATGGTAACTTACACACAACCATACACCTAATTAGAAGAAGAAGAAGACATTGGATTTATATTCCGCCCTCCACAGAGTCTCAGAGCGGCTCACAATCTCCTTTACCTTCCTCCCCCACAACAGACACCCTGTGAGGTGGGTGGGGCTGGAGAGGGCTCTCACAGCAGCTGCCCTTTCAAGGACAACCTCTGCCAGAGCTATGGCTGACCCAAGGCCATTCCAGCAGGTGCAAGTGGAGGAGTGGGGAATCAAACCCGGTTCTCCCAGATAAGAGTCCATGCACTTAACCACTACACCAAACTGGCTTACCTTGGCACTACCCTGGACCTTGAACTATAAACACCGTCTTAACAATGTAGCAGTGAAAATATACACATGAAAGAACATTATCCAAAAATCATGTGGTACAATTTAGGGTGCATCTGCTACAACACTTAGATGCTGAGCTTTGGGGTTGGTGTATAGTACTGTGGGACATGGTGCTTCAAGTGTGGCTCAACAGCCTCCATGTCCACAAACTTGATATTCAGCTCAATACAACAATGAGAACCATCAGCAGATGTATTAAACCCACTCTGGCCTTTTGGCTACCACATTCCCCCCTTGCATCTCCATAGACAAGATGCTCTTCTTCACAGATAAAGAAAAATCACTGAGAACAGAGAGTTGCCCATTTACAAAGACGTAGCTGAGTCGGCCTAGCCAGACTAACATCTTGACACATAGCAATAAAATAGCAATAAAATTTGCTCAAATCCTACAATCACAAAATTTCAGTCTAGGGTATGAATGGTTGTGAACATGGATGCAGTCAGTTCCACCCAATATCCATAACCTGATAAACACCAACGGGAGGTTTTCAGGATTTGACTTGCAATTTAAGGTATGAAAGACATCTAATAGAATATGAACAGGGTTTGGCAGTTGTGCAGACTGTTCTTTAAATGGATCAAAATACCAGGGCCCAAATGTGATTCTAGTCCAGCCCGCCAAATTATTTTATTTTATTTTTGTATTTTCGTGTCAGTGTGATTGTATGTGTGTCTGCACCTGCACTTTTGGCTTTTTATGATTATGATTATTTAAGATATTGGATTTTTAAAAAGAAGATATTGGATTTATACCCCACCCTTCACTCTGAATCTCAGAGCAGCTTACAATATCCTTTACCTTCCTCCCCCACAACAGACACCCTGTGTAGTGTGGGTGGGGCTGAGAGAGCTATCACAGAAGCTGCCTTTCAAGGACAGCAATGCAACAGCTATGGCTAACCCAAGGCCATTCCAGCAGTTGCAAGGGGAGGAGTGGGGAATCAAACCCAGTTCTCCCAGATAAAAGTCCACGCACTTAACCACTAAGACTGGGCTAGGTTGCAGCTTCTGACTTTAGCCTTAAACATAGGGGTGCATTCTGATCTAACCTATGTTTTCAACACCTGGGGAAATGGATTCCTGTGATCCCAGTCTTACAAAATGGCCATCAGGCTTTGATTTCCCAAAATGGAAACCAAGCAGAACAAATGAGGCTACAGTAGAATTAGGGTCTTGATGATAAAAGAATGAAGACAAAATCCTTTTAATTCTTTGTAGCCATTCTGTATCTTTTATTGCAGTCTATTATTCTCAAGGAACTTTCAAGGAACACAGAAGACCATCTCCGGCTGTCGTTTCTTCTATGATACCAACTGGAGACCAACTTCTTTATTAGCCTGATTAGGAACACCAGTCAAATCCATATCCTTGTTTTCTCTAAAACATGCCATGGATATCTCAAAGGGTCAGTCAGAGTAGATAACAAGTCATATCAAGTTTGGCAAATGCAATCCAATTAGCACCAAATGATATCTATGAAGCAAGGGGACAGAAGGATATAGAAACAAACACATACTATATATATCATGCTAGAATGGTAACGTATTCATTTAACAACCAATATCCCGCTGAGCTGAAGGATCAGCATTTCATTTGTTAGTCCCAGCCAAGATAAAGAACAGTCCTATCTATCCTTTAAGTTAGTTCCATGTTTAGATATATCTTAGGTAAAAAAAACCAGCAATAATACAGAATCTTTCCACAACAATTTGGGCTCTAAATATATATTGTTGGCTTCTCTTCTGTGGCTCGCAATCTTGAATATTCTCTGAGAGGTCTCAGACTGTTAGGGGTTGAAGCCTGAAGACTGACTGGTGTCTTGCAGAAGGAAATGTAGAAGGCAGAAGAAGGAGACATCGTTTATACCCACCCTTCACTCTGAATCTCAGAGCAGCTTACAATCTTCTTCCTCCCCCACAACAAACACCCTGTGAGGTGGGTGGGGCTGAGAGAGGTCTCACAGAAGCTGCCCTTTCAAGGACAGCTCTGAGACAGCTATGGCTGACCATCACCCAAGGCCATTCCAACAGCTGCAAGTGGAGGAATGAGGAGCCGGGTTTGATTCTCCACTCCAATCTGGCATCACCATTGTTCCATCAGGAACTCATCTGCATATTAGGCCACATCCCCTGACACCAAGCCAGTCGGAACTGCGTTCCTGCTCAAAAGTCCTGCCCTGCTGTACTGAAGCACACTGATACTTGAAACTTTAAAGGGCATTATTTTCAAGGGCAAATGAATGAAGGGCTGATGCACCACAACCCAGCTGGGTAACTGAAAATCATGGGCAGTAGACCTGATCTACCACGAATTGAAAGTAATGGTCCTTTAAAGTTTACATGACATTTAAAGGGGTCAATGCTCCCATCTTCCTGTTCCTCAGTGTTGCTACTGCCTCTGAGGGAGCAGCTGGGTGATGACAGACTGGCTCCTTTAAACATCTGTTAATCTATAGAAGATCATTATGTTTAATAGGAGGTAGACATGGACTCTGGCCTCTAGAGGTCATGTCTACTACCTATTGACCTAACGACCCTTTAAATTTAAAGGGCCATTGGCTTTTATTATTGTTGTAACTGCCAATGACATAGTGGCCTTTTTAAAAGGGCCATTATTTTATTATTTTCATCACTATAAAGGCCAATGAGCCTCAGCCTGGCAGGGGTACACATCTTCTCTGTCCCTCCCTTCCCGCCCCTACTGTCTCTTGGGGTGGAAAGACACTTAAAAATAATTATTAAAATTATTGTTTTAAATTCTTTTTTAAGCTGACTTGTGGTGACCTCTAGGGCTTGCGAGGTGAGACATGCAGAGGTGGTTTGCCATTGCCTAACTTAGCATTATGACCCCGGATTTCCTTGGCGGTCTCCCATCCAAATACTAGCCAGGGCCAACCCTACATAGTTTCTGAGATCTGACTAGCCTGGGCTATCCAGTTGAAGGTTATCATCATCGTCGTCCAAGAAATAGCTCTAACCTTTTACAGGATTGTGATGACAATCAACAGTAGAAAGGCTTTTTAGGTAACACTAAATTAAAAACAATCACTGCAGAGGCTTAAAGACCTTGAGATATGTTCCCTAATGATACGACAGCTTGCAATACTTATACACACACACTGACTGATTTCACACTCACCTTACGCCGCTCTCACATTCGTCTTCTCAGTGTGTTATGTCTTAAAACATAGCTGATGTACCACATGGCGATCGCTACAGAGGCGACCCCACGGGTCCCCGGATGTAGCTCGCCTGACGCCCCGCCCATCTAGATCTGTGGCGGGAAGTTTGACTGACCAGCATTGGACCGGTCAGACTGGGGGGCAGTTCCGGGTAATGTATAAGCAGGACCCGGCCCGCGTGTTCTCTCTCTTGTAATATACCACTGAATAAAGCATGTTGCCTTCAACCCATCTCGCAGCTCAGTACACTACACAGTGCGGCTTCCTTCCGATTCCCCACTATCTGCCCCGGGGCTGCAGTAAGGACTGGCATTTTCACGCAGCAAACAGAAACTGGTTTTTAGCAGTTTCTGTTTGCTGCACGAAAACGCCGATCCTTGCTGCAGCCCCAGGGCAGACAGTGGGAAATCGGAAGGAAGCCGCACTAGAAAGACAAATGTGAGAGCGGCGTAAGGTGAGTGCAAAATTGGTCAGAGAGAGATTTTTTTTGTAGCAGGAACTCCTTAGCATATTAGGCTCCACCCCCTGATGCAGCCAATCCTCCCAGAGCTTACAGGGTTCTTTTTACAGGGCCTACTGTAAGCTCTTGGAGGATTGGCTACATTTGGGGGGGTATAGCCTAATACACAAAGGAGTTCCTGCTACAAAAAAAAGCCCTCTATATAAAGTATCATGCCCCATGGTTTCATCTCCTCTCTCTCTTAAGTGGCATTTAAATGCCCCAGCCCAGCATTGTAGGAAGCTCTGTAAATATCAATGCAAGAGGAAAGATTCACGTGGTAGACCCTGCAGTCTTCCAGTGGAGAATCAGTATATAAACCAAAGATGTTACAGTGTTATTGTACTTTCTGTGAAGGATGCCATATAAAATATTAATGCATTTCATTAAAAAATACCTCTTATTGTAGTGTGACTACTTGGTGATTTCTCACTTTAGCAGGTGGTTCACTCTGTAAGTGATATCTTCACATTATTGCGCCAAACAGCAGCCTCTGTTGCAAAGCGCCTCCTCACTTAGCTGTTCAGGAATGCCCAAAGGAAGCCTAGGCAGCTTCCACATGTTGACAAGTCTCTACATAGCTCTCATTGTCGCTGTGAATGCAAAGGCGAAGGCATTCACAGCACCTACTTAGCAGTTTCTCCCACACTTTCCTTCCCTCAGTCTCTGGATGTTTCCCATATCTACTATCAGAGGGCTTTGGGGCTTTTTTTGGGGGTGGGGGGGGTGGGGGGGGGAGAGGAGGAATCAGCAATTACTAGATTGTTAAAGCACAGTTACATTCTAATGAAATATTATTGTGGTATCTTAGATCCTCTGAGTGCCAACTTTAAAAACAACAACAACAACAAAAGAGGAAGTCTCTACCACTTTCTGTTATACTGAAGGCTGCACCTTTCCCTTATATCTCTGCAATGAAAAGAAGTAGAGCTAGTGACTGATAGATTGTGGCAACAGATTATAATTCTGTAGCAATCTAGCAATTGCCATTTCCGGAGGGTAGGGTGAGTCAGGAAAGCCCTCCAATGGTAAAGGGGAAAATGGCAGCCACAGGAGACCCAGAAAAATGACATCAAGGTGGTTGGACCTTCAGAAATGCACTTTCCCATCCATATGGTGGTGCTTTGATTCTTATCTTTCCAAAAACATCATACCCAATCAAGTTTGGGAAAGATCACATTGAAGTAGGAGAAACACAGAAAATAAGGTATTATGGGGAAAAGTCATGCGGGTGCTCTGAAAAGCTTGCTACAGCCCTGACCTGGATAGCCCAGGCCAGTCCAATCTTGACAAATCTCGGAAGCCAAGCAGGGCTGACCCTGGCAAGTACTTGGATGGGAGACCTCCAAGGAACACCAGGACCAGGACGCAGAGGCAGGCAACAGCAATAGCAAGCCACCACTCAATGTCCAAGCCCCACTAGGGATCACCAGAAGTCATCCATGACTTCCAGACACACACTGATGCGCACACACACATACACACTCAAAATACTTATCAAACATAAATAAAAAGCTTGCTACAGCTGCTAACAGACAGGCATTCTGGGGCAGTTGGGAGGCGTTCCAAATTGGGATGGCTCAGAAAGAGTCATCCTGAAGCCTCCACACAGTCCCCCGCAAGCCGTTCCCATCTCCTCCATGGGACAACATGGGTGTGCTCAAACGGCTGTTGCGCACTGTTCTTATCACTCAGCTTCCCCATACATTTTCTGTAGTCATGCACATGCACATACATATGTGCACGAGCGCACCCATGCATGCATGCGCACATGTGCACGGAACAGTTTTTATTTTTAAAAAGCCGGATGCGACTTGAGGTGGCTTGGCACTTTCACACTGCCCAGTTGGCCACCTCTGCCCTTCTGCTTTCAGACAGCAACGAGGCGATTGCCAAGCGTCTCAAAAATATGCTACCTCTTTGAAAGTGGTAGCTTTTTGAGCCGCACAGATCAGCCTGGAGGACGGGGTGAGTACGGGATAGGGACAGGTGGCAGATGTTGCCATCTGGAAGGATTTTTGAGTCAATTTCAGAGGCATCTCTAAGTCAACCCAAAGTGCCAGTCTACAAGCAGCCTACATTTTGGATGCCAAACTGGAGCAGCACATGCACATGGAAGTAATCTTTCTATTGTAGCAATGTAGTGTTTGAAGAAGTTGAAGGGGAAATAAACAGTACAAAAGATGCATGGCAACTACTGAAAATGGCAGCCCATGGCTCTTTCACATCTATGCTTAGCAAGCAAAAATACACAAAATTATGGCATTTTACATCAATTTCCCCCAGCCCAGGAAGTGGCATTCATTGACAAGGGATATATCTAACTCTCAGCATGGCCCCATTTGTATTTATATAAATTCAGATGTTACAGACATGAGCAGACAAAACACATCTTTCTACAAAATGGAGAAAAGCCCAGGGTTTAAAAAAAAAACTTAAATCTTTTTTTTTAAACCAAAAAACTGGAGGATTAATGCCTCCAAAACTAAGAGAAGTAGGGCTGTACCTTTATCTCTGAGATCTCAGTGGCCACTGTGGTTGTTGCTAGGCAACCACAAAATATTACTAGCTTTCAAGCCTTGTTTCTGCCAGTAAAAGATGGGAGCAGAGCCTCTTTCCAAAGCTATTTTAGCTCCAAGTCCACCCTTGTTCTCCTCCCTCCTGCCCTGGAGGGAGAATTCCTTTGGGGCAAGTTTAAAATATAGATAAAATATATAAAGTAGAGCACATAAAATACATTTAAAAACAAATGTATATCACTGCTTGGATGGCTAGTAAATTAATTAAATGCAATCCTAAATAAAACATCTCTAACTGTGTCCTAAAGATTGGAAGTGAGGGGGCCAGGCTCACCTCCCTGTGGAGCCTGTTCCACAATTGTGAAGTTGCCTGTAACGTACTCAGACAGGAGACGCGAGTCGGGCAACATTCTTTATTGAGAGCACGTTGCAAGAGAGGGAACACGCGGGCCGGGCCCCGCTTATATACAAACCCCGGTTCAGCCTACTGGACAGGTCAGGCCAATAGTGGCCTGTTGAACTTCCCGCCGCTGCTGGTGATGGGCGGGGCTCGTCGTGCCTTGCGCTGGGCGTCCAGCCACCTGGTCGCCGTCGCGCAAGGCCTGACGCGCTGCCGATACACTACACCCCTCCCCTCCTAGTGAATGCACATAGTCTTGAAGATAAGCTGGAGGTCGCCGTTCCCTGGTGGACCGGCGTAGGGTTTCCGGGGGGGCCCCGGCTGTTGGTGGTTCCGTTGGCGGTGGTGTCAGCCGCGGCTGCTGGTCCGGTTCTGCCGGTCTATCGGTCACTGCCGGCCCGGCCGCTTCCTGTGTCGGGATATTTGGTGGGGGGGATGCGTCCTCCGGTTGAGCCCTGGGCGGCTCCTCCCTGGGTTTCCCTTCTTCCAACCCCACTGGTTCCTCCGGTATTGTGCGGCGGCATATTTGGTCAATGTGCCGCCTTACTACCTGGCCCCCCTCTGTGGATATGTCGTAGTGGCGGGAACCCGTGACCCTCAGTACTCGTCCCGCCACCCACTCGGGGCCCCTGGCGTAGTTTCGTGTGTACACCGGATCGCCCGCAAAGAACCCCCGGGCTGCATCTCTGACCTCGGGGTCCCCGCGAATGTCTGAATCCCTGTCTGGGTGCAGCCTGTCGAGTCGTGTAATGAGCTTGCGCCCCATTAGGAGTTCTGCGGGACTCACCCCGGTGACGGGGTTGGGAATCACCCGGTTGTCGAATAGGAAGGCCGCTAGCCGGTGTTCCCAATCTCCCTGTACTATCCGGCTTAAGGCCTCCTTTGTAGTGCGCACCATGCGCTCGGCTTGGCCGTTGGTGGCCGGATGGAACGGGGCGGACCGTATGTGTTTGATGAGGTACCTCTGGAGGAATGCCTGGAATTCCCCCGAGGTAAACGCCGCCCCGTTATCCGAGACGATGGTGTCCGGGATGCCGTGGGTGCATAATGCCCTGCGTAGGGCCCGGATGGCGGAGGCTGAGGATGTGGATGCTACGGGAAAAACCTCCAGCCATTTAGTGTAGGCGTCCACGATAATCAGGAAGATTTGCCCCTGAAAGGGCCCGGCAAAATCGAGGTGAAGCCTCGACCACGGCTTCCTGGAGGGTTCCCAACGTGTGGCGGGCGCGCTAGGCGGATCGGGCCTCGACTCTTGGCAGGCCTGGCACCCCCGCACCCAGCTCTCGATTTCCCCGTCCATCCCCGGCCACCATACGTAGCTTCTGGCTAGGGCCTTCATGCAGACTATGCCGAGGTGGGTCTCATGTAAGGACTCTAGTACCCGCTTTTGTAACGGGGGCGGCACCACCACCCTGCTTCCCCATAAGAGGCACCCTTTGTGGGCTGTCAGTTCCTCCCTCCTGGTCTTGTAGGGTTTGAATTCCTCCCCCATGTTCCCCTCCGGCCACCCCCTCACCACCCAGTCGAGCACCCGTGCCAGTATCTTGTGTTTCTGAGTGGCCTTGGCGACCTCCGCCGCGTGTAGGGGTTGCTCCGGGAGGCTTTCCACTAGCATGATATGGTGCGCGGGGGCGGGGTCTGGACCCTCCTCGGGTAGCGGCAACCTACTGAGGGCGTCTGCGTGGCCCATGGATTTGCCCGCCCGGTGGACCAGAGTGTACATGTAGGAGTTCAGGAACTGGTTCCACCTCAGTACCCTCTGGGACAGAATTTGGGGGGTCTGGCGGTCCGGTGCTAGAAGACCCAAGAGCGGTTTGTGGTCGGTGGCGATCGTAAACCTACGCCCATAAAGATAATCATTGAACTTGTGGACCCCCGCTACTATGGCCAGTGCCTCCTTATCGATCTGCGCGTAATTTCGCTCGGCGTGCGTGAGGGTGCGAGAGTAATATGCTACTGGCACCTCCCTCCCGTCCGGGAGTTGGTGCCCGAGGACGGCGCCCACCCCGTATGGCGATGCGTCGCAAGCCAGTATGACCGGAAGGTTCTCGTCAAAGTGGTGGAGCACCGCATTGGAGACCAGCGTGTCCTTCACCGCCTGAAACGCGGCGGCTTGGCGTTTGCCCCATACCCAAGGGGCATTTTTGTCTAGCAGCCTGTGTAGGGGTTCCGCCAGGGCTGCCTTGTGTGGGAGGAATGTGTGGTAAAAATTTAATAGGCCCAAGAAGCTTTGGAGTTCGGCCTTGCATTTTGGGGCCGGGGCTTGAACAATGGCTCGTGTTTTCTCCTCCGTTGGGTGGATCCCTGCTGCGTCTACAGCGAACCCCAGGAACTCCACTCGCGGGACGCCCAGTAAGCACTTTTCCCGCTTGGCCTTGAGCCCCGCTGACTGGAACCGGCGGAGTACTTCTCGGAGGCGGTTGTTGAATTCCTCTGGGTCCGGGGCGGCGATTAGAACATCGTCAAAAAACGGTTGGACTCTGGGGATTCCTTTAAGGAGAGCATCCATTATGCTTTGGAAAATCCCCGGGGCCACGCTCACCCCGAACTGTAGCCTCCGCACCCTGAAAGCCCCCCTGTGCGTAACTATGGTTTGGGCCTCTGCCGTTTTTTCGTCTACCGGGAGCTGTTGATAGGCCTGTGCCAGGTCCAGCTTCCCGAAGATTTTAGACCCGGCTAGGGCCGCCAGGACATGGCTTACTACCGGGACTGGGTACGGATTGTCTTGAAGTGCATTTGTATGGTGCATTTGTAGTCGGCGCATATGCGCACCTCTCCGTTGGGCTTAACGGGTGTGACTATTGGGGTCTCCCACGTGGCGTAATCTACTGGCTCCAGTACCCCCTGGGCCGTTAATCGGTCCAGTTCTGCCTCAATCTTAGGCTTGAGCACGAACGGCACCCGCCTGGCCTTGAGCCTAATAGGTCGGACTGTGGGGTCCAGCGGTAGGGAGATGGCCGGCCCCTTGTAACTGCCCAGGGACCCATCGAACACATCGGGGAACTCTCGGCATACGTCCCCGACCCCGCTGGTGGATAGGATTTGCCCCACCCCCTCCAACCGTATTCCCAGGGGTTTAAACCATGCCAGCCCCAGCAGGGTGGTTAGCTGGCGCTTGACCACCAAAATGTCCAACCGCCCCTTGAAGGACCCCCGCTCTACATTCACCCGGGCCCACCCCGCGGTCTGGACCGGGTTCTTCTGGAAGTCTCTTAGAACAAAGTCCGCTGGTCTTGTCTGAAACCACCTCCCGGGGCACAGGTCCCTCAGGGTCTCCTCCGATATAATCGAAATGGAGGAACCCGAGTCCACCTCCATTTTGCATGGAGCGCCCTCGATGCGGACCGCCATTTTGATTTTGTTAGGGACGCATGGGGGCAAGTTCAGTATCTGTAGGGAGGTGGATGCGGTGGAGTGGTAGTCCGCCGACTCTTGGTGTGTGGCTGGCCTTCGACGGCCCGTTCTGGCCCGGCAGGCTCTCGCGATGTGCCCGGTCTTCCCGCAGCTCCGGCAGTCCCAGGTCCTGTATTGGCAGTCCCGCCTGTCGTGGGGGCCCCCGCAACTGGCGCACTTGGGGGCAGGCGGCCTTTCCGCCGATGGGGGTTGTTCGGCCGCTCGGGGGCGCTGCGAAGCTCGGTTGGGCGGGCCGACTGGTGGCCGGCGCAGCTGGTGGGCTTCTCTCTCCTCTGGGCGATCCTGGTCCAGGTCCTCGTGGTGCACGGCATCCGACCGACCCCTGGGGAAGGTCTTCGAGGTCCGCTCGAACGCCAGAGCCTCGCTGAAGGCGCTCTGTAGGGTGAGCTCTTCCATGGCAAAGAGCTTCTGTTGGAGCCTCTCGTCGCGAAGACCCCACGTGAAGCGATCGGCCAGGGTCTCATCCAACTGGGGGAAGTTGCAGTTCCCGGCGATCTTGCGGAGAGCCGCCAGGTAGTCGGCGGCCGATTCCCCCACTGCCTGGTCCCTTCTGTGGAACAGGAACCGACGGGCCACCCGCGAAGGCTGTGGCAAGAAATGGCCGGTGAGGAGTCTGATGATCTCCTCGTAGGACTTCTCCGTGAGGCGGACGGGAGCCGAGAGACCCTTGGCAATCTCGAACGTGGCTGGGCCGCAGACGCTTAGGAGAACATCCCTCTTCGTGCCGGCCTCGGTGATCTTGTTGGCCCTGAGGTAGAACTCGACCCGCTCCGCGTAGGACTCCCAGCCCTCGGGATTGGCGGGGTCGAATGTCTCGATGTAGCCGGTGGTCCCGCTCTGGGTGGCCATGGCGGCGGTGGTGGCCGGTGGTTGCCCTCGATCTCCGTAGTAGCCGGCTAGGATCCCACCTTCGTCGCCAGTGTAACGTACTCAGACAGGAGACGCGAGTCGGGCAACATTCTTTATTGAGAGCACGTTGCAAGAGAGGGAACACGCAGGCCGGGCCCCGCTTATATACAAACCCCGGTTCAGCCTACTGTTGAACTTCCCGCCGCTGCTGGTGATGGGCGGGGCTCGTCGTGCCTTGCGCTGGGCGTCCAGCCACCTGGTCGCCGTCACGCAAGGCCTGACGCGCTGCCGATACACTACAGCCACTGAAAAGGCCCTCTTTCTAGCTAGAAAATAACAAGGGCCCAAGGGGTTAAAGCACTCAGGGGCTGTCTTGGTATACCACATAGAGCTCTTCTGAGCATTGTTCCCCATTGTAGCACTTACTCAATGTTTCAAGAAAACAGACATGGCCATTGCCCATTAGGACTTGTGACTGGCAGGCAGATAGTTTCCATCTGGAAACCTCCACCTTCAGAAAAGGGGTAAGTTTTAAGTCTCCCTGAGGTGCAGGCTTCATGCCAGAGATGAAAGTAAAAGTGGCTCTTTTGTTTGACACTAACTGAGAGTACGTGGACTGAGTACTACTGACTTAAAGTTTTCCCTTCACTCCCATGCCACCCCTCTCCCCCTTGATCAAAGCAGTTCCTGCTGTGACAGCAGTTGCATAAGAAAATGAAAACTGTTTAAAATAAGCAAAAGGGAAGGAGGAATGCATAGATGAGCCCTAGGCAAACCACAATCCTTTCTGCCTGCTGTTTGCTCCCTCATTCCAACAGGAAGATAAAACTCTTGGTCTTCCTTACAGGAATGTTGTTAGGTTTACTAGTTGTGCATGTCAAGAGGAGGAGGAGGAGATTGGATTTATACTCTACCCTTCACTTGGTCTCAGAGCAGTTTACAGTCTCCTTCCCTTCCCCTCCCCACAACAGACAGCCTGTGAGGTAGGTGGGGCTGACAGAGATCTGACAGAAACTGCTCTTGAGAGAACAGCTCTTGAAATGTGATCTCGTAGAGCCTAAAGTTAATAGAGCCATAATATAATATAAATGAGTAAAACAAAAAAGGATTAATCAAGCCCTGAGATCCTAGGACACTCTTTGCCTAATTACAGACAAGGCTGACAGCTAACCATCATTATTTCAGATTCCAATCATTTGAAATAAAAATGTATAGAAATAATGAGGTTGCAACCCAGACATTATTTTTGGCTGAGAAATATAAGTGATAGTGCAATATCTGCAATAATATTCCCACAGTTGTTATTAAAGAGGGTTTATTTTCAGAATGTGCTTTTTTTGCACTTTGATGCCTCCAAAGAAGGGGAAGCATCCCCAGCCACATGTTCAGAAAACTTAAGTACACAAGTTTTCTTAAAAGGAGATAGTGATTTCTTCCAAATTCTCCATCCCACCACAGAGCCTCCATCCCACCACAGACCCCCTCCCTTTGCCCTTCATGAGGGTCAACTGACCCTATCATTTCCAACCTCCAGGTGGGGCCTGGAGATCTTCCAGAATTACAACTGATCTCCAGTCTTAGAAATCAGCTCCTCTGCAGAAAAATAGTTGCTTTGGAAGGTGGACTCTATGGAATTATACCCTGCCGAGGACTCTCCCTCCACCAGACTCCACTCTCCCCAGGTTCCACCTCCAAATCTCCAGGACTTTCCCATCCCAGAGTCGGCAACCCTACATGATCACCCAAGAACAAAATTTCATAAGACTCGCTGGACTGCAGCCAGGGGGTGGAACTGACAGAAAGTGCCACTGTGTGATTGGATAAAGGCCATGACGACCAATTGAAATCAATGGGGCTTGTTAGTTACACCTAACTTGTCTTACTGATTGGAATAAGAATGACTAACCTTAGCTGGATCACAGCCATGTTGTTGTTTTTTAATGCAAATGATACAATTGAAATAAATATGCCATTCTTTCCAGGTGGTACGGAAAAATACAAGATCTGGGTTTATTAAGCATTTATTTGTAAATAGCATCAACCTAGGAGAGGCAGCACATTAGTTTCCCCCGTTTTATTGCCACTTCCACACAGCAAAATGATTTTCTTCAAATCATTATGATTATTATACTCAGCCTAAGCATTTGACACCTGCTGTTTCAAAACTTGATCACAAATGTTTTTTTGGAATAGATATACCAGACAGGACAGGAGGGAAGGAGAGACAACTAAATGTATTAATGTAGGGTGTTTAAAAAAAGAGAGAGAGAGAGAGAATAGCTATTTCTGATAAATAAAAAGTTAGACTCCACAAACTAGAAAAAATAAATAATTCTGAAGGCCTATAATCAATGGTGGATCCTATGAATGAGTTTGGCTGAAAAATCCATGTTTGTAGGGTTGCCAATCCCCAGGTGGGGGCAGGAGATCCCCCAGTTTGGAGGCCCTCCCGCTGCTTCAGGGTCATCAGAAAGTGGGAGGAGGGGAGGGAAATGTCTGCTGGGAACTCTATTATTCCCTATGGAGACTTATTCCCATAGGAAGTAATGGAGAATTGATCCGCAGGTATCTGGGGCTCAAGGGGGGGGGTGCTATTTTTTAAGGTAGAGGCACCAAATTTTCAGTATAGCATCCAGCGCCTCTCCCCAAAATACCCCACAAGTTTCAAAAAGACTGGACCAGGGGGTCCAATTTATGATGTGGTGAGGACCAGGGGGTCCAATTCTATGTGCTCCAAAAGAAGGTGCCCCTATCCTTCATTATTTCCTATGGAAGGAAGGCATTTAAAAAGTTCTGCAGTCCCTTTAAATGTGATGACCAGAACTCCCTTTGGAGTTCAATTATGCTTGTCACACCCTTGCTCCTGGCTCCACCCCCAAAGTCTCCTGGCTCCATCTCCAAAGTCCCCAGATATTTATTGAATTCGGATTTGGCAACCCTACATGTGTGCAAGGACCCACTGAAAACCATTAAACTTGGAAGCTTTAGCAGAAGAGGAAGCATACTCCACAGAAGAGACTATCCAGAGTGCAAGGAACTAATTCCTAGGAAATAGGGTTTCCAGGCCCTGTCAGACGACCAGCAGGAGCTTAGGAGATAGGGATATGGCGTTGCTTGCACCACAATGTTTAGGGCTTTTTTTGCAGCAGAAACTCTTTTGCAAATTAGGCCGCACACCCCTGTAAAAAGAGCCGTATAAGCTCTTGGAGGATTGGCTACATCAGGGGTGTGTAGCCTGATATATAAAGGAGTCCCTGCTACAAAAAAAAGCCCTGATACTGCTGGGAAAACCCAGAAGTAGGGTTGCCAATCCCCAGTTGAGGGCAGAGGATTCCCCGGTTTGGAGGCCCTTCCCCTGCTTCAGGGTCATCAGAAAGCAGGGGGTGGAAGGAAATGTCTGCTGGGCACTCCATTCCCTATGGAGACCGATTTCCATAGGGTATAATGGGGAATTGATCAGAGGGCATCTGGGACTTTTGGGGGGGGGCTGGCTTTTGAGGGAGAGGCCCCAAATTTTCAGCATAGCATCCAGTGCCTCTCCTCAAAACACTCCCCAGGTTTCAAAAAGACTGGACCAGGGGGGTCCAGTTCTATGATTCCCAAGAGAAGGTGCCCCTGTCCTTCACTATTTCCAGTGGAGGAAAGGCATTTAAAAGGTGTGCGGTCCCTTAAAATGTGATGGACAGAACTCCCTTTGGAGTTCAATTGTGTTTGTCACAACCTTGCTCCTGGCTCCAGCCCCAAAGTCCCCAGATGTTTCTTGAATTGGACCTGGCAACCCTACCCAGAAGTGATGTCATGCCACTCTAGGAATCGCTCAGAATCATAGGGGGTTTTTGTGATGAACTGTTTTGTTTGTTTGTTCATTGCCTTATCTGTGGCTGCATAGCATGTGACTTCACTATATTCTTTCTAAAAGCACAACTTTTCTCATCTGCATGCTCACAGCCTGATTTGAGTTCTACTTCCCACAGACCTCACTATGCTGTGCTGCTCCACTCAGCAGGCAATTGTTTTAATAGACAGTTAAATCAGTCATAAATCATATAAATCAATCACAAATGTGCTCTGCTGTGTATTCTATCACTCTGGGCATGGAACGCAGCATTTTTCCTCTCTGTTCCTGCAGAGTCTTGTCCAGGCCTCGGATTCAGCAGGAGCTCACAGGAGCACAGCTCCTGAACCTTTCTGAAAGTCCCACCTCCTCCTTCCCACCTTGTCTATTGAATAGTAGGTGCAGCTGCATAACAATCCCTGGACGAGCTCCACCACCTTTTTTTTCTACAAAACGACCCCTGGTCTTGCCACCCCCAGAAAGATCCCTTCATGGGTCGCAAGCTGAAGAAAGCTACACAAGTTGGGGATCTGAAGGAAGAGAGGTCTCTGGGTGAAATTACACACTTTTCCTCTTCTACAAGCACAGCTCCACTAAGGAAAGGGATTGAATTCACCCCCTCATCCCTCTTCACTGAAGCCCACCAATCCAAATGCTCTCTCTTTGGCGTGAATCTCATGAACTGATTGTTCCATGGGACACACCGTGCTACAGGAGGAGGAGATTGGATTTATACCCCACCCTTCATTCAGGGTCTCAGAGCAGCTTACAGTCTCCTTCCCTTCCCCTCCCCACAACAGATACCCTGTGAGGTAGGTGGGACTGAGAGAGCTCTAAGAGAACTGTGAGAGACAGCTCTGAGAGAACTGTGACTGACCCAAGGTCACTCTGGTGTATGTGGAGGAGTGGGGAATCAAACCTGGTTCTCCTGTATTAGAGTCCACACTCCTAACCACTACACCATACTTGGATCTCTGGAGCCAAGAGGAGCACTGGATGGCTCAATGGATGGATTGAAGAGGAAGAAGAAGAGTTGATTTGTAAACCTTGATTTTCTCTGCCCTAAGAAGTCTCAAAGCAGCTTACAGTCTCCTTCCCTTCCTCTCGCGGCAACAGATACTTTGTGAGGCAGGTGGAGCTGAAAGACTTCTGAGAGAACTGTGACTGACCCACGGTCACCCAGCTGACTTCCTTTGGAGAACTGGGGAATCAAACCCAGGTCTCCAGATCTGCCAGTCTTTACCACTATACCATGTTGGCTCTTAACCACTACGCCACGCTGGATACATGCTGCTGTGTTTTTTTAAAAATGCTACCATTCAGCCTCCCATCTAAGTAGTTCACATGAACGGCTGCCAGTCTGTTTGTATTTACAGCATTTTCACAGTTCCCCTATTACACAACCTGGTAAAGTATAGCTCAGTTTCATTAAATCTTGGAAGCTAAACAGGGTGAGTACCTGGATGGAAGCCCACCAAGGAAAATTTGGCAGAGGAAGGCAATGGCCAACCACCTCAACCACTTGCCATGAAAACCCTCTGGCATCACCATAAGTCATCTGTGACATGATGGCACTTTACCCACCCGCACACATGGCACAGCCACAAAGCTCCCCTGGGTTTTTTTGGTTCGATATGGGATGGACTACAAGCTTCCTGTGTTCACTGTGTCTTAGTCACATGTTGATTTCTTATAAGATTCAGCTAGTTGATGATGTCTGAAGCCAAAACAGGATGAGGGCAGCACTTCCTGCTCTCGCTCTGGTGTCCCTTGGCTGGGTAGACTACAGACCAAAAAAAAAATAGCACTCAGAGGAATGTATTTGCCAGTCTTCTGACAAACCACCCCAAAGAAGGGGCATGTTTGAAGATTGTAAATAGGATGACAAAACTGAGAGAAAGGCATTCCATCTCAGCCTCAGAGCAGACTAGTTCCTCTGTTTTTAACATGCCTTGTGGAAATCAGTGTAAAGTTTGAGGGGCTGCTGATGTACATCTCTAAATCCAGAAGTAAGTAAGTAAGTAATTTATTGGGTTTATATCCTGCCCTTCCCATGGGCGGGCTCAGTATTACAAAGCTACTGATCATTTAAGTATTATAAACCTACTAATCATACTGATTGCCCCATGGTGCAGAGTGGTAAAGCTGCAGTACTGCAGTCTGAGCTCCCTACTCACTACCTGAGTTCGATCCTGGCAGAAGCTGGGTTCAGGTAGCCGGCTCTAAGTTGACTCAGCCTTCCATCCTTCTCAAGTCGGTAAAATGAGTACCCAGCTTGCAGGGGGGGGGGGGGGGAGTGTAGATGACTGGGGAAGGAAATGGCAAACCACCCCGTAAAAAGTCTGCCATTAAAATGTGAAAGCAACGTCACTGCAGAGTCGGAAACGACTGGTGCTTGCACAGAGGACTACCTTTACCTTTTTAATCATACTGAATGTATTTGACTTAAAGGAATCATACAAGCACAGGGGATATTGTGCTACCCCTCTTTTTGGCCCATGTAGACTCACAAAATGTCTGATAGCACAGCTAGAACACTGCATGGAATATCAAAATCACAACACAAATAAGGCTGCAAGATTAACAAATCAAACCACTGGTTCATTTAGTTTACAGCACTATCCTAAACAGCTACACTCTCCTAAGTCCACTGATTTACATTGAATTACAGTGAAGAGTTGCAAGGAATGCAATTTTGGGCTGCATCGGTAGAAGTATAGTGTCCAGATTGCATGAAGTTTTCCAGATCACACAAACTGTTAGCATCGCTTTACTCTGCTCTGGTTAGACCTAACTTGGATTACTGTGTTAAGTGTGAGGCACCACAGTTTAAGGTGGATGCATATCAACAGGAGAATCAGCAGGCTGGATTCAGAAAAAGGACTCTGCAAGGATCACAAAAGGATTGTGGATCTCCCCTGTGGGTCCCTCCCCCATAAACTATTTTCAACCCCATCAAAGTTGATTCCCAGCACCTTGGGACCTACATGGAACAACCACCACATGGGTCAGGAAGCTGATGTGGAGAGGGGAAGGGCAGCAATATTATTCTCTTTCTTCTCTGCTGACTGTGGAGATGCAATGATGGAAGAGATAGGAAGGGGGATTTTGTCCTCCTCCTCCATTGCAATTACTCCATGTGGGATCCAAGTTTGCTGGGATGAGAAATGGCTCCTGGGGAGAGGAGGGGAAAGCAAGGAAGACCCATGAGTGTGTCTTCCTCTATGAATCACTAGATCCAATCCAGTGTTATCTAAAATGAAATTTAACTTGCATTTTTTATTCATATGGGGGGGGGAGAGAAAGATACCATAGAATCCACTTAAATATACAGCACGCTCCAAACCATGTGGCTTTGTATTACAAATCATACGGAAGAGCTTCTTGCCTCTTGCTAGTTCCTCTTAATATCTTTCTTCTGCTCTTATTTACAACTAGATGATATAGTGGCAGAATTGTAATATTAACTCTGCAAAGCATTTGGAGATGCATTTTTTATGATCAATGCTACATTATCTGCAACACAGCTATAAAATGCATTGTTGTGATGATGACTTGTTAAGACACTGTGCCATTCTTGTAAAAATGACTATTTCCAGGGTTATTCACAGTACCCAGTTCAGCAACTCATTTACAGAAACACTTAAATCTTCCCTCTAATGTATTCCAAGTCTGGCAGACAATACTAGAGATGAAATAAATACATTCTAGGGTGGGGGCTGAATTCATGATAAGAGTTCTGGATTTCCTTTTTAAAAATGTGGTCCCAAAATCCAGAATTTGAGTTTTAAGTACTTCTACATCTGCTTGTGTACATGCATGTTCATGTATATTCATGCACACATGCATATGGACATGCATAGATAAAGTGACTGTAGCTTCAAATGGATAATTATTTCTACTTTCTTCTATGAGTTTTCCTAATATGCTCTCTGACCGATTTAGCACTAGGCTTGTTCCAGTCTCGAAGTCCTTTTGCCCCCGATGCTTCTGTCCAATTTCGCACAAGCTGTTGCAGGGCTGCTACTTGCCCCACCTCTTTCCTGCAGCAAACAGAAACCAGTTTTCAGAGGATCTTGCTTGCAGCAGGAAAGAGGCAAGTTGCAGCCCCGTGGCAGCGTGTGTGAAATTAGACAGAAGCGCTGTGGGGGGAAGGGCTCTGAGGCCAAGAACAAATCTTGTGTGAAATCTGTCTCTGACATCTTATGGACTGATGGGATGCAGACATCCAGTCTCCAGACAGGTGAGCAGAGAATGTTCTGGCTGGATGGCCACAAGCCCCACCCCCTTCCTACCAATTTGGGGGATAACCATAGCAACACACAATCTCACACACACACAATGAGATCAATGAATATATAATAAATTGCTTTTTGTACAGGTATACAGAGAAAGGCTGCAATCACACACAAAATAATGCACTTTCAATCCTCTTTCCATGCACTTTCCAACTGGATTTTACTGTGTAGACTGGCAAAATCCAGTTGGAAAGTGCACTGAAAGTGTATTGAAAGTGCATCATTCAGTGTGTGTAATCACAGAAAGAAGATAAAGACAAGACTGAAAACATATGCAATTCTGAACAGAACGGCACCCTTATAAATCCACTGATCAGGTTGCAAACACACCAGGAAAAACATGTCCCCTTGGGTGTATGGAAATGGGCATAAGAATATAAGAACACAAGAGAAGCCATGTTGGATCAGGCCAATGGCCCATCCAGTCCAACACTCTGTGTCACACAGTGGCCAAAAAACCAAGTGCCATCAGGAGGTCCACCAGTGGGGCCAGTACACCAGAAGCCCTCCCACTGTGCCCCCCAAGCACCAAGAATACAGAGCATCACTGCCCCAGACAGAGAGTTCCAGTGATAAACTGTGGCTAATAACCACAGATGGACCTCTGCTCCATATGTTTATCCAATCCCCTCTTGAAGCTGGCTATGCTTGTAGCCGCTGCCATCTCCTGTGGCAGTGAATTCCATGAGTTTGGGTGAAGAAGTACTTCCTTTTATCAGTTCTAATCCGACTGCTCAGCAATTTAATTGAATGTCCACAAGTTCTCATATTGTGAGAAAGGGAGAAAAGTACTTCTTTCTCTACCTTCTCTATCCCATGCATCATCTTGTAAAACTCAATCATGTCACCCCTCAGTTGACGTTTCTCCAAACTAAAGACCCCAAGCATTTTAACCTTTCTTCATAGGGAAAGTGTTCCAACCCTTTAATCAACCCTTTTCTGCACTTTTTCCAATACAATAATATCTTTTTTGAGGCGTAGTGACCAGAATTGTAGACAGTATTCCAAATGAGGCCGCACCATCGATTTATACAGGGATGTTATGATACTGGCTGATTTGTTTTCAATTCCCTTCCTAATAATTCCCAGCATGGCGTTCGTCTTTTTTATTGCAATTTCAGTGTATTATCTACCATGACCCCAAGATCTTTCTCTTTCTCTTGGTCAGTCTCCGCCAGTTCATACCCCATCAACTTGTATTTATATTTAGGATTTTTGGCCCCAATGTACATTACTTTGCATTTGGCCACATTGAACCTCATTTGCCATGTTGACGCCCACTCACCCAGCCTCAACAGATCCCTTTGGAGTGCCTCACAACTGAAGTTTTTCCTGGCATCATATCCAGCTTCTGTTAATGGGACAGAGTATTTCCCCCCCTCCAGACAGTTGTCAATCCTATCCAGTGAAGTTAAAGGACCTCGCTGGCAAGCAAAGATGGCAGGAAGACACAGGCAATGACATTGGTTTGTTTTTCTTAGACTGATTCTGAATTTGCTGTTACTCTGCCTCTGAGCTTCTGCTTTTGTCGGATCAAGCAATCAATTCCCAGGGCTTTTTTGTAGCAGGAACTCCTTTGCATATTAGGCCACACATCCCTGATGTAGCAAATCCTCTTGGAGCTTACAATAGGCCCTGTACTAAGCGTTTCTTGGAGGATTGGCTACATCAGGAGTGTGTGGCCTAATATGCAAAGGAGTTCCTGCTATAAAATAAGCCCTGTTGATTCCCTACCAGTTGCTGCACAGCCACATTTCAATCCATGGCTCCCTCCAATTTCTCTCGTGTCTACTTGATCTTGTTTTTTTAGAAATCAGATAGACATGAGGGAAATTGGAGGGAGGTGCGGGCCAAAATGTGGCTGCGCAGCAACTGGTAGGGAATTGATTGCTTGATCCGATGAAAGCAGAAGCCTGGGGGCAGAGCAACAGTGACTGAAGAATCGGTCTTAGTTTCTTTTGGGATCTGGATATAAAGGTGCATAAAGGGGGCTCAGAGAGTTGGAAATGCCTTTGTTGTCATCTCTGACCATCTTATGACAAACAAAGGTCTTTATAATCTTTCAGAAAGTGAGCAACACTTAGCAGACCAAGTTTCCACCATCTCTCACCAGTGTTGTGAGTGTAATGGGAATTCTTAGAAACTCAGTGTTTTTACATAAAGTTGTGTTTCCCAGCCTGTCGGTTGGAACCCAAAAATGGGCTGTGAATCCTCTGAAAGAGGGTCACGGGCCAGCCACCCCCAACGGCTGCCCCTGACCTATTGCTCTTTTCTCTTAGAACTGATAAAAGGAAGTATTTCTTCACCCAAACACATGGAATTCACTGCCACAGGAGATGGCAGTGGCTACAAGCATAGCCAACTTCAAGAGGGGATTGCATAAACATATGGAGCAGAGGCTGGGAAGTGCTGCCACAGAGCATCTGGCAATTTTTGGAGCCAGCCCCATCACTTTTGGGCTTTGGCCAGAAATGACATCATCACACTTGTATAAAAGAAGTAGAGAGCCAGTGTGGTGTAGTGGTTAAGTGTGCGGACTCTTAACTGGGAGAACTGGGTTTGATTCTCCACTCCTCCACATGCACCTGCTGACGTGACCTCGAGTCAGTCACAAGTTCTCACAGAGCTGTTCCTCTCAAGAGCAGTTTCTATCAGAGCTCTCTCAGCCCCACCTACCTCACAGGCAGTGTCCCCTCTAAGCTGAGTTAATGTGAGCTAGCTCACAATTTTTTAGCCTCCAGCTCACACATTTTTGTCTCAGCTCAGGAAAACTTCTCCTAGAGCAAACTAATTTATTCAGTACCTCACAACTTTCAATCCAATCACACCTTTATTGGCATAACAAAAAGAGATATACAGAGACTTGTCAACCAAACAACAATCAGATATGTCTGTTCAAAGCATAAAAGGCTAAGCTAAGATTAAGATCACAATAAAACCTGCTTAGAATAATTTTTAACAATTTCAGCCAGGAATTTGGCAACAGCTTTGGGAACAGAGTACCACAGGGCTCATACATTGGAGATAATGCAGAATAACAGATAGAGGGATAGATCTAAGCTCGAGGCAAACCACCAGTAGAGTTTAGAGCAGGGGTGTCAAGCATGCATCCCGGGGGCCAGATCAGGCCCCCAAGCAACTGGCTGTCATTTGCTTCCGTCTGTCATTTGTGATATCGATTATGTTGTCATTTAACATGCACTTCAAGAAGGAGACCACGTCATCCACTTTGAAAGAACTGAAGTCCTTTCTACGGCCTCACGTTATCATACCCGCCTGAACAGAGAAGCTATTGAGATTTACAAACACCAGCACAACTTTAACAGAAAGGAAGAAGGCATTTCCATCCACCAATCTTGGTGTCCAGCTCTGCAAAACACCCTACACCCTCCTTCAGGTAGTGAAGGGTGGGGTATAAATCCAATCTCCTTCTCCTCCTCCTCCTCCTCTTCTGCCAACCCCCCCCCCCAAACTTTCTCACCAATCACTAGGCTCAGCCTAGCAAACCTGGAAGTTCTAGTTCTCCGAGTAAATTATTATATGAGCAGAGTCTGAAAGATTTCTCTTAGACCTGTTTTCTTTGAGTCTTTTTATGTGTATTGAGCCCTGCTATAACGTAACCTTTAAAATGATTATATGGAATAAAATTCTAAATGCTTTTGGATGCATTCAAGCTGCATGGGAGAGTCAGAGATCCTCATATTTAACTCACATTTGCGGTTAAAGACTTCAAAGAATTCCAGGCTTGAGACACGATTGGACACCTTTGGCACTGTGTGATAACAGGCCTAAAATGTTTGTGTTTTCACTGGCTCACCACAGAAATAAAAATTAGATGCAAGTTGTGAGGGGAAAATATGATAAAACAACTTGAAATACTCAGTAGGAACGTAACCTGCTGGTACACTAATACTCAGCTTCCCCACAAGTGCAGGCTTCCAGCTAAAATAAGATATTTCAACCAACTTTGTTCCAGCAAAGATCATAAAAATAAACAGTTTTCTAAGTGTCTAGAAGTCCTGACAGGACTCTGCCAATCTTTAAGGATATCTTCCAGATAAATAAGCTTGTCATGCTAAACCCTTATCTTTTTTTTCAGGCTGCCTGGGAATATATGCAGTGCTATTTCAACCTTCTTAAAGATGGGAGAGGAAGATGACCAACAGAATGCAAATGGGAAAAGCCGAGGCCCATCCTCCTGCCTTTTGCAGAGGGTGGAGAGTGATGTGTACCTTGTGGGGGCTGGAGCTGTAAAATAAAAAGACCAAGACCTTACATAGAGAAAGAAAAAATTGCAGTGATGGCTTAATGCCAAAGAATGTCACTCTGAAGGAAATAAGTCACAAGCGTGGCAGTCTGGTCTTATTGGAGATAATAAAGATAAAGGTAGTCGCTTGTGCAAGCACCGAGTAATTACTGAGCCATGGGGTGACGTCACATCAGGACATTTTCACGGCAGACTATTTATGGGGAGGTTTGTCTTCCCCAATCATCTGCACTTTACCCCCAGCAAGTTGGGTACTCGTTTTACCAACCTTGGAAGGATGGAAGACTGAGTCAACCTTGAGCTGGCTATCTGAACTCAGCTTCCGCCAGAATCTAACTCAGGTTGCGAGCAGAGCTTGGACTGAAGTACTGCAGCTTACCACTCTGTACCACAGGGCTCATACATTGGAGATAATACAAAATAACAGATAGAGGGATAGCTCTAAGTTTGAGGCAAACCACCAGTAGAGTTTAGAGCAGGGGTGTCAAACATGCATCCCGCGGGCCAGATCAGGCCCCCAAGCAACTGGCTATCATCTGCTTCCATCTTCCTCTCTCTTGCTCCCTTCTGCATCACAGCAGGGACTCATTTGCATATTAGGCCACACCCTCTGACATCACCACTGTTTCACATAGGGCTTTCTTTAAAAAGCCCAGTAGGAGCTCATTTGCATATTAGGCCACACACCCTGACACCAAGCCAGCCAGAACTGCATTCCTGCTCAAAAAAAAGGCCTGTTTAAAAAAAAAAAATCTTTAGTCATGTTTGTCTGTGTCTTTTAAAAAGTTTATATCTCTGCTACCTATTCTTAAATAGGTACATACACAGCCCTGCCCAACACAGCCCGGCCTGACAAAGTCTCATATATGTCAGATCCAGCCCTCATAACAAATGAGTTCGACACACCTCTGGTTTAGAGGGTTGGGATAATTTTCTTAATGTTATGCTGATGTATGATGTCACTTCCAGCAAAAACAACAAACTGAAAGTGATGGCACCACACTGGGGTGACATCTAGGATTCACCTCCCTCCACTCTATAGCAATATGGTACGGTGTACCATAGAATTTTCTGGGATTCTTAAAGTGTCACTCCCAGTACAATTATATCACTTCCAGGGGTTTTTTTGCCAGAAGTGATGTCATGAAACACCATAACACTGAGGACCCCTTTTTAAGTTTTCCCCACCAGTCTGTTAAGTGACAGTGGGGAACAGGGGGACCAGCCAGGAGGTCTCCCATTATAACCTCTATAAAAACAATTGTTTCTGAGAGATTTAAAAATCATTTGACAGAAGGACCTCATTCCAAGGTTTTCACATATATAATTTATTATAGAGTGAGTTTAGCCAGCTTGAGGTAAGCAAGAATGTTTATTGAACAAGAGCAGAACTGAGCACAAACAAGCCACCCCACTACTTATATCTATTTGGCCTGAGTTAAACACGCCCCCTCATAGGGGGCAGCAATCCACCCTATTGGTCTGTCCAGGATCCTTCATTTGCATTTCCTGAAAGAAATGCCTCGTATCCCGATTGGCTGGTTCTAAAGAACAACCAATCAGAATGTAGGCATCATGATGCTGGAGTCAAAACAACCAATATACAACATAATCCTTTCATTCCACTATCACATCTGGTTAAAGAGGTTTCCCAGTTTTGGGAAATAATGGAAACTGGACTCACCATTTAAGTTAAAGGCAAAGTTCACATTAGGCCACTGCCTTGGAAAGCCATTGGTGGTCAGGAGCAAGCTGAATCAAGGGGCTCCAGTCTGGGTCATTGCAACATGCGTATATTTTCATTCAGGCCTAGAACTGCCAGTTGGCCACGAGAAGAACATCCTGTCCTTTCAATAGAGGATCAACGTGTGGAAATAGGCATGACATTAAATAACATCACTTGGTGTTTCTTGTAGATCCAACCAAGGACAGGGCGAGGTACCAAGGCAGCGGGTCTGCCGGTGGGACGACGGCCCTGGCTTCTTCCCCTCTCTTCCTTCCCCCCCTCCTCCCATTGTCAGAACTGAAGGTCTCCGGGCCTTCTGGATGGCGTGTTGTGCGCCACCTTCATGTGAGATCAACGCCTAAGACTCAGACCAAGATACCCGCACCTTACAGACATTATTGCACTTTAAATTAAGATCATTTGCACTCCATTGTCACCAGCACTTTAAAACACCTGGACTTAAAACCAGCAGCACTTTAGTCAAATAAGGACCTTTAAGACCATTTGCACTTTATTGTCCCCAGCACTTTATTTGGTACAAACTGTTCCCTCCTACCCATTGGATCCTATCTCCCAAATTATTAAGATTGGTGTAATTTATTGGTTATTTAAACTGTTAAGACTGGATTAATTATTGGTTATTTAAATTGTTTTATTGACTAGCTAATTTAATGGAACTATTTATGGCAAATTAATTGGATAGGGGATAATAATGATTGAAGAGTTTTAATTAAGAAGCCAATTGGAAATATAATTTATTATTGTTAGCTAGTGGATTGGATGGGTTACGTGGGGGGTAAATTAAATAACTATTAGATTAAGTAATTATTAGATAAAGCAACTATCAGATTAAGTAACTATTAGAATATTAGTGGGTAATTTATTTATTGATAGGCCAATTGGAGGTGGGAGGGTTGAGAGGAGATACAGTCAGTGGAGGAGCTGGTGGCACCAGTGAGAGATGATTGGTCTGGGGATTCCGGTACTCCTGGGGAGGGGAAGGTATGACGGTGGGAACAGGCAGAAATGGAAGGGAAGGAGATCGAGACGAGATAGCGCTCGACCACCTTCCAGCCTGCGTCCCATCCCGATGGTGACAGGTAAGGGGGCAAGGCGAGATTACTCGCCTCCGTCACTGGTGTTATGTAATGCCAGGTCCATTAATAATAAGACCTCTATCCTTCGGGAATTCCTGCTCGAACAGGACACGGACCTGGCATGCGTGACCGAGACCTGGGTCCGCGATGGGGAGACCGTAGCTCTCTCCCAGATCGCGCCCCCGGGATACTCGGTCTTTCACCAGTCGCGGACTAGCGGGCGGGGGGGAGGGGTGGCCCTGTTCATTCGAGAGGTTTACTCCTTCCGGGCCCTCCCGGCTCCGGAGATCAAGGGCATTGAATGTGCCGGCCTGGCGTGGGATGTTGGGGAGGGGTTGGCGATCTGGCTGGTGTACCGACCGCCTAACGCACCGGCCAGCGCCTTACTATCACTGATGGAGGCTGCAACAGGGTGGGCATTGAGGCACCCGAGACTTTTGATTCTGGGTGACTTCAATGTCCATGCCGATGACGTGACCTCCAATCAGGCGATGGACCTAGTGTCTTCCATGGCGACACTAGGACTCTCCCAAGTAGTTACGACACCCACTCACCAGGCCGGTCACATGTTAGACTTGATCTTCGCGTCGGGAGTTTTAGTGGACGATCTTGCTTCTATAGCGGTGCCATGGTCGGATCACTATGCCCTCAAGGCTCGTGTGGACGTCCCACCCCAACCCCGTTTGGGCGGCGAGCTTATTTTAGCTCGCCCGCGGAGCCTGATGGACCCGGAACGGTTCCTGACGGCTCTGCGGGATCCCTGCCCCCCTGGCGATTCCCTCGATGACCTGGTGGAGTCCTGGAATAATAGGCTCACCGGAGCCATCGACGAGATCGCGCCTAGGCGTCCTCTGCGCCCTCGCGCAAGGCCGACACCCTGGTATAACCAGGGGCTGCGTCGGCTGAAACGGGGACTCAGACGACTAGAGAGGCAATGGCGGCGTACTCGAGACGAAGCGACTCGAACATCTTATAGAGAGGTTATGAAGTCCTATGAGATGGCAGTCAAGGCCGCAAAGAAAACTTACTTTGCGGCGGAGATTGCGTCCGCAATTTCGCGCCCGGCACAACTGTTCAATACAATCCGGACCCTTACAACGCTGCCACAGGGCAGACCAAATTTTAATGAATTGGAAATTGGCTGTGAGGCTTTTGCGGATTTTTTTGCGGATAAAATCGCATCGCTCCGTTCCGACTTTCCTGCCATATTAGATACAGTTAGCGAACCTGAGGCTCCGTGCCTGTCTTCGGATCGCGTCCTGGACGGCTTCGGCGCGCTCAGCCTGGAAGAAGTTGACAGGATCCTCCTATCTGCACGCCCAACAACTTGTAAATTGGATCCATGCCCCTCCTGGCTTATTAAGACCTGCCGGAGGGAGCTAAGATATCCTATACGGGATATCATAAATAGATCCCTACTGGAGGGGCATTTTCCATCAGCGCTCAGAGAGGCGGTGGTCCGTCCCCTCTTGAAGAAAACATCGTTAGATCCGACCGAATTGGCACACTATCGGCCGGTATCGAATTTGCCCTTTTTGGGCAAACTTATCGAGAGGGCAGTGGCGTTGCAGCTACAGAGCTTCCTGGAGGACGCTTCTATCCTTGACCCCTACCAGTCTGGTTTTCGCCCGGGCCACGGGACGGAGACGGTGCTGGTCGCCCTGGTGGATGACCTTCAGCGGCATCTGGATCAAGGCGGCTCGGCAGTGCTGATGTTGTTGGACCTATCGGCAGCGTTCGATATGGTCGACCATCGGCTTCTGGCGCGCCGCCTTGCCGACGCAGGGATTCAGGGGTTGGCCTTGCAATGGTTTTCCTCTTTCCTTGACGGTCGGGGACAAAGGGTGGCGATTGGGGAGGAACTGTCCCGGAGACACACGCTTGATTGCGGGGTGCCTCAAGGGGCGGTGCTCTCCCCGATGTTATTTAACATCTACATGCGCCCCCTTGCCCAGATTGCCCGAAGGTACGGGCTCGGGTGTCACCAATATGCTGATGACACCCAGCTCTATCTGCTTATGGATGGCCGGCCCGCCTGCGCCCCAGAAAATTTGGACCGAGCGTTACAGGCAGTGGCTAGGTGGTTTAGGCTGAGCGGGCTGAAGCTGAATCCGGCGAAGACAGAGGTCCTGTGCCTTGGTCGCTGCGGCCCGGGAAGGGAAATCCCCCTGCCAGTTTTTGACGGCGCGCCACTAACAGCGTCGGGCAGGGTTAAGAGCCTGGGGGTGCTGTTGGAGCCTTCACTGACAATGGAGGCCCAGATAGCAGCCACTGCCAAGTCCGCGTTTTTTCACCTTCGGCGGGCGAAGCAGTTGGCCCCCTTCCTGGAACGTGACGACCTGGCAACAGTGATTCATGCTACGGTCACCTCGAGGTTAGACTACTGTAATGCCCTCTACATGGGGCTACCCTTGTGCCGGACCCGGAAACTGCAGTTGGTGCAGAACGCTGCTGCCCGGCTGTTATTAGGGCTCCCAAGACGGGAGCACATTCGGCCGGGGCTCCGGGATCTGCACTGGCTGCCAGTAATATTCCGAGTCCGGTACAAGGTGTTGGTTATTACCTTTAAAGCCCTATATGGCCTAGGACCTGTCTACCTTAGGGACCGTCTTTCCCCACACGTTCCCCAGAGAGTACTACGCTCGGGTTCACAAAACCTGCTGATAGTCCCCGGGCCAAAGGAGGCCCGTCTAAAATCCACCAGGGATCGGGCCTTCTCAGTAACGGCACCTTATTGGTGGAACCAGCTGCCGGAGGAGGTGCGGGCCCTGCGGGACCTAGGGCAGTTCCGCAGGGCCTGTAAGACAGCCCTCTTCCGGCAGGCCTATAATACTGACTGACAAGGAAATCTTTTGGATGGAACAAAATGCATCTGTAGACCGCCGGTTTTTATCTATCTTGCTTTTATTAATTTATGGTTTTAATTTTACTTGTAAGTGTTTTAAATTGTAGTATTTGTATTATCATGTTGTAAGCCGCCCTGAGACACTTCGGTGCGAAGGGCGGGGTATAAATCCCAATATAAATAAATATAAATAAATAAATAAATAAATAAATAAAGAGACAGCTAGAGGAAGTAGGTTAAAAGCAGGAAATGCTATCAAGACCCAAGCCAAGACTCTATAAGTGCAGGAGCTGCTTGGCTTCACTTACCCCAAGGATCTTTTAATGTTCCAGTTTTCCTGGAAACAAATAAAGTAGGAAATGAGCTGAACGGCAGTTACATGAGTTACAATCCTTCTCGTATTCAGGATGGCTTTGGAGTAGGGTTGCCAAGTCCAATTAAAGAAAAATCTGGGGACTTTGGGGGTGGAGCCAGGAGACTTTGGGGGCGGAGCCAGGAGACATTGGGGGTGGAGCCAAGAACAAGGATGTGACAAGCATAATTGAACTCCAAGGGAGTTCTTGCCATCACATTTAAAGAGACAGCACACCTTTTAAAATGCCTTTCTTCCATAGGAAATAATTAAGGATAGGGGCACCATATTTTGGGGCTCATAGAATTGGGCACTCTGGTCCAATCGTTTTGAAACTTGGCACTAGATGCTATACTAAAAATTTGGTGCCTCTACCTCAAAAAATAGCCCCCCCAGAGCCCCCAATACCCACGGATCAATTTCCTATTATTCCCTATGGGAATCGTTCTCCGTAGGGAATAATAGAGTGCCTAGTAGACATTTCCCTCCCCCCCCACGCTTTCTAAAGGGGGGAGGGCCTCCAAACTAGGGAATCCCCTGCCCCCTCCCTCTCACACACACACACTTACCAGATCTTCCTCCGGACAACTCTACTTCCTGTGAAAACGAAAGCAAAAGAAAGAGAGGGGCCGTTCTCAGAAGCCCTTTCTGCTTCCTGCTTCCTGCCCAGCCTTAAAGGGGCAGACATTTTGCAAATGGCTCAGGAGCTCTACAACATGAAGCCTAAAGGTATGTTCTCCCCCCCCTCCACCCCCCACCCCCGCTTCCAGAGTTTTGAAGAGCGGGAGATGAGGCTGCGAACCCAGAAGTCTCCCGCCAGAGCGGGAGGTTTGGGAAGCCTACTTTGGAGTGCGTGCTAGGGTTGCCTGTTCCCTTGACTGACCGAGCAGAGAATGGTGGTGCACTTACCAGGAAGGAAAGAAAAAGAAGCAGGAAATAAATGTGATGTGTATATGTCATTTTCGGGTGACGTAAACGTGTCAGGGGCATTTCTCTGGTTTGTGGGCAAAACTCTATGGTAGAAGTAACTTCAAACCATAAACTTCTGCCAAAAGCTGGAGTGCCACCACCTCCCCCCAAAAAACCCCCATCACTGACATGCCTATGTCACTCCCAGGTGACACGTTTACTTTTGGTTTCTTGCCTGTGTAGGAGGGGTAATTTCTCCCAGTTACTGACAACCTGGAACTGGGGGGGATCTCTCACCCCCAACTGGGGAATGGTAACTTTAGTGAGTGCATTGAGGCCATCAGGCTTTCCATTCCCCCTCTTGCCATTCCACCCCCTGCAACTGATCAGTTGGCTGGCAGCTGGACTTACTGGCCGCAAGGAAGGCCTACACCAGTGTCTCAGCATCATCTCTGGCAATGCAGCAGTCATCATGCCACTGGTAACAGGGGGCCCTGGAATTTGGACAAAAACTCTGGTATTTGTGTAAAAATGGTTTCTACTACGGAGTTTTTGGGCAAATACCAGTGTTCCCACATTACCTACAAAGTGATGACATCAGTTCTGCTGTACACCAAAAGTGACATCACTGACTTTGGGGCCTGGCTCACAGCTTCAGCAGGGAACCCCCCCCCCCCTAAAAAAGGCTGTAACATAACATATGAATGATATGTATCTGTGGCAGATTGAACCTGTGTCTGCTAGCTGGTCCTGCCCACCCCCTCCTGGTATGTTGACCTGAAGGGGCCGTTCCACTCCACTGCCTCAGGATATTCTCTGCCACCACTGTCCCTGTCTGGGCTCTGGTTAGGTGGGACAGTCTCCTAACCTCCCTCTGGACTCGCTAAGAACCCTTCTTGGGGCTTCCCAGGGATCTTTGGGGATCCCCTGGAGAGTTGGCAACTAGGTATTCCACACTTCTCTCCACCCTAGGGATTCCCCAACCCACTCCTAGCATTCCAACTGTTTGGGGAAACTAGGTGGTGCAGAGGGACTCAAGATTGTAATGAACAAAATATTTATTTACAGTCTATTACTATTTAGAGGCATTTTAAAAAGTGAATGGAAGAAACAAATCAAAGAAGGGGGGGAAACGCTCCTTCTCTCCCTGTTCTAATACTTGCACTAACTGGATGACAGGCAGAGCAGGCACTTTACTTAGACTGTTGCAAGCTCCAACCATACCTTCCTCAGACTGTTGCCAAACTGACTGAATAACTAACCAAGGGCTTCCCGCCCAAAATCACCTATATAAAATGCAGTTCCTGCCCAGGAATTGGTTTACCCTCCTGCAGCATTCTGGGAGAGAGGACTGAAGGACTTCCTGGCTCTCTAGGAGTCCTCCTCAGAATTGCTGGTTCCAGACAGGAGGGCAGGGGGGAGGAAGAGACTAGGCCAAAGCCTGCCTCAAGTTTGACAACCTCCTCCTAGCCAACTAGGGTTACCAAGTCCAACAAAAGAAAAATCTGGGGACTTTGGGGGTGAAGCCAGGAGACTTTATACCCTATGGGAATCAGTCTCCACAGGGAATAATGGAATGCCCAGCAGACATTTCCCTCCTCCCTTCTGTTTTCTAATGACCCTGAAGTGGGGGGAGGGCCTCCAGACCAGGGGATCCCCTGCCCACACATGGGGATTGGCAGCCCTATAGCCAAGTCTCAGTTAAATACCAGCCAACATGGTGTTTCTCCACAGTATCTAACAAGCGGAGTTTTAACTCTCAAAAGCATATCCCCCTAAAATCTTGTTGGACTCAAATCTAGCTCTTTTACTGCAGATAGGGTTGCTGAGCCCCTGCAGCCTCCAGTACCATAGAGTTTTCCCTCCAAAATTTCTAGAGCGTCCAGGAAAACCATAGAGTTTTCCTGGAAGTTCCTAGAACAGCCGGCACACAATGTCACCGGTGACATTGGGGAAGGATTCCCCCCCTCGCCAGCCCAATGTGGGGAACCCCCACCCAGCCCGGGAACTTGGCAGCTCTAACTGTAGACCAGCTGAGGAACCCTCTGAAATTATTTGAATAGTTCCTTACCATCTAAAAGGGATCTCTCTTAGGAACATTAAAGCCAGAGATTAAAATTACCAAACAGCAGAACTGGGTGATGGATCAGATGCTGTGCTTAGACTGTGAATTCTAGAAGTAGGTGTTGGTAGATCTGAGCCTTTCTGTTTTTCAAGTGATGACTTGGATTATTTACTGCATTTTTAGGGGGATTTTAATTATGCCCCTCCATTTCAATATTATTCACCCTGAACCCTTTGTACAGGGTGATCTACAAAGACAGAGAGATAAATACATTGATAAACTGGCGATAGCCATTTTCAGGCTTAAGTACACAAGCTGTATTTTTTCCCCCAAAACACACCCTTGCAAATGTTCCCATCACGATCCCTTTTCAAAGTCATTGTCACTTTATTTCCTTTTAGTAGCATGAACTTTCCAATACGCCCAGCACCTGTCCCTTTAATATAGCACACAAGGTTCTTTCCTCCATACTGTACATTATCCTCATTAACACATATCAGTCAAAAGCACTGTTAATTAAACTGGCAAGATGATTACACACGCCTCCATGTGCCCCCTCAGAGCATCCGTTTGCCAAGATTTGTTGTTTTTTCCCCCCCCCTTCCCTCATCTACAGTGGGTGGAGAAGACCTTAAGTAAACCAGATTTGCTATATATTCTGCAGATAATCTCGAAAATGCATTGTTTTCTTTGAGGGGGGGGGAGCCCTGCTCGTCATTATCACTTGCCCCAAATAAATAAATGCAACACTGACACCAATCTGTAAAACTAACACATACATATTTGATCTAGGCAAACACAGTCGAGAAGATGACATTTCCTTTCAAACTCCCTTACAGACACAACATTCAAATTAGAACACACCACCCTTTGACTGTGTACTAATGAGCAACTGGTAAATAATTGATTAAAGCTGGGCGAAACCCTGTGGTTTTGCACTTTGCAAAATTTTCATGCCAGGAAAACTCAAATATTCCCCAAATTTTTCACACATACATACCCTTTTGCTCTGCACTGTGAAATCCATGCCGGCCACTTAGTCGACATCTATCAACCTCACCATCCATTTAATTATTACATCATATTATATCATATTACAACATCCACAATCAAGGGAGAGCTGTAGCTCATGGGAGAGCATGTGGTTTGCATTCTGGTGTATGGTTGCCAACCTCCAGATGGGGCCTGGAGATCTCCCAGAATTACAACTGATCTCCAGACAAAAGAAATCTGTTCCCCTAGAGAAAATGGCTTCTTTAGAGGGTGGGCTTTATAGCATTATACCCTGCTGATGTCCTTTTCCTCCCTAAACTCTGCCCTTTCAGGCTCCCCCACAAAAAAAAAAAAAAATTCCAGGATTTTTCCAACATAGAATTAGCACGGCAACTCTACAGGTTCAATCCCTGGCTCTCTAATTAAAGTGACCAACTAGCAGGTAATGTTCTCTTAAGACCCTCAATCTCTGCTTGAGACCATGGACAGCCACTGCCATCAATGCTGACCTTGATACACTAAGGGTCTGATTCAGTGTAACTCAATATAAGACCACTTCAGATGTTCACACGTTCAGCCTTCTGTCTCTGTTGCTGATGGGCATTATGAAGCTTTTCACACTTACCAATCAAAACTGGAAAGGAATTTATTTATTTATTTTTCATATTTAGATCCTGCCCTCCCCGCCGAAGCATTGTGTCGTCCTGGAGTAATCCAGGACAGGGATGGGAGTTTCAGACATGTGATTTTCTTTCTGGTTGGGTTCTGTGTCTAAAGTGAGTCATTTTACACAGTTCTGGTTTTTGTCTCGCTTCTGGGAGAGCTGGCCATTTCTGTGCCCTTTTTTTGCCAGCCGGCACGCAATCTATCAACATATGTTCCAGAGACCAGAGCAGTAACCTCAGATATGTCACATTTCTGCATATGAGAACTAATTTATTTGTTTGGATCTCAACAATCAGTTCCCCCAAGACCTTTAAGCTATCCCTCCTTTCCACTAACAATAACTTTGTAAATAGCCTACCCCAAAGCCCTATTCAACAATGAATCCCTCTGAATCCCAATGCCATTTCAACAGAGCCAGGTCCAAGCTCTGGGGAGAACAAGTGCCCTCAACAGAAGGATAAAAGTATGGAAACTGGGAATTCTCTCATGGTGATTCTGACTTGCTGGAGAGCTCTGTATCAAGGGAGAATAATAGTGTTGTTTGTGTAACAGGCCCTGAGCTAGTCTTGGGGCTCTTAAAAATGGCTGGTTTTTCCACACTCCAGAGCACAGCCTGCCATTTCACGATTTGGTAATTGATGGATTATGGGAAAGTTCAAAGGACCTTGTCCAGAATCCCTTTGAATTTCAGGGCAAAATGATCTACTGAAGTAGTTTTAGGATCAGGGTGCCAAAAAGGGGCATTTGTGTAAGGAAATGAAAACCGGGTTGGATACCCCACTCCTCCATTTGCAGCTGCTGGAATGGCCTTGGGTCAGCCAAAGCTATTGCAGAAAGTATGAAAGGGCAGCTTCTGTGAGAGCTCTCTCAGCCCCATCTACTTCACAGGGTGTCTGTTGTGAGGGAGGAAGGTAAAGGAGACTGTAAGCCACTCTGAAACTCTGAATTTCAGAGTGAAGGGCAGGATATAAATCCAATTTCTTCTTCTTCTTCCCTTTGCATAGTGTGGACCATAAAAATCAAATCAATGATTGTTCTTCATGGTCCATTCTATGCACAATAAAACCAGTATGGTGTAGTCATTAGAGTACTGCAATAGGATCTAGGAGACCTGGGTATTTTCCAACACTGACCTGGCAACCCTAAAATAGGATAATATATGAATATATAGAAGAGGCTAGGCATGTATTCTCTCATGCTTCCAGACACAGCGATGAGAATTCACTCTGGAGTATATCTTATGCACATTCTACAACACTGAATAAAGTCCATGGATTTTCAAATAATGTTGCAGTCAGTCTGTTGTAAAGGTTCAAAGACTAGAAAAAGCAGTACATTGACCGCTGTGATACACTCTTCTCGGAACTCCCCTTGAAAACAATCCAGAAGCATTACCTGGAGGCTACCTCTTGCCTGGGGTAGGGCACCAAAATAATAATCAGTGTGCATTATAACAGCCACACTGCCAATCTGCTTCTGAGCTTAGAACCCTTAAAGCCTTCCATGAACTGGGTCCAACATACCTGAAAAACAGCCTTTTTTTCTTATGAAAACATCTTGATATAAAATCAACTATTCTTATACATGGTCCATTTTCACCTCCAGGTTAGGATTGCGATTGCAAAATGCAGAGCCTTATCAGTGGTTGCACTAACCTTATGGAAGCAGCTCCCTCCAGAAGTGCAGAAAAGAAATGCGTTACTCAACTTTCTGCAGGAGATGCCTTCCAAAACATACATTAATTAAGTGGGTACTGTAACAGGTTTTGTGGCACTGTTTCTAAGTGGGCTGTTCTTATCTAATTGTTGCAAATACTGATTTTAATAGTTGGTTTTCTTTAATATTGAATTGTATTTATATTAGTTGACTGCTTTTGTACAGAGTTGCCAATCCCCAGGTGGGGGCAGGGGATCCCCTGGTTTGGAGGCTCTCCCCTTGCTTCAGGGTCATCAGAAAGTGGGGTGGAGGGAAATGTCTGCTGGGCACTTCATTATTCCCTATGGAAACAAATTCCCCATAGGGTATAATGGAGAATTGATCCATGGGTATCTCGGGTGCTGGGGGGGGCTTTTTTTTTAGGTAGTGGCACTAAATTTGCAGCATAGCATCCAATGCCTCTCTTCAAAATACCCTCCAAATTTCAAAAGGATTGAACCAGGGGCTCCAATTCTATGAGCACAAAAGCAGGTGCCCCTATCCTTCATTAATGGAGGGAAGGCATTTAAAAGGTGTGTGGTCCGTTTGAACGTGGTGGCCAGAACTCCCTTTGGAGATTTATTATGCTTGTCACATCCTTGCTCTTGGCTCCACCCCAATGTCTCCTGGCTCCACCCCCAAAGTCCCCAGATATTTCTTGAATTGGACCTGGCAACCCTACCTTTGTGTTATGCAGCATGCCATGAGTGTGGGAGAAGCTGGGACACATATTCAGATATAAAAACTTTTTTTTTTCTTATATGGGACTTAAAAGGCAATGGTGACCTTTGAAGCAGTGCTAACTAATTTTAATTTCACTGGTACACATATGAAAGCCTAAGAGGTATAAATAAACTTGTCATTTTTCTGTGCCAGGAAAAGGCACAATTCAATTTTTGATTTAGAAAATTTGCTTTAACAGCGAGAGGAAAAAAAAAACCTGCTTTAGAAAAGCGATTATAAAATAAAACTAACTTAAATTGAGACATTGATAAATGTATATATGCAGACTTTATAAATCTGTGGCTGGATATACATGTTTCATTCATATGGAGTTTATACGTGCAGACTTTCAAGAGAAGAGACAAACTTGAGAAGGCATATTAAAAAAGAAACCAATAGCCTTCACCATAGCAGTCGCACAAAGACATTCTTGAGAAATGAGGGAGAAAAATGACCCCAGTTATACATTCAGCAGTGGAATCAGCTGCCTAGTAAGGTGGTGAGCTCCCCCTCACCGGTAGTCTTCAAGAATTGCCTGGACAAACATTCGTCAGGGGTGTTCTAGGCTGATCTTGCATTGAGCAGGAGGTTGGACTAGATGGCCTGTATGGCCTCTTCCAACTCTATGATTCTGTTTCATTCCTCTAAATATTTACATGCAAAGGCTTACCAGAGAGTATAATAGATCTGTAGGATGACCCAAGTCCTGAACCCTAAAATGGTATTAGAAATCTGCAAATCCATGATGGAAACATGAAGATGGAATATGATCTAAAATGTTATTGTTACATTGCATTTATATCCATGTTATGGAACTCAGGGACGTGTACAGAAAGAGTTTCGAGGCACACTAGACATTGACTAGGCTTAGTTTTGCTTTGCATAAGTGCAGCTTATGTATCCTGTGCTTTCCATACAAACTAGAGTTGTACATTCAGATATATCCCAACCAAAATTAGCTAGTTCAGGTTGGCTTGGGGACACCAAAAATGACCCCAAGTAGTCATGAACTTCCAGGAGTAATGAAAATGTATCACCTGAAATTTTAGGAGTGTTTCAGGATTTCACAGGTGTATAGGAGCGGGGAGGGAGAGAGAGGAAGCCAGCCCACAAAACAGTTGGCATACCAAGGGGAGAGGGACACTGGCTAATAGCTGATGGTCAGGAAGATCTGATTTCCACCTACAGTCCTTTAATTTTAAAAGGGAAAGGACTGCACTGGCACTAGATTTATAGTGCCAGCATTGTTCTCACTGAAGGTTTGACGATGCTTGCTTGCGTTGCAGGCGACAGAGCCCACCCCCTCAACCAGAAAATGGTGGGTGGGCTAGTGGGTTCCTGGATTCCTGTGAGACTTGGCTGTAGTAGCAATTGTCTTCTCCCCTCTCGCACTACCAAGAGGGCCAATTAAGCTAATTCACACCATTTACTGAGGAATCCCAAATAGAGTCACACCCTTAAGACCACTGAAGTCACTTACTTAGGGTTAGAAGGGTGTACCTCTTCTTAGGACTGCACTGTTATTCTGACATTCCTAGTTAAGGGAAGAAGCCATGGATTCCCCAGATCCTACTAAGCCCCTTTCAGATACTTGATTTCATCCAGTATTTCCCACATTCTTCTGGGACTAAATGTACAGTCTGTGGACCATGTTACAGGAAATGTGGGTCTTTCCTGGGTCTTAAATGTTGCACTGAGGGAATTTCAGCTGCTGGAAATTTCATACCTCACCTAATAAGCCAATACTTTTTCTTCAACGTGTTTTCTGAAGTGCTTCTGGAGATTCTAGAATTCCAAGTATCTTATTTATTGTTTATTTGTTGTTTCTCAGTTATTTAAAATCTCCCTTACCTAAACTTGAGCTACCAAGTTTCCTGGCACTGTGGCTGGAAATCTCTCTGGCAACTATGTTTGCCTGCCACTGCTAGAAGAAGAAGAAAGCAATGTCGCCAATGTTGCCATGTTACTCCAGAAGTGAAATGGGGTAGCTCTAGGAATTGCTGGAAACTCTATGGTAAAACTTCTGGTTTTCCCTGGAAGTGATGTAGTTACATCAGCAATTTCACAGTCATCTCATGCACTCCCATGTCCTTTCCTCCACTCCTCACACTGGTTACCAGGCTCAGCTTGGCCACTCTACTCGAGGCAATCATTTCCAGCATGGAGGAGCTCTTAAACATTTGGTCTTAACTAGTTTATCACAGCATACTTCTGTACTCAGACTTCGCTGGATTGTAAAAGGGAATTTTTTCTCTTTGATATTCTGTTCATTTTGTGAACGCTTCAAAGGTTTAGTTCAAGAAATGGGCATGACAGTTCTTATTTTAAATGTCCCAGATTCCCTTCCTCCTTGTTGCTCAAAAACAGAGCCCTCATCTAGTACAACACAGTGGGAAAATAGGAAAGCAAGGGTGGAACATAAAAGTCACACAGAGAGAAAGATCTGTTGAATTTCAATCTCCTTAAAAGGCCTACCTCCATATCGCTACCTCTTTATTCCAACATGACTGCTTAGTATTGTCTTTAATGTGTAAATTGCACAAACGCAGACATGTGTATGGTTAATCAAGAATTAGGTATTTCAGGAAAAGCTTTCTGGATGGTCCAGTACAATATTCAAGACTGCACAATCAAACTGCAAAAACACTTATCTATTTCCAGCTTATCTTATTTGGGCTCAGTTTTAGCTATTGTCTCTCTTTTTTTTTTTTTAAAAAAAAAAAACCAAACAGAAAACACCATGATTGAATGCAACCTGTCTCTTGCTGACTCTTGCTGTTGTAAAATTACCATAACACACCCTGCTGGAAGGAACCTTGTGCTGGAACAGTCACAACCAGGTGTGGAATTCTAGCAGGAACTCCTTTGCATATTAGGCCACATACCCCTGATGTAGCCAATCCTCCAAGAGCCTACAGAGGTCTTTTTTGCAAGCTCTTGGAGGACTGGCTACATCAGGAGTATGTGGTCTAATATGCAAAGAAGCTCATGTTGGAATTCCACCCCTGGTCACAACACCAAAGGATACCAGGTTTCGCTACAGTGGGAGACCTCACATCCGCCACCAGAGTTCCAGAGGAATCCAAGAATATCTCACCAACACAGTGATGTCACTGCAGGTTATTCTCCAGAAGTGACATCACCATGTTGGCATGATGCTCTTGGATTATTCACCAGAAGTGACACCATGCCATTGGCACGTTATTCCCTTTCAAGCTCTCTCGTCTCACTGGTTGCCAGCTCTCACCACAGCATGCCAAAGGTGGGAACCTTCAATGATCCCTGTTCCACATGTCCCTTAAAGAAACAAACTGAACGTCTACCTGAATGTATTTGGGTAAGAAAATAGTGGCTACTGTAACACTAAAAGAAGAGAGGCCAGGGTTCTTGTCATCACATTTGGCCACTGTTCCTAGCACTATATGGCTTCAGACATAACAGCAGCCCCGGGTAGGGCTGCTAGATCCTACCTGGCTGCTGGCAGGGGGTTCCAGGTTCCATTCCGGGTTTGAGCCCAATTTTACCAAAAACTAGAGTGTCGTCCTCCAATTTTGGCAATGTGATGATGTCACTTACAGGTGATGTCATCATGTTGCATTCAGGGGCATTTGTGGGTATGGTTTCCCCTGCTGGCCAAAAGCAGAACGGGCAAAGAAAAAGTGGGGGGAAACCCACCCAGACCAGGGCCTGGTAACCCTAGACCCAGGACTCCTTTTTCATGAGTTTCTCATTTCATAGATCATTTTAGTTCTATCTTCCATTCTTTTTTAGAAAGCTGGGGTGGGGGGAGAGTTTAGGGATAACAAAAATGTTGATATTCTCAGGAAACAAGATCACAGGTAGCAGCAGGGGTCATTTTGTAGAAAAATAGGTGTTGGAGCTCATCCAGGGATTGTTATGCAGCTGCACCTACTGTTCAATGGATAAGGTGGGAAGGAAGAGAGGGAACCCTCAGAAAGGTTCAGCAGCTGTGCTCCTGTGAGCTCCTGCTGAATCTGAGGACTCGGTAGCAGTGGGGTAACTGAAAGAATGGTGGTGCAAAGAGAAACATAGGAGGGTGAACACTATTGTGCCGAAAAACATGTAAAGGCTAAAAAATAAGACAAATGTGCTAAGGCAGTAAGAGGTATATATGTTAAAGTCCATTTAGACAACATTTCTGTACTCTGTAGAGGGGTCATCTATAGATAGCCCAAAAGAGGTAAGAAGTATACAAGAAAGAGAACAAAAGAGGGAGGGACCAAGGACAACATTTGCATATGGTGATTTGCATTCAGAGATGTAAATTTATACAGAATTACTATAATTTAAATAAAAATACAACTCACCATGGTGCCAGCTAGGTCTGGAGCAGTAGGCAGAATCCAGGTCCTTGAGGCAAAAAAGACAAAAATAGAGAGAAAAAGGAAACAAAAAAACAATAAGAAAACAGGCAACTCCTCCTCTCCCCACCCCCGCTAAATTTCAGATTTCAATACTTACACTGACATTAGTATATTCTATCCAGCCAGGCTAATTACTGTGGGGTGGGGCACTTGCTAAATATCTCCATATTTTGATGTGGTTCTAATGCTTTTGATCCCCCTGGACACAGCATCTTTTCTGTGCCATTCTTCTGTGCCAGTTTAGTGTAGTGGTTAAGTGTGCGGACTCTTATCTCGGAGAACCAGGTTTGATTCCCCACTCCTCCACTTGCACCTGCTGGAATGGCCTTGGGTTAGCCATAGCTCTGGCAGAGGTTGTCCCTGAAAGGGCAGCTGCTGTGAGAGTCCTTTCAGCCCCACCCACCTCACAGGGTGTCTGTTGTGGGAGAGGAAGATAAAGGAGATTGTGAGCCACTCTGAGATTCGAAGTGGAGGGTGGGATATAAATCCAATATCTTCTTCTTCTTCTTCTTTGTCATTACTATCCTTGGCTTCATTTGCCCTCACTACCATTTAACCTGATTGACTGGGGAAACACACGTTTTTCATTGTATCAAAAATTGCACCATGATATAATCAACAAACCCATGTGTGTTTCCATAGACAATCTCAATAAATGTCAGTGATGGCAGATGAGGTCAAGGAGAGTGAGGGCAAAACCATAACATTTAAAAAAAAATAAAACTCATACATGCAGTGTGAGGGAATGCAAGTTTTAAGAGAAGAGTAATGGGAGGCTAGAACTCAGATATATATGCATGCTGGTATCAGGAATATCTTCTGTATCCAGCACGTTTGTGACTTTGAAGGTGTACTTCTACATTCTCCAGATGTATAAAGATGGCAGGGAAAGAACAGAATGTTTCCTATCTATCATATATTTAGGAAACTGCAGTACCTTCCCATTGCCCTTGGATGGCCAAAGTTAGTCTGATCTCATCAGAACTCAGAAGAAATCAGGGTGAGCCCTGCTTAGTTTTTGAATGGGAGTCCACACAGGAAATCCAGGGTCGCTGTGCAGAGGCAGGCGATGACGAAACACCTCCAAACATCTCTTGTCTTGAAAATTCCACAGGGTTGCCATAATTTCACTATGACTTGACAGCATTTTCCACTACCAGTGCCTTCCCACTATCTTGCAAAGGAAGTTTAGGCTGGATTTTCACATCTACTCTTCTCGGTCAACATAATTCTTTTTTTTTCATGTACCCAAGGGAAATTAAACTAAGGGCTAATTCACACAGCCTGGGATGTATTTGGGCCTCGTTTTGGGAAGGAGCTCACAGGAGCAGAGCTCCAGAACCTCTACATTTTATTGTGTCTTTTTCCTTACCCCTCTCCCCCCCCCCCCAAAAGAAAAACAACAACACTTGCTTCTGGGCTCCATTTCTCAAACCTGCTGTGAGAATTTTGCTGAACTCTAAGATCTGACTAACTTTCTAATATTTTCCCCCACAAAAAATGGGAAAATAACTAAAACATATAAAGGAGACAGATGGAAATCTTCATCATGCCACTGTGGCCACATAGGAGAAAGTAATTTTAAAAGTATGATGGGAGTAAGGTCTTATTATGACAATGATAATGCAACTTACAAGAAGCATTTTAAGGTAGATCCTGAGCTGATATAATTTAGTACACCTTCTGGTGATGTCAGGGTTGTGTGGCATATGAAAATGAGTTGTGCTAATGAGTTCCTGCACCTCTTTTCCCACAAAATGATGTATTCAGGGTCATTTTGTAGAAAAATAGGTGCTGGAGTTCATCCAGAGATTGTTATGGAGCTGTACCTACTATTCAATGGACAAGGTGGCAAGGAGGAGGTGGAACTGTCCGAAGGTTCAGGAGCTGTGCTCCTGCGAGCTCCTGCTGAATTCAAGGCCTGGATGTATTTAACAAGAACACCAGTGTGGAAAGGTAGGGCCGGAGAGATCCAGGTTCAAATCCTCAGTTTCCATGAAACTCACAAGGTACCTTTGGGCTAGCCACCCTGTTTCAGCTTAACCTACCTCACCTGGTTGCTCTGAGGATAAAACAGAGGGCAGAGAATCAGTATTCTAACTAAAATAAAGTATGCGTTGACACAGTAGACTGTGCTTCGGAAGGAAATTGCTTCCCCATGCGCCTAGAGTCTGTTTTTTTTCAAGCAAAGTGATGGCTTATATTACTGCATGCCCAAACTCTTGTCCTGTGTTGACAGCCAAGATTTTAACATCCAAGATCGTACAATGCTCACCCAGAACCAAAATTGTGAATTGAGAACTTGAAAATATATATATATAAGTCACTATATCAGGCACATGATTGCCTCCAAGGATTGTCTCTCAGCTCCACCTACCTCACAGGGTGTCTGTTGTGGAGGAAGGAGATAAAGGAGATTGTAAGCCGCTCTGGGACTCTGATTCAGAGAGAAGAGCGGGGTATAAATCTGCGGTCTTCTTCTTCTAGAAAAAGCCCAGCAGGAACTCATTTACATATTAGGCCACATTGAAGTTCCTCCTCTCCCCACTCCTTTCAATCTCCACTCCCCAAAATCTCCAAGTATTTCTCAACCCAGAGCTGGGAACCCTTATGGAACCAGAGGAGGGCAGGGCTTGGGGAAGGGAGAGAAAAAAGCAAGATGTCAAGAGTCCACCATTCCAACACAGCTATTTCCTCCAGGGGAGCAGATCTTTATAGTCGGGAAATCGATTTCAATTCCAGGACATCTCCAGGCCCCACTTGGAAGATAGCAAGTGGGCGGGAATAGAGCATTTGGAATAGGAAAAATGAAATAATGATAGAGCATTTGGAATAGGAAAAATGAAATAATGAAGAATTCCTAGAGTTCCAATTCTGCTTCACAAAATACAAGGTCATTTTGGACTCCAAAACACTGTGTACAATGCAAAGGAGATTTTCAGACACAAAACATTGAATTGCTTGTTGCTGGATGGCCAGCCCATAAACATTTATTTACGTAAAGTATCTGTACCTTTTCACCAGTAAGAGTCCCAGGGAAGCACACAACAAATATAGGTGGCCTATAGTTAGCAGATTAAAATGCTTAACAAATGAAAACAATGTAAACAACAAACCTAGTACCAAGAGACCATAACCCCTGAGGAGGGGGGGAGTCGAATCGCCAATCAGTAATCAGTCCCTCAGTAAGAAGTCCAGGTCTCCTCGATCACCCAAACACCTCTGGAACAAAACCACTGCTGTTTTTAGTTTTTTAAATTACATTGTAACAGTGTAGGCTTCCTTATCTGCCTGGAGAGTTGGATTCAAACAAAGAAGGTGCCTGCTTCACTTATTTTAGGAGGCCATTCCAGAAAGATGCTGTGATAACTCTAGGAATGCCAGAAGAAGAAGAAGACTGCAGATTTATACCCCACCCTTCTCTCTGAATCAGTCTCAGAGAGGCTTACAATCTCCTATATCTTCTCCTCCCACAACAAACACCCTGTGAGGTGGGTGGGGCTGAGAGGGCTCTCCCAGAAGCTGCCCTTTCAAGGACAGTTCTGCAAGAGCTATGACTAACCCAAGGCCATTCCAGCAGCTGCAAGTGGAGGAGTGGGAAATCAAACCCAGTTCTCCCAGATAAGAGTCCACACACTTAACCACTACACCAAACTGGCTCTCTGTCACCAGTGTCCAGGTGAAACCTGGGGATCCTCTGGAATTGCAGTTCATCTGTAGACTACAAAGATCAGTTCCCTGGAATAGTCATCTCTTATTGAAGATGTCTTCTGTAAAACATGATGGCATTCCTTTTTCTTCAGTTCACCTCTGAGGGTGGTTTTGTAAGTTTCTCCCAATCCAAGGTCCTGGCACAAGATTGGGGACTGTGAGAAGAAGAATTTTACCTCGCTTGAACCTGATCTCCAGCTGCAGGATTTCTCTTCCCCACCTTCCTAAGTTCTTTTAACACACCCAGAAAATTACCCTGGAACTATTTCAGTCCGTTAGTGTGGTCTAGAATTTTAGAGCCGTTGTCATTTCCTCCCCCCCTTTAAGACCTTGAGCACAAGAGCTTGATTCCCTCCCACCCCCCAATTAAAAATAATAGGCCATGTGATATCATCACTTTGAATTACTTTCAACATCCCTCTGCAATTTAAGCAGCTGAACTACAGCTGGTCCCGTGCATATTCGTTCCTCACAAAACCTGCCAAGACTCAATCGTATACAATTATCTCTGATAAAGACAGGAGCACCTATAGACACAGAATCCCCCCCCCCTGAAAATGTATGCACACAGCCAATTTTACCGTAGAGTGACTAATATCTTTGGATCATTAATATATTTTTCACTCAGTGTATTCATAACTATAACTAAATTTGTGCATTAAATTACATTGGGCTGTTCCCGAAAAAGCAGTCTAGCAGTTTCCATGACAGACGGAAATAAAAGGCAGTGAAATTATGCTGATTTTTAAACATAATTTTCCAGTAGTTTAAGAAGAATAAGTTTTTCATTTTAAAAAGCCAGCAGGATCAGCAGGCAACTAAGTTCTGTTTTAGTTGAAAACCAGTGGGAGGGAAATATAAAGCCATATTTTTTTTTCTAAATAGAACCAGAGAAACGGCAAAGCTAACAAGTTGTAATCAGCATTGGGGGGGTTTCCTTCCAAAAAGAGGTAGTTTAAAAAAAAAAAAACCCCTTGTATGTAGCACACAATTGCAAAACTCACTTCAACTATTATTATTCAGGTTTTGCAATATGAAGTGGGGAACCATGAACCTGAGCCAATTGTGCACACACATAGACATGACAGAAAAAAAAATTGACTGTAGCACCATTCAGTATGGTGGCGATGTGTGTGGAACTAAAGTAAGCAACTTGTGATGGTGTTACCTCACATCCAGCAGTATTAGATACTCTGCACCAGAGAACCATAAAGGTGAATATTCTGATTCGTGTGTGAAGTTTTCAGGACTATCCAGCTATAATTTTAAGTAACCACGTATCATATAAGAAGCAACACCAGGCTTTCTATCATTTTTATTTCTGGATGTGTGTCTTTGTACATTTTATATATTGACCACTGAGGACGGCCCTTAGGGGCTGAAACGCATATGGTTATTGTGGTGATTGGAATTCCATCAAATGTACACGTGAAATTGTATAACGTTTGCAAATTTTACGCAGTCTGATATTCAGACAATATGTTTTAAAATTCATTTTTGTGTATGCTTTACATTAAATGTTGTACATTATTATGAATGCGTTATAAGTAGCTTGACCCTCTATTACACTGTTTAGATTTGGGTTGAGTTCCCCCTTCTTTTTTTCTGTTCTTTGTGGGTGGAACTAAACCCAGCCTTATCCTGCTTCTGAACAGCTGGTCAGCACTGAAAGGAACTATGTATGTGCAGTTCATATTGGTATTTAAGGGCTCCTCCATCTAGCAAAGAATAAATGTGTTTTTACCAATCCAGCAATAGACCAGTGTAGTCCTGTGCCCGTGTTTCTAATGTGTGCTGCACTGAGCCTAAACTGGGAAAACTGGAACTCCAGTGTGTATGCCTTGACTACACAGCTGAAGTGGGTGCACTTAATATTAATTAAGTTGCTATTTATTATTAAAACTCATTCCACCATTCCATAAAAAAAAATTCTGCTGTCAAGTTTGCTTCCAGCTTTTGCTTTATGCCACAAACTGTTGAAACTCTTAAGTATTTTTTAAAAATCCAAATTAAGAAAATAAGAACATAAGAGAAGCCATGTTGGATCAGGCCAACGGCCCATCAAGTCCAACACTCTGTGTCACACAGTGCCAAAAAAATTTATATACACACATACACTGTGGCTAATAGCCACTGATGGACCTGTGCTCCATATTTTTATCTAAACCCTTCTTGAAGGTGGCTATACTTGTGGCCGCCACCACCTCCTGTGGCAGTGAATTCCACATGTTAATCACCCTTTGGGTGAAGAAGTACTTCCTTTTATCCGTTTTAACCTGTCTGCTCAGCAATTTCATCGAATGCCCACGAGTTCTTGTATTGTGAGAAAGGGAGAAAAGTACTTCTTTCTCTACTTTCTCCATCCCATGCATTATCTTGTAAACCTCTATCATGTCACCCCGCAGTCGACGTTTCTCCAAGCTAAAGAGCCCCAAGCGTTTCAACCTTTCTTCATAGGGAAAGTGCTCCAGCCCTTTAATCATTCTAGTTGCCCTTCTCTGGACTTTCTCCAATGCTATAATATCCTTTTTGAGGTGCGGCGACCAGAACTGCACACAGTACTCCAAATGAGACCGCACCATCGATTTATACAGGGGCATTATGATACTGGCTGATTTGTTCTCAATTCCCTTCCTAATAATTCCCGTGGCGTTGGCCTTTTTTATTGCAAACGCACACTGTCTTGACATTTTCAGTGAGTTATCTACCACGACCCCAAGATCTCTCTCTTGGTCAGTCTCTGCCAGTTCACACCCCATCAACTTGTATTTGTAGCTGGGATTCTTGGCCCCAATGTGCATTACTTTGCACTTGGCCACATTGAACCGCATCTGCCACGTTGACGCCCACTCACCCAGCCTCAACAGATCCCTTTGGAGTTCCTCACCATCCTCTCTGGTTCTCACCACCCTGAACAATTTAGTGTCATCCGCAAACTTGGCCACTTCACTGCTCACTCCTAACTCTAAATCATTTATGAACAAGTTAAAGAGCATGGGACCCAGTACCGAGCCCTGCGGCACCCCACTGCTTACCGTCCTCCACTGCGAAGACTGCCCATTTATACTCACTCTCTGCTTCCTATTATTCAGCCAGTTTTTGATCCACAAGAGGACCTGTCCTTTTACTCCATGACTCTCAAGCTTTCTAAGGAGCCTTTGATGAGGAACTTTATCAAAAGCTTTCTGGAAGTCAAGGTAAACAACATCTATTGGGTCTCCTTTGTCCACATGTTTGTTCACCCCCTCAAAGAAATGTAACAGGTTAGTGAGGCAAGATCTTCCCTTGCAGAACCCATGCTGAGTCTTCCTCAATAACCCGTGTTCATCAATGTGCCTACTCATTCTGTCCTTGATAATGGTTTCTACCAACTTTCCCGGTATTGAAGTCAGACTGACTGGCCTGTAATTTCCCGGGTCTCCTCTGGAGCCTTTTTTAAAGATGGGGGTGACATTTGCTACCTTCCAGTCCTCAGGAACGGAGGCAGATTTCAATGAAAGATTACAGATTTTTGTTATTTTTTCCCTGGTAAAATTGCAGCATCACTAACAGGGTCTTTCCTGTGTTGACACTTATTGTTGGCAGAATTTAATATGCAAAGGAAGTGGAGCCTTGACTGTTTAGAGAATAAGTAGGTTTATTAAAAAAGAATAGAACTGTTATATAATATAGAAAGCGAGAACCTTAACTGCCTAACCTAACAGCTGTGACGTAGGGTTGCCAAGTCCAATTCAAGAAATGTCTGGGGACTTTGGGGGTGGAGCCAGGATACTTTGAGGGTGCAGCCAGGAGCAAGGATGTGATAAGCATAATTGAACTCCAAAGGGCGTTCTGACCATCACATTTAAAGAGACCACACAACTTTTTAAATGCCTTCCTTTCATAGGAAATAATCAAGGATGGGGCACCTTTTTGAGGGGCTCATAGAATTGGACCCCCTGGTCCAATCCTTTTGAAACCTGGGGGGTATTTTGGGCAGAGGGCCTGGATGCTATGCTGAAAATTTGGTGCCTCTATCTAAAACACAAAACAAAAAACAGTCCCACCAGAGCCCCAGATACCCACAGATCAATTCTCCATTATTTTCTATGGGAATAATTTGAAATTGTGGACAGTCTCTAATCCAGCTATGCTAACTATTGGTCCTTCAGCTGTCCCCTTATAGAGTGATCTTCAGATCTTCTTCATAAGGCTGCGCTATAGACCTTGACCATTCCAACACTTCTTCTTTGGAATGAAGTCCTTCTAGGGGTATCTTAATTTTAAGGGAGTTCAGATCTTCTTCTTGTTTGATGTCTCTCTCTTTTTGCCATATGTGGGCTCTGAGGAAAATTGGCTCTCTTCATGCTGGATATGAAGTCATTTATTGCAAAGTGTTCCTTTATGTTAATGTTGTTTTACGAGTTGTTGTTAAGGGTTTGCTTTAATTGGGTGTTTATGTGTTTTAGTTTCGTAGAAGGACTTTTTTTGCCCCCAAGCCAAAAGCAAGATAAAAATGAACAAATTAATTAAATAATGCAAAACTTCTGTTGAGAGCCATGTTTACTTCCAAATGTACATTCTGAGACAGAAAACTCTGGAACCTATTTCTTATTTATGTTTATTTTTTGGCTGCCCAGTTCAGGTCAATAACAGCAATATTTTTTAATGAATCTCTAGATACCTTGCATAAAGCAATCACAGTGGTGCAATACTCATGTTCATCATACAAATACAAAGGATACAGGCTTATTCAAGTCAGAGTTGAATCCAGTTGAATCCAGTTGAATCCAGTAGCACCTTAGAGACCAACAAGATTCTGGGGGTATAAGCTTTGGAAAGTCAAAGCTCCTTTCATCAGATTTCAAAAGATCTGACTCTTGAAAGCTTGTGCCCCAGGACTCTTATTGGTCTCTAAGGTGCTACTGGACTCAAATCTAACTGTTCTACTGCTAGAGTTCCCAAACCCCTGATGGCGGTCAGGGTTCCCCCACTTTCAGGGCCTCCAATCTGCCACTATGGATCTGGCTGGTGGAGGAGCCCCGCCCCTGAAGAGATCCAGCAAACCTGACATGTCCAACATGATGACATCACCTAGAGATGATGTCATCATACCAGGCATGCCACATGGGGAATGCTGTCATTTGGGGGGAAACTCTATGGTGTGCATAAAGGTTTTTTCCCCAAATGATACAGCGTCCCCCACACAATGTGATGACATCACTTCCAGGTGACACACTGCCGCATGTGTGCTTTGTGCGTGCAAAGAAGACTCCAAGAAAGGGGACTGGAGTCCCCCGTTGCCAGGAAGGTAAGACCTAGCAATCTCATCTGCTGCAAACCAACACAGCTACCCTCTGAAACAACATTTATTTTAAAAATGCTTCTAGCTACAACTTTTTCTTAACATATGGACATTTCCCCCAATCCTGAATAAGTATTGTCTTGCCCCTCCATAACTGTCATCAAGTAACAGGGCCACTTGCATGTGAATGTGCATTGCCACACATACACACATAGTGTAATGTCATGCCATTGGAGAGAATGGGTGAATATTCTCATCACATAGATTCAGGAGAGTAGCTGTGTTGGTCTGAAGCAACAGAACAAAGTTTTGAGTCCAGCAGTACCTTTAAGACCAATGAAATTCTATTCTGGGTATAAGCATTCATATGCGTGTACTAACTTTGTTCTGTTTTCATCACAGTAAGAGAAGCTGCATTCCTAAGAGTAAGGGCAGTGTTATATTGGAAAATTTACCAACACGGGGAGTTATCACTCACTGCTAATATTCAAATAGAGGCTCCAAAGCCATTTGCCAGAAATGGTTTAGCTTTGGATTACTTACAGTCAACAGGGGGTTGGACTAGATGGCCTATCAGGAACCTTCCAATACAGTGGCTCCACCCTAGCCAAATGAGAGCAAAATTACCATCATTTGTACATGTACTTGGTGGTTTCAGCTGATATCATGATCATCAATCCATTGCTGTCCTATGTTTTTTTTCCTCTTTTCCCTTAGGAGCTGAAGTGCTGTTGTTGTCCTGAACATTTTAGATGTATTTTAATCTGTAAATGTGATTTTAGTGTTTTACTCATTTCGTATACCTTTTATTGGCATATCAGCAATCACCAAATAAGTAATAATCCAGTCAATAGAATACAGAATCACAGAGTAAGTAATAATCCAGTCAGTAAAATACAGAATATATCAAATATAAAATTTTGTACAGAGATTTCATAGGGAAAAGGACAGAAAGGGAAAAACAGAAGCAACACTATGTAAAATTTTCTTTGACTTCAAGAACTTCCACAAGGAATCTGGTGACTACTCAGTAATTTCAGGAATCAAATCATTTAAAAGGAACTGGCATTTAAGATTATTGTTCAGATGACTTTTAGAATGTATCAAATTAGAAAGCAGCCTTTTCCTAGGGCACTCATAAAGAGGGCAATCCAAAATTATGTGATCAATGTGACCAATTGTGTCTAAAGAATTAAGACCACAGGGACATAAAAATGTAGTAATGTGTTACTCTATGATGGGACCTGCCCAGAGCCTGCTCTCAGGAAGGGCAGGATACAAATCCAATAAAATAATAAATAAAAAGGTAAAAGGTAGTCCCCTGTGCAAGCACCAGTCATTTCCGACTCTGGGGTGACATCACATCACGTTTTCACAGCAGACTTGTTGTTATGGGGTGGTTTGCCATTGCCTTCCCCAGTCATCTACACTTTCCCCCCAGCAAGCTGGGTACTCATTTTACCAACCTCGGAAGGATGGAAGGCTGATTCAACCTTGAGCCGGCTTCCTGAACCCAGCTTCCACTGGGCTTGAACTCAGGTCATGAGCAGAGTTTAGGACCGCAGTACCACAGCTTTACCACTCTGCACCACAGGGCTGCTAAATAATAAATACATGATAATAATACTTCAAAATCATGTTTTTAAAAATTTATACCCTGTTTTCTCCCTAATTGGGGAACCAAAGAGGCTTTTCACATTGTTTTACCCTCCTCCATCCAATCCCTGCAACAGCAACCTTGTGAGGACAGCCCAAGCTGTGAGGGGTCCAAAGTCACCTGGCAGTAGAGTTGCCGGGTCAAATTGTTCTGTCGGCAGGAGATGGGAGGGAGCCTTCTGTTAGTGGGGGAAGGGCAGGGTGCCAGCATGATAACAACACAAGGAAGTGACAAAAACTCTATGGTAGAAGACATTTTTTACCATAAAATTTTTGCCCAAATACCAGAGCATCGTGGCGATGGCACAGTGTGTTGATGTCACTTCCAGTACATGCTGAAAGTGATGTTGTTACCTCCCTGGCAATGTTGCCTGGGCCTCCATCCCATTCCTAATAAGTCCCCCCACCATCCCCTGCTGGTTTCCAGGAGGAGCCTGGCAACACTAAGTGTAAGCAACTGATCTTAACATTAACATGTTTACTCCAGAATCCAATGCATATCAAGTCAGGAGCCACTGTCCAGTTCCCCACTAGCCTTGCTGTGGTCCCATGCTCCTTTTTCCCGCGGTGCTTCTACCCGATTTTGCACTCACTTCCTCAAAGCTGTGACTTGCCCTGCCTTTTTCCCAAGTACTCTCCGCAGCTTCAAAATCTGGTTTTCAGGGAATCCTACAGCCACATAGAAAACTTCAGAAAGAGGCGGGACAAGTCGCAGTTCTGAGGCAGCAACAGCATATGCAAAATTGGACAGAAGCACCACAGGAAAAAGAAGCGCAGGACCACAGCAAGGCTAATAAGGAATTGGCCACTGTATCTTCATATCACATCATCTGTCACTTGGAGCCTGCTAAATTTTCAGTGCTTTTCTGTTGTTAATCTCTGATCATGCAGTGTTTTAAAAAAATATGCTGGTGACCTCCAGATTTTATATTTAATTGGCCCACAGATGTTTAAGGATTCCTGGGGGCAGGCCTTTTTTTGTAGCAGGAATCCCTTTGCATATTAGGCCACACACCCCTGATGTAGCCAATCCTCCAAGAGCGTACAGGGCTGTCAGTACAAGGCCTACTGTAAGCTTCAAAAGGATTGGCTACATTTTATTTTTTAAAAAAAATTATTTTATTTATATCCCGCCCTCCCCACCGAAGCAGGCTCAGGGCATCTCACTCCTACTTGCATTTAGGAATGGCCATCACAGATTAATGCCAGAGACAAAAGTTTTCATCCTAGGTAGAGTTAGGCCTCAGATTCAGTGGGAGCTCACAGGAGCACAGCTCCTGCACCTTTCTGAGAGTTCTGCCTCCCCCTACTGAGAGTTCTACCTCCTTGTCCATTGAATAGTATGTGCAGCTGCATAACAATCCCTGCATGAGCTCCACCACCTATTTTTCTACAAAATGACCACTGGGTAGAGTTAACTAGGGGGCACCTGGGGTAACCGCCCTGGACCCTTGCATTAGGGGTGTGTGGCCTAATATGCAAAGGAGTTCCTGCTACAAAAAAGGCCCTGATGGGAATAATTGTCTATGTAGCAAAGCATTCACTTCAAGAGCTACCATACTCTGTTACAGTTGACCATCACATTTTACATCATAAATGAGTAAAGATGTCCTGCATGACTGACCAAACCAAGCCTTGGGTCACTTAAAAATTTATTAAAGAGATGAGCAGAATCAATACCACTGAAGTGGTTTGCAAAACATTAACTGGCTCCATAAAACATGCCTGACAAGTAAATGTTGGAAAGAAATGAAGGGGGGAAGGAATGAAATATCTCACTAGAACCACAGAGGTGTAACACAACTATTGGATCATCTCATCCACCTTAGAAGGAAAGGTGGATGGGTAATCTAATGTAATCTAATGTATTTAGCAGGGATGGCCTGTCTCTGAAGATGGGGAGGCAGTATTCTTTAACACATAACTGTCTGAAGTCAGGTTCATTCCTGTACTGTGAAAAGCAAAATGACCATTGGATACTTACCGTGAGGGGTCCTTCTCCTCTGAGGTCAAAAGACCATCTTGTGGGTGATTCCTGACCCACTTGTAGGGAGGCAGGACTAACTTCAAACTTCCTCTTCCTGTTGAGACTCACCCCAAGTCAGTTCGGTATTCCTAGCAGCAGTAGAACCATAACTAAAACAAGTTATAAGAACATGAAAACCTTCAACATGAAAAAACAGGAAGGGAAGAATAACAATAGTTCCAACTGGGCAAAGAATAAGATACACAGAGAAAAAGTAAACATCCTTCTATGCTTGTTTGTTTGCTTGTTTGATTTTTTTTTGTACAGCGCATTTTGGAGAAAACGATGATGACGACTGGGCGGGAACAAGATGGCCTCTTGATTTCAGAAGAGAAGGACCCCTCACGGTAAGTATCCAATGGTCGTTCTCTCTCTGAGGCAAAGGCCATCTTGTGGGACATAAAAGAGCAGTGTCCCTAGATTGTGGGAGGGTGTCTATCATCATCTTCCTCCAAAATGTGTTGACGCGCCTTATGACCAAAAGCCGCATCCACTGAATCATACACATTGATTCTGTAATGCCTAATGAACGTGGAAATTGACGACCACATGGCCACTTTACAGACTTCTTCCACCGAAGCTCTGTGCATGAAAGCCGCATTGGTGGCTGCATTGCACACTGAATGTGCCGTCAGGCCAGAAGGAACCGGAATCTTTTGAACTTTGTAAGCTTCTGTGATGCATTGTTTGAGAACCTTGCTGATAGCTACATTTGACATTTTTTTACCCATATGAGGGGGCAAAAGGTTGACAAACAAGGAGTCTGTTCTACGAATGCTCTGTGTCCTCTGAATATAGCATTTCAAGGCCCGTTGTACATCTAGGGTGTGCCAGATTCTCTCCTTAGGATGAACGGGCTTCAGAAAAAGCAAGGGCAGATTGATCTCCTGGGATCTGTGGAAGGCTGTGTTGACCTTAGGGCAAAAAGTCAGATCAGTCCTCAAGACAACTTTCTCTTTGTGAAAGATACAAAATTGCTTCTGTTTTGACAAGGCCCCCAATTCTGAAACTCGTCTCACCAAAGTTACTGCGACTAGAAAAACTGTTTTCATGCGAAGGAAGGCCATGGAGATAGACTGAATGGGTTCAAACGGATGTTTGGTCAGGGCCGTGAGAACAGTGTTCAGCCTCCATGTTGGAAAATGATGGATCTGAGGGGGAAGCGATAGGGCTGCTCCTCTGATAAAATGGGAAATGTGATGATGAGATGACAAACCGGAATGGCGATCTCGGGAAAGGACCAAAGAAAGGGCTGGCACCTTAGTGTCGCTGCCTTAAGGCCTGAATCGAGACCATCCTGGAGGAACTATAAAATGGACCTAATCTCTGGACGAGGAGGATCCACTTGCTTTCTCCTACACCAGCGGACGAAGGCTTTCCAGGTTGTGTTGTAAATTCTCAGTGTGGAAGGTCTCCTTGAGGCAAGAATGGTATTGACTACCTGAGGAGAGTACCCTGACCGAAGCATTTTCGACCTTTCAATTGCTACACGGTCAAGTTGAGCCACTCTAGATGCAGATGGAAGAACAGACCCTGTTGCAAAAGATCCGCTGAAACGGATAGAATCATGAGCTGTTGCACTGACATCCCCTGAAGATCTGCGAACCATGGACAGCGAGGCCAGTGTGGTGCTACTACAATCACCTCTGCTTCCAGGTCTTGGATTTTCCTGAGTAGGCAAGGTAGGAGCGGAGTCGGTGGGAAGGCGAAGAGACATCCCCGTGGCCAAGGGGCTGTCAGGGCATCCGTATCCTCCGCTCGAGGATGGTAAAACGAGTGAAGAAGCGAGGAAGTTTGTGATTGTATGGAGAAGCTAATAGGTCAACTAGGGGTAGACCAAAGTGATCCACTAGCAGCTGAAAAACCCTGTCGTTGATCGACCATTCACCCTGCTGAATTTGTTGACAACTGAGCCAGTCCGCCTCGATATTGAGGACTCTGCTGACATGTTCCGCTGGATGGACTGAAGGTGAATTTTAGCCCATGACAGAAGCTGACAAGCTTCTCTGTGTAGGTTGTTTGACCTGGAACCTCCTTGGCGATTGATGTAGGCCTTGGTTGAAATGTTGTCTGTTCTGACTAAAACATGACAATCCCTGACCTGACGTTGAAAGTGATGCAAGCCCCGACCTACAGCTCTCAACTCCAACAAGTTGATGGGTAACTTGGACTCCTTCATGGTCCAGAGACCCAGGACGAACTGGTTCTGACATATGGCCCCCCAGCCCATAAGACTGGCATCTGTGAAGATTTGGATCCGATCTTTGATCCAGAAGTGTTTCCCTGTGGTAAGATTTTTCAACCTTGTCCACCACGCAGGCTGGTTTTTATTTTCATAGGCACATGTATTTGCAAATCTGACTTCTTGGAAATATGAAGCTGGTAAGGAAGTAGAAAGTTTTGAAGCGGTCGAGCATGAAACCTGGCCCAATATATCACATCTAACGTGGTTATCATCGACCCCTGTAGAGAAGCGAGAGACATCAAGGACGACTGATGACTCCTGATTACCAAGGATGCAGCTTCCTTGATCTTTTGTGCCTTGTCCATCAGGAGGAACAGACATTGCAACCTGGTATCTATAACCACCCCCAGATGTTGTAGCTTGTAGGTGGGTACCAAGGAGCTCTTCTGGACATTGACCATGAACCCAAATTCTTGCATATGTCAAATAGTTTGTTCCGTGACCTGAATGGACTTCTCTCTCGATGGAGCCCTGAGAAGAATATCGTCCAGATAAAGATGGATCAGGTTGCCCTGCGCCCGAAGGGGAACAATAACATTGATCAGGACCTTGGTGAAGATACAAGGAGCAGAAGCCAGGCGGTCGCCATAGTTGAATCAAAGAAACTTCTGATGTCCTGGAAAGATTGGAATGTGGAGGTAAGCCTCCGTTAACTCTATTGATGTTAATAACTCCTGGGGCTGAAGTGCCTCCGCTATGGAGCGTAGTGTCTCCATCTGAAACTCACAAACTTGTTGAGGAATTTTAAGTCCAGAATTGCTCTCCAGTCCCCTGATTGCTTTGGCATGGTGAAGATCAAATAAACACCTTGACCGTATTCTGACGGGGGAACTGGCTCAATGGCTGGTATGTCTAGTAAATACTGAATGGCTTGTAAAGTTCTGAGGCGCTTTTCTGTGGACTTGTGATCCAGTGATGGAACAAAACGAGATGGTGTTATAGTCTGAAAGTCTATCTTGTATCCATCGGTGATAATTTCCTTGCACCGGGCTGCTGTTGAGGATTCCCATTGGTGTAGAAAGTGAAGCAGACGTGCCCCAATGGGAAGAAGGTTTGGTGCCCTTCTGGTGTCTGCTTAACTCTGGCTCTGTTGAATTTGGAGAAACCGGGGCGATGAAAGGACTGCCTGGAGTTGTTCCATGATGGTCTTTTGAAATCCTGTCGAAAACGCAGAAGGGTATGCTGTGAACGAAAAGAAGTCATAGAAGGCTAATATGAAGATCGTCAGTCTTGACGCCGTATAAACTTGGGCATTGCCTTCTTCTTATCCCTGGTCTCCACTAAGATCTTGTCCAGAGCTGGACCAAAAAGTCTCCTCCCATGGAAGGGATATGCCATCACGATATTCTTAGAGGAGGTGTCTGCTGACCAAGCTCTTAGCCAAATAGAACGTCTAGCCGCTGCTGACAAAGAAATAGCTCTGGAAGCAAACCCCATAGTATCTAGCGTAGAGTCAGCCAGAACAGAAATGGCCCTTTAGATGCAATTTGCACCTTCCATGGAACGATGATCCTCATGGGGTAGCCTCCCAATCAGCTTGCGGATCCATACTATAGCTGCTCTGGTCACCAAGGATCCCACCGCCGAAGCTTTGAGCGCCATTGCCACAGCTTCATGAGTTCTGCAAAGGGCGAATTCCGCTTTTCTATCAATATTGTCCTTCAGGGCCCCATGGCCATCCTCAGAGACTAGGCCGTAGCTCTGCAGTACTGTTATCAGTGCATCCACCAAGGGGACCTGCAAAAACTCATTAGTAAAGGAATAAAGCTGATACATTTTCTTTTGAAACCCTGGGAATTGCTTATTAGCTAGTGGTCTCTTCCACTCTGCTCTCATTTGCCTTTCAAAATAAGCTGGGAAGGGAAAGGTCTTGGCATATGAAGCCCTCTTTGGAAAAAACTCCATGTCTCACTCCTTGTGCTTGACCTCCACAAGTCCTATGTTTTTAAATCTTCTCTTCGCAGCATGTTTTCTAGCCACCTTAATCCTCCTCCATGAGGGAAAAAAAGCGCCAAAAATGGTGTCTGGGGAGCCGAAGCCCACACCTGACTGAAGGAAAGGAATGAAGAGTGAGGAGAGGAAGACAGGTACCAGAAGGCTAGTTAAGGAAAAAGCAGGAATACAGCAGTAAAGAGGGATAATTGAATAGAGATAAGAATATATAAACTACTGAGGTAGTAGGCACAGCCTATAACTACTGAGGCAGGAAAAGAACTGACTTGGGGTGAGTCCCAACAGGAAAAGGAAGTTTGAAGTTAGTCCTGCCTCCCTACAAGTGGGTTGGGAATCACCCACAAGATGGCCTCTGCCTCAGAGGGAGAACTGCTATACAGGATTTAAAAACATAGGACTTGTGGAAGAGAGGTTAATTGCAATATGCTCCAGGAACAAAATGTAGCTGCAAGATAAAGAAGGGGCTGCCACAATGTGGGACCCACATAGAACTATCCATAACTGTAAACCCACTCAGTCTGGGTTGCCAGCTTCCAGGTGGAGACAGGGGATCTCAAGAATTTGGCTAAGAGCATCCCACAAGGTCAATGATCTTACAAAACTTGTTTTGCATATCCCACATAAAGCAGAAGAAGGGCTGCCAAGTTCCTGCTGGGGGCGGGGGATCCCCTGTTTGGGATGCACCAGCCTGCCAGCACAGAGCAGGCCACCAGGGGGCATCCCCATCCCCAAAGAGCCCCATCATCATGCAACATGCCTTGTGCAATGATGTCACCTGGAAGTGAGATTACTGTGCAAGGCATGTCACACCGGGGACACTCTAGGATTTGCAGTAAAACTCTGTGGTACCATAGAGTTTTCACCACAAATCCTAGAGCATCCCTGGCACTATGTGCCCTGCACAATGACATCACTTCTGGGTGACATTATCATGCCACACACACAAAGCATGAGGGGAGTTCCCTGCCACAGTGGCAGAGGGACTTGGCAACCCTAACCAGAAGACAAAAACAAGCAAACACATATTTGTGCACAAATGGCCCATTTTCCCACGAGTATAAATTCCCTGATTCCAAAACTGCCATGGAGTTATGCAGCTTTATGCCTGCTCAGCACAGAGAGTGTCCAGGTGTGTGGTGTTGGCGGGTGACGGTTTGGGTTATCAGAGCAAACTACTCTTGGTCAAGCCATTTTTTGCAGCTATTCAGCAGCTTTGTAACTCAGGTTCCACTTATTAGATTCCATAATGATTTTGTAACCTACTGTCACCAACTTCAGCTGTGCCCTACAGTTGGTTGCTTTGGAATAGAGCGGTGTTGCATTCCTTTACATGGAACTCCTCTGTCCCAAGCCTTCATTAACTCTCAGGCCTCTCAAAATCTATGATGCAAGAAAAAAAATATATTAAAATTAGAGAGCCAAGCTTCCTGTGATATCATCTTAATATTTTTTGACCTTCCATTTTTTTATTATTTTCAGTAAATACATAAAGAAACAAAAAAACCAGAGAAATCCACTACATCAATACATAAAACAAAACAAAAAATATGACCCAACATATCAACACATAATACAACAATAAACAAAACAACAATTAACAATAAACTGGAGAGTGAAAGCTTAAGTCAGTTTTTAACAATATACTTCATCATACACATTTACAATTTCTCTTTAACCTAACCCTATTTCTTATTTCTACTTTTTTTTCCCTTTTCTTCACCTATCCATCTATTTTCAACCAGTCATATAAAGGTTGTCATACTTCTTTACATTCCTGTATGTTTCCCTCATTTAATTTTACTGAAAGAAGATCCATTTCCGCTGTTTCAAGCAGCTTTTGAACATATTCTTCTTTCGTTGTCAAAGATAAGAACATAAGAACATAAGAGAAGCCATGTTGGATCAGGCCAACGGCCCATCAAGTCCAACACTCTGTGTCACACAGTGGCAAAAAATGTTATATACACACATACACTGTGGCTAATAGCCACTGATGGACCTGTGCTCCATATTTTTATCTAAACCCCTCTTGAAGGTGGCTATATTTGTGGCCGCCACCACCTCCTGTGGCAGTGAATTCCACATGTTAATCACCCTTTGGGTGAAGAAGTACTTTCTTTTATCCGTTTTAACCTTTCTGCTCAGCAATTTCATCGAATGCCCATGAGTTCCTGTATTGTGAGAAAGGGAGAAAAGTACTTCTTTCTCTACTTTCTCCATCCCATGCATTATCTTGTAAACCTCTATCATGTCACCCCGCAGTCGATGTTTCTCCAAGCTAAAGAGTCCCAAGCGTTTCAACCTTTCTTCATAGGGAAAGTGCTCCAGCCCTTTAATATATCCAAATACCTCGAATAGATGTTGGAAATGCCAGAAGGCAGTTGGGTTTTTCTACCATATGTGGCGGCAATGTGAGAAGGCAAGGAGATTTTGGATTCTAATTCATAGCCGGCTACAAAAGATTTTAAAAATAAATATAGAACATCTACCTGAACTATATCTCCTGAATATATATCAAATCTCCATTCCCAAATTAAAAGCTAGATTTTTAGTGCATGCAGCCATGGCTGCGAGGATTGTATATGCAAGATACTGGAAGACACCACAGACACCAAAGAAAGGAGGATATCATCTTAATAAACGTCCTGTACTTGATTAGTTCAGATAAACATGCTAGAGATCATGCGGGATAGCTGGCAATGTACCGATGAACTGCTTGGTCGTCACTTTCCAGAGAAAACTGCCCATCTATTTTGAGATAGCAATCAAGAACTCAGCAGCCTTTTTTAAAAAAAGTCTTCTTTCCTGTTCTCGATTGAGTTCTGAATTAAACTTTAAAGAATGTTGTCTTTCCCTGCTTAATGTGCGTTTTGTAGATCTGGTGTATCACAAAGGTTATGGAAGGTCAGATGCTGCTTGGGAGAGAAAGAACTATGCTATCCTACAAACCCAAAAGCTTGTATTTGTCTCATGGCACTCGAGTGTTGCATATATGTTTGGAATGAGGATGATCTGAGTTCAAAATTTACATTGATGGGTTCTTTTGCATTAATTTGCTACTTAATTTCCTGCTTTTCTCCACAATAATGTCAAGCGGACTTGCACCAAAAATGTCCAAATGTCGGTAGTTATAGGGCCTACAGTTGCCAAGTCTGATCTGAGAAATTCCTGGAGATTTTGGCAGTGGTATCTGGGGACAGTGGGATTTGGGGATGGTGCTCGGCAGATAAAAGGAAGTAGTTCTTCACCCAAAAAGTAAATTAAATTGTGGAATTCACTGTCACAAGATGTGGTGGCAGTTACAATCATAGACAGCTTCAAGAGAGGACTGGATAAACTTATGGCACAGAGGCCCAATAGTGGCTATTAGCCACAAGGTATAAATGTAACACTATGGCCCTTTTCACACTTAACAGTGGAAACCGGAAGGGAGCCGGTATTGTGCCGGCCTAGAGTAATCCGGGACAGGGATGGGAGTTTTCAGACACATGCTTTTTTCCCCAGTAGGGTTCTGTAATTGAAGCGAGCCATTTCACACTATTCCGCTCTCATCTCGCTTTCGGGAGTGCTGGCTGTTTTCGCGCTCTTTTTTGCTGGCGCACGATCTCCGGCTTTCTTTTTTTGGACCGTTGGGATAAGATCGCTATAGCGTGATAGCGATGTTTCAAAACAGCACCACCATAGGATTGGATACACAGTTCAAGTGGGAAGAGAGTTTACAATGCCTGGCAATCTGAACACAGTCTGTGGCTCCCCCCCTAATATTTATACCTGCTGCAACTTGGCACAAGTCACTTTCCAGCCAATAGCCTGCCAGCATGGATGGTTGCACATCAGGCTGGGTTAGCAACATCTGTCTCACCAATCACTGTTGATCTGTTCTCCCGCTGAAACCTGCTGCCCTATGGGCAACCCCTCTCCAGGTGGCAATAGCGCCCCCCCCCCCCAATAAATGTGCCTCAGAGTCACCTACAAACCAATCACATTTCCATGACTCCTGTGTGGGCATGGAAGTGATAGCAACAGGTGACAGACCAATGCCTGGTGCCCTGATCTGCTGCTTGAACTGTGTATCCAATAGGGCACTTGTTACAAAGTGTCAGTTGCAGCGATCTCAGGAATCTCAATGGAGCGCAGGGATCCCTATGGTGGTGCTGTTTTGAAACATCGCTATAGCACTATAGCGCTATTGCCATCTTAGCCCGACGTTCCCCCCCCCAAAAAAAGCTGGAGATTGCGTGCCAGCAGGTAAAAAAGGGCGCGAAAACGGCACTCCCGGAATCACTATGGGATATTTCACACAGCGTCCCATAGCGATTTCAACTCTGAAGGAGGGGTTGAAAACGGAAAGAATCTGCTCTTTGTTAATAATGTCTCAGGCATGCCTCACTACCGGGACAGCCATGGGACTGTGTGAAAAGGTAACAGTATTCCGGTAGCAGCCAGTTACTGAATCGGGTCTGTCTGAAATGCCAGCAGAAACCTGTTACTGTTCAGTAACTGACTAGCTGCCATACCGGAATACTTAGGCTATGTGAAAAAGCTCTGTGTCTGGGGCAGTGGTGCTCTGTATTCTTGGTGGTTGGGGGCAACAGTGGGAGACCTTCTGGAGTTCTGGCCCTGCTGGTGGACCTTCTGGTGGCACATGGGTTTTGACCACTGTGTGACATGGAGCATTGCACTTAGGGTTGCCAAGTCCAATTTAAGAAATATCTGGGGACTTTGGGGGTGGACCCAGGAGACTTTGGGGGTGGAGCCAGGAGACATTAGGGGTGGAGCCAGGAGCAAGGTTGTGACAAGCACGATTGAACCCCAAAGGGAGTTCTGGCCATCACATTTAAAGGGAAGGCACAGCTTTTCAATGCCTTCCTTCCATAGGAAATAATGAAGGATAGGGGCACCTTCTTTTGGGGCTCATAGAATTGGACCCTCTTGTCCAATCGTTTTAAACTTGGGGGATATTTTGGGGGGAGGCACTAGATGCTGTACTGAAAATATGGTGCCCCTACCTCAAAAAACAGCCCCCTCAGAGCCCCAGATACCCGCAGATCAATTCTCCATTATTTTCTATGGGAATAAATCTCCATAGGGAATAATAGAGTTCTCAGCAGACATTTCCCTCCCCTCCCCCCGCTTTCTGATGACCCTGAAGCGGGGGAGGGCCTCCAAACGGGGATCCCCTGCCCCCACCTGGGGATTGGCAACCTTAGTTGGACTGGATGGGCCATTGGCCTTTCAGGTCAAAGGTCAAGTGGAGGCATATTGTGATGTCATTTTATGTTACTTCCTCAAAACCCTTCTCTTTAGATGAGGTCACTTCCTTCTATCAAAATTCAAATCTCCCCCCCCCCCCCCAATTTTTTTAAAAAGCTACACTTTTCTCAATCTTTGGAACAACTTCTACTTCTGCATGTAAAAACAAATTCTCCTACAGTCAGTCTAGCTCCCCCTCAAACAATCATTAATTTATACTGAAGTTGTACTATCACTGCAACATTTTGGCACTACAAGGGAAGTTGCTCTCATTGGTCTGTATGAAAAATACCCTACTCTGCCTCAGACACCAGTACTTTCTCCTCTGTTCTACTTTATCTTCACAATAACTCTGTGAGGTAGGCTAAGGCTGAGAGTATGTGACTAACCCAGGATCACCCCACAGCAAAATTCCATGATGACAGCGTGGGGATTTCAAACTTGGTTTCCCAGATCCTTGTCTAATGCTTTAACCACTACACCAGGGTGGCTAGCAGCTATAAACATTTATAGACCCCTAAACTGCCAGCACCAGAGAATGGCACAGGGTAGCATGTTGCTTCTTAAAGATAGCTAGTCCTTACCCTGACCTACTAGATGGGTAATTATTTAGGACTCTTGTTATGTATGTGGACTCAATTGAAGACTAATGGGTGTTTCTGCCAGGCTCATTGGAGCCATACGGATGGAGCTTGGGGACTTGGGAACAATGGCAGCAGGATCCAAATCTCTGCTGCCCTACACCAATCACAAGCCCCCTCCAGTTTGAATGATCCAATAATGTGCTTGCGCAGGAACCAGGAGTTGTATATAAATTTGGCCCCATTGGCCCTGTTGCCAGATTTTACTGGGCCGCCATCTACAATGCTGTACCAAATAAAGAGCTGCTATTCACTACCACCTCGCCTCTTCGATGCCTAAGAACCCACTATATTGTAACCCTTGTGAAAGCTGCCCTGAGTTTCCCGAAAGAAGGGTGAGACATCTAATGAATAAAATAATTCAATACTAATTCTTCACAAGTTCTTCCAGAGAAGCCAAGACAGCAGCCTGCTACAAAGAAATCAAGGAAGTTGCCATGGCTCAGTGGCAGACAATATGCTTTGTGTGAGGAAGATGCCAGGTCCAATCTCTGGCGTCTCCAGTCAAAAGAATATGTGAGGCAAAAAAACTCTGCCTGAGATCCTGAAGAGCTACTCCAGTTAGAGGAGTCAGTACTGATTTTGGTAGACCAATGACCTGGCTCAGTAAAAGGCTGTTTCATATGTTTGTGTGTTCAAGATAAGAACCATTTGATTCTTTAACATCTGTTAAGCTGGAGGCTGCTGAAAGAAACAGTAAGTGGCTCCTTAAGGCCTATTAACTTTTAGCAGAAGTAGGGTTGCCAGGTCTGACTGAGGAAATATCTGAGGACTTTGGGTGTGGAGTCAGGAGACTTTGGGGGTAGAGCCAGGAGCAAGGTTGTGACTAGGGTTGCCAGGTCTAGGTTGGAAACTACCTGGAGACTTTGGGGGTGGCTCTGGGAGAGGGTGGGGTTTGGGGAGGGAAGGGGCCTCAGCATGGTACAATGTTATGGAGTCCACTCTTCAAAGCAGCCATTTTCTTCAGGGGAGATTATCTCTGCCAGCTGGAGATCAGCTGTAAAAGTGGGAGATCTCCAGGCCCCACCCGGAGGCTGGCAACCCTAGTTGTGACAAGCACGATTGAAGGGAGTTCTGGCCATCACATTTAAAGGGAGTGCACTTCTTTAAAATGCCTTCCCTTCATTAGAAATAGTGGAGGATGGGGGCACCTCTTTTAGGATTCATAGAATTGGACCCCTTGGTCCAATCTTTTTGAAACTTGTAAGGCTTTTTGAGGAGAGGCACCAGATATTATGCTGAAAATTGGGTACCTCTATCTCAAAGAGCTCTCTCCAGAATCCCAGATATCCATGGAGAAATTCTCCATTATACCCTATGGAGATTGATCTCTATAGGGTATAATGGAATTCCCAGCAGACATTTCCTCTCCCTCCCCCTGCTTTTTGATAGCCCTGAAGTGGGGGGGGGCTTGAAATCAGGGTATCCCTTGCCCCCAACTGAGGATTGTAAGCTATTGAAAATAAACTGTGAAAAAATTAAGCACTCTATATCATAAACTTATAATGAAAATAGGGTTGCCAAGTCGAACCCCAAAAATATCTGGGGACTTTGGGGGTGGAGCCAGGAGACTTTGGGGGTGGAGCCAGGAGACACTGGGGTGGAGCTAGGGGAGGGGGGAAACGGCGCCGGGGAGCGTGGCGAGCTGCCCCACAGCTGCCGCCTCTTCTCCGCCCGTCGTGCTGCTCCTCCGAGATGGGCTCAGCCTGAGCCCATTTCGGAGGAGCAGCCACAGCGAGCGGAGAAGAGGCGGCAGCAGCGCGGCGGCCTCACCCGCTCCGCCTCTGGGGTGGAAGCGGAGGGGGGGTGGAGGCGGGCTGGGGGCGTGGCGAGCCGCAAGTCCGGGTCCTAGAAGGGCCCAGATTCGCGGCTCGCCATGCTCCTGGCCTGCCTCGCCCTCCCCTGCACTGCTGCCGTCTCTTGGCTGCTCCTCAGAGATGGGCTCAGCCTAGGCCCATCTCGGAGGAGCAACTGCGGTGGGCAGGGAGGGGGCGGAAGCGGTGCGGCGCAGTGCGGCGGCTTCCGGGCGACTCGCCATGCTCCCCGGCGCCATTTCCCCCCCCCTCTCCCCCCACTTCCATTTTTTTGGGGAGCGGGGGAAGACGGTGGAAATCCTGGGGTCCCCCGCCAGGGCAGGAGGGTTGGGAAGCCTAAATGAAAAGCTTTATATACTCATGTACCAAAGCCATACAAAAACAGTTTCAAACAAGTCCATCTCATAAAAATCCACATGTTTATATGGAGTAATCCTCTTCTTCACTGTTCTCTGTATGACTGCTCTCCATGTTTAGCCCAACTGGGGACTGACAACCCTAAGCAGAAGAAAGAAGGGAGGGAGGGCAGTTTAACAGCTGAGCCTGGGTAGCATATATGGCTCTTCCTCTGTTTTAACCTCACTGCCCACAGTAATGCCCAGGATTAACCCACACACATGCACACACACACACAAACATTAGGTCTTTCTGCCAGCTCTGGGTTCAGAAATACCTGGAATTTGTGGGGTGGGGCCTGAGTAGGTCACAGTTTGGGGAGTGGAGGGACCTCTTCAGTGTACAATGCCATAGAGTCTACCCTCCAAAGGTGTCATTTTCTCCAAGGGGATTGAGTATTGTCTGCAGATCAGATGTAATAGTGGGAAATATCTGGGCCCCATCTGGGGGTTGGCAACCCCATCTAAAAGGCATAGACCAGCAGAGGGTTCCAAAATGGCAGTTTCCTGTTAAGCCTTTTATAAAAGCAACCAAAGATAAATGTTTACAAGCTGCTCTCACTCCATTTGTAGTAATTTGTCACTACATACACACATGTCCCCTAACCATAGAGAACCAGTTTGGTGCAGTGGTTAAGTGCATGGACTCTTATCTGGGAGAACTGGGTTTGATTCCCCTCTCCTCCACTTGCACCTGCTGGAATGGCCTTGGGTTAGCCATTAGCTCTGGCAGAGGTTGTCCTTGAAAGGGCAGCTGCTGTGAGAGCCTTCTCAGCCCCAACCACCTCACAGGGTGTCTGTTGTGGGGGGAGAAGATATAGGAGATTGTAAGCCGCTCTGAGTATCTGATTCAGAGAGAAGGGCAAGGTATAAATCTGCAATTCCTCTTCTTCTAGATATGCATCCCCGACCCCAATAGATTTGCTTTTTTAAGACCCTCATCAATTTCATTGCTAGTTATAACATAAGTGAAACAACCAGAACTCCCTTTAGGAGAAAGAATAAAACCACAATAGCAGAGCTGTCTTAGTCAAGGCTTTCTCTTTAATGACAAAGCCACACCTTATCAAAACTTTCTTGGGAGGGGACCCTGGATTTACAAAAATGACTTGAGGATTACTCCCAAATTTAGCAGTTCAAAGCTACTTCTTACTTTACATTCAGCACTCTGAGAAATTTGTCAGATATGGCATTTGGTTTACCTTCCCTGTCAGTGCTATATTTGAGTCACCAAACTTTAAAACACACACACAAAAACATACACACAAATATGCTGGTTATGAACCACCATTGACTGGCATGAAAGGGAAGTGTAGCTTCTGTTTGGCAAGCCACACACAAACCAGAATGGTGTCAGCAAGAGTCCTTGTGTGCCCCACTTTTCCTGGTCCGTGAGGTATAATCTCCCTTGTGAGGGAAAGGTTTCCTGTCAAGTCAAAGCAGCCATGCTGGCAAGTAAAAAAGATCACCCACCACCACCACTCTCAAGTACTTCACACAGGGGAAATTCAAAAGGCAGCAATACGACATTGTACAAACACTTGAAGGGATGTTTTTAATGCTAAATTTGCACTTGAAAAATTGTTCTCAAAGTGCCCAGTTCAAAATGGCAGACTTTCAAAATTGGGTACCCAAAGGCTGAGCAAGAGAGAGAAAATTGAGAAATAAATTAAACCAAAATACATGTATTTATTACAAAGTGCACTAAAACTATACTTTAGGAACACTGGCCCAATTCGCCCTTGAAGTGGTGAATATTTGAGCTAAGAAGCCCTGAATCTATGTAACATTTTGATGTTTCTAGGATAAAAACCTTGAACCAATAAAACAAGACCAAAATTAGGGTTGGCAGATCTCTTGGCTGAGCAGGCAGGGGATGGGGGGGCGCACTTACTGGGAAGGAAGGAAGGGAGAAGAAGCAGGAAATAAACACAATATGCCTATGTCATTTCCAGGTGACCTAGGCACGTAGAGGATGTTGCGGCAATGCTCTGGTTTGTGGGCAAAACTCTATAGTAGAATTAGCTTCAAACCATAGAGTTTTATCCAAAAACCAGAGTGTCCCCCAAACAGCACCAAGATGCCTATTTCACTTCCAGGTGATGTAGGCACATCACGTTTACTTTCAGTTTCTTGCATGGGGGGAAGGGCAGGTTAATTTCTGCTGGGGGAGAGGCTCAAAACCAAGAGATCCCTCACCAGGAGGGATGGCAACCCTACCAATAATTCAATATATCTATGTTGATCACCTTGGACCATGTCCTTCACAGCTTGCCAGTTGCCACCCCCAAAGTCTACCTCTTTCCTCTTGTTGGTGGCCCAGGAAGTGTCCAGAACACTCTCTGTGCCAGCTTTGAAGATGAGGGTCCCAAATGAACTCCCCATTAGAGAACACAACCTTTAAGCCAGGGGATTTTTTGTAGTAGGAACTCCTTTGCATATTAGGCCACATACCCCTGAGGTAGTCAATCCTCCTGGATCTTATAGTAGGCCCTGTACTCTTGGAGGATTGGCTACATCAGGAAGGTGTGGCCTAATATGCAAAGGTTCCTGCTACAAAAAAAGCCCTGCCGTTTAAGCCAGGGGTCCTCAAACTTTTTAAATAGGGGGCCAGTTCACTGTCCCTCAGACTGTTGGAGGGCCGGACTGCCGTTACTGTACAAGGCCGCGGGCCGTCAGTTCTCTGTCTTCTGCATCTCTCTCCCTTCCCCACACCACACACCCCGGCCTGGGAACTCACCTCACCTCAGTATCACCTCACACTCTGTCTCCGCCGCCTCAGCCCAGTGCCGGAAGTGTGCGTTGCTAACGCGAGTTTAGGTCGAACATCACTTCTGGTCTGATTTTGCCATAACCCGGCGGACCGCATAAACGTCCTCAGCGGGCCGCATCTGGCCCGCGGGCTGTAGTTTGAGGACCCCTGGTTTAAGCAATAATTCTAAAATTACAGTTTAGAACAAAGGTCTCTGTTTCCATACATAAATCATATACCGTTTTTGCACACAGCTTACCTCGCAGTCACAATCCTGTTCCCTCCGCAGCATCCAGTCGTATTTCCCACCATCTGCACTAGAGTTACAGGAAGTGCCGCAGCTTCTGCATAGCAAACGTAAACTGGGTTTTAGTGGTTTACGTTTGCTATGCAAAAACCACGGCACTTCCTGTAACTCCGGCGCAGATGGTGGGAAATCCAACTGGATGCTGCGGAGGGAACAGGATTGTGACTGCAAGGTAAGCTGTGCGCAAAAACGGTAATAGTTACCTTAAACAAGGCATTAAGAGCCTACGATTAAGATTTAAGTCCCCCAGTAGAGCAATCTTGCTTCCCACTTTGCTTTCCAGTTTCCACACAGTCTTCGCTCTTCTGCATCTAAAGGCTCCACCCCTCCTGGCTCATTCCATTCCTAGCTAAGGGTTACATTAACTCACTTGGAATTAAATTATGGAATTTAGCTGGACCAGAAACTCAACAACATGAAAGTTGTTTCCATACGGATCTTAGGTATTGGCTTTGTTGAATAAATCTTTGTTTCACGCATGCATTTTTATGTCAACTAAAATGGGGGTAGGGAACTTTGTTTTCTCCCCCCTTCTTCGTGTCACTAAAGGACTAAATAGAGAGAATGCTGGGAGTTCAAGGCATGGAACACATCATGGTTTTGTTTCCTTTAAATAGAAGGTGAACACCAGCCTTATTAAGATCAGAACTGCGGCATTGGAGGGGGTGGGCGTTAAGTCTTCCTGCTGTGCTACTACTTGTGAATATAAGTATATAACCCATGCAGTTTTGTAGTTGTTAGTAACATATAGGGATCAGGCATACTTGCATTTGCCAATAGGTGGCGTGAAAATTAATTCTCCCTCCACCCTCCTATAAGCAGTTTCTGGAGCATGCTTGGTGTTTGTAGCTTTCACTAAAGTGGGCTGGCTGCTCCCAGCAGTGTAACAGTTCAGCTTGGCCCTGGAAGAGGCAACCGCACCATAAGGGAGGGGCAGAGCCGGCCCTAGACTATCTGGCACCCTAGGCAAGGCTCACTTCTGGTGCCCCCCTCTGCACTGATAACATCTCCAAGTCAAATGGGGGGCACCCAATTTGGCACCCCCAGAAGGCTGGCACCCTAGGCAATTGCCTAGTTTGCCTAGTGGCATAGCTGGCCCTGGAGAGGGGAAAGGTTTGCGCAGATCTTACTGTTTCAAGGCCCGCTTTGAATCATTGCAGGTAAATGTTGGTAACCAGTGTAGTTATTAGAGATCCTTTCCAACAAAGGTGAAGTTACTTCTTTGGGAAGTTATTACATTTTTGGTTGGGATTATTCAGATTCTTAATGGGAAATTCATATGATTATGAAAATATGTAATTTTATAGTCATCCCTTTTAAAACTTTTGCAATGCATCTTTCTTAGTATTGTATTTGTTAACACTGCTGAGCAGTTCAGCCTCCACCAGGAAGAGGCAACAGCACCATAAAGGTGAGGAAAGGCCTGCGCAGATCTTACCGTTTTGAGGTCTGCTTTGAATAATTGTAGATAATTGTGGGATTCAGGCGAGGCTTTTTTGTGGGAAAATCCCAGCAGGAACTCATTTGCATATTAGGCCATGTCCCTGACATCACCATTGTTTCACATAGGGCTTTTTTTTTTTTAAGAAGAAAGGAGGAGGAGGATATTTGATTTATATCCTGCCCCGGACCAGATCTACATGTTTTTTGAGAGGGGGCAAAATTAAAAAATGATGCCCCCTTATGGGCCCTTTCTATCTTATAGGTCCATAGAATAGAATGGGCTCCATACCCAATTTGGCACACACACCCCCTCCAGCAGCACCCGGAGCAAGTGTCTCCTCTGCTTTCCCCTAGATCCAGCCCTGATCCCGCCCTATACTCTGAATCTCAGAGTGGTCGCAATCTCCTTTACCTCCCCTCGCCCACAAAAGACACCCTGTGAGGTAGGTAGGGCTGAGAGAGTTCTTACAGCAGCTGCCCTTTCAAGGACAACTCCTGCGAGAGCTATGGTTGACCCAAGACCATTCCAGCAGCTGCAAGTGGAAGAGTGGGAAATCAAACCCACTTCTCCCAGATAAGAGTCTGTGCATTTAACCACTAAACCAAACAAAACCCAGTAGGAACTTATTTGCATATCAGGCCACACCCCTGACATCACCATTGTTTCACACAGGGCTTTTTTGTAGAAAAAGCTCAGCAGGAACTCCTTTGCATATTAGGCCACACACCCCTGACACCAAGTGTTCTTGTGCATTCCTGCTCAAAAAGAGTTCTGGATTCAGCTTCCCAAGTACAGCCTGGAAATTTCATCTGCTGTTCCAGTGCCTGTGAGCTTTAGCCTTGATTTACAATAGATGTACATTATTTATGCGTTTAGTCTTTTCTGTTCTGTGCAGCTTTGTGGGTGGATGCTGAAGATATCTGTAACCAGCAGGGCTTTTTTTTGTAGAAAAAGCCCAGCAGGAACTCATTTGCATATTAGGCCACACACCCTAATGCCAAGTTAGCCAGAATAGCGTTCTTGTGTGTAACTGCTCAAAAAAAATCTCCAGTAACCAATAATATTTTAAGAGCTCTTGCTATGAAGTAATAGCAGGGTTGCTAAGTCCAATTTAAGAAATATCTGGGGACTTTGGGGGTGGAGCCAAGATCAAGGCTGTGACAAGCATAACTGAACTCCAAAGGGAGTGTTGGCCATCACATTTAAAGGGACGGCACACCTTTTCAATGCCTTCCTTCCATAGGAAATAATGAAGGATAGGGGCACCTTCTTTTGGGACTCATAGAATTGGACCCCCTGGTCCAATCGTTTTGAAACTTGGGGGATATTTTGGGGAGAGGCACTAGATGCTGTACGGAAAATGTGGTGCCTCTACCTCAAAAAACAGCCACCCCCCCCCAGAACCAAAGATACCCGCGGATCAATTCTCCATTATTTTCTATGGGAATAAATCTCCATAGGGAATAAGAGTTCCCAGAAGACATTTCCCTCCCCTCCCCCCATTTTCTGACGACCCTGGAGCGGGGGGAGGGCCTCCAAACCGGGGGATCCCCTGCCCCCACCTGAGGATTGGCAACCCTAAGTAATAGCAACCAGACTGGAATGAATGAGAATTCCTATGAAAACCTCCATGCCTTTGTTTATATAGAGAGTTTATTTTAACATTCAAGTGTGTCTGTTATATTGCCTCTCTTATGTTTGCGTTTAAGTGTGTTGCTCAAAAATTCATGTTGCAGCAGTTACACACTCTTAAACCATGGGTGGGAGCAATGTTCCCTCTAAACTGCAGAGTCTTGTGAGCAAAAATTCTACTTTGTGAGCTACTGGTCTTAACATTGTGAGCTACTGGTATTAAAGTGAGCTACTGCATAAATTAGTGTGTTCTGGGGTCATCCTTCCTGAGCTAAGACAAAAATGTGTGAGCTGGAGGCTAAAAATCTGTGAGCTAGCTCACGCTAACTCAGCTTAGAAGGAACACTGGGCGGGAGTTCCGTCTTCAAAACAGACTGAACCTGCCCATTTTCCTTGCAGATGTTAGGACCATAGTGGGTTACACAGAGACACAAAGGCATTCCATGTTCTCAGAGAGTGTTACCCATTGCATCTGTGGAAAACTCACTGCTCTGCTCATATTGAGATCTGTGACTCTTGCATAGACACAGAAGTTGGCCTCCTTTGGGGATGGCTGATTCTTATTCTTGGCACAATCTAAAAGTAAATCTTTCAGGTGTGCAAGAAGGGAAGGGTACCTCCAGTTTTAATTCAGAAAATAATTGCACCTTTGATAGGAGCTGAGTCGGCCGGGGCCGTGGTCGGGCGTAACTGAGGCGAACGTGGAGGTTGAGGAGCCGAGCCGGCCGGGACCGTAACGGGACGTTTTGAGGCGGTCGCGGAGGCTGAGGAGTGGAGTCGGGGGTTCGAGGAGCCGAGTTTGAACTGGGAGCCGAGGAGATAGCAACAACGCTGGGCGAGCTGTGCGTTTATCCCCCTTACCCCCCCCCTCTTTCCTACACGGGAGTGGGCTTGATCGGGGAGAGTACGGCATTGACTGATGACCGAAGGGTCTGGAAGAACACTGGAAGGGGCCGAATTGAGTTGCTGACGGGCAGATTAGGGCGGAGGCTGTGTGACGAAAGGGACGCGGGGGGCTTATACCCCCCGAGCTCCCCGAGTCTGCACGGGGCGTTGTCCGAGTCTGCCGGTCGGCCAGTCGGCCATACAAGTACTATAAGAACATTTCAATGACCCTTACCCAACTATCCACCTCTCGGCATTCCCCCCCCCCCCATCACCCTACAAGAAGCAAGCTCCACATGGATATCAGTACGCCAGAAGATAAAGATAAGGACATGGCAAAAATGAGAACATTGCACCCATAGGCACTAGCACTTTAAAAATCATAGCACTTTACTCAACTGTTTACATCCCCTGTCTTATCCCCCGCCCATCTGATCTAGCTGCCAATTGAGTGACATTTATTTATTATTGGTTGTGATTTATAGGCTATTTAAATTAATTAGAGATTGTTACTGGCTAAAGTGAGAGTTGGAATTATAGCAAATTAATTAAGGAAGAAGTTATTGGGAGGGTTTTTTATGATTAATGAGCTTTTGAATTAATAATTGACTTGTGGCAAATTAACTAAGGAGGGATAATTATTGGGAGGGTTTTATAGTTAATAAGCTTTTAGATTATACTAATTTAAATTTAGCTAACAATTGGTGGGAAGCTTGGAAGAGATTTAGTTAAATAGCTGATTAGTAAATTGGCAGATTGGATTAAAATAGATAGATCAGCTGGGAGGAGGGGGTGGAGGAGGGGGTAGATCTGACGGCTCCATCAAATTGAGGTGGCATTAACAGGAGATGATCGGCCTGGGGATTCCAGTGCTCCTGGGGAGGGGAAGATATGACGGTGGGACGAGGCAGAATTATAAGGGAAGGAGGTTGAGACATAATAGTGCTCGACCCCCTTCCAGCCTTCGCCCCATCCCGAAGGTGACAGGTAGCGGGGCCAGGTTGAATCACCCGCCTCCGTCACTGGTGTTATGCAATGCCAGGTCCATTAATAATAAGACCTCTGTCCTACAGGAGTTCCTGACCGAACAGGACATGGACCTGGCTTGCGTGACCGAGACCTGGGTGCGTGAAGGGGAGACGGTAGCTCTCTCTCAGACCGCCCCCCCAGGATACTCGGTCTTTCATCAGTCACGGACTAGCGGGCGGGGGGGTGGGGTGGCACTTTTCATACGAGAGGCTTACTCCTTTAGGGCTCTTCCGGCTCCAGAGATTCCGGGCGTTGAATGTGTTGGCCTGATGTGGGATGTTGGGGAGGGGTTGGCGATCTGGCTGGTGTACCGACCGCCTAACGCACCGGCCGGCGCCTTACCATCCCTGGTGGAGGCCGCGGCGGGCTGGGCGCTGGAGCACCCAAGGCTTTTGGTCTTGGGTGACTTCAATGTCCATGCCGACGACGCGGCGTCCAGCCAGGCGATGGACCTGGTGTCATCCATGGCGACACTAGGACTCTCCCAGGTTGTTACAACACCCACCCATCAGGCGGGACACATGTTAGACCTGGTCTTTGTGGCCGGAATATCAGTGACTGATATTGCAACGGAAGCAGTGCCATGGTCAGATCACTTTGCCCTTAAGGTCCGTATGGAGGTGTCACCCAAAACCTGTTTAGGCGGAGAGCGTATTTTAGCTCACCCGCGGAGCCTGATGGACCCGGAACGGTTCCTAACGGCTCTACGGGATACCTGGCCCGCTGGCGATTCCCTGGATGATCTGGTAGAGTCCTGGAACGATGGGCTCTCCAGGGCCATTGAGGAGATCGCACCCAGGCGCCCTCTGCGCCCCCGCCCGAAACCGTCGCCCTGGTTTAACCGGGAGCTGCGGCAACAAAAGCGGGAGCTCAGACGACTAGAGAGGCAATGGCGGCGTACTCGAGACGAAGTGACCCGAACATCTTATAGAGAGAGTTTGAAGGCCTATGAGATGGCAATCAAATCCGCAAAGAGAGTATTCTTTGCGGCTAAGATTGCGTCCGCAACCTCGCGCCCGGCACAATTATTTGATATAATTAGAGGACTTACAACGCTGCCACAAGGCAGGTTAAATTCTATTGAATTGGAAATCGGCTGTGAGGCTTTTGCGAAATTTTTTGCGGATAAAATCGCGTCACTTCGCCCCGACCCCCCTGCCAGTTTGGAGACAGTTAGCGAACCTGAGGCCCCGAGCCTGTCTTCGGACTATACTCTGGATGGCTTTAGACCCCTCAGCCTGGAGGAAGTTGACAGGATTCTCTTATTGGCTCGCCCAACAACTTGTAAATTGGACCCATGCCCTTCCTGGCTTATTAAATCTTGCCAGGGGGATCTTAGATATCCTGTGCGGGATATCATAAATAGATCCCTAACGGAAGGGCACTTTCCAACGCCACTCAAAGAGGCTGTGGTCCGTCCCCTCCTAAAAAAACCATCTTTAGATCCGGCCCAATTGGCACATTATCGGCCGGTTTCTAATTTGCCCTTTTTGGGTAAACTTATTGAGAGGGCAGTGGCGATACAATTACAGAATTTCCTGGAGGACGCTTCCATCCTTGACCCATTTCAGTCCGGCTTCCGCCCGGGACACGGGACGGAGACAGTGTTGGTCGCCCTAGTAGATGACCTTCAACGGCATCTGGATCGGGGTGGCTCGGCGGTGCTGATGCTGTTAGACCTGTCGGCGGCGTTCGACACGGTCGACCATCGGCTACTGACGTGCCGCCTCGCCGACGCAGGGATTCAGGGGTTGGCCTTACAGTGGCTTTCCTCTTTCCTGGCAGGTCGGGGACAAAAGGTCGCAGTAGGGGGGGAGCTATCCCAGAGGCGCACACTTGATTGTGGTGTGCCCCAGGGGGCGGTTCTCTCCCCGATGTTATTCAATATCTATATGCGGCCTCTTGCCCAGATAGCCCGAAGGTATGGGCTGGGGTGTCACCAGTATGCTGATGACACCCAGCTCTATCTACTGATGGACGGCCGGCCGGTCTGCGCCCCGGAAAATCTGGACCGGGCATTACAGGCCGTGGCTGAGTGGCTCAGACTGAGTGGGCTGAAGCTAAATCCTACGAAGACAGAGGTCCTTTGCTTGGGTCGCCGCGGCCCGGGGGGGGGGATCCCCCTGCCAGCTTTTGACGGTGCACCGCTGATGGCGGCGGACAGAGTCAGGAGCTTGGGGGTGCTGTTGGAGCCTTCCTTAAAGATGGAGGCTCAGATAGCAGCCGCTGCCAAGTCCGCATTTTTTCATCTTAGGCGGGCAAGGCAGCTGGCCCCCTTCCTGGAGCGCGACGACCTAGCAACAGTGATCCATGCTACGGTCACCTCGAGGTTGGACTACTGCAATGCCCTCTACATGGGGCTGCCCCTGTCCCGGACTCGAAAGCTGCAGCTGGTGCAGAATGCCGCGGCCCGGCTGTTATTGGGTCTCCCAAAGTGGGGACACATTCGGCCGGGTCTTCGGACTCTGCACTGGCTTCCAGTGATGTATCGAGTCCGGTACAAGGTGCTGGTTATTACCTTTAAAGCCCTATATGGCCTGGGACCTGCCTACCTGAGGGACCGTCTCTCCCCATACGTTCCCCAGAGAGCACTGAGGTCAGGAACACAAAATCTCCTCTCTATCCCCGGGCCAAAAGAAGCCCGCCTGAAAGTCACTCGAGATAGGGCTTTCTCCGTTATGGCCCCCACTTGGTGGAATCAGCTGCCGGAGGAGGTGAGGGCCCTGCGGGACTTGGTTCAATTCCGCAGGGCCTGTAAGACGACCCTCTTCCGGCTAGCTTACACCTAGCCGGGATGGAACTTGACGTAACTGGCCTGCCATCTGTTTATATAAAATGATATGTTATTGGTTTTAAGCTGCATTGTTTTTATGAATTGAAATGTATTGGTTTTAATGTTTAAATGTGAAGTATTTAATTGTTCTATTTAAATTGTTAAATTGTTATTGTTGGAAGCCGCCCTGAGCCACTCCTGGGAAGGGCGGGATATAAATCCCGAATAAATAAATAAATAAATAAATAAAAATCAGATGTTTAATACACATATAAATTATACCAGTTTCCTATTTCAGGTGTCCTGCGCAAGTAATGGAATGAAGAGACCAAACAGCAAGATATAAGGAACGCACTGATCATTAATATCTTTCCTGAATTGGCTGCGTAGCTGTTGAACACATTATTAGCAACCATAAAATTAAGCTTCCTTTGTTGAATGTGTTTGTCCTGATTACTTCCTTCAGCCTGGCTCCATGTTGCATAGCTGAAACTCATCTAACATTTCATGGCCTGCATAGTTGCCTTAATTTTTTGTACAAACGTGGTAATTATTTACAGCCCAGTACACAGAGATTTCGACACATATTCATCCCACCTCCTTGTCTATGTTATTTATATGACTTAGAAGGAAGGGGTTATTCCTCAAGAATTAACATACTTTCTTAGCTGAATTTACACAGGTTCTTTCTCTGGAGTGTTCCATGCTTCCCACTAACCTGCTTGCTTCAGCAACCCAATGTGGGTTGTGTGCAGAGCACAGCAGTTGCAATGGACTAGATCCACAGATCACTGGATACTGTGCACACTTGTGATTATTCACTACCTGGATTTTCCTGTTTGGAAAGGAAACTCCTGCGGTTTGAGAAGAAAAATCCAGGAGATAAATGAAGTACGATGGCCAATGATATATGGATGCAACTTTGGGCTCTGGATAGAACTGTAATGGGTCTAGGGTTGTCAGGGCAATTCCCAGAAGCACTGGTAGGACAGAAATTCAGGAAACTGGCATGAGGTCACTTCTAGGCTTCTCAATCCCCAGGTCCCAGCGGGGGATCCCCTGGTTTTACAGGCTTCCCCCCTCCCCCAGCCAGCTGGCCGGCGGGGGAAGCTCCACCCCCACAGCCATTATGCACCTCCAGGAACGATTCCCGTAGGGAACGATGGGGAATTGATCTGCCGGTGTCAGGGGCTCTGGGGGGGGGGCTGTTTTTTGAGGCAGAGGTGCCAAATTTTCTGTATAGCATCTAGTGCCTCTCCCCAAAATACTTCCCAAGTTGCAAAAGGATTGGACCAGGGGGTCCAATTTTATGAGCCCCAAAAGAAGGTGCCCCTATCCTTCATTATTTTCTATGGAAGGAAGGCATTCTAAAAGGTGTGCTGTCCCTTTAAATGTGATGGCCAGAACTCCCTTGGAGTTCAATTATGCTTGTCACACCCTTGCTCCTGGCTCCGCCCCCAATGTCTCCTGGCTCCACCCCCAAAGTCCCCAGATATTTCTTGAATTGGACTTGGCAACCCTAGTCACTTCTGGTTACATACTGTTTGTGTACTGGCTCTTCAAGAGGCTATCCCAGTAGGCCTTAAAGCAAGCAGGAATGAGGGACTCAGTGCTTCTCTTCTCAGTTTCCCTGCTAGCAGCCTGCACCTACTAAGAATCCATAGAACCAAGCCAGGACAGCCCTGGCCTTGAGCCCTAGAAACAGTTAAGTATTGTTATTTATTCATTTATTTATTTTTATTTATTTATTTAGAATTTATATCCCGCCCTTCCCACGAATGGCTCAGGGCGGCCATTCTATATTCCAATAGCCAAGTTCCTGCCCTACAATGACTACCAAAGAGGCCTTCAGCCAAATGGAACTGGGTGTTTGTTTTTTGTGTTACTATAGAAAAACTCTACAGGCCTGGATGGCCCAGACTGGTTTGATCTCACCAGATCTATAAAGCTATGTGGGGTTGGCTCTGATTACTACATGGATGGGAGGCCACCAGGGAAGTTGCTATGCAGAGGTTGACAATGGTAAACTATCTCTTGCCATGAAAACCCTACGGGATCGCCGTAAGTTGAATACAACTTAATGGCACTTTCCACCACCACCCAGAAGTGATGTCACAGCATCATGGACCACCAGTTTCCCCTGCCTTTTTTTGCTTTTGCTGATCTACGGAGCTGTATCAGGAGCCCTGGACACTGTGTTCTAGCTTGGAAGCACATGTTGGTTGGGTATTGCATTATTGTTATGATAATTCACACCCTGGATTTTCCATTTCAGGCAGAACAATCAAGAAGTCAAATACATACACCAGTGTGGATTCAGTGTAGTGTAGAGTTTAGAACGTCAGACTAGGAACTGGGGAAAAAAAACTCAAGCTCTACCAAGAAAGCTTACTGGTTGACCTTGGCCCAGTCACAGTCTCCTCCAAAACTATTTCATAGGGTCATGAGGATAAGATGGAGGTGAGGAGAACAATGCAAGACAATTTGGGTCCTTGTTGGGGAGAAAGGTATTTATTTATTTTCTTCTGTTGATTTATACCTCACCCCTCCTGTGAACAGTTTGGGGCAACTTCCAATAAAATCTGTTAAAACATCAAAATAATAAATACAATAAAACACATCATAAAATCATGTAACATAGAATAGATAAGCAGGCATCAATACTGTGCAGGCTACAGTCAGCAGTAGGGTAGGGTAAAAAATGAAGTAAATAAATAATATCCAATTATATATAAATTATATAACAGTTATATTGGTCCATTCAGTGCCATGGCTTGGGCATGCCTGGCTGTATGTGAAGAAGTACTTCCTTTTATCCATTTTAACCTGACTGCTCAGCAATTTCATCGAATGCCCACAAGTTCTTGTATTGTGAGAAAGGGAGAAAAGTACTTCTTTCTCTGCTTTCTCCATCCCATGCATTATCTTGTAAACCTCTATCATGTCACCCCGCAGTCGACGTTTCTCCAAGCTAAAGAGCCCCAAGCGTTTTAACCTTTCTTCATAGGGACAGTGTTCCAACCCTTTAATCATTCTAGTTGCCCTTTTCTGGACTTTTTCCAGTGCTATAATATCCTTTTTGAGGTGCCGTGACCAGAATTGCGCACAGTATTCCAAATGAGACTGCACCATCGATTTATACAGGGGCATTATGATACTGGCTGATTTGTTTTCAATTCCCTTCCTAATAATTCCCAGCATGGCCCTGATCTACGTATTTACATATCCACAAATGGGTGCCACATATTGCTATTAGATAAATAGATGCTGATTAGCCCTGAGTATGGATTCCCTGGATGGTCTGTTCTTCTCCAAAGCTATTTATTTTTATTATTTATTTTATTAAATTAGATATCTGTCACCCTTCCCTGCAGGCAGGGCTCAGAGCGACTTACAGCAAAATAGGAACAATAAATAATGCCACTGAAAATTTAAAATACAGTAGAAGCAATACATTTCCTGAGATGGTGGGCTAACAACATCATAATGTCAACAGTAAAACAATAATGCAATCACAATCACAAATTAAAAGTTAAAACAGGTTACAATTTAACATTATTAGTACAGTTTTAAAATAACAGTTTGGTGCTGACATCATGCCATTCTTCAGTGGTATTGGGCATCTACACACTTTGGTTGAAGGCCATTCGAAATAATGTTGTTTTGCAGGCCTTGCAGAACTGGACAAGATCCTGCAAGGCTCTTACATCATCTGGAAGTTGGTTCCACCAGTGGGGGGCCGCAACAGAGAAGGCTCTTTCTCTAGTAGCCTCCCTCAGCCCGGGGATTTCTAATAGGGTCCCACAGGGCACAGACATCCTCCAGCAGAGGGTTTCACCAGGTGGGGACCAAGGCTGAAAAGACCCTGGCCCTAGTTTAAGACAGTCGGATCTATGAACATATCTAGGGTTGCCAGTTCTGCAGTGGGGACAGGGCATGTCCCACTTCTAGCTCCCATTTCCCACCACCACTCTTATTCCTCCCCCTCCCCCCAGTTTCCTGCTGGTTGCCTGGCAACTCTAAGCATACCTGGGATCAAGCCCCACTGATCTTAGCCAGAATTAGCTCTGCAGAAACACCCATAGGATCAGGCGGCACAAAGGCTGTGTGTAATCTTTGATTTCCTGTTTGTGTTTACATGGGCGTTTGTTTTCATGTTTACTGATTTCTGAGGCCTTAACACCATTTTGACAGTGTTCTTTTGGTAATTTGTCTTCACAATCTGTTTGATGAGAGCCGTAAATAAAGACTGACTTGACAAGAAGACAATGATTTTCCTAAAAGTGGGAAGGGGTCATTGTCATTAATGTTAATTGACTTTAACAGTTACATACTCTTCAAGGCTTTTGATTTACAGAGGAAGGCAATGCATCCTCGAGATATGAAAGAGTTAATGTAGCTCAAGAGTAAAATTAGTGGCCAGGGTCAAAGGGCAAAAAAGGAGAGAAATAGCACTGAAGAGGCCAATACCCCTCTGGGCGTAAACTTGACCGACTGCTGACCTGTAGCTGTCATGGAGTCCTGAGAGTCATGGTCAGGTCCAAAGCAAAGCAATCTGACCCTAGAGTTTAAGCGTCGCCATGACAATGACCTCTAGCTATTATTTATTGACTGGTATCTCTGCATGCCTGACTAGGCCTCTGGTCACTAGTAAAAAGATGTATTGATTAGACATCAGTCAGCTAGAACCAGCTGGTATCATTTGCTTTTGTGAAGCCAAACTCTTGGCCATTATGAGGGTTGGTGTAACTCTAAAAGGGCACATAGGATTGTTTTATTTTACCTGGCAGCCATGACTTTTACTGATATAAAGGGTATAGTCACAGACTCTGAGCAATGCTTATGTGGCCTTTTGTACAACAAACCAACACTTAACTGTGCAATCCTAAACAGAGTTATACCCTTTTAAACCTGTTGAAGTCAATGGGCTTAGAAGAGGGTAAATCTGTTTAGGACTGCACGGTAAGAGTTCCAGGCTGTAAACAAAAGCCACTGCTTTGCAACATGGCTATTTGATTTAGTTTCTGAGAGATTTCTTCCTGGGCAATCTCCCCCCATTTATGTCAGCCAAACCTCCAAAAGAATGGCATTTCTCTTTTTAAAAATTGTAGAAGAGAAAGTGTGTAATTTAGTTAAAAACAGTTTCAGGTCATACTATGCACAATGGTTTTGGGGGGGGGGGGTTTGTGGGGGGGGGTTACTTAGAGGACACTACCTGAGTTTGATCCCAGCAGAAGCTGATTCAGGTAGCTAACTCCAGGTTGACTCAGCCTTCCATCCTTCCGAGGTCGATAAAATGAGTACCCAGCTTGCTGGGGGGAAAGTGCAGATGACTGGGGAAGGCAATGGCAAACCACCCCGTAAAAAGTCTGCCATGAAAACGTTGTGAAAGCAACATCACCCCAGAGTTGAAAACAACTGGTGCTTGCATACCTTTTACTTAGAGGACCCCTCAAAGAAGGACTTACAAATCCAATTAAAGCAGTGTTTTGGGGGGAGGGATACTTTCACCCAGGGCTTTTCTTGTAGTAAGAACTCCTTTGCATATTAGGCCACACACCCCTGATGTAACCAATTCTTCTGGAGCTTAGAGTAGGCTCTGTACTAAGAGCCCTATAAGCTCTTGGAGGATTGGCTACAACAGGGGGGTGTAGCCTAATATGCAAAGGAGTTCCTGCTACAAAAAAAAGCCCTTACACCCTTCTCCACTGAATACATTTGAGGTCAACATTTCTTCCTGCCCAACAGGATTCTGGGGGAAGATTCCCAATGATGGGAAACAGCTTGGAGGAGGAATTTTGATCTCCAAAAGGTAGGGATTCCAGGTCCCCCCTGGTCACCGGCGGGGGTTGGGGGGCTGGATTGTCGGATCCAGGTTGGGTAGGGTTGCCAATCCCCAGGTGGGGGCAGGGGAACCCCCGGTTTGGAGGCTCTCCCCCCACTTCAGGGTCATTTTGTCCTCAAAAAATCCTGCAAGATAGATCAGGCTGAGAATTTGTGACTGGCCCAAGACCTCTCAGAAAAATTCTATGGCAAAGCGAGAATTTCAAACTTAGTCTCCCAGATGCTAGTCTAACACTCTAACAACTACACCATGCTGGCTCTCAGGGAATCCTCAAGGACTTGCGGAAAGCACCACATTTCCCCCTCTTCTACTATTTCCTTTTTTCCCTTTCCTAAACCCCCTCCCTGGCCTCTACAGTTTTTCCTGCTTTCTCTCTCATTCCCATCTACCAGCCTTTAACCACCCATATTGCCCAGTTGCTATTCATGCCCAGTCATTGATTAACCTGTGGAATACATTCTCCAGTGTACCTTGGATGCTATACTTGTTGATTATACAGAGCACATAGTGCCCTGTTGAAGTTGCTAACACATACACCACACTTTCCACAAAGTTTCCACATATACTGGCAGGTGTTTGTGAGTATTTTCTGCTGAACTTCCATAAAACACAATTTGTGTGTACATGAGAATGAATGATTCATTTTGTTTTTACAGCACATTTTAGTGTTCAGAGTGCTCTAAAATTTGTATCTCATTTATAACCGATTAAACAGGAAAAAAAGAAATCATGAGAAGCTGGCAGTTGTGATTATGGCGTTATTTGTTCTCACCATCTCCCACGACGATTTAATAGAAGACATTAAAAGGAAGGCCTTGCATTACAGAAAGTCTGAAGTACAGATTGTTTTGTTAAATTAATTTTAGTCTTATTGAGCCCAAAGTAAATTTTATTGATTATTAACTGAGTACATTTAAGCCAAACCCATAAAAGCCTCAAACTGAGAGGAAGAAATATTACATGTGAATTTCCCAGCAACAAACTATCCATTCTTATTAAAACAAACAAACAAGGATTGGTACCACACAAAGGTTTGGAAGGTGTTATTCATCACCCCTCAAGGATTTCAGATCCCAGGAGAACAATCTTTTCTGAATCCTTTCATAAAATAAATGTTTTAAAATAAATAAATAAAGCAGCACTCTGCACTGGGACTGGCTGTGGGTAGGATTGCAGGCCCCGCATAGCTACTGGTAGATGGTAGGGTTTGCCAGGTCCTGGAGATTTGGGGATGGAGTCTGGGGAGGACACAGCCTTCATTGTGGTACAATGCCATGCAGTCTGCTCTCCAAAGTATCCATTTTCTCCAGGGGAACTGATCTCTGTAGTCCAGAGATGAGCTGTAATTCTGGGGGGTCCCACCTAAAGGCTGGCATCCCTGGCTGTGGGGGTGTTGCGGGAAGGGAATGCAGTGAAAAATTACCTCACTTTGACAATCCAGAAAAGTCACTCGGAAAAAGATGGGACAAGATGGTTGGCATTCCCCCTCCCCAGGCAAAGCAACCCCTTGCAGCCCTCACGACAACCAGGAGCTGTGAAGCTGAGCCTCTTGCAACCGACACGTCATTCCAAGTGAATTTTTATCCCTCCGTTGTCATTTGGTGATAGCAGTTGGTGAGTGCATGTGCTCTTGCCTCCCACCAACACTTGGCAGTGGTTTGGAAGTGCAGCGTGAACCACCGCCTGGACTCCGGCTGCCTGTTTTCCAGCTTGTCCCTGTTCCGGCTGTTCTCCAGCTGTCCCTGTTTGCTGTAGATGAACTTGTAGTTTATTAGCAAAGGGATAAATCGGAAAATATAAGATGGCTTCCTAGGATAATATTTGAAAAAGCTCTGGTCTCTGTTGAACTAGCATTGCCAACCACCAGGTGGGGCCTGGAGATCTCCTGGAATTACAACTGATCTTCAGAGTGCGGAAAGCAGTTTCCCCTGGAGAAAATGGCTGCTTTGGAGGGTGAACTCGTGGCTTTATACCACTGAGGTCCCTCCCCTTCCCAAACTGCAGCCTTCCCAGCTTCCACCCCCCATCCCCAATCTGCAAATATTTTTCATCCAGGAGTTGGCAATCTTGCTGTTGGAAGGTTAATATGCAATTAAAGGGCCGAACACTAAAAACAAAGTGTAAAAAAATAATCATAAATCAACATACACTGGCACATAGACTCTGACTTTACTTGATCAATTCGGGACCACGTGGCATACAAAAAAACACTGAATGCTATAGGTATGCTCTTGATTAAGACTATAGAACAAGAGGCCTCAAGAATCTCTCTAAGCCTTTGTCACTTCACTAAATTTCATTGTGGTCCAGCATTGTTCTATTGTTTTATTCTGTTCTGTATTATGAGCCAATATGTGTACTTACCTTTCTGACCTCTGAAGAAAACCAATTTAGGTCGAAACGCGTCAGGTCAAGTTGAGTGGGTTCCCATTGAGGTTTTATGATTTTACGTAGGATAGAGGCTTATGATGGGCCCTTAAATGGTTTTAGCTTTCAACAATAAATACATGTATGTTGATTTATGATTTCTTTACACTTTGTTTTTAATGTTTGGCTCTTTAATTGCATATTAACCTTTTAGGTTTCTTACTCCAGTTTTTGGGTTAAGTTTCTTTCCCTTCTTTGTTTTTCTTTAATCTTGCTGTTGAGCAATAGATTTAATAGAACTGAGCCCAAACAGGAAGGGCTTCTTTTTTCTATTCTGTGCAGATTATTTCATGATATTGTGGGGATATAGGGGAAAATGATTAAAACAGGATCAGACCAGTGGTTCATTTAAATTTAGTAGGATTGCCAAGTCCAATTCAAGAAATATCTGGGGACTTTGGGTGTGGAGCCAGGAAACTTTGGGAGTGGAGCCAGGAGACATTGGGGGTGGAGTCAGGAGCAAGGTTGTGACAAGCATAACTGAATTTCAAAGGAAGTTCTAGCCATCACATTTAAAGAGACCATACACCTTTTAAATGCCTTCCCTCCTTTGGAAATAATGAAGGATAGGGGCACCTTCTTTGGGGGCTCATAGAATTGAACCCCCTGGTCTAATCTTTTTGAAACTTGGGGGGGGGCCTTTTGAGAAGCACTGGATGCTATTTTGAAAATTTGGTGCCTCTAACTCCAAAAACAGCCCCCCTAGCCCCAGATATCCATGGATCAATTTTCCATTCTACTCTAAGGGAATTGGTCTCCATAGGGAATAATGAAGTGCCCAGCAGACATTCTCCCCCTCCCCCCCCCGGCTTTCTGATGACCCTGAAGCGGGGAGAGGGCCTCCAAACCAGGAGATTCCCAGCCCCCACCTGGGGATTGGCAACCCTAATAGTTCAGCCTCCTGTCTCACACAGTGGCCACCCAGTTCCTTTGGACCTCCAACAACAGGGCATAGAGGCCTGGGCCTTCCCCTGATGTTGCCTCCTTGCACTGGTATTCAGAGGGTTTACTGCCTCTGAACGTGGGGGTTCCCTTTAGTCAACATGTTAGTCATGTTAGTCATTGATGGATCTGTCCTGCATGAATCTGTCCAATCCTCTTTTGAAGCTGTCTCTATGTATGTGGCCATCACTGCATACTCTGACAGATAATTTTGTTATGGGGCAGCAAAGACAGAAAGCACCCCTACCACACCATCAGGTGTCTCATTCCATAGTACACATTTATTTACCTTCGGGGGGGGGGGGGGGGTTGTAGCAAGAATTCCTTTGCATATTAGGCCACACACCCTTGATGGAGCCAATCCTCCAAAAGCTTGTAGGGCTCTTAGTACAGGGCCTACTGTAAGCTCCCGGAGGATTGGCTACATCAGGGGTGTGTGGCCTAATATGCAAAAGAGTTCCTGATACAAAAAAACCCTGTTTACCTTACACCTCAGCATACCCCAATCAGTAACATTGCCTCCCTTAAGGTGGCACCTGAAGATCTCCTGCTATTACAATTGATCTCTAGACAACCATGATCAAATTCCCTGGAGAAAATGGCTGCTCTGGAAGGTGGAGTCTATGACTTAGATCCCTTCCCCAGGCTCCAACCCAAAATCCCCAGATATTTCTCAACCCAGAGCTGAGAACCATACAAATTAGTTACAGTTCAAGTATCCTTTCCTCTTCAATTCACCCTTTCGCCCTTCCAAAACCATATTCATCCTGAATGAGCTTACTTTGACCTTAATAATGCCACCAGCTTTCCAAATATGATGGGCTCAAGAAGACCATTGTTGCTAGGAACAAGAAAGCTGGTTTTTAAGCAAAGGCTATGAAAACCAGGGCTATGAAAACCAGCAAGTAGATACCAAAAAGTAAATTGGGGGGGCACTTTGAGGAAATGTTTCAGAGACCCAGAAAGCTGCTTTTTCTGAGCCAAAAATGACCTTGATGGCCCAGGCTAGTCTGATCAATCAGATTTTGGAAACTAAGCTGGATCATCTCTGGTTACTACTTCGTTTGGTGGCCACCAATGAAGACCAGAATTGCAATGAAAAGGAAGGAAACCACTTCTGAATGACTTTTGCCTTGAAAAACCCATTTTATTTCATTGGGTTGCCATGAGTTGGTTGCAACTGGATGCCCCCCCACACCGACGAAAAAAAAGCTCATTGGAGAACATTCATCTCAGCCTAGAAAATCAATTTATTATTACTGTTTTCAATAATTCATCAAATAATAGCTGGCTCTTCTCTCAGGTTTACTCAGTAAGATTTAAAATACATGCCAGACCAAAAATCTTCTCTGATTATTGTAAGAAAAAGAGAACTAATATTAGTTCCTGCACTTTGCAACACACCAAGATAGTTCATAATGTCAGCACACTTTCAGGTCGGTTCTCAGATTTTAGTTATATTCTAGGATGTCATGATTAAGCTTCTATAAATATATGCTCTTAATTTTGTATACACTTTAAAAGTGTTATCTTTCTATTACTGACGGTGTATTTTGACCAATGTGTAACTAATAATAATCTATATCTGCCATACAGATGGGTTGCTGCATGTGGGGGCAGCAGCATGAGCTCTGAACTTAAAATAGGCCACATGAGTGCCACACCAAGCAGTTTCCTCCTATTCTAGATTTTGCCTAAAACAAATCTATATTTATTTCTTAGCCCAATGACATTTTCCCACCTCATTCCAATTCAACCAAGGGACCCAAAGGCCAAGGCACGAAACTGTTGGCCTCAAAAACACTTTCCAAGCGGTACCCCTTCACATCCTCTTACCAAACTGATGTGGGCTTTTATGGCACAATTTGATATGCGTTTATATCAAGCCCACCATTTTGTTCAGCTTGAGCTATTATTGTCATCCTCTTCTGTGTCAAAAAGGTGGAATAGATTACATGTTTCCGCCCCCCCCTCCCCCACTATAGATTAGAAAGAGAGACTTGCTATCTGCATGGTGCTTAAACACAAGAACAGGAAAGTAGCTATGGTCCTTCTTTCCTCAGGAAAAACATGGACATTTCTCTGCCCTTCTCACTGCTGCCTGCCTGGGAACTGTAGTTCATGTGTGAGGAAAAGAACCAGTATAGCCATGTGGTTTCCCCCATCTCAACCCTTAACCCATAACTCATCCACAACAGTTTAGGTGAAAGTAGTAACAAAAGAAGTAGTTTGTTCCTTCTATGGTAGATATTTGGCATGTCCATTTTGAAGATCCGTTCTTCAGCTGCAATGCTGGGGGTAGGCTATCAGTTTCCCCAACCCAACACCAGATAGAAAAATCCCATGTGGACATATAGACCCAAACTCTGGGTCTCAGTGTTCCTGGAGATTTGGAGGTGGAGCCTGGGAATGACAGGATTTGGGAAGGGGAGGGAGTTTAACAGGGATGTGAAACCATGAAGTCCACCCTCCAAAGCTGCCATTTCCTGCGGGTAATTGACCTTTGTTCCCTGGCATGGATCACCCAGGCTAACCTGACCTCATCAGATCTCAGAAGCTGCCCTGAGCCCTCCAGGGGAGGGTGGGATATAAATTTGACAAAATAAAAATAAATAATCAGGGTTAATATTTGGATGGAAGATCACCAGGGAACACAAGGGTTGTTACACTGAGGCAGGCAATGGCAAACCAACACTGAATGTCTCTTGCCTTGAAAACCCTCCATGGTCCCAACTGCAACTTGACAGCACTTTCTACCACCACAAATTGACCCTTGTAACCTGCAGATCAGTTGTAATTCTGGAAGAACTCCAGGCCCCGCCTGGAAATTGGCAACTTGTATGTGTGCATAGACACACATTTAAATAACAGAGCAACTTAAATATGCGCTAGTACTGCTTTTTTTTCTTTTTACTCTAATGAATTATGCATCTTCTAATGTTAAATAAATTGGAACATTCTTGGCGGTTTCTTCATTTCGATAATTCTATGCTATTTGATGATTTTTTAAAAAATTTTGTAAGACACCGCAAAGCAGTTTTTCTGAAGAGGCAGAACATGCATTTTCTAAACAACTAAGCAGAAGAAAAATAATAATAATAATTGGAAAACGTTTTGTTCTAAGTATTGTTAAAACTTGCAACAAAGTATCTCTGGTGCGTTTGGGAGGGCGATAAAATGCATTTCAAAATGACTATAATAATTTCAAAAACAACAACCTGTTTATTATGGTAGATATCAAAAACATGAGGCAGGGAAGTAAGCCATAGATTTGGCGCGGCGGGAGATACAAGTAGAGTAAGATATTGCCCTGTGAAATGGAATTTCAGTTTGCAACTTCTAGATGTAGACCTTTTATTGGGTTGTAATGGGGGAACTCCATATATTAACTCTTTCCCTTGTTAAGTACCACTGCTGTCATTTCCAATATAAACAGTAGCTAGCGGCTATCCGGAAAGCTTGTTATAAATCAAGCCTGCACTGAGGTGCGGGGAGGAGGGGTAAGAGAGGAAACCTCTGTTATTTGTGTCCTAATGGGTCAAAGAGAAAAGATGCCCTCTCTGAAAGCTGGATACCAGCTTCCCCTTTCATTGATCGAGGTTTCGACTCTGGGTGCTTGAGTTTATGACAAAGGAGTTCACAACACCACTGTCAGGAAGTCGATAGTATGATAGATATCCTATGCAGTTGGTCCCTTCTCAAGCACTTTAACCACGCTTTCCCTTTGACAGTTATTACTGCAGCAATAAATTCTTCAGTAAAACAAATAGGCTCTCAGTAAATGTATTAGTTCAGGCACTCTGTTTTACTTAATATAACTGCGGGTCTTAAACAGGTAAGTACCATAGTAAATAAACCAATATATTTGGGAAGGGAGACTGTGTGTGTTTGTGTGTGTGTGTGTGCTCTGATGTTTACTGCATTTTCAGATTGGCCTTTTTATTCCTAAATAACTGACAATGTGCCATTTTCTATTTCTTTTTTGTCTTAATTCTGGCAATACAATGCAATTTCAGATTACCAGACATAGGCCAATTCTGACCTAATATTTGGCAAACATCAGATGTCTTGTTGAAATGATCCGGTAATGCTGATGCACACAGAAAAAAAAACGGGCTTCTTTATTTAACTTTCCTAAAGAAAACTGCATCAGTGGAAAGCATGATTTGCAATGGGATTTGTAAGCAGAGAAGTTAAATGGCTAATGAAGGCCAAGGTAACATTGTATGTTTTGTATAAACAGCCCAATTGCACAGGTTCTAAAATGAACACCACGATGTACTATATTTCGAGAACTCGATAAACCTCCTGTTCTTGTTACTTGCCTGGGACATCAAAATTAGAGAATGATATTAAGCACCTCACAAACCATAATACATGGACTTGGCTTGAAGCATCTCCTTTCGTAACCACATATGGGATTCCTGTAATTTTCTATCTGGGTATGACTTCCAAGTGGAAAGCTGTCCTTGTGTAAAAGTTTTTCTCAGAGGTTTGAGGATTATAGCCACAGACTTCATTCATAGTTCTAGTTATACCTCAGTCTCGTTATAAATTCATAAACCTAATTGATTTCATTAGAACTAGCATAGCCTGAAAAAAATCAGGACTGCAACATTTGGTTTTTAAGCTCTAACACGTTTTCAGAATTCATTTATTGAACAGCTTTATGTCTCACTTTTAAACTTCGCAAGCTTTCACAGAGGCTTACAAAATAGAAAACTGTGTTAGTATCAGGGCTTTTATCTGGAAAAAGAGATGCCAATACTCTCAAGAGGGAAATGAAGGAGAAACACATGGGTGCCCCCTCATGTACTTTTAAACACATTTTGAGAATTTTGTTTCCACAAAGAAGGTTCCAGAACTCTGTTCTGCTGCATTCCCCCAGGAAAAAAATTCTGGTTATTATTAGTAGTTGGGTTTAATCTCCTGCCAGCATGGGTCGCAACCTGCTCACCACTATAATCATTTGCCAACCTGTTTGGATACAGCCAAGTAAATTCAGATGCATTAATTTGCATTACCCTACTTTTTCATAATTGCCACACTCCTACCAGTAATTTGCTACCATATCCAGTTTTTAAAAGGCACCTAAGCGGCAGGAGGGGATCTGTTGATCTTTTTTCCTTGAAACTTACTATTTAGGTATCTCCATGTGCCACTGGTGTCTGCCCATGAACTTAACTAAACTTGCTATCAGTTTCTGTGAACTCTTTAAAGATAGATGCTACTAGCTTTGCATATACTTCTGTGCTTGTTTACTAAGCCTCACCATGAACCTAATGGACACGTGCTCTTTTTCAGTGCATGAGATGATTTCTTTTTCATCCTGAGCAAAAGGAGCCAAAAGTTGCATCTTATTTGTTATAACTTCACCAGGGCATAATTTGGCCTGCAGCACTAGATGTTCCTGTGTAGGTGCAAAGCTGCTCAGCATGGTGCCTTGACTGAGAAGACTCTCAAGAGGAAGCACTGAGGAGAGTGAATTGGGACCTTGCCTTACATGCAGTGCTTATATTTGAAGTAAGCTGCCTAGAGCCCCTTCTGTAAGGTAATGATATGCATCTGCATTTATTTATTTCCAGGGAGGGTCTCCTTGGTGGGACTCAAAGCAACTTAAAGCATTGTTCTCTCCTCCACTTTCCCACAACAACAACAACCCTGAAAGGCAGGCCAGGCTGACAGTTTGTGATGAGCCCAAGGTCACTCAGTGAGCTTTCATAGTAAAAGTGGGGATCTGAACCCAGGTCTCTTAGGATCCTAGTCCAACACTTTGTCTACCATGCCACACCAACATGTCATGTGAGGTAGAAATGTTTTAATAAATAAATTAGAAAAGCCACTGCTGATTGCACAGCTGTGGATTATCTGAATTCATCTTTAAACAGCCGTGTACTTGGATGGGGGAATATGACAGGCCATCCAGAAATGAACTGCTTGGCAGGCCCCATGGACCCAGCAGCCAGATTCACCTGGATGGAGCAGTATGAGACCTAGGGATGCCAGCCTACAGGAGCAACCTGGGGACTCCCCACAATTACAGCTTAACACCAAATTCCAGAGACCAGTTCCCCTGGAGAAAATGGCTGTTTTGGAGGATGGACCCAATGGGTTGCACCCAATGAGGTCTCTGTCCTCCCGAGGCTCCATTCCCAAATATCCAGTTTTCCAACCTGGAGCTGGCAACTCTACCCACCATCCCCCACTGGTGGTAGTGGGGACCTTGTGACCCTAGTGGGACCAGGGACAGAAAGGTGCAGTCAGGATAGCCTCAGCAACAAGGCAGCATTGGCAGTCTGGCCCAGGGAAGCTCAAAGGGTGCAAAGGCAGTGAAAGAGCTTGTGTGGGCGAACATGGCTCGGGTGTTTTGGAGCAGGCAGGGGACAGAGGAGAAGAGGACAGAGCTTGACTCAAGGATCAGGTGTGAAGCTGGGGCTATAAAAAGGGAGGAAGGGGGAATGGGAGGAAGCCGGCAAGAGAAAAAGAAGGGAGAATTAGGAAGCAGGTTGCAGCGTTGTGGCTCTTCTGCATAATGCAGTGTAACCCTGAGCTATGGATTTACTGGATGGCATTGTTATCCTTAGCTCATCATCTGTGAAATCACTATAGAAGCAAGTCGTCTCACATGACGCCAAAAAGCAAATGACGGAGTCTCTCTAGAACACAATCACTGCCCCCCCCCCCCCCGGTCAATTTTCCAGTAAGACTTCCAAATGTATTTGGAAACTATGGGAGCAGCAAACATTATGCTAAAAGTCTGTGTTTTTGATTGTCCTAACTGGCCCCATCTCCCTTTGAGAGCAGGAGTGTTCCCCCCCCTCCCCGAAAGTCTCCCTCCTCCGCATTCCGAGCCTCTAATGTCACTCTGAGAGGATGTCTTGAGACATCTATCCTTCAAGATTAAATGCCTACCTTCTGAGTGGCAGTTGCCACAATTGAAGTAAGCATTTACTGCCAGTGCTCAGCCATGCAGCTAACTGCTCTGTAGTTGACGGTAGCCTCTCGAGGTCCAGGACCCTCATGGGGGAACACTGATAATTTTGTTCTACCCTGCAGGCATGCAGTTTCTGGATGCACTGTGTGGAAACATTTGTAGAGTCCACGCTGAGAGAGCTGCACCTGCTCCTCGGCGATTCTCACAGGAAAGGGAGGGGGGGTTCGAAAAGAAAAAAACTAAAGAAGACAAGGGCTCTCCTGACCTTCAGAAGGCCACTTATCAAAAGCAGCAAATCTCTGGAATGTTTGCAAAAGCCCATTAGGCCAGCAAGTGGAGAGTAAACTCAGTGAGATGGGAGAAAATGGAAATTAAAAATGCTGGCAGCCAAAGCCTCTGGAAATCTGTGTGTCTGAGCAAAGGCTTGCTCTTATCAGATCTCAGAAACTAAACAGAGCGAACTCTAGCTAATATTTGGATGGGAAACTTCCAAGGAACACCAGAGTGTTATGTGGAGGTAGGCAACAGCAAACCATCTCTGAAGATCTTTTGCTTTGAAAACCCTATGGTGTTGTTATAAGTCAGCCGGGATTTGAGGGGGGGGGGGAAGGTTCCCTAAAGCAGTGAAGATTCAAATACATTAAAACATGATTTTAAAATGTATAATATATATATAAAAATGAAAACAATAAGTAAACAAATTACATGCGCAGTTAAAATGCATGCACAATGAAAATGCATGGCCTTGTAGATGTCTACAATGTTAATCAGAAGTTTAAGCCAAGAATCTGCTTCCATGTTTTCTTCTAGTAGTTTTCATGTGCCAAACAGCATTTATTTTCATATATTCATTGTCTCCTTTTCTCATTGATTAGAGTTCACTGCTCTCAACCACTACACCATGCTGGCTTTCACCCAGTTCAGTAAGCAGCCTCCCAGGAACTGAAGAATAGAGCAACGGTCGTTTTCGCACTCACCTTAATCAGCAGCGACAACCCTCTTCACCGCGCAGGATCTGCGCGGATTTCGCACTAATTGCCGCGGAGCACCCAGAAGAGCCGGAAAGTCTCGGCGCTTTTGCGGCGCAAACGGAAACCGCCAAAAACCAGTTTCCGTTTGCGCCGCAAAAGCGCCGGGACTTTCCGGCTCTTCTGGGTGCTCCGCGGCAATTAGTGCGAAATCCGCGCAGATCCTGCGCAGTGAAGAGGGTCGTTGCTGCTGATTAAGGTGAGTGCGAAAACGATCAACATTTCCCCATCAGCGCAATATACATAATCATGGGCCAAAACTGTATGCTCTGTATGGCACATGTGAGGCAGTTCAACCTTGTACAGGTGATGCCACTTACCACAAAGTTCCTTTTAAAGATAGGGTTTGGCTCAGATACAGCCTTTAATGCCCTAACAAAACCAGCAGTCCCTGTTCAGTGCAGCCCTGAAGCTCTGCTGTTATAACAGTAACAGAAGTCTAAACTAGCAATGTCTTGCCACAGAACTGTTTGTAATAGGAGCCCCAGCTGAACAGATACACCGAACCCCATGGAAAACAGCATCAGCCAACTTGTCATGGGCTTGGTGGCTTTTCCAGCAGCCTTTGGAGAGAAGCAAGAAGCTGTCTTATTCCCGGCAAGAACCTTTTGCCAATAGGCAGAAAACTAGTTCCTTTTGGCTGCAAAGATCTTCACGAAGGGGGCGGGGCAAGAGACTGGTCTAGCACATCACTTCTATAGTGCAGTTCAGTTCATTTATTGTAATTAGCCATTGGCTGTTACAAATCTACAAAAATCTCAAGAGAAAGGAAAGTAAATTAGAAGTTAAAACATACTAAGTATCGTGTACGTATAACAATGGTATAACAACAGATGCAATACAATGGCAATAACAATAAAAATATAGTCATAAATCTAAAAGTTATCCCTTCACTTTGCCACCTTGACACATATTTATCTCTTCTGTATGGGAGACCATACTGTTTGGGAGACCATGATTTGGAGCAGTGCCAGTACAGGTTTTATATGCTGTTCATCCTTCCCTAACTCCACTGCATTCTAGACAGATGAACCACAGCAATCATTTCAGCCTCTTCACTAATAGTTCTGTCATATAGTATGGTGTGCATGGTTCATGCCCATTTTATACGGTCTGTTTCAAATCTGAAGGTATTTCCAGGTGGTATTCATTTGGAGCACTTACCTTGGGGAGGGATTGTGGCACAGCAGTAGAGCATCCACTTGGCATGCAGAAGGTCCCAGGTTCAATCCTTGGCATCTCTAGCTAAAAGGACCAAGTCATAGGTTATGTGAAAGACCTCAGCCTGAGGCCTTGGAGAACCACTACCAGTCTAAGTCGATAATACTGATGTTAATGGACCAATGGTCTGATTCAGTATAAGGCAGCTTCATATGTACCTGGAAGACCCAGGGTAGCCCAGTCTCTTCAGAACTCAAAAGCTAAGTATGATTCACCCTGGTTAGTACTTGGATTAGACTATTTGGGATAGGCACAAAGCAAATTTATGAACCAAAGTTCATGACAAACTGGGCTAGTTTGTTGGTTTGTGAATCACATTTCAGGCAATCGCATTATTTGCAAACTGCCCACAAAACACCATGTTTTTGTGGCAGTTTGTTCATTTTGTAGGTCTCTTTAAATGACTTCCTTTCACTCACTGAGGTGTGCTGCTGTGGCAGCGTAACCTCAGCAAGTGAAGAGAAGGAACATAAGTATCTTTAAATCCCTTCCCTTTACTCCCTGAGTCATGCCACCAACGCAGCATGCCTCAGCAAGTGGAGTGAAGGCATTTCTATTGGAAGGGGTGTTGAAAGACCTGAGCCAGATTGAGGTGACAGGGGGTCCTACAACTGATGGACGAATTAAAAACTAATAAGTCACCAGGTCTGGATGGCATACATCCAAGAGTTCTGAAAGAACTCAAAGTTGAACTTGTGGATCTTCTGACAAAAATATGTAATCTTTCATTGAAATCTGCCTCCGTTCCTGAGGACTGGAAGGTAGCAAATGTCACCCCCATCTTTAAAAAGGGTTCCAGGGGAGATCCGGGAAATTACAGGCCAGTCAGTCTGACTTCAATACCAGGAAAGTTGGTAGAAAGCATTATCAAGGACAGAATGAGTAGGCACATTGATGAACACGAGTTATTGATGAAGACTCAGCATGGGTTCTGTAAGGGAAGATCTTGCCTCACTAACCTGTTACATTTCTTTGAGGGGGTGAACAAACATGTGGACAAAGGAGACCCGATAGATATTGTTTACCTTGACTTTCAGAAAGCTTTTGATAAAGTTCCTCATCAAAGGCTCCTTAGTAAGCTCGAGAGTCATGGAGTAAAAGGACAGGTCCTCTTGTGGATCAAAAACTGACTAATTAATAGGAAGCAGAGAGTGAGTATAAATGGGCAGTCTTCACAGTGGAGGATGGTAAGCAGTGGAGTGCCGCAGGGCTCAGTACTGGGTTCCATGCTCTTTAACTTGTTCATAAATGATTTGGAGTTGAGAGTAAGCAGTGAAGTGGTCAAGTTTGTGGATGACACTAAATTGTTCAGGGTGGTAAGAACCAGAGAGGAACTCCAAAGGGATCTGTTGAGGCTGGGTGAGTGGGCATCAACGTGGCTGATGAGGCTCAATGTGGCCAAATGCAAAGTATTACACATTGGGGCCAAGAATCCCAGCTGCAAATACAAGATGATGGGGTGTGAACTGGCAGAGACTGACCAAGAGAGAGATCTTGGGGTCATGGTAGATAACTCACTGAAAATCTCAAGACAGTGTGCAATTGCAATAAAAAAGGCCAACGCCATGCTGGGTATTATTAGGAAGGGAATTGAAAACAAATCAGCCAGTATCACAATGGCCCTGTATAAATCGATGGTGCAGTCTCATTTGGAATACTGTGTGCAATTCTGGTCACTGCACCTCAAAAAGGATATTATAGCATTGGAAAAAGTGCAGAAAAGGGCAACTAGAATGATTACAGGTTTGGAACACTTTCCCTATGAAGAAAGGTTAAAACGCTTGGGGCTCTTCAGCTTGGAGAAACGTCAACTGCGGGGTGACATGATAGAGGTTTACAAGATTATGCATGGGATGGAGAAGGTAGAGAAAGAAGTACTTTTCTCCCTTTCTCACAATACAAGAACTCGTGGGCATTCAATGAAATTGCTGAGCAGTCGGGTTAGAACGGATAAAAGGAGGTACTTCTTCACCCAAAGGGTGATTAACATGTGGAATTCACTGCCACAGGAGGTGGTGGCGGCTACAAGCATAGCCAGCTTCAAGAGGGGGTTAGATAAAATTATGGAGCAGAGATCCATCAGTGGCTATTAGCCACAGTGTTTGTGTATATATATATAAATTTTTGGCCACTGTGTGATACAGAGTGTTGGACTGGATGCGCCATTGGCCTGATCCAACACGGCTTCTCTTATGTTCTTATGTTCATTTAAAGAGACCTACATGGCTTCCCTTCACTTGCTGAGGTGTGCCGTCATGGTAGCAAGCCTCAGTGAGTGAAAGGAAGGCATTTAAAAATGCCATTCCCCTGAGGAAGCTCTCCTCAACTCATGAACTATGAACCAGTTAAAGAAACTGAAAAATTTGTGTCACGAACCACCATGAACCTCCATTTTCCTAGTTTGTGTCCATTCCTCTAGACTACCAGTGAGGTCCAGGACCACCAGTGAAACCCAGGCAATTGCAAACCACTTCTGTTTATCTCTTGCCTTGAAAGCTCCATGGGGTTGCCACAAATCAGCTCTAACTTGACGTCACTTTTTGTCACCATTCATATTGAAGTGATGTTGAGCTAATCCAGGGCATAATTTCTATTCTCTTTTCATTGATGGTACATGAGAAATTTATTTGTAAATGGTTCTCCATATGATCTCATTCTAGCAAAATAAAGAGGACTGCTAAAGATTCAGCAATTACTTGCTTAAAGGCCATGCAATACTTTGACTCTGTTTTTTAATAGCATCCACAAACCTCTTCCAATGAGTGCCCTATTAAGGTTGCCCTATTAAGGTGGCCCCTATTAGCATTACAATTTATAAACAATAGAAACAGATAACTGTAGAAACTGCTGAAGCATAAATTGTCTAAATGTTCTGATATGGTTTGGGGCTCAGCTTCTTGCACCATGTATGATCTGGCCAATGATGGCCCTGGACAATCATCTCTTCGCCATTTGCCTGGAACTCTAAAAGCTATAATATAGAACCATACATTCTAAATGGACTGTTTTTGTTAAGTGGATTATAACCTATGTAAAGAATATGCATTCATAAAAGTCCTCTCATATGGGACCTTGATACTAACCTTGGTTGCCAGCTTCCATGTGGGGCCCGAATATCTCTTGGAATCTTTGAGGCGGAAGTCCCCAGATTCATGGGTGAGGTTGACAGTCTCCAGGTGAGGCCTGCTATTACAACTGATCTCCAGATGATGGAGAGCAGTTCCCATGAAAATGGCTGCTTTGGAGGGTGGACTCTTTGGTATTTACCCTACTGAGCTCCTTTCCCTCTCCAAACCCTGCTGTCTTTGGGCTGCACCCCAAAAACTCCAGGAATTTCCCAAGCCAGTGTTGACAACCCTAATGGCTATGCTTTCATGCCAGTTAAGTTCAGACTTTCTCCATGAACAACAACTGTCCCTCATTGACAGCCTCGTAGTTACTTGATTTTAGATTCTGAACCATGTTTCTTTGACTTTAGGAGGTAATATCAAGGCCATCTCTGGGGTCCAGGCCAGGGCCACTTCTAGTTTTTGAAGCCCCTGCCCATAAACCTAGGGCCTGTTTTTGGTAGTCCCCCTGCAGACCCCATGAGTAGGGTTGCCATCTCTGAGTTTCAAATACTTGGTGATTTGGGGAAACAGAATCTGGATAGGGTGGGGTTTGGGGAAGGAAGGAACTCCAGTGGGGTACAATGCCATACAGTCCACCCTTCAAAGCAACCATTTTATCCAGGGAAACTAATCTCTGTTGTCTGAAGATCAGTTGTAATAGCAGATCTCCAGGCCCCACCTGGGAACTTTCAACTCTACCCATGAATCTGGGGACTTCCACCCCAAAGTCTGGTCCTGACACCACCTTTACTCAAGGAAGGGGACCTGATTTTCAAGGGAAGTTCTGTTATACTATGGATATGGCAACGGAAACTTTTGTGCTTAACTTTCTTATTGACACATATTTCCCCTACACAGGATTCAGGCAAAAACTTAGGATGTATAAAGAAAGAAAACACTTAGCTATGCCCAGCATGATTCAGGCACTAACTTTCTCCAGAGTTCCTTAAGATCTTTGTAACAAAGCAGTTGAAACTAAAAACAGTCTTTTCTGTACTAACTCAAAACTTTTGCAACAGCTGCAAAGCAAAGCTGTCACATTTGCAACATCTGAAAGTACACCAATACATAGCAGGCATACTTTATTCTGTTTCCTTAGAAATCAGAGTGTTTGTGTGTACAAATGAACTCTCAGCAATATAAACTGAGGTCACCACAGCCATTCATTAATTACTTTGTTTAATTATTTTTGTTGAAAAAATTATTAGCCCACAAATTCTAATTTAGCCAGTAAAACAAATGGTAAAATAACACATTAAAAACAGTCATAAAAATTTAGTATCTTATATGAGCAGAGTGTCCTGTAGACCTTTTATTGTGGCACAGTCTATTTTAACAGATGCAGATCTGCTAGAAATTTCAGGAACAGAATCTCAGAAGAAATGTTGAAAAGCTATTCTGAAAATCAATCATGAAATGCCTTCATCAGAGAAAAGCTGTGACCATTAGTTATGACCCTGAAGTTCATTATTATTTTCCTGGGTTAATGATTGGAACTATACCAAGGGAAGAACAGCCAACAGCTGATGTAATGGTGAGTGTTAGAGGGGGACCCACAAGGAATTCTGGGAGGCCTCTCATTTTCTCCTCACACACTAGTTCCTCTTTCCCCTCCTTGAAAGCCCACGTAGCCTCTCCCCTTTTGCTGCTTCCTTCTCAAGATCCTTCCCACCATTCTGCCCTCTTGCCTTCAGCTTTTTCTCCTTCCCACCCACAAGGCAGTCAGCTTTTGAGAAAACAGAGGCCAAATTGTGTGGTACCAGTCACCAGGCCAGGTATAGTTGCACAGTGCCAACCAGACCTGCAAGGACTTGCCATGGGCACCTCACTCTCCTTTGTATCTCCCCCCCCCCATTTGCTCTTTCTCACCTCCTAGTAGCCCCCATATCCTCACCTTTCCATGTATTGTTTTCTCCTTTCCATCTACTGACTAATGTAAAGGTAGTCCCCTGTGCAAGCACCAGGTCGTTACTGACCCATGAGGTGTGTCAGACCTTGGCAGTCTTTTTATGGGATGGTTTGCCTTTGCCTTCCCCAGTCAAAGCTGGGTACTAATTTTACCGACCTTGGATGGATGGAAGGCTGAGTCAACCTTGAGCCAGCTACCTGAATGCAGCTTCCACCAGGATCAAACTCAGATCATGAGCAGAGCTTGGACTGCAGTACTGCAGCTTACCACTCTGTGCCACGGGGCTCCTTACTGACCAACCTATCTTCTATCTAAATGAATAGCCATGCTAGTCTTCTGTAACAGTAGAAAATAGCAAGAGCTCAGTAGCACCTTAAAGTAGCACCTAACAATATTTGTGGAAGGGTATGAGCTTTCTACCTTTCTGCCACCCCATCTTCAGCTATATTTATTATTTACTTCATTTCATAGAATCATAGTGTTGGAAGGGACCTCCAGGGTCATCTAGTACAACTCCCTGCACAATGCAGGAAATTCACAAATACGCCTCCCCCTAAATTCACAGGATCTGCATTGCTATCAGATGGCTATCATTGCTATCAGCTTCTGTTTAAAAACCTCCAAAGAAGGAGAGCCCACCACCTCCCGAGGAAGCCTGTTCCACTGAAGAACCGCTCTAACTGTCAGGAAGTTCTTCCTAATGTTGAGCCAAAAACTATACCCTGGTTTTTTCCACATTGGGAAAGGATTAGGTAATAGGTAATATGAAAGACCTGAGACCCTAGAGAGCCACTGCCAGTCTGAGTAATACTAACCTTGATAGGCCAATAGGCTGACAGTATAAGGCAACTTCATGTGTCCAGAGATGCATTTAGCATGGCGGTTCGCTCATTGTTGACTCATGCTCATAATTTACTGTCTTGCTGGGATCACATATGCTCCAGAATCATCACTAGACAACTCATGCATCATTTAAAATCAGCTATGTTACAGTATATGTGCTGTCTTTTTATCTGCAGACTTGGTGGCATTCATTACTGACAGCATTAATCATGGGCAGTGCATGCTCAGAATTTATTGGCTCAAGCTACAGTGTTTAGGCAGCAGTTCAAGAACATGTAAATATAATCCAATTAACTTCCAAATATGCAGAGAACCTAGGTGATTAGATACATTTTAGCTACTGTTGAAACATAATACACTTGTACACCTATATATACTGGGAGAATGTTCCATAATGTAGGTGCTGCCTTAGAAAACGCCATGGCTTGTATGGCCACCCAACCCAATCCTAAATGACATTATGGTTGATGGTATCATAAGTTCTAGGGTCAATGAGGTCACTCTTTCCTACCAAAAGCGATCCATTGAGGTGACCAAAAGCGATCCATTGAGGTGACCAAAAGAGTTTCCAAAGCCAGGCCTGAGACCAGATTGAAATCTGTCCAGATAATCAGTATCATCCAAGAAAATCTTGACCTGTGAAAGTGGTGTTGGCTTGAACTGGGGTGTGAATTCTTAACTCCACCAATTCCAAATTTGCTTTCACCTACTAGAACTGAGACCTGGAAAAGGTTGGATGCAAGTTATTTAAACCTTTGGTTGAGACGCCAGCTGTTGAATGGATAATGTCATTCCATAGAATAGCATCAATTTTCCCCCAATTTTTTTTTTACTTCTGACCTCTTCAGCGGCTCCTTTCAGCACCAGATTAGAACCCAATTCCTCCTTACCCCAAATTCAGTTCCCATTAATCCCCCACGGCAAAACCTTTCCCCCAAACATTTATAAAACCAACAAACAACAAAATAGTCTCTCATGATTTTCCTCCTTTCTCATTAATCCTCTTCACGTATGGTATATATCAGGGGTGGCCAACGGTAGCTCTCCAGATGTTTTTGCCTACAACTCCCATCAGCCCCAGCCATTGGCCATGCTGGCTGGGGCTGATGGGAGTTGTAGGCAAAAAAACATCTGGAGAGTTACCGTTGGCCACGCCTGGTATATATCCTTGATGTTTCAATCTTACGATGAAGAACATTGATCATTAATGAGCACACATTAACTTTGTAGACACATAAACACCCAGCTGCAACAAGTCAGGGAGTCACTATTTTATTGCTTCCATTTATATACCTGATTTGCCTCACTTCTTACAGAAGTCCCCCCCCCCCCAAGAAAGCTCAAGAAAAAGAAAGGAATTTTGTCAATCTCTTCAGACATTGACTCAAGTCATTTCCTTTAATTCATTATCCTTCAGAGCCTTCTCCATTTACTTGGGGCCTATCAGTACCAAAAGTTGGACTATGTTTTTAACCATACTGGACACATATTCACAAGACATGTCTTTTCAATTAGACTAACCCTGAGCTTCAAAGAAACAGGAAACCACTCGCGACCTCAAACCAATCCAGACACAGGAAACCAGGGATAGACAGAACAGCCTGAAGCTTCATTGCAGGAGTCAGAACAGAAAATAGGAGTGCTTACAGAACAGCACGGTATCTGCTGCCCTGTCTTACACTATATCACCCCAAGATTCTTTCTGTTTAAGAGCCATTAAAAAGTATCAGAAACCAGAGATGGCAAGACAATAGCACTGGTGGTATATTTTTAAACCAAATGACTTGGACATTATCTATCTATCCAGAAGTCCTAAATATAAACATATGCAGAAGTCTGCAGAATATAATTCTTTATATACTCACATAATTTATGATAACTGGCCATCATAGCATAGCCATCATAGCTGGACTGAACCTCCATGTTTCAGTGATACCATCATATTTTAGGCTGGAAGAAATGTTGCTAACCCAAGGAGCCATCCTTCAACTTCCATGGCTCTTCAATTCAAGGAAGAGCTACTTAAGGTGCAAAAAGCCTTCTTGGATGGGAGGAAGTCTTCCGACTTTGCTCAGTGGAGTCATAGGATAGATGCCACTATCTCTCAGTATCACAAGCTGGAGACAGATCAGGAAACCTTCTTGAAGCCATCTTATGCCCTTCTTGGAGCCATCATATGAGACACTCGGAAGCTGAATGATGAACTACTTTAAGTTTTATTCCGATACAACATGATGTTCTCATTATCTTAGTCTTGATTCATAATTACATGCATTATGGTGGTCTTCATCTGAGGTTCAGTGGCACTATTTAAGGTGGAATGTTTAACATGATTTAAGCTGTCAAACGTGATTTCTCTTTGGGCTAGCTATTGATGCCTCCTTTGAACCTGAGGGCAATTTCTGATTGTTTTCTGCACAACTGGCATATCTGTGAAGGAAAATAGGTTGGTATGGCCACCGCTAGAAGCTACTAAGAATTGGGTTTTTTTTAAAAAAAAAATCTGTATGTAGCTTCACATTTATTTAATGTATGAAATAACCTTGATGGAATAATGGATTTTTAAAGCATCAGCATCATGTTTTTGCCAGTCATTATGGTACCGGTTGGCATGGTAGAATGGCAGACTCTAATCTGGAAAATTGGGTTTAATTTCCCATTCCTCCATGTGACACTTGCTGGGGGACCTTGGGCCAGTCATAGTTCTCGCTGAACTCTCTCATCCACACCTACCTCACCAGGTGCCTGATGTAAGAAGAAGAAGGGAATGTGATTATAAGCCATTCTGAGACTTCTAAGTGTAGAGAAAAGCAGGGTACAAAGCCAGCTCTTCTTCTTCTTCTTCCTTTGCCAGAATGCTGAAAAGCAATAGAAAGATTAACTGTCAGTCCCAGGAGATCTCCAGGCCTCCCCTGGGAGTTTGGTAACCTTAACTTGAGGGTACCCCTATCTCTCTGAAGCAGTGAGCAGTAAGTCACAAAAAACTCATATCCTACCACAAATTTTGTTAGTCATTAAGCTGCTACTGGACTCATACTCTTTCCTTAGACCCTCACCAGTCTTAGACCCTCACCAGTCTGGCTTTTGTCCAGGTCATGGGACGGAGACAGTGCTGGTCGCCTTGGTGGATGACCTCCAGCGGCATCTGGATCGAGGCGGCGTGGCGGTGCTGATGTTGTTGGACCTGTCGGCCGCGTTCGACACGGTCGATCATCGGCTACTAGCCCGCCGGCTCACCGACGCGGGGATAAGGGGGTTGGCCTTACAGTGGCTTTCCTCCTTCCTTGATGGACGGGGACAAAGGGTGGCAATTGGGGGAGAGCTGTCCCGGAGGCACCCACTAGTGTGTGGGGTGCCACAAGGGGCAGTTCTCTCCCCGATGTTGTTTAACATCTACATGCGCCCCCTTGCCCAGATTGCCAGGAGGTTTGGGCTTGGGTGCCATCAATACGCAGATGACACCCAACTCTATCTACTAATGGACGGCCGACCTGACTCCGTCCCAGAAAACCTGGACCTAGCATTGCAAGCCGTGGCAGGTTGGCTCAGACTGAGCGGGCTGAAGCTGAATCCAACGAAGACAGAGGTCCTTTGCTTGGGTTGCGGCGCTCTGGGAAGGGAAATCCCCTTGCCGGCTTTTGACGGTGTGCTGTTGAAAGCAGCCCATAAGGTCAGGAGCTTGGGGGTTCTTCTGGAGCCTTCATTATCAATGGAGGCACAGATAGTGGCCGCTGCAAAGTCCGCGTTCTTTCATCTTCAACGGGCAAAGCAGTTGGCCCCCTTCCTGGAGCGCCGTGACCTAGCAATGGTGATCCATGCTACGGTCACCTCGAGACTGGATTACTGCAAGGCCCTCTACATGGGGCTGCCCTTGTGCCGAGCTCGGCGGCTGCAGTTGGTGCAGAACACGGCGGCTAGGCTACTGTTGGGGCTCCCAAGGTGGGAGCACATACAGCCGGGGCTAAGCGGACTGCACTGGCTGCCAGTGGTATACCGAGATCGTTACAAGGTGCTGGTTATCACCTTTAAAGCCCTATATGGCTGAGGACCTGCCTACCTGAGGGACCATCTCTCCCCATATGAGCCCCAGAGAGCGCTGAGGTCAGCTGGAAAAAACCAGCTGAATATCCCTGGGCCAAGGGAGGCCAGATTGAAGGCCACCCAGGATCGGGCCTTCTCTATCGCTGCTCCACTGCTGTGGAATCAACTCCCGGAGGAGGTACGGGCCCTACAATGCTTAGATCAATTCCGTAGGGCCTGTAAGACCCACCTCTTCAAAATAGCCTTCAACTAACGACAAGTCAGGAAGTGCCGTTGAAAATGCTTTTAGTTACTGAATTCTATTGAAGATCTAATGTTATAGCACTTTATTGTTAATGTTAATTTTAATAATCTGTAATCTGTTTTAACTATGATTTTATAATTATAATTGTTGTATAATGTATTTTATGTTGTGAGCCGCCCTGAGCCTGCCTCGGTGGGGAGGGCGGGATAGAAATAAAAAATTATTATTATTATTATTATTATTATTATTATTATTATTATTATTATTATTATTATTATTATTATTATTATTATTATTATTATTATTATTATTATTCCCTTCTCTCAGGAGCAGCTTTTAAGATTGACAACATGGCTTTCTGAGGAAGAGGGGGATATCCTTTGTAGAACTCAAAACAGAGTTTGAGGAGCCTTAGAAACTAAAAACTTCTTCCAGCATAAGTTTTCATAAGACTGAGGGGTGACATGATAGAAGTTTACAAGATAATGCATGGGATGGAGAAAGTAGAGAAAGAAGTACTTTTCTCCCTTTCTCACAATACAAGAACTCGTGGGCATTCGATGAAATTGCTGAGCAGACAGGTTAAAACGGATAAAAGGAAGTACTTTTTCACCCAAAGGGTGATTAACATGTGGAATTCACTGCCACAGGAGGTGGTGGCGTCCACAAGCATAGCCACCTTCAAGAAGGGGTTAGATAAAAATATGGAGCAGAGGTCCATCAGTGGCTATTAGCCACAGTGTGTGTGTGTGTATATATATATATATATATATATATATATATATATATATATATATATATATATATATATATATATATATATATATATATATATATATATATTTGGCCGCTGTGTGACACAGAATGTTGGACTGGATGGGCCATTGGCCTGATCTAACATGGCTTCTCTTATGTTCTTATGTTCTTATGTTCATGAGACAGAACTCACTTTGTCAGGGGCAAACTGGGCACATGAGTTTGACTCATAAAAATTTATGGTGGAATAAATTTTTGGTATTCTCTAATGTACCATGTTTAATTTTGCCACAACAGCCTAACATGGTTGCCCCTTTGGAATTGTTTTCTGGAACTCATGTAACTCTGTCCCCTGGCCATGAAAACAAGTACATCTAAGGCCCTATGTGGAGAAACGCCATCTGAGAGTGTTGGTGCTTCATCCAAAAAGGCAGGGATCAGTAAATCCATTCAGCCGGCTTTGTAGCCTTCCCCTCACTCCCCCCCTCCCTTCCAGAGCCAAACCAACAACGCTAGGGGGAAAGTCTCCTAGAGAGGCAGGAAGTGCTGTGGTTCCTTGCATGTATTAGGCAGGAAGAGAAGGCAGATTTGAACTGGGGCTCGAGCGAGCATGTGGTGAGCAATGGAGGCTCCTGCCTGTGGGGGAGGCCTGCTCAGGAAAATGAGGCCTCCAGGCAGGCAGACTAAGTAAGTACTTCACAAGACAGGGCAAGTTTAGATCAGGGCCAGCCGGATGCGTTTATAATCAACTTTATTTTGTTATGCTGTTTGCTGTGCTGGGCTTTGCTGTGCTGGGCTGTGCTGTGCTAATTCTGTAGATGCAACTGCTTTTGTTTTGTTTTTCTTCCCTTATCCTTTTCCCTCATGTAACTCTGTCCCCTGGCCATGAAAACAAGTACATCTACAACAGTCAGCACAGAAGTCACACATGCTAAATAAAGAAGACAACAAAAAGGTGGGAGAAGAAGGTGTTGTTAGTGTTTTTAGTGGGGGGGGGGGGATAGAAAAAGAAATGAGGGAAATGGGAAAATGTCTCCCTGTCTCACACATACACACAATACAGAGTCTGTCACTTTCTTGTTCTCCAATTCTGTTTCTCCCACACACACATAAACTACTTGTCACTAATTATGTCAAGAAACTGTGCCCATTTTAATCCCTAAAGATCAACCCATTCTCATGTGTTTTATTTGTACCCTGATATTTAAACTTCTATATTCTGATTATCAGAAACTGATCCCAATTTGGAAAAAGAAGGGAAAAAAAACACTAAAACAAGAACTCCGTGCAGCGGTATGCTTCTTGTAGAGTGTCCGCCTGTTTGTATCTCCTGACGCAGGAAGTTGTATTAAATTATTCATCTCTACAGAATGAATATTAATTAGTGTGTGAGAAATCCCAAACACATATGGTGACAGTGCTGGTTAGACCTGCCTCCTGCTATGCCTTAGAGATTCAAATTTGGAGGCAGTATATTCTTTTCCATGCCAAGACCACCTATGGTTTTCGAGATAGCTGAAAATTAGCATTTCCATCCTGCGCCCTAGTTCCAGCTTTAGGATACGTTGACTGCTGTCATCTTGTAACTTTTTTTGTGATAGAATGTATGTTAACAGTCTAACGGCATAATACATTTCTGTAATGTATTGGCTGACAGTTCTTTCCTTCATTTACCTTTACACAATTGCTGTGAGGAAAGCTCACATTTGAAGAGATGTGGAATAAGAATAGGGGAGGGTAAATGAATGAAGATGGGTTGACTACATACTGAGCCTGAATGGTTTTTTTTAAAATGCAGGTAGACTTTTTGGCATAGAATGGGTTTAACAAAAAGGGTTAAATAAGCATGGGTTAGTGTTGACAGTCTGACCCTTGTTTTGGGATGCCCACTGCCCACCAGTAGCAGGAAGCCTCCTGCTCATTGGGTCCTTCCCCCCCACCCCCCGCTCCTCACAGCTAAAGGAGAAAGGCCTAGGGCTGGAAATGATTTCCAGCAATTTATTACATCACATCCGCGAACAATCCTGAATATCATGTCAGTGCATAGGTAGACACCCATACCTAAAAACTTTATGGTAATTACCATGGGGATAGCCAGAATATCACCAAATGCACTGGCATCACAGCTTGGATTTGGGGTGGATGTGACTTCACACATCACCAAAAGTCATTTCCACTGATTGTCCTACCCCATAATCTCCCAAGGGTATGGGGAATAAATTGGCAAAATCACTATTGTAGGGTATTTATGTATGAGATATGGAGAGGTTACCAAAGCACACATGTTGAGTTGTCTGTTTCAAGCGCCTGGGGAGGGAACTCTTTTGGTGTTGGCCATCATTGCCTAAACCTTCACTCTGCCTAGTGTAGAAAATGTCTTTGATGAGCAACATCTCTCAGAACAACTTTGATCTGCAGTTAAGGAAGAGTGAATAGTATCTTAGCTGTAGAAAAGAGCAAAGGTCCATTAGTACCATAAAGACAAACAACATTTGTGGTAGGATATGAGCTTTTGTAAGTCACCACTTACTTTTTCAGTATTTTATTTATTTATTTAAGGCAATTTATAGTCCGTCCTATCCCAGGAAAGAGCTCAGGGGAGATCACAACATTCTAAAAACAGTATAAAAACAACAGTTAAAACCAGAGCGATGTAAACATTTGACAAATCATAACAGAGTTATGGCAGCTCAGTTGGTCACATATTAGATGAACCAAAGATAGTAAATAAAATAAATTTAAATTACAGCAGAGGTGGATTGCCACATAGGACCAGTCGGTGGAATACGATGCCCGCTGCCTCAACCAAAGTATCTTAGCTGTCACCCTGTGCTTGGAACTTGGGTGAGATGATCTATATATGGGCAGTCTCACTAGGTAGTCTTTTAAGGTGCCTGCATTAATTACAATGAACACACTTGAACACATGAAACTACCTGAGACTGAATCGGACCGTCAGTCCATCAAGGTCAGTATGGTCTACTCAGATTGGAAGCTGCTCTCCAGGGTCTCAGGATGATGTCTTTCAGATCTATTGCCTAGTCCTTTTTAATTGGAGATTCTGGGGATTGAACAGAGGACCTTCTGCATGCCAAGCAGATGCTCTCCCACAGAGCCATGGCCCCTCCTTTCAAAATTCCACCAGTTGCACTTCCGCAATTAAAAGTCAATTTTTAAAATGTCAGTATAAAAGAAGAAAAATACAAAGTATACATGCTGCCTCTCTGAAGACCTGCTTTAAGTGGCTTACAAACTAAACCAGGACAACAATCATTCAGATTTGAAAACTATTAAAAAGCCAGACAATAAAAACCTTTAGAATTAGTAACCTAGTTTCCTTAGTCAAACCATCTCGGTTTGGTCTCACAGCAGCCCCCACAAGTAGGCATACGGAGACTATGACTGGTCCAGACTGGTAGTTTCAGGAAGGTGTCCCAAAATGGGCCAGTTCAAAATGGGGCAGATTATTTCTGGTCAGATGCTCCCATGTGAGTTGCCCATATCCCATGTGGGGGGTACTTAGGTGTGGTCAGACAGCTGTTGCACACCATCCCCTTAGCATGGTTTTCCCATACATTTTAGTGGTCATGCACATATGCGCTCATGCGCTCAATGGCTATGTTTTTTTAAAAAAAATGGAAGTGGCCTGGGGTGGCCTGGCAGGTTCACACTGCCAGTCTACTTCATTTGTGCACTTCCATGTTCAGATGCCAGAAAAGGTGGATGGCATGCAGCAGAACAACTTGCTACCGCTTTCGAAGTGGTAGCTTTTTGAGCCACCTCAAAGACTCTGGAGGACGGGGTTAGTACAGGAGCAGGATAGGAGGCAGATGTGCGTGTGTGAACTTGATTCATTAATCTGCCTGTCTGGGGGCTAGAACCTCCCCCTGCATCGCTGGCGCAATGATGTCACCTGGAAGTGACATCATCAAAATGGTGGGGCCGCTGTAGGCATTTCTGGGAAAACTCCATGTTTTTCCCAGATGCTCTAGCCATTTGGGAGGTAAAACTCTATGGTACAATAGGTAGCATCCGGGAAAACCATGGAGTTTTCCCGGAAACACCTAGAGTGGCCCCGCACAGGCACTGCCATTTTGATGACATCAGTTTCGGGTGACATCATTTCAGTGCGCATGCATCGCACACGCAAATATCCCCCGCCGGGGGATGAAGAGGACTTGGCAACCCTACTGTGGGCCATGCCTGTGTTGGCTTAAACTGGCTGTCTGGGCCCAGCCAGTAAGTAGCAATCACTCTAATAATCAAGCACTACATAGAGAGATTTTGAACTCAAAACCCAGCAGATATGAAAACAGAGAAAAATTTCCTCCCTACCCTTCATTAAAAAAAAATCCTAGGCCTTCGCTAGAGATAACGGTGACCAATAAACATCCTGACAGAAGACTTGGGGGGGGCCCTATAGACTGTGAAAGAAACATCTGAAAGCCACATTGCCAAAAAGTAACAACAAAGAATTTGTTCTGTTGGTATTTTGGGAGGGATTAGCCAAATAGCAAGCCAGGCATGCAGGCTGTCTCTTGTTCTCCCATCAGCATGTTGGGGCCAGCAATCTGATATCAAACTACTGAGGCCTATGCATCTGTCTATACTTATCCATAGCATTACAATCTACCAAAAGGGGGGGGGGGGAATAGGAATGAGCACAGACTGAACCATAAAGCAAAATTCATCACAATGTTTTGCCCTGTTTGTGGTTCACAAACCAAATTTTGTGACAAGTCTACTGTCATGAACTTCCACAAATTTTTAAAGCAGTTTGTGGAGGTTCGTGGATAGAGCAGAAAGCAAGGGGTTAAAGGGACTCCACGAAAACAGCTGAGTGGTGGGAAGAAGCTTGTTCCATGCCATTCAGCTATTTCAATTTAAAGGGACTGCACCAGAAAACCCAAAAACAGCTGAGCGGTGGTCCCTTTCAACCAGGTTTGCAAGGGCCACAAACAACAAACTGGTTCAGTTTGCGAATTAACCTCTTAGTTGAGTTTGGTTGGTGGTTCAGCCATTTTTCAGATTCATTCCCATCCCTTGATGTGAACTAGCAGAGTCAGTGGCAAGGGTGAGATACTGTTGCTTCCTAGATTCCTTCTCGCACTCCTTGAATCTTAATTCCTACTAATGAATTTTAAGACACTAATAGAAATAATTGAATTGCTAAATGAAACAACATTCATGGAGCTAAAATCCCCTAACTCCAATAGCATGCTTAATATTAAATAATAATAATATCTATAATAATAGCTGTTATTTCAATTTTGTATATTTTGCTTGGAGAATTTTTCTTGGGGGTTTTATTCTGTAACCAAATGACTCTGTGGCAGACCTATGCAGGTGGAATAATCCAAAACTAATTATTTTTTCCCCTCTGAGATACTTTCTTCCCATTTGCAGTGTAGCAGTACATAGGCTTTGGGGGTCATTAATTCATAGGGTCATCATAGGTCAGAAACAACTTGATGGCACTTAACACAGAGAAAGAGAGAGAAAGTACAACACTAGATCAGCCATTGGGAAAACTAACATATGGATGCTGCTCATTCCAATACCAGACACACACACCCATATAGAACAATGCATCTAAATTTATACAGGACTGGTTCAAGTGTTCATGTCACACTGTTCATGTATGAATGGTGGGGGGGGGGGTTCCTGCATTCACCCTTGGGTCAGATGAATAGCTTCCCCATCAAAATAGTGTGTGTTTTTGGTACACAAGAAAAACATCTCAATATGTTACACAGAATCCTGAATATTGAATTACACCAGTTGAAAACCTGGATGCGGATTATAGAGGTGGAAGAAGGGATGGATAAAAATGCAGTTTAAAAATATGGTGGAGCTAGTGAGATTTCTTTCCTTTCACATCACCTATCAGTACACATCACCTCACCTATTACCTGAATCCTAAATTGAGATGTCAGGGACTAAACCAATGACCTTCTGCATGCAAACCAGAGGCTCTGCCACTGAGCCACAGACCCCTCCTTGCTTTTGAGGAAATAATAACATTGAATGCCACTTTTAGGATGTGAAGATCATCTCCCCATTCTAGATTCCGGCATTTAACAGGAAGTATGTGAGAGTCTCCTAATAAATAAGATACAACATTGTATGAGGCAACTTTGCACTGGCTATACAACATTGCCTTTGCGACACTGTGCCACGTATTAATCTCCCTCTGCTTCACAGTCAAAAAGGGGAACGTGGGCAGGTGGACAAGATGGAGAGGAAGCTATTCAGACAGTAGGTATATTGGAGGGACTGTACCAAATGGAATGGAAAGGTAAACCGCAGCCATTTCCTACAATAAACCTAATGAAGTAATATTTGCATTGCACGTATCATTCCAAATTACAGGTAATACACTGTTATGTAGGCTAACACATGTACACACACACACAAAAACACCCATTGCCATATCAGGAAAGTTACAGATTTTTTTTTAAAGGGAGCATTCCATCAGAGAAATCACCCATCTGATGCATACATATCTGCAGCCTAAAATGGTACAGTCCAGAAAGAGCTTTACCACTTGATTCTGCTGACTGCAAGAGGACACAGGTTAATGATGTGACACTGAAGAAACAAAGGGAGCTATAGTGAAGCTAAGAAGCAGAAAAATGAAGGCACCAAAAAAAAATTCTGGTGTAGAAAAAGAAGAACTGTCCATGAGATAAAAAAGAAGAACTTATAGAGTTGATTAGCTGTGGTCTTGGACAAGACTTTCCATGAGCCCTTTTGTTACATACCAGGATTGCACCAAAGGCCATATTTCCACTCCTGAAATTCCTGGCCTGAGTTTCTGGCCAGGATTCCAATAATGAAGGCCGTCTGTTCCCCTTCACAGCCAGCCCTCAACCAGGCTACTGGTTCAGCTATAAAGCAGCCCTGCCAGCTGGACAGCATCTTTTCCTTTAAGTGTTCTTAGCAGGGTAGTGAACCACAAGCCGAGCAATTGGTCTGCTGCCTCTTAAAGGGCCAGCATTCTGAGGAAAGCCCTCACTTGAAAATCCATTCCTCTAAAATCACCATTCTGAGCTGCCATCACCTTCCTGAGCAGAGTCAACCAGAACTTCACACTGTTCTGTTATTATTACTATTATTATTATTATGTTCAGTTTGACCACAAGCTTTATATTAGCCTTATCATTCTTTTAAAAAAAGCTTTTTCCTCAGTTTATTACAAACTGTGTGCAAGAATCAAAACAAATGACAGATTAAGACTAATCACTAAGCAATGGAATTAGAAAGAGACAGCGGTATATTGTCCAAGGGTGGGGAGGACAGCACACCCAGCATCAGCAACCTGGTAAGATTTCAGAATAGCTTCTTCCAATATTTGTCATTTCTGTAGGGCTCTAATTCTGTTAGATTTTCTAACCATTCCCTTTCCTGAGGGTTATTCGCTTTTTCCAGTACCTGGCAAATAGTACTGAGATACTGTAACAGATCTTCACACTGTTCTGAGAGCCAGTTTGGTGTAGTGGTTAAGTGTACAGACTCTTTGCCCCCCCCCCCCAAGTCGGAATGAAGAGGCTGACACAGGGTGTTGGATAAAAAACCCGGGCCACTTTATTAAAACATAACTTGAACGAATAAGGATGGCAAGAGGTATAGGCCTACAAGCCCTGGGGTCAAAACACAGGACCCCGCCTTGTCCTAGAAGGGCAAGCCACCCTGCCCCCAGCACAAGCCCAATATCATCTGACTGGTGCTGAGCGGCCAGGCCCAAACTCCACCTCCACCCTTGTCGGCATCAATCACTCAGGAAAGATCCGCCCCGGTGAGGCGTTGTTGTGATCTGCACTCCCAGCATTGAGCCGTAAAGCCCATCTACTGTTCATGCAGACCACCTGCACCCATTGGTGCAGAGCCATAGGTGCTCCCCTGAAAAGACTGTAGCCAATACCTCATCCTGCCAAGAGACCAAATCGACCAAACTTCTCCCAAACTCCCTACACTGTCAAGCAGTACAAGGTAGGCAAAAAATAAATTCACACAGGCCAATTCTGTGAAAATGAAAAAATTCCTACCTGGCCCCTAATAAGGTGACCGGTGAAACCTGTACTGCATAGGGCAGGTGGGTGGGCCGAGAGCCACGAGTGAACTGAGACCCATGGGTGGGGGCCAGGGCTTTGTAGCCCCAACACCACGCCCCCTCCTCTAACACCCGGATGGCCGGGAAGCCGGATTCAGCCTCCCTCCTTCCGGGAGAGCAAAGTGCGGCCCCCAGCCTATAACTGGTGTTGCCAGTGCAGCTGGGAAGATAATCTGGGAGATCCCCCACTCCTCCACATGCACCTGCTGGTATGACCAGTCATAACTCTCTCAGAGCTGTTCTTTCAAGATTAGTTCTCAGAAGAGCTTTCACAGCCCCGTCTACTTCACAGGGTGTCTGTTGTGGGGAGAGGAAGTAAAGGGGATTGTAAATTAAGAACATAAGAGAAGCCATGTTGGATCAGGCCAATGGCCCATCCAGTCCAACACTCTGTATCACACAGTGGCCAAAATTTTATATATATATACATATATATACACACTGTGGCTAATAGCCACTGATGGACCTCTGCTCCATATTTTTATCTAACCCCCTCTTGAAGCTGGCTATGCTTGTAGCCACCACCACCTCCTGTGGCAGTGAATTCCACCCTTTGGGTGAAGAAGTACCTCCTTTTATCCGTTCTAACCCGACTGCTCAGCAATTTCATTGAATGCCCACGAGTTCTTGTATTGTGAGAAAGGGAGAAAAATACTTCTTTCTCTACCTTCTCCATCCCATGCATAATCTTGTAAACCTCTATCATGTCACCCCACGGTCGACGTTTCTCCAAGCTAAAGAGCCCCAAGTGTTTTAATCTTTCTTCATTGCTCTAAGTAAAGGGCAGGGTAAAAATCCAAACTCTTCTTCTTCAATGCTGAATAGTTATAGAATGACATGTATGGCTGTTGTGTCCGAACACATTTCTTGTTTGTGTAGATTTCTTTTCAGCCTAATCACATTTTTTACATTCTGAACTTGGCTCAATGGGTATTATTCTCTAAGGACAAAAGTTCTTCAGGCTCTAGGTGAGGAGACAGGAGAGAAGGTGAATGGTATATAGTGACCTAGTGTGGCGCAGTGGTTATAGAGTGAGACTTACAGCTATGAGACTCAAATCTGAGTCCCCGCTTGTGGGTGTTTATTACCTACCACGTGCACAACTCACCTTCATTGTATGGGCAATTCTTCAGATTTGCAATTTATTTCTCAGAATTCTATCTAGCAGTCTCTTTTCTTCTGGATCTGCTATGCTTCTTTTTTTTTTGAAATTTTAATCATAATCCTAATGTTATTAATAATATCACAGCTGAACCGTGAGATTTGGTTTCTTCGGGTGTTTGATAAATGAAATCAGAAACTGCTATTACTCTGCTAATTGAGAGCCAGCCTGGTGTAGTGGTTAAGACCGATGGACTCTGACCTGGAAAATTCGGTTTGATTCCCCACTTCCTCACATGCAATCAGCTGGGTGACCTTGGGTCAGTCACAGTTCTTTCAGAGCTCTCTCAGCCCCGCCTACAACACAAGGCACCTGTTGTGGGGAGAAGAAGGGAAGGTGATTGTAAATCGCTCTCCTTTGAGTAGTGAAAAGTGGGGTATAAAAACTAGCTCTTCTTCTAACTGGAAACTGCTACTACTATGTCATTTCTATTAATTTAGTAATCCACCATGAGTCTCAGTGAGAAAGATAAAATTAAGGTTTCCTATTGGAAACTGGAAACTATCAGTACCTTACACTTTCTTCACAACCACTGAGATATTTAGAGCAAAAGAGATGCAATGACTAGTGGAATATCATAAATCCCAATTAGCAGAAATTAAAGCTGATTTGTGCATTCTTGTAAGTGATGAAACCTATTCAGGGTACCGAAATTAATTTATGTCATTTTAAACAAGAAGAGGCTATATAAGAGATAATAGTACAAGATAAAGCAGATTTCTCAAACAGGCATTTGGACTAAATAAACTAGGAAGATCTTATAAAATGTAATTTAGATTAACTGCTAACTTTTCGAAGTTTTAACACAGAACTAAGTGCTCAGGAAAATCTATGATTCTCTGAAAGTGGATTTAAGTAAAGTGAGACAGAAAGGCTGCAGAGAACAAATCAACAAGTAGAGGCATCTGGTTTTATTTATGGATACACTTATTTTACCGATGCAGAAACTTATTTTATTTTATTATTTTATTTTATTGGATTTATACCCCACCCTCCCCACAAGATTCAAAATTTAGGAAGCTGATTCAGAGACTTCCTGGCACAATTGAATTTAGTGTGGAAAATATGGTCCAATTGCACAAATAAAGAAGTGTCATGCAGTACTGTTCTCACCTCTTTTACATCTCTAGGAGTTTGTGTGGGGATCCAGGGAGTCAGCATCTTTTCCCTCTCTAGGTGTTTGTGGGGATCCACAGGGTCAACATCCACCTTGTACTCTGCCCCTGCCCCCATGGTCTCAGCCAAGCTCCCAAGGCTGGCCAAAGGTGTAAGATACACCTTTGGCCAGACACAAAAGGGGATGAACTCCTTTGTGCTCTTCCTTCTGACTGATTCCCCACTAGCCTTGTACCAGTCTCACACTCCTCTTCTCCTTGCTGCTTCTGTCTGATTTTGCACAAATCAGATGGAGCTGCAACTCGCTCTACCTCTTTCCAGGGCAAGCAGAAACCAGTTTTCAGAGGATCTTGTTTGCTGCGGGAAAGAGGTGGAGTGAGTTGCAGCCTCACAGCAACTTGTGCAAAATTGGATGGAAACCCTGCGGAGAAGAGGAGTGTGAGACCGGTACAAGGCTAGTGGGAAATTGGTTTCTCTCTTCCCAAGCCTCTCCCCCACAGCCTTGAGAGAACTTGGAGCCTCCCCACTTACCTACCATTTGGCCCATTTAATCACATGCAAGCCTACCTTAACCCTCATACCTGTCTTTCTTTAAAAAAACAGATTTTATTAAGTTTTCCAAAGGGTCGGGGAGGGGAGGGGAAGAGGGAAGGGAAGAAATGAAAGTTTTTCAGATTACATAGCTCACTTGGATTTTCGTCATCCAGTTCTACAGATATATAACAAAAATAATTGCAATAAGGTAGATACAGCAAGTGGGGAAGGCAATGGCAAACCACTCTGTAAAAAGTCTTCTGTGAAAACGTCATGATGCGATGTCACCCCAGAGTTGGAAATGACTGGTGCTTGCACAGGGGACTACCTTTACCTTTTTACTAGATACAGCAAGATGCCTATAATATAAATATCACTATACTCATGTCCATTCATTTCTGGTGCGAGATTAACCTGTCATTCATGTTGAGATGCCCATATGTATTTGAAACCAACTACAGAACAGTAACCAAATGTTTTTATTTCTTTGGGTGCCCCCTCCACTCAATGCGGTTGAAAGAGCACTCATTTCTGCCACAATACCTGTCTTTCTTATATGTGATACAGTGGCCCATCTACCCCAACCATGGCTGCTGTCAACAGCAAGCAGATTAAAAAAGCATCTGAGCACTGCTTGTAGACCTTTCTTTAACTAGTGATTTTTTTTCTTGTTATTTGTGTTTGTGTGGTCTGTGTATCACCTGCACACAAGCCAGAAAGAAAGAAGGATCCTAACTGAAACCTGCCTTTGATTAAGTGATAATTTTAATCTGTACTGCGCCAGTTCTAAATCTCAGTTTTAAACAGACACATTCACAAATAACATTTTGCTATCTGAGGCAGTGAAAAGATTAATGCCTCATTGTAGGCTTTCTAATGAAAATGAGGGTATATCTTGGACACAGGTCATAAAACTGGCTCAAGAATAACAACAGTGCATAATGACTGTTATGCAGTCTCCCATTATCAGCCTAATAGGCAGGAAAAAATAGATTAGGATAGGACTGCAGATTCCAGCAACTCCTTCTCTATTAGTTTGGGATTCATTCCTTAGTATGCTTACTTTTTATAACATCTGCTCATACTTCCATTTAACATATAGTTTCACCCTTCTCACTTTGTTGAACGGCATAACATTTCACAGGAAGCCTTTTTCAGGTCAGTTCCCTTGTGAGGAAAGAGTCCATATTTTCAAAATGTTTGCAAAAACACATGCTGAGAAGAAGTAGAGTTGCCAACAGGCCCAGCGCATCCATTAGGCAGCCGTCTGGAGCACTGAGCTGGGAGGAGGGCTCCTGTTCAGGCCCTCCCACCTTCCCTTACTTCTGAGCAGACAGAAATAGCAGTGAGGCTCCTGGTCTGAGCTTGTGCGCCGCCACTCACCATTGCTCTGCCTCTCACATCGCAGGTGAGCGGAGCAATGGTGGGCAGTGGTGGTGTGCATGCTCAGACCAGGAGCCTCACTGCCACTGCACTCACCCACTCTAATGCTGGCATCGGGGCAGTAGCAGCACTTTGCCTGGGGTGCTGGCTTTGGGCTGGCACCCTAGCGCCACCGAGTGTTCTCCCAGTATTATAACTGATCTCCAGACTACAGCAGTCAGGCCAGTGCCTCACTAGCAGTTGCTCCATCCCCAGGCTTCTGCTTTCCCCAGCTCAAGCAATCAGTTCCCCACCGGTTGCTGCGTGGGTGCATTTTGATCCACGGCCCCCTCCAATTCCCTCACGGTTTCTTGCTCTCGTTTTTTGAAGATCTAGAAACCACAAGGGAAAGCGAAGGGAGCTACGGATCAAAATGTGCCCATGTGGCAGTTATATCAACCTTTGAATGGTATCAGTTCCTCACAAGCAACAGCCCACCCTAGCAGTTCTCCAAGTCTTCTTTCTACTGAGCTGAAAAATTCAAAACAGCCCAGCAGACATTGTCATAGCTAAGGACTACTTAGACAAACACTAAATTGTAGGATTTTTTTTTTAAAAAGCCACACTGTTTATTTATATGATTTGTGGCTGATTTGACTGTGTATTTAAACAATTGCCTGCCAGGTGGGGCATCACTCCAGCAAGGACGGGGAGGGGGATAGAACGTAGGGCTGTGTGAGAACTTGCATGCATAAAAAGGCAGCTACACTGTAGTGAACTGTTAGGAAGGAATACATGTAGAGCAATCAAGACAATGGATAGATGAACCATTTATCACACACACACCAGCTTCCTGCTCATGACAAGTAAACAGGAATATAAGTTGGGCTGACTGGTGTTCAAGCATTTCTATCATCTGCCATCCCCCCTCCCCCCCCCATTTAAATAGGTTATAGTAAACATGTTAAATGAACAGCCCCAAATTTGCACCAAAATCATAAAAACACAAACCAAAATTTGTGCAAGCTGGGAATCATAGTGTAAAAAATTAACATTAGCACCAAACTGTTTTAATATGTTTTAATTGTTTATATTGTTCAATGTTTTCATGGTTAATGTTCAGTATTGTAAATGTTTTTTATTGATGTGAGCCGCCCTGAGCCTGCTTCGGCGGGAAGGGCAGGACATAAATCCAATAAAATAAATAAATAAATTCAAAAAATCTTGAGATCCTGTTTGATCTGCACATAACTACACTGATGGCATGTCTACATGCCTAATCTCCTGAGTTGGATTGAGGTGGCAAGAGAGGAGGTCCTATGCCTGATGAACAAAATAAAAACTGACAAATCACTAGTTCCAAATGGCATACATCCATGAGCTTGTGACAAACTACTGACAAAAATATGCAGTCTCTTACTCAAATCTGCCTCCATTCCCAAGGACTAGAAGGTAGCTAATATTAACCCCATCTTCTAGAAAGGTTCAGGAGGAGATCTAGGAAATTACAGGCCCATCAATCTAACATTGATGCTGGGTAAATTGTTGGAATCTTTTATTAAAGATATAATCTGTTATTAAGAATAGAATTAGCTATTGAGGAATAATCAGCATGGATTCTGTAAGGGAAGATCTTGTCTCACTAACTTTTTTGAGTTCTTTGAGGGGGTGAGCAAACATTAGGACAAGGGTGGCCCAATAGATATTGCTTACCAAGACTTCCAGAAAGTTTTTGATAAAGTTCCTTATTAAAGTCTCCTAAGTAAACTCAGCAACCATGAGAAAAGAGGACAAGTCCTCTTGTGGATTAAAAACTGGTTAATTAACAGGAAACAGAGTGAGTATAAATGGACACAGGACTGGCGCTATGGGTTCTGCTGTTTGAGGCAGACCCCTGCACCATGTCCTCTGCAAGCTCCCTTTATGGAACTCATTGCAGAAGTGACATCATTGTGCAGGGCAGTGAGTGGGGGACGAGAGAGCGACTAGTGGCCGCTTTCCCCCTGTGCTATGCTCTTCCAAAGGTGCTGCTCGGTGGCTTTCAACCCAAAAGTGGCTAGGCGCCACTAAAACAGTGTGCTCTTCAGAGGCTTCCTTGGAACCCTACCGACTCCCACGCACTAGCCCTGAATGGGTAGTTTTCACATTGGAGAGTGGTAAGCAGTGGGGTACCACAGGGCTCAGTTCTGGTTCCAGTGCTTTTTAACTTGTTCATTAATGATTTGGAGTGGGAACTTCCTCTCCTCATATGAGTCCCACAGGACCTTACAGTCAGGGAACCAGAATCTCTTAGTGGTCCCCAGCCACAGGGATATCTGACTTGCCTCAACTAGGACCAGGGCTTTTTTGGCCCTGCCCCCTGCCTAGTGGAATGAGCTTCCATCAGAGATCAGGGCCCTGTGGGACCTATTACAGTTCCACAGGGCCTGTAAAATGGAGCTCTTTCTCCAGGTCTTTAGTTGAGGCAGCGAGCTATTTGCTATTTGGCTTTCCCTTAGGACCTAGCGCCCTGAAACAATTGTATTTGTTGTGGTCTTTGTTGAGGCACGGATTACTATGCTGAATTTTTTAGATGTTTTTAATCTGTGAATTTTAAATGTTGTGATTTTATCTGTTATTAACATATGAGCCTACTTGTGAGAAGGGTGGGATACAAATCTTATAAATAAATAAGCAGAGAAGTGGCTAGGTTTGCAGATGACACTACATTGTTCAAGGCAGTGAGAACCAGGGAAGACTGTGAAGGATTCCAGAGGGATCTGTAGCTCCTGGATGAGAGGCCATCAGTGTGGCAAATGAGGTTCAATGTGTCAAGCACAAAGTAATGTGCAATGGAGCCAAAAATCCCAGCTATAAATATATGTTGAACGAGTCCTAACTGGCAAAAATTGATCAGGAGAAAGATTTTGGAGTAATGGTAAATAACTCCCTAAAAATGTCGACTCAGTGTGCAAGAAATGGATTGAAATTAAATCCAAAGAGTTTCCAGCTCAACATTAGGAAGAACTTCCCGACCATTAGAGCGATTCCTCAGTGGAACAGGCTTCCTCAGAAGGTGGTGGGCTCTCCTTCCTTGGAGGTTTTTAAACAGAGGTTAGATTGCCATCTGGCAGCAATGAAGATCCTGTGAATTTAGGGGGAGGTGTTTGTGAGTTTCCTGCATTGTGCAGGGAGTTGGACTAGATGACCCTAGAGGTCCCTTCCAACTCTATGATTCTACGATTCTGTGATTCTATGACTGCAATTTAAAATCAGGAAATATTAGGAAGGGGATTGAAAACCAATAGGGTTGCCAATTGCCACTTGGGAGCAGGTGATCCCCTGGTTTCGAGGCCCTCCCTCCACTTCAGGGTTGTCAGAAAACAGGGGAGGGGGGATGTCTGCAGGGCACTCCATTATACCCTATGCAGACTGGTTCCCATAGGATATAACGAAGAATTAATGTATACGTATTTGGGGCTCTGGGGGGCTGCTTTTTGAGGTAGAGGCACCAAATTTTCAGCATAGCATCTGGTACTTCTCAAAACGCCCCCAAGTTTCAAAAAGACTGGAACCCCAAAGAAGGTGCTCTGTATTCTTGGTGCATGGGGGTGGGGCAACAGTGGGAGGGCTTCTGGAGTTCTAGCTCCACTGATGGACATCCTGATGGCATCTGGGTTTTGGCCACAGTGTGACACAGAGTGGGTGCATTCACACACACTAAATAACACACTTTGCAATTGGATGTTTACTGCATAAGAACAGCAAAATCCACTTGCAAACAGTCACTGCGTGAAAGCGTCCAGTATTGGACTAGATGGGCCATTGGCTTCTTTCATCCTGATGTCCTGTTGTTCTCAAAGAGCCACTGTGCTGTGGTGGTTTGAAAGCTAGGTTGAAATCTTATATCAGATAGTTGTCTGATCGTGGGCTGAATGGCATCAAGGTTGTTTTGAGGACAAAATCAACATCATTATGCACATCTAACAAGAAATTATGGCTTATTATTGGAGGAACAAACTTTATAATAGCTGGTGTGAGTTTCTCAGGTGCAAGAACTTCTTCTGCCTTTGTGCACAACTTGGAAATTAATTTTCTTTGAAGCAAACCCTTATTTTGTTTCATCTCAGTTACAAACTATGGTTTGTTCTCATCTCTCAAACCACAGTTGGATCCTGGTCTGAAGGCAAGAAAACACCATAAGTTTGGATCCAACAATCCATCATAAGAAGATGCTGATAGCCAGTTATCTTTCCAGTTCCAGCAGCCATTTCCAGCCCTGGGAAATTTTATTTCTGGCATCATGGGATTCACATAGAGTAACAGCCATGTGGCTTGGTGGGCGGAAGTGAGAAAAGAGTGTTTCCCTGAAGTGAGAAGTATCTTCAGTCATGTTCTATTGGCAGAAGAGGGAGCCTAGTAGAAGCCTTTCCCACTTCTCATTGCCACCATTGACCTGCATATTTATTGCTCCATGTGAGTCCTGTTACTTTCCCATTGTCATAAATGTACGTTGGAAGGAGGGGAAATTGGTGAAACTCCACAGTTCTTGCATGAACTGAGCATTGGATCCAGCCCATAGTTTGTCATTCTGATGAAACCAGAATTTTAATAAAGCACTGATGAAAATCTCTCGGCTTGACTTCGCAATCGAAGATTTAAGAAGGGTGCAGTAGTCCACGTCTGCTGCAGGCTCGCTGGTGGCTGACAAGACCAATGCGGGACAGGCAGATCCGGCCACAGTGGCTGCAGGGAAAAGTCTGATTTGGGGTTGGTGCTGTAGCAGTGCAATTCTTCCTCAATCTCCTTTTGTCCTCAAGACCAGCTATGTGTGCGTTCTCAAAGGAAGAGACAGCCTGGTGGATGGTGTGCCTCCATGCTTTGCGATCTGAGGCTAGGGGTGGGCTCCCTCTTGGGTATCCTGCCCCCCCAGGGAAAGTGTATGCGCAATACATAGCCTCTCCTTCCCGGTGTAGTGAACGCTGCGTGGTCACTGTCTGGCTATGCCTGGCAGATGGTCACTGCAATGGTCTCTCCTGCATTACTGCATCCGTGGCAACACCTTCTCACTGGTCCCCCCCCCCCCGTTTCTCACAGAGTTTGCCACGTCATGGTGCGACCGAATGTCCGGCGGTATAACCGGATGGGCAGGCTGGGCTCACCAACCTCGTCAGCCAAGAGAAGGAAAACTCTAACATCAAACCCGGGCAGATAGAGCTCGTTAATGTAACACTGATGAAAATAGTATTCTAATAAATATTTTAAATATTCCTTATCTAGTAATTTCAATAAATTTGACCTTCTTCTCTTAAAAAGATGTATATGTTTTGTCACTGATGGATGTGCAAGCATGCTTCACGAACAATTACTGAGGGTCATGGCCAAAAAAAATCTCTATACCCATTGTACATGATAATTGTCATGCAAAATTGTCCTCGCAGCTTTAAAATGCACACTTGCAAACCATAGCTGGTGTGATAATAATAACATTGCCATGAATATCTGCCTTGAGATGGGGGGTAGGAAATGAACCTCTTCTGCTCATAAAAGATACTTCAATGAAAGCAGAATCTGTAATGAAAAGTTTGTTTGTGGTTTGTTTGTTTTTTTGCTTAAATGAAACCAAGGAAAGAAATACCATATCGGGACCATTAACAAACTAATTCCCAGTGTCGCTTCTGCCACAAATCCAGATGTGATCATGATGCAATGCTCTAGGAGTTACCCAAAACTCTAGTTTGACGATAAAGATTTGGGTGAATTCTAGAGTGACACCTCAATGAACATATGAAGCTGCCTTATACTGAATCAGACCCTCAGTCCATCAAAGTCAGTATTGTCTACTCAGACTGGCAGTGGCTCTCCAGGGTCTCAAGCTGAGGTTTTTCACGTCTACTTGCCTGGATGCTTTTTTTAGTTGGAGATGCCAGGGATCGAACCTGGGACCTTCTGCTTCCCAAGCAGATGCTCTGCCACTGAGCCACCGTCCCTCCCCATGTGATAACATCACTTCTGATTTTACACTGAAACTGACATCACATGTCGAAACAATGCCAGAAAAATTGTCCCTACCCTCCAGTTAGTCCCCCTGGGTTGCTAGATGGCCTATCTATCTATCCATCTATCCATCTATCCATCCATCCATCCATCCATCCATCCATCCATCCATCCATCCATCCATCCATCCATCCATCTATCTATCTATCTATCTATCTATCTATCTATCTATCTATCTATCTATCTATCTATCTATCTATCTATCTATCTATCTATCTATCTATCTATCTATCTATCTCTATCATCTATCTATCTATCATCTACCTACCTTCTATCTTCTCAATCAAATAATCCCATGGATGGAAACAGAAATGTATTCAACATAATGGAAATCGTGCAGTAAAACAAACAATGTGAGCTTCCAATGTACAGGGCCAGGATTAAACTTTTTCAAAAATATTTCTACTTTGCATAGTTGCAGAGAAGACCATGAGCGTATGTTAAAGGATCCTAGTACAGGAAATCTGCTGATGCTAAACTAGGACTGCTAAATCCAGTTTGGTAAATTCCTAGAGATTTGGAGGTATTTCCTGGGAACGCTGGAGTTCGGAGATGGAAAAAAACTAAGGGTGATGTCATGCCATTTCCTCCTGGGGAACTAATCTCTGTACTCTGGAGATCAGTTGTAATTCCAGGCAAACTTCAGGCCCCACCAGCAGGTTGGCAACCTATGATAAGCAGATTTGTGGCTTCTCAGGGCCCAGTTGGGAGATTGCCCAGCCAATTGTGGGGGGAGGGGTTTGCTTGAGCTCCCTCTAAGGAAAAATAGGATATAAATGTAATGAATAAGGTGTCCTCTGTGGGTGGGTGTTTGCAAAACTAGCCAGTTGTGGGGGGAGGCTTTTGAATCAGTGCAGCAGAATCATAAATGCAAAATGCAATGAACATAAGAAAAGGTGATTAGTTTAATATACAATTCATGCAATTTGTTATACAATTTGGGCTTATCAGACAACATTTTTGCTATCAGAACACTGCGGGAACAGCACCAACATGGTACTGTTTAAGAATAAGTACAAAAATGATCCCAAACCCGACAATAGGCAATATAAAGGAAATAAAGTCCCACCTAGGTATCTCTAGCCCAAGTTCTCCAAACGAAGACCCAGATGCTTTAATTTCTCTGTTTCAGTTTCATATAAATCTTCAACAGTGGTTAGGCTTTCATTATCTGATGTATCATTCAAGCCACATTCAACAATGTTTTTTGTTTCCTGTTCTTTCAAAACATGATGTTCAAGTCACACCTCAATTTATATTTTATTTTGTTTCAAGACATCTCAAGTCAAGACGTCTCTGACTTTACAGCATGATTCCATTTAGCAAGCTCAGAATAAGAACAAGAATTCCTTGACTTCCAGGACTTTAAACAAAAGAATAAGAAACAAATTTGGGATCATTTTTGTATTTGTGTAATACCAGCAATCCATATTATTTTTTTACTGTTTAAGAATAGCCATTTTGTATGCTTGTGTGTGTGTGTCAATTGCTATGACAGATACCTAAACAAACTACTCTGGCAAACTCTGCTCCACTGCAAGCACTGAGCAGACCTGTACACTGAAGAATCTGCAGGAGCCCCTGCTCATATGGAGCTCTTTGTCAGTATTGAATTAAAGTGTGGTTCAGTAAAACAATATTGTCTCTTAGTATTGTTCAAGGGTAGAGCAAAGCTATGGAGACTATTTGTATTCTGTGCATAAAAAAGAAATGTTCATCAAGCCCCAGATAAAAGATATTTTTTTAAAAGAACATATTGCATTATTAAAACAAGCCAAAAGGATAAGAAATGTAGTTCTGCCTCTTCTTCAGAGCCTTGCCTGTCCTTGCAGCTCTTTCATGCTTGAGGCTAACACAGCAAAGCTTAAAACACCGAAAACAGGTGTATCTTGACCCAGTGAAGAGCTGATAAGATCTGACTGGATCAAAGGCCAAGGTCATTCAAAGCACAAGACTGGCGAGCTGATATTATTTCTGTCACGGTTCCAAATTGTTGGGAGGTAGGACTTGGAATCTGGCACCTGAGAATCATATGATATGATAGTCTAGTTATTAAGTATGACAGTTAGAAAAGGCTGTGTTTTGCAGCATTTCCCAGTGATTAGTACCCCATATTTTACAATGTCACGGCTTTGAATGCTGCAACGTCGCCAAGATTCCTTCCAGATCTTGTGGTTTGGAGTCCCCATCCCCAAAATAAAAGAAATAATATTGAGATTGGGAGGGAGGGGGGATGTAACTCTCCTTTTTTATTTTAGGGGTCCATTTTTCAAATGCTGGCAAGATGTAGATCTCATGAGAGGCACCACAGCTCAGTAGTAGAGCACAATCCTTGTACCATTACACAAGATAGGAGCAGGTCCAAAAGAAGCCATTGTCTGCCAGAGTGGGTACAGTGAGTTGAATTAGTTGGAAGGGAGGTGAAGCAAAGCTACCAGCCGCTGTGCAGCTGGGGCATTTGCCCAGGGCAACGGCACCCCCCCCCCCCGGCTCGATGCCCTATTCAAATGCCTAATTTGCCTGGTGCCAGGCCACTTGGAATTTGGGGAGAAGCCTGGCTCCCAGCAGGATGACAAGCCTACTTGAATGCCTGCACCTCACCCTGTTTTTTCTTTTTCTTTTTTGCAATCAAGATTTTAGTTGATTGACTGCACAAGCCTCTAGTACAAGCCATTACTACCGTGGTGCAGAGTGATTCAGTACAGCATTTGAGCTAGACTTTGAACAACGAGATGATCTACTGAAGGACCTCAATGTGTATAAAAGTCTGATAACCTATTATCTTTCTTCAAGTTTATTTTGAATATAAAGAAGAAACACCATAAGAACATAAGAGAACATAAGAGAAGTCATGTTGGATCAGGCCAATGTCCCATCCAGTCCACCATTCTATGTCACACAGTGGCCAAAAAATCCCAAGTGCCATCAGGAGATCCACCAGTGAGGCTAGAAGCCCTCCCACTCTGCCCCCCAAGCACCAAGAATAAAGAGCATCACTGCCCCAGACAGAGAGTTACAACAATACGCTGTGGCTAGTAGCCACTGATGGACCTCTGCTCCATATGCTTATCCAGATGCCATCTTAGCTTTTAAAGGAGTAGCCTTTGCAGAGTAACCAAATGTGGCATATAGGTTGTCAGTCTCCAGATGGGGCTTGAAGTTGTCTCGAGATTACAACTGATCTTCAGCTACAGAGATCAGTCTCCCAAGAGAAAATGGTGGTTTTGTGGGGTGGACTTTATGGCATTAGATCCTTGAAGCAGTTCAGTCGTGACCCTTAGATGAACAGCAGTTAAGTACCCCACCACATGCAAGACAGACACAAACAGATTCGAAAGGGAGACCAAAGGGAAGCTGCATGCCAAACATGGATTTTTTCCCCCCTTTGGCACAGCTAATTTTTAAGGAAAGGACAATTATGTTTTTCACAGAAAACAATAATCATACAAAGATTTGTAGGGACAAGCTGGGGCAGCTACTGTACAGTAAGGAAGACAAAGAGAAAGACCGTTTCTGTTTTAAAATGGGGCCCCCTAGACTGTTAAGAATGTGTGCATGATGTATAATATATACCTGTCTGATATAATTAATTATATTTTTCCTAAATTTAACATTGCCTGAAGGGGAAAATCATTTTGCTTGGTGAAATCCCTCATGCCACACAAAGTCTGTGAGAGAGCAAGATTTAATTGCTGTGATAAAAACCACAAGAAAGACCAGGTTTGCATTAAATCTGTAACCGCATCTAGGGAAGAACAGCTTTAATCACCTTTGAAATGGTGACCACAAGATAATTAAAGGGAAAGTGCTCTCATTAGTAATTATCCAAGAATATCAAATCTCAGGGTTGTTGTGTGTTTTTTTTTTCATGAAGTCCAATTTAAAATACTCTGGCATGGGCTTCATTTTCCCTCCTCAGCTTTTGTAAAATTATAAATCCACCGCAGTGCCTCAGTGAAAGGGTAATCAAAAGTTTAACTATGTTAGTGTATGAAATGTACGTTGGAAAAACTGAATCATTGCCACCTAGCAGATTTAGATTTTGGTGGACCAGCACATGAGTGTTCAGGTGGAAAACATGCATCAGTTTGGTGCAGGAGTTACTGACAGGTTGGGACCAAGAAAGCCCAAGTTCAGATCCCCACTCTGCTATGGAAATTTCTTGGATGACCAGCCAGTCACACATTGGAAGTCTGCTTGATGTTGGACCAGTTAGCCAGATTGGTGTAGTGGTTAAGTGTGCGGACTCTTATCTGGGAGAACCGTGTTTGATTCCCCACTCCTCCACTTGCACCTGCTAGCATGGCCTTGGGTCAGCCATAGCTCTCACAGAGTTTTCCTTGAAAGGGCAGCTGCTGTGCGAGCCCTCTCAGCCCCACCTACCTCACAACGTGTCTGTTGTGGGGGGAGAAGATATAGGAGATTGTAAGCCGCTCTGAGTCTCTGATTCAGAGAGAAGGGTGGGGTATAAATCTGCAGTCTTCTTCTTATTATTATACTTTCTCAGCCCATCCTACCTCAAAGGATCATTGTGAAGATACAATGGGAAAGAAAAAGAATAATGTAAGCCACTTTGCGTCCCTATTTGGGGGAGAAGACAGAGTATCAATGAAGTATAGAAGTAAGTAACTATCAAAAAGTACGATAGCAAGCAGGATTTCCAATGTCTCTTTAAAAGTAATGTCCCTTACTCCATCCCTGGCCTAATGGGTGTAGATGTGCAGCAGACGTGATTTCTGCTATTCCATGTTAAAAGATATGCGTTAGGAATTTGTGTTTGGAAAAGAGCACTTTTTCATAGATATAGCTTTTATAAATGATCCGTTGTTTTTTTTTTTTTAAGCAATATTAGTGATATTCAAAGCTTTTACTTAATTATTTAGAAATTTCTACGCTGCTTCTCCAAAGAGCCTGCCCAAGGCAGCTTACAAAGTAAAATGTAATAAAAAAGTAACACAGCAGAAGAGGAGCTAACAATTAATAAACTATCAAAACCCAGCATTAACAGCTCAGAAGCGCAAAGGCCAGCGCTCAGAGTGGTGTTTAGAGAAAAATAAACCCAAAAAATGCCATTGGGCCAACAGCATGATGTCACTTCCAGGGAAACCACAAAAATGATGTCAGTTTTCTCTAAAATTCTCTGGACATTGTATGATTTTACCATACTTTCTGGAAATATGTAGAGAGGTGTTTCTGTTTCATGTCTTTTATGCATTCTTGCTGTTCTTAAATAGGAATTTTATATTGTTCACTTTATATTGTGTTATATATTATTCTTACTAGTTTTAATATTGCATATTGAATTGCATTTTACTTATTGAAAGCCGTCCCAAGCCTCACTTGTCGAGGGAGTGGTGGGGTACAAATCTGATAAAATAAAAATAAATATTTTTTTAAATATGCCATTTATATATATAATGATGCTCTGTTGACAAAAATAACATGAAAATGTAGAACAACTCAGGACAGTGAAGCAGAAAATTGTGTGAAACTCTCAAGTTTCACAAGTTCTATTAGCTCAAGGTGAGAGCAAAATCAAAATGGGAATTCTCAAGCTAACCTAGCAGGAATGAGCATCCCATTGTATATCTAATCAATATTACTTGTACAACTTTCAGTCTAGGTATGCAAACATAGCATCCTTTAGTACTCCGTCTCATTCTAAAGCTGCTGTGCAGTAGCCTTAGTCATCGCCATGTAGGAGGAGTACACCAGATTTTCCAACTTAAATTTTCAAATAATTGCCTTTACTCAACTGTCATGGAATGGAAGACCTGCCTGGCCTTTTTCTGATCCTTGCTAGATATCCTTCCTTCCTAGTTTTCCTTATCAGATGGAGCTTCCAGCAAAGAAGAAGAAGATGATGACGACAACGACTACCCAAAGAAGTCTTAGAGTGGCTTACAATCACCTTCCCTTCCTCTCCCCACAACAGACAGCTTGTGAGGTAGGTGGGGCTGAGAAAGTTCTGAGAGAACTGTGGCTGGCCCAAGATAACCCAGCTGGCTTCATTTGGAGGAGTGGGGAATCAAACCAGGTTCTCCAGATTAGAGTCCACAGCTCTTAACTACTACATCACACCACCAACAACAACAGCTACAATTCCCAAGAATTGGGATAGGTCTGGAATTGCAGCGCACCATCTACCAGTCAAATATATGACTGACAATTCATAATAATAACAATAAGTAGTAGTAGCAGTTTTCATTTATAATTGACCTTTCTCACAGGGACTCAAGGCACATTACAATTATGATAAGTACTATTCATTCATCAGCAAGCAAATTACAAAATATGATAGAAACATCTGAATCTAATGGCAAAGATTCCAAGTAAATGTAGCAAGGCTGTGAGGGTGATAGTATACATTTATTTTCCACAGATGGTCCAGTTAATCGCTAAAGAAAGGGTCCATGACTCCATTACTTCTTTGGTCAGAAACTATCAGCTAACCTTTTGGCCTCAATTGATTTGATATGTGATTTATTTATTTAATTTTTACCCTACCCGCCCCCCAAAGATGGGCTCAGAGCAGTTTCCAACATAAAACTGTCAAACATTAAAAATGATAAAATAGTGAATAGCAGCATAAATGCCATGTATTGTTCACATATGTATATTAGATGTTTATATATATGTACAAATATGCTTAAGATCTGCACTACTATATTAAATATTTATTGGACAATGCATATTGTATAATATTCTTAGAAAATGTTTTACCTGGAGAAAGTCATTTGCATCCCCTTGTAAAAGGTATGTTTGGTTTTCAAACAAATGCACAGGTACTTGCAGTGCATTTACAAAGGGTTTCAATGTCATCCTTTAGTACTGGTAAGAGCCAAGCAAAGTGTTGGGTGTTCCACATCCTTCTCTACAGTGTATTTCAAGCATTACTCATGTTTGTGTGCTACAATTTCATTTTGGCAAATACTGTATCTTTATATTAATGGTAATAATACATGGCATTTATGTAACACCTTTCATGGCAAGGTCTCAGCACTTTGCGAGCGGCTAGGAAGGGGCCCCCAGATGCTGACAACATGGCCTGTGATCTTTTCAGGCTCTCCTTTCAGAACTTTTTACATGCCATATGAGCACATTAAAGCCAGGAAATGAATGAGCCAGGGACTTCACAGAATTAGGCGTGCACTAGTGTTTAAAATCTGCAGCAAAGATGGACGGTATGCAAATGTGGCCAGGGTGAAATTTAATAGCAGGTTTTTGTTATTGCTTATCCTGTTGCCATACCAGAGGTCTCACCTTGCTCTGATTAGTCTGCTTAAAACCAAAGCATCACAATGCAATACTTGCAACAGGACATTGTTATGAGACCAGGGGGAGCAACTTGCACAAAACTGGCATTTTCTCCTAGGAAGAACAGGCCAATCAAGCAGTCTATACATTAGGTGGTAATGCCAGGGGTGGAATTCTAGCAGGAGCTACTCTGCATATTAGGCCACATACCCCTGATGTAGCCAATCCTCCAAGAGCTTACAAAAAAGAGCCTTGCAAGCTCTTGGAGGATTGGCTACATTAGGGGTGTGTGGCCTAATATGCAAAGTGGCTCCTGCTAGAATTCCACCCCTGAGCAGGGCTTTTTTGAGTAGGAATGCACAGGAACGCAGTTTCGGCTGGCTTGGTGTCAGGGGGTATGGCCTAATATGTAAATGAGTTCCTACTGGGTTCCTTGCTATGTGAAACAATGGTGACATCAGGGGGTATGGCCAAATATGCAAATGAGTTCCTGCTGGGCTTTTTCTACCACCCCTGATTAAAACTCATTTTTAGTTTTGTATCATTTTTTATCATTTTTGACTTTTGTTTTTCATTTACTTTACACTTTGGGTTATCTGCTCCTTTAAACAGCCAGCATTGGATACGTTGCCACCAATGTATTCCCTGTTTTTCATTTTAGTTGTAAACATGGGTGCCAGGCAAAAACACTCATGGGAAGTCCAACAATTTCTGGTATACAGTTCTTTTAGTCATATAAAAGTATTAAAAACAAGTTTTGGATAGCTTTGGGGAATGAAAACTCCAGTTCCAATGAGGCCATTTGAGAACATGCATATAGAACTGATTTGAATATGGTAGTTCAGCAGCCATTAATGAAGTCCAAGTTACACTACTGTAATGCACAGACACACCAGGGTATTATTACTGTACTCAAAAAGTATCAAAAATCATTGTTCCTTTTTAATAATGTGTATTTAAATTGGAGGTGCTGGCAGTATCTGTGAAAAAGCAGTTTGTAACTATATATGTAAAGTCATACTTTCCACAGTTGGACACACTTGTGCCTTTCAGATAAAGGTAAGCCAAATCAGTGGATGATATAGTATCCCATCTTTCTACATACACTATACATTATCAATATATCTAATTTTCAATCTGGCTGTATGCATAGATATTTAAATCTGGAGACTGGAGCCACAAATAAACAAGACACATTAGAGTTGCCAACCCCCAGAGGGAGTAAGGGAACCCCCACTTTTGCAGACTCTTGCCCACTGCTGGCCATCTGGCCGGTAGGGGGGAAATCCACCCCAACTGATCTTTCAGGGCCTACTTCAGGCCTACTTCCAGTTTCAGGCCCACTTCTGGTTGGGGGCAACACTGGTTTTTGGGCAAAACTCTGTGGTTTGATGCTGAATTTACCATCAAGTTTTTCCCAAAAACCAGTGTCACCCCCAACTGGAAGGAGGCCTGAAACCAGACAGAGGCCCAATACTGAAAGGAGACCCAAAAATGCCCAACATCACATCCACTTCAGGTTTGTGAAAAAGTCTTAAAAAAAAGTAGTGTTACTATCCCACAAAAGCCCAATAGCACCTGTAGCTTTAAGAAATAAATGCCCTCAGAGGTGATTGCTAGTTAGTCACAACAGTATAGCCATCCTTCCAGCATTGGTTTCTATCAGTAAAAGACAGAGGCAGGGCCTTTTCCAGGACTACTTTGGGATCTGAGAGAAGAGTCATCAGGCCAGGCCAACAGCAACCACTGGGTGACTTTATGGCTTGCATGACTCACCCAGGCCTAACTGCTTGTTACCGTTCTAAAGCACACAAGCTAGCATGGTGAAGTGGTTAGAATTTTAAATTAGGAGACCCAGGCCTGAATCCCCATTGATTCTGCCATGGAAGTTCACTGGATAACCATGGGCCTGTTACCACTTCTCAGACTAACCCACTTCCCAGGTTTGTTGCACAGATAAAATGGAGGAGAATGCTGTCCCCAATGTGGAGAAAGGGGTGTGTGTGTACAAATGAAATAAACAATATAGGTGAAGATGGGGAAACAGATAGAAGGTGGGTGGGTAGATGGGCAGGAAGGAGAAAAGAAAGCATGGAAGGATGAGGATATGGGGATTGCTAGGAGGAGCAGGGCTTTTTTTGAGCAGGAATGCACAGGAACACAGTTCCAGCTGACTTGGTGTTAGGGGGTGTGGTGTAATATGCAAATGAGTTCTTACTGGGCTTTTCTACAAAAAAGGGAAAGTGAAGACGGGGTAGGAAAAGGTGCATTGGTTGGTGGGTATGAAGGAGACAAGGAAGCGGGAAAGAGGAAAGGCTACAGAGGCTTTTAGGGAAAGGAAAGAGGAAATAGTGTGGGAGGGATGAGATGCCTCCCACAAGTCCTTGTGGGTCCCTCGTTAGTCTACTAAATAATGCTGAATTTATTGTTGCTGTTGCACAAATGCGTTTAAAACCTGCATTCTTTTCAAGGAAACAGGAAATGGTGCAAAATACAAAATCATAGAGTAGATGCAAAGGAGAAGTCAAAACACAGATGATACATTTAAACAGGATGATACATTTAAAATTTTCCATGCTTAGAAAATGTTACATGCCCCTATTCTTGGACCTCAGTAACAGGCAATCAAGGACCTACCTCTGTCCTTAGCTTTAAAGGTGAAACCAGGACTGTTTTTTTCTGGAAAGAGAGGTACCAGAACTCTCAAGAGGGAAATGAAGGAGAAACACGTGGGTGCCCCTCATGAACTTTTAAGCATTTTTTGAGAATGTTGTTTCCACGAAGAGATTCCAGAACTCCATTCCGCTGCATTCCTGCAGAAAAAAAAAAAGAGTGGAGCTATCCTTTTGGGCAATTCTGATTGGACATCGACTGGATTGTGGTTCAGTTTCCATTCTATCTTAACTTGCCTGCTACTTCTCAGGTCCATTCAAACCATATCTACTAAGTGGAGGAGCTATAGTAGAATAACTACATGTAGAAGATCCCTGGTTCAGTCCCTGGCATCTGTAATTAGAGGATCTTGAGGAAGAGGTGCTGAGGAAGATTTGTCTCCCCCTGATACTATATGTAGCTCTACTCATTGTACCTGATTCCTCTTCTAATGAAGTGCACATGAAAGCTTACATTCAGAATAAAACTTTGTTGGTCTTAAAGGTACACTTGACTCCTACTTTGTTCTACTGCTTCAAACAAACACGACTGCCCACTTAGATCTATCTACTCTGGGGATCAGCAGCTTGTCAGTAGCAAGCTGCGCCGAGCCTCTGGTCTGACGTGATACAAGGTCACTTCATATATTCCTCATCAAAGCTACCCTGGCCTGGAATTTTGTCCTACATTTAAAATCCTCATTGTTGTGTTTCTTGTTTCTTTCTTCTCCCCTCCTCCCAGTAATGGCCAATGAATTCATGAATGAAAAGCTTTTTTTTTTCCCAGACAATTGCAGACAAAAACAGTTATTAGAGAAACACTTGCATACACACACACACCCATCAGCCCAAGCTCATCCAAATAGCCTAGTGAGGAAACAATAAAAAGAACCGATGCATTGTTTCAACAGCCTATTTATTAACAGATTTACAAAGAAGGACAGCAACTTGGCTAAAGCCTTATTGTTGCAACAGGGGAAAAAAACATAATTATGACATTCAATTATTCAATTAAGAGAAATTAACTATTCTTCTTGGGTCTTTGGAAAGAGCAGAACCAAAGCCCATGAGCTGAATAATTAGGTCAGTGGTGGTAATTTCTGAAGGGGGGGAAGTCTGTCTAGACTGTTTCTTTTCTTTAAAAAATTGTTTTGAGATCTGAGAGGTAGGGCTATATGTGTGCGTGTGTGTGTGTGTGTGTGTCCTGGTGTGTCTTTGCTCCTTTGATTTCCCAGGGTGGTCATGTTAATAGGTCTGCCCCGGCAGGTAGAGCAAATTCTGGATCAAGGTGTGGCATTCCGGCTTTGATGTCGGCTGTCACGCTTGACTGCGTTTGGATCTCTTTGGCTGCCATCAAGTCTGTTGTCGTTGGAGACCAGGTAAACCAGAGCTGTTCTCGTTGACAATCCCTCCTTGGCACAGAAGGATCTTTCATTTCTGGGAGGGATTTGAAGGGGTTTTGCCATGTCGGGAAAATGAGTACATTAATAGTAGCTTTTAACACTAAAAAAAAATCAACATTTTTCCTCACATAATCTTAAAGAAAGACCTTAAATTATGAGAGTTTTGTAAAGGTGTTTGAGGCAGCAGAGAAGGAATAACTGGAATCATATGATCAATAGAATTTAATAATCAAGAGAGAGTAAAACAGAGCTTACTTGATTTACAGTGTAAACCTCACTTTCCTGGGAGTAAGTTCCACTGAATAGACCTGGACAAGAATTGGAGTAAACCTGTTCAGGGTAGCTTTCTTAGAATCAAAGCCAACCAGCATTTCCAACCTAAATGAATAGGCAATTGCTATTTTTCAGCTCACAAGAACCATTCCATGTCACAGTAATTTCGTTCTGGACATACATGTGTGCTCTCAGTTGTGTGGTGTAGTGGTTTAGAGCGGTTGACCCTAATCTGGAGAATCAGGTTTGATTCCCCAGTCCTCCTCCACATGAAGCCAGGTGGGTGACCTTGGGTCACTCATAGTTCTCTCAGATCTCTCAGCTCCACCTACATCACAGGGAGAGGAAGGGAAGAAGAAGTGGAGGAGGTGGTGGTGGTGGAGGAGGAAGAGGAGGAGGAGGTTGGATTTATATCCTGCCCCTCATTCGTAGTCTCAGAGTGGCTTGCAATCTCCTTCACTTCCTCTCCCGACAACAAAATAGGAGTCAAGTTGCACCTTCACATTTTATTCAGAAATTAAGCTTTCGTCTGCTCTAAGCACACTTCATCAGATGAGGGATCAGGAATCCCCACTACAGACACCCTGTGGTGGGGCTGGGAGAGCTCTGAGATAACTCCTCTTGAGAGAACAGCTCTGAGAGAACTTGCAACTGACCAAAGTTCACAACAGCAGCTGCATGCAGAGGAGTGGGGAATCAAATCCGGTTCTCCCAGATTAGAGGCTGCACACTTAACCACTACACCAAACTGGCTCTCTTTAAGACTCCTTAAGGAAGGCAAAAGCAGAATATACAAACCTACTCTTCTTCCGTGGTAATTGCAGTGCAATCCTAAACAGAATTATGCTCTTCCACACTCATTGATTTCAAAATTAATTTGTTCATTCATTTGCTTCATTTGCATCCTGTCTTTCTTCCCAAAGAGGACCCAAAGTGGCTTTGTTCATTCTCCTTGCCTTCATTTTATCCTCACAACAACCCTTTGAAAGTAAATTAGTCTGAGAGAGCATGTAAATGGCCCAAGGTCACCCAGCAAACTTCCATGTCAGATTGGGACTTTCAACCTGGGTCTTCCAGATTCTAGCCGGAGACTGACCAATTTCCCACAAGCCTTATGCCACTCTCACGCTCCTCTTCTCTGTGGGGTTTTGTTGGATTTCACGATATCTGCCCTGGGGCTGCAACTCGCTTTGCCTTTTTTGTGCAACAAACAGAAGCCTATAAAAACCAGTTTCTGTTTGCCGTGCAAAAAAAAAGCAAAGCTAGTTGCAGCCGCAGGGCAGATAGTGTGAAATCTGACAGAACCCCCACAGAGAAAAGGAGCGTGAGAGTGGCGTAAGGCTAGTGGGAAATTGGTATCTGACTACTACACCACTGGCTCTCAATGGATTTAGAAGATGGAACTCTGCTTCGCCTTGCACAATTAAACTGACAAGCTGGTCCTTTCTTTCTCTGCACAGAAAGTGTTACCATGATCAGAAATGTCAGCTTGGGGCTCCATCCATGCACAGCCCATCTTACAGTGATTCCGTACATGGTAGGGATCACCTGGAGAAAATAAATGCCTGCCTCACATATGTGAACCAGCTGCAGGAAAGTTCAAAGGTCTGCCTTATGTTCAAGATTAAATTGTAAAAGAGCAATGCATTTTAAAAGTATTTGTAATGGCTATTTGAAGATCATCCTAAGGAATAACTCAGAGGCTGCTACTTTCCCACCCACTCCCACCCCCCACCCCCCACCCCACACACACACACAAACACACAGCCTGGGGAAAACAGGCCCTTGTATCAAACAAACAGGCTGCTTTTTCCAATTTACTATTTTAGTTCAGATTGGTTTTTGACAACATTAAGGTCAAATAGGGAACAATGCTGGATGTGCCAGTTTTCAGTTCACATGTACCAAGGGCCCTGCACTCTCCTTGTATGTGCGAAAATAAAAGAAAATCATTTAAAAGTTTTCTTTACTTTGTAATAAATAACAGCTGTGTGCCATCAAATCACAACCAATTCACGGCCATCCCATGACCATGTGGTTTTCTAGGCAAGAGATGTGCAGGGGTGATTTGCCATTGCCGCCTTCTGCATAGCAACTATAGTCTTCCTTAGGGGTTTCTCACTGAAATACTGAGCATGGCTAATTTTGCTTAGCCTCCAAGTTCTGGCATGATTGTGAAATTTGGGAATGTTCTGTCTGGAGAAGAGGAGGCTGACAGGGGACATGAATGCTCTATTTAAGTATTTGAAATGCTGTTGCTTAGAGGTAGTGTTGCCAGGTCCAGCTCAGAAAAATATCTAGGGAGTTTGGGGATGGAGCCAGGCAACTTTGGGGGTGAAGCCAGGAGACCTTCCAATTCCCTAAAATAAATAAAAATATAGCAGTGCAGTTCCCCAAATACAGTCTTCATTTCCTCGTTCCCCAGCTGCTAAACTTCCACTAAATGAAAATGAACACACAAACTTTAACAAAACAGCCAAAATAAACACAATTAGCAAGCACATACTTTTGTGATATCACTGGGGCAATTTACTCACATTGCTGAATATAACCATCTGCTGCATTTCAACCAACTTCTTCAGGAAAATGAAAGAACAGCCTAGTGAGTGGAGTTTTCCTCCAAACAAACAGAGGGACTGACAGCCATGTGGCTCTGTCTGCTCGCCCCACCCCTTGCAGCTTTCCTGCTGAGATTTAAAGGCACAACACAAATAGTTGCAAGCCTCTTCTAAACCTGCCAAGGTTTGAAGACACAGGATGACTGTTGGGTGTCTGGCAGCAGGGAGAAGCCTGAAAAACCAGGGGATCCCCTGCCCAGACCTGGGGACTGGCAAGCCTAAGTGGAGGGCAGGGAGATTTTCCTATTGGCAGCAGAAGATAAAACTTTCAGAAATGGGTTTAAATAATGGTCAGGAAGTACCAGCTGAATATTAGGGAGGGGATTTACTGTAAGAGCAATTCAGCAGTGGAATCAACTGCCTCGGGAGGTGGCAAGTTCCGCCCGCCCCCCCCCCCCTCACTGGCAGTCTTTAAGCAGTGGCTGGACAAAAACTTGTCAGGGATGCCCTAGTCTGATCCTGCATGGAGCAGCACTAGATGACCTATATGGTCCCTTCCAACTCTATGATTCTAAAATCAGGCTAGTCTGGGTTATTAGGCTTTCTTTACTTCATAATTCATCATTATAGATAGCATAAAATAATAATTAGTTCTATCAATGGTGAAATGATTTTTGTGCATATCAGATGAATATTTGAAGTTGCCATTGGTTTCTCTATTGTCTACAGTAGCAAAGTATCTGGTGGACTTGTCCCCATATTAAGAATAGTCTGGAGACAGTTTCTATTTAAAATCAGTTCAATAATTAAGTATTACCTACCTTGGAATTCATTGAATAATCTACTTGTCAATCTAGGCATAATTGCTTAAAAAGAGCTATAAGTTAGTTTGAATTTATGAACGGTAGAGAAAACCAGAAAATGGCATAAATCATAATCTTTCAACATTAAAAGAAAACCTGAGCAAAATCTAGAGTCTGGAATAAATGGCAAAAAAAAAGGACTGAAAGTGTTCTTCTGAGATATAGTAAAGTGTGTAAAATCATTGGGAAGTCCATGGCAGCCCTCTATTGACTTTATAAAGTAATATCTTGGCTATTAAGACATACAAAAAGTTTCTCATGGTTTCAGACTAATTTGCTTGTATCCTGTGTAGAGCAAGCAGAGCTGTGGGTCCATGGCTCAGTGGTAGAGCTTCTGCTTGGCATGCAAAAGGTCCAGGGTTCAGTCCCCAGCATCTCCAGCTAAAAAGGACCAGGTTTGTGGTGATGTGAAGTACCTCAGCCTGAGACCTTGGACAGCCACTGCTAGTTTGACAATACTGACCTTGATGGACCAATAGGCTGATTCAGTAGAAGGTTGCTTTGTGTGATGAATTGCATAGATGGCAACTTTGCTGCCAGCCCTTCTGACTGTAATCTTCCATGCCCTCCAAAATGTCCCAAAAGTTACCCAAACAGCACAATGGTGAGCTGAAATGCAGGACTACAATGAGAGGGGAAAATAACAAAATTGTTCTTCCCATCTTCTGCGAGCTTACCATGAGTGGGGAAAAAAGGTTAGACTGCAAGCCACTTTTTTGGAGTTTCTTCTTCTGATCAAAATAATAAAACACCATTAAATAACGGAATGGCTCCTCTAACATCTCCAGTCTTACTTCTCACAATAGTAGAGCTAGTAACAGAGGCCCTGTTAGTGGGGAAATGAATGGGAGGGCAATTTCAGGCAATTGCAGCCCTCCTCCATGTTGGGTCATCTTTTTATTCATGGAGTCCCTTGAAACCCGGCTGTACCTTTGGGTCAAAGGTAGAGTGTTCTGCATGCATGGTCCACAGGATCCAACCCAATGTTTCTTCAAAGAGATGGAGATTTTAATTTTTCTTCTTCTTATGGCACTGTTTGTTTATTTCTTAAGTAGAATGTGGGACAAAGCAAAATACCATATTCTGCCTATAAGCTAGACAAATGTTATAAAGATGAATGTTACCGTATATTTGTGGCCTTCTAGGGTTCCCAGTCTCCAGGTAGTGGGTGGACATCTCCCAGAATTACAACTGGTCTCCAGGAAGCTAGATTCAGATGGGTAGCCATGCTGGTCTGAAGCAATGGAACAAAGTTTGAGCCCAGGGGCAATTCTGGGTATAAGCTTCCATGTGTCTGAAGTAAGAAGTGTGCATACACATGAAGGCTTATACCCAGAATTAAACTTTGTTAGTCTAAAAGCAGGGGTGTCGAACTCATTTGTTATGAGGGCCAGATCCGACAAATGAGATCTTGTCGAGCTGGGCTATGCGTGTCATAAAATGTAATGCCAGGGAGCAGAGATATCAACTTTATAAAGGACACAATCACAATTAAATATTTTAAAAAAACCAAACTTAAAACATGCTTAAAACATTAACACTGGTTGGTCAATGGTGCTTTCTTTGTATCTCTCTGGCACAATCTAGGGAACTGGGCAAAGGAAGTTGAGGCTCTTTCCTTCCTTCCCCAGGGGACCAGGAGGGTGAGGGTCCTCAGCCAATAGAAGGAAAAGAAGCTTTGCTCAATAGCTCTGCTGTGTGATTGAGCAAGCCTGGCAAAGCAAGCTGTGATGCAGAAGGAAGCAAGAGAGAGGGAAAAGGAAGCAGATGACAGCCAGTTGCTCAGGGGCCTGATAGGAGCCCTCCAGGGCCCTGATTCAGCTCCTGGGCCACATGTTTGACACCCCTGTCTTAAAGGTATCAGCGGACTCAAACTTTGTTCAAGTTGTCTCCAGGTTACAGAGACCAGTTTCCCTGGAGAAAATGGCTGCTCCAGAAGGTGAACACAGTTGCATTATACCCCACTGAGGTCCTTTGCCTCCTTAAGTCTTGCCTTCCCCAAGCTCCACCTCCAAAATCTCTAGGTATGGCAGTCCTACTTCTCACCATTTATTGAACAGGGATATCAACGAAGACTGAGGCAGCAGAATTGTTTTGTTTTTCTACTTCATAAATGATCACTACAACACACTAAAGTTATAGAATGGAAAGTCTAATGTGGAACAAAATTTAAAATTCAAGTGACTTGGAAATACAGGTTTAGATGCGACACATTGCTATAATAATGAATATAGCAGATTTATAACAGATTATGAAAAACAGATGTAATAAACTTGACAGTAGGATAAATGAGAGCGATGTGTCTCATACTTACTAGATTAGCAAACAGCTAAGCATTTTGCTTTGCTCATTTAGCTTCTTATGCTTCAACAGAGGAAAGGAAAGTTACAGGGCATTTTTGACGCAAATCTAGATCTGTTAAAAGAAAGGCCGAAAGGTGAGGCCATTTAGATGCTATCATACCATAAGTGATGAAGATTAGGCTGACTGAGTGGAACAATTGAGGGTTGAATATTTTTTCCCCTAAATCAAATATTCAAATTATCCCTTACATCGTTCTAGGAACATAACCATGTAAGTTAGCCCTAGGCCATGGACACTTATTTATTAATTGAGCTATTTTGGATGAGGAATCGCAATTGTTCTCTATACTGTAGGCTTGTTTCTTTCATATAAATTAATTATTTATTTGGTTTGTACCCCGCTTCTCAGCCGGATTGCCTTAGGAAGTGGCTTACAATTAAAGTCCATAACAACATATGCTTCATACGATGACAGTTGTCCTCACTGGATCACTTTGCAGAAGTCAGGCATGTTGTGTGCCTGACGGATGCAGAGTTGTTCTTGGAGAGACAGGACCAACATTGCCTTTGTTGGAGAGGCTGTCTCTCAGCAGCAGCTGTGCTAGAAACAGGGACCAGTTTATTAAATTATGACACCATTGCCCTCATCTCAAAGTTCATTGATAGTCCTCCTCTCCCCAAACACCTGGCTGACCTGGCCACAACAGCAACTGTAACGATGTTGATCTTTCCACTCCGCCCCAGATGTTCACTAGAAGCAAGGAACCTTCAAGCTACTGACCGGAAGTACTAGTTGTTCCTTCCCAAGTTCTTCTCCTCCCTGAGAGCAGCCAGGCATTGTGGCAGGCTTGCCAACCTCCAGCCAGGCTCAAGCCTCCATGGAACCAGCTTCTACAAGAAAAGCTCATACACCTTTAGATAATTATATAGCAAACTGAACAAAAAATTTTTATCAAACCAGCAAAGTGACTCATCTTATTGTAAGTAGTCTGGAGTAGGACACATAACAAGGGCCTGTGACCAGGGAATCCAATTTTGTAAAATTCCAAAAATTTCTGAAAAAGCCTGAAGGTCCTTTAGAAGAGAAACCCCAGTCCATAGGTGAAAAGGCAATATATCCAAATCTTCAAAGTTCAATATTTTATGAGTCTAACCTTCATAGCAGGCATAGCAGCAACGAGTTGGTACTCCTTTTCTTCGTTTCACAAAATTGCCTTTCCCAAGCTTTCCATTTCAAGACAGAATATCTTGGCAAGAACACTCAGTTATACGCAATACTTTCCTGAATGGAAAGACTGGTGGTCACCACACTCACAACGTTTTTGTATTGCACCTCTCTGCTCTGTAAGCATTTAATATACTCCAACCATGCTGAAGTACTGATGGACTCTAATATTGCTATCCTTCTTACAAAACTGTAGTCAGCTATAGTATAACCATGATAAGTAAATTTGGGTGGGACACCAAGAATCCATATGCACATTTTCAGTGATGTTCCAGCAGAAGATCTAGATTCGAGCCCAGTAGCTTCTTAGAGACCAACAGGGTTTGTTTTGTTTTTGTTTTTTTTTTGGGGGGGGGACTTTCAAGAGTTAAAACTCCAAAAATCTTGTTGATCTCTACTGAACTTGAATCTAGCTATTCTGTTGTAGACTAACATGGCTACCATCTGAAACTATTCAGCAGAAGACGAAACCAAATATTTATTCTCCAACAAAATTCTTGTTTATGAATAATATTTATTGTGCAAATGTCCAATTCACATTACTGTGAAGTCTGAGGGTGGGTGATTCTCACTAAACAATTGAATGGCCTCAAGCCATATGATGCCGTTACATTACTAAAGCGAAACAAGACTTTTATCTGTTCACTGATTGGTTAGGACATAGTATGGGACTGGTTGCATGAAAAATAGTACGATTAATAAAAACTCTAAAATAATTGTATGCAGACTTAATATTTTTTTTCAGTTCCTCCCCTCCAAACAACCCAAGTTTACAGCATTTCAAAAGAAGGTCATTTATGGCACCATTATGTTCTCTGTCCATTCCACAGTACTAATAGCAGGGCCTGCCCCACTCCAAATATAATAATAATAATAATAATAAATTTTATTTCTATCCCGCCCTCCCCACCTCAGCAGGCCTCCCCACCAGAGCCTGCAACCTAAATTGGGACAATAGGGCCGAAAAGAGGAGAAAAACAGAGTAGTTGTCGTGGTTAGAGGATCAAGACTAGATTAGGGAGATCCAGGTTCAAATCTCTACTCTGTCTTGGAAGCGTGTGCCAGCCATGAGGACAAAATGGACAAAGGGAAAATGATGCTGTAAACTCTTTTTTGTTCCCATTAAGGAGTAAAGTAGCCTATTGAGGAGAAAAGAATAGTAATTTTTTTTTAATTGTAAATATAATGTATTTGTTTAAAGCACTGGACACCCACTTTTTCTTATAGAAGCACTTATAAACCCACTTTTTCTTGTAGAAGAACTGCAGACCCACTTTTTCTTATGCAAGCATAGACAGATTCAATAGGGGATTAGATAAACATATTGAGCAGAGGTCCATCAATGACAATTAGCCACAACGTATAGATGGAACTCTGTCTGGGGCAGTGATGCTCTGTATTCTTGGTGCTTGGGATGGGGGGGGGGGGACAGTGATAGGGCTTCTAGCGTCCTGGCCCCACTGATGGACCTCCTGATGGCACCTGGGGGTTTTTTTTGGCCACTCTGTGACACAGAGTGTTGGGACTGGATGGGCCATTGGCCTCATCTAACCTGACGGGCGATTGGCCTGATCTAACATGACTTCTCTTGTGTTGTTATGACCCAGTTAAGGACCATGAACTTTATAACAATAGCTCAGACTCTAGCTTTTTCCAGCACCCAAGCCTGAGAAAAGAGAGAATGCATATATACCTCATCAGGGCTAGGTGAACTAGCCAGAGCAGCAAGTCTATTATCATGATATTTTCTGCTTTTGTCATTTTAAATTATGACTCATGTGGTTGTATGCATAACAAAACTATACTGAGACCAAAGAAAAACAGGTGAGTTGTGGCTCAGTGATAGGACACCCACTTTACGTGCAGAAGATCCAATTAAAGTCCCCAGCTTCTCCACTTATAAGCAGACCTTTTTTTTGTAGAAAAAGCCCAGCAGGAACTCATTCACATATTAGGCCACACCCCCTGACATCACCATTGTTTTGCACAGGAACTCAGTCACATATTAGGCCACACCCCCTGACATCACCATTGTTTTGCACAGGAACTCATTTGCATATTAGGCCACACCCCTGATGTCAAGCCAGCCGGAACTGCATTCCTGTATGCTCCTGCTCAAAAAAGCCCTGCTTATAAGAATCAGGCAGTAGATGATGTGAAGGACCTCTGCTGTTGGACAGCTGCTGCCATTTACAGTGAGCAAGACTGACCTAAATAAACCAATGGACTGATGGTCTTTTACCCTAGCTAATAAAAGATAATGAAAATCTGAATCTGTTCCATTACAGAACTGAATAAATTGTCCTTTGAATACTTTGTCATATTTGTTGAAGATAAGTATGTCTGTGCGTATGAGAGAGAGGGAGAGCAATGGAGTGTTCTATATCATCTTTTTAACATTAATTACCTAAATCTCTTTTAGGATGTGCAACAACAACAAAAAATTTGACATTAGTGTCACAAAGATTATTATATCATATTGCCAAGTCATAGCATCATCTGCTTTGGCAGATAGGATTCAAATTCAAATCCATGCTAACAATGCCCCATCTGTCACCTCTGTCCAGCAAAGCCCTGCTAGGTTCAGAAAGTTAGCCTTCCCCATGCCTGCTTGCTTTGAATCGACTGCTGATCCCTAAGAATTGCTAATCCTGACTTCCTCACTCACACTTGACGAGAAGAACAAAGCCATTGTGCCTTCCTAATAATTCTAACTAATCACATATTTATGAAATGAAAAAAAAAATCAGAGATGAAGGATTAGCGCTTCCTTGTTTGGCAGTATCCTGCTCAAAAACTTGCTAAGCATTTGAAGTCCCCAATAAGAGGGTTTTTTGCTTAAAATTTGAATCTCTGGGTTCAAATCCACCCGCTGCCACAGGAGCTTTCTGCAATGCTGACCCTTTTTCTACATCTCATCTGCTGTTGAATGCATGAAAACTTATGATGCAGCTTCCTTATAATGAAGCAAAAATTAGTCTGTATATTTCTTCACTGTAATTGTATGTTTTTAATGTTACTCTATAGGTTTTTCAAAATAGATTTTGATAGAATAGTGGGGGAGTTATGGCTATCCCTCGGGGGTTTTCAAGGCAAGAAGTGGTTTGCCATTGCCTGCCACTGGATAGCATGGCCTTTTTTGAAGCAGGAACATCTTTGCATTTTAGGCCACACCCCCTGATGTAGCCAATCCTCCAGGAGCTTACAGTAGGCCCTGTAAGAAGAGCCCTGTAAGCTCTTGGAGGATTGGCTACATCAGGGGTGTATGGCCTAATGTGCAAAGGACTTCCTGCTACCAAAAAAAGCCCTGCTGGGTAGTATTCCTTGGTGATCTCCCATTTAAACACTAATCAGGGGCACCCCTGCTTACCTTCCGAGATCCAATGAGATCAGGCTAGCCTAGGCTATCCAGATCTGGGGTTGTAGCTAGTTGTGGGTCCCGTCCCCCTGCTTTTGTGCTGCTTCACTTCTTTGTAGGCTGTTTTGAGGGATTTACTTTTTCTTTATCTTAGAGACCAGCATCACCAGTGCGGGGTCTTGCCTTGTTTATTAAGGAATGGACTTATCCCCTATGATATTCAATTTTTTTTTGAAGCAGGCTGTCATTAATGTGCTGATGACATCAAGCCTTATACTTCTTTATTCAAAGTATTCCCCAACTGGTGCTATATAGGTCCAATACCAGTGCCTTATTGCTGTGGTTAAACAGATAAGAGTGAACAAAACTGAATCCTGAAAAGATGGAGGTAATACTAGTTGGATAGGCTTGAAGGACTTTAGACTTCCAACTTTTGATGGCATCCAGCTGCCATACATCAAGTGACTTTAGACACAAGGAGCTACGTATATTGTATCCAGCATGACTGCGAGAGAAGCAAGTTAATGCAGCTGCCAGAAAATGTGCTGTTCCAGCTTCGTTTAGCCTGGAAGATGGCCCCCACCTTGACTTGGCTGATCAGGCTACATGAATCCATGCTATGGTTACCTGAAGGCTAGATTAGTACACTCTTAAAGTACACTCTTAAAGAATAACTGGAGAACTCTAGTTGGTACAGAACTCCGCAGTCCCGTTACTACTGGGTGCTAACTAGAAACATACATGTCACATCATTGGTTACCGATCAGTTACCACATTCAATGTATGGTTCTGGTTATCACCCTTAACATCCTAGGGACCCTCATACTTGTAGGACCACTTCTCCTCCTATGCTTCATTATGAAAGATTTCTCCATCTGAACAAAGCCTTCTGAAGGTGCCTCACTGAAAATAGGTAAGATCGGCAGCTTCCCTGTGGAGACTCCCACACTGTGTAGCATCATGCCTGAGGAGGTCAGGAAGCCCCTTCCCCCACTTTTATCATTTAATAGATAATGCAAAACAGAAATGTTCTGGAGGACATTTTTACAAAAGTTTTAGAACTGTAGTGTAATGGAACACCTCAGGAGGTGATTTTATAAGGGGAAAGGACTGTTGTCCATTATTGCTTAGCTTCCAAGATCCAGTGAGATCAGGCTAGCATGGACTATCCAGGTCTGGAGTAGTGGCTAGTTACTGCATCAATATTTTTTCTTTTTCCAATAGAAGTGCTGATACTATGAGGTTCTATGCATGTCTATCACTCTCAAATAGTTAGTATAAAGACCTGGTATGTTTATTCTTCTTTTAATTGTTGTACCAGTGAACTATTCTGTATTACTCTGTAAATACCAGTATTGATATATAATCTGTATTGCTCATGCTGCTTAAAATAAAAAAAAAATTGGGAAGGAACCCTTTTCTTTTGCTGCATTGTCTTTTACTTGAATAATCTGCTTTTAAAGGGTGATTGGACCCAAGAAATCAGAAGATTGAAACTGGGGAGGGCAGCCATGAAAGAGCTAGCAAAAGATCCTTGAGTGTAAAGGTATGTTGTTAGTTACTTGAGTCATTTAATTCATGCCATAGTATTCACCATTACTATGTAATTGTTAGTCGCCCTGAGTCCGCTTGCAGAGAGGGCAAGGATAAAAATCTAAGGTAATAAATAAATAAATAGGTGTGAAAGTTGAACAATGAAGAAAGCTGACAGAAACAAGGTAGATTATTTTGAAACCTGGTGTCAGAAAAGGCTTTGGAGATGCTGTGGGCCTCCAAAAAGACAAATAAGTGGGTTCTCGACCAAATCAAGCCTAAACTCTCCCTAGAAGCTGAAATGACTAAACATAGGCTGTTGTACTTTGGCCATATTATGAGAAGACAAGAGTCACTGGAAAAGAAAAAATCATGCTAGGAAAAGGTGAAGGCAGCAGGAAAAGACGAAGACCCAACATGAGATGGATGGACTCCATCAAGGAAGCCATGGTCTTCAGCTTGCATTATCTGAGAATGGTTGCTAATGATAGGATATTCTGGAGAATATTAATTCATAGAATCACCATAAATCGGAAGCAGCTTGATGGCACTTAACACACACAACATGTGTCAAGCCTTAAAATGGTTTTGTTTGTTTTTTTGTGCTGTTCTTCAATTCCTTAATCCCAGGGCTTTTTTGGTAGAAAGAGCCCAGCAGGAACTCATTTGCATATTAGGCCACACCCCTGATATCACCATTGTTTCACATGGGACTTTTTATAGAAAAAGCCCAGCAGGAATTTATTTGCATATTAAGCCACACCCCTGACACCAAGCCAGCCGGAACTGCGTTCCTGTTCAAAAAAAGCCCTGCTTAATCCTAATCCTACCACATTGTTATTGGAGGTCTTTGCTACCTGATTGAATTGCTCACAATCTGCCTTGAATCTCAGTGAGAAAGGCAGACTATAAGTAACCAGGGCTTTTTTTTTGTAGCAGGGACTTCTTTGCATTTTAGGCCATACACCCCTGATGTAGCCACTTTATGATCCCCCCATTTACTCCCAACCATATCATGAGCACTTTTACATTTTAAGGACTGTGTGTGTTAAGTGCCATCAGGTCACTTCCAACTCATGGCAACCTATGAATTAATGGCCTCCAAAAAATCCTATCATTAACATCCATGTTCAAGTCATGAAAACTGTCATTTTCACAGTCATTTTCACTCCTAGTTAGAATACTGGCTTGATTAGATCTAAAATCCACTTATTTGGGTTTTGGGACTGTACAGGATATCTATAAAACTCTCTTCCAACACCACATTTCAAAGTAATCAACTTTCTTCTTGTCATCTTAGATGGTTTCAAAAGGAAGGAAAGGAAATTCTTAGAGAACAGATCTATTTATTTATTTGGGATATTTGTATGCCATTTTTAGCCATTTATTGCAGAATTACAAAATCAATAAAATTATTTTTTAAAACCAACATCAATAAAACAGGTTAAACACATAAAATGGTCAAGGTTAAACACATAAAATGGTCAAGGGAGAACACAGAAATAGCACATGTTGTTCCTTCATTTATTTTAGTTCAAAAGCCTTTGGGAATATAAATGTTTTCAACTTCCTCTGGAAAGTCTACAGAGGCAGTGCCAATCTCACCTCTTGAGGGGTGGAATTCCAGAGTTTGGAAGTGGCTGGTGGGAGATTTGGGATGTGAGGGCAATCTGGCTGCAACATCTGTCATCCCATTGATCACTAGGGTTAATTTGGCTGATCTGGTTGGCTAGGTGGGTGTCCCCTACCTCCCTCACCACTCCCATGTGTGTCCCTCCCAAAGTTGCACACTCGGTAAAAGAGGACAGCCATCCCAGATAGAAGGAGTGAACCGTACCTCAGTCAAGGGTATACGGTAGTTGCGCTCCCCTGCTAGAACCTCCAAACAAGCTCAAGATTTTATCAAACAGGTGGAGGCAGTCCTCTAAGTACTCTGGACCAAAACCATTGCGTACTTCAAGGACAATACCAGCACCCTGAATGGAGCTTGGAAACAACTTGGCTACCAATATAATTGGAGTATTGTTAGTTTTTTTGAGTTAATTTTGGCAAGTCTCAGGCAACACTGCTATCATATTCTATACCAGGTGCTGAGCAATCTTCAAGGGCAGCCCCACTTTAGAGTGCATTACACCATTCTAATCTGGATGTTACTAAAATATGTGTGACTACGGAGTCTAAAGGTGGTTTATCTCCCATCACAACAACAGTTTTTAATTTTCTCCCATACAAAAGAATTACTCCCAATGGTCAAGAGTAAAGAATTCACTTGGGGATACTACTGGCAAAGATTAATGAATGCCTACCCTGTTCCCTGATATGGGATAGCCTGGAGCTTCTTGCAAAGGTTCTGTCATGTGCAGATAAATTAGTGTACATGCAGAATATCAAGATGAACTCTCAACACCATTGTGATAATCTAGTAATATACAAATCATTCCTTCACACATATCCTATTAATCACAATGAGAAGATTGCTAGCATGTTACCTTCTTTAGTACATCTGTCCAGATGTATTCATCCCCTTGCAGTTACTAGTAAGGATAGTAAATTGACTAGTATTCATTTATTTATTTATTCCTGTTCATTTATACCCACACTTCTTCCATTTTAGTCTCACAACAACCACCCTAAGAGGCGGTTGGGGCCAAAAGTTCTCTTGTTTGTTTATTAAAATGTTTATATCTTGCTTTTCCTTGTAGTCCAAGGTAGCTGTGCAACCGGCCCAAGGTCACCTCACAAGATTCTACAGCAGAGTGAGGAGCCTGAGACTCCCAGCTTCTTAGTTCAGCACTTTATTCTCTAAACCACAGACTCTTCTATCCAAACAATCCCCATTTCCATTTTATTTCTACCTGTTGTGAAACAAAATGGTGGGTGTGACAGGGATAGATACCCTGGGAGTAGGTAGTAGGGTTAAGGCCATGGCCCAAATGTCACAGGAAGGGCTAAACCAGTCATCAGGACATGGGCTGAAGTCCATCAGCTGGGATGCAGCTGGATACTTGGATCATCAGCTGTCCTAACCAGGGAAAGCACCCCCCCCCATTCAGCTGGAGAGGATCCCTGGGGGGGGGGGGGGAGAAGGTCAGGGCCCCAGTTCCCAGGCCCATTGAGTCAGGACTTAAGGGCAGTCATAAGAGAAGCCTTGCTGGATCAGGCCAATGGCCCATCCAGTCCAACACTGAGTCACACAGTAGCTAAGAAAACCAGGTGCCATCAGGAGGTCCATCAGTGGAGCCAGGACACTAGAAGTCCTCCCACTGTTGCCCCCCTAAGCACCAAGAATACAGAGCATCACTGCCCCAGACAGAGAGATCCAACAATACACTGTGGCTAATAGCCACTGATGCACCTCTGTCATGGAGAGGAACTGGGAGAACATATGATAGGCAACAGCTCAATGGCATATGGTAGTATAGGGGACCAGTTGGACAGAGAAAGAGTGGAGCAACTCTCCTGTGAGAGAGAACATGGAGTATTCACTCACCAATAAAAGAGGTGAATTTGGAGTTACCTGGTGTTCTCATGTTTCTTGGAGGTACCCAAGGATGGATGGCCTCTTCCCAGCCTTCTGCTTATTCCCACTCTTCCTTCCCCTCTCAGAAAAGACCCAGTGACTACAGTGAGACTTTACCATTCTCTGTTTCCTCATGACAAACTCTTGCTATTAAAATGAACGCTTCCCCGCCACTGATGCTATTTTTGTGTCAACTGCATAGAGCGTCATATAGCACAAAGGCAAAAAGGTGAAAAAAATAAAGAACCACCAATCATAGCAATTAAAACAGAGATGAACTGAATGTACAGCAAATCTAAAAATAATAATAATAAAAAGAAGTAAATGGCCATATCAGATCATCCCTAATGCTACCAGATTTAATAAGTAGTATTGACATTAGGTATTTTTTAAAAAAAATTAAAAATATAAATACTCTTTCCCCTTTTTCTGGACACATAGCTAGGACCATTTTTTTTAAAAATGAAAAACCTCTTGACTTTTACATTGTTCCATATATTGGCAATTTGCTCAAGCATCCAGGAAAGCAATAGTGAGAATGTGCTAATGCTTTTAATATTAACCTTTAAGCTTGGTCTGAAATGAAATGAAAACAGAACATTCGTATGTAAATCCAGCTACATTTCAAGTTGTCCCTTTCATTCCAACCTGCTTCCCCTCTTATGTCAGGCAAAGAATGACAGGTTATTAAGAATAATATCTGTATTGGGTGTGTGCGTTTGTGTGTGTATAGTCATGTGTTAGACTGGAAAAGAAAGGGGAGATCTCTTTCCCTTGTAAAAGTCCTGCAGAATTTAATAAGATTTTTAGCTTTTATGATAGTACATTATGTCATTCTGTGTGGAGAACGATGCCCCAGCTCTGAATTTCTAGGCCCATGGTTTGAACAAAATACTAAGAAAAGTATTTGAATTCAGGCTCTCTTGAATTTTATAGGATTTCAGAAGGAGGGGAAATTCTCTACGATGCTGCCTCAACTTTAATCCTTCTTTTAAAATCAGGACTATAGAATGTGGTGGGCTCTGGTAACAGACAGCTGGGAATCACTGACAATCATTCTTAGCCAAGAGTGGATGACAAAGATTGGCTTTGAGAAATCAGTCTCTGGCAGGGAGTTTATGTCATCTGATGGACAGTGTAACTGACTAAAAATATAAAGGCCTGCTGGGTCAGAACCATAGTCCACTGAGTCAGTATTGTGTCAGCACCAGGGCTTTTTTTCTGAAGAAAGAGATGCTGGAACTCTCAAGAGGGAGATGGAGGAACACATGGGTGCCCCTCATAAACTTTTAAATGTTTTTTGATAATTTTGTTTCCATGAAGAGGTTCTGGAACTTGTTTCTGCCATGTTCCCCCAGAAAAAAGGCCTCATCAGCACCAATGTCCAGTCAGATGCCTCCAGGAAGCTCACACATAGGAGAAGGAGCCAACTTTCCTTTGGTACAAAACCATTCCTAATCAGGAAATATGGACTAATATGGCTGCCTACAACTTACTATTCACATCTGGGTAAATGAGAAGTGTTCAGCCTCAGAGAAATGAAAAAAAAATACTAGTACAGTTCACGGCATTGCTATGACAGTGAGTAGTTTAAATATTGGAGAGCAAAACAAAGTGGTATGTTTGTAATCCTAAATACATTTCCTACAGAAGTAATTAAAAACAAATTCTAAATAGGTGACTAAGAAAAGGTCCACACATATGGATATATCCCCTGATTCCTCAGCATTTGATGATTCATTATTGAATTTGCGAACTGACCCCAACAGAAAAACCTTGTGATAGAAGGAATATAAAACTTCTGTCACAGCTCATTCACACATGATGGTCACAATTCAATGTTGCAGTCAGTAGCACTGAACATCTATGACGCAGTCCTAAACTGTAACCTTGTGAGCATGCTACTCAAGTAATTGCAAATGTGTCCACATATGAGAGGGAAGGATTTAAAAAATTTCTATTGTGGTATGAAGCTGAAAGAGACAATGAATGGTTAATGCTGAAGGAAAAGGATTTGAGGTTAGCAAAGTAACATTCAGTGTTTGTTTTAAATGCTGAACAATTTGCACTGGGGAAAAGTCAATAGTTTACTCTCACTATATCCTGTAATATCCAGATACACTAAGACCTATTCTGTAAATTGACTATATTCAAGATTTTTGGATCAAACGATCCTTTTTGAGACTATTTATTATTTTCTATTGTTGTACAGAACAAAGCTTGCTCTTTTTTGACAATGCATATTTACTACATAATGTAATAATAGCACTGATGTAGCACATTTCAATCATTCAAAGAATATCACAGACATTATTTCGCTAATCCTTATCAAAGCCTTTTGAGGTAAAACAGATTTTCCCCTCATGGTTTAGTGGGGTGGATTGTGTATAAGAAAACAGAATATTCACTGATGAAGTAAAATTCACACCGGAAATCCAAAAGTTGCACTTCACCGGCTCACCTTGAAGTGGTTTATTATAAATGTTGATCAGCCCCTCTAAAGAAATTGCCTCTGTTTACCTGTGAGAGAATGTTTGGGGGGGGGGGGGGTGAGAGAGATAATGTGAAGGAGAGAGAGAAAAAATATGTATGGTAAGTTTTCCTCTCATTGTCTCTCATCTTCTTTTCCTGATCTACACTGAAAGATCATTATTTTTTTTTCTCCTGATACTCGAACGCAGGCATTCTCAAACCCCCCACCATTTTTTTTTAAAGTCCTAACACTGAGGTGTACAATGACCTCTCAGTATGAACAAGCCGGGGAAGAATATAAGTGTTGAGAGGGAAATGCTCTTGTTTACAAACACTTCTCTTTAATAATTAACTATTTATGGAGGGAAATACCCGCAGATACACAGTTGGCAAATTGACTTATGTTTAAATAATGTGTCTAAAGTTTGACTGAGCACAGAAGTTCAGCTTTTAAATAAACAAATAGTGCCATAATGTTAGCGTCATTAAATATAAACTAGCTATGGTCATGCTATCCTGGGCTGCCACGCTGAGATTGTGAAGGTTTGCCTGAGCTTTCCTGTTTGCTCTCTCTCCCTCTCCAAATTGTAAAGAAGTTTGTGATGAGAGAAGTCACCCAGATTATTGCATTCACAAGCTAATGTTTTCTTTTCTTCCTTGGAAAGAAGAAAGCAGAACTCCCATGCCTGGGCAGGCCCCGGGAAAGGAACCTGAAAAGCAAATCTCAAGCAACAGGAGCCTATATAAGTAACCCAGATTCTTTCAACAATGGTTGCCCCATCATTTTTTCCAATGGTTGGGGTCCTATTAACAACTTTGGTGTGCAATAGATGGTCTCTGCTGTGAAGTGTGCTTTTTACTCTGCAAAAAAACCCTTCCATTTTTGAAAAAGACAGTAATAAGACAGTAAATGCATGGAAGGACATTTAACTTCCTCCATGACACGTGTATTATTCTGATCTTTTTTTTTTTAACTTACTGTGTCTCCCCTGCTCATTGCCATGACATGAAAGACTTTCTGTCTCTTTTCACTCTGCTTTGTGGCACTGTAAACTTCCCAATCTCATCAGATCTCAGAACCTAAGCAGAGTTGGGCCTGGCTAATATTTGGATGAGAGGCCTCCAAGGAATACAAGGTCATGATGCCGAGACAGGCAATGGCAAACCACCTTTGAACATCTCTTGACTTGAAACCTCACAGGGTCACCATAAGTCAGTTGTGACTTGATGGCACTTTCCACCACACAAAAGATGATGCAATAAATGGTCATCCCAGTAGCAAGCTTTAAGGGCTTTGAGGTCAGCACACTTTCCCCCAATTCCACGCCCAAGTAGCTCCTTTCAGGGGCCCTCAGTGACTTCCCCAGATTGTCCAAGTGCTCATTTGAGAGCTGTTAAACAATTCCTCAAGTCCACATAATTCCCTAATGGCTTGCCAAGTCTTGCATTTCCTCACTAAGGAGTACAAGTGATCAGTGCTGATTTGAAAAGACAAATTGTTTGGCTTGAAGCAACATAAAACAAGCAGATGTAAGCATAATATTAGCAGTATGGAGTCCTTACCTTAAACAGATTTGAGTCTCAGAAACATATTCCATGGGCTAGCAAGTAGATAAAAGAAACGGAATCTAATATTTTCTATTGTCTGTGATCCAGTTCATATTGTCCCTGTGGTAGTAATGTTGAATGCATGAAGAGCTGTACATGTGCCTGCCAAATATATCAGCATGGATGCACCAGGCAGCACATGAATACATTAGTTTGATCATAAATACAGATCCTAGATTAGATATACAAGTGTACCACCTGATATACATGCAGCACCATATTCCTCAATGTCTATTCACCACACATGTGCTATTATAACGCTACAAAATATATAAACCATCCTTGTAATCTGCCTCTAATCTACTGTACTATTTTTACAGAATATACCCTGAGAATAAAAGACATCCATCACTACAACTTGAACAAAAAACTCTTCAGCTACGCAGGGAATTTAGATGTGTGGCCAACTTATATAAGTCAGTCCCATGAGGAGCATTGTGGTAAGGTTTAAAAACCTCATCTTTGTTATAGCTGAATTGAAACCAGGACAATGTCCCATTCCCATTAATACAAATTTTTGACTTCATATTTTATGAGGGAGAGGAAATCAAATGTCTTAATATGATGCTGTATGTATCATTATTTCAGGTGGGTAGCCATGTTGGTTTGCAGAAGAAAGGCTATATATATGAGACCAGTACCACTTTAAGGACCAACAAGATTCCCAGGAGATCAGTTTTCAAGAGTCAGATCTTCCTTTGTCAGATATAACTCTGATGGAAGGAAGCTTTAACTCCAGAAAGCTTATAGCCTGGAAATCTTTTTGGTCTATTTATTATTATTAATTCCATGCTGGTGCTTTAGTTAATGAGTGGACATCTCTCTCTCTCTCTCTCTCCTTGTTAACTGTTGATAATGCAAAGCAAAGCTTTGATAAGATGGTGGAAGATGGCTTGTATATCTTGAATGGTTTTAATATGTTGTTAGGGTTTATTTTTAATCATACAGTTTGTATGGCCTGAGTCACTATCAAGATTATTTCTATAATTTGTGTGTCCATAGCCTTTGCTAATGAATTAACATAGCAACCCCATTTTGTTAGTAGGTTTTTTTTTAAAAAAATATTGTTCATTAATGGAATAGCAATTACTCTTATTGTAACATTAGTGTGATTTAAAGAATGCCTGAAATTTATGACATGGCCTACCCTGGAATTTTCGAGCATGAAATTCAAGAAGGGAGAAAGAGAGAGAGTATTGGAGCACTGTTTTCTGATGTCACCGTGTCACCGATAGAACTACTTTTTAGAAGGATGGATCGTTTGGAGGTGGCTCTCTCTCTCTCGTTCCCCAAATTCAGCTTTTCTCTGATTTTCTGCTTTCCATCTGGTGAAGCAGTTCAGGGAAACTAGTTTGCTAGACAAGTGCACTCAGACAACAGTAACATTATTATAGAAGATGCATGGTCTCCTAAAAAATATACCATTGTACCATCCAGGGCTTTTTTTGTAGCAGGAACTCCTCTGCATATTAAGCCACACACCCCTGATGTAGCCAATCCTCCTGGAGTTCACAGTAGGCCCTGTACTAAGAGCCCTGTAAGCTCTTGAAGGATTGGCTACATCAGGGGTGTGTGGCCTAATATGCAAAGGAGTTCCTGCTACAAAAAAAAAGCCCTGGTATCATCGTAGACCAGTTCTATGGCAACTCTGTATATTAATGTATATTACAATCTATAATGCATCCCTGTCCACGATGCAGATCAGGTCATTCTCGTGCCCATTTTATAGAAAGAGAAGTGAGGCCCTGATGTAATTGGCCCCATATATTGCAATGCTGGCTAACTCTTAATAGTTGAAAAGACACTGAAGTTTTTAACAAGCTTGGAAGAACTGAGAATGTGATAGCAACTGCCGATAGCCTGGATCTGAAGACATCGGGACTCACATTTCAAAACTCACCCACCCTCCCCCCTTCCCCCGCTTCCAGCAGATGGCAAAGCTTTGGATGAGCCCCAAGTGATGTCTCCTCAGTAACGTCTGACTTATGACCTACAGGACAATGGCATCACAAACTATCCGGAGACTTGATTGAGAAGCCACTCCAACATTTCCATAAGTCATTCTGCCATTGCAGATCTGTCACAATTTTGTCATAAAGTTTGTAAAATTCTACTGACATCGTGTCATCTCAATAAATGCAATGGGGGAAAAATGAGTTGGGGCAGGTGTGAGCACAGATTTCAAGCTTAATGCGTGGGTTGTCGCATGTCTTCTGCCATAATCTGGGCTCTTGTACTTGATGTTTTTTCTGGAGCCGTGGTGAACTCTTCCATCCTTTAAAACAATCATTCTCACTTGATTAATTTAAGGAGCCAAAAAAGAAAGTTAAAATAACTTGGCTTTACTTTGAGAAAAGTTTCTTCTCTCTCCCCTCACGCCCTCCCCCTCCGCATGTTAGCTGTTACAAGCAAAGCAACCTTCAAACCAATATTTTCTTTTGTCATTATTTTGTGTCAAATGCTTGTTTTCACTCATTGTTTTAAATGAAAATGAGTTATTGGGGAAGAAGAGTGCTACTGGATAAGGGAGTAGATGGAGCAGATGCAATCTGGTTGGGTGGCAGACATGCCTCTTGCAGGCATCAGCGCCACAGAACTACTTATAACCATTGGAGAAACTTCTATCAACTTTGGTTGTCTTTATTCCTAACCAGCCAAGGCACACAGGCTCAAACAAAATAGTAAAGGAAGACTTATAAACACATGCATTGAAATCTCTTGATAAGTTGACATTTAATGTCTCATCATCACTAAACAACTTATAGCTGAAGATGTAAAGTGTTTTCCATAAAGAAGCATTGTGTTTGAAGTAAATGCATAAGCTCCATCTGTGTTGTTTGATCTATGGTGGCAAATCATCCCAATTTTGCAGTCGTCAAATGATGGGGGTGCTCACCTTATATGATCGTCGGTTCACTCTGAAGATACTACATATTGCAATCAAAATGTTCCTGAATACTTGAAATTCAAAGATCACCATTTTCACATTGACTTGTATAACATGGACAGTTCTTGTTTTCCTCCCTAACGTTCTTATATTCTTTATTGATGAGAAAAACTTGGTGCCTATGGATACAAAAAATATGAAACTTCATTTATGTCACGTTCCAGATAGCTTTGTTCAATCTAACTTTTACAAGTTGTTGGCTTTTCCCCAGTTTCTAATGATACTCAAGCTACAGCTATTGATTTGCAGATTTCCAAATTAAGACAGGATGAAAACTGATCATCTCAGTAGTTACTAGAGAGAAATCCAGAAGAACCATCAGTTTTGCCTTGGAGTAATGACACAGAACATGTTTGCATATCTAGAAAACAGCATGACTTTACGTTACCAGGAAGAAAGGAGATGGTGTATTTATAGTACAATTCTAAATCTCCTTGAAGTCAAGTCTCATTGAAGTCAGTCAGATTGGTGGAGAGTGCCATTAGGTTGTACCTGAGTTACACTAATCTCAGAGGGTTTTCAAGGCAAGTGAAGAACACATGTGGTTTGCCATTGCCTGCCATCATAACCCTGGACTTTCTTGGTGGTTTTCCATTCAAGTACTAACTAGGGCTGACTCTACTCAGCTTCTGAACTTGGGCTAGCCTGGGCCATCCAGGTCAGAGCTCAATGAGATTACAAGGATATAATACAGCAAAGGATTGTATTGCCAATAGAATGGTGGTTTCTGAGTTTCTGGAAGTGGATACAGATCATTAACAAGAATTGTACTGAAACTTACCCTTTCTGAGCAGCTGATTATCTACCTACAGAAACCAAATATCTCAATTAGCCTTTGTTTGTTTTTTTAAGCCTAATTTGAAACTGCACATGTTTTTATGCCCAATTTGGACAGTTTTAAAATACACGAGGTAAGAATATGTGTGGGGAAGGCAATGGCAAACCACCTCGTAAAACGTCTGCCATGAAAACATTGTGATGCGACATCACCCCAGAGTTGGAAACGACTGGTGCTTGCACAGGGGACTGCCTTTACCTTTTTTTAAAGAATATGTGAATTTTTCAAATCTTCTAATATTTTGAGTTGATAAAAGAACATCTAATAAAAGTTTTCCACACCTATTACTTCAGCCGACTCATGATGAGCGACCCCACTTCATGGTGTTTTTGAGGCAAGAGATGAGAAGTGGTTTGGCTATTCTATGCTTGTATGCTAATTTGCTGTTCAACCTCTGCCTTATATGGACTGTTAAGCTTCAGTTCCATTTGTCTGAGGAAGTGCGCATGCATGTGAAAGCTTGTGCCTTGAATAAAACTTTGTTGGTCTTAAGGATGCCACTGGTCTCAGATTTTGTCTTATAAAATGTCATTATTTGAACTCCCTCTATGGCACTAATAACATGGACTTGAGGAGTGAAATATCAGTTACAAAGGAAAAAAGTTAAACTTGCAAGTGGACATTTAAGAACTATTCTCTATATTTCATTTGAATATCCATGTATTTTGTTTGATTTTCTCCCAGAGTAAATTCAGGTTTGGGGCAAACTTCAGAGACAGCCTGATAAAAATGTTTCCAGGGTTCCCAGAAAACTCTAAAAAAGCAACTTTGTCCTAAACTGACCTCAGGTTTAGCTACATCTGAATCCCCAAGTCAGTTCTTCCCATCATTGCCTTTTGTTTTATCTCTAATCTTCCACAGGCAGAGTTAAACCCCAGTCCCCTAACTTCTTTGTATTGTCTCGTCTCAGAGACACTCTGAAACCCAAGGGTAAAGACAGAACTGTTGCTTTCTTCAGAAGGGGTTGATGCGATGAAATGCTGTTCAAAAACTATTCTCTACAAAGCCAGCGAGCTGGAATTTAAATTGACATGCTGTGGAAATTGATTGTTTCATTTTTGCACTTAAAAACAACCCAGCATACATAACTCATATGTGATTCTGACATGCAATAATTCTCCTAAAATCATGCCATAAACCTATTCATTCTGTTATTACCAACTTACAAATTCTTTTGCTTGTTTCAGATCAAAGATGTTGTGGTTGCGTCTAGTGATGGTACTTAACAAACTATTATGCCATGTAAATTAGTTATCTACTATGGAGCAGTTTAGCTCCATTAACACCCTAAGCATTAAAAAAAAAATGATGACTGCTATGGCTACAAACTCTAAACACTGATATCTCCATGCATTCAGCTAAGGGAAATTTGTATGAATAATAACAATTCCATTAAGATCGGACATAAGCTTTGGGAATTATGAAAACTAGAACATTAACCTGAAATAAATAGTGTTTTTAATATTTTCAAACTCCTGTTCTCCTTTGAATTCTAAACAAATATACAATATGCAACACCATACATTCTAGATTTCCTATTCAGCTTTGTCCAGCTTGAACATCCAAACCAAATATGTTTGTTTGACCATAGAAATTAAAAGAGTTTTAAAAGCACACCAATGGGGATTTGTATTAGCAGAATCTGTGACATAAAGTCATCTGGGAAAAGAGAACAATCTACATTTTATCAGTGCAACAATTAACAAAGTGACATTCTTCCAAGCCTGTTTACTTGAATGGAATTAGAAGAGTGTAACTCTGTTAGGATGGCACTGTATCTAGTAAATCATTCATTTTCATCCATCTTTTTTTATAAAAATCATGTTCTCATGCTCTAGCAAGATCTCCATGCAGCTGCATCCTGAGTCTTGCTGTCCCACTTAAATATGCTTTGGAGAGGCCACAGCTGCTCACAGGGATTCCAGCCTCCAAGAGGAAAGAAGAAGAAGAAAAATTGCAGATTTATACCCCGCCCTTCTCTCTGAATCAGAGACTCAGAGCGACTTACAATCTCCTGTATCTTCTCCCCCCACAACAGACACCCTGTGAGGTGGGTGGGGCTGGAGAGGGCTCTCACAGCAGCTGCCCTTTCAAGGACAACCTCTGCCAGAGCTATGGCTGACCCAAGGCCATGCTTTCAGGTGCAAGTGGAGGAGTGGGGAATCAAACCCGGTTCTCCCAGGTAAGAGTCCATGCACTTAACCACTACACTAAACTGGGTAGGGGAAATACACACACCCCTTCAAAAAAATTACAGCTCATCTTCAGACTGTAAAAATCAGTTCCCCTGGAGTAAATGGATGCCTTGGAGAGTGGACTCTATGGCATTGTACCCCACCAAAGTCCCTGTCCTTCCCAGGATCCACTCCAAAATCTCCAGGAGTTTCCCAGTCTGAAGCTGGCAACCCTAACCCCCCCCCCCCCACACACACACACACACACACACACAGCAGTGGCCAGAGAGAATTTGTTGATCCCAACTGTTCACTGTGCCAATTCTCAAATCACACCCCAGGCCCAACCCAATGTTCAATATATTGTAATAAAGAAGGAACTTGCAACTGCATCTTCGGCAAGGATTTGAATTATTTGGAGCATACAGATATTGCGGAGATATTTATTTTTTCAGTTCATGTGGATACACAAACATACTTGTTTGCATTTTAATCTGTTGTTTGAATTTTAATCTGTTTTAACTGTTTGAAATTGGTTTGATTGTTTTATTGTGTTGGAAGCCGCCCTGAGCTCACTAGGGGAAGGGTGGCCTATAAATCTATGGAAATAAATAAATACAAAAAATACAAGTTTAAGCTTGAAAGGGTCACCCCCAAACATCTAGGCATATATTTCAGGCTAATATTTAGGAGAGCCCCTATGTTGTAAACCACAACCACCACCTCTATTATATGCTGCACTAGGCTTTTAACTTCTACCTGATAACCACACAGTCTTTAAAAATGTATTTGCAGAGACTGGGCACAAGTGGACAGTGGGAGAAGTACTGCTGCCATAGCACCTGTGTTATCTACTCACAAAAATATATACAATTATTAAATTGCAGAGCAATTAATTTATTTAAAGAAATGCATAAGGCCCTACATAAAAGGAATACAAGTGTTTAATGATGGATTATAAAGTGGAAGTGAGGAAGAGCAGAGGGAGAGAGAAGAGCCTGCCTGTCTCAGGGGCTTCCATCTCAGCCTGTGATACTGATTTCTGACTTTGCCTTCATACAACCTGCAAGAGCTAATAAATTCCTGGCTCCCCTGCCTGGGAGCCAAAGCCGATTAATATCTGCCTACCTTGTTACCTAATTCATTATGGAATAGCAGTTAATTTGATTTGATATTATTTTAATAAAATTCTGTAATATATTAGATTGTTTCAGGCTATCAAAATAATTTTCCAATTATTACGGTTACTCAAGCAAGTCTCTCTCTCTCACCCTCTCTCTTTCTCTCTCTCTCTCTCTCTCTTTTCCCCCTTCATGAGCGGCAGTTGGTCTGACTCAGAATATATTAGCTCCTACAGCTTCATCCTGGCCAGAGGAATACCAAGTATATGCATGATTACACCAGCCACATTATTGCCAGTAATGAGAACCTCCAGATCAAGAGGAAAAGCCTACAGATTGATGGGCAATTATAACCCCCTGTGACGTCATGACATCGGCGATTACCCTCCATCTACAACTGCATTAATGCTTCATCAAAAAAAGAAAGAAACATCTTTCCTTTTCTGGTATTCTAATACTAATGGGCCCAGTAGAGCAGACCAAGGAACTGCTGCAGAACAAGACATATTACTCAAAGATCAAGATCTCTTGGATCTCATGACCTGCCCTATCAGAGCAGACTCAGGGGAGTGAGGACATGTCTTTCCCCTCCTGGAACAGTCAGAGAAGGGACTTCAGAATCATTTTCATTTCTTCTTCCTTTCTACTGTGAGAGTTGGCATGAAGTCAGGGCATGGATGGAACTTGATTTAAATGGAGAAAGACAGTCAAGGCGAATGAGCAGGTGAATAGCATTTCCAGTCCATTTAAAGCTGGCACCATGTGTCATAAAATGTCTGACTTGTTGCATGAGAGTATATTCATCATTTGCTTCTAAAGTTGGCATGGTACATGGAAGATCATTATGTTCAGATATCTGGGATTTTTGTCAGGATTTCATGCCACCTCATTCTTTCCACCACATTCTCTTAGTAATGCATATCCAATCATATGTGTTCTGGATGCTTTCAGTTTTGTCACATGCAGGTATAAAACCTTGATAAAAATACAACTCAAGAGCCCAGAGTTATTTTTCAATGAAGACCCCACGACTTTACCGACAAGAGAATTTTGTTTCAGTTTGGATGTGATCGGATATGTAATGCAATCTCAAAATTAAAAACCTCCTCAGAAATAAAAGATAATAAATCTAGGATAGATTTCACACAGGCTTCTTCTCCTAATTTATTTAATTTGACATGAATTCTTAGTTGAGGGAAGTTTTTCAGTGGTGTATCAATGGGTCCAATAATGAGCAAGTCAAGGCCTTCTCCTATTTGGGGATTTTGTTTTCAGCAGTTCTATCTTGGACAACTCAACTTAGAACAGCACATGTAATATCTTACCATTCCATGTTACCATTGAGCTGTTTTGTTCACAAGACTGAATATTTCACCTATAACAGGTTTACAGGAAAAAAATTGTAATATGCTCTATTCTGACAACATCTGCCCTTGTGGCCTTAATAGGATAGATACATCCTTCCATGCCCTACTTGAATGCAGGTTCTTTGAGAATATAAGAAATTACTATATTAAGCCTCCCCCTACATACAACCATCAATCAACTGTCCCCCTACATTCTGGGAACCCTGGCACTTTTTCTCAGCAATAGGACCCTACGCTTGTCTCCAGCAACTGCAAAATTCATCTCAGCCCTTTTAGCCTTTGCATCAGAAGAAGAAGAAGAATTTATTTTAGAAGAAGAAGAAGAAGAAGAAGAAGAAGAAGAAGAAGAAGAAGAAGAAGAAGAAGAAGAAGAAGAAGAAGAAGAAGAAGAAGAAGAAAAGTATCTTCCACTGCTCAAGATCTATGAATCAATGAGCTTCTAAGGGTATAAAAAGAAAAGTTTGGGTACTGGGTTTGGATCTAGTTGTTCTATTACAGAACAATATGGCCACTCTCTGCAACTAGACCAGATGCAACGGGTATATCAACCAAAGTGAATGAAAGGCACTCTTGATCACCTGAATCTCTGGGAGTTGAAACCGATAGAGGTTTACAAGATTATGCATGGGAGGGAGAAGGTAGAGAAAGAAGTACTTTTCTCCCTTTCTCACAATACAAGAACTCATGGGCATTCAATGAAATTGCTGAGCAGGTTAGAATGAATAAAAGGAGGTACTTCTTCACCCTAAGGGTGATTAACATGTGGAATTCACTGCCACCGGAGTTGGTGGCAGTTACAAGCATAGCAAGCTTCAATAGGGGGTTAGATGGAAATATGGAGCAGAGGTCCATCACTGGCTATTAGCCACAGTGTGTGTGTATATCTATATATAACCCCACCTGTAACAGATCAAATACAAATTACAGGGTCAGCTGAACTGTCAGTCATTGGCACTTATATCTGTATTAAGTTTCAGTTTGTTACCTCTCTGTCAATTCAGTATCCTTAAGCATGAGGCCTTCGTTCCTATGGGTTCCTATCACCAGTGGCAGAACTGTTATGCGGACTTCTTCTCAACCAGCAACAATAGGGCAATGTCCAAAAAGGTCCAAATGGCCATTCTGCCCTTGCAAGGACCTCAAGGCCCAAATAGTGGAGAATGGGGTGGTGGGATGGAGCCCTTGAAAATGGGCCATACAGTGAGTCCACAAGCAATGAGCTCTGGGTAACCACTGTTATCTTCTTCAGTGCGGTTGTTCCATGGTAGATCACTACTATTTATATATATATATAAAAAATTAGTATTACATCTCAGATTTTGATTAAAATTTCTGTACTGGGTTATCTCACATGTAAAAGTCACTTGCATGAATAAAAAAATTCCTAGACTATGCCTTATAATTTTCAAGTTATGCGGGATGAAAATTAGAGAAGCCTAATTTTTATCATGGTGCATCATAGAATGATAGGGTTACCAAGTCCAATTCAAGAAATATCTGGGGACTTTGGGGGTGGAGCCAGGAGCAAGGGTGTGACAAGCATAACTGAACTCCAAGGGAGTTCTGGCCATCACATTCAAAGGAACAGCACACCTTTTTAAATACCTTCCTTCCATAGGAAATAATGAAGGATAGGGGCACCTTCTTTTGGGGCTCATAGAATTGGACCCCCTGGTCCACTCATTTTGAAACTTGGGGGGTACTTTGGGGAGAGGCACTAGATATTATACTGAAAATTTGGTACCTCTACCTCAAAAAATAGCCCCTCTAGAGCCCCCGATACCTCCAGATCAATTCTCCATTATACCTTATGAGAATCAGTCTCCACACAGGGAATAATGAAGAGTTCAGCAGACGTTTCCCTTCCCCCCCTCCCATTTCTGGTGACTCTGAAGCGAGGGATTGGCCTTTCTACTCATGAGTTGCTGCCAACTTCTTCAAAGTAACACAGACACACCATCCCAAGAGGAAGCCTTTCCAATCGGAGACTGAAGCCTCCGGAGGTGGAAAGGTACATGGTCCTGTGGGGGGGGGGGCTTCCCCCTGCCGACCAGCTGGCTGAGGGCGGGAAGGAGCCTGGGAAAGTGGAAGAACCCCCGCTGGGACCTGGGGATTGGCAATCCTATAGAATGATGAAATAAAACATAATAAAGACCACAACTGGGGGTTTGGGTGCTGCAAGCCCGTGAGAAAATTTTGAAATTTAAACCAATTACAGGGACATTTTGAGGACATATGAAATGGGTATTAGTGCATATTCTAAGGTCAATATTAACTACTTCATCCCATTGGCTTATGAACCTGTCACCAAAATAGCCTTATTTTAATAACAAATACTTAAAAAAAAAAAAAACTCAACAATTTTGTTGTTGAAAAATTTACTCATAAAAAAAAAAAGTTGCTTCAGGGCCCCATCCAGCATTAGGAGCCCTGAAACTTAAGTTTCATTCATGTCATGGTCGATCTGCCCCTGCCTATCACTCTGGTGGGCAAACGACTGCCAAAAGGAAGCTGCAGACTTTCATATCAATTGTTGCCCAGTCCTTTTAACTAGGGATGCTGGAGTTTAACCTAGGACCCTCTGTATACAAAGCAGATGTTCTGCCACTGAACCACATCTCAAACACCATGTATATCATAGAGGCAGGGCTTTTTTTTGTAGTAGGAACTCCTTTGTATATTAGGCCACCCACCCGTGATGTAGCCAATCCTCCAAGAGCTTACAGGGCTCTTAATACAAGGCCTACTGTAAGCTCCAGAAGGATTGACATCAGGGGTGTGTGGCCCAATATGGAAAGGAGTTCCTGCTACAAAAAAAAAAAAAAAGCCCTGCATAGAGGAATTATGTGGACATGTTTTCCAAAGATAATTTCTTGATCTTTTTTTTTTTTTTTTGGGGGGGGGGGGGTGCTGTTCCCTGACTATGCTAAAAGCTCATTGCAGAGAACTTTTGTGCACACTCACAGTTTCATGATGTAGACTTTCAAAAGAAAGAAATGCTAATCTTTGATCGTATTAATTGCTTCCCCTCCAATGACAAAATGGGGTAGTTCCCCCCCCCCCCCGCTTTACACAGTTCATCGGTTTTTCCTCTTTTTTTCGTATTTCATCTCCCACATGGCTATTCCCATTCCATTCAGTTATCGTAGAAGAGTGGTGGCTGACCCATGGGATGTATGTCAAATATGATTTACAACCTTTTTCATGCTTCAGCAGAACTCAGTAGAAACCTAAATGGATCAGAACAAACCCTACAGACGGGGAGAAATACAAGTACTTCTCTTATTTGGTTTTAGTATTTGTAAATTGCCTTATTATTTCCATTGCTTAGCTATCATTAGGTGCACAAAATAGCACCGCTAATAGCAGGGGGTGCCACAACGACACTTATTGGGCAAAGAGTTTATTATTACAGGTAAATTGTATATGCAACCTGCCAAGTGGATGTGGTATCCTATCAAGCATAGGGGTTATTGTAATATTTTCATAGGTGAATCAATTTAAAAACAGAGAGAGAAATATGCTATTCTGGGCCATTTATAGTATGCAGACAAAAGAAAGGCTAGCGTCTATCATAAAAATGTTACTGTTAGATACCAAAACAATGCACCGAACATCTACTATCAAATCAGCTTCTGCTGCAGCCATATAGGAATAAAGCTAGGCTTCACATTACTCTTACTAGAGGGAACCACCTGCTCATGGACAGTTCTTCCAGCCATATTATTTAGTAGAAATCCCCATGCAAATTGTCAGCATCATTTCTCTGGGCCTAGTCCAACACACCCTATTCAGACACCCCATCCAATCTTATACTACAGTTTCAAGAACAATACTGTAGGCTCGCACTGTCATTCAGTTTTGTAATCTTAGTTCCATTGCATTGTTCATTCAATGTACTATACTGTATGATTACTTTCCCCCCTCTCTTTCTGTACTCCCACAATCTGCCTTGAGCCTCAGTGGGAAAAGCAGGCTATAAATAAGCTAAATAAATAAATGACAGTAAAATTAAATTTCATTCTGAAATAACCTAAATAGATAATAGAATTCTATTGTGCCATGGTAATTATGAGGCTTACCATGGTACCTCCCCATACACACATACAGATTTGCAGTCTGTACTATACACATTCACACTCCTAGGTCTTGGCAAAACAGACTCACTTCCTTCCATGTTTGGGCCCTGTTCACTTCCTTCTATGGAAAGCTGGGTTTATGCAGACATGACTAGAGGTTAAAAGAAGAGGAGGAGGAGGAGGAGTCTGGATTTATACCCTGCTTTTGCCCCCCCCCCCCCCAGTCGGAATGAAGAGGCAGACACAGAGTGTTGGGTATAAAAACCGGGCCGCTTTATTGAAAGAACTTATCAACCTATAACTGGCAGGGATGGGGCCTAAAAGGGACAAGCCCTGGGGTCATCCCCTGACCCCTCCTTGTCCTAGAGGGCAAGCCACCCTGCCCCCAGCACGAGCCCGCCGTATTCGGGTTGTAGCTGAGCGGCCAGGCCCCCAGCCATTCTCCACCTGGGCTAGCATCAATCCCCCATGGAAAGATCCGCCCAGGTGAGGCTTTTCCGTGATCTGCATTCCCCGCACTGAGCCGTGTAGCCCATCTGCGGTTCATACAGACCACCCGCACCACTGGTGCTAGGCCATAGGTGCTCCCATGAAAACACTGTGGCCAGTACATCCTCCAGCCTGCGACCGAACTAAAACTCCTACCAATAAAACCTAACACTACAAGGCAGTACAAGGTAGGTGAAAAACAACTCCACATGGGCCAATTCTGTGAAGGTGAAAAAATTCCTACCTGGCCCCTAATAAGGCGACCGGTTGAAACCTGTACTGCCAAGGGGGAGGGCGGGCGGGCGGGCAGAGAGCCCAAAAAGAACTGCTTAGCTCTGGGCGGGGCGGGGGCTTATATAGCCCCTACGCCGCACCCAGAGAAAAGACCCGGATGTGCCGGGCTAAGCGCTCTGCCTCTCCCTCCTTCCGAGAAGGCAAAGACGGCCCCCAGCCTGAACGCCAGCAATGCCGGCTTGGCTGGGAAGGGGCCGGACCTTCTCTTGGAGTCTCAGAGAGGCTTTCAATCTCCTTTCCTTTCCTCTCTCCACAACAAACACCCTGTGAGGTTGCTAGCTTTTCCAACCATCCCGCCCTGCTGGGGGACCCCAGGATTTCCAGCCTCTTCCCCCGCTCCCCCAAAAAAACGGAAACGGGGGGAGGGGGGAAATGGCGCCAAGGAGCGTGGCGAGCCGCCCCATCTCGGAGCGGGCGACGCCATTGCGCAGCTGCTGCCTCTTCTCAGCTTCACCGTAGCTGCTCCTCCGAGATGGGCTCAGGTGAAGCGGAGAAGAGCCCCCCCCCCCCGCATGCACTTGCCAGGCGCATCCACTCCCTCCCTGGGCTGCAGAAAGGCTGTTGTGCCAGACTTTGAATTCTGAGCTCTCTTTCCATTCTGCACGAGCCCAGGCATCTCTGCTGCCCCCCCCCATCTCCTTAGCCTCCCTCTCCTTCCTCAAAAGGCACCCTTGGTCCTACCTCTCTCTCTGCCCCATTCCACAGGTCTGCCCCTCCTTGCTGAATTCAGCAGCAGTAAAGAAACACAAGGCTTCCCCCTCCCACACCAGGTCCCACTCAAGAAATATCTGGGAACTTTGAGGGTGGAGCCAGGAGACTTTGGGGGTGGAGCCAGGAGCAAGGGTGTGGCAAGCACAAGAGTTCTGGCCATCACATTTAAAGGGGACCACACAGTAAAGCTGCAGTACTGCAGCTGGAGCCCTCTGCTCACAACCTGAGTTCGATCCCACCGGAAGCTGGTTCAGGTAGCCGGTTCCAGGTTGACTCAGCCTTCCATCCTTCTGAGGTCAGTAAAATGTGTCCCCAGCTTGCTGGGGGGAAAGAAATCAGAGAAGGGGAGGGTGGAGGGAAGGAAGGCATTTAAAAAGTTGTGAGGTCCCTTTAATTGTGATGGACAGAACTCCCTTTGGAGTTCAATTGTGCTTGTCACACCCTTGCTCCTAGCTCCACCCCAGTGTCTCCTGGCTCCACCCCCAAAGTCCCCAGATATTTCTGGAATTGGACTTGGCAACCCTAGAGGTAGCTGAGAGACCTCTTTTGAGAACTGCTCTTGAGAAAGCAGCTTTTTCAAAAACTGTAACTGCCTCAAGGTCACTCCAGCAAGTGCAGGTGGAGGAGTGGGGAATCAAACCTGGTTCTCCCAGATTAGAGTCTGCACACTTAACCACTACACCATACTGGCTCTCATTTGCCAGCCTCCAGCTAAGGCATGGAGTTCTCCCAGAAGGAGAGAAGTTTTTTTATACTCTGCTTTTCTGTACCTTAAGGAATCTCAAAGTGACCCACAGTTGCCTTCCCTTCATTTCTCCACAACAGACACGGGCCAGAACTGTGACCAGCTCAAGGTCACCCAACAGTCTTCATGTGGAGGAATGGAGAATCAAACTCAGTCCTCTAGATTAGAGTCCACCAGTCTTAACCACTACACCATGCTGGGTCTCCTCTCCAGATGACGGGATCTGGAGAAAATGGCAGCTTTGGAAAGTGGACTCTGGCACTACATCCTGCTGAGCTTCCCTCCCTTCCCAGACTCTGCCCCCAAATGTTCAGGCATTTTTTCATCCTGGAGTTGGCAGGGCCATAACTAGGTGGGAGTCATGGGGGTGGCACCCCCTCCCAAATCTTTCAGACACACCCTATCCTGGTCCCCCAATCCCCTCTCCTCTTGTTTATGCTTTGTTAATTTAATTAGCATTCTCTGGCACCGCCTCCAGAAAAAAAATCCTAGATACGGGAATGGTTGGCAACCTTACTAGAGGTTATGAGATTCACTAGGAAGATGATATAAACAAAATGTAGAGCCCGGTTCTCTGAAGCTGCCAGTAAATAGGTTCTCTGTGCATTGCAGGTTGCCACTCTCACTGTAAAAAAAAAACCTGACAAGATGGAAGGGGGTCATTAATGCCAAACACCCGTCCATCCCCTGGCAGCACAGATAAAGGCCCTTTTTGTTCTCTGCAAGTATGAACATTTTCTGCCATTCAGGGATGGAAATAAATTGTTTCCAGTCCATTTTTATCCTTGAGTTTGAGGCAGTGAAGAAGGCTGTCTCTCCCTATTTTATCCCACAACACCTCTATAAGATTGGTCAGGCTGCTGGCACACAGTCACCCAAAAAAGCTTCAGGGGAGGTGGTTGGACCAAAAACTGTAATCCTATGTGGAGGTACACCACTCTAAGCCTATTGATTTCAATGACTTTAAAAGGGTATAACTCTGTTTAGGATGGCACTTTAGGTCTATCATGTTTCAGTGTCTAACTACTACTCTACGTGGGTTCTATGTTTTCAAGGTTAATAATGTCCTTCTTTTGGGGCTTTGTTTAGAAAACCTTTGCTCTTACACAGAATGTGAATACTCACTGCATAGTGTATTGTGGCACAGATGTTATGCAGGTCATGTGTTGTCTGCTAATATTTATATCCCTTTGAAATCAGTGCAGTTTTTGTTCAATTATGTTCCCTTCTCCCCAAGTATTTTACTAGACATATATATAGCCCAATTCCCGGCTTCTCAGAAAATTCATACACTACCTTTTTAGACAGATTTGCTGTTTTGAATATGTAGGCTTCCAGAAGAAGCCTGTAATAAATACTTTGGCTGACAAATGACATCCAGTCTGTTATCAAGTTTGGGGGAACCTACGCCTTTTTATGTTGAATGTGAAGGAAAATTTGTAATAAATATTCTTTGTTAACAATTAAAACACACACTGAATGCTCAAAAGGAATTGTGACATTGTGTTATAGGAAAATCATTATTATTTCTGTCTTCTCATGCATTCCTTCTCATCTTTCCTTCTTGTGGAAGATTTCTCAATCTTCTTTGCTACTAATGGGTATCATCATGTATATAGCACTATCTATTTGTACCACATGAAGCTTGCTGAGTGACCTTGGGCCAGTCTCAGTTCTCTCAGAGCTCTCTCAGCCCCACATTCTTCCGGTTAGCCTTTAACTGATCTAGTTACCATTATTGTGGGAAAAAATGTAAGAACATTGAAGCCACTGGATGCAAAACAACTACGACCGTTTTCGCACACAGCTTACCTCGCAGTCACAATCCTGTTCCCTCCACAGCGTCCGGTCGAATTTCCCACCATCTGCGCCGGAGTTACAGGAAGTGCCACAGCTTCTGCGTAGCAAACGTAAACTGAGTTTTAGCAGTTTAAGTTTGCTAGGCAAAAGCCGCGGCATTTCCTGCAACTCCGGTGCAGATGGTGCGAAATCCGACCGGACGCTGCGGAGGGAACAGGATTGTGACTGCGAGGTTAGCTGTGTGCGAAAACGGTCTTCATATAATATCAGCACCAGATTGTTTAATTATTGAATTTTAAATTGTCATATTAATGTTATGCAATTTTTAAACTGATTGTTTTTATTTTATTGTTGTGAGCCAGCCTGAGCCTGCTCTGGTGGGGAGGGCGGAATATAAATAAAATAAAATTTAAAAATAAAATAAATTACCTCACAAGATGTCTGTTGTGGAGTCAGGAAGGAAAGGTAATTGTAAGCCACTTTAGCTCCTTTAGATAGTGAAGGCTGGGGTATAAAACCTCTTCCTCCTCCTCTTCCATTTCTATCTTAGTATTCTTCCAAGAAGTTCAAGATGATATACATGGATTTCCATTCCTCGTTTTGTTCTCACAATAATCCCATGAGCTAAATCATGCTGTGATAGAATTACTGGCCCAAAGTCATCCAATAAATAGGGATTTGAACCCAACTCTCTCAGCTCCCAATCCAACACACTAATCTCTACACCACACTGTTAAAGTGAGTGTGGCTTTTGATGCTAAGAGGAACTTACTTCATTCTTTACTATACATTTAATACAAATAAAATTTACTGGGTCAAGGATTCCAGTAATTTGGGGGCAGAGGAGATATGGCAGTGGGACTAGGTTTCAGAGACCAGGAAGAGGTCAGAGATATGGGAAAGCTCAGACCTCTTCCCTCCTACGTCCCATCCCAAGGTATGCAGGTTGTGGGGCTAGGAAAATTTATCCGGCTCCGACATTGGTGTTGATTAATGCCAGGTCTGTCAATAATAAGACCTACACATTATGTGACTATTTTATGGAACAACAGATAGACCTGGCATGTGTGACAGAGACCTGGGTATGGGAGGGCGAGTCAGTCACCCTGAACCAGCTTACCCCACCTGGGTTCTCAGTCTTTCATCAATCGTGGACTACCGGCCCGGGGAGGGAGGGTTGCAGTGCTCATTTGTGAGTCTTTTTCTTTCAGGGCACTTCCTGCCCCAAACATCCTGGGTATTGAATGTGTCAGTCTGATATGGGAAGCTCAGGAGAGTTTGGCTATCTGGATTGTGTACCGAACGCCCAACGCACCCCCAGAGAGCCTGCCTGACTGCTGGAGGCAGCGGCGACTTGGGCATTGGCTTGGGGGGTTTCAATGTCCATGTTGATGATGCGGCTTCTATGCAGGCCCAGGACCTGGTGTCATCCATGGAGAGACTGGGATTCAGCCAGATTGTTTCGGCTCCCACTCACCAGGCCAGCCATACACTCGATTTGGACTTTGGGGGTGGGATAACATCAGATCTGATAGCTATTGATACAGTTCCATGGTCATATCATTTTGCCCTGAAAGTCTGACTGGACCTGCAGCCCACCTCCTGTCTGGGCAGCAAGCAGATTTATACGTGCACGGAGAGCCAACTGGACCCAGAGTGGCTTCGGGAGGCTCTGCGGGATCCGATGCTCCCAGGTGGATCGCTAGATGAGCTAGTGGAGGACTGGTACTCCCAGCTCTCCACAGCCATCGACGATATCGTGCCCCAGCACCCTCTTCGCTGCCGCACCAAAGCAGCGCCTTGATATACCTTGGAGCTGCAGAGGATGAAGCAACAGCTTAGATGGCTAGAGTGAGTGTGGAGGAGATCTTATGACGAGGAGTCTAGAACTTCTTATAGAATGTTTATGAAGGTCTATGAGAAGGCAGTGAAGTCAGCTAAGAGAGATTTCTATGCTGCCTCCATTGCATCCGCGAAATCACGCCCAGTCCAATTGTTTAGAATGATTCGATCATTGACTATAGTGCCGGTTGGCAATCAAAAGGGTAGGGAATTGGATATTGGCTGTGAGGCCTTTGTGACTTATTTTGCAGACAAAGTCTCGACTCTCCACCATAATCTACCAGCAACAATTGATACAGTACAAGAACTGGAAGCCTGTTGTCCATCTTCAGGTCCTACATTGGACCACTTCAGCTGCCTCTCTCAGGAGGATGTGGACAGGATCCTGGCTGCAGTGAAGCCTACCACTTCTCCTCTGGACCCTTGTCCATCCTGGCTTGTTAAAGCAGGCAGGGAGGACATTCAAGGGCCCTTAGCTGAGATTGTTAATCTAGCCCTGTCATCAGGGGTATTTCCAGCTAAGCTCAAAGAGGCAGTGGTTCGCCCGCTTTTGAAGAAGCCATCTTTGGGCCCTTTGGTCCTAGCCAATTATTGCCCAGTCTCGAATTTACCGTTTCTGGGCAAGATAATTGAGAAAGCATTGCCAGAGCAGTTTCAGGCTTTCCTGGAAGATACATCTGTCCTCGATCCCTTCCAGTCTGGCTTCCATCCTGGTCAGGGGGTGGAGACTGCTTTGGTCGCCCTCATAGATGATCTTAGAAGGCATCTGGATCAAGGCAGGGCAGCGCTGCTATTACTTTTAGATCTCTCTGCAGCGTTTGACATGGTCGACTATGATCTAATGACCCACCGCCTTGCCGACATTGGAGTCCAGGGGGCTGCCTTACAGTGGTTTTTCCTCCTTCCTCTGTGGTCGGGGACAAAGGGTGGCAATTGGTGTGAAAACCTCCCTGCGTCATTCACTAGAGTGCGGTGTGCCACAGGGAGCTATTCTCTCACCGATGATGTTTAACATCTATATGCGCCCCCTTGCCCAGATTGACAGAGGTTTTGGGCTGGGTTGTCACCAGTATGCAGATGACACTCAGCACTATCTGTTGGTGGACGACCATCCAGACTCTGCCCCAGACCATCTAACCAGAGCGCTGGAAGCAGTGGCCGATTGGCTACAACTGAGCCGGCTGAAGTTTAATCCAACTAAGACGGAAGTCCTGTACTTGACTCGGGGGGGGGACTAAGATTGGTGATTCAGCTTCCCACCCTGGTTGGCACATCTCTTGTACCAACCCAGAAGGTGAGGAGCTTGGGTGTGATACTGGATGCCACCCTCTCTATGGAGGCCCAGGTCACAGCTGTTGCACGATCTGCCTTTTATCATCTTCGGGAGGCCAAACAACTAGCACCATATCTGGCCCCTCAGGACTTAGCTGCAGTGATCCATGCAACAGTCACTTCCAGGTTAGACTACTGTAATTCACTCTATGCAGTCTTGCCCTTGAGGCTGATCCGGAAGCTCCAGCTGATGCAGAATGCGGCAGCATGACTGCTGTCTGAATCACCTGTATGGGTGAGCAGTTGGCCGATGCTGCGCAGTCTGCACTGGCTGCCAATTGAGCACTGGATCTGCTTTAAGGTTTTAGTATTGACATTCAAAGCCTTACACAGCCTGGGACCGGCATACCTGTGGGACCATCTCTCCCCATATGAGCCCTGGAGATCGCTACGATCAGCCAGTCAGCATCTTCTGACCATCCCTGGCCCAAGGGACGTCCGGCTTGCCTCGACCATGGCCAGCGCTTTCTCAGCTCTGGCCCTGACCTGGTGGAACCAGCTCCTGGTGGAGGTTCAGGCCCTCCGGGATTTGCTATCATTCCGGAGGGCCTGTAAGATTTTTGCCTCCGTCTTCACTGTGGAAGACGAGAAGTTTTTGCCCGCCCCAGAACCACTAATTCTGGAAGGGGTGTTGAAAGACCTGAGTCAGATTGAGGTGACAAAAGAGGAGGTCCTACAACTGATAGACAAATTAAAAACTAATAAGTCACCGGGTCCGGATGGCATACATCCGAGAGTTCTGAAAGAACTCAAAGTTGAACTTGTGGATCTTCTAACAAAAATCTCTAATCTTTCATTGAAATCTGCCTCCGTTCCTGAGGACTGGAAGGTAGCAAATGTCACCCCCATCTTTAAAAAGGGTTCCAGAGGAGATCCAGGAAATTACAGGCCAGTCAGTCTGACTTCAATACTGGGAAAGTTGGTAGAAACCATTATCAAGGACAGAATGAGTAGGCACATTGATGAACACGGGTTATTGAGGAAGACTCAGCATGGGTTCTGCAAGGGAAGATCTTGCCTCACTAACCTGTTACATTTCTTTGAGGGGGTGAACAAACATGTGGACAAAGGAGACCCGATAGATGTTGTTTACCTTGACTTCCAGAAAGCTTTTGATAAAGTTCCTCATCAAAGGCTCCTTAAAAAACTTGAGAGTCATGGAGTAAAAGGACAGGTCCTCTTGTGGATCAAAAACTGGCTTAGTAATAGGAAGCAGAGAGTCAGTATAAATGGGCAGTCTTCGCAGTGGAGGACGGTAAGCAGTGGGGTGCCGCAGGGCTCGGTACTGGGTCCCATGCTCTAACTTGTTCATAAATGATTTAGAGTTGGGAGTGAGCAGTGAAGTGGCCAAGTTTGCGGATGACACTAAATTGTTCAGGGTGGTGAGAACCAGAGAGGATTGTGAGGAACTCCAAAGGGATCTGTTGAGGCTGGGTGAGTGGGCGTCAACGTGGCAGATGCGGTTCAATGTGGCCAAGTGCAAAGTAATGCACATTGGAGCCAAGAATCCCAGCTACAAATACAAGTTGATGGGGTGTGAACTGGCAGAGACTGACCAAGAGAGAGATCTTGGGGTCGTGGTAGATAACTCACTGAAAATGTCAAGACAGTGTGCGTCTGCAATAAAAAAGGCCAACGCCATGCTGGGAATTATTAGGAAGGGAATTGAAAACAAATCAGCCAGTATCATAATGCCCCTGTATAAATCGATGGTGCGGTCTCATTTGGAGTACTGTGTGCAGTTCTGGTCGCCGCACCTCAAAAAGGATATTATAGCATTGGAGAAAGTCCAGAGAAGGGCAACTAGAATGATTAAAGGGCTGGAGCACTTTCCCTATGAAGAAAGGTTGAAACGCTTGGGACTCTTTAGCTTGGAGAAACGTCGACTGTGGGGTGACATGATAGAGGTTTACAAGATAATGCATGGGATGAAGAAAGTAGAGAAAGAAGTACTTTTATCCCTTTCTCACAATAGAAGACTGCAGATTTATACCCCGCCCTTCTCTCTGAATCAGAGACTCAGAGCGGCTTACAATCTCCTATATCTTCTCCCCCCACAACAGACACCCTGTGAGGTGGGTGGAGCTAAGAGGGCTCTCACAGCAGCTGCCCTTTCAAGGACAACCTCTGCCAGAGCTATGGCTAACTCAAGGCCATTCCAGCAGGTGCAGGTGGAGGAGTGGGGAATCAAACCCGGTTCTCCCAGATAATAGTCCACGTACTTAACCACTACACCAAACAAGAACTCGTGGGCATTCGATGAAATTGCTGAGCAGAAAGGTTAAAACGGATAAAAGGAAGTACTTCTTCACCCAAAGGGTGATTAACATGTGGAATTCACTGCCACAGGAGGTGGTGGCGGCCACAAGTATAGCCACCTTCAAGAGGGGTTTAGATAAAAATATGGAGCACAGGTCCATCAGTGGCTATTAGCCACAGTGTATGTGGGTATATAAAATTTTTTGCCACTGTGTGACACAGAGTGTTGGACTTGATGGGCCGTTGGCCTGATCCAACATGGCTTCTCTTATGTTCTTAAGATGGAGCTGTTCCACTGGGCCTATGACTTAGGCAGACAGGCCTCCTATCATTTAAATGGGCCCCCTGCACGGATTGCACTGTACTGATTGCACTGCACTGTACTGATTCACCGTACTGATTCTCTGAGACCAATATAGCTGGGATTGAACATCTAGGTTGGGACAAGGATGCCTAATTGATCTGCTTAGGCCGCCTCACCTAATGTGAGTCATGGCTAAATTGTTTATTTTTTTAACTGTTTTAACCTGGTTTGATTGTTCTACTATACTGGAAGCCACCCTGAGCTCATTATGGGAAAGGGCAGCTTATAAATCAATGAAAATAAATAAATAAATAAATAAATAAATAAATAAATAAATAAATAAATAAGAGGAACTTTCTTCAAGAGATTTTCATTCTTTTACATGTAGCACCCTACACACCTCTCCTGCTATAGTGAAGACTGACCTCATGTGTAACATTGTTTTGAGAGGAGGAGAAGTTGGTTTTATACCCTGCCCTTGAATATCCAAAGGAGTCTCAGAATAGCTTACAGCCACCTTTCCCTTCCTCTCCCCACAACAGACACCCTGTGAGGTAAGTGGGACTGAGAGAGCTCTGGGAGAACTGTGACTGACTCAAGGTCACCCAGTGGCTGCAAGTGGAGGACAAATGGGGAATCAAACCTGGTTTTCCAGATTAGAATCTACCTTTTGTAATCACTACACCATTAGGTGAGATCACCATGCACGGTTCCCCTTGCTCACAAATTTTATGTTAGCCTATGGAATTCAGCACATGTTCATGCGCATAAAGGATAGGACCTTCCCATAGGTAAGCGGGAGGCAGACTTGCTTCTCCAGGGTCCAACACACAAACTGCTAGGTTTACATTCTTTTCAACATCGCTAACGCACAATCAGCTAAAATGATTTTAGATCTTCAAAATTGCTACAAGATGGTTATAAATTCTTTGTGTGGACAGCTTTTCCATTTGGTGGTAAAACTGGAAAGTCTTATCACCCTTTTATAACTTTCCATATAATTTTTATGAACGCAAACATAAGGCATCAAAGACTGCAGTCTGAAAACTTCCCTGTGATCCAAACCAAGTGGCAAAATTAAGTTCTGAAAAAAGTTAAGATCCACATCTGGTTTATGGTCTGTGCTTAGACGACTTGGCCGGAGAACATAGCACAGAAGTGGATTGAAGCAGAATAACGCTCAAATTTAATAATCAAGCTCGGTTACTGAATACAGCCGTAAAGATGGTCGAAATGAAAAGTTTGTAGTGCATGTCTCCACTCATCACATAACAAAAGAAAATAAAATAATAGGATGCTTTAAGTGGAAAGGAATGAACCATATTGAAAAGACATCAGATGCAGAGTGAATGGGAGGAGATATAATACAACAAAGTCAATATCAAAGCCATGGAAAGTGCTTCTTCCCTCCGCCACACATACACACACAATCACAGTGAATAAAATAGCATGAAACAATATTACAAAAGTAAGCATACAATGTGCTTTATTTACATCGATAGTTCCAGTTTCTGGGATTACCCTTCACCCAGGCAATGAGGTCGCATAATTGGCAGAGCATTCCTTGTGAAAAAAGCTCTCAGCTCACTTACATGAGGTTCATTGAAGTCCTTAAAACACAAAGACAGTTTCGAGAGACAATGTTAAAGACAATGCAGTGAAAAAAAAGTATTATTTCCACCGCGCTAGCTCATATCTCAGGCAAACGGTTGATCACCAGATGGATATAACTAATGCAATACATTTATCTCAAATATTTCATGGGTGGACGGACCATACTGTTATTGCTATTTTTATGGGAGAAATAAATGCACACGGGGGTCAGTCATAGGCAGTTATTTGGGAATATATTTGATGCACTGGTATTTTGGTAAAAATTTATTCTTCAGGAATAAATATCTCACTGGGCTTTGTTTGCAGTTTGTCATTTCTGTCGAATTCATCACCAATTAGGTTCCATGTTGGGTTTTAAGAGGAGCAGCAGTCCTGGTTGGTGTCTTGCAGCTCTGTCATGCAAGAAGCCATTGGTGACAACACATGTGGCTGTAAATATATAACATACTGGATTCAAAGGTGGATGATGAGATAATATAAACCTGAATGTTGAAATTGGTTAAGTGCACGGACTCTTATCTGGGAGAACCAGCTTTAATTCCCTACTCCTCCACTTGCAGCTGCTGGAATGGCCTTAGATTAGCCGTAGCTCTCACAGAGTTGTCCTTGAAAGGGCAGCTTCTGCGAGAGCTCTCTCAGCCCCATCTACATCATAGGGTGTTTGTTGTGGGGGAAGAAGATAAAGGAGATTGTGAGCCGCTCTGAGATTCAGAGTGAAGAGTGGGATATAAATCCAATACCTTCTTCTTTCACTTAAACACCAATCCCATTTGGGGATGCCTGGAAAAACTCATACACCAAATGTCTCCTATATCTTTATGCCTGGTCTTCAGGTGGGCATTTTAATTCGCAATTACAGGCCTGTCTGCTTAGAACCTGGCTAGGAGGATCCGATGGCTGAAGGGAACAAATCCCAAAAAATATCAGCCCAATGAGTCAACCAAGGGGGGGGGGGGTAGAATTTGTTTATTTAAATAATGTTTCATTTAAAACGTGTTATGCCACCTTTCCACCATATCAGGGTTCACAAGGTGACAAATATTTTAAAAAATCAAAACATTCATGCAATTAAAAATACAGTTAAAATTATAAAATGATTCAATTAAAACATATAAACAAACAACACGAGAACAGTAACTGTTATGGGGGTAGAACAAAGTTGGAGTCCAGTAGCGCCTTTAAGACCAATGAAATTTTATTGAGAAAGTAAGCATTCGTGTGCTAAAAGCACACTTCATCAGACAATAGTATGGTATGGAATTAGCACTCCTACATATATAGAGAGTGGGTGTATGCCAAATGAAACAAAAAAGACTTCATCTGCTGGCAAAAGACATTAATAGGCAGAATGACAAATCTCTCTGGAGAGGAACTTCCAAAGCTTTAGTGCCATATTGAGAATTATGTAATAACTCGAGAATAGGGAATAAATAAAATAATTTTTAAAAGAAAAGGAAGTGAAAACAGCCTGAATAAAATTTGTGTGTCAAAATTTTATATGTTGTAGAAGCCTACAAACTAGAACTGCACTGGATTCTGGAATGTTCTTAATCAATTTTTGGGTTCAGGCAGGAACCACAGATTAAGCATCACCATCCTTTGTAGTATTTCACCAGCAAGTTAGGCACAGATATTTGTAAGGGCTCTCTCTTTCCTTTGGGATACTGAGCTGAACAGACTTCCTGTCAGAGGTAGAGATCAGGCAGCCATTTTTAGACCATGTGGCTGGGCTAGAGAGCTGGACTAGGCCTCAGGGTAATGGAGGATCTTCAGAGAACTAGGACACCAAAGATAAAGAGCCTGTCCTAATTTTAAGATGTAGTTAGGGCTCATTTTGTATTTTAACAATTTATTTTGTTCTTCCTTCTTTCACTCTGGCGTGGTGCTAAAAATAGGCTTGTAAACATTTTCTTTTTAATAAATACTTTCAACTTTTGAGCCAGGAACCGGTTCTCTGTACTCATAGACCACCACTGTTTCAGACACACTATTTTAAATGGGACCCAGGGGGAGCGAAGGCAAGCAGTTAGCAACTGGCTCTTCCCCCAGGGGCACACAAAGTGTTAATCTGTCCCCATGGTAGCCAGGCACTGGGCTAGCAGGAGACACTGAGGCAAGGCCTTTGAGCCTGGAAGAGGAACAGAAGGCCCTGATTCTTTCAGTGGAAAACCCCATTATGGATCAGGAGGTTGTGGTGGGCTACCCTATAGAAAAGGAAAAGCCCCTCCTGGGAAATTAAGAAGCCCAAGGAGGGCAAGGCAGAAACGAGGCCTGCAGGGCAGAGTGGGCATATTCTGCCACAGCAGGTAACAACAACAAAAGCAGTACTAAAAACATCATTCCAAAAACAACAGTAAAGCAATAATTGGAAGGGGAAAGTTTTCAAATTCAAGGCATCCACAAAGTGGGGTATCCAAGGTTATTCCATAAAACGGTAACCAGAAAAAAGCCCACAGGAAAAAACCCACATGGAAAAATGTCCACATGGAAATAAGCCCTCAAGGGGAAAAACCCATAAAACTGGTGGTGGTGGTGGTGGTGGTGGTGGTGGTGGTGGTGGTGGTGGTGGTGGTGGTGGTGGTAAGTACTGTAAAGTCACCGTTGACTTAAAGCAACCCTGTAGAGTTTTCAAGGTAAGAAACATTCAAAGGTGGTTTGCCATTGCCTACCTCTGTGTCATGACCCTGGTATTCCTTGGAGGTTTCCCATCCAAATAGTGTCCAGGGCCAACCCTGAGCTAGTCTGGGCTGGAGCAGCTGTACCAAAAATTTACAAACAGGTAGCAGTGGATTGTCCCCTTGCAGGTGTCCGAACTATAGGGAATACTTGTGCTAAACAAAGCTGCCACTGGTTTGTACTTGGATAGGGGGGTCCTTCAAGTGTGTTTGTTCCAGATCAGCTTTAAAGGTAAGTGTATGTACGTGTGAAAAATGCCATGAAGATGTTTATGGAGATCCCATAAGGTTTTCAAGGTGAGAGATGAACAGAAGTGGGTTGCCGTTGCCTGCCTCTGCAGAGCAGCCTTGGGATTCCTTGGTGGTCTCTCATTCAAAGACTAACCAAGGCCAACCCTGTTTAGCTTCTGAGATCTGACAAGATCCAGCTAGCCTAGGTTATCCAGGTCAGAGCTTGAAGATAAGTACCAGTCTTGAAAAGCAATATCAACAGATTGGGACTAGCCAACCCCCTTCCCATGTAAAGAAAAAGGTAAAGGTAGTCCCCTGTGCAAGCAACAGTAATTTCCAAGTCTGGGGTGATGTCGCATCGCAAGTTTTTCACAGCAGACTTTTTACAAGGCGGTTTGCCATTGCCTTCCCCAGTCATCTACACTTTACCCCCAGCAAGCTGGGTGATCATTTTATCTACCTTGGAAGGATGGAAGGCTGTCAACCTTCAGACAGCTACCTGGACCCCGCTTCTGCCAGGATCGAACTCAGGTTGGACTGCAGTACTGCAACTTACCACTCTGAGCCAAAGGGCTCTCTCATGTAAAGTAAGCCAACTGTAAAGTGGTGAAATTAGGTATCAAAGTTTGCAGTCTGAGAATATGAGACCCAGTGAAAGAAATTAGGGTCATGGGGGGTGTTTGGTTTTAGGAATACCAAAGGTGCTTAGGATGTGACTGACGAGTTAAGGGTTTTTATGAAATTAAGTCTCATGATCTAGTTGAGGCCATTGCAGAAACCTGTACTGTGGGATTTAGGTTTATGTTAAGAAGGAATCAATGTAATAAGAGCTTGGAGCAGTATTATTTTAGAAAGACATAAGCAGATGGAATAAACTACAGGCGAAGATGGTGGTGTCAAATGGCATTAATGCACACGAGCAAATAAGATCTGACTAATACAACTGAAATGTATTAATTCATAAATTGTCTTTTTTTATTAGGTATGAGCTTCCATTTAAGCGAAGGCATCTTAATGCTCTCATTTAACTGTGTAATAAGAAGTTATTTGACAGTATATATTCTGAAAGAGAGCTGGACACTAGAAGCATGGGTCAAAACATGATTTGGAAGGCTGGTGAATTAAGCACATCGTCTTTTTGCTGAAATCAGAATGGACCCGCTCCACTCACATTCTCCAAGTGGTAGTTTCCATTAAGCTCTGTTTGTGGAGCCATTTCAGCACATGGTGACTGTGGAGCAAGGCTTGCCTGTGGATTCCACTGCAAACCAGCATTAGGCTCAAAAGCGGATGAGGGCTCGGCAAGCAAGTACATCTGGCTCACCAGGTCAGGACAGATGAGCTTTTTAGATGAAACCAATGCAGAGAGACAAATTTGTTTGGTCAGGGAAGGCAATAAGGGATCATGCACATGACAAGGAACAATTTACACAGATGTAGTCACAACTCCTGTCTTTGCTTTATATGGGTACAATGGGGGAGGCATGGATAGGTTTTGTTAAATTACAGGGGCTTAATGTACCATTAAGAGCCCCGTGGTGCAGAGTGGTAAGCTGCAGTACTGCAGTATAAGCTCTGCTCACAACCTGAGTTCAATCTCGGTGGAAGCTGGGTTCAGGTAGCTGGCTCAAGGTTGACTCAGCCTTTTATCCTTCTGAGGTCGGTAAAATGAGTACCCAGCTTGCTGGGGGTAAAGTGTAGATGACTGGGGAAGGCGATGGCAAACCACCATGTAAAAAGTCTGCCGTGAAAACATCGTGATGCGATGTCACCCCAAAGTTGGAAACAACTGGGGCTTGCACAGAGGGAATGTAACATGGGTGTTTGTTGCTGCAGGAAGGCAGTCTATAAGATGATGGTGGTGGTAGTCTATATCCTACCTAGGGATGCCAATCTCCAGGTGGGGCCTGAAGATCTCCCACTATTACAATTGATCTCTGGGCAGAGATCAGTTCCTCTGGAGAAAATGACTGCTTTGGAGGGTGGAAACCATGGCATCATACCCTGCTGAAGTCCCTCCCTTCCCCAAACCCCATCCTCCCCAGGCCCCACCCCTACCCCACACAGAACTGGCAGCCCTACTACTACCACAATCAAAAGCCTTCCTCTGTGCTGAGGAATCTTCCTCCCCAGGAACAAGATTTCAGGGGCTACTTCAAGTTAACTCAGGAAGAGGGGAGATGGAAAAATCACATTGCATAGATGGAAGTCCCCTTCAGCCCACTCAAACATTACTCTAGGTCCAAGTCATGTGTTGGACTCATAAAGCCATCTTTCTCATCTCCTATTGAGACAGTTTTAGGGTACACTGATTTATAGCCTCGCCTAGAAACCTGTTGGGTCCTAGAATACAGAATCACATTCTTACTTAAGAGGCCAGTTCTGAGAACCGATGAAAAGAAAGATGACCTCAAAAGAACGTGGACTTTTTTTTTGTCCAGCCAAACCTGTTCTGTGAGTAATTAAAGGATTTTGGTTCTTGGCAGAGTCCATTTGGCACTTTTAGCCATCCATCATTCAGTTACCTAAAAGGAAGAAGGGCCTACATTCACCTTCAAAACCTGAGAAGGGGAAGTTAAGATCTAAGGAAGAGAAGGCAAAAAGAAATTACATCAACAAGAGACACTTGGCTGTGTTTTGCTGAGCCACTATTAGAAAAAATACTGTGATTCCTAATGGTTGGGGGTCTGTTACCTCTCCCAAAGTAATACGATGGGGCATTCAGCTTCTGTTGCCTTGCCCAGATCCTGATCTGCCATCACAAACCATCTCCAGTTAAAACATTGGGGGGAGGGACTATGGCTCAGCCATACAACATGTGCTTTGCATGCAGAAGGTCTCAGGTTGACATTGACATCTTCAGATAAAGGAACATAGTCATTGTAAAGTGAATTCAGTCAGCTCTTAAGTAAGCAGCAACAGTTTATTCAAGAAGAAACAGTCGTAAACAACACAGGCGACTCAACTCAACATATACACTGTGGCCGAGTAAAACACGTCCCCTTTCGTTGGCATCAATCCCTCCTATTGGTCTCTTCAGAATCCTTCATTTGCATTTCCTGGAAGAAATGCCTCACATCCCGATTGGCAGGTTCTAAGAGAATGGACAACCAGAATGCAGGCATCAGGATCCTGAAGATTAATGGAAGCATGCTTCAAACTCAGGCCTACCCACATTAACAGACATAACGCATAACATTAGTTATGATCAGGGGGGGGGTTGAGCAGGAATGCACAGGAACGCAGTTCCGGCTGGCTTGGTGTCAGGGGATGTGGCCTAAATGAATTCCTGCTGGGCTTTTTCTACAAAAAGCCCTATGTGAAACAGTGGTGACATCAGGGGTGTGGCCTAATATGCAATTGAGTTCCTGCTGGACTTTTTCTACCAAAAAAAGCCATGGTTATGGGCAGGGCTTTTTTTGTAGAAAAAGCCCAGCAGGAACTCATTTGTATATTAGGCCACACCCCCTGATGCCAAGCCAGCCAGAATTGCATTTCTGTGCATTCCTGCTCAAAAAAAGCCCTGGTTATTGGAAAGACTTCTACCTGAGACCCAAGAGAGCCACTGCTGGTCAGAGTACACCGACCTGTGAAGCAGCTTCCTGCATTCACATGTATGTAAAAAAAGGTAAAGATAGTCCCCTGTGCAAGCACCAGTTGGTTTCGACTCTGGGGTGACTTTGCTTTCACAACGTTTTCACAGCAGACTTTTTTTTATGAGGTGGTTTGCCATTGCCTTCCCCAGTCATCTACACTTTCCCCCCAGCAAGCTGGGTACTCATCTTACCAACCTCGGAAGGATGGAAGGTTGATTCAACCACGAGCCGGCTACCTGAACCAGCTTCCGCTGGGATCGAACTCAGGTCATGAGCAGAAGGCTCCAACTGCAGTACTGCAGCTTTACCACTCTGCGTCACAATGTATGTAGGCCTCTTTTAACCATGATACTGGCAGGCAAGAAACTTTTATCCATGCTGTCTTGGAGGAAGTCGACGGAATTCTCTCCTCTGCACGCCCAACAACTTGTGATTTGGACCCGTGCCCCTCTTGGCTGATTAAACCTTGCCTGAGGGAGCTTGGATGTCCTTTAGGGGACATCATAAATAGATCCCTCCTGGAGGGGCGCTTTCCAACGCCCCTAAAAGAGGCCCTGGTCCATCCCCTCCTGAAAAAGAGTACAGCAGACCCTGCCAAATTGGCAAACTACCAACCGGTCTCGAATTTACCGTTTTTAGGTAAAATTATAGAGAGGGCAGTGGCGTTGCAGTTGCAGGGCTTTCTGGATGACGCTTCTGTCCTAGACCCTTGCCAGTCCGACTTTCGCCCAGGCTATGGGATGGAGACAGTGCTGGTCGCCTTAGCGGATGACCTCCAGCGGCATCTGGATCGAGGCGGTGTGGCGGTGCTGATGCTGTTAGATCTGTTGGCCGCATTCAATACGGTCGACCACCGGCTACTGACCCACCGCCTCGCCAATGTCAGGGTTGGGGGGTTGGCCTTACAATGGCTTTCCTCCTTCCTCGAGGATCGGGGACAAAGGGTGGCAATCAAGGGAGAGCTCTCCCAGAGACGCACACTACATTGTGATGTGCCTCAGGGAGCAGTTCTATCACCAATGCTATTTAATATCTATATGCGCCCCCTTGCCCTGATTGCCAGGAGGTATGGGCTTGGGTGTCACCAATGTGCAGATGACACCCAGCTCTATTTGCTGATGGACGGCCGGCCTGGATGCGTTCCAGAGAATTTGGACCTGGCACTGCAGGCTGTGGCAACTTGGTTAAGACTGAGTGGGCTGAAACTGAATCCAGCGAAGACAGAGGTCCTTTGCTTAGGTCGGGGCGCTCTGGGAGGAGAAATATCTCTCCCGGTTTTTGACGCCGGGTCAAGAGCCTGGGAGTTCTACTGGAGCCTTCATTATCAATGGAGGCCCATATAGCAGCCACTGCCAAGTCAGCCTTTTTTCACCAGAGGCGGGCGAGGCAGCTGGCTCCCTTCCTGGAGCGTCGGGACCTGGCAACAGTGATCCACGCAACCATCAGCTCGAGATTAGATTACTGTAATGCCCTCTACATGGGGCTGCCTCTGTGCCGAACCCGGAAGCTGCAGCTAGTGCAGAACGCGGCTGCTAGATTACTGCTGGGGCTCCCAAAGTCGGAGCACATACAGCCGGGACTGCGTGAACTGCACTGGCTACCAGTTACTTACCGGATTTGTTACAAAGTGCTGGTCATTAACTTTAAAACCCTATATGGCCGAGGACCCGCCTACCTTAGGGACCATCTCTCCCCACATGAACCCCAGAGAGCACTGAGGTCAGCAGGGAAGAACCTGCTGACTATCCCCGGGCCAAAAGAGGTAAAACTTCAGAGTACCCGTACCCAGGCTTTCTGTTATGGCCCCACAGTTATGGAACCAATTCCAGAAGAAATGCGGGCCCTGCGGGACTTTGAGCAATTCCGCAGGGCCTGCAAGACCATCTTGTTCCAAATGGCCTTCACAGACTAGAACTGCTAAGTAAGTTCGCCATCCAGGTAATAGCACAAAATGTTAATCTTACTGTTTTAGAATTTTAATAGCTTTTAATTAATTGTGGTTTAAAACGTTGTTTTGAACTATGTATATTGAATTTTGTTGTTAGCCGCCCTGAGCCTGCTTCGGCAGGGAGGGCGGGATATAAATAAAAGGTATTATTATTATTATTATTGTCTTGCATGCACCCATACTTACCTTTCAGGGGTGCTGCTTTGGAAAATGGATTCTATGGCATTACACCCTGCTGAGGATCCCTCCCCTCCCCAAATCTTGTCCTCCTTAGGGCCCACCCCCAAATCTCCAGGAATTTCCTACTCTGGCATTGGTAACCCCTAGGGGAGGGACAGTGGCTCATTGGTAGAGCATCTGCTTGGTAAGCAGAAGGTCCCAGGTTCAATCCCCAGCATCTCCAACTAAAAAGGGTCCAGGCAAGTAGGCATGAAAAACCTCAGCTTGGGACCCTGGAAAGCCACTGCCAGTCTGAGTAGACGATGCTGACTTTGATGGGCCGAGGGTCTGATTCAGTATAAGGCAGCTTCACATGTTCATATGTCCTTTGTGAGAGAGCCACCCCCGCTATGCCTGTTTCTGGATTCAACTGAGAGTTGCCTCTTCCACTGCTCTATTTCCTCTTGCTGCAGAGCAACTACATCTAGATTGCCTGACGTCAGTTTGGGTGTCACTCCTGAGTATGAACAGCAGCATACCAGAGAGGACCTTCCATCTTCCCTGAGCCTATAGAACAAACCAAAGCAAAACTGCAATATCCTTTAACACCAAAAATATATTATCCCAACATAATTACAAGCTCAGAGAACCATTTGAGGGTGGGATGAAACATTTCCTCTGCCTTTTTCTATGCATGGCATATGATGCTCTATACAAAAACAGATGTGAGTGAAATGAAAATTATTTTACTTGAAAGAAAACATGAAGAAACACAACCCCCCCAAAAAATCTCTAAAGTTATGCATGCCAGAATATGCCTTCTTCACCCAGTCCTGTAATTTTTCAAAAAGTGTCACCATGAAATGAAATTTCAAAAGGCGACAGATTTGAAAGAGCTGAGAACAAATGCCTGTTGCCATCCTGTTCTCCTTGCTGTTGCACAACGTTATTGAAGTGCATCTTTTTAAAAGGATGAGAAACCATAAACGTTAATTCCCAGGTTCCTATTGGCAGTGTAAACAGAGGATTCCCAGCATCAGCTGGCCAGAGGGAAGGGACAAAACACCAGCTTCACATGCAGTGGTCCTGACAGGAAAAGGCTATGGGGGAAAACCCAGAAACTTTACAAGGCAGCATTTGGAATGATACAGATGCTAGCATGAAGAATGAAGGTTTTGTTATTTCACACCTAAGGCACAAGCCTTCTGGGTTCAGAAACTTGACTCCCTATGACCTTATGCCAAGTCACTCAATTTTCATTTTTCTCTTCTCAGACAGAAAAAGACTCCTTTCTTCTTGTCGGCCCTGTTGCCATTGTGGTGTCATAATTAGATTGTTGGAGTAAGAGCAGAGAGACCTGGGTTTGAATCCTCACTGTCACGCAGGTCGCTTAGTCTTCCTGAACTATCCTGTCTCCCTAATCTACCTTACAATTTGTTGCGAGACTGTAATGAGGAAGGGAGAACTATTGCTTGTATACTGAAACATTGCAAAGGCCTATAAACTTTGCTCACCCACAGCAACAGTAAGACAAGTGTGAACTAGGGTTGCCAACTCCAGGTGGGGCCTGGAGAGCTCCCAGAATTACAACAGATTTCCAGATGGAGGAGATCATATGCAAATGAGTTCCTGCAGGGCTTTTTCTACAAGAAAGCCCTGTATGAAACAATGGTGATGTCAGGGGGTGTGGCCTAATATGCAAATGAATCCCTGCTGGGCTTTTTCTACCAAAAAAAGCCCTGTGGAAAGTTATTTGGTATGAGAACTGTAATGGAATCCAAGTGTAGTAGTTCAGCACAATGGATGATTATACATATAGGTACATACAGCAATATACATGTAGACAGCATGCTCTTTCTTTCACAGTCCAGTAGCTAAACCCCATCTGACCATCTCTTTTGCAACCTTTCCATTTTCCCTTCTCTCGCTCTCTACATCAAGCACCTGATCATCTGGTCACCCCTCCCCCCAATGACTAAAGTGAAGTAGGCATCAAGCAGACTTGAAACGCGTACACTAGAAATAGCTCTTCTTTTAATTTGCAAGCTCGCCAGCACTTTCTGTTGTACAGACTGAGGGCTAACAGTGCTTCATGGTATTTACAGGAAAAACGCAGAGTGCTAAATAATCGCCACATGTCGTGGGAGGAACTTCTGTTTTTAATAAAACCAATCTGGTCTGGATCAATGATAAGGGGACCAGACTTGCTTCAGATGGGGAGGCAGAACTTTGAAAAGGTTCTTGTCGACAACATTGATCTAAACTAAAGGTCTGCGGGAGGCAGAGTTAAGATGTTTTGTACTCTAGGGCATTTATTGCCACTAGGGATAATATTCTACAGCAGAGAACTTAGCATTTTTTTCCAGTGGCCTTTCATTTCTTCGCCTCTTGCCTTTCCAAGTGTTGGTTGGCAGTCTTTACTCCACTCGGTCTCTTCTGCACTAGGATTTCATATGGGTGTTTCTATCGTAATCAGACTTTCCTATTTACCTCACAGTATATCATACTGGATTAGGTGCACAGTTTAGGGAAAGAAAGATAGCGATCTGTGTTTCTGACTAGGAATGGACACAAGCCACATTTGTGCAGCTCAGTTTGGTTTGTTGTTCATAGCCAAACCATGAAGCAAATAATGAGCTGATACAAATTGGAAGGTTGGCTCACAAACTGAACCAGTCCACATAGGTTTGTGACCCTTGCTTTCTGCTCCCCATGAAAAACAGCTGAGTGGTGGGGAGCAGAAAGCATGGGGATTAGATGGCTTGGAGCCATTTAAACACCTGCTTTCCGCTGTCCATAAATTGCCACAAGCCACCACAAACTGCCTTAGAATTCATGGAAGCTTGTGGCAGCTCTTTAGTTCATGAATTTCAGCTCGCGAACCACAGACCAGCTGTGAGGTTTGCCAAGTAACACTCAGATATACTATATGAATATAGGTGAAGCTTTATTGAATTGCTACAAGTACTGAACCTCTCCTTTAGAGAGGCATTGCTAGGAATAAAGACATATGATACAGGCACCACTAAATAGCCCAAAAGCGTGAGATTTCCCCCTTCCCAGACCCCGCTAACTTAAACACTCAAAAAGACAGTTCCCTATTAACATAAACATTCCAGGAGACAGGTCAGGGAGACCACAGAGTCTTATCTCTAAGGCTACTTTCCTCCTTCAGGTCCAGATGATGCGAGGGGGAGGAGAGCATTCACAGAGGAGTATTCACAGGCCTCTCACCAGCCATCCCAAGGACTTTAGATACACCACATTACAACAGCTCACCCAAATTAGCAACAGGAAAATATGGCAGGGGACATGGCATGTATCCTGACACCGGACAAAATTCATCATGAACTTCGTTTTGAGAGCTGGTTTGTACTCATCCCTATTTATGACCACTTCAATCTGCCTTGGCCTGACCCAAACCACTATTGTAGCTGGGCCAACAATGTTGAACTGGGTCAACAATGATGCTGGTGACCCCCCCCTCCCCATTTTCCCCTGCCACCCTGTGAAGCAGTGGCAGGGAATGAGAGTTGGGTGCTGGGAGCAGGACACCTGCCCTCCCTGTAAGCAAGGGACATAAAAACAATACAATAGCCATAAAACAAATTTCAGACTATAAGCAGCCCATAAAAGAGCTAAAAACAGAACAAGACAAGAGTCCCTGGAAAAGACAATGAGGCAGGAAAAGTTGAAGGCAGCAGGAAAAGAGGAAGACCCAACATAGTCCTCACTTTGCATGACCTGAACAAAGCGGTTAACAATAGGACATCTTGGAGGGCATTAATTCACAAGTTAAACTCTGAGTAAAAATGAAACATTTTTGCCTGGCACCTAGAAGATATTGTGGTAGGCAGTAGAGAGCATCTTAAAGACAAGGTGCCGTAACTGGAAATGCCAGGGCTTTTTTTGTAGCAGGAACTCCTTTGCATATTAGGCCATCCCTCCCTGATGTAGCCAATCCTCCTGGAGCTTACAGTAGGCCCTGTACTAAGAGCCCTGTAAGCTCATGGAGGATTGGCTACATCAGAGGAGTGTGACCTAATATGCAAAGGAGTTCCTGCTACAAAACAAAAGCTTTGGAAAATGCCAGTTCTTTAGTCACCACATCTCTGAAGATAGGAGCACAGAGAGCAGGGCTTGTATTTATGCATGCATTTATTTGAATATTAATATACCCATGTTTATCTTGAGCGTCTCAGGACCCAAAGCATACATATTGTACATGTACACATTGTCCCTGAGACATTATCTTGGGCATGACTTGCCATTTCACATGCTGTAGCTGTTGAGCCTCATTTTCAAAAGTTAAATATGATCGCATATTACAGAAGAATTATGCTTCTCTAGTATAACACCTTGTTTGCTTTTAAATGGGCTGTGATTAAGTTTTCTTCCTTTCGTTCTTTTTTTTTTTTTTGGTTGTCTAAATACACAATGTATAATTGCCTATCAAGATACAACATGCTTCTGAATGTGTTTGTGTATTATTCAGCAACGTGAATAATAATGTTACTAACTACAGCCAGATCCATTATGGATTAACAATTGTATTTTGCATACTTAGATTTAAAAAAAAAAAAATCCAGTCCTTATGGCCAGTTCCAAAGCCCATGCAGTTGAGACCCGAGTCCTTTAAAAATGTTAAATCATGCATACCAGAAGCCTACCAGCCACACAAAATGGGAGTATACAGTACCTGTGATCCAATTGATATCAACAGTTGCTAAACTGTGATTAGAGACAGCGCATGTGTTTACCATTCACACACAACTGAGGTAACCTGCAAACTGCTCACTGGGTTTTTCAGGGTTCATGCTCACACATGCATCCAACTCATTATATTTTTGTGCTGAAATTAAATGCCACTATCTTGTGCTATTGAGTAGGAAAGCTTTATCAGAGATGCAGACCAGCCTACCCTACTTTCCTTTCCAGCAGAGATGGTCAAGAGTTGTTTCGTTATTGTCATCAAGTCCCAGCTGATTTATAGTGACCCCGGGGGGTTTTCATGGCAAGAGACATTCAGGGATGATTTGCCATTGCCTGCCTCTGTGTAGCAACCCTGGACTTCCTTGGTGGTCTCCCATCTAAGTACTAACCAGGACCGACCCTGCAAAACTGCCAAGTTCTGAAGAGATCAAGCTAGCCTGGGCTATCTTAGTCAGGTCATAACAGTTATTAACAAGATGTCGTATTAATTAATAATACAGTTGCATTCTCTTACGTAGTTTAGAAGGAGGTCTAGTTGTTAAAATAGTGTGCTCATATATCATCTTGCTTTTACTGGACTGCCTTGTGCCTTTGTAAGCAACTCTACTCATTGTTTATGCTCGGTCTTGCCTTAGTTTTCTGGTTGCATAATTTCCTAATTTCTGTAATCCTAGTCTTGTTGCGTTCTTATTAGACATCTTTTGCTGCCTGACCAAATCACTTTCTGTAGTTTGTAATCTGCTTCGAGCGTCAGTGGAAAAGGCAGGCTATAAAGTCAGCAAGTAAGTAAATAAAGAAAGAAAGGTTTCCACAGATTTGGGAAACAGGTAAACCAGAAACATCACCCATCGCAACCAATATTATTTGACAATCATGCTAGTGGGAAATTACCTATCTTTCCCTGTGCACAAATTCCAATAATGAACAGAGTCATCTTTTCTTCTCAGGAACAGTTAAACAAAACAAAATAGCTGAATGTTAAAATCAGCCAACTGGCCAGTGTGTGTTACATTCACATGAAGCTGTTTTATACTGACTTAGACCACCAGTCCATCAGGGTCAGTATTGTCCACTCAGCAGTGCCCTGTGGTTTCAAGCAGAGGTCTTTCACATCACCAGTACTTTATCCTGTTAACTGGCGATGCCAAGGAATGAACCTGGGACCTTCTGCATGCAAAACAGTTGCTCTAACACTGAGCCAGGCCCCGTCCCGCAAGATTCAAGCTGATACATACTTAATACATGAATGTCAATATATGAATTCCAAATGGCAAAGGGTCATCTGTCACCAGACAGCTTTAGTGCAGGCTCTATGTAGAGGTGGCACAGAAGTTGTCTAAATAAATAAATATTACAGAACAACAAAGAGGTTAACAGACATGCAAAGAATAAATCCCTATTCTGATCTCATTACTGTCTTGAGAAAAACTAAGCATCTTAATCTTTATTTTCATGACTCTTCCTGGTTCCTCATGTTGAAATTTTTCATTAGTTTTAAGGGGAGGGTAGTGTTTTTATATCCATTTCTTATAAGTAGCATACAACACGTGGCCTACATGGAAACAGTACAAAATGGCATAACAATGACAAAAAAAGAAAGAAGTAAATTAAAAATACCAGTAGCAACTATTTATTGATTATATTTCATTTATATGTCACTATTCCCAGTGAGCAGGGCTCAGGGCAGCTAACAACATAGTAGTTAAAACAAAATGGTAAAAATATTCATTATGTTACAGATGGCAGGGCACTTTTTGTAGCAGGAACTCCTTTGCATATTAGGCCACACACCCCTGATGTAGCCAATCTCCAAGAACTTACAGGACTCTTAGCTCCAGGAGGATTGGCTACATCAGGGGTGTATGGTCTAATATGCAAAGGAGTACCTGCCACAAAAAACACCCTGGACATAATTTCTCCAGTGTCTCCTGGAAGTCCTTAAAATCCAGGGCAGAGTTTTGCATGAGCCAAGGGACTTGTCCACTCCTCCTTCCGGCTGTAGCCTCTTGAACTCCTGAAAAGTTGCTTCGGGACATTAGCAGACCCTCTTAAATGGTATTTAAGAGGGCATGAAAACTGTAGCTGGGGGCAGGGATCACGAATTCACTGCCAGATGATGTAGTGACAGCCACAGACATATTAGCCCTGGTGATTAAAGAGAACTCCCATGTTCAGAGGCAACAAACCTCTGTGCCTGGAGTCAACACTGGGGAAGGCCTTGGCTTCTATGCCCTATTGTTGGCCCTCCATTTTAACTGGTTGGCAACTGTGTGAAACAGGATGCTGGACTAGACAGACCACTGGTCTGAACCAGCAGAGATTTTCTTATGTTATTATGTTCCTTTCCCTACCCTGAAAGTACCTTCCTACTGGCTCAGGAGGTAGGCTTGCCAACCACCAGGTGAGGCCTGAAGATCTCTTACTGTTACAACTCATCTCCAGACAACAGAGTTTGGAGGGTGAACCCTAGAGCACTATACCCTGCTGAGGTCTCTCCTCTTCTCAAACCTTGCCTCCTTCAGGCTCCACCTCCAAAATCTCCAGGTATTTCCCAACCCAGAGCTGGCAACCCTATCAGGAGGCTGTTGGGGAAGGGGTTTGAATTTTTGTTGTTGTTTTGTGTCCCTGGAAGTCATGGTAACCTCTGGTGACTGATCCCTACTGGAGGTCTGGAAAATATTCAGAGAGGTGGCTGAATAAAGCCTGCCCCTGTCCTCCTGACTACTGGCATTTCAAGGAGGTCTCCCATGCAAGTACTTGCCAGATTCAACCCTGCTTAGCTTCCAAGATCTGATGAGATTGGGCTTGCCTGGACTATCGTCAGAAGGTTGTTTCGATCCATGCCATAAACAGAATCTCCAAACAGTTTGTTTTTACACTTGAGAGAGAACAGCAAGATTTCCCAACAGAATACTTGTCTCTTTGACCCATCATAGCCCAAATTTTCACTAGAAACAAAAGGCAGACTTTTGATAGGCAAACCAGCTGTGTTTTCAGATTTATTCCATTTTCTTAAAAAAAAAAAACACCGAATGTGCTCTCTTTCAATGGAATCCTTGAAAACCTCTGTTCCGAAGGTATCCATTAGTTCAGAGGAATTGCCAAGCACAGCTTGGTGAGAGCGTATCTGATAGGGAAGAGCAATAGAGTGGGTATAATGAGTCTGAAAAATGGAAGGGGGCCACCAAAATCCAGAGTCTAGCAGCAGAGAAGTTTAATATGCAGGTCATCAAGAAGAGGAGAGAGAATTGGACAACTTGAAGGGCAAATAATGTCAGATTTGTGCGCAACTCACTGAACACAAATGACAACTATACCCAAAGACAACACTCATGTGCACCGATCTACTATGTAATTCCCAGACACCGTAAAAGAAATGTAAACAACCTTGCTGTGGGTTTGCATGTATTGGGGGAGAGTGCTAGAGGACATTTTCACAGGCTATTATTTAATTTATTCACAAGGTCGATTTTCAAAGGCATTCAAATGTTTTTGGAATATGTCAAAAGCGTTGGGGTTTTTTATTATTATTTCGTGGTACTGAGGTAACATCTCATTATATTAGTTCAATGTGAAGGTAGTACAATGGGAAAAAGTCACAGCGATGGTATTGTACTGGGCTAAACAGATAGGACATTGTTATAGGACCATAAAGGGAAAGATTTATAGGCTAGGATTTCTCCGTATGGGTGAAAGAATCAAGTATAAGGAACTGAGCAATTGTCCATTCAGATTCCCAAGCAAATGGAACCTTTTATTATGTTCTAAATAATCAATAATTAGAGAAGAAACAACAAGATCATTTGTTTGTTAACGGTTCTCTACTTTTGTTGACATTAGTAGCAAAGGAGAATGTTTACACCAGGATTCCCCCCTCCCTCTGGACCAAACCAGAGTTGTCACCATCCAAGTGATGGACTAGATGACCCTGGAGGTCCCTTCCAACTCTATGATTCTATGATGCCTGGGGATCCCCCTCTATTACAGCTGATCTCCAAATAACTAAGATCAATCTTCCCAGGGCTTTCTTTGTAGAAAAAGCCCAGCTGGAACTCATTTGCATGTTAGACCACACCCCATGACATCACCATTGTAGAAACAATGTATAAAAAGCTCAGCAGGACCTCATTTGCATATTTGTCCCCACCCCCTGGCACCAAGCCAGCCGAAACTGCATTCCTGTGCGTTCCTGCTCAAAAAAAGCCCTGAATCTTCCCAATAAAAATGGCTGGTTTGGAGGGGGGACTCAATGGCACTATACACTGATGAGGTCCCCCCTCCCCACACCTTGCCCTCCCCAGGCTCCACCCTCAAAATCTCCAGGTGTTTGCCAACCCTGTGCTGTCACCTTTAGGACTATTATTATGGACAGTTCCTTTAATTCAGTGCAGACTACACTAGCTCTGCTGAGAGAACAACCACCCATACTGAATATTCCACTTACCATTCGCCTCAAATTATGATGCTAGGTACTCCAAATTAAAGCCAAACAAATATTTGCCAAGGTCAGACGCACATAAACCGATGAGATGGGCATGGATGAAAGCCAGATGCATGTCGGATTTTATGCGATTGTCCAAACATCAGCATCTGGCAATGGTCATTGGCTCGTTCGTGTCCCAAACTGCCACGACTGAGACGCGGACTTTTCTGATAGTGCATTAAATCTGGAATAAGAATGCTTCCGACAACTCCCGCGTGTACTTTCTATGTTTGAACGCTCCATTGTAGCCGACTCGTCACAAGCGCACATCTGCTTCCCTGTGAGAGCCCACTCCAAATGATATAATTGCACCAGCAATTGTTGACTCAGCCTTCCAACCTTCCGTGGTCGGTAAAATATGTACCCAGCTTGCGGGGGGGGGGGGTATAGATGACTGGGGAAGGCAATGGCAAACCACCCCATAAAAGGTCTGCCATGAAAACTTTGTGAAAGCAGCATCACCCCAGAGTCGAAAACGACTGGTGCTTGCACAGGGGACCTTTCCTGAATGGGGAGGAGGCAGATGGCCCACCTTTGCTGTCTCCCTGCCAGGGGAGGAAGATGACCCACCTTTGCCATCTCCCCGCCAGGCAGAGAGACAGCAAAGAGAGTTGCCATGCTCCCCCCCACATTTAAAAACCCAGCGGGGTGTTTAAATGGGGGGGGGGAGGAAGATCACCCACCTTTGCTGTCTCCCCGTCAGGCGGAGAGACAGCAAAGAGAGTTGCCGTGCTCCCCCCCCCTTTAAACACCATGTTGAGGTGTTTAAATGGAGGGGGGAGGAAGATCACCCACCTTTGCTGTCTCCCCGCCAGGCGGAGAGACAGCAAAGAGAGCTCCTGGGCTTCCCCTTCCTTTCTGGGTGTTTAAATGGAGGGGGGGCAGATCACCCACCTTTTCTGGCACCTTTAAAAAAAAAGCCAAGCACAATATCCCACGTACTGCGCTTGTGTGGAATGCCGGTTGAGACCTCTGATCAACCAGCGACGGGACCAACGCTGCTTAGAACTGAAGGATGGAGGAATGTCTGATCAGGAAATTCGTTGTAAAAAAGCTGCGGGGTATAATAGCAACGGGTTAGGGATGGATTTAATGGTGAGTGTGACCGCAGATAAGTTTCCTGGCATGGGAACATTTGTATCAAAAATGTTTCTTCTTACCCTTCATGTAGAAGCATGTCCTAGTGCTGTTCCTCTGTTTCAAAAGGACAGGGCATCCAGCATGTTCAAGGAACACACACAATGTTTAGTTGGAGTTGTCATCTTGAGCTGGGGGGATTCCTGGTGACATTAGGGGGAGGTATTTGTGTGTTTCTTGCATTGTGCAGGGGTTGGACTAGATGACCCTGAGGTCCCTTCCAACTCTATGATTCTATGAGGGTGGTGCCAAGCAGGGCTTTTTTTTTTTAGCAGGAACATGCAGGAGCACAGTTCCAGCTGACTTTGTTTCCGGGGGTGTGGCCTAATATGCTAATGAGCTTCTGCTGGACTTTTTCTACAAAAAGTCCTGTGCAAAACAATGGTGACATCAGGGGTGTGGCCTAATATGCAAATGAGTTCCTGCTGGGCTTTTTCTACCAAAAACCGGTGGGGCGCCTTTGAGCAGCCACCACAATTGCCCACCTCCCACTTCCTTGGAGGAAATCACAGGGGTGGGGACGAACTTATGCAGGCTCGCCATGGGAAATTTGGCCAATCAGGGGGTGGCTGGCCGGCCAGATCTGGCAGCGGCCGCCATCCCCTAAACAAAAAGCCCTAGTGCCAAGGGATTGTGCAGTTTGAGAACAGGTGGGTGCTAAATGAGGATATGACACCATAAAGTTCACCCTCTGAAGCTGTCATTTCCTCCAGGGGGACTGATCTTCTGTAGTACGAAGATCAGTAATTCTAGGAGAACTCTGAGTCCCACCAGGAGGCTAAGAAACATCTGTTTAGTATGAACAAAAGCCAGGGTGTGTCTCCACTGATGAAAAAGTGGACTCTATCCTCATGGTCTGTCCTTTTTGTTGTAGTTTGTGTTACCTCAGCAGGGCCTGCCCACGTTGAGATGGAATCCCACTCCCAGTTAAAAGCCTGGGCGGAAATACATTTTTGGACTAAAGGTCATTAAGGTAGGTTTAGGTTCTTAACTGGCAGGCTTAAGCTCAGTAACGCTATTACATAATTATCAAAATAATGTGCTTTTGGTTCCAGTTTTCTTTTCTTCCAGATGTCATCCTGGGTGAAGGGATGCTGACATTGTGACTCTGCTTGCTTTAGAGGAATTCTATTGGAGACACTGAGAACTGCTGCAGAAATGGTTTCCCTCTAGCCTTACCAAGACTGCTAATCTTTTCATAGGGAAGCTTCATCCCAAAGGACTTGCTCTTTCCATATATGCACACGCTGTTGATTTTTTTTTTAGTAGAACCGTCAAATGAAAGCATTTTATAGCAGAACTCTGAAAGTGTAACCATTTTTTTTCCCAGCTGGGAAACCAGAGACCATAAAATGTCAAATGATCAGAGTTTTCAGCCTTGCTGCCTGAAAGTAAATAATTTGGTTCATTAGCTATGATGCCAGTTAAAAACCAATTTTGTGTATTATGTATTTATTCTCCATCCTACATATATTTGAAATATGTGTTCATAGGTAAAATCCTAAAAGTGGTAACTTCCCCAAATAATGTTAAGGAAGGTACTCAAACAAATGTGGACAGATTGTGTGCTTACATCTTCTTTCAGAGAACTATGTTTGCAAGTGTGCGGGGCACATTTCAAGAGGCAGGCTGAAGTCCTTGCCTTCAAGCAGCATGCTCTTTGTAATGTGTGTTCAGACACTGAGGGCCAAATTAGATGTCGCTTCCATTTTAGGAAAGAATATAACCAATTCAAAAATCCTGCGAGGGCTCGCAACATGGGGGGACCAGTCAAGCTTCTCATATCTCCCTCCCCCTGATGCTTTTTCTAGTACCAAAATCTTGTGCTGGTTTTAAATGGTCAAATTATTTCATAAAATAGCAGCAGTTGGCCACAGATCAAACATCTAGCTTGTCCCTGGGACCCTGAGAAGTCCCTTGCCTGAAAGTGGAACTCAGTCTGAAATTATATAAGAAAATGCACCACCACTTTCCAAGATATGTCTCCAAAAATTCCCATCCCTGAGGTTGCTGAACTGGGGCCTGGAGATCTCCCACTATTACAGCTGATTTTCAGAAAACGGAGGTCAGTGCCTTGAAGAAAATAGCGCTTTGGCGGGTGTACCCTGCTGAGGTCCTTCCCCTCTAGGCTTCCCAACCCTCCCGCCCTGGCGGGGGCCCCCCGAATTTTCAGCCTCCCCCCCCCCGCTCTCAACAAGTCTGGGGGCGGGGGGGGGAGAGAGCTGGGCAGGGCGCCTGAGCCGGGCCTTCCCACCAGCCAACAGACCCGGGAGCGGAGAGGAGGAGGCGGCAGGTAGTAGCCTGTCCGCGCCGCCACCAACCGGCGCTCCCGGGCAGCCTCCGCTCCCTTCTCCTCGGGGCTGCAGCGGCGCATGGTTTTCGACTGGCAGCTGCTGGGGCCAGCAGGGGGCTTCGGCCGGCGCGGGCGGCTCCTGGCCGCGGCCTCGGGGCTGCCGGCGGTGCCGCTGGCGCTGGGCCTGGCTGCGGGGCTCCTGCTCTCCGCCACGCCGCCCCACCGCTGCCGCCCAGACCCGGCCCTGCTGCTCCCGGCCCTGCCCTGCAACGCCTCCGCCACCCACCTCCTCGACACCGCCCTGCCCCACGGGCCCAACGGCACCTGGAGCCCCTGCCTCCTCTTTTGCTACCCCCCCCCCCACGGCGGCACAACGCTAGCCGCACCGCCGCACCGCCGCACCGCCGGGCCCTGCACCCGCGGCTGGGACTACTGCGAGGCCGGCCTCCACTCCACCCTCGTCACCCAGGTCCCCCGACGAGAGGCAGGCGGGAGGGGGAGGGGACCCAGCCTAGCCTCCCTCGCAGGGCGCTTCTTGTGGCCAGGGCCAGGCGCCGTGGAAGCCGCCTTGGGTCCTCCGGGAGGAAGGGCAGCGTGCAAAGGCCGTCTGGGGTCCCCTGCTGTTGTCTCGCCGGCTCCTGTTCCCCCTCCCCCTTCAAGGAGAAAAAGCATCTTCAGCTCATTAGTTTCCAGCTAATGGAAAGGTATAGTTCTGACAGCCTCCTGGTTGTTTTAATGAGACGTTGGTTTCCTCTCTCCCTCCTTTGCTCCCCCCCTTCTGCCCTCTTTCCCATTTTCCCATAGGGTCCAATTCTATGAGCCCTAAAAGATGGTGCCCTTATCCTTCATTATTTCCTATGGAAGAAAGGCATTTTAAAAAGGTGTGCTGTCCCTTTAAATGTGAGGGCCAGAACTCCCTTGGAGTTCAATTATGCTTGTCACACCCTTGTTCCTGGCTCCACCCCCAAAGTCTCCTGGCTCCACCCCCAAAGTCCCCAGATATTGCTTGAATTGGACTTGGCAACCCTATTCCCCTCCCCAAACCCTGCCTTCCTCAGGCTCCAACCCCAAATCTCCAGGTATTTCCCAACCCAGAGCAGGCAACCCATGTGGAACTAGACTTACACTGAGGTCAGAGCCAGCTCATCTACTGAATACACTATGGTTGCCCACCTCTAGTGGTGGCTGGAGAACTCTTGCTATTACTATGGATCTCCAGGCAACAGAGATTAGTTCACCTGGAGAAATGGCCACTATGGAAGGTGAACTCTATAGCATTATATCCCATTGAAGTCCCTGCCCTCCTTAAACCCCACCTTTCTCAGATTCCACTCCCAAACTCTCCAGGAATTTCACAACCCATAGCTGGCAACCCTAAGATACACCTAGGCAATTACCTAGGGTGTAGGGACTCCAGACTGCAGATACCAGTTCCCTTGGAGAAAATGGTTGCTTTGGAAAACAGAGTCTATGGTATTAGGTCCTTTTCTTCCACAAACCCTGCCCCAGGCTCCACTCCTATATCTTCAGGAATTTCCAATCTGGAGTTGGTAACCCTACTAGGTAGGGCCTTTTTTGGAGAAGGAACTCCTTTGCATATTAGGCTACACTAGGGTTGCCAATCCCCAGGCGGGGGCAGGGGATCCCCCAGTTTGGAGGCCCTCCCCCCACTTCAGGGTCATCAGAAAGCGGGGGGAGGGGAAGGAAATGTCTGCTGGGAACTCTGTTATTCCCTATAGAGATTTACTCCCATAGAAAATCATGAAGAATTGATCCGCGGGTATCTGGGGCTCTGGGGGAGCTATGTTTTGGGGTAGAGGCACCAAATTTTCAATATAGCATCTAGTGCCTCTCCCCAAAATACCCCCCAAGTTTCAAAAATATTGGACCAGGGGGTCCAATTCTATGAGCCCCCCAAAAAGGTGCCCCATATCCTTCATTATTTCCTATGGAAGGAAGGAATTGAAAATGTGTGCTGTCCCTTTAAATGTGACGGCCAGAACTCCCTTTGGAGTTCAATTATGCTTCTCACAGCCTTGATCTTGGCTCCACCCCTAATGTCTCCTGGCTCCACCTCCAAAGTCTCCAGATAGTTCTTGAATTGGACTTGGCAACCCCAGGCTACACCCCCCCCCCCCATGTAGCCAATCCTGCAAGAGTTTACAGGGCTCTTCTTACAACCTCCTGTCTCCAGCTGTGCATAGGATTGTAGTGCTACACTGATAAAACTGGGGTTTAAAGGAAACCACCCCAGAATAGTAGCTGGTTAGAAAGAAATCTACAGATAATGTTAATCAACAGCGAGTGATTGCCATATAAAAAGGGGAATTTTCACTGAAAGCCTCCTGCTTCAGTTTGCCTCAATTCGACTTTGACTAAAATTTACATTTTACTTCTCCGCCGTCCAGGCTCTGCAAAGAGGGGAGAAAGAGTCCCTTTTATGCTGATGAGCAAAAGTGGGGGAAATCACAGATGGAAAGGAAAAGAGAAAGCTCTGATAACCATAGGAACCCCGAAGTTGGAGTGTGCTCAATTAATTAAAGCTGTTAAAAATAAAGAAAAAGTGAGCAGTCTCTCTGGGCAGATATTTAAACGCTGGTAATAAAATATCGCCACTGTACCCACTACGGTGGCTTTTTGAGACGCTCATTGAAAAGACTTCAATTACAAAGTAACAATTTTCTATTGTTCAGAGTTGCCACTATTCTCTTTTTTATTGATGTCATAAAGTAGGTATTTATGAGAGGAGGTTATTAAGATCAATAGTATAAATGGAACACCTAATTCGGTCTTTTTCAGGCTGGCACAAAGCATTCCTCCGGTGGAATCCGCAAGAATAAAAGGTGACTGGTTACTGTCAGTTAACCCTAAGCCAAATGCAAAGAGCTCACCCTATTAACAGTGAGTCATTTTTACATGTTCCTTAGATCTAAAACTATCTTGTCCCTAAGTAGCCTTTTATATAAAAACCAGAATTCATAGCAGGATGGGATTTGTCACACTTATAACTCCCAGGTATTGAAACTCAGGGGTTTTTATTTTCAAATTTAAGATGGAGAAGATTTTGTTTTTGAAAGGCCGTTTACTTAAGACTTTTTGAAAGTATGATCCTTTTTTCTCTGAGGGGAAAAAAACTGGAAAGGGAATTATAAAAACAATGGATGTGATGATTTAGGAAACTGAGGTTCTTAAATGACTGAAATGTAAGTTTGGGTGAAGCTCTCTCATGGGCAAATGTCTTATGGTGGAGATCTCCTCATAGGAGTGGTATTCTGGATAAGTATGAGCATGGAAGAGAAAAAAGACACTTTCATTGAATGAAGTAAACTGGCCATTTGGAAATCCCACTCATGGAGTTACCACACTGATTTCTGTCACTGAGTTTATTCAACATTAGATAATTCAAAAGAGTTGCCTGTGATAATTATTCATGCTTCTGTTGACCATAACCAATTTGGGTCTGCCATACCCCCAAAAGTGCATCTTCTCACATAAGATTTTTAGACAAAGCTCCACTTAGGGTTACCAACTCCTGCTTAGGAGAATTCCTGGTGATTTTGAAGGGGGATTCTAGGGCAAGGAGGGAGTTCAGCAGGATATAATGCTATAGAGTATAGCCTCCAATGCAGCCATTTTCTTCAGGAGAAATGGTTTCTATCATCTTGAGATCAGCTGCAATTCTGGGAGATCTCCAGGTCTCACCTGGAGGTTGTCAACCCTAGCTCTGATCCACACACATCATTTTCAGAAGTAGGTTTGGAACCAACTAGGCCCAGGGTCTTCACTTTAACTCTTTACCAAGAAAGATTGTCTTGATCTTTACTCAGATAACCAAGGGGGAAATCAAGGGGTCTCTGGTACAGTCAAGATCCAGCTGAGCTGAAGTAGCACAGCAGGTTTGGAGAGATGTTGAACAGGCGTAAGCTCATTATGGAAGACACCATTCTTTCTAGTAACCAGAACTAGATTCTGCAGATATCTAGAAATTAGTGCTGTCCACCTGTTTTTCGGGTCGCTTCAAGCTGCTAGGTATGCACTTCTTCGCATGGGCCAGACTTCAGCTCTGGCTCTCTTCCTTCTTTATTCCTGAGGTCCTGAGAGGGACTCTGGGATACTAGAAATGGATGAGACCACTCAGGAAATTCCTGCTCTGCTTGTTCCACTGGCTATCGAACAGGGAGTCTGCTGTAGTCAAGAAGGCAGAGCATCTTCCCTGGAGGTTCTGATGGGCAGACAGCTTTGTGTTTTGTGGAGGTTCCACAGCTGTTCCTTCTTCTTCCTCTGAGGAGGTTCCTTCTTCTTCCTCTGAGGAGGTTCCTTCTTCTTCCTCTGAGGAGTCTACCTCCCTAGTCAGGACTGGGCCAGGGAAGTTCTGGATAATTCACCTAGCTAGCGGTCTTCCCATTGACAGGAGGCATGTGAAGCTGTACTTATTCTGAGTCCATTTATTTGTTTACTTCATACAGAATGTTTTAATATACAGTCTGGCTTGCTTTTAGGCAATAATTATTGTAATTAATTTCATTACACTGAAGGTTTTTTTTTTTCAGTCAGAGCTTACTCCAGAGTCCAAATGGGCTGATATGGCAGAGTAATACAGGTGCAATCCTTCATTGCCACCATGCTCGAAGCAAGATTTGGAGTCTTTTCAAGCCAGCAGTATGATTGGAGGAAATGGTGTGCATAGGCTTCCCAACCCTCCCGCCCTGGCGGGGGACCCCAGGATTTCCAGCCTCTTCCCCCGCTCCCCAAAAAACAGAAGCGGGGGGAGGGGGAAACAGCACCAAGGAGCGCGGCGAGCCGCCCCATCTCGGAGCGGGTGGTGCCGCTGCGCGGCTGCCACCACTTCTCCGCTCACCGTAGCTGCTCCTCCAAGATGGGCTCAGGCTAAGCCCATCTCGGAGGAGCAGCTAAGATGAAGCTGAGAAGAGGCGGCAGCAGCGCAGCGCCATCGCCTGCTCCGACTCTGAGGTAAAATCAGAGAAGGGGGGGGGGTGGAGGCAGGCCAGGAGCGTGGCAAGCTGCGAATCTGGGTCCTTCTGGGTGATTAGATAAATTCATAGAGGTTGGATGTATCAGTGGCTACTAGCCATGTAACTAAAGGAAACCTCCATGCCCAGAGGTAGTCAACCTCTCAATCCCAGTGCCAGGAAGGCAAAATCAAGGGAAAGCTCTGTGCCCTGTTGCTGACCCTCCAGAGGATCTTGTTGGCCACTGTGTGAGACAGAATTCTGGTCTAGACAGACCATCGGTCTGATACATCAGGGCTCTTCTTATATCCTTAGAAATGCTAAAATAGATGGCTTTTGTATTTGGGCACAATTATCATGCGTCTCCTTCTGCAGGTGTACTTCACTAGACAGAAACCCATCTATCTTTCAAGATGTGACCTGGGAAAAGGTCTTCATGTCTGTCACATTATGATGAATACAATGGAGACAAACGGATTCATGAAATGCTTTCGGCCTTTCATTCTCCGAGACTTGAATTGCTTCCATTTAATTGGGAATGTGGCTTTCTTATTATAAAGAGCCTGCTACTTTATGGCGTTTGTTCCCATACTGCCACCGTTCTCCAGGGTGCCTTTCACAAGTGAGAAATTGGCTCGTGGAGAAGCTGACCAGATCTCTCTTCCACCCACCCTATACATTTCCTGCCGAATATCCCATCAGGGAAAAATCCTGGTAAATCTTTTTTTGTAAAGCTGAAAGAAAACAAAAACAAACAGGGGCTTCGGGGACCTACTCTATCACAAAGCTTTAATTATACTAATTTAAGAAGGGAATGAAATAAATATCAACGGGGCATCAGGGAGAGCCTTTGCTTTGAATGAAACATGCCCTGTCTTTCCCTCAGCTCCCCTCTTCATTAGCGTACCTGGAGATTAGCTCTGGGTGCTCGAATTTACCAAGTACTTTCCTGAGGCGCTCGTGGCTCTTCATATTTTCATTAATCCTTACAACAGTCCTTTAAGGTAAGCTGATATTATCATTCCCCTCCTACAGTACTACAACGGTGGAAAAGGGAACAACAAAGCAGGATGACTTGCCTGAGACCGCAAATGTAAAAGAAAGCTACAATCCAGAATGGAAAATAGGTTGATCTGTGAGCATGCTCTGAATATATGAACACCAGTGAAGCTGTTTTATACAAAGATCGATTCCTCACTAGCCTTGTCCCAGTCTCACACTCCTCTTTTCCAAGGGGCTTCCATCCAATTCTGCACAAGCTGCTGTGAGGCTGCAGTTTGTTCTGCTTCTTTCCCATGGCAAGCAAGATCCTCCGAAAACTGGTTTCTGCTTGCCACAGGAAAGAGGCAGGGGGAGTCGCAGCCTTGCGGCAGCTTGTGCAAAATTAAACAGAAGCGCCGTGGAGAAGAGGAGCGTGAAACCAGGACAAAGCTAGTGGGGAATTGGTCTAAGTCTATTAACATCACTATTGTCTACACTAACTGGCAGTGGCTCTCCAGGGTCTCAGGAAGAGGCCTTAACATCCACTACTTCCTCATCATTTTAGCTGAAGATTCTAAAGATTGAACCTGGGACTTTCTGTATGCCAAGTGCTCTATCATGACAAGCCGCTCTGAACTGACTTTGGGATTAACAGAAATAAACAGAAATCAATCAATCAATCAATCAATCACTAAGACACAGCTCCATCCCTGATATGAAGCTGCCTTACTCTGTGTTAGATGTGTATATGTTCAGACTAGAAAGGGTTCTTTGCAAACAATAGGGTTGCCAACTCCCATTTGGAAACTACCTGGAGATTTGGAGGTGGAGCATGGGGAAATTGGGGTTTCAGAAGAGGAGGGGCTTCAGCAGGGGTATAACACCCTGGAGTCCACCATCCAAGCAGCCATTTTCTCCAGAGGAACTGATCCCTAATTGTTTGGAGATGAGTTGTACTAAGAGCCCTGTAAACTCTTGGAGGATTGGCTACATCAGGAGTGTGTGGTCTCATATGCAAAGGAGTTCCTGCTACAAAAACCCCCCTGCTCCTTCCTACATTGAAGGCTGAGGTTCAAACTGGGGTATTACAGCCTTTTCACCTCTGTACTAGAGTCCCCCTTCCTATGCTAATCTGGTTTGATGGGGGTTAAACTATCAGTACATCATCAGTGATTGTTGGGCAGCTGTGTTGGTCTGAAGCAGTAGAACAAAGTTTTACTCCAGTGGTACCTTTAAGACCAACAAAGTTTTATTCAAGGTGTGAGCTTTCATATTCATCAGACAGTGTAATGGAATTAGGGAAAACAGTCCCAGACAGATGATAACCGTAAACCAAGGTAAGGTAAGGTAACTGAGACCATAGTGGCTGAACAGCTTTAGAAATTTCTGAATTTAGTGGGTCCAATGGTGTTGGACCCATTCCCATGTGGTTTCCACCCTGGCCATAGGACAGAGATGGTGCTGGCTGCCCTCACAGATGTTCTCCTCAGGCAGCTCGGTTGAGGTGGGTTGGTGCTGCTGATACTGCTTGATCTTGCAGAGGCATTCAACATAGTCAACCACCACCTGTTTACTCACTGCCTCACTGATGCTGGGATTCATGGGGTAGCCCTGCAAAGGCTTGCCTCACTTCTCCAGTCTCAGGGACAGAGGGTGGCAATGAGAGGGTCAGTCCCTGAGGTACCCACTAGAATGCAGAGTCCCCGATGTTCTTTAACACCTACATGCACCTCCTTGCCCAGCTTGTGTGGAGTTTTGAGTTAGGGTGTCATCAACATGCTGATGACACCCAGCTATTTCTGCTGATTGGTGGCTGACCAGATGCCCTTCCCATGAATTTAATTGAGGGTTTGGAGGCCATGGTTGGGTGGTTACAGCAGAATCAGCTTTTCAGGTCTGGTCCCTGCCTGGTGGAACTCTTTGCCTAAGAACATCCATGCCCTATGGGATTTACTACCTTTCCATAGGGTCTTACACTCTCATGCCCCCCACCTCCCCTCTTATTCTTCCACATCCCCATCACCCAGGGGCCGGTGGGTATAAAAAAATATTCTGCCATCTGGACACTAGTGTTGATGTTTTAGTATTTTAATGTTATTTTAATTGTTATTATCTATTGTATATGCTCATGATCTAAGCTGCCCTGAGCCCTGTTCTTAGGGAAGGATTGCCAACAAATAAATAAATAATCTTGTTATTCTTTTTAGCTGTTAAAAAAAATCACCATTTTGCATGCTTATTTACTACCCACCCTCTATATGTACGGCTGTTTTTTCTAATTCTATTTCATTGGCCGATGAAGTGTGCTTGCATGTAAAAGCTCACACCTTGAATAAAACTTTGTTGGTCTTAAAGGTGCCACTGGATTCAAACTTTGTTCTACTACATCATGAGTGACAGAAGTAAGAGATGAATCGTTAAATTCTAAACAGAGTTGCACCATAAGGGATTTAGAAGGGTGTAACTCTGCAATACATACACTTTTGATTGACATTCTGTTTTACCATTTCATTTCTAGCATAAGGTGAGAAATGTGGCATCATGCTTGACTGCAGACGATTTTGCATATTCTTTGGACTGAGTGGGGAGCTTAGGATATTTGCATTCCTGCATTCACTGTCTGGTTTTCCCACAGAGGTCAATGCAGATCTAGGATATCTAGCGTTTCCCTAAACTGAGTGTTTCCATTCTTAGCCAGTGACTTAGAATCTGTTTAGAACTGCAGAATCAGCATCTGAAAAGTAGAATCATCTATAGCAGGGGTCCCCAACCATTTTGAGCCTGCAGGAACATTTGGAATTCTGACACAGCATGGTGGGCGCAGCTACAAAATGACTGCCACAAAATGGTAGTTATAAGAGGGGGAGTCAGCCACAATACTGAAGACTAGCTGAAAATATGCTGTCCATAAGACACTTGACCAGTTCAAGTAGACTTTATTTTAAAAGTTACTCTTTTTTTGAGAGAGAGAGAGAGAGAGAGAGATCCTGGTTAACATTATTCATTTGGTTCAGCATTCTGGCCCTATCCTTTTGGGTGTCAACACTGACAAGGGTTTTGACAAGTAAAGTAGATTAACTGTATTTTTGAAGCATTCTGATTGACAATGTGCATTTTAGGGACATAATTTGGTTTCTCTGCCCTTGACTATGAGATATGTAATGTTGGTTCATACTTGCTGCACATAATTCCTCTATACTGGATGATAACTGAAGGGCACTTCGTCATACTGCAGATTAACATAGCTACCCACCTGAAACAGAACTATCAACCATCTCTGAATCTGCTTGACATGCAGCAGATCCCAATTTTAATCCTTCATCTGAAGAGATCAAGTAACAGGGGATGTAAAAGAACTGGCACTGAAATCCTGGAGAGCTAGGGTTGCCATTGTACCATAGAGTTTTCCCTTCCAAATGGCTAGAGAATCTGGGAAAACCATAGAGTTTTCCCGGAAATGCCTAGAGTGGCTGCCACACGCCAACACTGGCGCGATGACATCACGTCCGGGTGATGTCATCACATTGACATTGGGGGAGGTTCCCCCTGCCAGCCCAATATGGGCCAGCAGGTTGGGAACCTCCCAGGCAGGGGAATTCCTCCCCAGACCAGGGGCTTGGCAGCCCTATGGAGAGCCTCTGCCAGTCAGAGTAGGCAATACTGACACTGAGAGACCAAAACTAGTCTGACTAGTTATAAGGCAGTTCCGTGTGTGTAAGTGGGCCCAGTGGCCATTCTGCTTGGGCTGTAGCTGCCTGAATTCACATAAAGGTTGCCAGGTCTCTCCTGGCAACTGACAGGGGATGGGGGGACTTACCAGGAGAAAGCAGAAGGTACAGGCCACAACATCGGTATTGTACAGAAAGTGACATCATCATGCTGTGATGTTGCTGTGATGCTCTGATATTTGGGTAAAAACACTATGGTAAAAACAGCTTGTCCAATCGAATTTTTGCCCAAATACCAGATTGTCACCTGGATGTCACTGGCACGATGATGTCACTTCCTGTGGGATGCCAGTGATGTGGCCTGAATCTTCCTCTTTAAGTCCCCTGATGGCTAGTTGATTGGCAGTTGGGGGAGGCAGGGCCTGGTGATGGGGTCTGGCAACCTTAATGCATATCATCTTTGAGAGAATGAGCATTGAGGAGAGGGGGAATGAACCACCACTGTCTATCACATCACTTTTTGCCTCTGGGCCCACGGGGAGAGAGCAGATAAGGGGATAATAGCAAGGAAGTGGACCCACTCAGGTTCTGAACCCACTGAGGGCATCTTGACCAAGAATTGCCCAAAACCAAGATCTGGCACTCCTCCCAAGCACATGACAAAGGAGAATTATTTCAGTGGACCCCATGATTTGGTTATCCTTATATTTCATGCTTCCAGTCTTTGGGATAGGTTAGGATCCATGTTTAAATCAACAGAACACAAATACATGTGTTTCACATCTAGGCGAAGGGCATTAAATATACACACCTAATTTTACCTATTTCCATAATCCCAACAGAAAACAAAGAGAACTATCCGCGCACTGTATTTCATCATCTAGTCAAAGAATAATTACTAAATTATTATACAGCAGAGTTGAAAATTAACATATATGGCTACTGTAAATCTTTTAAATTACACCTTTGCCTAGATTTTTAACACTTCCATTAAAATCTATCTGTCTGCCCAGGTTCATCACTTTCGTCTCAGCACTGTAGGAAATTTGGCGAGAGGAAAAGAAATAAAATTACAATAAAACAGGACTACATTGTAGAACATTTGTAATTAAAATGATTTGCTTGCTGCAAAGTGCTGCGCAAAGGAGCCTCAAGCCTTCCAAAGGACCTCAATTTTGTATGCAGCATGTTCCATGCACATCAGTATTTCCCGAACTTTGAATATCTGAGGCATCCTTTATTTTTGTTCTCAGTTAAAATTGGAGGCTCATGTCACCCTTAGACCCAACCAGGGAAAACCTGGTTTTCAGCAGGCCCTCTATCTCAGCAGAATTTGCTTCCCATGAACCTGTCATAAACTCAATTAGATAAGGTTGCCAAGTCCAACTCAAGAAATATCTGGGGGCTTTGGGGGTGGAGCCAGGAGACTTGGGGCGGAACCAGAAGAAGGGTGTGGCAAGCACAATTGATTGAAGGGAGTTCTGGCCATCACATTTAAAGGGACCATGCTCTTTTTAAATGCCATCCTACCATAGGAAATAATGGCGAATAGGGGCAACTTCTTTGGGGGCTCATAAAATTGGATCCCCTGGTCCAATCTTTTTTAATCTTGGGGGGGTGTTTTGAGGAGAGTCTCCAGATGCCATGCTGAAAATTTGGTGCCTCTACCTCCAAAAACAGCCCCCCTCCAGGGCCCCAGATACTCATGGATCAATTCTCCACTATACCTAAGGGAATCGGTCTCCATAGGGGATAATGGAGTGCCCAGCAGATATTTCCTTTCCCCACACACACACCATTTTCTGATAACCCTGGAGTGGGAGGAGAGCCTCCAGACCGGGGGATCCCCTGTTCCCACCTGGGGATTGGCAGCCCTACAATTAGAACAAGATAGGTAGTCATGTTAGTCTGTCTGTAGCAGCAGAAAAGAGCAAGAGTTCATTAGCACCTTAAAAGACAAACTAAATTTGTGACAGGGTCTGAGCTTTCTGAAGAAGTTATCTGAAGAAGTGATCAGTGCTTCAAGAAAGCTCAGATCCTACCACATATTTTGCTAGTCTTTAAGGTACTACTGGACGCTTGCTCTTTTCTACTCAATTAGAACATTCCTCTCAATTACTTATTGGAGATGTTTTTGCCCTGCTTTTCTTCTCAATGAGGATCCAAAGAAGTCAAGTTTAAATTAACAACAAACCCAAAGAGTGTAGTCAGGGCTTTTTTTGTAGCAGGAACTCCTTTGCTTATTACGCCATATACCCCTGATGTAGCCAATCCTCCTGGAGCTTGCAGCAGGCCCTGTACTAAAAGCCCTGTAAGCTCTTGGAGGATTGGCTACACCAGGGGTATGTGGCCTAATATGTAAAGGAGTTCCTGCTACAAAAACAAAGCCCTGAATGCAGTAGATAGACTGGGCTAGCTCATTCAAAGCCAATAGTAACAAACTGCAGAGTAAGAGTAAAGGGCCAAGAGTCCTTTAGTTTCTACTTGCTGGTTCATACCAATGGCTTCTGCCTCTGGCCATACCCAGACATTCATTTAGCCTTTCATTTTTTTTTTTGTTGATTCATGCATTCACTCATTTATGCAATTTATTACCCCATTTTTCTTCCCAATATGGACCCAAAGCAACTTAAAAACTCTGTGTTTTACAGTTTGGTGTAGTGGTTAAGTGTGTGGACTCTTATCTGGGAGAATCATGTTTGATTCCCCACTCCTCCACTTACAGCTGCTGGAATGGCCTTGGGTCAGCCATAGCTCTTGAAGAGTTGTCCTTGAAAGGTCAGCTTCTGTGAGAGCTCTCTTAGCCCCACCTACCTCACAGGGTCTCTGTTGTGAGGGAGGAAGGTAAAGGAGATTGTAAGCTGCTCTAGTCTGAGACTCTGAGATTCAGAGCAGGACCAGATCTACATGTTTTTTGAGGGGGGGCAAAATTAAAAAATGGCGCCCCCTTATGGACCATTCTATCTTATGGTCCTATAGAATACAATGGACTCCATACCCAATTTTGCGCCCCCCCCCTCCATCAGTGCCTGGGGCAAGCACCCCCTTCTGCCCCCCCCCTAGATCCGGCCCTGATTCTGATTGGTCAGGATATAAATCCAATTTCTTCTTCTTCTTAATGGTGTGCTGCTTCCAGATCCCGTGCTATACATTCATTTGTCCAACATCTGAGAAGGAAAAGTGTTTAACTAGAACTCCCATCACTTGTAACCTGAGACCAATGGTTAGCAGTTGTTTTTTTCTGATGCATGCAGAATGCATGGTATAAGTGGATTGCATTACATCTCAACTGCTTATCAAGAATTGAACACAGCTGTATTTCCACAACACAAATGAAGTGTAGATTTATATACTTGACTTCACATGGAGTTGCTGAATCAAGGTGCAGGAGAGTAAACTGGATTTCCATCACAGCACATTTCTTTACCAAGATGAGCATTCCCAGGAGCGTTTCCTCCCCCCCCCTTTTTTTTTTCAACTTTATGGACAGAACTTGACTGAAATTAACTACATGGATTTTCATATGTTTTCAACAGAGGGACATTAATAAAGAAGTATCCAGTTTTTGAGTGGGGAGAAAGCAACATGGCCACACGAAGGCATTGGAGGAGTGCTTTTCATACATTTTATGTCTTTCTTTAAAAATATTCAAAAACACTTTCTGCCTTATCAGAGTTTGCTCCATTTTGTGCAAAGGCAAATCCTCGCCTGTTTTGAAACGACTTCATTATTTTTATCTGTGTGTGTTTTATTCCCTCCTTCCCCTCCAAGGAGCTCATGGCAACATGCATCAATCTCCTCTCCTCCATTTTATGAGCACAACAACCTTGTGAGGTAGGTTAAGCTTTAAAAAGTAACTGACCCAAGGCCACCTAGTGAACTTCCATGGCAGAGCACACATTCAAACCTGGATCTCTCAGATGCTAGTGAAAACTATTGCATCATGGTGGCTCTCAGCTCTCTTTACTAAGGTCACTCCTCCCTTGGCATACTTTATGGTCAGTTAGTGTTGCCAACCTCCAGGTGGCACCTGGGTTTCGCCCACTATTACAGTTGATCTCCAGATGACCAAGATCGGTTCCCCTGAAGAAAATAGTTGCTTCGGAGGGTAGGTTCTGTGGCACTATACCATGCTGAGGTCCCCCTTTCCCCAAACCCCACCCTCCAGAGGCTTTGCCCCTAAAATCTCCAAGTATTTCCCAATCCAGAGCTGGCAACCCTACAGACAGTGCAGTCCTCTGCTTTTTGAACACATTTCCTCCACCCAAGAGAAGTTGTAGAGCAAATGTCCTCCACAGTTTCTGGACCTTGACTGTGGACTGGAAGGGAATGACCTCTGAAATACAGAACCTCTGCAGCTTGGGGAATTGGACTCCTGTCCCCCTTTTATGGCTCCCTTGTTTGCCCAGTAAAGAAGCTTACATTCTGAATAAAACTTTGTTGGTCTTAAAGGTGCCACTGGACTCCAACTTCGTTCTATTGCTTCAGACCAACACGGCTGCCCACCTGGATCTGTTTGTCCAGTGATCTACTTCATGTACAAATGTCTTATTTGGAGGCTGTCCTGGCATTTGATTGCTGAGCTGCAGTATTTTCTCTCTAACCTTCTTTACAACATTGTTAGCTATTTGTAGTCTTTCAGTTTGGGTTGCCAACTCTGGGTTGGGAAATTCCTGGAGATTTGAGGAGTAGGCTCTGGGGACAGTGGGGTTTGAGAAGGGGAGGGACCTCAGCAGGATATAATGCCATAGACTCCACCCTCTGAGGCAGCCATTTTCTCCAGGGAAACTATAGTCTGGAGATCAGTTGTAATCCTGGGACATCTCCCGGCACCACCAGGAGGCAGGTAAACCTACTTTCCATGGGTTCTTTAACATTAGTCTGTGTTTTCTTAAACCATCTGTGATTGGGAGAAAACCTGGAGGAAGGATGAGATCATGGAAAGACAACAAATGAAGAGCAATACTATGAGGAAGCTTGAACAACAACAAAAAAACCCACCAGCATTTGGCACACAAACCACAGGAAAGACTACATGTGAAAAGACCCCTTGTGTACTTTTCTAAGCAAATGAGTTGCCAGGAAGCAATTGTAAGCTAGGCTAGGTTCGAATGCTTTGCAAATCTTAAAATAAATCACAAGCCCCTGCTATTGGACCTTGATAATCCTTGGCAGCACAGAGGGTTTGAACTTACAAATTTTCTTTTCAAAGGGGGGGGGGTGGGAATCCTCCTAATTAAAAATATCTTCTTCTTTTTTTAATGCATCCGTCAAAGTTCCACTTAAGTCAATAGGAATCTTTTTGCTGATTCTTCCAGCCAACTGAATTCAGCCTGGAGAGCAATAACTCAGACCTGCATATGGGTAATAGGTAAAAAGTGTCTTCTTAAGTGCTCTTTGCAATCAGGCAAAACCGACTCCTAAATGGTATCCTTCAACATATAGGTGACAATTACAGGAGGAGGCTTAGAATCAAAATTTAAAGTACTTAGCTGGCAAGGTTACAATAGCTGAAGGGTTTTTTCTCCCCTCCCTCTGACTTTCTAGTATATATTTCATTTTTCATGGCTTCTTAACTTGAGATATTAAAAGTAGACATTTTGGGTAGACATTTTTCCAGAGACCTTTATATATTTACATATACAGCCTAGAAGCAAATATTTGTCATTTCAAAATCGAATGGCTGTTAAATAAAATTTGGCAACAGCTTCTAAGGTTGCTTTCATGGGCTTCCAGCACAGTCCAGAAGAGTGGATGGGCTTTGGCTAAGCCAGTCTATTTTTTCTTTTCTTTTTTTCTTTTTGTATTTTGAGTGTGTGCAGGGCTTTTTTTGTAGCAGGAACTCCTTTGCGTATTAGGCCACAGCCCTGTTATAGCCAATCCTCCAAGAACTTACAGGGCTCTTAGTACAGGGCCTAATGTAAGCTCTTGGAGGATTGGCCACATCAGGGGTGTGTGGCCTAATATGTAAAGGACTTCCTGCTACAAAAAAAGCCCTGAGTGTGTGTATACCTGGAAGTCATAGCAACCTCTGGTGACTGACCCCTACTGGGGGTCTGGAGGATATTCAGGGGCATGGCTGAATAAAGCCTTCTCCTGTCCTCTGACTACTGGTATTCCAAGGAGGTCTCCCACCCAAGTATATGCCAGAGTCAACCCTGCTTAGCTTCCGAGATCTGATGAGATCGGACTTGCCTGGACTATCCAGGTCAGAGCTCCAATCTATTGTTATGTGGATGAGACTTTTCATAGGCTATGCCTGATAGTGATATTGGAAGGTTGTTGTGAATGTCACGTATCCAGGAATCAAAAGTTGGGGGTCCACTAAGTCTAAATTGATTTGATTGTAGCTGTTTTGTAGCAGAAGGAATCTGTTTTTTTCCAAGATCCAACCTCAACGTACTTAATATATTTTGATAGGATACATTAAACTGTAGGCAGCCCAACTATTAAGAACCAGAGAAAGAAGTCTAGCATGAAAGATGGTTTCAGAAGGGCTTTTGCTAATATTTTTAGAGGTGTGCCAGATGTATTAAATATCACCCTGACAGTCCCAGCCTACTTGATTCCCATAATACTAAATGATGGACATGTGCCATTATTTTTAATTAAAGTGCTTGAACATCCAAATTATATTATTTTTCTGTGAACTACATACGGGTGCAAGATGAGGGTTTTTACTCCAGGTCCTCATCTTTAGGTTCCCAGTGTTTGTTCTTTAATTCAGAAACAAGAAGCTGCCTTCTACTGAATCGGACAACCGGTCCATCAAGGTCAGTGATCTCTACTCAGATTGGCAGTGGCTTGCCAGGGTTTCACATCATTCGCACCACCTATTGCCTGATCCTTTTTAACTGGAGATGTTGGGAATTGAATAGGGTTACCAGGCATGGCCTGGCAAACAGCAGAAGACTGCAGGGGGCAGAGGCGTGGTGGCCCCATCTGCAACAGTGGAATGTCACTTTTGGGGTGAACCTAGAAGTGATGTCATGCTTCTCAAGTAATCACCAGAAATGGCTGCTTTGGAGTATGGACTGTATGGGATTATATCCTGCTGAGGCTCTGCTTCCAAGCCTAAATCTCCAGGAAATTCCTGGCAGGAACTTCCCAACCCAGAACTGGCAACCCTACAAAGTCAGGGCCTGAGGCAGGAAACAGCACAACTAGCCATATGCCCATGGAAACTATAAATCAGGGGAATTATGTCCTAGTTTGGAGGCCTAGGTTTAGTATTTAATCTGATTCATCCAAACTATTTCCCCATCAGACTAAGGGCATTTGCTCAGCTCCAGTTCAACACGTGGACATTAGCAGATGTTTTAAGCTTTCGGTTTAAGCATCTAAGGATGCATTGTCTGTGACTGGATATGGATGGCTGTGCTGCCATTGGTGCTTTTTCTCTTTATGCTTACACATTGCAACTATTAGCAACACCCTCCCTTACTTTTTTGAGCATATGTCAGTTATAAAATGCATATACTCAAGCGTCAGTGTGTCATTAAAGTACATACAAAGTAAGGAGCCACTTCTTCAGTAGTATCTTGGGAACTCCATCTCACTATGACCAGACTCTCAAGAAGAAGGGCAAGTGTGGGGGAGCTAGGCCATGTGGCCCCCTGTCAAATACCTGCTGAATTGGAGACATAATCTTGGAAGGTTACTGTAGTGCAGAGCTGTGGTAACCCTCTCTGCAAGATTATGTAGCTGGTTTACCAAATGCAAAGCCGATGCTAAAACATGTCACCACAAGAAACATTCCTCTCTCCACCATATTAAGGCAGTTCAGTCCATAAATTTAAGCCCAGAAAGACTGCCCTCTCTCCTTCCTATATTAGTGAATCATAGAATATCACATTAGTAATGTATCTAGTTGCCAGGTGAGCTGTCCTTTGCATTTGAAGTACTTGTGACTTCCTGGGCAAAGAGTCCTAAGTGGTAAACACCCAAGACGACACTGCTAAATCCACCGAAAACTCATGTTTGGGTTTTTTTGGAAACTCTATACATTAAATAAGAGACATAATTATGCGCTATGCACCTAATTAAAGTGTGCTGTAATTGTTGAAATATTTTACTGAAACCTTTCTTCAGGATTTTTTTTTCAAGCAACAGGTTTACCAGATGATAAAACTTGTCTTGTGGTTTCTACGTGCTTGCCAAAAACCTCGAAGCTTAGTACAGTGGGTGGGGTCAGTTGTGGACATTAAACTCGCTGTGAATGCCAGCATTTTTCACTAAGCTCCCCTTCTGAAGGCTTAAGTCAGGCTTCCTGCCAAACACTCAAGTCCAAGACAAATAGCCTACGTGGGTGTTTTGTGCACAAAGGCGACTGAGGCTCAGTTTAGCTAGACGGATAAACCTTTTGAAATCTTCCTTGTTCAAGCTGACTATATTATGGATCAGAGTTAGTTGCCTATTGAAAAAGCACTGTGAGAAGAATGTAAATTGCCCCGAAAATTAATTCAGCTTGGGAAAAAAGTGCCAGTAAATTTGATAAATGTACCATCATTTATCCTCACACAACATTTAAAAGGGTGTTGATCGCGGCGGATTTCTGCCCAGATTATTGACTTCCACTTAGGTGGATCTCATATGTCTGAAGTCTTGTAGATCAACCCCATTTATATCCTTTGAAGAACTCCTTGATGCAAATTCCGTCAGAGAACAATGTCCTGTTCCCTTTGTTACCTCCTACAAGTTCTTCTTTATAATACTCTTGGGCATCTCCCGCCCATCTCTTCAGCAAATAATTATTCCATAATCAAAAAGCATTATGGACTCAGAGAGTGTCCTGAATGGCCAAGCATCCCTGTCACATGCAGACCTCACAAATCAGAGTAAGTTAACATGATTTAATACTAGGCAGGGAAGGTAGCCAGACCTCATCAGATCTCAGAAACTAAGCAGGGTTGGTACTTGAATGGGAGACTACCAAGGAAGGCTCTTCAGGGGAAAGCAATGGCGAACCATCTCTGCTTCTCACTTGCCTTGAAAGCCCCTTGCTGGAGTCACCATGAATCAGTTGTGACTTGATGGCACCAACATTTTGGAGTTCTTTGAGAAAGTGAAAATGCATGTAGACAACAGTGACCCAGTAGACATTCAATCAATCATTATTGTGTTAGTAACAAAATGTCATGGCAACCAACAACCAGACTCAACAATAATAATAAAAAACCTCAGTAAAACATTCAACAATAAAATTATATTAATCATGCTAAAATGTAAGCTAAATTATCAATAAAATGTATCCAATGGCATCCTAAGAAAACAACCCACAATGGTAAAAAGGAGAGTAGTTAATATATCTCATTATTCATTTTACCCAGTAGACATTATATACTTGGACTTTCAAAAGTCTTTTGACAAGGTAGTTCAACAAAGACTCCTGAGAAAACTTAGCAGTCATGGGATAAGAGAAGATATTGTGGCTTAAAAATTGTTTAAATGACATGAAGCAAAGAGTAGGAATAAATGGACAGTTCTCACAATGGAGGGAAGAAGCAGTCAGGTCTGACAAGGATTGGTATTGGTGCCAGTACTATTTAATTTGTTCATCAATGATCTGGACCTAGTGTTAGTAGAGTAGTGGCCAAGTTTGCAGATGACATGAAATTATTCAGGATGATGAAAGCCAAGGCTAAGTGCGTAGAGCTTGAAAAGGACCTCCACAAACTGGGTGAGTGGGAGACAATGTGGCAAATATAATTCAATGTTGGTAAGTGTAGGGTGATGCGCATTGAGACAAAAAAACCCCATCTTCAACTATAGGTTAATGGGTATGAACTTGGGGGAAAGATCTTGAGGTCTGTATAATTATTAAAGATACACCTCTGCACCAATTTGTTTCTTCATCTTCATTTTGCCTTGATGCACCTCCCCTTTCTCGTTATAGTGGATAGCTCAATGCAATATCAACCCTGTGTGCTGCAGCAGTGAAAAAGCAAACTCTATGTTAGGGATTATTAGGAAGGAACTGAAAATAAAACAGCTGATATTATAATACTCCTGCATAGTGTAGCCTCATTTGGATTACTTTGTACAGTTCCAGTCACTGTATATCCACAAAGGACATTGCAGAGCTGGAAAAAGTACAGGGGAGGGCAATCAATATGATTAGGGGGTTGGAGCACCTTCCTTTCCCTATGAGGAAATGCTGAAGAGTCTGGGACTTTTTGGTTTAGAAAAGAGATAACTTGGGAGGGGAAGATATGATAGAGGTCTATGAAATTATGCACGGGGTGGAGAGAGTTGACAGAGAGAAATATTTTTCCTTCTCTCATACTACTAGAGGTCATCCAACGGAGCTGATGGGCAATAGATTTAGAATGGACAAAAAGAAATACTTCTTTACACATAGAATGATTAGAATATGGAATTTGCTTCAAGAGGATGTAGTGATGGCCACAGGCATAAACAGCTTTAGAATGCGATTAGATAGATTCATGGAAGATAAGTCTATCAATGGCTACTAGCTGTGGTAACTGAGGGGATACTCCACATTCAGAGACACTAATCTTTTGAATCCCAGAGCCAGGGGGCAACATCAAGGGAAGCTCTCAACCTCTCTGACCCATTGTTGGCCTTCCAGAGGAACTAGTAGGCCACTGTGTGAGACAGGAAGCAGGACAAGATAGACCACTGGCCTGATCCAGCAGAAGTCTTCTTATGTGTGTGGGTATAGTTAAGGTAGCTGCCACAATTGCTTTAAATGGAGTAGGATGGATTAAGATGTCATCCAGCTTCTTTTCAAACGGTACCTAAAACCATCCCATTTTATTTTCAATGAATAGAAACCATGATGGGATGGAATAGGGTCACATCAGGATTGCCCAATAGCCGCCCTGAGCCTGCCTTTGGCGGGGGAGGGCGGGATATAAAAATAAATTTGACTTGACTTGACCATGGCACAGAGTGGTAAAGCAGCAGTACTGCAGTACTGTGGTCTGAACTCTCTGCTCACGATCTGAGTTTGATTCCAGCAGAGGCTGGGTTCAGGTAGCTGGACCAAGGTGGACTTAGCCTTCCATCCTTCCGAGGTTGGTAAAATGCCTTGCTGGGGGTAAAGTGTAAAAGACTGGGGAAGGCAATGGCAAACCACCCCATAAAAAGTCTGCCTTGAAAACATTGTGAAAGCAACATCACCCCAGAGTTGGAAACAATTGGTGCTTGCACAGGGGACCTTACCTTTCCTTTCCAATTACTTTTTTTTTTAATCACTTACAGTCTGTTCATGGAAATAATGGTAATGATTTCAAAGGAAATACCTAATTCAAGCTTGTTAGCAACCAATTTATACAACAGCTGTACGCCTACCTGATTTGAAGCAAAACCATCCTACAATTTTTTTTCTCCTACTTTGAGCATCGGCTGTCACCATATATATTTAGGGGGTAGAATTTCCATGGAATCAAAACAATCTGGTTTGTAGCTTGTATAGCACAATGCATGCATCTTCTCCACCTAATTCAAGTGGTGTTCCATTATACATCACTTAACTGTCCTGTACATCAGTTTCAGTGGGAGGCAGAGGCTGAATCCATCAAAGGATTTCTGCTGGTGGAAGGGGGAGAAGATGTGATGGATTCATGCCAATCTGATGACCTTTGATGGACTTTTGGTTCTCATAGGGAGTTTTTGCCTTGTGAAAAACATACTGACCTTTGAGTCTTTATTTCCATTCCTGGAGGGCCATGGCTGTTGTCTTTTTGACTATGAATTGCCCTTCATGAGCCAAGATTGGAAGCACCTGTTTATTATTGAATGCCATGGAAGAAGTGAGATAAGGGTCTCAAGTAAAGGACTACAGATAGAGTTGCCAACCTCCAGATGCAGAAATCTCTATCTAGAGACTGCAGAAATCAATTCCCCTTCATCTCTAGACTGCAGAAATCAGCTCCCCTGCAGAAAATGGCTGCTTTGGAGGGTGAACTCTATGGCATTATGCCTTGCTCATGTCCCTGCTCTCCCCTAACCCTGCTGCCTCCAGGATCCACCCCAAAATCTCCAGGAATTTCCCAACTAAGAGTTGGCACCCTTAATGCTAGATGAGGTGGAACCTGAAGACTTAAGAAAAGAGAAAGGGAAACGTAGACTAGGAGAGGGGAGAACATTAGCTTCTATGTACTCTGTGTGTGTGTGTGTGTGTATATTTAAAATGTGTCTTTCTTAAATCTAATCATTTTCATAACAGAACAAACATTCAACTGGGTTTGCTTCCAGTTTGTAGTGGTTAAGTGCATGGACTCTAATCTGGGAAAAATGGGTTTGATTCTGGGTGACCTTGTGCAAGCTGCAGTCCTTGCAGAGCTGTTCTCTCAATCTGAGAGCCCTCTCAGCACAATCTACCTCACAGGATTTCTGTTGTAAGGAGAGGAAAGGAAGAAGATTGTAAGATGCTCTGAGACTCCAAGTGAAGGGCAAAGTATGATTTCAGTCTCCTACTACTACTCCTTCTCCTTCTCCTTTTCCTTCTTCTTCTTCTCCAGTTTGGTGTAGTGATTAAATGCGCAGACTCTTATCTGGGAGAACCGCGTTTGATTCCCCACTCCTCCACTTGCAGTTGCTGGAATGGCCTTGGGTCAGCCATAGCTCTCGTAGGAGTTGTCCTTGAAAGGACAGCTGCTGTCAGAGCCCTCTCAGCCCCACCCACCTCACAGGGTGTCTGTGGTGGGGGGAGAAGATATAGGAGATTGTACAAGTCTCTGATTCAGATAGAAGGGCAGGGTATAAATCTGAAGTCTTCTTCTTCCTCCTCCTCCTCCTTCTGCATTGAGATTTAAGCTACAATGGCCCATACAACTGAGATTTCTCTGAGACTGGCAGGAGAGAGCCAGTTTGGTGTAGTGGTTAAGTGCGTGGACTCTTATCTGAGAGAACTGGGTTTGATTCCCCACTCCTCCACTTGCAGCTGCTAGAATGGCCTTGGATTAGCCATAGCTCTCGTAGGAGTTGACCTTGAAAGAGTAGCTGCTGTGAGAGCCCTCTCAGCCCCACCCACTCACAGGGTGTCTGTTGTGGGCGTGGGGAGAAGATATAGGAGATTGTACGAGTTTCTGATTCAGAGAGAAGGGCAGGATATAAATCTGAAGTCTTCTTCTTCCTCCTCCTCCTCCTTCTGCATTGAGATTTAAGCGACAATGGCCCAGACAACTGAGACTTCTCTAATACAGCTCTTATGTCTGGCATCAGCCCTTCTTCAGAAAGACAATTGTCACCGATTCCTCTTTTCTGTGGTAGTTGTCCATTTCCCCCTTCATTTGGGGCTGCAGTGGAAAAGGGAAGGTCAGAAACTAGTACTCCACTGATATAAATCCTTCTGTCCGCTGAGAACCGTTCAGCAGGCTCCAAGCATACATTTCCAGTTTAGGCTATAACTTCCCCCCCCCCTCCCTCTTTCTAGTCATGGTGAGAGTCTCAGGGATCATACAGATAATCCAAGGGAACCTCCCTACCAATTATCAACCACATGAATTAAGACATTAAAACTCTCGTTTGCACAGCAGGAAGAGGCAAACGTTTGGCAACCCAAGCAAGCTGGTAGTGAGCACAAGTAAGATACAATCAATGCTTCCCTTTTAGTGGTATCAAATCTCATATCTGCCTTCGATACAGTTGATTGTACAGTCTTCTTGAAGTCCTCGAATTATAGTGTTGAGTTAAGGGAACAGCAAGCAATCATTTCTGGTCTTGTTTCCTGGATCAGATTCAGAGGTTTGTCGCTGGAGATTTGTTACAGGTGGGCAGCCATGTTGGTCTGGAGTAGAAGAGCAAGATTCAGGTCCCATAGGGAGCTATAACTCTCAAAAGCTTATACCTTGGAAATATTGATGGTCTTCAAGGATCCACTGGATTCTTATGCTGAAGATTTGAATTTTGCTTCTTGAGATTTATCCAGTAGGGTCCTACAGGGGTCTCCCAGTGAACTTCATAGGTGGGTGGAAATTTGAACTTGCAACGCCCCAGTCTAACATCTAAGCAATGCAATGCATTGGCTGTCAGAGATCTATAATACTTGAAATTGAAGAATCATAGAGTTGGAAGGGACCTCTAGGGTCATCTAGTTCCTGCACAGTGCAGGGAATTCACAAATACCTCACACACAAACATACAGAGAGAGCAGGGCTGTAGCCAGCATGGGGCCAATTTTGTATTTGCAGTGCCCCACCCCAATCTTCCCTGATCTTCCTTTCCTCAATCTTGTTTAAACTGTGCCACTACACCAACCTGATGAGATTTCGCTAACCCTCCTTCCTTCCTGCTGTTCTTCCTGCAGCCGCTCCATTCTCTGCTTTGGAAATACAAACTGCACCCTATTCCCGCCCTAAACAGCTACTAATAATTGGTTTAAAACACACAGATGCACATCTCTTCTTCCTTCCACCCACCCACGCCGCACTCAATCTCCTCCCAGTCTTCTCTCCATCTTGAGCCTGACATGCAGTCCCCCTCAGCCAGAGTCCATGGCTGCAAGCACCCCCATGCTGGTGCCTCTTGAAAACTTTGTAGGTAGCATGGTAGCAATGGCAGGAAACTGGCGAGCCAGCCTGCCTGCCTCCTTCGTTGCTGCCCCAGCCTCACCCCCTCACCACCAGGCAGCACAGGTCGGTCAGCAGTTCAGGGTGGACCAAGAGAGGGAGGGAGCCATCAAGAGAAGTCGAGAAAACAAAGGATGAGGGTGGGCTGGGGCAACTTTAGTTTTGATTTAATTAGCCACTGCCCCCTAAGGACTTTAAGTGCCCCCAATGAAAAAAACCCTGGCTACGGGGCTGACTCCCCAGTGACCCCTGCTTCATGCCCAAAAGATGGCAAAAAAAAACCCCTCCAGGGTCCCTGGCCAAATTAGTCCGGAGAAAATTGCTTCCTGACCCCAAAGTAGCAATTAGCATTTCCCTGGGCATGTAAGAAAGGACCACGAGAACTAAGCACTGATGTAACCCTTCCTGCCCTCCAGGGCGTTTTTTTTTTTTTTTTTTGAGCAGGAATGCACAGGAACGCAGTTCCGTCTGGCTTGGTGTCAGGGGGTGTAGCTTAATATGCAAATGAGTCCCTGCTGGAGTTTTCCACAAAAAAACCCCTGTGTGAATCAATGGTGATGTCAGGCGGTGTATCCTAATATGCAAATGAGTTCCTGCTGGGCTTTTTCTACCAAAAAAAACCCTGCTGCCCTCCCTTTCATGATCTGCCTAAGTTCACAGAATCAGCATTACTGTCAGATGACCATTTAGCCTCTGTTTAAAAACCTCCAAAGACTGCTTGGGATGGTTGGGATGATCACAACTTGATCACAACTTTGGTTGTGACGATCTATTGATTTTAACTTTATGTATCTATCAGGTTTCCTAAAAGCTCACAGGGACTTACACAATGCAATCCCTCTGCTCACTGGTATGGATAAAAATAATATGCCCAAGGATTCAATTGCCATTCTAATGCAACAGGGAAGGTGTCCAGAACTCTTCTGAATCACCTCTTCATGCAAATTTCAGATGCTGACCGTGACACCAGCTATTCAGAGGGTGCTAGTTTATTTCCTTATGCAGATGAGGCATCTGATTTGAATACGAAAGTGTCGACTCATCAAAAGCCACCTTCCATTGCCAGCATTCAATCATGTAAATACCACCTCCCAAATAAAATTGCTTGAGGCTCACCATTGAGTAATGAAATGAAAGAAAAGGAGAAGAGGGGTGAAGAGGAGGGGGGGCAATTTTCATCTGTAAGTGCCCTTATTAATAATCTAATTTTCTTACATATTTCATATTCTCCCACCATAGCCCTCTTTTCTCCTCTCTCTTTCAAGACATAATTAGAAGCATATCAAGAAAGATGGCAAGAGGTGCAAATAAATTTCGGGGGGCCATATGCTGAACACATGATAGGGTTTTGTGCCTCGGCAACGTCTCCAAAGTCAATGAGGTTGATCTGCGAAGAGCTGAGCAATGAGTCACGTCTTCACTGTGTTTTAATTGCATCCATTTAATGGCAGTTTTAGGGCAAGTCTGCATAGCAGCTGCCCAGTTTATGGCTTGTGCCCTGTGGGAGAGTTCAAGCATTCTTTGTTGAGGGATAGCGACGTCAAATCAGGATTTGCACATGTCAAACAACCAGCACAGATCAAGACCAATAGATGTGGCTTTTCTGTACCCTGACACTAACTCAAACATTGTGGTGTGCAGAAGGTCCCAGGTTCAATCCCCAATTAAGGGGATCTGGCAGTAGGTGATGTGAAAGATGCCTGCCTGAGACTCTGGAGAGCCACTGTCTGAATGAGCAGCTAATACTCACCTAATGGACCAAGGCCTTGATTAGGAATAAGACAGCTTCATGCGTCTGTATGAAAAAGCTCAAGTGATACTAAAAGAATGAGTGGTACTAAGGCTAGAGCGTAGTCATATGTCTGGGAATACCATCAAGTCACTTCCGGCTTAATGGCGGCTTTATGAATTAACGTCATTCAAACATCATCAACCTTACTCAGGTCTTGCAAACCAAGGATGGTGGCTTCCTTGATTGAGTCAATCCATCTCCTATCAGGTCTTCCTCTTGTCCTGTTGCCTTCAACTTTTCCTAGGACCTTCTCCTAGAGCTTAGTCATTGAAAGACAATTGACAGTCGCCAAAAAATATTACCTTTCTCCATCTCTCCCCATTAATCTCAGATATCCAACACAAGACAAGACATCAATGCAAGTTTGTTCAAATCTGCAAGGGCAGCCCATGACATTTAAGTTATGACATTTTCTCCCATCCAGTGTGAATTCTGTGGATTGGAAGCTAAGCAGGGTCATTAGATTACACTAACTAGTAGATCTGCATGAGATTCACAGCCAGGGGAATTCCATCTTCCCTGGGCCACCCAATTGTCACGGAGCTCTTTGAGCCCCTTTCCCTTATTTATCAAGAGACTCACAGAGTGGATTTATGCAGATCTACTAGTTAGTGCAGTCTAATGACACTGCTTAGCTTCCAAGATCTGACAAGTTTAGGCTGTACCTAGGGTTCCCAAGTCCAATTCAAAAATTACCAGGGGACTTTGGGGGTGAAGCCAGGAGACTTTGAGGGTGGAGCCAGGAGCAAGGTTGTGACAAGCATGATTGAACTCCAAAGGGAGTTTGGCCATCACATTTAAAGGGACTGGAAACCTTTTAAACGCCTTCCCTTCATTGGAAATAATGAAGAATAGGGGCACCTTCTTTTGGGGCTCATAGAATTGGACCCCCTTTGAAACTTGAAGGGTGTTTTGAGGAGAGGTACTGGATGCTATACTGCAAATTAGGTGCCTCTACCTCAAAAAAACTCACCCCCCCGGAGCCCCAGATACCCTCTGATCAATTCACCATTATACCCTATGGGAATCGATCTCCATGGGGAATAATGGAGTACCCAGCAGAGATTTCTCCCCCCACACACACACTGCTTTCTGATTACCCTGAAGTGGGAGGAGGGCCTCCAAACCAGGGGATTCCCTGCCCCACCTGGGGATTGGGAACTCTAGCTATACCATGTTACCTTCCCTCCATGAACAGCTATTAACCATTTGGAATACATGTTGCTGGGGACAACAATCAAGAAGGAACGTTACTCACTGAAGAAGCAGTGACTCATAAAACTTCATAAACTGCCACAAGTTGGGTTTTTTTAAAGGTGCTACTGGACTCTTGCTCTTTTCTACTCCATTTGCTGTTTGTGGAGTCACTAGAAGGATCTCACTCACTGCTACTCGAAACAGGATGCTGAACTAGTTGGAACTTTGGTGTGACCATGTGAAATTCTTGTTACCATCATATGATATGAGGGCTAGCAGGGGGCAGGCCTTTTTATAATATGCATCGTACATCAGAAAAACAGGGATGCTGCTAATGTTCTTTGTGCCCGATTAGAAGCTTCAGTATTTAAAAACTCTCCTGACAATACCTGTAAAGCATGTTGAGGCCTAATGGGGAAGTTAAATTAATAAATAAAAGTTCAGAGAGAAGTCCCAAAGGGATGGAGAGGGGGGGGGGGGAAGCAGAAGAAAATGAAGAATGGGAAAACCAGCCCTGGAAGGAGTTATTTTAAGATGAACTATGTTTGAGACAGGAAAAAAAGGCTAAAGGTTGACTAGATCTACTAGTTAGTGTAGATCATGAACACAAGACCTTATCTGATTGCTGATTTGTAGGGTTCAGAGGGTGGGAGAAGCCAGAAGGTGGGAGAAGAGTGAAGCCAGAGGGTGGGAGAAGCCAGAAGACTTCAGTCATTCATCTCTAATCTAAAGTGTTCTTACCAAGTTTTCATTCAGATCCCTCTAGTATAATGAGCTCAATTTTCAGACTAATCTAGACACTGCACAGAGTGATGACTCCAGCTACTTGATCTCTTTTCAAGATTCCCTGGGACTGAAATAGCAAGATGTCATTAAAAGCATCGGAGATGCTTGCAACCCAATGAGGACTGCCCTATGGCATAGTTTCTAATGGACAGAAAGATTTACACCAACGAACTATCTCCATTTCACATCCAAAGTTGTCAGCAGTTTAACTAGAAATGCACAGTGTTCAAGAAGTCTCCCTTGTTTCTGGTTCTCTTGAATATGGGAATGGGGTTCAAGCTTGAGTTTGGAGTTAAACAGTTTAGAACAGGGGTGGCCAAACTTGCTTAACATAAGAGCCACATAGAATAGACATCAGATGTTTGAGAGCTACAAGACATGAACATCAGATGTTTGAGAGCTACAAGGAAGGAAGGAAGGAAGGAAGGAAGGAAGGAAGGAAGGAAGGAAGGAAGGAAGGAAGGAAGGAAGGAAGGAAATAGATGGGGAGCTGGCTGTCTTGGCTTGTAGAAGTTATTTAAAGAGTCAAATACCATCTCCAAGCCTGCCAACAGGATGGTGGGGGCTTTGAAAACCACACAATATGTGTGAAAGAGCCACATGTGGTTTCCAAGTCACAATTTGGCCATCCCTGGTCTAGAACCAGAATATCCTGAGAATGGCCTTAGCCCATGAGCCTGCTTGTGATCATAAATCAGCTGCTCACGACCTGTTCCACATGGTTATGGCAACAGATGCAGCATAGGACACTTTTCAGCTATGGAGGCCAAACTGCAAAATACTTTACCCCAAAAAACCTGCCTCGCACTGCAGGCCGTGCCTTCTGGTGCTCTTCTACAAAGACCTTTTCTTTCAGAAGGTGTTTAGCAGAGTCAAAGTCTGATCCATTGAGAATGGGATTTAAGTTGTTTGCTCTCTGTTGATGGCTGCAGAAACTCTACGACTGTACCTGTTTTACTTAGTTTCATTATTTTAAATGATGTTTTAAATGTTTGTGGAGTGTTTGTATGGTTCCTAAGCTGCCTTGAGCACCCTTTTTGTATAAGATTCCTGCATTTCCCTTCTCCCTTCTCATCTCCACAAAAGTTGATTCCTGGGTTCACAGGACTTGCATACACCAATTTCCACATCAATAGGAAAGCCACAGTGAGGAGGAGAAAAATGTTCTTCCTTCCTCTTCCATCAGCAGAACTATACTTGTGGATGTCCCTTCTCTCTGAGTAGCTGTTTGCTTACTCAGATCTTGCAACCTCAGGAATCATATTTCAGGAATGAGGTAAACAGTAGGGTTGCCAGTAGGGTTCAGAGGGTGGGAAAATGCAAATTGCCATTACTGTTGCAAACGTAGAAAATGACATTGTTGCATCCAGGCAGCAGTCTAGGATGAAACTAAAATTTACCATAGAGCCCCATGGTGCAGAGTGTTAACGCTGCAGTACTGCAGTCCTAAGCTCTGCTCACGACCTGAGTTCAATCCCCGGCGGTAGCTGGGTTTTCAGGTAGCTGGCTCGAGGTTGACTCAGCCTTCCATTCTTCCGAGGTTGATAAAATGAGTACCCAAGCAACGTCACCCCAGAGTCGGAAACGACTGGTGCTTGCACAGGGGACCTTTCCTTTCCTTCAGTGGAATCCTGGAGCATCACCCAGGACACAATGATGTCACTTCCAAGTTTGTTCCAGAGATAACATCGCACCATCTGAGTAACAGCCATTTTCTTTGCATTTTCTCCCCTGCTGCCCTACTGAATGGTGGCAGCAGAATTCAGAGTCAACTAGGAGGAGTGTGCAGGTTTTCCTAGCCTTGTACTAAGCTGGGCTGATCCTGGGTAGCATCTGACATCCAACGAGATCAGGCTAGTCTGGGCCACCCAGGGCAAGGCTTCTGAGCTTTCAATGGCATCTAATTTAAAATCAACTGTTATTTAAAAAAAAAATAATAGAGTTTTTTGTAAGTTTCATTGCTCAATCTGTTCTTTTGTAAACTAGATTGTTTTGTTATTTTAATTTCAGTGCAGTGTTTGTTAGCAGAAAGATGGAATGAAAGCCCCTACACACTTTCTTGGTGAGGCATGAACTCTGGCTTGAAGTATAAGCAGTCATGTAACCTGGAGAGCAGTCCCCAAATGCCATACTCTGCCTGCTGTATTGTTTTTCCCATTTATATATTTGGCTAGCAGTAATAGTACCCAGCCTTGCTGGGAGTAAAGTGTAGATGACTAGGGAAGGCAATGGCAAACCACCCCGTAAAAAAGTCCGCCATGAAAACATTGTGATGTGGCGTCACCCCATGGGTTGGTAACAATTTGGTGCTTGCACAGGGGACTACCTTTACATTTTTTTTAACCTTTTAATAAAAAGTTGCATAATCAAGGAATGAGTAATTATGAACTTGTTCACTTGGATGCAGAGTTGTCAGGTCCCTCCTGACCCCCAGCGGGGAATAGGGTTGCCAGTTCCAAGATGGAAAACTCCTGGAGATTTGGGGGTGGAGCCTGTGGAGGCCAGGGATCTCAGTGGGGGTACAATACCATAGAACCCACCCTCCAAAGCTGCTATCTCCAGGGGAAGTGATCTCTAGTCAGGAGATGAGCCGTAATACCAGACCTGGAGGCTGGTCTCTCTACGGTGGGTGTCTTTAAGGAAGCCTCCATGTGATCAGAATCCTCTGAGTTACTGTAGCAGCTAACTGTTCAGAAAGCTGCTGCAGGTGTAGGTCTCAACTGAGAAGCCTCTTCCAGCCTTATCTTAGTACCACCGCTTGCTGGATCAGCCTTACATTTTAGCAGCCGCTGCTTCTTGCAGCAGTGAGCAACTGTGGCTATTTCTGCACTTGACAGAACATCCTCTCTCGGTGCGCATTTAAAATGTCCATCTACATTGCATACCGCTGTCACTTCTGTCTTGCTTTGCATTATCTTAACTCGTCTATACTAATTTCTTGAATTGGCAGCGAAAGCGGTTTCACCCCAGAGTTGCTCCTCACTTTACAAGAGTCCTTTTGAACGGGAGTTTTCTAAAGGTGGAGTCAATGCTCATAAAATCAGAATCAACCCTGAGTGTAGAAACAGCCAAAAAAAAAGGTCTGGCTTTACTTCATCAGAGGTTTCGCAACAAGGAGCCACAGATTTTCAGAGGATCTTCAAGGAAGTAAGCAAACGGAGCTGAAAGGGAGTTTTTGCACAGGTGACTGTAGCAGCTATCAGAACAGAAGGTTGCTAAAATGACTCACTGCCTTCTGATCACATTCATAATTTTAGAACAAAGCAGGAGAGCCAGTTTGGTGTAGTGGTTAAGTGTGTGGACTCTTATCTGGGAGAACCGGGTTTGATTCCCCACTCCTCCACTTGCACCTGCTGGAATGGCCTTGGGTTAGCCATAGCCCTGGCAGAGGTTGTCCTTGAAAGGGCAGCTGCTGTAAGAGCTCTCTTAGCCCCACCCACCTCACAGTGTGTCTGTTGTGGGGGAGGAAGGTAAAGGAGATTGTGAGCCGCTCTGAGACTCTTCGGAGTGAAGGGCGGGATATAAATCCAATATCTTCTTCTTCTTCAGGAGTCATGTGCACCTTCAAGACCAACCAAGTTTTATTCAGAACATTTCGTGTGGTCTCTAAGCACACTTCATCAGATGAGGGGATTAGGTATAGTGGGCTGAAATACATGCAGTTTGTTGATTAAGAGGGCAAGCTGACTGTGGTCACATGGTGAAACAGTGTGGCTTGGCCATTTGGTCTGGATAGCCATGAAAGGTAATAAAGTTTCCTGCCAGTTGGACATGTATTTCCTAGTTGTAGTCCACCTAATTTATTTATCAACATCACTCTATGCTGATACTATACTATACTCTCTATACTATACTATAATGATAAATAAATTAGGTGGACTACAACTAGGAAATACATGTCCTTTTGTGATTTGCCTAGATTTACAGAAACACCAACTGGCAGAAAATGTTATTTCCTTTTATGGCTATCCAGACCAAATGACCAAGCCGCACTGTTTCACCATGTGATCACAGTCAGTTTGCCCTCTTAATCAACAAACTGCATGTATTTCAGCCCACTATACCTGATCCCCTCATCTGATGAAGTGTGCTTAGAGACCACATGAAAGCTTACGTTCTGAATAAAACTTGGTTGGTCTTAAAGGTGCACTTTGACTCCTGCTTTGTTCAACTGCTTCAGACCAACACGGCTGCCCACTTGGATCTATATTCATAGCTTTAGTGCAGGGGTGGCCAATGGTAGCTCTCCAGATGTTTTTTGCCTACAACTCCCATCAGCCCCAGCCATTGGCCATGCTGGCTGGGGCTGATGGGAGGTGTAGGCAAAAAAACATCTGGAGAGTTACCGTTGGCCACCCCTGCTTTAGTGTGAGCCAAGCCCGAGTGCCTGCACCAGTCATTAATGACCAGTGCTTCTGTTTCATGCCCTTATGGAACTTTTTTAGCACTTATAAGGATGAAAAAAGGTTGAACCAAAAACTAACTAACCAAAAATATCTTTTCCTTTGGGAGGTGATATGCAAAATCATCCAATTGGGTTATCCAAAACAGATAAAATTCTGTAACCTGCAATCCAACATGCCATAAATCAGTTGTTGTGCCCATATAGTTTTATTTTAGGAGTAGTAAACTAATTCCAAAGTGTGAGTGTGTTGTTAAAGCCCACTTGCTTGGTTTGCTAATGTAAATGATTATAATTGACAGCACATTGTCAAGCTTATTACAAACCTGATTTAATTAGCAATGCCAAAGGGGTATGATTTGCGGGCAGGTATCTAAGCTGCATTTTTTTACAAAAAAAAAAAAAATCTCTACCTCTCCCTATAGAACCATCCACACTGGCACCAAAGGCTGGAGGGCAAGAGAACAAAGGGAATTTTATGTGTCTGAATTCAAATTCTTTCCCTTTGAAATGAAGCGTCCAGAATGGGCAATAAAACTGTGAAAATGGATTTCTGGCCGCATTTGATGTTAAGCCTTCAGTGTCAAGAGCCAAGGCTTTTTTTTTTTCCACCCTTGTCTCTGAATGGTCTTATAGGGAATTTGTCCTATAAATTATTTCTCACAGTTTGTATGCATGCATACTGTACAACTCTGTTTTATCCCACTGGAGGATGAATTAAAGAAAAAAAAAAGCTAAGAGGATTTTTTTTTCTAATTAACTTTTTTGTGTCTGTAAAAAGTGCAACAGGAAGAAGCTATCTGCCTATCCGCCATCTATATCTATCTATCTGTGTACACACACACATTTACAGAGAGAGCAACTAATTTTGAACTGAAATGCTGGGTTTTGCGCTTGTTTTTCCCCCCACCAATTCTAAAACTCCCTGCTCATACGTTGATTAAGCTGCCCTCTAGAAGAAAAGGAACTTCCCATGCCAGTCTTTGTGCACTTTCTTGCCGATGAGTTATAATCTTCTGTGTCATCTCTTCCCATTCCATCTTTGAAGATTGAAATACAAAGAGAAAAGCAGAGGATTAGGGCTAGTTTATTAGAATGATCTTACAGGGCGGGGGGGGGGGATCCATTTCAGTAGCGATTACAACCATTTTATCTTTAATAGTTATCCACTGATTGAAAGAGCAATGGAAGAAGAGCAGTCAGCGCATGAAAGCTCTCTTAGCATATTGAAATGATTTGTTTCTTAAGCTGCGCCTGCCTATGGAAAATTGATATTTAAATATTTATTGGTAACAAAAGCGGTTGGGGATATTTTATTAAGGCCGGCTGTCGTTAATTTCGTCTGTTCCGGCATAATGGGGACAATATATTCAAATAGTCGAAGGGGAACTTTTTTTAGCATCATGTTTATTTAAGAGAAGAAATTAAGTAGCACTTCCTTTTTAATGTATTTATTTTACTCCAGGATGGCTCCGTCAGAAAGAAGGATTCGCTTGAGGGAGGACGTCCTCCCTCCTGTCCGTCAATCTATCCATCCCATTCTAACTAGAAGAAGAAGAGATTGGATTTACGTCCCACCCTTCACTTGGAGTCTCAGAGCAGCTTACAATCTCATTTCCCTTCCTCTCCCCACAACAGACACCCTGTGAGGTAGGTGGGGCTGAGAGAGCTGTCTCAGAACTGCTCTCGAGCAGAACAGCTCTGCTGAGAACTTGTGGGTGGCCCAAGGTCATACCAGCAGCTGTGTGTGGAGGAGTGAGGAATCAAACCTGGTTCTCCCAGATTAGAGTCTATGCACTTAACCACTACAACAAAATGGCTTTAACTAGAAAGCATCTGTAGGCTTGGCAGCCCCGAGGTCCTAGTAGGGGATCCTCCAGTTTTGCAGGCTCCTCCCTGCTGCCAGCCAGCTGGCTGGTGGGGGAGGCCCCACTCCCACATCCATGATGTGCCTTATGATCTTTAGAAGCTTGCAAACTGCTTATGGTTTGGAAGGTGTGTGGGTACCTCTTTAAATCTCAGCAAGACTAAAGCTGAGTGGAACAAACAGGCAGAGCCAGTTGGCTCTTCCTGGTGAGTGTGTGTGAGAGGAAGAGAGAAAGTGCAGTTCCTCTGTTTGCATTTGTTTCACAAGTCATTTGCATAATAAAAGGGATAGTAAAGCGTTAACTAGAGCCTGATTATGGAATGGAGGAAAACTTCACCCCCTAAATTACTCTGCTCAGTACTTCCTTTTTCCTGTGTTAGTCTGAAGAAGTTGGTTGAAATATGGCAGATTGCTACATCCAGCAACTCCCATGAGTAAATTGCCCCAGTGAGATCACAAAAGTGTAATCTTGCAAACTGTTTGTTTTGTCTGCTTTGAGACCATGTATATGTTCACTTTCATTTAGTGGAAATGCAACTGGTGGGGAATCCTTGAAGAAAAAAAGAGGATGAGAAAATGAAGACTATCTTCAGGGGAACTGAACTGCTGTATTTTTTATTCATTCATTCATTCATTCGTTTAGGATGGCGAAGTCTCCAGGCTCCACCCCCAAAGTTCCCAGATATTTTCTGAATTGGACCTGGCAGGCATGCTCACTGGCAACAGGGCCCTAGGCATAGGAAATGTAGATTCCAAGGATTTCTAAGTCTTCACTAAGATGCCCAGAGAAAATAGTATTTTCAGGGGGTTTAAGATCCCCAAAGCTGCTACTGTGCGATTAAAGCCCTGGTATCAGCCTTTTGATTGCCAGTCTCCATGTAGTGGCTGGAGATGTTCCAATATTACAACTGGTCTCTCAGTTACAGAGATCATTTCCCCTGAAGAAAATGGCTGCTTTGGAAGGTGGATGTGACATTATACCCCACCAAGGTCTCTCCTCTCCCCAAACCCCACCATCCCAGGCTCCACTCCCAAAATCTCCAGGTATTCCTCAACCCAGAGCTAGCAACCCTGTGTGTTTGCAGGAAAAGCAATGGGACTCATCTGGGTCTGGGTGGTCTCTAGATTTTTTTGTGTTCTACTTCCTCAGTAGGAGAAGCTTGTGAGAGGCTGGGCAAGAAAGCAAGATCTTCAATAATCATCCTCTGGTTTTTAAGTGGAAGTGAATGGCTTAAAGTGGAGAGGAAAATTGGGACAGAGGATGGGCACTGTCCTGTGTGGATCTAATAACCCCTGTTGCTTCCAACACCATCCTGTGATGTTTCTCTAAGCATATGGGGCATACAGAAATCTCCACCATGCTAGTAAATGGCTCCAATTTTGCCTTAAATTACAACAGGGAACACTCACATGGCTATAACAGAAAATGGGCTAAGTATATAAAATGGTACAAGTACCATGGGCAGGGTTGCCAAATCTAGGTTGAGAAATTCCTGGAGATTTTGGGAGTGAAGCCTGGGAAGGAACTTCAGTGGAGTATAATGCCAGAGTCCAGCCTCCAACGCAGCCATCTGGATGTCTGAACTCCCCTGGTGCATGCTCAAACTGGTTCAGGAGTGTGAACTTTCATTCCGGTTTTGTTTTTTTCAATGGTAGTGCATATGCACATCAGTGCTCATACACACACAAGAAACATACTCCCAAAAAAGCTAAAGCAGTTATTTCTTTTTTAAAAAAAGACCAGATCGCACACTCTGCGGTTGACGCACAGCACTAATTTGAATGGCCAACCACGGAAAAAGTGCGCATTGTGGCCAGATCAGGGTGGGACTCTGATGAAAAATCTCCATTACAAAATGCAATGGTGTAATTAAAGGCACATCCAAACTGACTGCAGCCCAGGTTCTGATATCAGATATTTTCTAGGGAAACACAACTGGGGTCAGAGTACATGTTGTTTTTCTGTCTTTTAGGGATGCTCTCTGACCCTGAGCTCAGAGTACATTCTGATGCTCTTGGAGGGAATCCCATTCAGATCTGCTGTCTCCATTGAAAGGGGTGCAGCTTTGGGGGGCAGATGTTGTATATGTCCAAAAGCAGGGAACCTGCTAGAGCTGCCACCTCCGGTTTTGGAAATATCTGGAGATTTGAGAGCGGGACCTGGGAGCCTTGGGAGGGTATAATGGCACACAGTCCACCATCCAAAGCAGCCATTTTCTCCAGGAGAAGTGGAATAAATATTTTAAATCAGTGGGTTTATGTAGTCTGGAGATTAGTTGTAGTAGTGGGAGATCTCCAGCCCCCGCCTGAAAGTTGGCAACCCTAGGAGCTGCATATGGTGGTGCGTTTTATTTATTGTTTTTACTGTTAATTTTAATTTGGTGTTTTAATTTTGATATGTAGGTTTTTATTGTTATTTTTATGTGTTGTGATCCGCCTTGAGCCCATTTACAGGAAAAGGTGGAATATAAGCCTACTAAATAAATAAATAAAATACAAGCCCGAATACTTTTTATGTGCCTTTACGAAACATGACTTTCAGGGTCACTCAAACACACTGCAAAACTCATATTACCCTACTGGAAAAGGGTAATCTAATGTGTCGATGGATCCTGATTAATGTGAATCTAGATTATCCAGGTTTCTGGTCAATGCTTCATCCACCCACTCTCTGGGATGTACTTAAAGGGGAACTGCTGCTTGGCAGATTCACACTGATATGCTATCAAATGTATGCAAAGCTAAAGTCTCCAGCTCCGAAAGTACCAAGAGTGGAAAACTGATCATGCTGATGAGTTAGATAATTATATAAGCAATCTATCATATCCCTGGCACCAGAGTATGCAAATAATGCCCCAGCTTGCAATATCTTGCCGAGATCCATCTTTTCCAGCACACTGTTCTCATCCACACTGACCTGCTGTGTGAATCCTCATGCAAATTTGTGGCAGGTTTTTTCCTGTGACCCGTGGCCTGGCATTCTGGGAAACGGCGCTTAATCCTCCTGCGGTAATGAGGATGAGAGCCAATATGAATATAAGGAGAAGTCAATAGGTACTTTCTCACAGTTCCAAACCTGTTCGACTTCTTCCCCCAGTGTGCCTCTGAATGCGCCGGCTGGCAGAAGGCAAGAGCTCATTATGTTTCATCTGTAAGCAATCACCATGAATGGCATTTACTAGAGATCACAGCAATTCACATGGCATATGATGTTTTTTAAAATGTACTTGATAAGGTATCAGACCAAGGCAAGAAGCAGGGACTTCCCTTGCACCTTCCTTTCTCTGTGCTTACTGAGCACGAACTGAAGAATCGTTTAGGACATGCATTTCCTATCAGGAGATTTCGAAAGCCATTCCAGCCTGGTGTATCAGAGAAAAAGCAGGGAAAGCGCCGTTCAAAGCTCTGCTTGACCAGGAATCTCATTGGGAGGCAGGGACCCCTGGGGACCCCGCAGAATCATATCTCATCTCCAGGCTATAGAAGTCAGTTCCTCTGGAGAAAATGGATGCTTTGGAAGGTGGACCCTATGGCATTTTAACCCACTAAAGTCCTGTCCTCCCCAGGCTCCATCCCCAAATCTCCAGGAGTTTCCCATGATGGATCAGGCCACCGTACCCCTCCCTCTTCTAGGTAGGGGAGACCTGGCAACCCTACTCAGTGGCCATGGGCCAATCGCTCTCTCTCATCCTAATTCCTATCTCATTGTGGTGTTGGTGTCTTTGGTATGTACTGGGTTAAGGAGGGGAATTTATGTAAGGATGAAGCCCTGAACATCAACTTTGTGAAGAAGAAGAAGAAGAAGAAGAAGAAGAAGAAGAAGAAGAAGAAGAAGAAGAAGAAGAAGAAGAAGAAGAAGAAGGAGGAGGAGGAGGAGGAGGAGGAGGAGGAGGAGGAGGAGGAGAAGAAGAAGAATGGAATCATAGAGTTGGAAGGGACCTCCAGGGTCATCTAGTCCAAAGAAGAAGAAGATGATGATAATGATATTGGATTTATATCCCACCCTATACTCTGAATCTCAGAGAGGTCACAATCTCCTTTACCGTCACACCTCCCACAACAGACGCCCTGTGAGGTAGGTGGGGCTGAGCAAGCTCTTACAGCAGCTGTTCTTTCTAGGACAACTCCTACAAAAGATATGGCTGACCCAAAGCCATTCCAGCAGCTGCAAGTGGAGGAGTGGGGAATCAAATCCAGTTCTCCCAGATAGGAGTCCATTCACTTATCCACTATACCAAACTGTAATAGTTCAGTAATAGTCTTTGGGACGAGAACCCAAAGTTTTAAATGCTCAGTAGATGGCAATCCCATCAAACAATGCAGAACCTGCATGTATTTTGGGGTGACATTTAGCAAAACCCAAACATGGAAAGCCCACCTGGAGACAACAAAAGCCTGTCTCAAGAACCACTAGGGCCATCTTTAAATTCTATGCCTCAAAAGGAGAATTTCTAGTTGAACCAGCCTTGAAACTGTTCCAAAGCAAGGCCATCTCTCAACTTTTATACAATGCAGAGATCTAGGGTTGGAATGAACATCTGATTTCAACCTTAGAACCAATCCAAAATCTCTTTTTAAAGAGAATCCTACTTTTGCCTCTTGCTTCTCCAGCAACTCTAGTTACCTTCTGTTAGAGCCCATTTGCACCTGGACTTATTTAAATTCTGGAGAAAGCAATGGATGCCCTCCACTAATCGTCTTCTGAGGGAAAGCAATGCACTGCTCCATTCTGATGCCATTTTCATAGCTAGTTTCAACAATATCCTCTATCATTACTCTCTGGTGGATGACTTTTGGGTGTTCCCTTGCCTGGTCTCAATATATGAGACTGGATCTTTAAAGTCAATGCTGTACTGAAGTAAGATTCTGTGTTTTGAATTTTCTCCTTGGTTCAGGTTGATCAAGAGGAACCATAGCAGAGCATCTGATTGGACCAAAATCATCTTCCCTAGTCTTACAATGGCTTTAACGTCTCTGAGATTTCAGACATTCTAGACAGTCACTTTACACAAATACTGATTGCTGCCTGTTTTTGTACTTGTGGATCCTCAGACCCCAGAGATTCCAGTCCACACTACATTCTGTCCTGCCCTTTGTATACAGAGCCTAGAAACAAATTCATTGGATGAATCTTGATTAGGCCTAGTTTTCTCCCCCATGATGGAAAAAATGATACCTACTTCTTTCCAATGTGGACTCATTTGTCTCACACAAAGTTCACCCTTGCAACTATGAAAATTCAGGCTTGAGCTCCACTTACTGACTGAAACTCCTTCACCAGTACTCAAAGAAAGTGCTAATTTCTTTTAACGAACCTTTGGGTGTTTTAACATTGTAGCCTTGTTTGCTGTTCTTTGTCCATGTTTTATTTGTATGTTCTATCTGCTCAGTTGCGATGGTCTTTGGCTACAAACCATACACTTTTGACTGACTGACTGACTGACTGACTGACTGACTGACTGACTGACTGACTGACTGACTGACTGACTGACTCTGTGGGAAAAGTAACTAGTAACATCACTTAATGCTTAGAGCCTTCATGGAGTTGTGGCTATACAAAGGAATACATGTGGTATGTGGTACTTCTCATTTCAATCCCTGCACAGAAGAATTATCTAATGGATTTTGTTTTTGAAACCTTCACAGCAACTACGTTATTGGGTGACACAATAAATGTAAAACATCTACAATGGGCATAATTCTTGACTTTCAATGAGATGTGAAGGACGAGCCACATTTCACAGGAGGCGTGATGGTGGCAGAAAGGAAAGTCAAGTCACAGCCCACTTATGGTAACCTCATAGGGTTTTCAAGACAAGAGACATTGAAAGGTGGTTTGCCATTGCCTGCCTCTTCATAGCAACCTTGGACTTCCTTTGTGGTCTCCCATCCAAGTACTAACAGTAGTTGACCCTGCTTAGTTTCTGAGATATGATGAAATTAGGATAGCCTGGGCCATCCAGGACAGGGCCACAGATTTGCCTCCATTTTATGGTCAACAACCCAAGGCTTCCAGATCTCTTTAGTCTTGCAGTTTTCTTCTCTCAGTCCTGCCCTCCAGTTGAGCCAAGGAGATCTGAGCATGCAATCCTCTCTCAGTACCTTTTCAGGGAAAAGAGTTCTTCTTCTCTTTCTCTCCTGCTGTCAATTGAGCTTCAACCTGGAGGAGGAGGAGGAGGAGAAGGAGATGGGATTTATACCCACCCTTCACTCAAAGTCTCAGGGCAGCTTACAATCGCCTTTCCCTTCCTTTCCCCACAACAGACACCCTGTGAAGTTGGCGGGCCTGAGAGAGCTCTGACAGAAACTGTTCTTGAGAGGAACAGCTCTGTGAGAACTTGTGACTGACTCAAGGTCACTCAGCAGCTACATGTAGAAGTGTGGAGAATCAAACGCAGTTCTCCAAGATTAGAGTCTGCACACTTAACCACTGCACCAAGAGGAATCCTTTCCCTGAGGCTACAATCAACACTCCTGTTGAGCTGTCAGCATCTTGGCTCTCCAGCTTCCTTCATGCCCTGGTACTATTTTTGATTGTCCGCTGGGCAGTTATAAGGTGGCTGCAAGGATGAACCAAGAAGACAACTTTCCAGGGATCCCGGTCGTCCTGTGATCATATGATGGTTAGCTTGGATCCGGGTACTGTGAGGAGTAGGCTTCCCAACCCTCCCGCCCTGGCGGGGGGACCCCCGGTTTTGCACCCTCCTCCCCCGCTGTCCCAAAAAAACAGAAGCGGGGGGCGGGAAGGGGGGAATGGCGCAAAGGCCGCGAGTCCGGGTCCTTCGGAGCAGCAAGTTGAAGAAGAGGCAGCGGCGGCGGCCTGCTCCGCTCCCCTCCCCTCTGAGGTCAATCAGAGAAGGGGAGCGGGCAGCAGCGCGCAGCGGCGGCGGCCTGTTCCAGTCCTGACCTGAGGTGAGGAGGTCGTCTATCAGAAGGGGAGGGGGCAGGCCAGGCCAGGACTCAGGCTGCAAGAGCGAGCGGGCAGCAGCGCACAGCGGCGGCGTCCTGCTCCGCTCTCCTTCAGTCCTGTCCTGAGGTGAGGAGGTCGTCTATCAGAAGGGGAGGGGGCAGGCCAGGCCAGGACTCAGGCTGCAAGAGCGAGCGGGCAGCAAATTGCACCTCCGGAGGCTTGATTGCAAGGCTTCACTTTGGGATGGTGTGACTGTGTTGCTGTAAAGAAGCTGGCAGCAACTCGTGAGTAGAGAGGCCAGTCTCTGCATCAGATTTGCCAGAAACGGGGGGGGGGGGGGGAGAGGGAGGAGGAGAAGGAAACGTCTTCATTATTCCCTATGTGGAGATCAATTCTCATAGGGTATAATGGGGAATTGATCTGGAGGTTTTGAGGGCTCTGGGGGAGCTGTTTTTTGAGGTAGAGGCACCAAATTTTCAATATAGTATCTAGTGCCTCTCCCCAAAGTACCCTCCAAGTTTCAAAACGATTGGACCAGGGGGTCCAATTCTATGAGCCCCAAAAGAAGGTGCCCCTATTCTTTGTTATTTCCTATGGAAGGAAGACATTTTAAAAAGTGTGCTGTCCCTTTAAATGTGATGGCCAGAACTCTCTTGGAGTTCAATTATGCTTGCCACACCCTTGTTCTTGGCTCCGCCTCCAATGTCTCCTGGCTCCACCCCCAAAGTATCCTGGCTCCACCCCCAAAGTCCCCAGATATTTCTTGAATTGGACTTGACAACCCTAGTGAGGAGGAAATGTTTGAGTCATAGCCATGGTGGCAGAGACCATGGTAGCTTTTGGCAATGCTAGGCACACACACCCATTATTGCACCAAGACTTTACAGTCATGGTTCCCACTTTTCAGACAACCCATGGCCTAGTGACATCCACATGTGTAATCAAGCCACTATCAAGCCAAGTGGATTCAGCAGTGGTGGGAGGTTGGAGAGCAGGGAAGCTGCAGTTCCCCATTACACCATTTGTGCCTTCTGAGCTGAGCTGGACCTATTATTATTATTTGACACGTCCTAGAGATGGAAAATGAATCAACTGTACCAGGCCAGCAATCTTTGGTGAAAGGAAACTGCACAATAAGTCAGCTGCAGCTATCTTCCAAATGTATAATGAAATCTAACAGGATGTGGTCACTCTTTGAGCTAAGCTTCATATAATTTGCTTTTCTCAGAGGCCTTAGCAACAAACCCACAACATCACTGGAGGAACATTCACTTCAGTGCAGCCCTCTCAACCTGCAGGCAAAATAATAGTGGTTATTCTCTCGCTCACTTTCAGTACGGCCACGCAAAAGGCTTTCTGTTCTTAAGCACACCTTCAATGTGTTTTCACTTTAGCCCTAGCGAGGTGTTGAAAGTGGAAATAACTCAGAAATCTAGTTATGCTTGGGGTGACTCGGAGGGAAAGAATGAGACCCGGTGTGTAGTGGTTAGAATATCAGACTCAAATGTCAGGAGACCTTGGTTCCAAGTCCCACTCTGCCATGGAAGCTTGATGGGTGATATTGGGCTAGCCTAACCTACTCACAAGCTAATCTCCCTTACAGGGCTGTTTTGAGTATAAAATACAGATGCGGATTGTGTTGTAAGCCATTTTGGATCCTTATTGGGGAGAAAAATGGGATATTAATTAAATAAATAACCATTTAACTATTATGGCAAATAGCTTTTTCCAACCTCTGCAAGAAGCTGGGTCTTTTGGCCACTGTGCAACAGTGTTGGACTGGATGGGCCATTAACCTGATCCAACATGGCTTCTCTTATGTTCTCATGTCCTCTTAAGCTGTTTGGCATGATGGTTAAATGGATCTTCCATGTTCAGAGGCAGTGTGAATGTTACAGTGTAATTTAATTTTTTAAATTTAATTTTGGAATTTATATCCTGCCCTATCCTGCAAGCGGGCTCAGGGCAGCTTACAACAGTAAAATCAAACAGAGTTAAAATAATATCATAAAAACAACCATTACAAAATCAAAAGCAGCACAATAAACAGTCTTACTGGCATAAATAGCAAAACTACCCAACAGCATGTGGCTGATGACTAACAGTATGACATAAATATGTGTGGAGAAATGCCATTTTGGCTGGTATTTAACCGGAAGTTGGCTAGGAGGAGGTTGTCAAACTGGAGGCAGGCCTTGGCCTAGTCTTCTCCTCCTCCCCCATCCCCTCCTGTCTGGAACCAGCAATTCTGAGGCCTCCTAGAGAGACAGGAAGTCCTTCAAGTCTATCTCCCAGAATGCTGCAGGAGAGTAAACCAGTTCCTGGGCAGAAACTGCATTTAATATGGGGGATTTGGGGCGGGAAGCCCTCAGTCAGTCACTTGGTGAATTTGCAACAGTCCCAGAAAGGTACAGTTGGGGCTTACAGGAGGCAGAGCTTTTCTCCTTAGGCCAGAGTGAGTGGCCGTCTTAGAGGACAAGAAGGACTATCCAACTGAAACCAAGTAAAGTGCCTGCCCTGCATGTCATTCAGCTAGGCAAGTATTAAAACAGGAAGAGAAGGAGCGTTTTTCCCCCTACTTTGCTTTGTTTCTTCCATTCGCTTTTTGAAATGCCTGTAAATAGTTATAGTCTGTAAATAAATATTTTGATTGTTACAATCTTGAGTCCCTCTGCACCACCTAGTTCCCCCAACCACTTGGAATGCTAGCAGTGGACTGGGGCATCCCTAGGGTGGAGAGAAGTGGTAGAACAGCTGGTTGCCAACTCTCCAGGGGAGCCACAAAGATCCCTGGGAAGCCCTGAGAAGGGTTCCTAGTGAGTCCAGAGGGAGGTTAGGAGGCTGACTTGCCTAACCAGAGCCCCAGACAGGGACAGTGGTGGCAGCAATATCCTGAGGCAGCAGAGTGGAGTGCTTGTAGTCCTCCTGTGGTATCTGTTTCCGGCCACTGTGGGAAACAGAATGCTGTTCTGGTATAGTTACACTCTTCTTATATTCTTATTACGTATCTCTTCCTAGTCATTTTGACCTTGATTTCCCTACACTGTGTTTGCAACACTGCACTGCTTTCTTTCCTCATTCAGCCTCATCTATAACAATATTTGTTCTGTTGCACCATTAATCTCTATCCTTCTCTGTTATTTCTCTCCCATCATTATTGAGCCACACATAGTCAATCATGTACAGGGAACTAGTCTGAGTCCAGGTAGGACTGGAACTTGGATAGGATAGACACATAGGGCAGGGCAATCTGAAGGCAGTGCCAAGTAAAGAGTAGAGTCTAACTCTAAAAAGTTGTGTCCAAAGTGGGGATGGAACCAGGACAGATGTAGGTAGGAGGACAGACACATGGAGAGAAAAGCTGGTAGGCTGAGAGGTAAGGAGGCACGAAATGGCTAACTGGAACAAACTACAAGCCACACAACCAACAACCAAAACTGGAGAGAGACTACAACTTGGGAGACCAGAGTTCTTCTTCCATCATGATGATCTCTTGGTGATCATCAGAAAGAGAAAGATCCAGAGGGGTCTTAGCTAATGAGTAACAGCCAGGGCAGCTGTCTCAGATCCTTGCACTTGGGGAGATGTCATGGCCCTGCCCTCTCCTGAAGGAGGGTGGAAGGAAGAAGAGCAGCCTCCCCATCTGCAGGCAGGGAAGCGTACTTCCAATGGTATCAGTGTTTGTTTATGTTTAATTCGATTTATACCCTGCCCTCCCCACCGTGGCAGGCTCAGGGCGGCTTACATCAAAATCATAGTATTCTAAGATCGCAATCATAAAATCAATAAAACCATTAAACAATATAAGTTAAAACAATATACAGTTGGTGCTAACAAATTAGATGTTACTAATATTCTCAGGATGACAGTTGTTCCAGAATTCTCGTACGGTCGATTGAAGGCTTGCCAGAAGAGAATGGTCTTACAGGCCTTGCAGAACTGAGCAAGATCCTGCAAGGCCCTAACCTGATTCCACAAGGCCCTAACCTGATTCCCAGCAACTGATTCCACCAGGAGGGGGCTGCCACTGAAAAGGCCCGATCCCTGGTGGTCGACAGTCTTGCCTCCTTCAGCCTGGGGATCACTAGGAGATGTTGAAATCCAGATCTTAGTACTCTCTGGGGAATGTGTGGGGACAGATGGTCCCTCGGATAAATGGGTCCTTGGCCATATAGGGCTTTAAAGGTGATAACCAGAAGCTTGTAACGAATCCGGTACACTATTGGTAGCCAGTGCAGTTCCTGCAGTGCTGGCTATATGTGCTCCCACTTCGGCAGCCCCAATAATAATAATAATAATAATAATAATAATTTTTTATTTCTATCCCGCCCTCCCCGCCGGAGCAGGCTCAGGGCGGCTCACAACATAAAATACACATTACATCCATTATATTTATAAAAACATGGTTAAAACAGTTATAAATTATTAAAATTAACATGACAATATGGCGTTATAAACATTAGATTTAGATGGCCTAGCAGCCATGTTCTGCAGTAGCTGAAGTTTCCGGGTTCACTACAAAGGCAGCCCCAAATAGAGGGCATTACAGTAGTCCAATCTCAAGGTGACCGTTGCATGAATCACAGTTGCCAGGTTGCCACGATCAAGGAAAGGAACCAACTGATTCGCCTGCCTAAGATGAAAAAAGGCGGATTTCATATTTGCTGCTATCTGGGTCTCCATCGTCAGGGAGGCCTCCAATAGCACCCCCAAGCTTCTGACCTTGGGCACCAGTGAAAGTATGGCTAACCACTTGCTTAGCCACCAGCATGGGGGCCTGTGTGGTGGCAGTAGTTTTGGAATCCCTCCCTGGACCCTGGAATTGCTAAGACCGCCCCTGTGCTGATCTCAGCAGTACTGCTCATTTCCCTTCCATCTACAGGGGCTCAGCACAAAAGGCACCAATACAATGATCATGATACTCCACTCATCACTCTCAGCTAGTGTTGCCAATCCTCAGGTGGGGGCGGGGTATTCCCCAGTTTGGAGGCCCTCTCCCTGCTTCAGGGTTAGCAGAAAGCAGGGGGGGGGGTTTGAATATCCACTGGGCATTCCAGTATTCCCTATGAAGACCGATTCCCACAGGGTATAATGGAAAATTAATTGGTGGGTTTCTGGCACTCTGGGGGGCTGTTTTCTGAGGTAGAACCACCAAAATTTCAGCATAACATCTGGTGCCTCTCCTCAAAATATTCCCCCAAGTTTCAAAAAGATTAGACAAGCGGGTCCAATTCTATGAGCCCCAGAAGAAGGTGTCCCTATCCTTCATTATTTCCAAATGGAAGGAAGGCATTTTAAAGTCTTGCGGACCCTTTAAATGTAATTGACAGAACTCCCTTTGGAGTTCAATCATGCTTGTCACACTCTTGCTCCTGACTCCACCCCCAAAGTCCCCAAATATTTCATGAGTCGGACCTGGCAATCCTACTCTCAACCTACCACACCCCAACATCAATCCACACTCTGCAGTCTCTCTCTCTTTAGCCATGCTGTTTCCTCTGCCTGCAACAACATCCCTACCTTTTCCTTTGTACCCAGCTCAGTGATACTTAATGAGGGCCAAACGAGGGTTGCCAAGTCTCTCGTTATGGAGGGAGGCCTCCTGCTGATTGTTGACACTGCCCTCTGCACAGTGGTAGTGAGAAAATGTTTTTTAAAAACCTTCACCAGCCTCTGTGCTAGTACATCACGTCCAGGTACAACCCGGAAGTGACAATGGGTAGCTCTAGGAATTGCTGTACACTCTGGCAATTCCTCAAGTGGCAATTCCTCTGACAATTTCTCAAGTGGTAATTCCTCTGGCAATTCCTCAAGTGTCAATTCCTATAAATGACATCTGAAACACTGCTGGGATCACATGCCCCCATGTCCCTGCCCCCAGCCCTCCCATTGGTTGCCAGGCTCAGCTTGATCATCCTGACCTTGAGGGTATTATATAGTGAGTTCGGCCAGCTTGAGGTAAGCAAGAACATTTATTGAACAAGAGCAGAACTGAACACAAACAGGCCACCCCACTCTTTATATCCATTTGGCCTGAGTTAAACACACCCCTTATGTGGGCAGCAATCCACCCTATTGGTCTCTCCAGGGTCCTTCACTTGCATTTCCTGAGAGAAATGCCTCATGTCCCAATTGGCTGGATCTAAAAATCAGCCAATCAGAATGTAGGCATCAGGGTCCTGGAGGGCAATGAACTATGCTTCAAGCTCAGTTAACAGACATAACAAAGCAGCAGTCAAAACAACCAATACACAACAAGGGGTATTCAGAAGAGCATTTGGGATTTTAAACACCTCCCCTTCTTGACATCTGTTTTTCAGTGAGAAATTCTAATATTATGAAACAGATGTGAAGGGCCCTATACTATTTACCTTTTGTATTAGGACTTTTATTTTAACTGGGCATTTTGCAGTCATTTTCATGAGGAGGGTATTATTTTGAGTGAAAGTTGTATAGCTATGTTTTTGTCTTTTTTAAAATTTTTAATTTTAAAATTGTCATTGTAGTTCCAATATGTGGGTCTTTTTTAAAGTTGTTTTGAGCCACTGTGGTCAATGGGGAAAGTGGCATATAAATATTTTAATATAGAGATACATGGATGAGTCATTCAGTGGAGGTCGTGGCTTTAAGAACCACTGAGCTAGCTCTTTTCTAGCTGGAAATTTGTATGTGAAGCATGCTTGTAATGGGAAATCTCTTGAGGACTTCCACAGCTTTGCTGAGTCCTGTCTCTGTGTGTTTATCCATTTCCTTGGCAATACAAGCCAATTGTCTATGAAGATGCATGGATAAGTTTTCCATCTTCTCTGAGGATATTGTATATCTAGTACTACTCTTTATTAGGCTGGTTTTGATGCTAAGATATGTCGGATGGGCCAAATGCCTTAATTCCAGAAGCCATAGTACTTGAGACAAAAACATTTTTTTTTATGTATCTGTAAAAATAAATTGCTGACTGTTCATCTCAGCCATTGTCATGCTAATTTAATAACTCTCTGATAATGAGGGAGATTAGAAATCAGTAAATTGCAATCTCTTTAACCCAAATGAGCTTGAGAACATCCAGAACTTTGCTATAACAGATGGTTGTATCCAAACAGATAGACGTAGAAGAGCACATTGCTATGATTCGATGATGGACCCAATCCCCATGATTATACATGACTTGAAAAGAAAAAAAAGGGCAAAAATGTTATTAATCTTCCCCAGGATGACAGTGCTTTTCCATTCCTCGTTGCCTGTGAGAGTTGCATAAGAGGGAAGTAAGCTCTGCTTCTCCTTGAGCGAAATTGCATTCCAGGCACGTTAAGCTGCAGCTTCCTCTGCCAATTACCTTCAGGGAGGCAGCCCGAAATTACTACATTTGTTCTCAATGAGGCCTATCGGCACCACTCCCTCCTCTCAGGTAACTCTATTTTCTGGCTTGATCGGGACATTTGCCTGGGAGTGGCTCTAGAAGATTCCTTTATCTGAGCTGGACATCTCATCCCAGATTTCTGTACGGCTGACAGCGGAATTAGCAATAAGGCTTTGTTGGAGGTTCTTTCTGCTTTAATTTATGGTGAGAATCAGCAGCCAGGAAGGGAAGAAGGGAGATCGCTATCTTCTCATTGCCTGAACAAAGATCTAGTTATACATATTGTAAAAAATCTGCTCTTCTCAAGATATCAATTGTTCTTTGAAGACTGTAAAACCAATTAACCTTGATGGGAGAATGAAAAAATCAATATGACCTTAATTCAGGGGCAGCTTTCTAGGCATCTAGGTTGGCACCATAGCCACTGGACCCAATCTAGAGTGCAGGAAGTGTCCTACTGCAAAAGCTGGGTGCCAGACTCTCACAGTCTTGGAGAAATCTCATCAGCTGCCTGAAGACTGCAGTATTCCCTTATGGGTGTCAAACATGCTATCTGGGGGCTGAATCAGGCCCCCGGAGGGCTCCTATTAGGCCCCCAAGGAACCAGCTGCCATCTGTTTCCTTCTCTCTATAACAGCTTGCTTTGCAAGGCTTGCTCAATTGCACAGGAGCCACAGAGCAAAATCTCTATTTTCTCCATTGGCTGAGGAAGGAAGGGCGGGGGGTAGAGCTTGTTTTTCCAGGCTCTCTCAATTGCACAGCAGAGCTACTGAGCCAAGCCTCTCTTCCTTCTGTTGGCTGAGGCTCCTCTCCTTCCCTCTACTTCCCTGGGGAAGGAAGGAAAGAGCCAGAGCTTTCTTTGCACAGTTCCCTGAATCCCAGTTCAGAGCTTTTTTTGCACAGTTCCCTGGTCTGACATGGCCCAGCCCGACCTGACACAGCCCGGCCCAACAAGGTCTCATTTATGTCAGACCCGGCCCTCACAACAAATGAGTTTGACACCCCTGCCTTATCCTGATAAATCAGGGTACTCAATCTAGTTCCTCCTCTCAGGTTCATGCAGCAATAATGAGTGTGTTCAACACATTTCTTTATTAATAAGAATGCAAGCAACTGGCTTCAGAATAAGGGTGCTCATCACATCTATGGATCTAGGTAGAAAAGAACACTAACTGGGCAGGGACTTCAACTCACACAGATATTGGGGAGGGGGGAGCAGAGTGTTCCATTATAAGATATGCAATAGGGATTTTGGATCCAGTCAAAAGGAGAAAGCCTGAAGAATGCCCACCAACTTGCTCAGAACACAGGGGCTTTCTGCCACCCATACAGATAAAAATCTCTATGTAGAAGCAACCACAGGATGAAATGAGCGACAGTGGATTTATTCAAGAGCTGGAAAGACTAGAAGGAAAGAAGAAGAGGAGGAGGAGACTGGATTTATACCCTACTCTTCACCCAGAGTCTCAGAGTGGCTTACAATCTCCTTTCCCTTCCCCTCCCCACAACAGACACCATGTCAGGTAGGTGGGGCTGAGAGAGTTTTTTGAGAACAGCTATTGTGAGAATAACTCTTGAGAGAACTCATGACTGACCCAAGGTCACACCAGCAGCTGCATGTAGAGGAATGGGGATCAAATCCCATTCTCCTACATTAAAGTCTGTGCTCCTTAACCACTACACCAAACTGGCTCTCAATTAGCAGACTAAATCTATTTATTTTATTTAAAATATTTATTAACTATCTTTCTTCCATATAGCTCAAGGCCATTTACAATAGAGATTAAATACATTAAATATGTTTAAAAAGCAAGATTTAAGATCACAGTTAATCAAATGCAGTCCTAAACAAAATAGTCTTCAATCCCCTCGCAAAGATCAAAAGTGAGGGAGCCAGGCACATCTCCCTAGGGAGATGGTTCTATAGTTGTGGGGCTGCCACTGTGAAGGTCCTCTACCATGAATCCATCAAGTTAGCTTTTTTTTAACTGATGGGATGGTCAGGAGGGCCTCTCCCTGTAACCTTAATTCCTGGGTGGAACACGTCTGAATTCACCAGAGCTGGTATAAATTCTTGCAGTGTGTGTATTTGGATATATCCACTCCAAATATGTATCCAAAAATACCCTATCAGCATTTTCCAATTATATTTGGGTCAATGGCAAACCACCCCGTAAAAAGCCTGCCTGCTTTCACAACGTCACCCCAAAGTCGGAAACGACTGGTGCTTGCACAGGGGACCTTTCCTTTTCTTTCAGGTGATATACCAGATTTTCTGGGATACTAGGAAACAGGTCTTGGAAAAAATCCTGGAAATGTTCAGGAATAACTGGAAATATCAGGAGCCAGCATTATAAAGCCCCCAGGGCTTTCCCCCCATAACTTTATATTCCCGGTGCTCTGTGTCTTCCTGGGTGTTTGTATTGGCTTGCCATGTTGATTGAGCTTTGATTCTGAACTTTTAAATTGGATTTGTTGTTTTTGCAATATTGTATTCTTTGTGCAAGTTGCTTTCTCTTGTCTGTTTGCTGTCTGTAGCGTATTGGTTGGTTCAGATTCTCTAATTTTACATTTGTTGGGCTCACAGCCCTGCCCAATTAGATCTGGCATGGATGAGTCTGTGGTTTGACATTGGTTTGGATTCTCAAGTTGTACATTTGTTGCATTAGGCTTGCCACATTGTCCCATGGTTCTGCCAGGAATCCCTGGTTCTGCATGGATTCTTTGGATTTTTTGGTTCTGTCTTTGAGAGGCTTTTGGCCAGGGGTTGCTTTGCTTGCTCCTGTGCCTTTTCCTGGATAAAGCAATGGAATGCCCCCCTCCCCATAGCAAACAACAGGGGATGGCTGGGAGCACCTTGTTCAGCAGACCATAGAACTGGACCAACATTGAACCTGAGAATCCACTATTGGTCCAATTCAATTGAAATCTGAGAGTTATTTAAAGTGCAGGCAACAGCAGCTCCATTGCAATTTGGGGGCAACTTGCTCAAAAAACAATCTGCTCCAGCCCTCCATTAAAAAAAAATCCCCATATGAAATAATTAAGCTGAATAATACCAGAGTCTTGTTGTTGGGGTGGGGGTGGATCTGAAGACCAAACTAGTATTTGGAACCTAGAAAACCATGAATACCCTTTTTTTTTTTTGGTCCCGATATCCAAAACTGAGAAATATTTACTTTTTTTTGAGCTGCACATCCCTAGCTTGCAGTCAAGCTTTCTGCTTTTGCCTTTGCCCAGGGGTCATTTTGTAGAAAAAATAGGTGGTGGAGCTCATGCGGGGATTGTTATGCAGCTGCACATACTATTCAATGGACAAGGAGGTGGAATTCTCAGAAGGGGAGGTGGAACTCTCAGAAAGGTTCAGGAGCTGTGCTCCTGTGAGCTCCCACTGAATCTGAGGCCTGCCTTTATCGTTAGCGTACCTTTAGCCCTTTGCAAGCCCCATCTTCCACTTCAGAATCCCAGTTCTAGCTCTTGAACCAGGAGATCTCGAGCTTGAAGACAAACCCTCCAGATCTTGATTCAACGGTGACCACTCATGGGTATTGCCATTTGGTGAATGATGCAGGGAGGAGGATGAGTTGGGGTGGGGGGAAGCTGTGGGAACCAGTGTTTGCTTCCAGGCTGGAATTCATTTTCGAGCTCCTTCTTGTTAAACCAGAAGAGCGGAATTTGGGAAGAAGGAATCCACAGAACAATCAAGGCATAGGACTGGGAAAACCTGTTCCTTTCTCGGCTGCTTAGCTGGGTTTCTTGGTTGTCTGATAAGAAGGAGGAGATCTTCAGCTTTCCGGTAAGCTAGAGAAGACAGCCAAAGCCTCTGGGCTACTGTAGATGTGCGCTCCCGATAAATGTGCAAACATATGCTGCACAGTGCCAAAATCTGAATTTTTTTGCCAGTCCTGTCCATTAATGTGTGGGCAAATACAGATGTGAGAATGACAGTTCCTTGATGGGCTGCAGGTCCTTCTTGGGCAATCCTTTTTAAGAAAATGATACTCTCCTCTCAAAAAAGTCCAAAAGAAAGGAAGAAACTATTTGCATTTGGAGAAGAAGCATGTATTTAGACCGATTGGTTTTTTGCATTTGATGAAGCAATTTGACTTGCTCCAAGAGGGAGAGCTGCCCTTTGAAGATTCTCATTCCATGCTGTTTTTCTTTTGAAGTCTTTTTCATCCCGAAGGCTTTCCCTCCCTTCCTCCCTCCCTCCTTCTCCCCCCACCCCAACAATTCACATCTTTAGGGGTCTGCAAAAAAGGTATTCCCAGAAGGATACCCCCCCCCCAAAGCAGGATTCTCCTGGGAGAATTCTTCCATGATTATTTTTGATTCTCCTCAGCAGCAGGTAGTCACAAGGTATTGCGGCTCAGTGCCTCCTGGGCAGCCGAGCAATGCATATTAGAAGCTTCACCATTCTTCTCACCTAGCTTTATAGCACCTGCAGCACGATTAACTCCTGTTTTCACACTCATAGGCTTTTGTTGCAAAAGAGGTTCATGCTCAGCTTTGCTCTGCTCAAGAGCACGGAGTTCGTCTGGAAACATTCGCTTTATAGACTGCCGCTCTCCATTCCTGCCTTTCTTACCAGTGTAGAATGAACTTATTACATTGGCGTGAAATGTTCCTTTCAGCTATTTTGGGAGCTGGTGGGTTTTCAGGTACCAGGTGGGATTTGCACAGCCAAGCAGGTTTCTTTTTCTTTTTTCCAAAATCTCTGAGAACTGGAGAGCCAGTTTGGTGTACTAGTTAAGTACGCAGACTCTCATCTGGAAGAACTGGGTTTGATTCCCCGCTCCTCCACTTGCACTTGCTGGAATGGTCTTGGATCAGCCATAGCTTTCACAGGAGTTGTCCTTGAAAGGGCAGCTGCTGTAAAAAGCTCTCTCAGTCCCACCTATCTCACAGGGTGTCTATAGAGGAGATTGTGACTGCTCTGAGATTCAGAGTATAGGGCAGGATATAAATCCAATATCCCATGTTGGAATGGAGATCTTTGTGAGAACGTTTAGAGCAGAAGATCCCTGATCAATCTCCAGCATATTTTTTCCTGCTCAGTAGCAGCTGTGGGGTCCCAGATTTGGGCAAGGCACAGGGGGAGGGAAGTTCATTTTTGCCTCCTGCATTGCTTTTTTTTTTTTCCCTCCCAGCCTCTTCATGAAGACCCCATTAGTCAAAGAGATTGTTTGAGGTTGGAAATATGGCTCAGGGGAGAGAAGAGTTCAATGCCCCAGCCCCTGCAATCTTTCTCCTGACCTCAACTGTCTAACTCAGTTTCTCCTACCTCCCACCACTGCTATTAGGAACAACAAAGGCACCAGAGACCCTCTGTCAGAACTTGTATCTTTGCTGCTGGTCCCCTATAATGTGACCAATGCTGTATGGTAGTTTTATTGTGGCTTAGAGCTGTATTGTTACTGAACCAAACTGACTCCATGTTGTAACCTCTGCTTAACCCAGAGTGCCTGAATAGTAATTAACCTTGCCCCACTGGTATCCAAAATATTTGGGGCTGTAGAATGAATTATGTCTTGTCTCTGCACATTCTCACACTGGGACCCTTTGAAGCCGAACAGCATGGCCTTCGGAGTAGGGAGGCATCCTCTCTACTGATAGTGATGGTGAGAAGACAGCTGCGCCCTACAATGTGAATTGTGGCTTTGTGAGATGTTTGCTTTACGTGTATAAAATCAAGCTGATGCTGGCTCTCGCCATTACTGTTATCTTGCCTTTTCCAGCACCTAGTTCTCTTCAATAAAATCCTAGCTTTGTAACTGAGTATGGGATCCGTTTGAAGTTCTTGAGTTCTGACATTATAACAGTAATCCCATTGTTCGTGGCTTATCTGTACTGGAGGCTTGGCTCGATGGCGGCAAAAGTACCAGACGACGGAGAGCCCACCACCCCATCGGAGGACCCGCCGCTCGACCCAAACGTGACGGGGGTCCGACGCAAAATTAAGGTTCCAGCGCCCTTCTCGGTCGACGCCGCTTTCCCGGCCCCGCGAACCTGGAGCCCGCGGAAGTCCACGGCAGCAATCGACGCCGCGGAGCAGCGGTACCGAAGCATGTTGGGCGAAGGAGGGGCAGGAGACGACGACGAGGGCCAGGCGGAGGGCACGGAGCCCCGAGGGGGGGAAGACCCGATCCGGACCCTCCGCAACGAATTATTCGATTGGGTGCGGGAAATCCACGGCGATGTGCACCGTTCCCGCGTGACGATGGCCGAGGAGATGCAGCAGAACCTGGGCGCTATCCACGACCAGCTCCGCACTTTGCAAACCGCGGTCCTGGGGATACCGTATGGAGTGTTGCCACTGGGGCAACCGCCCGTCGCCCCGCCGGCCCCCGCCCCGCAAGCTCCGGCTGCCCCGGCGCCGCCGGCCCCAGCGGTCCCAGCAGCCCCGGCACCTCCGGCTCCGCCGGCTCCGGCCGCCCCGGCACCGCCGGCGCCACCTGCACCAGGGGCCCCGGCCGCCCCGGCGCCGCCTGCACCACCCATCCCGATCCCGCCGGCCCTACCGGGCCCAGCACCGCCACCTGGGGCGCCGCGAGCGCCAGGAGGGGCCGAGGGACGGGGAAGAGAGTTGAAGATTACGTTCGATGGGAATCCGGAGGACGTGGAATACTTTACTATTCAGTGCGACACGTTTTTCACCCACTGGGGTGCCGACTACCCTACCGAGGCCAGCCGAGTGTACCACATCGCGTCTCGACTGAGAGGGGCGGCCCGCAAGTGGTATGTGGGGCTTTTCATGGGGAGAAAGCCCGAATTAGCTACCGTGGCAGGGTTCCTGCACGCGATGCTCCGCCAGTATGGAGATCCCTTACGGGAGGAGAAGGCGGTCGCTGCCCTCCAACGTATCGAACAGGGCAACCGCTCGACCCGCGAGTACGCCACCGAATTCCTGGGGTACTGTGCGGCAGCGAGGGGATGGAACGAGGTCATGAAATACACCGCGTTCATCAATGGGTTGAATCCGAGCATCCTCGACCGCTGTTACAGTCAGGGAAGGCCCGACACGCTGGTCGGCTGGATCCAACTGGCCGGGGAGGTGGAGACCAACCTCCAACACGTGGGGATGAGGAGACAGCAACTAGCGAGGAAGGGAGCCAAACACACCCCAACTAAATCTGAAGGGAAGAAGGCTCCGACGACCTCCACCCCGTCTCCCGCCCGCAAATGCTTCCAATGCGGGGACCCAAATCATCTTGCTGCTAACTGCCCTGGGAAAGCGGGATCCACACCACCCACGGCGCGGCCAACCACCCCGGGCCCGAAGAAGAAGAAGAGCAGCCGATCGAAGGAGCCCAGTCGGGGCTCCGTCGCCACTTCCTTGGCGACTGACGAGGATTTTACCACCAGCCTGGCGGCAGTCGAAGAATCGACCGAGGAGTCGGACGATACCGAGTCGGCGGGAAACGACAGCGACCTGCTTTAATGGGTGCCGCAAAGCAGGTCCAACAACAGCCGGCACTCCTCACGGTGAGAGCAACTGGGGGTTTACTTTTTATGGCCGTTACCCTCCTTAACCCGAACCTAAAGAGATTCATGCACGCCCGAGCACTAATCGACTCAGGGTGTAACAGGGACTTGATCACCCCCCGCCTAGTTGAGGCGCTGGGATTAGCCACTTCGCCCCTGCCACAACCGATGCAGTTCCAGCAAATGGACGGGGGGCCCATGAGAGGGGAACCATGTATTTTAGAAACTCAGGCGGTCCCGGTAGGGACCGAGGAGCATTGGGGAATTGAGACTTTCGTAATCGCCCCCTCCTGCTCTTTCGACGTGGTAGTAGGCTCAGCTTGGCTCGCCCGCCACCAACCCGACATAAGGTGGGAGGAACAGATCGTCCGGTTCCCGGATTGGAGGTGCGAGCATCACCACTGGCGCCCCGAGTGGGGGCCGCACGCTCCCCCCCAAAACATGCGGGCGTGCCTCACCCTTGAGGAAGTCGCCTCCATCCCCAAGGAGTACCGAGACTTAAAGCTGGCATTTAGCGAGAAGGAAGCGGATGAGCTACCGCCCCACCGCCCTACAGACTGTGCCATTGAGCTAATCCCAGGGCAGCAGCTTCCCAAAGCGAAACTGTACTCCATGGGTTGGGCGGAGAAGGCGGAACTCCGAAAGTTTTTGGACAAAAATCTAAAGCGTGGGTTTATTCGACCAGCCACAGCTCCCCATGCCGCCCCCGTCCTATTCCGAAAGAAAAAGGACGGGTCTCTTAGGCTTTGCACAGATTTTCGTGCGATAAACGGGATTTCCATGTCCAACGCCTACCCGATCCCGTTGATAAAGGACTTATTAAACACTGTAGCAAAGGGGAAAATATTTACCAAACTCGACCTCCGAGACGCATACTTCCGCGTCCGCATCAAAGAGGGGGACGAGTGGAAAACAGCCTTCAACACCCCACTGGGACAATTTGAGTACCTTGTCATGCCGTTTGGGCTACAGGGAGCCCCGGGCGTTTTTATGAACTTTATCAATGAAGTGCTGCGGGACTTCCTGTTCAAGGGGGTGGTAGTGTACCTTGATGACATCATTATCTATTCACAAGATCTAAAGTCTCATGTGCCTTTGGTCAGAAAAGTGTTAAGCACCCTTTGTAAACACAAACTGTATGCCAAACTGTCGAAATGTGAATTCCACAAGACCGAACTGGATTACTTGGGCTTCCGGGTGTCGGGGGAGGGATTGTCCATGGACCCCGCAAAGGTCCAAGCGGTGTTAGACTGGGAACCCCCTCGAACCCGCAAGCAGTTACAAAGTTTTATCGGGTTCGCTAACTTTTACCGCGACTTCATAAGGGGGTTCGCCACGGTCATGCTCCCTCTTACAGAACTCCTCAAAACTAAAGGGAAGGGTGACAAGGCTAAAAAACCCGGCGCACGCCTAACGTGGACGCCTGACTGTCAAAAAGCTTTCACTGAGCTAAAACGCCTCTTCACCTCCGAACCCGTGCTGGCTCATCCTGACGAACTAAAGCCCTTCGTGGTCCAATGCGACGCCTCCGACGCCGCTGTAGGAGCCATATTAATGCAGAGGGGGGAAAATGGGGTGCTCCGACCATGTGCCTATATTTCCAGGAAATTTTCCAACGAACAAAGAAACTGGTCGGTCTGGGACAAAGAAGCGTTTGCAGTCATGTTTGCCTTAAAAACCTGGCGCTCCTGGCTTGAAGGAGCGAGAGTCCCCTTCGAAATTTGGACCGATCACAAAAACCTGGAAGCCCTCACTGGGCGTCGCAAAATGACTGCAAAACAGATCCGGTGGGCAGGCTTCTTTGCTAAGTTTGATTTTGTGTTGAAACACATCCCAGGCTCAAAGAACTTTTTAGCGGACGCCCTTTCCCGCCTGCCCCAACATGACAGTCTCAGGGAGGAGGTGGTGGACTCACTAATTCCCCCCTCAGCCATCGCGGGGGGGGTCACCACCCGCTCCGGTAAACAGACCAACCCTCCGGACTTAGAATTACTTTCTCGGTTCCTCTCGGAGTACAAACAAGAAGCTGACCGCCCCCCCAACGTGGTCAAAGCCGAGAACGGGCTCTGGTTACATAATGAAAAAATCTATGTGCCCGATCCCCTCAGGAAGGAGGTTTTGGACCGCTGCCACTCAAGTCGCTTGGCCGGCCACTTTGGCTATGTTAAAACACTCAACTTGCTCACCCGCCAATTTTGGTGGCCGAAAATGAAAAAAGATGTTTCAGAATTTGTACTGTCATGTCCCACGTGCCTCATGGCAAAACGGAGGGGGGGCAAACCTCCGGGCCACCTAGTCCCCCTCCCTACGGCCACCCGACCTTGGTCGGTAGTCTCCATGGACTTCATTGTAGAGCTCCCGCCTTCGCAGGGCAAAACAGTCATCTTGGTCGTAGTCGATACCTTTTCAAAGCAGGCTCACTTCATTCCTTGCAAACAGTTACCGACCGCCAAAAAACTTGCCCAGCTCTTTTTCACTCACATTGTACGCCTACACTCATTCCCAGACAAGGTCATTAGTGACCGCGGAACACAGTTCGTTGCCAACTTCTGGCGGGAGTTCTGCAAACTAGCTGGCATTGAGCAGGGATTGAGTTCTGCCTACCACCCCCAGTCGGACGGACAGACGGAGAGGGTTAATGGCCTTCTAGAACAATACCTCCGCTGTTTCATTAATTTCCAACAGTCCAACTGGGTAGACCTCCTCCCCTTTGCAGAATACGGCTACAACAATAGCCTCCATAGCTCAACCAAAACCTCCCCTTTTCAAATCATCAATGGTTACGAGGGCAAGCCGTTCCCCACGCTCGCCCTCCCAGCCAACCCATCCCAACCAACATCATGCCAACAATGGTGGGAGGGACTTCGTGAAGGCTGGAAGGGAATTCAGGAAAACCTGGAGGAAGCAAAAAAAGCCTACAAAAAACAATTTGACAAAAAACACTCTCCGGAGTGGGATCTAAAGGTGGGGGATACAGTTTTCCTGTCAACAAAAAACCTTCCCCTCCCCCAGTCCTGCCGCAAACTGGCACTGAAGTTCCTCGGACCTTTCAAAATCAAAAGGGTGATAAATAAAGTAACGGTGGAACTCGAACTACCCAAATCTCTAAGTAAGATCCATCCTGTTTTTCATTGCAGCTTGCTTCGGAAAGACCCTGGTGCTACGTCCTTCCATCCCAGGGCCCCACCACCCCCTCCGACGACAGTGAGGGGTCAGAGTCACCATGAAGTCCAGGAGATCCTGGACTCCAGAGTCAAACGGGGGAAACTGTATTATTTGATCAGGTGGAAACACTTCCCCCCGAGCTGTGACGAGTGGGTCGAATCTCAGAATGTAGTGGCTCCGCAACTGCTGAAAAAGTTTCACCTACTGTACCCGCACAAGCCCAAGGCCGGCCCCGCGGGAGGGGGCGCTTAGGGGGGGCAGTATGTCAGAACTTGTATCTTTGCTGCTGGTCCCCTATAATGTGACCAATGCTGTATGGTAGTTTTATTGTGGCTTAGAGCTGTATTGTTACTGAACCAAACTGACTCCATGTTGTAACCTCTGCTTAACCCAGAGTGCCTGAATAGTAATTAACCTTGCCCCACTGGTATCCAAAATATTTGGGGCTGTAGAATGAATTATGTCTTGTCTCTGCACATTCTCACACTGGGACCCTTTGAAGCCGAACAGCATGGCCTTCGGAGTAGGGAGGCATCCTCTCTACTGATAGTGATGGTGAGAAGACAGCTGCGCCCTACAATGTGAATTGTGGCTTTGTGAGATGTTTGCTTTACGTGTATAAAATCAAGCTGATGCTGGCTCTCGCCATTACTGTTATCTTGCCTTTTCCAGCACCTAGTTCTCTTCAATAAAATCCTAGCTTTGTAACTGAGTATGGGATCCGTTTGAAGTTCTTGAGTTCTGACACCCTCTTACACATAGAAACACACAATTGGAAGGGGCCATACAGACCATCTAGTCCAACCCCCTGTTCAATGCAGGACCAGCCTTGAACATCCCTGCTTAAAGACTGCCAACCGCTGCCTAAAGACTGCCAGTGTGGGGGAGCTCATCACCTCCCTAGGAGGAAGAAGAAGAACAGGAGAAGATTAGATTTATACCCCACCTTTCACTACCCTAAGGAGTCTCAGAGAGGCTTACAATTTCCTTTCCCTTCCCCTGCCCACAACAGACACCCTATGAGGTAGGTGGAGCGGAGAGAGCTCAAACAGGAACTGTTCTTTAGAGGAACAGCTCTGTGAGAACTTGTGACTGGCTCAAGATCACATTAGCAGGTGCATGTGGAAAAGTGGGGAATCAAATCCTGTTCTCCCAGATAAGAGTCCATGCTCTTAACCACTACACCAAGCTGGTAGCTGATTCTACTGTTGAACAACTCTTACTGTAAAAAAAAGTAATATCCAGATGATACCTTCCCGCCCCTAATTTAAACCCATTCTTGTGTGTCCTTCCCTCTGCTGCCAACAGGAACAGCTCCCTGCCCTCCTCTAAGTGACAGCCCTTCAAATACTTCAAGAGAGCAACAGCGTTTCCCCTCAGCTTCCTCTTCTCCAGACTGAACATTCCCAAGGCCACCAGCCTTTCCTCATAGAACTTGGTCTCCAGGCCCCTGATAATCCTCGTTGCTCTCTTCTGCACCTGCTCCATTCTGTCCACATCCTTTTTGAAGTGAGGCCTCCAGAACATCCCCCAGTATCTCATCCACTTTGGCCCTCAGAGGTGCTATTATTTATCATTTCATTTATTTACTTTATTTCATCCCTTGCCTTTCTTCCCAATGAAGACCCAAAATTACATAGCATTCTTCTTTCCTCCGTTTTATCTTCACAACAACTCCGTGGGATAAGTTTTGCTGAGAGGGCGTGACAGGACCAAAGTCACCCAGTCAGCTTCCATGGCCGAGTGAGGATTCAAACCTGGGTCTCACAGAATTCAGTCCAGCACTCACTTCAGTGCACCACTCTGCTGAATTTATCTCATGATTTTAAGCCCCCCGCCCCCGCACAGGGTTGCCAGGTCTTGGCTGAGAAATACCTAGAGATTTCGGGGGTGGAACCTGAGGAGTTGAGGAAGGTCAGCAAAACTGTGATCCTTATCAGAGCCGACACTCCAAAGCTGCCATTTTCTCCATGGGAACTGATCTCTGACATCTGGAGTTTAGTTGTAATTCTAGGCTATCTCCAGGCCACACCAGGAGGCTGGCAACGATGCCATCCACGTACTTCTGTAGTTAAAGAAAAGGATTGACCAACACCCACTAATACATTTTGGGCATATTTTTCAGTGCTGTGCCTGGTTTTTCTCCATTTTCATTTGAATATATATTTGTGCCTTTTTTGTTGAATATTTCTCATTTCTTGTTTTTTAAACTCTGCTTTGGGCACTTTTTGACCTCATAATCTCTCCATGCATGACATCACAATTGGTTGCCATGGAAAGGCCCACAATATCAAACAAGTGCAACGGGCAAAGGTTGCCTTGCAGAAGAGAGATAGAGATTTTGTGGGGAAAATCCATTAATACTTAAATATAGTGTGATAGGAAATATCATAGTATCTTTACCAAAATCAGTTACATAACTTTAAAGAAACACATTCAAGTCAGATGAGACCGTATCGGGTCCCCATATCTTCCATTTCAGCGGTAATTGAAGTTTTATACACATGCACAGAGTTTATGCACACACATAGATTACACAAAAAGCCATAGAACACTATTGTGCATTTCCAAAATCATTCTCAGTTTAATCCAATCTCAGTATGACCCAGTCTTGCAATTACAAGTAATAACAGGGTTGCACAGATGCAGTGCTTCTGCTCTGAGAATCGCAAACCCTTTACAGAAAAAAGTATCCTTTCCCTCTTTGTTATGACTCTAAAGACAGAACTATGCAACCCCTTTCAAAAAATGCAGACCACTTGGTTTCTTATTCAACCTGTCCTAAGACTGGGCAATAGACAGCTAAAGAAAAGAAAGGCTGCATGAATGTTATTCAGGAACCAAATGGTGGAACTACGTAAAGAAGAGCAGCGCTGGTGGTTGCTGTGCGGATCTCTGCGTTTATACCTGACCCAAGCTATAAAGCATGGTGGTCTTTGCTCCCACCCTTAGGGTGATCTGTGTGTTCACTGATGGTGGAAAGTGTCATCGGACTTCAGAGGGTGTGGCCTAATATGCACATGAGTTCCTGCTGGACTTTTTCTACCAAAAAAAGGCCTGTGTGAAACAATGGTGAATTCAGGGGCTGTGGCCTAATATTCAAATGAGTTCCTGCTGAGCTTTTTCTACAAAAAAAAAAGCACCCTGCCATACATTATTGGTAGACTGTTAAAGAAAGTTGTAGAAGACAGTATTTTAGGAGGACAATCATTGGGTGCCTTCACATGGCAGCTATTTGTTGCAAAGCATGTTATTTAGTGTGTGTGAATGCACCCACTGACACAGCCAGCTACACAAGTCTCCATTCTCTCAGATGCTTTTGCATCAAAACTCTGCCCTTTTCTCTGTGAACATACAATATTTACTAAATGCAAGACTAGGCTTTTCCACAGATATGCCCTCAAAAAAAAGGAGTGTCTTCTATTCGCATAAAAGCTATATGTTCAAGAATAATTTTTGTGTGAATAACCTTTTTAAGGGTGGTGGTTTTACATTCAGGGTTGGCTTCCTTTAGAGTAAATATGATAACCTAAATGTTGAGAATGCCACAGGCTAAACATATTACAAAAAGAAATCATGATGGAATTCTTGAGGCGGATTCTAAGAAGGCAAGCTACCAACATGCCAAATGCACACAGTAGGTCTTCTAAACAAACAAGTATGTCAAATGAAAATTAAGATCCTTCTATGATCAAGGTAGTGGCTTGGCTACTCTCAGGAGCTAGGTAGGGCATGCATCTTCGTCCCATTCTCTCGTCGTTACTAGGCTCAATTTAAGGTATTGAGTGGTAAAGCTGCAGTACTGCAGTCCTAAGCTCTGCTCACGATCTGAGTTCAATCCCGGCGGAAGCTGAGTTCAGGTAGCCAGCTCCAGGTTGACTCAGCCTTTCATCCTTCTGAGGTCGGTAAAATGAGTACCCAGCTTGCTGGGGGGAAGTGCAGGTGACTGGGGAGGGCAATGGCAAACCACCCTGTAAAAAGTCTGCCATGAAAATGTTGTGAAAGCAACGTCACCCCAGAGTCGAAAACGGCTGGTGCTTGCACAGGGGACTACCTTTACCTTCTTTTATCACATACAAAGCCCTTCGTGGCTTCTGTCCTTCTTATTTGTGGGACTGCTTCTTCCCTTATGCTCCACCATGACAGTTTCACTCATCTGAGTGAGGCCTTCTACAGGTGCCAGCCTGCACATGGGCAAAATCAACAATTGCCTGTACATGTGCTTTCTCTCTTGCGGCTCCCATCATTTTGTTAATGCAACTTAAATAATTCAACTTAAATAATGCAGAGTTGGTGGAGAGGCCATTTCATAAGGCGGGAACCTTAGATAAATAACGATTTATTTATTATTTTAGTTCATATACTACCCCTCCCTCACAAAGTGGGCCTCAAAGTGGTTCACACTAGTTTAAAAATAGAGGTAATAAATATAGTAAAATACAGAGTATAAAAAGCAAACAATTTACATCAGATAGCACTGGATCCAGCATGAAGCCCCCAAAATACACTTAACTGGGGAAGACCTGATAAAAAAGCAAGGAGATATTGGATATACACCCCCCCCCCTTCACTCGGAGTCTCAGAGTAGTTTACAATCTCCTTTCTCTCCCCCCTCCCCACAACAGACACCCTGTGAGGTAGGCGCGGCTGAGAGAATTCTGGCAGAAACTGCTCTTGAGAGAACAGCTCTGAGAGTCACTCAGCAGGTGCATGTGGAGGAATGGGGAATTAATCCCAGTTCTCCCAGATTACAGTTCATGCACTTAACCACTACACCAAACTGGTAAGCTCAGCCTTAAAGGTCCTGCGGAACCTATGAAGGTCCTGCAGGGCCTGGGTCTCATCTGAGAGGGCATCCCACTGGGATGAAAAGCCCTCACCCTGGGGGATGCCAAATGTGCGACCCAAAGGCCCAGCGTGTCCAGTATGCCATGAGATGATGACTGCAGCCACCAAGAGGGGTTATAAAGGAAGAGAGACAGTCCCTCAGTTATGATGGCCCCACCATTTAGGGTTTTAAAGGTCAAAAACAGGACCTTGAATTTTATCCAGAAATCAATTGGCAGCCAAGTCAGGCTGTAAATGAGAAGGCCAAGATGTTCCAGTACCATTTTGGACAACCTGATTAGGGACTGTGGTCTGTACTGCTGTGTAGCTTAGGGTGCATAGGTTCCTATTATATAATTTTTGCACTATTCAATGTGTCTTCTTAATACTTATTCTAGGCTTCAATGTATCCTCAAGATTCCTGGTTGGTTCCAGAGTTCTACAATCCTAGTGTGTCGCTGCTTGAATGTCCCATTATGTCTATTGTATTGACTCACTCTGTGTAGAAGAAGATATTGGATTTATATCCCGCCCTCCACTCCAAAGAGTCTCAGAGTGGCTCACAATCTCCTTTACCTTCCCCTCCACAACAGACACCCTGTGAGGTGGGTGAGGGCTCTCACAGCAGCTGCCCTTTCAAGGACAACCTCTGCCAGAGCTATGGCTGACCCAAGGCCATGCTAGCAGGTGCAAGTGGAGGAATGGGGAATCAAATCCGGTTCTCCCAGATAAGAGTCCGCACACTTAACCATTACACCAAACTGGCTCTCCACTTTGTAATCCACTTTGTGTTCCTGTGAGAAAGACAGACTATAAATAACTTCAATAAAATAAATAAAATAAATTAATAAGCACTGCTGCCACCCCTTCTTCTCCTTTACAGCCTGTCTTGGCTGCCTACTGATTTCTGGATCAAATTCAAGGTCCTGTTTTTGACCTTTAAAGCCTTAAATGGTGGGACAATCATAACTGAGGGACCATCTTTCTCTTTACAGCCCCTCACAGTGACTGTGGTCATGTGGTCTCAATGGCACATCACCTGCTTATTCAGGGGGAGGAAGGATGGAGAAGGGCAAACAGCCATGTAGGGATGCAGCTAGAACGTGAAAAAAAAATCTGGAGTTCTGGACACATTGTGAGCTGCCTATACAGCTTTTTAAAAAATAAGCCAGACACATAAGTTTAAGTATATGTAAGTTAAAGCTCTCCATTATATTGCTGTTTAAATTAGGAATGGCTGCAAGATGAGATCATACTTTTAAGTAGGCATTTGGAATCTGAACTTAAACTTTGTGTCTTTTAATACCAACTAAAGGAAGAATCTTTGTTTCTGCTTCAGTGGCTGTCCCTTTTTTTACTGTATACAGATCTTCAAAATCATATGTTCCCACTGCTCCTTCTCCCCCAAATGAAAGTGACGAATTCAAAACCAACTGGGGCTGAGTTTAGTCGCTGCCCGGCACTCTCAAGTTCCACCCTTATTTGTCTGGGAAGGATTACATAAGGGGCAGAGATACTGAAGCTGCTGCAAGAGAGAGATCGTAACATGGAGGACAGGGAGGCAGACAATTGCTAATTGCCAGGTACGAATTGTAGCCTTCTGTTTGCCAGAATGAGTAGGGAAGATCATGTAGTGCCAGCTGTGATTCATTGACACAAGGTTTGGTGCACAATTTAGCTGATGTGAAGGTAGCCAGGGCTCAAAGATCCATGCAATCTTAAGGTTCAAGGAAGAGCCACGTTCCCCATATATGCAAGGCGACTGAGCCATCACAAGCTCCCAGACTAAGATTTCCACTGATCAGATAACATATTCTCATTTTGCAGCCCTTCCCTTATAGTAGTATCACTCCAATAGCTAATTAATATAGTTAGCATCTTTCCATATACTAACACAACACGTTCCATTAGGATAGATTCCGATGGGTATATGTGTTAGTCTGAAGCGATAGAATAAAATGAGAGTCCAGTGGCACCTTTAAGACCAATAAAGTTTAACTCAAGGTATAAGCTTTCATGTGCAAGCACACTTCTTCAGATGCAATGAAATTGAAATTACCAGTCCATACATATAGGTAGAGGGTGAACAGTAAATTAGCCAGCAACTCCAACTGAGAGTGGTAGATGGTTTGTCTTTTCTTGTGAGAATTTTGCCAAGCAGGTTGATTCGTTGTAAAAATGTCCAGTTCAGAAATTTCTCCTTGATCAGCTTCTGTTTGTAGTACAGGACACTGATCAGATTTCTGAGTACTTTCTTGGAGAATGTGAATTTTGCATTACACCTTTAATCCTGGTTTAACTCTGTCCCCAAACTGACATTGTACACTAGAATCAGAGAAACCAACTCTACGATTCTGTGATTTTAGTTAGAATGTCAGCTTAGGGAAAGGGTTAAAAGTCTAGTGCGAAATCGATCATAGTTTTTCTGCATAGTTCCCTTATCATTTTTATTGTAAATTTAAATCTATTAATGCTTGTTCAAATGGCCATGAATGATGTTGGGGGAGGGCTTAAACATCCATTGCCTAAAAGACAAACATTCCTTTATTTTTATTTTTTTCCTCAGCACTTATCAATGGATCCAAAAGGCCTAAGCAGGCCATTTTAATGGGTTGTTAGATTTATAAACCCCAGGCAATCTAACTGCAATCATTGCTTTACATGGTGATAATTCAGATGATAATTCAGATGATAATTCTACATAAAATGATGTCACAAAGGAGTGAGGAAGGAAATTTTAGTGGTGGACAATTCCCTGTCTGTTCTCATTCATTTTAAATGGCACATAAAAGCTATGCGCAGTAGGGTTGCCAATCCCCAGGTAGGGGCAGGGGATTCCCCGGTTTGGAGGCCCTCCCCCTGCTTCAGGGTCATTAGAAAGCAGCAGGGGGGAGGGAAATATCTGCAGGGCACTCCATTATTCCCTATGGAGACCAATTCCCATAGGGTATAATGGAGAATTGATCCATGGGTATTGGGGGCTCTGGGGGGCTATTTTTTAAGTAGAGATACCAAATTTGCAGCATAGCATCCTGTACCACTCCTCAAAACACTCGCCAAGTTTCAAAAAGATTGGACCAGGGAGTCCAATTCTATGAGCCCCAAAAAAGGTACCCCTATCCTTCATTCTTTTCAATGGAGATGTAAAGAAGACTGCATTTAAAAGGTGTGCAGTCCCTTAAATTTGATAGCCATAACTCTCTTTGGAGTTCAATTATGCTTGCCACAACCTTGCTCCTGGCTCCACGCCCAAAGACTCCTGGCTTCACCCCCAGAGTCCCCAGATATTTCTTGAATTGGACCTGGCAACCCTAATGCGCAGGTTATGAGGAGGGTGAAAGGAGATCCTTTTAAAAATTCTCTGCCTATCCAAAACAGACATTTGAGCATGTATACTCAGAAGTTCAACGAGACCAGTTCCTCACTTGCAGTTGCTCAACCCCCAGACATCTGCTTTCTCCTGCTCAAGTGATCAATTCCCCATCAGTTGCTGCTTGAGCACACTTTGATCTGCGGCTTGCAGCTTCCAGATATCAAAAAAAGAGGGAGAGAGAGCAGGAAGCTGCAAGGGATATTGAACATAAGAACATAAGAGAAGCCATGTTAGATCAGGCCAATGGCCCATCCAGTCCAACATTCTGTGTCACACAGCGGCCAAATATATATATATATATATATATATATATATATATATATATATATATATATATATATATATATATATACACACACATACACACTGTGGCTAATAGCCACTGATGGACCTCTGCTCCATATTTTTATCTAACCCCCTCTTGAAGGTGGCCATGCTTGTGGCCGCCACCACCTCCTGTGGCAGTGAATTCCACATGTTAATCACCCTTTGGGTGAAGAAGTACTTCCTTTTATCCGTTTTAACCTGTCTGCTCAGCAATTTCATCGAATGCCCACGAGTTCTCGTATTGTGAGAAAGGGAGAAAAGTACTTCTTTCTCTACTTTCTCCATCCCATGCATTATCTTGTAAACCTCTATCATGTCACCCCACAGTCGATGTTTCTCCAAGCTAAAGAGCCCTAAGCGTTTCAACCTTTCTTCATAGGGAAGGTGTTCCAGCCCTTTAATCATTCTAGTTGCCCTTTTCTGAACTTTCTGAACTTTCTCCAATGCTATAATATCCTTTTTGAGGTGCGGCGACCAGAACTGCACACAGTACTCCAAATGAGACCGCACCATCGATTTATACAGGGGCATTATGATACTGGCTGATTTGTTTTCAATTCCCTTCCTAATAATTCCCAGCATGGCGTTGGCCTTTTTTATTGCAAATGCACACTGCCTTGACATTTTCAGTGAATTATCTACCATGACCCCAAGATCTCTCTCTTGGTCAGTCATTGGAGGGAGATGTGGATCAAACTGTACCTGTGCAGCAACTATTGGAGAATTGATTGCTTGAGCCAGGGAAAGCAGAAGCCCTGGGGACAGAGCAACTGCTAGAAAGGAATCAGTCTGAGACTTCTAGTAAATGTGCTTAGCATTGCAGCCTTAGTCAGAACATTACGGACTGACAGACAGAAGGACCATCTTTTCCCATATGTTCCTGCCTGGACATTAGGGTCATAGGGAGACGCCCTCCTAACCATTCCACCAATCAAAGAAGCTTGTCTGGTGAGCATACAAGAGAGGGCCTTTTCAGTGGCAGCCCCATGATTGTGGAACAGCCTCCCCAGGGAGGTGTGCCTGGCCCCCTCACTTTCAGTCTGTAGGAGGCAGCTGAAGATGGTTGTGTTTACAATGGCATTTGATTAATCTAGGTGTTTGAAAACTGACTGTCTTAAATTGTGGTTTTGTATGCATTTTTAGGGCTATTGTTTTATTTGTACTGCAAGCCACCTTGAATTCTGAAAGGTAGCTAATAAATGTATTAAATAAATGAATTATATAAAATATGGGCTGGAACAAACAAGTGCCTATGCTAATGGGAAAAAGTGGAGGGTGCACTGACCACCCAAAAAGACAGGTGTTCAATTCATGCCAAACAGCTACAAATACCTACCCAACTGATTTGTACCTGGTTTTCTTAGAATAATGCATGAACAAGAATGCTGCCAATTCAAACTGATTGGCAGCCATTGGCATCACTAAGGACTACATAGAGTAACACCAAAAGGTAGAATTTTATAGAAATACAACATATATTTTCGACTCACTCATATGATTTGTAAGTGATCTAATTGTCTATTGATCCAACTGAGCGATCAATCTAGTTTGTTCAGAGCGATCCAGTTGTCAGCTGCCCGCTGAGTAGACAGTTACATAGTTAGGAGGGAGGTCAGGCTTCATTAGAATGTGCATGTATGAAAAGCCAGTTGTGCCATACTACGTAGTTAGGGAGGAATACAATGACAGAATGCAACAAAGAAGCAATCTGTCAAAGACCACTGAATAGATTGATGTATCATTGACTTGATTGTTGAAAAATCAGGTCCCTATTCAGGACACAAGCTGTTGGAAAGGGGCTGTGGCTCCGTGGTAGAACATATGCAGAAGGTCCCCAGGTTCAATCCCCAGGTCGTAGGATATATGAAAGACCTGAGATCCTGAAGAGCCACTGCCAGTCTAAGTAGACAATATTGACTTTGATGGACCAAGAGTCAGATTCAGTATAAGGCAGCTTCATGCGTTCAAGTTGAACTGGGGGGATTTTGAGCATTCCTAGTAAGGATCCAAGTGATGACTAGGGTTGCCAATTCCCAGCTGAGGGCAGGGGATCCCCTGGTTTGGAGGCCCTCCCCCCACTTCAGGGTTATCAGAAAGCAGGGAGGGGGGAGGGCAATGTCTGCTGGGCACTCCATTATTCCGTATGGAAACCAATTCCCATAGCATATAGTGGAGAATTGATCCATGAATATCTGGGGCTTCGGAGGAGCTGTTTTTTGAGGTAGAGGCACCAAATGTTCAGCATAGCATCCAGTGCCTCTCCTTAAAACACCCCACAAGTTTCAAAAAGATTGGACCAGAGGGTTCAATTCTATGAACCCCAGAAGAAGGTGTTCCTACCCCCCATTATTTTCAAATGGAGGGAAGGTATTTAAAAGGCTTGCGGCCCCTTTAAATGTGATTGGCAGAACTCCCTTTGGAGTACAAACATGCTTATCACACCCTTGTTCCTGGGTCCACCCCCAAAGTCCTCAGATATTCCCTAAGTTCGACCTTGCAACCCTAGTCCGGACCTAGGTGGCCTAGGTGGTCCGGACCTAAGCTGAATCTTGTTATATCTCAGAAGTTAAGAAGGGTTGGCCTCAGTTTGAACTTGGATGGGTGACCACAAAGAAGTCCAGGGTTGCTACGCAGAGGTAGCCAAAGGCAAACCTGCTCTGATTGTCTCTTGCCTTGACATCCCTACAGCGTCACCATAAGTCAGCTGCGATTTGGCAGCATTTTCCACCACCAATATGGATCCAACCCTATAGCTTTCTAGCTGACATTACTGTAGCACAGGGTCATGCTCAAAAGTTTCCCATGGATTCATTGACCAGTCAGAGCTTTTCATTCATTCATTCAAGTCAGTGGGGCTATTTTTAGCATGTTTGCAAAAATATATTTAAACCCCCATCAGGAAAACGTGTAAAGACATGGAAGAAGTCTAGAAACTGCAAAGATAATAGGGGTGATCATGTTTTCCTTGTGAAATCTGCTCTTGTTTGAGACCGTAATCACTAAGTTGCCATGAATGGAAACTCCAACCCAGTCTATAAACATAATGTTGTTTACATCTTTCACTTATGATGATATTTCGAATAAAAATAGTTATAAAATTGCATAGCTGTCTCACTGTGCCATAAAAATGGGAGCATATATTACATTAAGCAGGAAGGAGCTGTATCTCATTTAAAGCACATAACCACATAATTTTGTAGATATGTATCTATAGAGAGATATATCTATCTATGAACAATGAAATTGCCCCAAAATTAAAAAACCTTCTGGCGATATATTTGTAAACATAATCAGCCTATAATCCAATAAAGAGACTCTGCTTTGAATTAATGTGAATTACTCCTCTGTTCAGCTTTATACATGCAGAACTTTTCATTTCAACTCTTTTCACTTTTTTTTCCTTCTTCTTCTTTGTTTTGTGAAAATGCAATTTTGGACAACTCGTGCCCCCACCCCACATAAACAGAAGGAATGGCTTCTCTTTAAAAAGGAAGCAAAATAAAACGTAGCTGCAGAAATATTAAAAAATACATAATTCTTTTATACCTGCAAATAGGGAGGAGGTAGAGGGAAAGCAAATCCCATTTCTCAGAACTTCTGGCATGAAACACTTTGCATTTTAAAAAGAATCCATCACTTTAATCTTTTTTATGATTCTGATAATGAGAATGAAAGCTATGTTGTTAAATGGAAAGTGCAGTGATTTTATACACACATAAAAAATAGAAGGAACCATTTCTTTAATTTAGATAATTTAAAACAAAAGTTTCCCAATGACAACCTTTTAGTTATAATTCATTAATCTACCATTTGACAATGGTTTTTTCCCCTTCTCTCTCTCTCTCTCTCATATAAAAGCCTTATGATATAAGAAGACAGATGAAACACTTTGAGGTTTATCCTGGAAAATACATGAATCTGAAGATAAATGTTGGGTTTGTAATATTTACTGGAGGAACACGGAGTGAGTCATTTTTGTTCAGTTCGAGCTTAAAAAGAACACGTTCAGGAGCTGTTATTAGTATGATGTGTAAGGGCCTTCACTTCAGGGTACTTTGGTCTAAAGTCCAGGGGTGACCAAACTTCCTTAACATAAAAGCTAAACAGATGTTTGAGAGCTACAAGACATGAACATCAGATGTCTGAGAGCTGGAAGGAATGAAGGAACGAAGGAAGGAAATAGATGGGGAGGGGGGAGGGAGAGGTGGAAAGAAAGGCATTTTAACTTTAAATGCATTCTCCATGCTGCCAGCTTCCTTGCCTTGGATAAATGATTTAAAGAAACAAATGTCTTCTCCAAGCTGGCTGATGGGGCAGTGTCAGCTTCGAGAGCCACACAATATGTGTGAAAGAGCCACATATAGCTCCTGAGCCACAATTTGGCCATCCCTGGTCTAAACAATATTTGGAGGCTAGGCAGGTCAGAAGGAAGCACTAATAGTCTGGCCCCTTGTAAAGTAGGTAGCATTGCACCAGTCTCCGTGTTGGGCCCCCTACCCCCTCGTCCATCACAACTTCTGCAGTTCTCACATGACATTCATCTCTTACAATTTATAGGCAATATCAATTGCCAGAACTAACCCATCCACCAGGAATACCTAGATTTAGGGCACCAGTCTGTCCTAGAACTAGAGGGCCACTGAGCCAGGCCACCAGTGGCATTGTGGGATTGGTGTGATGGGTGGCAGCACACCGTGACACCTCAGCAAGGGGGAGTGGCCTTTCCCTGTAGCCAGGTCTAGGGCAAAATTAGAGGCTATGGCAAGCAGCAGCCCTAGGTGTAGGGTTGCCAGCTCTGGATTGGGAAATGTCTTGAGATTTTGGGGGTGGGGTTTGGATAACAGGGGGGCTTGGGAAGGGGAAGGACTAGAGTTGCTGTGTCTGACTCCAAATATCTAGGGACTTTAGGGGTGGAGTCAGGAGACTTTGGGGGTGGAGCCAAGAGAAAGGTTGTGACAAGCAGGATTGAACTCCAAAGGGAGCTCTGGCATTCACATTTAAAGGGACTGCACACCATATAAATGCTTTCCTTCCTTGGGAATAATGGAGGATGAGGCACCTTCTTTTGGGGCTCATAGAACTGGACCTCCTGGTTCAATATTTTTGAAACTTTGGGGGGAGGGTTTGAAGAGAGGCACTAGATGCTTTGCTGAAAATGTGGTGCCTCTACTGCAAAAAATAGGGGAGCCCAGAGCTCCAGTTAAATACAGATAAATAAGAACATAAGATAAGCCATGTTGGATCAGGCCAACGGCCCATCCAGTCCAACACTTTGTGTCACACAGTGGCCAAAAAAACCAAGTGCCATCAGGAGGTCCACCAGTCGGGCCAGGACACTAGAAGCCCTCCCACTGTGCCCCTCCAAGCACCAAGAATACAGAGCATCACTCCCCCAGAGAGTTCCAACAATACACTGTGGCTAATAGCCACTGATGGACCTCTGCTCCGTATACTTATCCAACCCCTGCTTGAAGCTGTCTATGCTTGTAGCTGCCGCCACCTCCTGTGGCAGTGAATTCTCCCTTATACCCTATAGGAACCGATCTCCATATGGTATAATGGCGTGCCCAGTGGACATTTAACACTCCCCCTCTCACTTTCAGATAACCCTAAAGTGGGGGGAGGACCTCCAAACCAGGGAACCCCCTGCCCCCATCTGGGGATTAGCACTCTAGGAAGGACCCCCGCAGAGTACCATGCCGTATTTTCCACTCCCCGAAGCAGCTATTTTCTCCAGGGGAACTGATCTCTGTTGTCTGGCAATCAATTATAGTACCAGGAGGTCTCTAGACCTCACCTGGAGGTTGGCAAACCTACTTGGGTACCACCACCCCTCACCAACACACCTGGGTGATGGGCAGGGTCTTTTCCTATTGCCAGGTCCAGAGTGGCATGGTGCCAAGCAGCAGTTCTGGGAGCTGCCTTGCTATGGTGATTCTCCTGTGCAGAAAGCATGGCCTTTCCTCATTACCAGGTCTAGGTCAGGATTGGGAGGCATGGCGCTGTGGCAAGCAGCACCCCTGGGCACCACCATGCCATGCTGATCCACATAAGGCAATGGGAACCTTCCTCTGTCAGCATGTCTGAGATCAGTGCTGATGGCACCACTGCAACCTGCAGCCCTAGCTGCAGCGAGGGTGCAGCTTCCCCATAGCCTGAGGGGAGTCGTTCACTCAAGGAACCAAAAACCTTACACCAGCCCTGTCCACCACCAATTCCAGAATGTCAGGATTTGGATTTTTACCCAAAAGGCTATTGTCCAAGGTGAAAGTGTCTCATTCCCAGCATTTCTGGAATGGCATGTACATTAAAAACCTACATCAATTTATATATTTTACTTTACTGGTAATTATCATGGCTGCCTCCCCAAAAGGAAGAAGAAGACTGCAGATTTGTACCCCGCCCTTCTCTCTGAATCAGAGACTCAGAGCAGTTTACAATCTCCTATATCTTTTTCCCCCACAACAGACACTCTGTGAGGTGGGTGGGGCTGAGAGGGCTCTCACAGCAGCTGCCCTTTCAAGGACAACTTCCTGCAATAGCTATGGCTAACCCAAGTCCATTCCAGCAGGTGCAGGTGGAGGATTGGGGAATCAAACCCAGTTCTCCCAGATAAGATTCCGCACACTTAACCACTACACCAAACTGGCTCTCAAAAAGGGACCTCAAAAAGTCTTTATCAGAAATCCTTAGGGTGATAACAGATGGGTGGTTTAAGTCAGTGTTTCCCAACCTTTTTGGCCCAGGGGACCGGCACCAGGGCTGGCCTGCCAACCACGGCCCCTGGGCTGGCAGGGTGGGGGCACCCAATTCGGCCTCCCCCCACCCCCGCAGTGTTTTCTCCTCCCTCCTTCGCCCCTGCGCAGCCTTGCCGCCTCCTCCCCCGTTTTCCTCCCCTGTTTCTTCCTCCCTTCTTTGCCGCCCCCCACGTCGCCTCGCCGCCTCCTCCTCCCCCTGTTTTTACCATTTTAAGGCTGGGAAAGGGGCTGTGAAGCACCTCCCAGGTTGACACACACACACCCCGCCAATCAGCTGAGGGGTTAGAAAACTGCCACTGTAGCAGCAAGCAACACTGTCCTTGCCTCCTTCCCTTCCCTGGCCTTAAAATGGTGAAAATGCGGGGAAGAGGAGGCACCGTGGGGGGGGGGGGGCAGCGAGGCTGCATGGCCCATTTCAAACAGGCTGCGGCCCAGTACTGGTCCCTGGCCCAGGGGTTGGGGACCCCTGATTTAAGCCACCCCGGAGACGGGAGGCATGTGGACCAAAAAAGTGTGTCCACACATGCACATCTGCTTCCTGTCCATGTCCTGCCTGCAACCCATCGGGGGCCAAATTGAAACTGCCTCACAAAGGCACCACTTTGTAAGGCACTGAATTCTGAGGTGGCTTTTAGGTGCATCCCGGCAAGTGCACAAGCACTCCAGAAGCTCCTCTGGGGCACACACAGCCCGTCCCTATTCCAGAGGTGGGCTGTATGCCATCTGGAGGCTCCTGGCTGCTCCATTTCCAGCCAGCTCTCTTTGGGGCAGCTTCATGCCACCCCGAGCCAACCGTCTGTTGTCTGCCTTAGAGAACAATCCTAAGCAGGTCTTTTCTGACTCCTAGTCAGGTCTATTCAATGGGGTTTACACTCAGGAAAGTGTTCTTAGGATGGCACTGCTGGATGCCCATATACCTCAAGAAACTGAAATTCCCAGAATTTCATAGGAAAAGGAAATGACTAGATCTGCTACTTAATTTTAGTGGTCTGATGATTGCAACTCTGTCTACATTTTTAAACTCACTATACAAGAATGGTACAACAGAATTTCTCTGCCTATCCTTGCTACCAAATATTTGTTTTCTTGTTGTTGTTAAGTGCTGGGAAGTTACTCCTGACTTACAGTGACCCTATGAATTAATGTCCTTCAAAACATCCCTTTGGGTGCAGAAGTTAATCACCCCTTGTTAATCGTCCTTTGGGTGAAGAAGTACTTCCTTTTATCTGTTCTAACCCAATTGCTGAGCCAACCCAAGGGATGATTAACACATGGAATTCACTGCCACAGGAGGTGGTGGCAGCTGCATGCATAGACAGCTTCGAGAGGGGATTGGATAAAGAGGTCCATCAGTGGTTATTAGCCACAGGGACTCTGTCTGGGGCAGTGATGCTCTGTATTCTTGGTGCTTGGGGGAGGGGCGGTAACAGTGGGAGGGCTTCTAGTGTCCTGGTCCCACTGATGGAGCTCGTGATGGCACCTGGTTTCTTTGGTCACTGTGTGACACAGAGTGTTGGACTGGATGGGCAACTGGCCTGATCCAACATGGCTCCTTATCATTAATAGCCTTGATCAGGTCTTGCAAATGTCTGCTACTCTCACTCTGCTGTGGGCATCTATCCTGGGCATGGCAAAAATGTCCTTTGGCTGAGACCTTGTTAGAAGGTGAGAAGATCAAGCCCTCCCTCTGGCCTTCCAAGTTGTCCTAGGAAGTGGGCCTTTTCCCAGAGATAGTGAATTATTCAAGGGTGCTTTTAATAAATTTATTTTAAAGATTGCTGCAAAGTTAATCAAAGCTGTAAGTTGCTTATAGCCAGCTATAACATATTTGATGGATGTCACCATCAATAATTTGTATTATACACATCTCTAATATGCTGATTTCCATCCATTAATAATTCATTATTCCCTTTTTGATCGTGTAGGTAACCTCAGTATAAAAACATGGAGCAAATAAATGTACTTGTAAATACATTTGTGAGTATAGTACCTTGGAAATAGTCATCTTTGGAGGCGATTTTGTCATAGCCGTCACTACTGCTGAGTCAGACTGAAGGATTATTTCCAGCATTCACTGTGGATACTCACAACTAGGGAATGATGGTGATAGCCAGGGCTTTTTTGTAGCAGGAACTCCTTTGCATATTAGGCCACACACCCCTGATGTAGCCAATCTTCCTGGAGCTTGCAGTAAGCCCTATAAGCTCTTGGAGGATTGGCTACTTCAGGGGTGTGTGGCCTAAGATGCAAAGGAGTTCCTGCTACAAAAAAAAAGTCCGGGTGATAGCTATCCTTTGGTATTTGTCAAGTTTGTCAAAGGGGCTTTTGAGAGGATGCCTGCAGGCTGCAGTGGGGGGCCACAGATGGTGGGGGGGCGCTCCGACTCTGAGATAATTTGCAATGGGGCCCCAAAAATTTTGACTGCCTAGGGGCCTCCACAGGGTTTAATCCAGCACTGCTTACAGGGCTTTTAGTACAGGGCCTACTGTAAACTCCAGGATTGGCTACATCAGGAAGTGTGGCCTAATATGCAAAGGAGTGCCTGCATTGTGAGTTTCCTGCAGAGTTTCCTGTGCAGAGAGTTGGACTAGATGACTCTGGAAGTCCCTTCCAGCTCTATGATTCTATGATTCTTATCCCTGCATACGAGCAGGGAAAGCCAAGGAAAGCATAACATCACATTGGATGTTCAGACAAGGCAGAGGTGGGACAGAAAGGGAAGTTTGAACAGGGGAGCCCAGTGGCTCAGGAGTGTTAAGCCTAGGTCAGAAGCAGTCTGCTGTATCTTCATGAGCATAGAAGTGAGACTCTACCAGTTATAGTTTTTCCTATCACAGCAGGACTGTGACCCGAGAACCGAAGGACCAAGAAGCCCTGTGCAGGCGTTCTGCTTTTTGCATATTGATTTGAACTAACCGACCATTTCCTTGGCTGCAGGCTTCAAGTTTTCTTTCTATTCATTCTCTCCACACTGCTCATGATTTTGTAATTGATTTCTCTCCTGATGACTTCCAAATGGGTTATCGAAAGAGAGGGGAAGCAGAGAGGCTGTCGCTTTTAAAAAAAAAAAATATTCTCCATCTAGATTGGTTGCAGGCCTCTGGGAGTCTGTGGTCAAATCTAAAGCCAGGGAGAATTCCCGTAACGAAGGCTGCTCAGAAGGCACGGTTTATTTATACAGGAGGAATTATTGAAATCATGTTGCCCAAGAACGTCCAGGCCTATTTACAAACAGTAATTCTAAGATGAGCAATACACAGGGACACTCCACAATGTCTTTAAAAGCTCCCAACTCATCCCCCCTCCTCCTTCTCCACGTAAAAGCTCTAGCCCCATGAGACATGCCACATGAAAGATACATTCCTTTCTCGTTAAATTAAAATCTAATCATACTCCACAGTAAACAAGGCACAAAGAGCTCACTCGAAAATTGTGGGATGAAAACCAGCATCACAAAAGGCCAAGCTCTCCCTTCAGATCTGTACTACAGATCTCTCTCACAAGTGCAATCAGTTAAATATTTGAGCGGTTGACAACAGCTGCCCTGCTAGACTTTTGATCTGCTTGGGATTTCGGCTTTCCTCCATAAATTATGGATCCTCAGATCTACATGTCCTCCATGTTTGCAGTGGCAGGTCTCCAAAGAGAAGATGGCTTGGGAAGCCATGGGTATATTCTCTCGAAATTCTCAAGTTGTTTCTCTTTTGCAGCCTCCACAAAGTGGATCTGGAACCAATTAAACATGCGCCAGTCACACACAGCCGACTTTGAAAGGAATAACTTTCACTCTTGATCCTCCTCAGACATACAGCCAATGAGAGGCCATCTGGTTTCCATGAGTTTTCACCAAGACCAGGAATCCCAACACTGAAAGCTATCACAATAAATAGTGGACTGGATTGCTAACAGTCGCTGAATGGGCCAATTTCTAAACCTGTCTCTCTAGATGGCTTTGCAAATAAATAGGCTCATCACCAAATGCTGATTAGTTTGAGATTTGCATGAACTATCACCCAACTGAAAGAGTTTTCACATTGCCTCACCCGCAATGCTTTCTAAAGGAATTCATGCCCTCATTTCAGTTGCAAGTCAAGTGATCAGCTAAGGAGAAATCAATGTACAAAAGTGGAACTCTTATCACTCCATCACTGTATCTGTGGAAGCCAGATCTACAGTAAAGCAGAGAGTAGAATCAAATGACCACATACCAGTTTGGTGCAATGTTTAAAGTGTTGAACTAGTATCTGGGAGGGGCCATGAGTCAATGGTGGAGTATCTGCTTGGCATGCTGAAAGTCCCAGCTTCAATCCCTGGCATCTCCAGTTCAAAGGTCCAGGAAGCAGGCAATGTGAAAGAGCTCTGCTTGAGACCCTGTAGAGTTTCTGCCAGTCTGAGTAGACAATATTGACCTTGATGGACAAGTGATCTGAGTCAGCATATGGTGGCTTCATGTGTTCATGTGGGAGACTCAGTTTCACCATGGAAACTCACTGGGTAAACTTGGGCCAGTCACACCCTCTTAGTCTAGTCTATCTAACAGAGTTGTTTGCGAAGGTATAATGGTGAAAGGGAGGAATTATGTGTGTGACCCTCAGCTCCTTGGAGAACAATAATAAGTCCCTCATTCCCACCTTTTCAGAAATGTGGCTTCTCAAGAGACTTTCAGCCATTCATGAGTGGCTGTTTAGAAACTTCTCACCTCTGCATGCAGTGAATGCCATTATGCAAGAAGTTTCTATGCAACTTGTGGTAGATCGGCATGAGAAGCCTGGTTTACATGTGCAAAAGAGTTGTGGTAGAATGTTGAATTGGTAGGGCAAACTGTAGCGTTTGGAATTGCAGGTGCTGAATCCCAGTTTTGAATGCTCTTTTACATTTTTTTTAAAAAAACCCAAGCAAATGGGGGGAAAGAAAACATCAGGGAGAAAGGCTGGACCCCTCTCTTTGCTTTTTGTTTGCATGAAGTTGTTACCCCAGAGGAACATTCCAAAATGATACCCTCTACGTATAGTCTGATGTGGTTCGCTTCACTCTTCAACCGTGGCATTTTACCATTTTGTGGTCACCTTGTATGTGTCAAGGAGGCCTAAGTTTGGCTTCGGAACTGTAAGTAAAGAAAAGGAATGCATCTTCCTCCATCTCTCCTGAGTTTTGAGATCTTTGGCATACTATTCATGAGGAGCATGCACAAGTTCCTGTTGCTGTGCACCTTGAGCTTCTTCCTGTAGGGACAGATATGAAGGATCTATGTTGCATGAGATGGGGCTATAGAAGGCAAAGAAACATCTTCATCTTCTTTTCCTGTCAATGTAACACTTGAAGCTGCTCTGTATCTCCTCCCAGTGCTGAGTATTCAAGGTGAAACTTTAAAATCAGGGGATGTGTGTGAATCAGGACAACCCACAGGTTGATGTTGCTTGTGAAACCTCCAGATACAAGCATGGCACTCATTATAATGATTGTGCTAAACCACTGTGCAGGTTTCACAGTCTGGTGGAGCATCATTGTTCAGCTGATGTCCCAGTCACCCATGAGGGTCCGGAGATGAGCTTTGGTACTCCATAACCTTTCTTGTTGTTCCCTTTTCACAGTCTTCTGTTTTTTTCCAGCTACCATTTTTAAATTGTCAGCACTACAATATAATGAACCACTATGTTTGTTTCTCATATAGTTAGTTGCCACTTTAACACATTGTATGCACTACACATATCAGTATAGAGGGGACAGAAATGGTGCTGTTATAAGGAGGCAAGGGGATATTAGGGAAAAGCCATACCCATAAGAGTTGCATGCAGGAATCAATTCATCAGTTGCAGAGGCAGGTTCAATTTTCAGTTGGCCATAGGGCCATGACCAGGAAAATAAGGTCAAATTTTGGCTCAGAAATTTAAAGCATTAACTGTATTAGACCAACAAAAAATCATTTAACCATCAACAAAAACATAAGTTAAATGTTTTGTGAAACAATGACATTAACTTTTTAAAAAGTATAATGAATCATTGTGATGTTTCACTATGTCAAGTAAGATTTCTGTAGATGTCAACAGTTTCTTAAGAGTTCTTCTCTTAGGCTTGTACCCTAGGACATCATGGTCATGCTACAATTTCATAACTTTTTTTTAAAGGAATTAAAACAGAAAGAAGTAACAGTAATTATTAAAACAGCTTTTAAGGGCACTGATTAAGGTCGACACACAGCAGGCCAAGTCAAGTTAGCCTTTATTGGCATAAAATATATAAATATATATATCAGAGCAAATTAGTTTAAAAAGGTAAAAATGGAACAATTGTGTGCATATACTTCAGAGTAAGCATAAACATAAACTGTTTCTATGAGATCCCTTGTTGTGACTTTAAAACGGAGTAAAGAAACTTAGCCACCTTCTCAGTGACACTAGATGAAGAATCATTCAAAAATCTATAGACCTTAAGTGCATCTGAACAATCAACCATGCTAACTAAAAGAGAATGTAAATACTTGTGACAAAGTTCTGTATACAAATGACAGTAAAGAAGAATATGAGTAATTGACTCAACATATTTTTGAGAGGCAGTATCTGACTGAGTAGCCTGTCTTGTTGAATCTGCCATAAAGAATGGCAGAGAGCATGGTGTTACATCTGGCAAGAGAAAAAGCTCTACACTGCTGTGGCATCTGCAAGACAGATAGATATGAGGCCATTTTCCCGGTACTGAGAGGGATCTCAAAGCCCAGTGGGGAACAAGTTTTCTTAGTCAGACTCAGACTGTATAGGTCTTGGTGCTCAGCATCTAGCAACCTGTTTTTAATTTGTTGGACTGTGGCAGTGAAGGACAGCATGTACAGTAGTTCTAGAGATAGACAGCAGGACAATTATCTCTGGTCAAACATAGTGGCGGTTATAGGAGATAGCCAGTAGAAGAACTCATGCTACGTTGCTGGATCTCCCCTAGCAAACTCACTTTCTCTGGTATAATTGCTTTCTCAAGCACCCCATACAATCGCATTGAGGGGTTGTTTGCAAGATAAAACCAGCACAATTACGAGTGGTTTTGGTGACATTTTTGTGGTGGCTGGTCAGGTGCATGCTCACAATTTATGAGCTTGCTTGATTTATGTATGCTCTAGAATCCTCTTATGCAAGCAAAAGGACCTACTTTTTGAGTGCATGCATGTGCTGCTTTTACAGCAGCTGCGTTCCTCATTCAGCAGCATTCACTGAACTGACCCACATGCAACATTTTCTACAGTCCCCCAGAAAACATTATAAGAACATGCAAAACATCTGCAATCCAGTTTAGAACATGTCATGAACAAGAACACACTTAGCTTTAGAAGTCAAGCAGGTAAAATGAGTAAGACCAGAATAGTAGACAGGCAGGAAGCCACACAGCCTTTTCTCCTCCACTGCCCCACCGGCCGGACTGACAACAAAGAAAATATAATTTTGCAGTGATTTTTTTTCCCATCCAAAGTGTTTAGAAGAAACTGGACAAGTAAAGGAGACAGCTGCCAAACAGTTAACATGCATGTGCAAATCTGAGGCAATATGATGTTGAACAATTTTTGAAAGCTTCATGAAAAGCAAATATTTTTCAAGCATCTATGGTATTTTATGCCCCTTTTGCCCCAAGGGACCCAAATACATCCTGGATTGGTCTTATTCCACTAGGCTGGCTATTGTAAGCCCCCAACTGCAAGGCACATGAGCTAAAAGAGCCGAAAGCCAAGAGCACTTTGGCTGTTGCCCTTTGGCTCCCACCCAAGGGTTCTTGATTCTGGTCATATACTTGTGGGCAGGAAGGAGTCAATAACATGGCTGAGATGTTGTACAGCTGGCAAGAAGTCTCCCAACAACTCCCCACCTTTTGTTGCCCACAATTTGCCATCTAATTGCAAACTGAGCAGAAGAGTAGCTGTACATCACAGGTTTGCATATAGCTGCTGTAAGGCTCAAGAGGTCCTGCCCTTGCTAATGAACGAAATATAAAACTTTCACACATAGTGACACTCTTAGCTTTATAGAATATTTGGCTGAAGCAATCAATTGACAATATTGATTGATGAAGTGCATGCCAACTCTAGTTCAACTGAACTATAAAAAGAGAGTCGGCGCAGTAGAAGTTAGGAAGTTGGACTAGGATCCGGGAGACGTTGGGCCAACCCAGTTGCTCTCTCTCAGTCTAACTTACTTTTAAAAGGTAAAGGTAGTCTCCTGTGCAAGCACCAGTCATTTCTGACTCTGGGGTAATGTCACACCACAACATTTTCACAACAGACTTTTTACGGGGTGGTTTGCCATTGTCTTCCCCAGTCATCTACACTTGACACCCAGCAAGCTGGGTACTCATTTTATCGACCTCAGAAGGATGGAAGGCTGAGTCAACCTTGAGCCAGCTATCTGAACCCAGCTTCCGCTGGGATCGAACTCAGGTCATGAGCAGAGAGCTCAGATTGCAGTACTGCAGCTTTACCATTCTGCGCCACGGGGCTGGTCTAACTTACTTTACAAGGAAGTTAACGATAAAATGAAGAAGGGAAAATGATGTCAATCTCTCTTGATCCACATTAGGGCGAAAAGAAAGGTATAAATGTCTAAATCAATAAAATTTGGCAGTCAAAAAAGCAGTGGGGCTCAATAGAGGGCAGCAGGAAGGGCTACTCCAAGTGGCATGCATAGAGCTTGCCTTCATCCTGTAAATCATAGGGTTTCAAATTCTGTCAAATTAAGAACATACTCCTTGTGGCCTTTCCCAGAACCGGGGAAATAAGCTATTGGGTCCATTTTTTGATTAGAAAATTATGGTGGTGGAGGTGGAAAGTGCCACCAAGTCACAGCTGATTTATGGTGACCCATTAGGGGAGGGACGGTGGCTCAGTGGTAGAGCATCTGTTTGGTAAGCAGAAGGTCCCAGGTTCAGTCCCCGGCATCTCTAACTAAAAAGGGTCCAGGCAAATAGTTGTGAAAAACCTCAGCTTGAGACCGTGGAGAGCCGCTGCCAGTCTGAGTAGACAATACTGACTTTGATGGACTGAGGGTCTGATTCGGTATAAGGCAGCTTCATATGTTCATGGGGTTTTCAAGGCAAGAGACGTTCAGAGGTGGTTGGCTGTTGCATCACAACCATGGCATTCCTTCAAGGTCTCCTGTCTAAATACTTATCAAGGTCAACCCAGCTTAGCTTCCAAGATCTGATGAGATCTGGCTAGTCTGGGCTATCCAGGTCAAGGCTACAAAATCATTCTGACTTTTTTTCTTCTGGCTTTTCTGTAGCCTGATGAAAACATCTAGGCCGTTTTCCCACTAGCGTTTGCTCCGGCGTAGCGCCCCATTTACCTCCGGATCTTCTCTTGGATTTCGCACATGTTGCTCCGGCGCTGCGCTTTGCTCCGGCGCTTCAGGGATTTTACGCCGGAGTATGTTTTTCAGCAAGTTGCCGGAGTTTCCGAAAACCTCCGGATCCACTCCGGATCCACTCAGCGGAGTTTCCTGTGCGAAATCCATCCACGCCGGATCGACTGCTTTGGGGGCGTCACCCTCTCCCTTTCCGTCCTCCCACCCCATCCACCCGCTTGGCCAATCATCAGCATTTCGCGGCGCTTCCCCAAAGTGCCGGCACGGCCATTTTTTTTTTTAAACTTCACAGTTTTGCGTAATAGCGATATTTCGAAATTAACAAATAGAAAAAAAAAAAACCCTCCTGGAATAGCCTCAATTGGCACTTCAATTGGTTTCGTTAGAATTTTTTTTTTATTATTGACTTTAGTTGCGTTATTCCGCTGTTGCGTTATCTCGATAATGCGAAAACGACCATTGCTGGGGGGGGGGGGGAATGTAGTGCCGGTGCGGGCCACAGCGTCCATGTGTGTGTGTTTTAAGAAGGGAATGCCTCCCTCAGCTGTGCCACCAGGATTTCTGGACCTGCACAAAATCGCCATGTATAAAATGGGAAGTTGGAGTCCTGCATTCTTCTCCCTGGCTACATTCCGCTCGGTTAGAAAGTAGACGCGACCGAGCTCCTCACACGCGCCACAGAAGGGGAAGGAGAGAATGGAGCGGGGGGGGGGAGCTCTGGCAGCAGGAATCAGTCAGGTCCCCGTTGCAAGCGCCAGCCGGGGAGGGGAAAGAGAGCGGAGGAAATTTGGGGGGGGGGGGGATCTAGTGCTTCAGAATTTGGGGGGGGGAATCTAGTGCTAGGATTCTCCACTGTGAATGCTTCCGTTAATACATAAAGGGCTGTGGAGGATTCTACAGCTGCAGCCAATCCATAAGCAGCAGCAGCACACGTGATGCGGTTTGTCCAAGAAATGAAGGGGAGGCAGCAGCTCGATGTTACGTTAGTACGTTAGTACGTCATTACGCGACCAGACTTGCGCTTAAAAAAAAAATGATTGACAGGGCATCGGACTCAAGCCGATGCCAGTGGGAAAACGATTTGAGCCGGGGCTTCAGGGAAGGCGACGCCGCAAAGAGTCACTAGTGGGAAAACGAGAAAAATGCTCTGGACATAATTGCGCCGCGGAAAAAGGGGAGCAAACGCTAAGTGCGAAAACGGCCCTAGAGTTACTCAAGTTAAACAGAAGGCAGAAACTGGACCTTGGAGATTTCCAGGAGAAACAAGTGTTGTGTGCAGGCAATTAGGCAGACTAAAGTAAACATTTGGTCACCGTTGACTCATGAGCTGAGACACACAGTAGTCAATTACAGCTTTTAGCAACAATAATTAATATGGTGTTAATGAAAACTGTATTTTCCACTCAACATACAAGGCTATTTCAGGTAATTAAATGTAACCTCATATACATGTAATTTGCCTTTACTTTATGCATACCAGTGCATCTAAGCCTGCCTTACATGGCAAAAAGGTAGCTTTCATAAGCCTGTTTAACATCATCAGTGGGAAAGTTTTGAAATTGTCTGCAATCCTGCAAACAGCAAAGCATATATAAAATCCATGCACATTGTGCTCCTAATTTATCTAGAAAATATACAGGCTGCATAAGACGGAGTGTCTCCATCTGGCACCTGGAAGTAAGGTGGGCGCCAGGTGATCTTCATGGAGAATGGCATTCAAAACGCAAGGTGTCTCCTTGAAAAAGTCCAGTTCCTGGTTGCCACCCACCTCAACTCTAGTGGGGTGGTCAGCCTCCAGGTGGGACCTGGAGATCTCCCAGAATTATAACTGAACTCTGGATGATAGAGTCATTCCCTTGGATAAAGTGGCTGCTTTGGAGGGGAAACCATATGGCATTATACCCTGTGGTCCTTCGCAGGGCTGGATTAACAATTAGTCCAACTAGGCACTGACCCATGGGCCCCCAAACCTTTAGGGGCCCTGGGCCAACTTTCTCCCCTGGTTTCCCTCTGCTTGCAGTCCTCCCGGCCTGTGCGAGCAGCCAGCCACTGAGCTGTTCTTTGCCAGACTTGCCTAGTGTGGCTGCTGCTGGCTGCTGTTGCCAACTTTGCCTCTCCCTGCCTCTCCCCCATAGCTTTGTCAAAGGGGCTTTTGAGAAGGTGCCTGCAGGCTGCAGTGGGGGCAGAGGGCAGCAGGGTGGGCGCTCTGACTCTGAGATAATTTGCAGGGGGGGGGCCGAGATTTTAACTGCCTAGGGGCCTCCACGGGGTTTAATCCGGCACTGGTCCTTCGCCTCCCCAGGCTCTACCCTCAGATCTACAGGAATTTCCCAACCCAAAGTTGGGAACCCTAGAAGGTGGGAGCACAGAAAGCAGAAGATCCTATCTGGTGAGCTGGTCAATACAGGTGAAGATAGTGTGCTGGTTCCAAGCCATTTCAGGCTTTATTAGGTAAGAACCAGCACTTTAAAACAATCAGTTTTGCAACATTCAGCAGATACATATTGCTTCAAGGACATCTGGTTGCAGCTTTTACTTACATGACACAGGAGGACATAGGCCAGAAAGAGAAGTCCAAATACAGTAAGCATTTTGTTGCTGACTGCACCATTTTGCTTTGGAACTTCTCCTGAAGTTTTTGTTTCAGATATCATGCCATTTTTTGCCACCTCCTCTGAGGGAGGAAAATGTTTATCCAGGAACTCCTTTTTAATGCAGTTAGGTGGCTATTGAGACAAGGCAAATGAAGTTAGTTCACAGCTCTTTGGGGTATGTCTGCAACCATTTGCAAGTGCAGAAACTCGAGTCAAGATGCATTCACTTCCAATTTAAATATTTGATTTGATGTGCTCATATAGAGATGGGGATAGGGGTTGTTGGGTGACTGAGGATATGGGGTCAAGAATAATAAGTGATCTTCAAAAATGCAAAAGTCCTCCACCAGTTATTCTCCAGCGTTGCTTATAAATTGGTGGATCCAAACACAAACGGGATGGCAGACCATCTGAAGTGGAAACCTGAGGAAATTCTGGAGCAGATTTTTAAAAGGCACTTGCCATAATTTCTCCCAGGGCAGAATAGGGGCAATGATTTATCAGCAGGGCTGCCAACTCCCAATGGGAGCAAGGAATCCCCTGTTCTTAGCTTCAGGGCTTTTTGCTGTAGCGGGAACTCCTTTGCATATTAGGCCACATACCCCTGATGTAACCAATCCTCCAAGAGCTTATAGTAGGCCCTGTACTAAGAGACCTGTAAGCTTTTGGCTACATCAGGGGTTTGTGGCCTCCTGCTACTAAACAAGTCCTGCTCCGCTTCCATTGCCTACTGCTGGTCCAAGCAGTGGCTAGAGAATATTTTTAAAAATACATCAGCAGTATCACATCACTACCTCACTTCTGGTTTAAACTCAGAAATGACATAACATAACTAGAAATCACCAGAAACTATGATTTTGCCATCAGTGCAGTGATTTTACCACAGTATTCCCAGCAGTTTCTAGAGTTACTGTAGTGTATGCCACAGATTTCAGTGATATATCATGGCCAGTGTTCCAGCTTCCCCAGGTCTCTGCCAACAATCCTCTTGCTGGTTGCCAGGCACTGCCTGGAAAATCCTATTTATTTGTTTGTTTATATTTTAATCTAATTTGCAATTTATACCCCGCCCTATCCCCCAAAGTGGGCTCAGGGTGGCTTACAACATCAAAATATTGCAATAGCAATAAATAACAAAAAAAAACATAGGGACTGGAAAATTTGCTTGTACAGGGACCTAATTTGCTTGTACAGAGTGCCAGTCAGGATGGAGTGAGACCAGCTGCTCAGACCCACAGTTTCCTGTGACAGGGTTGCCAACTTCCAGGTGGGGCCTGGAGTTCTTCCAGAATTTGGAGAAATGTCATTATTTCTAAAGCTTAGTGCTGTCTGAGCGAATTCTCACAGATTTTGGTCCATGAACTATTACTTAACATTCAGTTACATCCCATAGGAAACAAGGACATTCTCGGGGTACTTCTCCTCCACCCTAGGCTTGCCAGTCCCGGTCTGGTGGGGGACCCCTGGTTTTTCAGGCTTTTCCTTGCCACCAGCCAGCTGGCTGGTGGTGGGGAGCCCTACCCCAACAGCCACCATGTGCCTTCAAACCTTGGCAAGTTTAGAAGAGACTTGCGACTATTTATGTTTCTGAATGTGCATGTGCCTTTAAATCTCAGCAGGAAAGCTACAGAGGGGGTGGGGTGGACAGACAGAGTCACATTGCTCTCAGTCTCTCTATTTGTTTGGAGGAAAACTCTACCCCTTAGGCTGTTCTTTCATTTTCCTATTAGTCTGAAGAAGTTTGTTGAAATACAGCAGATTATTATATTCAGCAACGTGAGTAAATTGCCCCAGTGAGATCACAAAAGTGTGTGCTTGCTAACTGTGTTTATTTTCTCTGCTTTGCAAGTGTGTGTGTGAGTTCACTTTCATATGGTGGAAGTTTAGCTGCTGAGGAAGAGGAAATGAAGACTGTATTCAGGGGCACTCCACTGCTGTATTTTTTTTCTTTTTTTAGGGAATGGGAAAATCTCCTGGTTCCACCCCCAAAGTCCCCAGTTTCTGAGTTAGAGCTGGCAACCCTACCCCTACTGGAAGAAGTTCCTTGACAAATATTAAACTAGAGAACAAAACCAAACCCCAAACAAAGCACTACAGTTATCCACTTTTTTAAAAAAAAAAAAGATTGCCCTACAGTTAGGGTTGCCAAATCCAATTCAAGAAATACCTGGGGGCTTTTGGGGTGGAGCCAGTAGACTTTGGGGGTGGAGCTAGGAGTAAGGTTGTGACAAGCATAATTGAACTCCAAAGGGAGCTCTGGACATCACCTTTAAAGAGACCACACACCTTTTAAAGGCCTTCCCTCCATTGGAAATAATGAAGGATAGGGGCACCTTCTTTTGGGGCTCATAGAGTTGGACCCCCTGGTCCAATCATTTTTTTTAATTTGGAGGGTATTTTGAGGAGAAGCACTGGATGCTATGCTGCAATTTGGTGCCTCTACCTCAAAAAACACGCCCCCCCCCCCAAAGCCCCAGATAACCATGGATCAATTCTCCATTATACCCTATGGGAATGGAGTTCCCAGAAAACATTTCCCTCCCCCCACACTTTCTGATGACCCTAAAGTGGGGGGGAAGGCCTCCAAATTGGGGGGTCCCCTGCCCCCACCTGGGGATTGGCAACCCTACACAGTGTCAAAGAAAGCAAGTACAGAGTACGATACAACAGCTTTTCTAAAAATTCTATTCCAAAGTGTCTGTGAACTATAAAAAATAGCTTTGGTGGTTATTTTAGGATCAAAAGCCTTCAATTTAAAAGAGAAGTTAAGCCACTTACAAATTCACCTCCACAAAGCATTGAAATTGTAAGTTAAACCAGGCCTTAATTTCCATGGCCTGTAAACAATAAACATGTTGTACTTGTAATACTATATTTCTGGGTTCACAGATGAGAACTACCAGAATGGTGAATTGAGTAAAACGAGTTTACTATAAAGTGCAACTAAAATATCTTGTATCTCTAAGCCTTGGTCTAGCTCGAAATTCATGAGATCTTAGGGCAAGTCCACAAAATACCAGGTCCTTAACATTGTTCAATTAGAGGGAATGTCTGTAAATTTTAAACCTTATCACTGTGGTACAGTTACATGCTGCTAGAGGGGAAAGAGAGTGCCAGTCAGGATGGAATGAGACCAGCTGCTCAGACCCACAGTTTCCTGTGACAGGGTTGCCAACTTCCAGGTGGGACCTGGAGGACAAACTCTATGGCATATCGTCGCTTCTAAGTGAAATCTCTCCCTAGATTCCTCCCTTCCATGGGGACCACCCCAAAATCTCCAGGAATTTCCTAAGCAAGAGTTGGCAACCCTTATCTGGAGAGCCAGTTTGGTGTAGTGGTTAAGTGTGCGGACTCTTATCTGGGAGAACCGGGTTTGATTCCCCACTCCTCCACTTGCACCTGCTAGCATGGCCTTGGGTCAGCCATAGCCCTGGCAGAGGTTGTCCTTGAAAGGGCAGCTGCTGTGAGAGCCCTCTCCAGCCCCACCCACCTCACAGGGTGTCTGTTGTGGGGGAGGGAGATAAAGGAGATTGTGAGCCGCTCTGAGACTCTTCGGAGTGGAGGGCGGGATATAAATCCAATATCATCTTCTTCTTCTTCTTCTTCTTCTTCTTCTTCTTCTTCTTCTTCTTCTTCTTCTTCTTCTTCTTCTTCTTCTTCTTCTTCTTCTTCTTATCTGGCTGAAAGGTCCTGTTACCTAGATGGGAGGATTGTTACTCACTTTAGTCATGTTACATAAGATTTTTGGTGCTGTCTGTTGCATGGTAGAGTTGTAGAAGAAGGGCAGGGTAAAAATAAACACACACACATATAATGCTGCTACCGTTTGCCTTGGCCTGTCAGCTAGACATTGGGCTTGGGGGGTGTCCAAGTAAAATTTAACTTCCCCCAATTTTTGTTACACACAGGACTTTTTTTGAGCAGAAATGCACAGGAATGCAGTTCTGGTTGGCTTGACATCAGGGGGTGTGGCCTAATATGCAAATAAGTTCCTGCTGGACCTTTCTATTAAAAAGCCCTAGTGTGAAACAATGGTGATGTCGGGGTGTAGTCTAAAATACAAATGAGTTCCTTCTAAGCTTTTTTATACGAAAAAGGCCTGTGTGAAACAACGGTGACTTCGGGGTGTGACCTAATAAGCAAATGAGTTCCTGCTGAGCTTTTTCAATTAAAAAGCCATGGTTACACACACTAATGAACTTGTGCCTGGGGCATCCATACTGTAAGATGCACAACACTCTCTTGCCCCAGCAACCATCAGTTAATTTCCCTGCACAAATTCTGCAAGTGCAACTTTTGCAAATGCTTGCGACATAACACTTTGAATACATTTCTGCCTGACACCTCTGTACGAGCACATCTACAGCTACAGACTGGCAGAAAAGCCCTAAAGGGAGAGGAGTCTATCATGGGGATCTTTTGGGCCAGCAAGTACATGCTCCAGTACGAGGAGGACACTGAGGAGGTATTCTCACATAAGACACCATTAGTTTAAAGCACAATCACAATGAGAACTTCCCCTGCTCCAGAATTCCCTAGGCAAAAGGGGAGGACAAGACTGAAAACTTTGGCAAACCTGCAATCTGAAATATATTTGTTTAACTGCTAGAATTGCTGACAATCCTAGGGGGCAGTGTTCCCTCTAAGCAGAGTTAGCGTGAGTTAGCTCACAGTTTTTTAGCCTCCAGCTCATACATTGTTGTCTTAGCTCAGGAAAATTGGTTCCAGAGCAAACTAATTTATGCAGTAGCTCAGAGCTTTGCTGCCAGTAGGTCATGAAGTAGAATTTTTGTTCACAAGACTCCAGAGCTTAGAGGGAGCATTGCTGGGGGCGGGGGAGGGGGAGTCCTGCTCCTTTAACAGAAGTTTTATGTATGAAAATGGGCAGGCGAAGTTTTTAATGGTAAGGAGGTAAATAAGGTTGCTTGGTTCCCACTGGTCACCAATAGGAGATGGGGGAGGTGGAGTTGCCGGATCCAGGTCGGGAATGGAGCCTGGGGAAGGTAAGACCTCAGCGGGATACAATGCAGTAGAGTCCAGTGTTCCCTCTAAGCTGAGTTAGCGTGAGATCCTGGAGAGTTGCTGCCCATCAGACTACACAATATTAACCTCAGTGGATCAATATATTTGAGGAAACCCACATATTTCTAGGATACCTAAGGGTTTCCCTAAACAGGCCCAGTGGTTGCCTCTTGATCTGTGTCAGGCTGGAGACATGGTACAGCAGGGAAGACAGGAGCATTTTTCTGCCGGTGCTTCATGGTTCTGAACCTAACTGGGCACCACGCTTGATGGAATTGAAGAGAACTGTTATAAGTAGGCTCAGTCAGCTGTTTTCCAACAAAGAATGCATTTATTGAGGAGCAGTCACACAAACAACAACCAGCGGTAAATGAATATTTGCAGTCAGAGCATAGAAAACCACGTCCCCTCAGGTAGACACTCATCAATCTCACCGCACCCTCCAGGATCCTTCATTAGCATTTCCCTCCAAAATGCCTCACTTCCTGATTGGCCAATTCTAGGAGAATGGCCAATCAGAATGTGGGCATCAGGATCCTGGCCTGCAATGAATGTTTGCTTCAGCTTAGGCATTATATTAACTTACATATTATATTAACTTATTACATAACAAGAACAAACCTGCAACTCACATGTTGCAGAAATCTCTCCTGATGCCCAGTCTGTAAAGGGAATTATTTCTAATATGTATATACTGATTAGATTACTTTGCCCACAGAAAGAGTTACCCTACTGAAAAGCATGGCAAAGAGATCTTGGAATGTGCCTCTCTCAAGAAATTTGGAGGGAAATCTGGTCCTTTTCACTCTTTTTAACTAATTATTTAAACATCAGGGCGCAGGTGTTTAAAGTAGGCTTGCCAATCCCCAGGTCCCAGAGGGGGTTCTTCTGCTTTCCCAGGTTCATTCCCGCTCCCACTCAGCTGGCCTCCCAGTCAGCTGGCCCCGACAGCCACCATGTGCCTTTCCACCTCCGGAAAGGCTTCCTCTTTGGATGGTGTGCCTGTGTCTTTAAGGCTGAATGGGGGCGGGGGGAAGCAGGAAAACAACATGGCTGTTCCCAGTGGCTTTGAAAACAGCCCAGACCCTCCATGGATTGCACAGTCTTTTCAGAGGTCGTTTGCATAGGAAAGGTAAACTTGAACCTTTGGTTGCTCTGTGTTACTTTGAAGAAATTGGAAGTTCAGCAACTCATGAGTAGAGATCCCAATCCCACACTTCAGAGGGAGGGGGGAGGGAGGGAAATGTCTGCTGGGCACTTGATTATTCCCTATGGATCAATTCTCATAGGGTATAATGGAGAATTGATCTGGGGGTATCTGTGGCTCTGGAGAGGCTGTTTTTTGAGGTAGAGACATCAAATTTTCAGCACAGCATCTATTGACTTTCCTCAAAATGCTCTCCAAGTTTCAAAAAGTGTGGACCAGGGGGTCCAATTTTATGAGTCCCAAAATAAGGTGCCTCCGTCCATTATTTCTAATGTGGGGAAGGCATTTAAAAGGTTAGTGGTTCCTTTAAATGTGATTGCCAGAACTCCCTTTGGAGTTCAATTATGCTCGTCACAACTTTACTTATGGCTCCACCCCCATTGTCTCCTGGCTCCACCCCCAAATTCCCCAGATATTTCTTGAATTGGACTTGGCAACCCTAGTTTAAAGTGTTGTCTCGCTGGTACCTAACACCTGCCCAGTTATCACATTCAGCTAAGGGTGTTTTTACTTCATCATGTTGGAAGGGATGTGGAGAAAGAGGAGTTTATTTTCATGTGTAGTGGACATGTTGGAAAATCTCCCTTTTTTGGTCTCAAGTCATTATTGAAATTTATTTTATTACAAGTGTCTGGATCCCACAATCCCCTAAAATTTGCCTTCTCAATCTGTGGGAGGACTTTAGGATACCAGAGTGGAAGGAGCTGATATCCTTGCTGCCAACTGCAGCAAAGTTTGCAATAGCAACAAACTGGAGGTTAAATTTGCCTCCATTATTTGTCTGGCTGAGCAAGTACTGGGAATATTTTATCTTGAATAAAATTGCTCACAATCTGGGTGTTAGGTTGAGACCAGGTCGCAGGTCTACCCTTCTTCTTAAGTGGTGGCCTTTTCTAGATTATTTTGCTTGTGGTAATTTTGGTCAGGGTGCATCTAATTCTAGTTTATTGGTTTGGCATTAATAACTACCAATTATTTTATATCTTATATTAATATGTAACAATGTATTTGTAAAACGTTGATTTTGGCTTTGTATAATTGTTAGTTTGTATACAATTTCTGAAATATAATTGGTCTGAACCAGGGTAGCCAAGTCCAATTCAAGAAATATCTGGGGACTTTGGGGGTGGAGCCAGGAGACATTGGGGGTGGAACCAGAATCAAGGTTGTGACAACCATAACTGAACTCCAAAGAGAGTGCTGGCAATCACATTGAAAGGAACTGCACACCTTTTAAATGCCTTCTCTCCACTGGAAATAATGAAGGATAGGGGCACCTTCTTTGGGGGCCCATAGAATTGGACTCCCTGGTTCAATCATTTTGAAACTTGGATGGTATTTTGGGAAGATGCAGTGGATGCTATGCTGCAAATTAGGTGCCTCTAACTCAAAAAAAAAAAGGCCTCCCATGAGCCCCAGATACCTGCAGATCAATTTTCCATTATTTCCTATGGGAATCTGCCTCCATAGGGAATAATGGAGTGCCCAGCAGACATTTCTCTCCCCCCCCCCACTTTCTGATGACCCTGAAGCAGGGTGAGGACCTCCAAACTGGGGGATCCCCTGCCCCCCACCTGGGGATTATAATAAACAAAAAAGGGATCACAGTTAATGAGACAAGCAATGAAAGTTACACTACTGTGATATGCTGGCTAACAAAGTTTAATAAAAGCATTTAAAAACCTTCATATATTTTAATACTTCATATTGTAACAGAGGTCCAATTTTAACATTCCCATATTACAAAAAAAGTCTATGAGCACCTGGATGAAGGCTCATTTTGTCAATAAACTTCCTCAGGAATAATCCTTTCTATGTTTCTTCCATGGTTAACAGCCTCTAGTAACCAACTGGGGATTGGCAACCCTATTCTGAACTTTTTTAAAAAGCAAGTCTCCTGGAAGTTACCACTGATGGGGTGGCATCAGACCCAACCTTATACCCTGCAATGTGTGATCAATATGCTGGCCCCAAGGACCCTCTGTTAAGTTGTGGATTGGCTCATATGCACAGCTAAGCATGGAACCTTCATCCAGTGTGTTGTGTATGTGGACTAAGGTTGTGTGTATTAAAAGTGATCCTGCCTGGCTCATTGGAGTCTGCAGAACTGAGCTTGGGGACTCAGGAAAAATGGGAAGTAGGACCCAAATCCCTGCTGCCCTGCTCCAATCACGGGCCCCCTGCTGGTTTAAATGATCCAATGGTGTCCTAGCGCGGGAACCTTGAAGTGTATATAGTTGGCCCCGTTGGCCCAGTTCAGCCACTACCATGCTGTACTTAATAAAAGAGCTATGATCACAGCAACAGCGTCTCTTCATTGCATGGAACTCACTCAATTATACAGTGGAACAGGCCCCTCCTGTATGGGAAGGCTCCTACCCTATTAGTCAACCTACTAGCACTTCCCATCTTCTGCTTTCTTTTGTTGCCAAACATCTTTCTATGCCTTCTCTATGAGAATTTTAATTGCCTTTGAAGCAGAGACCCTTCCTCCTATCTGTCTGGGATCTGTCAGGGAGGATCCCATGGGCCAGCTGTATAACCCCCAAGAATATCATCCCAATAAAGTGGGAATAGGGTTCCTAGGCCAATCCACCATTGTTTTACAATAGAGTTTCCAGCAATTCCTAGAATTACCCATTTTCACTTGTGGGTTGTACAGGCACAGATGATGCCAATGATCAGCAGGAGGCTATCACTATAATAGAAGACCTAATAACCCCAAGAGGAGAGCCAAAAGGTTACAACCAGAAGCATATTTGCTATAACAACAGATGGAGACGAAAGCCAAATTGAACATAAGAACATAAGAGAAGCCATGTTGGATCAGGCCAATGGCCCATCCAGTCCAACACTCTGTGTCACACAGTGGCCAAAAAAACCTCAGGCACCATCAGGAGATCCATCAGTGGGGCCAGGACACTAGAAGTCCTCCCAATGCCCCCCCCCAGCACCAAGAATACAGAGCATCACAGCCCCAGACAGAGAGTTCCAACAATAATTTGTGGCTAATAGCCACTGATGGACCTCTGCTCCATATGTTTATCCAGTCCCCTCTTGAAGCTGTCTATGCCTACAGCCGCCGCCACCTCCTGTGGCAGTGAATTCCATATGTTAATCACCCTTTGGGTGTACTTCCTTTTATCCATTCTAACCCAACTGCTCAGCAATTTCATTGAATGTCCACTTCTTGTATCCTGACTGCTCAGAAATTTCAGCAATTTCATTGAATGTCATCAGTTCTCTGAAGAAAAGAAACAAATACACCAGATAATACTAGTGTAGAAAAAGAATCAAATGGTATGAACATGAAAATGAAACTATTATTTGCGTAAGCCTCTAACAGGTATTCTGGAGAAGGATTCCTGGCATGAGTCAAAGCAGAGGAGAATGAGTGGAGTCATTTTAAACATTCAGAGATCAATGAGAGCTGATTGTGCCACATTAGGGAAAGATGCCGATTGCTGGTAATTCCAACTTACCTGATACCATCATAATATTTCTCGGACTAAATTATATTATGCTTCCATGTTAATCATTCCTTCCCATATGGACCAATTTATTGGCACTGTGATGCATGGAATCATGCCTTATAACTGTATGAACCCTGATCGGTCTTTAAGTCTTGGTTTCAACACTGTGCACACTTAAGCAGAACAATAATTGTGTGTTAAATTAATACCAATATTTATTGAGCTTTAACAAGCAGACGCAAAATATGTATCACTTAGTTTTATCTACATATCTTTTACATGGATATTAAATTTCAACCTCCCTACCATATGATTTTAATAATCTTTAATTAACACACAATAAGTATCCTATTAAATTCAAATCTTTAGTTTTGGGAAGTAATTATTCATTTATGACATTTAATTGGAATTGTTACTGCAGATCCATATCTGTGGAAGCTAGATTGTAATATTTTTTTTCAGGAAAAAAATGTTACAGTTATAGTTGGTTTCAGAGGGAAAATTTGGAAAGTTTCAATTCTGCTAGCTCAGGCAAAGAACAAAGACAGAAAACTTATGAATGTAACGCTGATAGGTAGAACGATAAGGAATGACCTTGAGTGAAGTTGAACAAATACTAATTAAAATGTGTTAAATATGACAGAATGTCAGTGGATCTTAACCTCTTTGAAGCAAACCAAGCAGCCAGCCCAGTTCTCAGTCTATTTTTAAGTTAGTCCTATTCATTTCAACAAAACATACTTTCAAATAAGTGTGCTTTGGTTCATAGGTTTAGATAATAACTATTAATATCATATGGCATTGTGTGTAAAACAGCCAGGAGATCCTAAGGTAGTCTGGCAGCCAGAAACTTAGGTTTGGGTGTAACGTTGCCAGGTCCAACTGAGGAAATATCTGGGGACTTTGGGGTGAAGCCAGGAGGCTTTGGAGGACTTTGAGGTGGAGCCAGGAGCAAGGTTGCAACAAGCATAATTGAACTTAAAAGGAAGTTCTGGCCATCATATTTAAAGGGACCATGCTCCTTTTAAATGCTTTCCCTTCATTGGAAATAATTGAGGATGGGGCACCTTCTTTTGGGGGCTCATAGAATTGAACCCCTGGTTCAATCTTTAAAACTTGGGAGGGTTTGAGAAGAGACACCAGCTGCTATTCTGAAATTTTGATGCTTTGGTGCTCAGAAAACAGTCCCCTATGGATCAATTCTCCATATACCCTATGGGGACCAGTCTCCATAGGGAATAATGAAGTGCCCAGTAAACATTCAACACCCACACACACTTTTGGATACCCCTGAAGCTGAGGGAGGGCCTCCAAACCAGGGGATCCCCTGCCCCAACTGGATATCGGCAATCCTATTTGGATGACAGCCACCTATGAATATATATATGAAGCAGTCTTAAACTAAATCAGATCATTATTCTATCAAGGCTAGGATTGTCTTCTACTGTTGATTTTCCCAACATGGTGCCCATAGGTTCTGTAGGGCCAGCAGCCACTTCTCCAGTTAACCATCATGTGCTTCAGGAAAACAGGGCAGCTCATGTAGAAGGGATTGCCCTGATGTGGATGGTCCGGGCTAATCTGATCTTGTCAAATCTTAGAAGCTAAATCAGTCCTGGATATACTTGGATGGGAGATCACGGAACTCCAGAATGTGCTACACAGAGGCAGGTGATGGGGAACCACCTCTGCACATCTCTTGCCAAAAACCCTACAGGGTTGCTGCAAATTGCCAAAATAATGCACAAGAGACAGCATGGAAAACCCTTATGGCTTACCCAAAAACCCATCAGTGGCTCACATACTGGGATAATTCCCAGTGAGACACACATTTCCTGATATGTGTTTGTTTCAAAGGTACATATCACTAGGCATACAATCTGCTTTATTGTGCCCCTTACAACTACAATATCTGAATTGGTTGATTGACCCCTATAGATAACCACAAATCCCTTTATGGCTAAAGTGTTTACAGCAATGGATGGCATGTTACACCTGTGCCAAAAAAGCCAGCATGAACAAACAAAAAGACCCAAAGAAAAGCAGTTTCTGAGCTGACATCTCTTCTGAATCCAGAGAGTTCTTTCGGAAGCAATCCAAGCCTGTGCATCTTGCAACAGAACCGTTCTCAAGTTACAGTGCATTTCACACCATATAAAATGAAATCCCAGCGCTGCAAAACAGCTTAAAAACTCCTGCATCAATCCCTAAAATATATTGACACAATTTTATTAAAATGTATTTATTCATTAAGGCCAAATCAGTGACCTTCTGAAGCTTTATGTGTAAATAATCTATTCTTTTCCCTTGATCATGTTAATCTGACTAATGACAAATTACCATTCTGCACATACAGTTGCAAGATTTACAAACGATCGTGCCTGCTTGCAGGAAGACTGAGAAATCAGCTATGCTCGCTAATGCCTCCATGGATTGCCTGACACGTACCAGGTTTTTATATTCCCTTTTAAAGCATTCAGCTTGCGCGAAATAATTTATAAATCTGGCTATCACTCGCACTTATCCTCTTACTGCTCGAGGGGGGGAAAGGAACAAGATCAAATTGGGAGGATTATTAACAATTTAACAATTTTATTTGCTCCGATTAACCCTTTGCTGGTGGACGACGATTTTTTTTTTTAAGTGCCTGCAAATGAATGGGCAGGGGAGCAAGGAAGGCAGCCTATTTGTCTGTAAACAGAGCCAATTGATGTTCCTCTTTCAACTATTCAACTCTCCTGGCTCATACAAACCGAAGGACAGTGAACATTCCTTCACAAAAAGATACAATGACTATTGAAGAATGAATTGTATTGTAGAACTCCGTCCATAACACACATGGTAGGTATACTTTGAGGTTTGAGCGGATCTCTGCCCGAGTCTCAGATATAAACTTTGCCTGATATCCTATCGTCATTGAATCTAAGAACGGCTGTAAAGGGACTAGGCTTCACAGATCAGCCATTCTGACTTCTTGTTTTGCTTAGTATTTCAGAGTCAAACTATGCAAGATGTTTTTTTCATTTCAGGATAGGGTTACCTGGACCCAACTTGCTTTCCTCACAGCTACTCAGCAGCTGCAGGGAATGTTGTTTTAAGAGCCTGTGTGAGCCTGATTTGGCTCGGGACTGTGATACATCAAGAAGAAGAACTTCTGCCTTCCCTCCTGTGCTGTTTTCCAAGCCAAAATGGCCCCAGCGGAATTACTTGCTCCATTGTCGGAGCTGCACATTGCATGCATGAAATAGTGGCCATATAGCTCCATAGTGAGTAAATAACTCCCCTGGGGCCACTTTGGCTCAGGAAAATGGCACAGTGGGAAGGCAGATCCTGAGATGAACTGGGCACCATAGACACTTAAAACAGTGTTCCTTCTAGCTGGTGTGTGACTACAGATGAGTTGGGTCCTAGAAAGCCAGACACAACTCATTAAAAAGCATCTTCTGTTATTTGGTTCTGAGTCAATAAGACTGGGAGGGCCTACTGGACCATCTCATCCCACTCCCAGCTCAGGCCAGGAAATCCAAAGCTAGAACATTCCCAAGAGATAGCTGTGCAGTCTCTTGTTGAACACCTCCAATGAGGGAGAACCCATCATGCCCTAGGTAACTGGTTCTGTTAGTGAACTTCCCTTGTCATTAGGGAGTTTCTCCTAATGTCTGATGGAAATCTACCAGTATTTGGTTTCAAAAACACTGCCTTCTCTTGGCAAGACCAGTGGGCAGAGCAAGGCAAATAGAGTTAGTGCAGAACACGGGAAAGCAGGAATCAGGACAGATCAGACGTGAGAATCCTCATTCCTCTGAAATGCAAATATCCAGGGCTTTTTTTGTAGCAGGAACTCCTTTGCATATTAGGCCACACACCCCTGATGCAGCCAATCCTCCAAGAGTTTACAGGGCTCTTAGTACAGGGCCTACTGTAAGCTCCAGAAGGATTGGCTACATCAGAGTGTGTGTGGCCTAATATGCAAATGAATTCCTACTACAAAAAAAGCCCTGCAAATATCTGATGTCATCATGAAATATACACCCAATTGCCCCAATCCAATAGTATTGGCATGCAGCAATGGATTTTTCCATGCCTAATTCCTGCTATCTTGAAGTAGTGCTGTTAAGACTAATTGTGTCACTTCCTTTTTACTCACTTTCCCAAATCTATTGCTTTTCCTCTCTTTAGGAATCTGGAAATTGTTTTGAACCAATTCCACCCCGCTCAAAAGAGAAGTTCAAAGAGAGGAGGGGCAGGAAGAGAGGTTCTAAAAAAAATTCAGAACTTCATTCTACAGATGCTCAGAGAAAGATGATGTCTTCCCAAACCTTCCTATCTTCCTGCTAGCCCACCCCCATTGTCTATAGGAACCCCCCCCCCAAAAAAAAACCCTATAAAGGCTGAAGTTACAAAAGAGTGGACCTTATTGATTGCATTCACTTACTCTGTGTAATCAGCCTTGAATTTCAGTAAGAAAGGCAGGCTACAAATAAATGAAACAAAACAGAGAGGGAACAGAAAACTACAATGATAAATCAAAGAGAAATTCTTCTTTTGAAAAGAAAAGGAATAAAAGAGGCATCAATGGCCATATCTAAAAAAGTTAATTTCGGAGCGGGGGACTTCCATTCCCCTTCAGAGCACTAGTGTGAAGCAACAGCCAGCCACTGATTATCGGGATCCAGTCACAGACTATCAGCAACAGCAGTGGCCATTTGTTAAGGAGTTGGTGGAGAGCGACTTAATCCAGAGGCCAGCACAAGCAGCTTTGCATTTGTCATCAATGGGGACTGCGTTTTCAGTACGCATTTGGGCATTGGGTCTCTCTTGTAGTTGGAAGTGAAACAAGGAAAGTGGCTTCCACAACTTTGTTTGTTTGTTTGTTTGTTTGACTTATATCCCGCCCTCCCTGCCGAAGCAGGCTCAGGGCAGGAACTTTATAGTTCTAGCTGGCTGAGAATGAATTGATGCAGAGTATTTGGGTCCACATGTTAATCTACCATAGATTTCTATGAATAAGGTTACTGGGAATGGACATGAACTGGCTCACAAACTAAATTTCATTATGAATTTTGGCCAGTTCTTGCTTCCCAAAGTCAAGTTCATGGGAGGTCAGCCGGGGGAGGGAGCATTCTACCACCTCTTGAACCAAACCAGTTTGTGAGGTGGTTAAAAGTTTTTTTTTTATTATTGTCCGTGGTTTGCAAATGGGGGCATGGCACAAATGACAAACCAAACTGCATTTTCCTGGTTCATGCCATCACTAAAGTCTCTCTCTCTCTCTCATGTCAGACAGGAAGGGGCCAGCTTGTTATATGCCTCTACCACAGCAAAGGTCATATCAAAATGGATGGAACTGGAGTTGCTAAGTATCTTCAGTACTTCCATATATAATAGATCTGTTCATTCATTTGCAGAGTTTGGAGACAGAGAGCTTTATTACATCACAATAGACAAGTCAACATCCTAACAGCTTATTTAAACAGATTTATAACCTCTTCTCTATTAGAAGAACAGGAGACTGATAGAAGCAGAGGAGATGCCCATGGGTGCCACTTACTCAAGTGGTTCCTTGACAGCAGAGTCAGCGGAATAAAATGTTGAGGCAAAAAAGGGAAACACTAAGCAATGCCATCCCAAGCCAAGTTATACCCTTTTAAGCTGTGACGGGACTGCACTTTTTAAAAGCTCAGAAGTGCTGTACAAATAGATGGACTCTGTGAAGGCTTAATTCTTCACAGAAACAGAGAGCCTTGAGTGACAGTCTGCTCCAAGGAATCTAACTGGGTAGTATCAGCTGAACAGAGAAAGTCTTCTGTACTGGATGCTGGAGAGAATTCAAGCTGATTTCAGCTCTAGCTGAGAAGAGTCAAGTACTGAAAGTTTCAGAATTCAGCTCTAACTGAGAGCAGTTTAACACAGAGAACTGGAGGAAAGGTGGCAAGAAAGTTTGGAAATAGGCAAAGATTCCCATTCAGGCAAAAGAAAGGAGATAGATCTCCAAGTGAGAGAAGAATTTCTCTACCCAGTCAAACAGGGAGTTAGCTCTGATGAGTGCAGAGATCCCTGGTCTGCTGTGGTTAGAAACTGCATTTACAGTCCATAAGAGTAAGTTAAAAACTTAAGATGAGTACTGGTGTTTTAAGAGAAGGGGTTTGGGTACTGGAAAGAGTGTACTAGCCTTCTGGAAACCAAAAGAGGTAGAGAATACCTCAAGTTGTTGCTTCAGCATTTGATGAAAAACCGTAAAACTTCAAGTTTTTATCTTATACAAGACTCCAATATCATAATGTTGTTGTTAGGAGAGAGTCAGCAGTGTTTGTATCTCCATGGACCAAAGGAGCCAAGGAGACGCTAGCAGCTTCAGCCGAGGCAAAAAAATCCATTAAGGGAGGCCCCCTCCTGGCTTTCTTTTCTTTTTGATTACCTTTAAAGGCCTTAGGTGGCATAGTTCACGTCTGGTTTGCTTTAGAATAGTGAGTTAGAATTAATTTAAGACCAAGAGGTTAGGGAGCAGCAGATAATGACTTCTGGACAGCCAGCAATCAAAGCCATGCCCCCTTGATTTCTGTAAGGCTTTTGATAAGGTTGTATACCGGGTCCAGTACAAAGTGCTGGTTATTACCTTTAAAGCCCTATATGGCCGAGGACCGGCCTACCTGAAGGACCGTCTCTCCCCGTATGAGCCCCTGAGAGCACTGAGGTCAGTAGGAAAAAACAGACTGACTACCCCTGGGCCAAGAGAAATTAAACTACAGAGCACTCGTACATGGGCCTTTTCGGCTGCGGCCCCATATCTCTGGAACCAACTCCCAGAGGAGGTGCGGGCCCTGCGGAACCTTGATCAGTTCCGCAGGGCCTGCAAGACCACCCTCTTCAAATTAGCCTTTATGAACAGCTGAATTACAACGAAGGAAAATCCGCCATCAGTACTAACTAGAATAGCGTCAATGATAATATGGTTTGTTTTAATTAATGATCTAACTGGTTTTTAAGGTTAAATTAATGCTCAATTTTAATGTTTTAATGTTTTAATGTAATTGTTTATTAATGTACCATTGGTCATTGTGTTGTTTATTACTGTTCTATTTATTAATGTACCACTGGTCATTGTGTTGTTAGCCGCCCTGAGCCTGCTTCGGCGGGGGAGGGCGGGATATAAATAAAATTTTACTTACTTACTTACTTACTAAGGTTCCGCCAGGGCTTTTTGTGAGTGGGAACGCACAGGAACGCAGTTCCAGCTGGCTTGGTGTCAGGGGTGTGGCCTAATATGCAAATGAGTTCCTGCCAGGCTTTTTCTACAAAAAAACCCTGTGTGGAGTAATGGTGATGTCAGGGGGTGTGGCCTAATATGCAAATGAGTTCCTGCTGGAAGTTTTCTACAAAAAAAAGCCCTGGGTTCCACATAATATTAAGAACATAAGAGAAGCAATGTTGGATCAGGCCAATGGCCCATCCAGTCCAACACTCTGTGTCACACAGTGGCCAAAAAAAAAGAGGTTCACAAGTGGGGCTAGAAGCCCTTCCACTTTGCCCCCCCCCCGCCCAAGCACCAAGAATATAGAGCATCACTGCCCCAGACAGTTCCAATAATATGCTGTGGCTAATAGCCACTGATGGACCTCTGCTCCATATTTTTATCCAGTCCCCTCTTGAAGCTGGCTATGCTTGTAGCTGCCACCACCTCCTGTAGCAGTGAGTTCCATGTGTTAATCACCCTTTGGGTGAAGAAGTACTTCCTTTTATCCGTTCAAACCCTACTGCTCAGCAATTTCATTGAATGCCCACAAGTTCTTGTATTGTGAGAAAGGGAGAAAAGTGCTTCTTTCTCTACTTTCTCCATCCCATGCATAATCTTGTAAACCTCTATCATGTCACCCCACAGTCGATGTTTCTCCAAGCTAAAGAGCACCAAGTGTTTTAAGCTTTCTTCATAGGGAAATATTCCAAACCTTTAATCATCCGAGTTGCCCTTTTCTGGACTTTTTCCAATGCTATAATATCCTTTTTGAGCTGCGGTGACCAGAATTGTACACAGTATTCCAGATGAGACCGCATCATCAATATATACAGGGGCATTATGATACTGGCTGATTTGTTTTCAATTCCCTTCCTAATAATAACCAGCATGGCATTGGCCTTTTTTATTGCAATCGCACACTGTCTTGACATTTTCAGTGAGTTATCTACAATGACCCCAAAATCTCTCTCTTGGTCAGTCTCTGCCAGTTCACACCCCATCAACTTGTATTTGTAGCTGGGATTTTTGGCCCCAATGTGCATTACTTTGCACTTGGCCACATTGAACCTCATCTGCCACGTTGACGCCCACTCACCCAGCCTCAACAGATCCCTTTGGAGTGCCTCACAATCCTCTCAGGTTCTTACCACCCTGAACAATTTAGTGTCGTCTGCAAACTTGGCCACTTCACTGCTTATTCTCAACTCCAAATCATTTATGAACAAGTTAAAGAGCATGGGATCCAGTACTAAGCCCTGCGGCACCCCACTGCTTACCGTCTTCCAATGCGAAGATTGTCCACCTATACTCATTCTCTGTTTCATATTAATTAGCCAGTTTTTGATCCACAAGAGGACTTGTCCTTTTAATTCATGACTCTCAAGCTTACTAAGGAGCCTTTGATGAGGAACTTTATCAAAAAGCTTTCTGGAAGTCAAGGTAAACAACATCTGTTGGGTCCCCTTTGTCCACATGTTTGTTCGCCCCCTCAAAGAACTGTAACAGGTTAGTGAGGCAAGATCTTCCCTTACAGAACCCATGCTGAGCCTTCCTCAATAACTTGTGTTCATCAATGTGCCTACTCATTCTGTCTTTGATAGTGATTTCTACCAACTTTCCCGGTATTGAAGTCAGATTGACTGGCCTGTAATTTCCCAGATCTCCTCTGGAACCCTTTTTAAAGATGGGGGTGACATTTGCTACCTTCCAGTCCTCAGGAACGGAGGCAGATTTCAATGAAAGATAACATATTTTTGTCAGGAGATCCACAAATTCACCTTTGAGTTCTTTCAGAACTCTTGGATGTATGCCATCCGGACCTGGTGACTTATTAGTTTTTAATAACAGTTGTAGGACCTTCTCTCTTTTGTACAGTTCCCACTTGTTCCAGAAACCATCCCGGTGCCTAACAAACTTAAACCCTTCCTCCCTACACCATCATCTCATCCACCAGGACCTCACGAATGCATTTCCCTACATCATGAATGCCAACATGCATCATGACCACTGGCTCCTTCCCAGCACTGTCTATCAGTCTATCTACAATACGCGTAATGTCCGCTACTTTAGCACCAGGCAGGCAAGTCACCATACGATCAGTATGTGGTTTTGCCACCCAGCTGTCTACTTGCCTAAGGATCGAATCACCAACTACCAAGACCCCCCCTCCCTCCCTGCCCAGGGATGGTTCCTTGGCGTGAAAGGATACCCGCTCACCAATGGAAGAAGAGGTCCCTTCTGAGGGCACATTCCCATTGTCCTCAGCACGATGCCCTGTTCCCTCTCGAGCCTCATGCTCCCTGGCAGCAACGTGGCTGCCATGTTCAGAGTGGGGCTCATCTAACATGTCCCCGAGAGTCTTCTCCGAGTGCCTAACTGACTGTCTCTGCATCTCCAGGTCCGCTACCTTGGCCTCAAGGATATGAACTCATTCCCTGAGGACCAGGAGCTCCTTGCATCAAGCAAACATCCAAGACTTCCGTCCTGTGGGCAGATAGTCATACATGTGACACAGTGCAAAACACTGAAAAGCCCCCACCCCCCTGCTGGCATTCTACCTTCATGATAGCTTTTTAAAATATACAGTACCCCTTTAAATCCTGTTGTGTTTATGAGGCTCTCCTTCTGGAGGGTCTACTTACCTTATTCTTGTTGACAAATTGGTAAGATGTGATTTGGATCCTGTTGCTGTTAAGTGGATCTGTAACTAGTTGACAGATTGCACCCAAAGGGTGATTACAAACCAGCACTTTGAGCTGACTCAGAGATGCCTCTGAAATCAACCCAAAAAATCCCTCCAGACGGCAATGTCTGCTGCCCATCCACATCCCGCCCTCACCCTGCCCTCCAGGCTCCTGAGAGCAGTTCAAAAAGCTACCACTTCCAAAATGGTAGCAAATATTTGAGCCAGTCGCCTCCTCACCATCTGGATAGGGAAGGACGCAAGCAAGGGGACTTGGCTGTCCATGCCAAGCAGACAGGATGGGACCACCTCGCTGGGGAGCATGTGAAAGCTTCGGGGCAGCTCTTTTTGAGCCAGCCCAATTTGGGATGCCTCCACTTTGCCCCAAAATGCCCATTCGTTAGCAGCCAAAGAGTGCTTGTTAATGGTTCATCATCCTCTTGGATAGGAGTGACAAGTAGATTGCCTCAAGGATTTGCAGATGAAATTTGCAGATGATACTAAATTGGGAGGGGTCACAAATACAACAGAGGACAGGATACAGGATGATCTCAACAGGCTGGAAAACTGGGCTAAAACAAATGAAATGAATTTTACTGGGAATAAATGTAAAGTTCTGCATTTAGGTAGGAAAAATTAAATGCATGATTATAGGATTGGGGAGACTTGTCTCAGCAGTAGTATATGTGAAAAGGATCTAGGGGTCTTAGTGGACCATACACTGAGTCAGCAGTGTGATGCAGTGGCTAAAAAGGCAAATTGAAATTTGGGCTGTATCAACAGAAGTATAATGTCCAATTCATATGACGTGATGATATCACTTTACTCTGCTCTGGTTATACCTCACCTAGAGTATTGTGTTCAGTTTTGAGCACCACAATTTAATGATATAGACAAGCTGGAACGTGTCCAGAGGAGGGCGACAAAGATGTGAGGGTTCTGGAGACCAAGTCCGATGAGGAAAAGCTGAAGGAGCTGGTTATGTTTAGCCTGGAAAGGAGAAGACTGAGAGATGTTATGATAACTAAGTTGGACCAGAACCAACGGGTTAAAATTAAATAAGAAGAGTTTTTGACTAAACATTAGGAAGAACCTCCTGACAGAGCAGTTCCTCAGTGGAACAGGCTTTCTTGGGAGGTCATGGACCTTCCTTCGTTGGAGGTTTTTAAACAGAGGTTAGATGGCCATCTGACAGCAATGCTAATTCTGTGAACTTAGACAGAATTTAGAGGGAAGTGATGAACTTCGGGGGGGGGGGGTGTATTTGTGATTTTCCTGCACTATGCAGGGGATTAGACTAGATGACCTTGGAGATCCCTCCCAGCTCTATAATCCTATGATTTAAGTCACTGTGAAAAAGTTAAGAAACTCTCATTAGCCTGAAACATAACAACGAAAGTCTGTGTATATACTGGTTTTACCTCAGAAATTTTAACCCCTGATTTTGTCTGACCTTTCCCTTCTATGTTAAATAAAATATTTTGTTATTTTTGAATTTCAAAATGCCTAAAGTGCCATTTAAGCAGTTTAAGTTAAAGCAGGGTTTTGATCCTTGCCTCAGATTCCTGGGCTCAGCCAACAGCTGCCCTGTTGTAGTTTGACAGGGTGGGACAGCCAGAGTTCTTCAGCAAAGAAGAAAATACAATAGTAGGGCAGCTCAGTCAGTAAAGGAAAAGAAAAACAGAGGGAAAATATTTCCTATGAGGGAGGGCAGTGGACAGGGCCATCATATAAGCCCATTATCTTCAGGGGACTTAGAAGGGTGTAACTTTCCTTAGGGTGGCCAATTAACATATGGCTTGAAATGTGCACAAAACTTAATGATGAATCTCACTTAGGGATTCTAATGCTGCCTTGGCAAATGCCAAGAGATATTGTGGGCTGTGCATTCTGGAGGGCAGATTTTAACTGATGATGTTAAATCCTCCTCTAGTCTATGGCTTTTACAAAAGAAACTAGGAGAAATTCCTAGAGCACCTCAGTCCTTTGTGTGTGGAAAACTGGGGGCTGAGGGAAAATTTTTTCCCCACTCTCTGGTGGGCAAATGGGAGACTTGACCTCATTATAATTACACTCCTAGTAGAATCTTTTTCGTCTAGAAGAGCCAACTGGCATTGATCTAAAAATGCGTCTGGATCCATCCAATAGTCCACTCCCTCTTGTCATGTGTGAGCAAGAAAAAGGCCTGTGGGATTTGGTAGTGATATTCTAAATGAATAAGGCCTTCCCATGTGCCTTCTCCTTAGGGATGCCAACGTCCAAATGGGGCCAGGAGACCTCCCAGAGTACAGAGATCAGCTGCCCTGTACTCTGGCAGCTTTGGAAGGTGGACTGTATGGTATCATACCCAGGCATGGAATATAAGGCTCTTTTTTGTAAGCTCTTGGAGGATTGGCAACATCAGGGGTGTGTGGCCTAATATTCAAAGGAGCTCCTGCTAGAATTCCACCCCTGGTTATACCTCTCTGAGGTATATACCTTTCCTCTGAGCCCAGCGTACCCAGGATCCACCCCCAAATCTCCAAGAATTTCCCAACCCAGAGTTGGCAGCCCTATGTTTCAAACAATTTTGGAGTAACTGGAATACTGGCACAGCACAGAGAAGTAGCCAAATTATAGACTGAACCTCTGGAACATGCCCTGAAGTGGAAGAAACACATCTCCTGATGGGCTCAGTGAGCACCAAACATTTAAAGAACATTCATGTTCAGAACAGATGAGAACATTTAGTGAAATAGCCGCAGAAAAAAAAAAGAGCAAAAGACAGGAAAAACAGCAGGGCTCAGAGAAAAAAAAGTTTATTACCTCCCCACCATCAGCAGCAGCTTACTAAGCAGATCAGACAACATCATAACCCCATCTCTGATATGGTATCAGAGGAAGGAAATTTCAAAAAAAGAAAGATCAAAATGGTGTCTCAGCATACTAAGGAGGACATCGGTGACAAGTCCTGGGGCTGACTGAGACCACACAAGTAATCTAGGCACGAGGCAGCCAATCAACAGAGACCTCCTTGCCAAGTTGAACAGGAAACCTTCATTGTTTATCAGCTCTGCTTCTTCATTGGCGAAATGTCACTGCACTCCATAGAAGGGAGCATGTTGTTAATTTTATCGGCAAACAAAAAGCAGAATAAAAACACAGCTCGCTATCCTCCCTCAAGTTGTCTGTTCCTTTTTTTAAAAAGAAAAAAACTTTCACCAAAAACAAGAGAAGGGAACAGCTAACAGGAAACAGGATGGAAAGTCACCATGTGTTAACCAGAAACATTGTTTTCTCCCTCTCTGGAGAATGGAAGAAAATGTTTTACTTGCAGAGGCTTCCACCTTCAGATTCTGGCATCTCCAGTAAAAACATTTCAGGATGTCAGTGCAAGGAAAGTGCTTTCTCTGCCTGAAATCATGGAGAGCTTCACCCAATCACAATAGACAATACTAAGCTAAGAGGACTAATGGACTGGCTCAGCATTAGACAGTTTCACTTGCATATGATGATGGTAGGAAAGAAAAGCTTTGTAAGCTGCCTTGAACCGTGAGGAAAGGTGGGGTATTAATGTTTTAATTAATAAGAAAACACAACAGTAGCCACAGGATTAGAAAAGGTCAGTTTATATTCCAATCCCAAAGAAGGGTAATGCCAAGGAATGTTCAAACTATCGCACCATTGCATTCATTTCACATGCCAGCAAGGTCATGTTAAAGATCCTACAAGCTAGGCTTAAGCAGTATGTAGATCGGGAACTACCAGAAGTTCAAGCTGGGTTTCAGAGAGGTAGAGGAACAAGAGATCAAATTGCCAACATTTGCTGGATTATGGAGAAAGCACGGGAGTATCAGAAAAACGTCTATTTCTGTTTCATTGACTACGTTAAAGCCTTTGATTGTGTGGATCACAACAAACTGTGGCAAGTTTTTAAAGAGATGGGAGTACCAGACCGCCTCTCATGTCTCCTAAGAAAGCTGTATAAGGGTCAAGAAGCAACGGTCAGAACGGGATATGGAACAACTGATTGGTTTAGAATAGGAAAAGGAGTTCGACAAGGATGTCACCCTGCTTATTTAATTTATATGCAGAGTACATCATGTGGAATGCTGGCCTGGATGAAGCAGAAGCTAGAATTAAGATTGCCGGGAAAAACATCAACAACCTCAGGGCAGAAAGGGAGGAGGACCTAAAGAACCTCTTGTTGAGGGTGGAAGAGGAGAGCACAAAAGTAAGACTTGAAACTCAACATCAAAAAAGTAAGATCATGGCATCCGTCCCCATCACACCATGGCAAATAGAAAGGGAAGACATGGAAGTAATGACAGACTTCACATTTCTGGGATCCAAGATCACTGCAGATAGTGACTGTAACCATGAAATTAAAAGACGTTTGCTCCTTGGGAGGACAGCTATGGCGAACCTGGGCAGTATAATAAAAAGTAGAGACATCAGCCTGCAAACAAAAGTCCGTATAGACAAAGCGATGGTATTCCCAGTAGTAACGTATGGCTGTAAGAGCTGGACCATAAGGAACGCCAAGCGCAGAAGAATAGATGCTTTTGAGCTGTGGTGCTGGAGAAGACTCTTAGAGTCCCTTGGACTGCAAGAAGATCAAATCAGTCAGTCCTAAGGGAAATCAACCCAGACTGTTCCCTGGAAGGTCAGATGCTGAAGCTGAAGCTCAAATACTTGGGCCACCAAATGAGAAGGGAGCACTCCCTGGAGAAGATCCTGATGCTGGCAAAGACAGAAGGCAAAAGAAGAAGGGGACAGCAAAAGATGAGATGGCTGGACAGTGTTACTGATGTAACAAACATGAATTTGAGCAGACTTCAGAGGATGGTGGAAGACAGGAGGGCCTGGCGTGACTTTGTCCATGAGGTCACAAAGAGTCGGACTCGACTGTGCGACTGAACAACAACAACAAAGCTGAAAACTAACTAAAAGAGGGGGAAATGCTGAAAGCCTTCATGGTGTAATGGTTAGAGCAGGGGTGTCGAACTCATTTGTTATGAGGGCCAGATCTGACATAAATGAGACCTAGTTGGGCCAGGCTATGTGAGTCATAAAATGTAATGCCAGCAATGTTCCCTCTAAGCTGCAGAATCTTGTGAGCAAAAAGTCTACTTTGTGAGCTACTGGCATTAAAGTTATGAGCTACTGCATAAATTATTGTGTTCTGGTGTCCTCCTTCCTGAGCTAAGACAAAAATGTGTGAGCTGGAGTCTAAAAATCATGAGCTAGCTCACACTAACTCAGCTTAAAGGGAACACTGAATGCCAGGTAGCAGAGATACAAACTGTACAAAGGACACAAACACAATTTTAAAAATAAATAAATAAATAAAACTCTAAAATAAAACATGCTCAAAGTATTAGCATGTTTGCAATAATGTGGTCAGTATCATAGCAAGCTCTCACTTCCTTTCCTCCGCAAGAGAGGAGACTCAACCAATGGAGAAAATAGAGGCTTTGCTCTGTAGCTCCTGCACAATTGAGAAATCCTGGCAAAGCAAGCTGTGACACAGAAAGAAGTAAGAGAGAGGGAGAAAGAAGCAGACTTTCTCACAAGCCTGATAGGAGCCCTCCAGGGGCCTGATCCACCCCACAGGCCACACATTTGACACTCCTGAGTTAGAGTGTCAGACTAGCACTTAAGAGACCCAGGTTCAAATTCCCACCCTGCCATGAAAACTTGTTTGGTGACCATGGCCCAGTCACACAAGTTTGGCCTAACTTACTTCACAGGGTTGTTGTGAAGATTAAATGGAGGAGAACAGAACTATGCAACCTAATTTGAGTCCCCACTGGGAAGAAAGATGGAGTGTAAAATGAAATGGAATGGGAGTAAATCAAACCTAGGAATCTGGAGTCAGGGACAGGGCTATTTTTGTTCCAGGAACTCCTTTGCATATTAGGCCACACACCCCTAATGTAGCCAATCCCCCCGGAGCTTACAGTAGGCACTATACTAAGAGCCCTGTAAGCTCCAGGAGGATTGGCTACATCAGTGGGATGTGGCCTAATATGCAAAGGAGTGCCTGCTACAAAAAAAGCCCTGGTCAGAGACATCATTTAGGGAGAGCAGGGAGCAGTTGCCATCACATCCTTAAAGTACATCAAGTTACATGCAGTTATTTCTCAGGAATACCTATATTTTGGCCAACATAATGGTTATACAGTCTGAGCGACAGTTGTTATAGATTGGTTTATACACAGTCGCTCTGGGTGCTGTGTGTGCTCAATGTGCACAAACATCTTTATTTCACTGTCATCTGTGTTGATAACATTTTCATTTTTTAAAAAAAAGTCAGAACAAATGCTCTTGTTCAAAGACACTGCTTCATTTTTTTTTCCGGGGGGGGGGGGGCGTTAATTGAATCTTGAATATAACAAAATGCATGTCTGTGAACCTTTTCTCAGGGTCTTTGCCCCTGCATCAATCCCCCATGCAAAATCTTCCTACTCCCACCACCACCATCTGTATAATAGCCCTATGTCCTTTAGTGCATATATACAAACAGGTCTTGAATTCAGCAGGAGCTCACAGGAGCACAGCTCCTGAACCTTTCTGAGGGTTCCCCTCCTCCTTCCCACCTTGCCCATTGAATAGTAGGTTCAGCTGAATAACAATCCCTGGATGAGCTCCACCACCTATTTTTCTACAAAACAAGTAATATAGTCAGTGCAGAATAAATGATGATTTTTAGCACAGACTCATAACCAAGGCAGATTTTCATGATGCTGCTATGTAAGATAATCTTTGAGAATGACCTAGTAGAGCTAATAGTTGGGAGGTTGCCATGATCATATTTGCTGTTGTCTAGTTTTGGCTAATGCAAATGAAATATTCACTGCACAAAATCAATACACTATCCATCAATTAGTGCTCAGAAATATGGATGGTATTGAAATGGAAGATCAGTGCAAATCATGTGAGGTTGCATCCCACCGGTTGAAACAGAGCAGAGGTATATGTAGTCATGTGCTACACTGTGGCTTATGTGGCCTCCAGGTGGTAGATTTTTTTTTTTAGATAAATTTATTGTCATTGTTCTCAAAAAAGGAAAATGAGAGCAACGAAATGAGGTGCTCTTCCACAAACATACCAACACATCAACACTAAAGAAAAGACATATACATAAACCATTTAAATACATCTAAAACAAATAACCATTCATAACCCTACATTTAGCCTACATCTAAAACAAATAACCATTCATAGCCCTGCATTTAGCCTAATCACAGCACTTGGATAGAAGCTGCCCTTAAATCTATTTGTCTTAGCCTTCAACACTCTATATCGTCTGCCCGATGGTAAGATCTCAAATAGCAAGTGGCCCGGATGTGAAGGGTCCTTTAAGATCATTTGTATCTTCCTTTTACATCCCATATTATACAGATCCACCAATGAGGGGGGAGAGTATCCACAAATCTTCTGTGCTCTTACCATCACTCTTTGGAGCACCCTTCTCTCTGCTTCCGTGCAGCTCCCAAACCACACGCAGAGGCAAGAAGATATAATGCTCTCAATGGAACTACGATAAAAGGCAACCAGCAGACTCCCTGACAGTTTTTGTGATCTTAAGAGTCTTAAATAGTATAGTCGTTGCTGGGCCTTTTTCTCTAGAGCTGAAGTATTTGCCCCCCATGTTAGATACTGTTTCATAGTAATTCCCAAAAACTTCCATTCTGTCACCTGTTCTACCATAACACCATCAATAAACAATGGCTGAAAATCCAGACTACTCTTCCTGTAATCCACTATGATTTCCTTCGTCTTATTTACATTAAAAATAAGATTATTTACTTTACTCCAAAGGGACAGCTGATGAACTTCCCTCCTATACGCAGACTCATCATTCTCAGAGATGAGCCCCACTAACGTTGTATCATCTGCATACTTAATGATTTTGTTACTCAGACTACTAGAGTAGCTGGAGTTCTCCTGGGATTACCACTGATCTCCACGTGACAGGGATCAGTTCACCTGGAGAAAATGGCCACTTTAGTTGGTAGGCTCCAGGACTCTTTTTCTAGCAGGAGCAACTCTGCATATTAGGCCATGCCCCACTGATGCAGTGAATCCTCCTGGAGCTTACAGCAGGCCCTGTACTAAGCTCTTGGAGGATTGGCTGCATCAAGGAGGCATGGCCTAATATGCAGAGGAGCTCCTGCTAGAAAAAGAGCCCTGGAGACTCTATGGCATTATGCCCTACTGAAGTCCTCCTCCCCTCAAAACCCTAGCCTCCTCAGGTTCCACCTCTCAAAACTCCAGATATTTCCCAGCCCAGAGCTGGCAACCCTATCTGAAAAGGCCTTAAAGGGCAACAGGTTTAGGATCTGATCCATTCAGTGAATGTTAGCAATCCAGTCTACTAATTACTGTGCTGGGACTTCCAATCCAAAGCTGGCAAATGGCAACCCAACTGTGGCTTTAGATTGGAATCCCTCTGGTACAGGGAGCACAGGACATGACATAAATGTTCAATAAAAGCAATAGGAATAATTGCACTACTAGTGATTGGTAAATATTTGTTGTTTTATATCATAAACTGGACTAGCACTTCACTTAGAAGAATAAGACAATTATGACATGGGTACAAAAACATACTCTCTACTATGGGGTTGTGCCCTTTGAATATTTCCCTATAAGGAACAAGAGGTCACATTGCTTCCTAGTTCCACCTTGGTTCCGAGTTCTAATACTATTATGAGCAACACTGTTTAGAACAGGATGTTTTGGAGAATGTTAATTCATGGCGTCACCATAAGTCAGAAGCGATATGATGGCATTTAATGCACATATATTTCATTTTCTTTTAAAGTTCATCGGAGAACATATGAACAGTGTTCTCTCAAAGTCAGAGGTGTCGAACTCATTTGTTATGAGGGCCGGATCTGACATAAATGAGACCTTGTTGGGCTGGACCATGTTGAGTTGGGCCAAGCCATGTCGGGCCGGGCCATGTGTGTACCTATTTAAGTTTAAGTAGCAGAGATATAAATTTTATAAAGAACACAGACAAACACAAATATATATATATATATATATATATATTAACAACTTAAAACTTGCTTAAAATGTTACTACTCATTGGTCTTAAAGATGCTTTCTTTGTATTTCTCCCATGGGATCCAGGGAACTGGGCAAAGGAAGCTCTGGCTCTTTCCTTCCTTCCCCAGGGGACTGGGGGGGAGCCTCAGCCAATAGAAGGAAGAGAGGCTTGCTCAGTAGCTCTGCTGTGCAATTGAGAGAGCCTGGCAAAGCAAGCTATTATTCCCCCTTCCTCCCCAAGGGAGGAGCCTCAGCCAATGGAGAAAATAGAGGTTTTGCTCTGTAGTTCCTGTGCAATTGAGCAAGCCTTGCAAAGCAAGCTGCTATGCAGAAAGAAGCAAGAGAGAGGGAGAAGGAAGCAGATGACAGCCAGTTGCTCGGGGGCCTGATAGGAGCCGTCCGGGGGCCTGATTCAGCCCCCAAACTGCATGTTCGACACCTTTGCTCTAAGTGATGTTAGCGTGAGCTAGCTTGCAGTATATTAGCCTTTTGCTCACACATTTTTGTCTTCACTCAGGAAGGATGGCCCCAGAGCAAACTAATGTAGGCAGTAAACAGGAAAAGCTGATGGCAACCAAGGCCAGTCCTAGACTGCCTAGCACCCTTGGCAAGGCTAACTTCTGGCACCCCACCCCTGCACTGATAACGTCACCGAGCCACATGAGAGGCATCCAATTTGGTGACCCAAGAAGGCTGGCACCCTAGGCAATTGCCTAGTTTGCCTAGTGGCAGGGCCGGCCCTGACAGTAGCAGGAAAAGAGGAAGACCCAACATGAAATAGGTTGACTCCATCAAGGAAGCCACGGCTCTCTGTTTCCAAGGCTAAAGAAGTAGACAAAGGCACCTTTAAGACCAACTAAGTTTTATTTAGAATGTAAGCTTTCGTATGCTCTTCAGCAGACTTCATCAGACAAGGCTGTTTGTGATAGGACACAAACAGGTCATTACTTTATAGAGAGCCAGTTTGGTGTAGTGGTTAAGTGTGCGGACTCTTATCTGGGAGAACCGGGTTTGATTCCCCACTCCTCGGCTTGCAGCTGCTGGAATGGCTTTGGGTCAGCCATAGCTCTGGCAGAAGTTGTCCTTGAAAGGGCAGCTGCTGTGGGAGCCCTCTCCAGCCCCACCCACCTCACAGGGTGTCTGTTGTGGGGGGAGAAGATAGATGAGATTGTAAACTGCTCTGAGTCTCTGATTCAGAGAAAAGGGCGGGGTATAAATCTGCAGTCTTCTTCTTCTTCATAGAGTTGCCACAAGTCAGAAGTGACTTAATGGCACTTCACACACACACACGGAGAGAGCCTGATACCAGGAAATGAACCCACGACCTGCTGCATGTAAATCAGATGCTCTGCCATTGAATCATAGCACACAAGAAGGAGTCACAGCCCTTAAAGCTGAATGAAATGACCAAGAAACTGTGACTAGGCACAAAAAAACAAAGAAAAATCAACCTAGCAATGTGTCATCATTATTATATTCAAAACTACTCAAATATGCAAACTTATAAACATGATCGCAAAAACAAGGAGATTTGCAAATTGTTCTGTATACTTGTGTAAGAAGCTGCCTGAGTTTGGAAAACTTTCCATTACGAGACTGTTCATTTATTGGATTGGGTGAGCTACTATGTTGTTATAAGAATTATAAGTGTTTGTATGTTGCATGGGTATTTTGTAAATGACTGCATTTTAAGTTTAGAGATTTCCTGAGACTTGCCTGCATTGGCGACTCCATTTCGCTTACCGGCACCAGCCAAGGAAGGCTGGAGTGCCCGAATACATTGCTTGAATCCGGATGCTATGTCCTGGGACAGTTAGTTTGATAATTCTGAATAGTCTTCAGGCTAATTGCCTACTCATGGAGCCCTCTGAAGCTTTGAGGATTTTCTGGGTACATTTTGTTTATGGACTGAAAATAGACTGAGGATTGGGTGATTTTTCCATTTGAGCACTTTGTGTACCCTTTGCTAATCTCTTTGTTATTTCATTATGCCATTGAACCGTGGTCCCTTCCCAAAGAGGAGGCCACTGTCTCCTCTTAGAATCAGTGGGACCACTGTTGCAGGTAAGGAACAGGAGCTTACCTGAGAGCCAGTTTGGTGTAGTGGTTAAGTGCGCAGACACTTATCTGGGAGAACTGGGTTTGATTCCTACTCCTCCACTTGCAGCTGCTGGAATGGCCTTGGGTCAGCCATACCTCTGGCAGAGGTTGTCCTTGAAAGGGCAGCTGCTGTGAGAGCCCTCTCAGCCCCACCCACCTCACAAGGTGTCTGTTGTGGGGGAGAAGATAAAGGAGATTGTGAGCCGCTCTGAGATTCAGAGTGAAGGGTGGGATATAAATCCAATATCTTCTTCTTGGTAAGAATTCCCTCAGTCAGGACTCAGGACACACACACACAAATCTCTCTCTTACTCTTTTTCTCTCTTTTTGCAAAAATACAAAAAAAAAACCCATGTTAATCGATTCTTTCCATCCTAGAAGCCTGACAAGCCTGGGAGAACACACGAGAATGTGACACGGCATCGTTGGTTGTCCTTAAATATGCCACACTTCGAATTTTACATGGGAAGCGGGGGAGAGAAAAGAAGAGTTCAAGAAAACCAAAGAGCTAACTGTCGACAGAGAGCCATCAAAAAATAGCCGATATAAATCAAATTCCGCTGTGCTCAAATCAGGCTTAAATAGTTTGCCTATGATGATAGCATCAAGCAGATAAGGAATGAACACTTAGGTTCTTTCAGTCCTAATTAAAATGTTGTGCTTCGAGGACAGTAGCTATACATAAAAACACAAGGTCTTGGTGATAAAAGTTGTGCTCCTGAATACAGACCACTGAGTCAATTAATGTTTACTTGAAGCGCCTGTCATCCAAGGAAGGAGCCGAGAACCACGATCAACATAACCGAAAAGACGGTGACACCAATTTGCATCCAGTTCCAAGTGCATGTTTTATTTATTTTCAATCAGGACCAATCAGAAGAGAAAATAATCAATGAAGTCGCAGTCGTGAGTGGTACACAGCCATCTGGGGGCCCCCAGTATTTCTCGGCCTTCATTGGGAGGGAAGGGAGCTTTTTTTTCCCTTTCCCTTTCCCCCTCCAAGAGCACGGAGGCGCTCCATATGGTTGAGATCAAAGGTGTTGCTGGGTGCATGGTTCTGCTTTATTGCCAGGCACTGCTGTTAATTAGAAAACAAGATCAGAGGCAGTATTAAAATCCAATTAAATTGATATGAACAGATTGCCAAGTGATGTTCACTAATGTATAATTGAGCACCATGCAAATTTCGGTGGCTGGCTTTTGTTCCCCCCCCCCCCACTCTGGAATGAATGATGAAGCTATGAAGTTTTTTTTTCTCGCTTGCTCTCATTGTAAAAGATAAACAAGTTAATGCACTGATCTAGGGGGTATTGCTTCAGTGATTGATGAAAATGAGAGTGGAATATTAAAGTGTGACTTTTGGGGACTTCTTTTATCATCTTATTTTGTTTGGTGTTCGTCTCTCTCCCCCATCTCTCTTTCTCCATACCCCTTCCGCCCCAGTCAGGGAACATGCTTAGAGGCCGTGGTATTCCATCATTTTCGGAACTGGAGGACGTTCTTTTGTAGATGGAGATTTGATTTGAACAATTACAAAAGCATGAATATTTCAGGTGACGAGGCTGCCATTGAGTGGAAAGGAAATGTTCCTTTCCAAGAGCAGCCTGGATAGATCCGTGTTTGGAGGCTGAGGCTTCTATTAAATTTAATTACTTCTCCATGAGGCTTTATATTGAGGGAGGCTTCCAATGAGGGGACCATCTATTAAATTTAATTACTTTCTCTTGTGGCTTGCATAGTAAGGTGTAGGGTTAAGGTGCAGCAAAACTGGAGGAGGAAGTGAAGCATCTATGGACCAGCAGACAGAGAAACTGAGTTTGTTGCTGAAGTGAGGGTGATGCGAATGGACTGCAAAAAGTACCTACATGTTTCTAAGTCAAAGCTGAACACAGTATTCATCTGAAATGTGGTGTTGGAGGAGAGTTCTACTGATACTGTGGCGCACCAGTAAGGTTCTAGATCAAATCAAGCCTGTGCCTAGAAGCTAAAATGACTAAACTGAGGCTATTATACTTTGGTCACATGATGAGAAGGCAAAAGTCTCTGCAAAAGACTAGGAAAAGTTGAAGGCAGCATGAAAAGAGGAAGACCTCCCCCCAATGGCCCTCAGTTTGCAAAGCCTCAGTGAGCCTGTTAACAATAGGATGTTTTGGAGGTCATTAATTCATAGGTTCACCAAGTAGGAAGTAACTTGACAGCACATGGTAACACACACACTGAACATAGGCCCAAAGATTAAATGGTTCCTCGCAATTACTAGAGCTTCCCTTGAGCTGACTCCTTTGTTTTTCCTAGGAGCATCTTCATAGAGATGGCCTTTCCTCTTGGTTTTTGAACAGCTGAAAGCTAAAGATGTTTTGTTATTAGGCATTTCTACAGAACGCTTGTTTACATGAATATACATGTATTTTGATGGTGACCACTGGAGACATCCCACGATGGCTCTGTGAAAGAGCTTCTCCTTTGCATGTAGAAGATCTCAGGTTCAATCCCAGTCTTCTCCAGTTAAAAGGATCAGGTTGGAAGAGATTTGAAAAACCTTGACCTAAGACCCTGGAGAGCTACTGCCAATCAGAGTAGACAATACTGACCCTTTGATTCAGTGTAAGGCAAGCATCGTGTGTGTGATTTCCCGAAAAGTTGAGCAGTAGGAAAGTAGCCAGTGAAGGAAGGAGAAGTTTACCCTTGGTAGGGTTGCCAGTCTCCAGGTGGGGTCTGGAGGTCTCCTGGAATTGTAACTAATCTCCAGATGACAGAGACCAGCTCCCTGGCAGAAGCAACTGCTTTGGAGGGTAGATTTTAAGGCCTTATATCTCACTGATGCCCCTTCCCACCCCAAACCCTACCCTCATCTGGTTCTACCCCCAAATCTCCAGGAATTTCCCAAGTCAGAGTTGACAACCCTATGGGTAGAAAAGATCCTTCTGGGAGAGGGAAGATCTAAGGACTTGTTCTTTGCCTACAAGGAATTAATGGTTCTTTAAAGATTGAAGAGAGTTTAAAGAGTTCTTTAAAGACTGTGAGAGTTGGACCATAAGGGAAGTCGAGCGCAGAAGAAAAGATGCTTTCGAGCTGTGGTGCTGGAGAAGAATCTTGAGAGTCCCTTGGACTGCAATAAGATCAAATCAGTCAGTCCTAAGGGAAATCAACCCTGACTGTTCCCTGGAAGGTCAGATGCTGAAGCTGAAGCTCAAATACTTTGGCCACCAAATGAGAAGGGAGCACTCACTGGAGAAGATCTTGATGCTGGGAAAGACAGAAGGCAAAAGAAGAAGGGGATGGCAAAATATGAGATGGCTGGGCAGTGTTATGGATGTAACAAACACAAATTTGAGCAGACTTTGGAGGATGGTGGAAGACAGGAGGGCCTGGCATGACTTGGTCCATGGCGGTCACAAAGAGTCGGACTCGACTGTGCAACTAAACAACAACAACAAAGACTGAATATTATGGTGCCACCCCATTTTCAAACTGTCTACTTGTAAGCAAAGGGATATTACAAAAAGAGGATGAAACATGAGTCGTCACTGCACAGCTAACCCTAGAGAAAGCTGCACATCAACATTGCCCAAGTGGACTGCACAAAACACTATCATCTTTGAACAGCTTTTGACTGACAAGCTGTTTTTCCAGTGAAACAAAGGTTTTCAATTAAGATGAAAGCATTTGCAAAAATATTGAAGGTACTTCGGGAAAAATCAACTTATAAAAGGGATCGACACCCATCATCCCAGACCTCCAACATTGTGCATTTTATTTCATTCAGAGGTGGCTAAGTCTTGTTTGGGAGGGGGGTGGTTTTGCTAAAAACACAACGCCAACCCAAAAGCTAGTTTTCAAATATGCTCTATTCAAAACTCATAAAAGACCAATAAATCAAAAGAAACAAAAAAAGATAAGGGCCTGATGTGATCTTTCTTTCCTTTTTTCGTATGAAGCATTTGTGGAGTTTGGGGAAACTATTTAAAAACCTCTTAAAAGAAAAGGTTGTCCAGTCAAATCAAGTCAACCGGTATATCTGGCTGTTTAAGTGGTCCTCTGGAATGAAGGCAGCATACTATAGCCTGATCTCATCAGATCTCAGAAGCTAAGCAGGGTCGGTAACTTGGGAAGGAGTCGGCAGAGAAAGATTCTGCAGAGGAAGACAATGGCAAATGACCTCTGCTTCTCAGTTACCTTAAATTCTCTTTGCTGGGATTGTGTAGGGGCAGAACCAAGGTGAAACAAGGGCAGAAAGTTGCACTGAGAAACACGGGACAGAGAGGATGGTTGGCAACCTCCTGGTGGGGCCTGGGGATCTCCTGGAATCACAACTGATAGGTCAGGGATCATGCCCCTGGAGCAAATGGCTCCCTTAGAAGGTGGACCATACCCCCTGAGGTCCCTCCCCTGCCTTTCCCAGGCTGCACCTCCAAATATCCATATATTTCCCAACCCAAAGTTGTCAACCGTAGCAGTGAAGAGTCACTCATTCAGAGTGCTGATGTAAACAAATGTAACCTCAGGGAGCTTCAAGTGGCTGTCAATGCAATCCCAGCTCTGTAGGTGACCACCAGGGCTTTTTTTGTAGCAGGAACTCCTTTGCCTATAAGGTCACACCCCCTGATGTAGCCAATCATCCAAGAGCTTACAGGGCTGTTAGTACAGGGCCTACTGTAAGCACCAGGATTGGCTACATTGGGGGGGGGGGGGGTGGCCTAACATGCAAAGGAGTTCCTGCTACAAAAAAAAGCCCAGGTGCCCACTTATGAGTCCCCAAAAGACAACACATACACACGGGTGGAATTCTAGCAGGAGCTCCTTTGTATATTAGGCCACACACCCCTGATGTAGCCAATCCTCCAAGAGCTTGCAAAGCTCTTTTTTGTAAGCTCCAGGAGGATTGGCTACATCAGGGGTGTGTGGCCTAATATGCAAAAGAGCTCCTGCTAGAACTCCACCCCTGCATACACATATTCAAACAATGGATACAACTGGACTTGTAGGGCTTCAGTCCTAAGAACAGAATTAAATTGGGACTTCCTTTTGATGTAGACCTGGGTTTAGGCTTGCACCCTCAAAGACCTTCCATATTTCAGGTTTGGACTGGCTGCTCTCTTGTATCTGAACTTTTGTTTCATAGCAAGTAACCTCAGGATCAGAGCAAGGAGTGATAAGCTTCTGCCACAGTATTCGGTTTGCCTATTAATGTGCCCATCATAAACATTCCACTCATGCGCTAGATAGCTTTTGGCAAAACTGGCTGTTAATTTATTAGCCAGCTTAGCTTTTTTTAAAAAATCTGATTGCTGTTTTTAATTGTTCATTTGCTCAATTTATGGCTGAAATGTATTGTTAAACGCAGCTCTATTCTGAGGTTTAAATATGTTCCATCACTTGTTCTGTTGATAGAACAGGATGTTCTACTGCGCTCTGAGCACAGGAAAGCATTCAAAGGAATGCCTTCAATAAATTAAGGAAATTAATAACCAAATAAATGGCTGCCATCAGGGCTTTTTTTATAGCAGGGACTTCTTTGCATATTAGGCCACACATCCCTAATGTTGCCAATCCTCCAAGACAGGGGTGGGGAACCTTTTTTCTGCCAAGGACCATTTGGATATTTATAGCATTATTCATGGGCCATACAAAATTATCAACTTAAAAAACAGTGAGGGAGCACGATTCAGGCCAGCAAAATTAATGCAAATAATTGATTTTCTATTTTAAGTCACATGGGGAGAACCTAATTCACACACACACACCAGCCTGCCACCCTAGGCAGATGTCTAGGTCCAAGCATATTAGACCACATTCCCTAATATTAGCATATTAGGTCACACCATTTGTTCTCAGGCAGCTCCAAGAGAAATGCAGGGAACAGAACAAGGGTCTATATGTGACTTTTGTCGACCTTACCAAAGCTTTCGATACCGTTAGCAGGAAAGGCCTGTGGCAAATCTTGGAACGTTTAGGATGTCCCCCAAGGTTCCTCAGCATGATCATCCAGCTACATGAAGACCAGCGAGGCCAAGTCAGACACTGCAACGACCTCTCGGAGACCTTCCCAATAGGCACAGGTGTAAAGCAAGGCTGCGTTCTCGCGCCAACTCTCTTTACAATCTTCTTTAGCATGATGCTTCAAAGAGCCGCAGTAGATCTAGATGATGACGATGGTGTCTACATCCGCTATCGCACTGATGGCAGCCTGTTCAACCTGAGGCGACTAAAGGCTCACTCCAAGACAATGGAAAAACTCATCCGAGAGCTACTGTTTGCTGATGATGCTGCACTCGTCTCCCACTCGGTATCAGCTCTGCAGCATATGACGTCCTGCTTTGCAGAGGCTGCCAAGCTATTCGGCCTAGAAGTTAGTCTGAAGAAGACAGAAGTTCTCCACCAGCCTGCACCCCAGGAAGATTATCACCCTCCCTGCATCACTGTGGGTGAATCAGTTCTGAAGACAGTCCAGCAGTTCAGCTACCTGGGGTGCATCATCTCCTCAGATGCCAAGATCGACAAGGAGATTGACAACAGACTGGCAAAGGCAAATCGTGCATTTGGCCGACTGCACAAAAGGGTGTGGAGCAACAAGCATCTGAAAAAAGGCACAAAGATCAATGTTTACAAAGCGGTTGTGATGACAACCCTCATCTACGGCTCCGAATCGTGGGTTTTATACCATCATCACCTGCGACTCCTTGAGCGCTTTCATCAGCACTACCTTCGCACCATCTTCAACATCCACTGGAGTGACTTTGTGACCAACACTGAAGTCCTCAAGAGGGCGGAGGTTACAAGCATCGAAGCACTGCTGTTGAAGACGCAGCTGCGCTGGGCAGGGCATATTTCTAGGATGGAAAACCACCGCCTTCCCAAGATTGCTCTGTATGGTGAACTTTCCACTGGCCATCGAAATAGAGGGGCACCAAAGAAGAGGTACAAGGACTCCTTGAAGAAATCCCTTGGCACCTGTCGCATCAACCATCACCAGTGGTCTGACCTAGCCTCAGATCGCAAAGCATGGAGGCACACCATCCACCATGCTGTCTCTTCCTTTGAGAACGCACGCATAGCTGGTCTTGAGGACAAAAGGAGATTGAGGAAGAATCGCACTGCTACAGCATCAACCCCAAATCAGACTTTTCCCTGCAGCCACTGTGGCCGGATCTGCCTGTCCCGCATTGGTCTTGTCAGCCACCAGCGAGCCTGCAGCAGACGTGGACTACTGCACCCTTCCTAAATCTTCGTTCGCGAAGTCAAGCCGAGAGAGAGAGGTCACACCATCTAGGATAATCATGTGCAAATTGAACAGGTGGTAGCTGGCTCCCATCCCCCACCCCTCCCTCCCTCCCTTCAGCTGCTCCCAGCAGACCTTTAAAGGCACCCAGCAGCAGTCCTTCATAATGCCCATGAGAGGGGGGGGCTTGGCCCAGCAATCCCCGAGGGCCAGACCAAGTGATCTCGAGGGCTGTAGATGGCTCTTGGGCCTGACGTTCCCCACCCCTGCTCCAAGAGCTTACAGTAGGCCCTGGAGAGCCAGTTTGGTGTAGTGGTTAAGTGTCGGACTCTTATCTGGAAGAACCAGGTTTGATTCCCCACTCCTCCACTTGCACCTGCTAGCATGGCCTTGGGTCAGCCATAGCTCTGGCAGAGGTTGTCCTTGAAAGGGCAGCTGCTGTGAGAGCCCTCTCCAGCCCCACCCACCTCATAGGATGTATGTTGTGGGGGGGGGGGGAAGGTAAAGGAGATTGTGAGCCACTTTGAGACTCTTCGGAGTGGATGGCGGGATATAAATCCAATATCTTCTTCTTCTGTAGTGAGAGCCCTGTAAGCTCTTGAAGGATTGGCTACATCAGGGGTGTGTGGCCTAATATGCAAAGGAGTTCCTGGGTGCCATAACAGCCAGAGAAAGGCTGTGCTCAGCTTCCTTCATTGGCTGTGGCCATTGTGCCAAACTAGGGTTGCCAGAAGTCTTTGATGGAGGTGGAGTATGAACTATGATAAGACTGTTTGAAGTTCTTTAGTTTGCACCTTTTTGAAAAGATTGTGTGTAAATTTGCACTTTTAATATTGTGAATGACATTTAATCTTTGGATGTGATTTGTTATTAATAGAGGACTTCATTGTTAGTTAGTTATTATATTGTGAATAGAATTCATTCATTTCCACAGTAGCATCATTACTGGTGTTGTTTCAGACTACTCTGTGGAGCTCTGAGGTTATCAGCCTTCAGGTGATGGCTGGAGATCTCCTGGGATTACAACTGATCTCCACGTGACAGAGATCAGTTCTCCTAGAGAAAAATGGCTGCTTTGGAAAGCGGACTCTATGGCATTATACCCTGGGCAGGATTATTATTATTATTATTATTATTATTATTATTATTATTATTATTATTATTATTATTATTATTTATATTCCACCCATTCCCCATAGGGGCTAAAGGCGGAGTACAAAATGAATAGTAAAATCACAATAAAATCAACATAACAATAAAACAGCATTAAAGCCAACTGATGCTCTAAGCACAGCCCAACAATAGTGCCCCTCAGCCATTCCATTGGTTAATTGACAAAACATTAAGACTCAATTACTGCCGAAGGTAAAATAAGAGATTAAGAACTCGGTTTTCTTTCAGGCCATCTCCCAGGTCAGACTCCACAACTAAATTAAATATAAACTTTAAAAATATATACATATTCATTTCACACTAAACAGCAGTTGAGTGTAATAGTGAAAGAATCAAGGGCATGATAGCTGGGGGGGGGGGACTCTGTGGTGCCCCCTCCTTTGGTGCCCTAAGCATGTGCTTATTTTGCTTAATGGTTAATCCAGCGTTCATTATACCCCACTGAAGTGCCTCCCCTCTCCAAACCCCACCCTCTTTAAGATCCATGTCCAAAATCTCCAGGTATTTTCCAATAGGGATGGGCAGGAACTCACTCATGAATCAAAGTTTGCTACAAACTTGGCTGGTTCGTTGGCTCAAGAATCACGATCGAGGTAATCAGGTTGTTTGCAAACTGCCCACACACTGCCATGTTTTTTGCAGTGGTTTGTTCGGTTCATATTCTCTTTAAATGCCTTCCCTTCACTCCCCTCAGCAAGACCTACATGCCATTTCCTTCACTCACTGAGGCATGCCCCCCACCATACCACACTTCAGCAAGTGAAGGGAAGCCATTTAAAGAGACATACATGCTTTCCCTTGATTTGCTGAGGTGTGCAGCCACAGCAGCGCAGTTCAGTGAGTAAAGGGAAGGCATTTAAAAATGCCCTCCATGAAAGCTCCCACCAACTCACAAACCAACAAACCATGAACTAGTTCAGGAAACTTAAATGTCTGTGGGGGTTTGTGGTTTCTCACAAACCACAAACTATTATGAATCTCCATTTTCCGGTTCATGCCCATTCCTGTTTCCCAACCCAGACAACTTCCCATGCACACAATAGGGCCTGAATATAAAGAACCAGTGTGGTGTAGTGGTTAGAGTATCAGACTAAGATCTGGAAGACCCAGGTTTCAATGCACACTCTATCATGAAAGCTTGCAGGGTGACCTTGGGCCACTTGTACACTCTCAGTTTGACCTACCTCACAGGGCTGTTGTGCGAATAAAATGGAGGAAAGAAGAACAATGTAAACTGCTCTGTGTCCCCACTGGGGAGAAAAGTGGGGTATAAATAAAGTAAGTAAATAAATTAGGTGTGTGCAATTCATGAACCAATGGGCTAATGTGACTGCTCCAGTTAGATGTAAATGACCGACTAGTGTTTGATAAACCTTCCAATTTTGTTGCTTGAATGAGGTTCCTGACACAGGGCCTAGGTACCAGCAAGAGGCCACAATAGAGGGCTAGTGAGTGGCTTGAAGTGTGAGGCAGTTTGGTTAGAGTTGTAGTCACAGAGCCCCTTTCCATGGAGCTAGTCTTTTTCCCTTACCAGAACCCTTGGAGGTGATTTTTCTTGGGGAAAAGGCATAGCATGAAAGGGTTAAGCCTGCCTCAGCAACAGAATGCTGGCCCAAATTAGAAACGATGGATCTTGAGCCTGCCATCTTGTTGCACCCTAGAGTGTGAAAGAACCCAAGTACTGTCTCTTTGCCGTTCTCTTTTCGTTAAAAAAAGGATAAAGTTTGTTTGTTCCATGAGACACACAGTTTTAGCTCTTGTTCCAGTCCCTATTGTCTCGTACATGGTGATTTTGTAACAGCAGACTCGCTTCATGGACAAGGGATAATTTGCCAACATTACAGTTATATCATCTACAATTTGCATACACTGCTCTGAAGCTATTCACTCTCCCCATGACAAATCACCAAAATAAGCATCTTAGCTGATAGACAATTTCTCCAAGCATTACAGTGTCAAGAATAGGTATATGCTTAGTCCAAATCCTAAACATTACCATCTGTCCCAAAGAGGCATAATAAACTCCAACACAATAACTGACATTTAAAGAAAGGTACAGTCCTTTCTAAATTCACCTTCCATCTGTTCAGTCTTGGAGACAAGGACTTTCTCTGTGTGTGTGTCACTTTCTCTCTATCTCTCTCTCCCCTCCATGTTTCTGCTGTCCCTGAAGAGTATCATTATACTTTGCTAGAACATTAACAAAATAATAGTTGAGGTGAAACAAATCCGAGGGATCTAATTCAATGCAAAATTGTTACATCTGAGTTCTGCCAAAGTCATGAAAATTCTGCGCATTGGAAATTCACAATCTGAGAATATTTGAGTTTTGTCACGGCGTCAGGTCCTTCTGACATTTCTCAAGTAGGAAGATTCAAGTTTAGGCAAGAAAACAACATGAAATCTGCCTCCAGAGATACAAATATCTTGACAATGAATGCATTCTGAAAGATATGCCAGCTCTCTTGTGCGAATTTTGAATTGTAAATTGTTTTTTTTTAGATTGATTTTTTCACATAACAGAAGGTAGCTGGGAAGCAATAAAATATACATGGGCCATCATTGTTCTTACAGGTTTGCTTGCAGTAATCATTGTTAGTCCCTTTCTCACAATACGAGAACTCATGGACATTCCATGAAATTGCTGAGCAGCCGGGTTAGAACTGATAAAAGGAAGTACTTCTTCACCCAAAGGGTGATTAACACATGGAATTCACTGCTACAGGAGGTGGTGGTGGCTGCAAGCATAGACAGCTTCAAGAGGGGATTGGATAAGCATATGGAGAAGAGGTCCATCAGTGGCTATTAGCCACAAATTATTGTTGGAACTTTCTGTCTAGGGCTGTGATGCTCTGTATTCTTGGTGCTTGGGAGGGGCAACAGTGGGAGGGCTTCTAATGTCCTGGCCCCACTGATGGACCTCCTGATGGCACCTGGGTTTTTTGGCCTCTGTGTGACACAGAGTGTTAGACTGGATGGGTCATTGGCCTGGATGGGTCATTGGTCATGGCTTCTCTTATGCTCTTATGTTTTTTTCTCAATGAAAACTTTGTTAGCCATGAATTCACATGATGATGGAAGCATGTACCTGATCAGCTGAATGGGTCAGCCATTTCATACATGGTGTTGCTGGTGCTGACTAAAATCTCTCCCTCTGGGGTTCCACAGAGTTCATTATTTGCCATCTTGTCACATCCCATCTAAAAGACAAAGATACGGTATTCTTCAGAGGAACCATGTGGAAGGGCATACACTAAATGCAAGTTTTAGTACCCCTACTCTTAATGGTCTTCCCAAACGCACCCAGAACCCACCGTTTCCTCTTTAGGCCTCAAATGACACTCACGTTTCTTGGAGTCCTATTGCTTGTTAATTGGGAAGGGAGGTCTTGGCTGTTTCAATCAGCAAAATTGAATGGACAAGGTTGCAGGGGTTCAAACTCTTATCTTCACCCTCCAATGCCATGGCCCCTATCCAAATCTCAGCTGCAATTTCTGTCTTTAACACTCTGGGACAGTTCTCCATCACAGATCTTTAGGCATCATTCCTGGTGTGGTCCCGGGAACCTCCAGGGCAGGAGAACCCCGGCCCGGGGGCTTGGCAGCCCTATCCATAGTCTATGTTAACCCTCTCCTTTTTTTGTAGTGTGATCTGCTGCTGTTCCAACAAGGAATATTCCCAGTCCAGCACTAGACTCACAAAACATGGTATTAGTTCTCCACTAAGTGTGGACAAGGTTGCATTAGGGTTGCTAGCATGAGACAAGCCAGTAATGGGAAACTCACTATTATGGGGGAAGTCTCACTGATGACACAATGAGGTTCCAGTGATGCACTGACATAACTTCTGGCATGACCAGAAGTTATGTGATTGCAGCAACATTTTAGCATCTGGCCAAACTCTATGGTTCAACCATAAAGTTTTTATTGATGCTGGTGATACATGGACATCACTTCCAGTCACACCGGAAGTGATGTCAGGGTGTACAGATGCTGCCAGTTGCCCTCCATCTCCTCCCTTTTGCTCCCACCACATAGCTGAGCATCAGCAGGAAGGGCCTGCAGGTGGCTGGAGGTCCCTCACCCCCAGAAGGAATATGGCAACCCTGTTTTGCATGTCCATTGTGATGTGCACCCCACTGAAAATATGAGGTGGAGGGAATTTATGCTGATGTGTCAAATGCACATCTGATTTAGGCCAATGGTTCCCAGACCAGCAAGTGACACACATTATCATGTTTATATGCCCAGATGCCTTTAACTGGATTGGGATAAATAATCATAATATCTAAATAATAACACATTTCTCTCTCTTTTGCACATGCTGTAGCCCCGTGAATGCCATTTGCAGAGCAAAAAATAAAATCTATTCATGCCAATAATGTTTTCTCCATTGTAATTGGACCCTCCGGATTGCAACTAATGTGAATTAAATTGTGGAAATTTGCTTCTTCTTTTTTTCCTTTTTACTCTGACAACAGTGTTTATTGACACCATTGAACACGCATTTTAGGAGATCTGGGAATGGTCAAAAATTAGTAATTTCCCATACCATCTGAAACTCTTCCTGTACAAAAATCCATATGCAAAGTGACTTTCTCTAAAAGACTAAGAAGCTTTATTATTGAATAAGAGCCTGCTCAGAAGCTTACAGAAATCAACTGCAGTTTTCACATTGATGTCAATGGCTATAAGCTCTACAGGCGTGATTAGTTTTCTTACTAGGTAAGTCATTCTTTCAAAACTGTTCAATATCAGCATTGCTTGGAGGAGAACAGAAGGCTTTGAGAAGAAGCCAGACCAAGTCCACATCTAGGCCAGTCTTCCCTTTCTCAATCTCAGACAGCTAGATCAATCTAGTACATGTCTGTCTAGGATATCTTTACCACACCCTTCCTCTATGGAGTCCGTCATGTCCTCGTGATGAGAGCCAGCATTGTGTAGTGGTTATAGGGTTGCCAATTCCCAGGTTGGGGCAGGGGATCTCCCAGTTTGGAGGCCCTCCCCCTGCTTCAGGGTAATCAAAAAGTGGGGGGATGTCTGCTGGGCACTCCATTGTTCCCTATGGAGAGCGATTCCCATATGATATAATGGAGAATCGATCCATGGGTATCTGGGGCTCCGGGGAACTGTTTTTTGAGGTAGAGGCACCGAATTTGCAGCATAGCATCCTGTACCTCTCCTCAAAAGACCCTCCAAGTTTCAAGAAGACCAGGGGTCCAATTCTATGAGCCCCAAAAGAAGGTACCCCTATCCTTCATTATTTCCAATAGAGGGAAGGCATTTAAAAGGTGTGTGGTCCCTTTAAATGTGATGGCCAGGACTCCCTTTGGAGTTCAATTATGCTTGTCACAACCTTGCTCCTGGCTCCATTCCAATGTCTCCTGGCTCCACCCCCAAAGTTCCCAGATATTTTTTGAATTGGACCTGGCAGCCCTAAGTGGTTGAAGGGCTGAACTAAGAAGAAAAAGAAGAAGTGGGTGACCTTGGGCCAGTCACACACTTTCATTCTTACCTGTCAAGTTCTGGGCAGCAATCATTAAATTCACCTCTTCGATATAAATCAAATTAGGTTTTATTTAAATGATCAGCATGTGAACAGCAAAGACAAGTCTTGCTAAAACTGACCTGCACTGTTCAGGTCACACTTTTATAGCTTACAAAAGCCATTAATTATGCAGTCCTTTAGGCAACCAAATTCTGGTGGGCTTGATATTCAAAGAAAGATACCTTCCCTCTCCCCCCACAGTTCACACAGCTTTCTTAAAAGTGAAAGATTCTCTAGCCCTGTAGATAATCAGTGACCTTCACAACTCGCAAAAGGAATGTATGTAGCTGGCTAGGGCAGAACGGTTACTTAAACACAGTTACAAACAATACAGGGAGGACTAAAGCAAAGTATGTAGATACATTAGGCATTATAACATGGCAAACAAAGATCAAAGCAGGAATGCATGCATTCCCACTGCCATAGCAAGACCCAGTTCTTGACATTGCCTACACTGCAGGGTTGTCGTTAGGATAAAATGGAGAAGAGGAGAATGTTGTAAGTCACTCTTACAGTTTGGTGTAGTGCTTAAGAGCAACAGACTCTAATCTGGAGAACTGGGTTTGATTCCCCATTCCTCTACATAAAGCCTGCTGGATGGTCTTGGGTCAGTTACTGTTCTCTCAGAGCTGTTCTCTAAAGAGCATTTTTCAGTCAGAGCTCTCTCAGCTCCACCTACCTCACAGGGTGTCTGTTGTGGGGAGAGGAAGGGAAAGGAGATTGTAAGCTGCTCTGAGAGTCTACTTTAGGTAGTGAAGACCGGGATATAAAGCCAATTTCTCCTCCTCCTCTACCCCAAGACACAGTCTTAGAAAGAAGCATCATTTCAGCCTGCATCGCTTTTCTTTTTCTTTTTTCCAAAATGAATTACAATTTAAAAAAAAAATAATGGCAGAGCAGTTGGCTTAAATTTGCCTTGCAACAGAAGGCTAGCTGCTATTCATCTTCAGAAACAGAGATCAAGAAGCTGTCTGCAAAGTTCACAATCAGCTGCTCTCTTACGGCCGAAAGCCATCCCAGAAAAATAATAGCAACATTTTTGTAAAAAAGAAAGAAATCATTAGTTTTCTGCCTCTTAGGCTGCAGCTGACTACAGCCACGACCATGGCCTTCAGGCCGGCTTTTTGTCAGGATTAGCGCTTTTTTCCACTTACTAAGCGTGAGCAATGTCACGTCCGTACAGTATCTCTAAATGATGTTACACTTGATAAGGTTGATGTTACTGGGCACAAATTTGACCTCACCTTACCACCACATCAGTCACTAGGAGGAGAAAGTAGCCATGAAAAACCTGAAGCTATAGATGAGGTGATAGGGAGTAAGCCTTCATATCTTCATCACCGGTGGCTTCCTGTTTCATTATTTTTAAACGATTTCCCCAGACTTTGAGCTCTTCATGTTTCTTCAGCAAGTGACACACAACCTCCACATTCAGAGATATCTGAATACCAGTGCTGGGAGGCAGCATCAGGGGGATGTTGGCCTCTCAGCCCTGTTTGTTGGCCCTCCAGGACAGCTGGCTGCCTGCTGTGTGAAATACAATGCTGGACTTGATAAAGGATTACTGTAAGGTTTTGCCCAGGTTCAATCAGGAGACTTCTTGAGTGGGATCAAAAGAAGTTTTAATGATGAGACTTAAAGCAAACATTACATTGCAAAGCTGCTCACTTTACTGCGGCTGCCAAAAGTCTTTTGAAAGACTTTAGGAATAATATTCAGTTCTTTCTCAGGCCTCTGTAGTCAAGGTCAAATCCTCTCTTCAGTTGGTGCCTATCAGCGTTGCCCAGAGAGACCAGATTAGAATTGTCTCCCCACAACCTCTTTCCACCTGCGAGCCAGGAGCATCCCACATCACACAAAAAATACTGAAAACTATGTGAAAGAGCAAAGAAGTATTGGCAGATGATTCGGCAAGAAATTTATAAGATCTTGGGATATGAATTCAAGAAAGTTGCAGAGACTTTTCTGTTGGGATTACAAATGGAAAAATTTCCAAAAGAAGATAGAACTGTAATTTGGTACTTGCTTTCAGCTGCTAGGACATTATATGCGCAGTTGTGGAAGCAAGAAAAAACACCAGAGAAATGGGATTGGATTATAAAAGTTATGGCATGGAGTGAAATGGACAAATTAACAAGAATATTAAGAGACTATGATTTAGAAGTTTTTAAGGCGGAGTGGAAAAAGTTTAGAAGATATGTAGAAAAAGAGTGGAAAATAAAAGGACATTGGACAATTTTTGATAATGATTAAGTTTTTAAAAAAAGAAGAATATAAATTTTTGTTTTAATAGTTAAGGGTACCTTTAAATATTTGCATTTTAAGTAAATAACATCGGCGGGGGTCAAGTAACGGGGGGAGGGGTGGGTAGAAAGTAATATATGGGGTAGATAAAAGAAGTTTTTAAAGATGTAAGAAATAGATTTATTACCATATGTTACCAATCAAATTGTTTTAACATAAAAAAATACTGAAAACTCAAGAAGAAACCTAGAGTTTCTTATTAACTGAAAACAAGTCTACACAATGAGGTTACTGTTATGTGGAATCCAAAATATACTACATTTACTATGAACTTATTAATAAGCAAGGATAATGAGACCATGGCAATAACATCAGCAATATAGATATCAGTCAAAGAAAAGCAACCATGATGTGGAGCATTGTCAGGGACTTGTTCCTGACAACCAGGACTTTTTTTGTAGCAGGAACTCCTTTGCATATTAGGCCACACACATCCTGATGTAGCCAATCCTCCAAGAGCTTACAGTAGGCCCTGTACTAAGAGCTCTAAAAGCTCTTGGAGAATTGGCTACATCAGGGGTATGTGGCCTAATATGCAAAGGAGTTCCTGCTACAAAAAATGCCCTGCATGACAACTGCCAACCTCCAGTGGTAAAACAACAACATGGGACCAGGTCATGGCTGGAGATCTCCCAGAATTACAACCAGTGTTCCCTCTAAGCTGAGTTAGTGTGAGTTTTTTAGCCTCTGGCTCACACCTTTTTGTGAGCCAAATTGCTTACTCACAATTTCAATGCCAGTAACTCACAAAGTAGAATTTTTGCTCATAAGACTTGGACTGATCTCCAGGTTACAGTGATCAGTTCCCCTGAAGAAAACAGCTTCTCTAGAAGGTGAACACTTATGGCATCATGCTCCATAGAAGTTCTTCCCTCTGCAGTCCTCAGACTCCACTCCCAAGATCTCCAGGTATTTCTGAACCCAAAGCTGGCAACCTTACCCAGGGCCCCTGGTCTGATCCAGCAGGGCTCTTCTTATGTAAGAGCAGGACCTTTTTTTTTGAGCCGGGACGCACAGGAACACAGTTCCAGCTGGCTTGGTGCCAGGGAGTGTGGCCTAATATGCGAATGAGTTCCTGCTGGGCTTTTTCTACCAAAGAAGCCCTGAGGAAGGGTAATGGTACCTCTTTGGCTGGTATCTCTCTTATTGTGCTATCATAGCATTAAAATACTCCCTCAAACACTCCCCACATCCCACCCCTTGAACGATTCAGTGTACGAACAGGAGTTTTACTCCTATGGCCCCCAAACATGTTGGTCTGGTAACATTTGAAGGGAGAAGCCAAGTGCATTTCCTTCCCATACCAGCATCTTCAGCTCACTGAGTGTGACGGCAGGATTTATTTATTTGAGACCTCTGTATCCATCTGGCCTTTCCAGCATGTTCAGCATGGCTTGCACACAGAGTGAAAAACACTCTAACTTTCAAATATATTACAGTTCCCCCTTCCAAAAAACTGTTGTTGTTAACTCTGGCTTGGGAAATTCCTGGTGATTTGAGAGTTAAGCCTTGGGAGAGCAGGGTTTTGTGAAGGGAGGAAGCTCAACAGGGTATAATGCTAATATAGAGTACCCTCCAAAACAGGGTGTAATGCAGGGGTGAACAAACTCAAGCTTTTTTTTGTAACAGGAACTCCTTTGCATATTAGGCTACACACCCCTGATCCAGCCAGTCCTCCAAGAACTTACAGGCTTACTTAGTACTGGGCCAACTGTAAGTTCCAAGAGGATTGGTTACATCAGAGGGGTGTGGCCTAATATGCAAAGGAGTTCCTGCTACAAAAAAAGCCCTGGACCAAACTGTGGCTCGGGAGCCACATATGGCTCTTTCACACATATTGTGTGGCTTTTGAAGCCCCCACCATCCCATTGGCTGACTCGTCTCTTTAAATCACTTTTCCATGCCAAGCCATCTGGCGGCTTGGAGAATACATTTAAAATTAAACTTGCTTTCCACCTTTCCCTCCCTCCTCCCCCATCTATTTTCCTTCTTTCCTTCCTTCCTTTCTTCCCTCCCTCCCTAACTCCTTCCTTTCTTTCCTTCTGTCTTACAGCTCTCAGACATCTAATGTTTATTCTATGTGGCTCTTACATTAAACAAGTTTGGCCACCTGTGCTATATAGTGTACCCTCCAAAGCAGCCATTTTCTTCAAGGTAATTCATAGTCGTGGTCTGGAGATCAGTTGTAATTCCAGGACACCTCCAGGCTGCATTTGGAAGTTGACAGCATTACAGCAGATGTTACGAAAGTAGCACAGGGAGCAACACAGTGCTTTCATTTTGGAATTACTTTGGACTGTTTGTGCCTTCTATGTAGGGTTGCTAGTTCCCTCCTGACAACCAGTGAAGGACAGGGGGAAGATTTCCCAGGAGCAGGAGGGATGCACAGGCCATGCTGCCGGCAACATGTTGACATCACTTCTAGCGTGTACTGGAAGTGATGTCATCACACTAGGACATCCAGCTGATGCTCTGGCATCTGGAAAAAAACTCTGTACTAAAAATTGCTTCTACCACAGAATTCTTGCCCAAACACCAGAGTGTCACCTGGATGTCACTGATGTGATATCATCACTTCTGGCTTGTGCCATGTTGCCAGCCACATAGCCTGGGTTTTAGGTACCCCAAGTGGGCATGAAAGACTACACCCAGCCTCTTGTAGTTATTTGCATGAAGGTCTATTGCCACATTCAGGATTTGATTTTTAGCCTTTTCAGTAGAGGCTAAATTATATGCACAATGGGAGCGGGTAATGGATCAGAGTTGTCCACTGAGATGGTGACAAACAGTATGGAGTGTCTGCCAAAGTCTCAAGGCAGCAGGAGGAAGGTTGCGGGCCTAACTTGCCTGGGAAATTATAGATGTTTGTATACAAATGCTAGAAGTGTTTAAAGTAAAATTGGTGAGTTGGAATGTTTAGTGTTGGGGGAAAACATAGACATTGTGGGAATTTCAGAAACTTGGTGGGATGAGGAGAATCAGTGGGACATGGTGATTCCTGGATATAAGTTATATCAGAAGGATAGGGAGGGAAGGGTTGGAGGTGGGGTGGCTCTGTATGTCAGAGAGGGTATACAGTCCGGTAAGACTGAGGTCAAAGAATTAGATTCCCTTCTAGAAATGCTTTGGGTCGAAATAGAGGGCCCAAAAGGAAATTCAACTATGGGAGTTTGTTATTGCCTACCACATCAAAAGATAGAGGATGATTATAATATGTTGAAAGGATTAAAAATAGCAGCTAAGTGTAAAAACTGTGTCTTAATGGGTGATTTTAACTACTCGCAGATTGATTGGGTCAATATATGTTCAGGTGGAGAGAAAGATATTGAGTTTCTAGATGCTCTCAATGACTGTGCTATGGAGCAGATGGTCACAAAAACTACCGGGGGGGGGGGGGGGTGTTCCACATAAGAGAAGCCATGTTGGATCAGGCCAATGGCTCATCCAGTCCAACACTCTGTGCCACACAGTTGCCAAAAAAATCAAGTGCCATCAGGAGGTCCATCAGTGGGGCCAGGACACTAGAAGCCCTCCCACTGTCCCCCCCCCCCAAACACCAAGAATACAGAGCATCACTGCCCCAGACAGAGAGTTCCAACAACAACAAGAGTTCCACGATTTCAGCTTCCCATGGATAAATAGCCAGAATGGCCAAATGGTTAGATTCTCAGACTAGGAACTGGGCAATGCAGATTTGAATCTTGCCTCTGTCATGGAAGCTTGCTGGGTGGCCTTAGACCAGTCACACTTTCTGAGCCTAATCTACCACACAGGACAGCTGTTTGGATAAATGGCAGGAAGAAGAGGAGGAGACTGGATTTATACCTCGCCCAGAATGGCCTCCCCCTACCAGAGTGGTTTACAATCTCCTTTCCCTTCTCCTCCCCACAACAGACATCCTGTGAGGCAGATGAGGCTGATAGAGCTCTTTTGAGAACTATCAGGTTTTCCAGGTCCCCAGGTACAGGCAGAGGATCCCCTGGTTTTGCAGGCTCCTCCCCTTCCCCCCACAACAGCCAGGATGTGCCTTTCCACCCTGGAAGGCTTAGCAGAAGTTTGAGAAATTGGAAGGTTTGTGTGCAGAGCCTCAGAGAAGCAAAGCCAGCAGAGCCATGTGGCTGTTCCCAGTGAGCGTGCAAAGCTGTGAGAAAGGGAGAGAAGCCAACACAGTTCCTCTATTTGTTCTATATGCCCTTCAGAAGTAAAGAACAAGCTAAAACCTTTTGGTTCCTATGTTAGTCTGAAGAAGTTGGTGGGAAATCAGCAGATGGTTACATTCAGCAATTCCTGCGAGTAAATTGCCCAGTGAGATCACAGAAATGCATGCTTGCAAACTGGATTTATTTTGGCTGCTTTGTGAGTGTGTTCACTTTCATTTACTGAAAGTGCAGGAGCTGGAAGATGTGGAAATGAAGACTGTATTCAAGGGAACTGCACTGCTGTATTTTTATTTATTTATTTATTTATTATAGGGAATGGGAAGTCTCCTGGCTCCACCCACAGGCTTTTTTCTTGGACCTGGCAACCCTAAGAACTGGTCTTGAGAAAACAGCTCTGACAGAACATGTGATTGACCGAAAGTCACTCCAGCAGCTGCATGTGAAGGAGTGGGGAATCAAACCCAGTTCTCTCAGGTAAAAGTCCGCTCACATAACCATTCACCAAACGAATTTGGTCCCAAACTCTCTCAAGGAAAGGTGAGATCAAAAACTGCTACTGTTGGCAATGGCAAACTCCCTCTGTTCATCTCTTCCCTGTGAGGTTGCTGTAAGTCAACTGCAACTCAACAGCATTGAGAAAGAGATTCAATCACACAATTCCCCACCTGTTGTTTGAAATGTTACCATCCACAAACAGTTTCGCTCTGTGATCTTCTATTTCTGTTTGTTCCCCTGTATCGGTCTTGTCAACCTCAGGGCCTCTGGGTATGTATCAGTCTCATCCTTGGAAAAAGAGATGTCTAAAGGACCATATTACAAGATCAAGGAGAACAGTCTTACAATTTCATGGCACTCAAGCCGGCACCAAAATGTCAGAGGCACTAATCCAGTTTCAACACAAGGGTACTGGTTTTCAGCGTTTGCTGAGGGTTTTTTCTATCAAGAAAGTACTATTATAACAGCTCCTGCTGATTTCCAAACAGCTGCAGCGTGTCTCTGCTTTGTCAAGGGATTATGGGAAGGAGAGCAATAGCTTCTCCAGTGACATTTGTCTCAAAATAATCATCACCTCACAGGCTTCAATCTGTACTTTATTTACTCTGGAGTAATTCCATGGTATAATTTGTGGATTGTCAGTGGCCTGTTGTCTCATTCGTATGACAAAAATTAACTTCCACTGATATTTTCTTCCTTTAAAAAAAACCAAACCTATATAACATAACAAGGAAGAAGAACAGAAGCTTTTCCTGCCTTAGAATTCTTTCTAGGAATGAAATAAATTGAGCAGCCCATTTCTGGGGTCTCGCTAAGATACTTGAGGTAGGAGAAACTTGACAACATACTCAAATATTACCACAGTAACAAGCAAATCAACAGTGACAACCTCTTACTGCCAAAGAGCTTGCAGCAATTACATCCATCCACAACTGCCTTTCCAACTGTTAATGCGCCAATCAGAAGGCAACTCCAACATGACTGCCGATTTGCCATTATTAATTAATTAATTTAAAATATTTATATCGCGCTTCTCTCCAGCACCAAGCGGGCTCAAAGTGGCTTACGTTAATTTAATTTAAAACCCAGTACAGACATGTTCTGTGGGCCTAAATCCCAGAGTCCACCAGCAGCAGCAACCTCTCCTTCAGTTAGGGTTGCCAGCCTCCAGGTGGGACTTGGAGTTCACCCACTTTTACACAGGGGTAGAATTCTAGCAGGAGCTCCTTTGCATATTAGGCCACACACCCCTGATGTAGCCAATCCTCCAACAGCTTACAAAAAGAGCCTTGTAAACTCTTGGAGGATTGGCTACATCATGGGTGTGTGGCCTAATATGCAAAGGAGCTCCTGCTAGAATTCCACCCCTGCTTTTACAACTGATCTACAGCTGGAGATCAGCTCTCATGGAGAAAATGGCTGCTTTGAAGGGTGATCTCTCTGGCACTATACCAGGTTGAGGCCCCTCCCCAAAGCCTGCCCTTTCCAGTCTCCATCTCCAAAGTCTCCAGGTATTTTCTAACACAGACCTGACAACCCTACCTGCAGCTCATAAGATAGACTTGGTTACAATGACCTCCTTTCCCACATGAGCCATGCTTTGGGATGTCCGTCTGCAGAAGTAGAAACTCACATCTGAGTTACTATGCACCAGAAATTGCAACAGCAGACCCTACAAATGCTACACAAAAATCTGATCTTAGGCTGCAAACTAATACTGCTATTTTACAGATCAGGAATGTTAAGGCTAGTAGCCTGCTTTTTTATAGATTTAAAATAGAAAAGTAGCAAATTACACCTACTACATCAGACACAGGTAGTCAAAAATATCTATGCAATATGCACTGCATCGGAACTCAAAGCCAGTTTGGTGTAGTGGTTAAGTGCAAGGACTCTGGGAGAACCAGGTTTAATTCCCACTCCTCCACATGCAGCTGCTGAAGTAACCTTGGGTCAGTCATAACTGCCAGAGCTGTTTTCTCAAGAGCAGTTCTCTCAGAGCTCTCTCAGCTCCACCTGCCTCACATGGTGTCTGCTGTGGGGAGGGGAAGGAAACTGTAAGCCACTCTGAGATTCCTTCAGGTAATGAAGGGTGGGGTATAGAGCCAATATTTTCTTCTTCCTTCTTCTTCTTATAGACAGTTATTACCATAAAATTCCTGGTTATTCCTAGAGCTACCCAGAAATGAAATGGGTAGCTCTAGGAATTGCCAGAAATTCTGTGGTAAAGTAAAAAGTTCATACCATGTTTACCAGCTATTGCCAGAGCTACCCTGTTCACTTCTAGGAACTTGATAGTAAGAATTACCTGTAAGTAGATGAGGTTTTATTTTTATTTTTAATTTTTCTCTTGCTGCTGGTTCCAACTGCAGCGGGCAATGGAATCTGGTGGACAGATTATTCTCTTCCCCCAGTGGGGGTTTGGCTACCTTACATTACAATTATGCAGACCAGAAGCCTACCAGCCTCATGTATCAGGAGCAAACATTACTCATAATCCTCCTGATATTGTTGCCATGTTGTGTGACCAGGAGCAATGCTCATATTGCCACACATGTACTGAATTATTACATGTGAATATAAACATAAGAAATCCAGGGACCAGTTCACATGTACATGGATGCTAAATATGCATGTTGCCTCTTTTTCACAAAGTATCAAGAGGATCTACATACTATTCAGAGAAGGGAAGCCAGACATCCTGCTGCGGCAGGAGATCTCCCACTCCGTGCCCTCTCTGCCTGCTGCCACTAAGCTGGGGTGGGAGGAAGTGGGTGGGGTAATCAGCGTCACTGTCACACTATGATGTCATTTCCTCATTGCACAGGAACTGAAGTCACTGCATCATGGGCAGTGTCATGAAGTCGCTGGCAGGACCCCATCCCAGGTGAGTCTTCTGCAACCCTAGCATAGTTGGTTGGCTCCCAGTACACATGGTTGTAACCAGGACTTTTTTTGTTGCAGAAACTCCTTTGCATATTAGGCCACACGCCCCTGATGTAGCCGATCCTCCAACAGCTTACAGGGCTCTTAGTACAGGGCCTTCTGCAAGCTCCAGGAGGATTGGCTACATCAGGGGCGTGTGGGCTAATATGCAAAGGAGTTCCTGCTACAAAAAAAGCTCTGGTTGTAACATCTGAAAAGGGATCCTTTTTAACCTCAATAGCAATTTTAAAAACAGTCTCATTTCTCTAACATATGAGAGGCACAAATCTCACCAGAGGGGTGTTCTGAGGCCCAGGCTAACAACCTGCTGAGCTTATTATGAACATCTGGGTTCCAGGTAACTTCTTCCCCCACCATCTCTCTCTCTCTCGCTCTCTCTTTGAGTATCTCCTTCCTTTTGGATGCATCCAGTTCTCCAGCTTCAGGGCCCTTCCTCTTGTGTCCTTCCCCAAGGATCATGTTTGTCACGTACTTGTTTGGCTCTCACCCCCACACCCTCTGCTCTGTCAGTACTGCCAGCTTCAGTGTCTTGCTTGTTTGCTCTCCCGGCAAATGTCTTTCTGGTGTGTGTGTGTTTTCCTCCTCCTCTCTCATGCTGATTGTTCAGGATGCCATGCCCTCCTTGAACTGATCCATATGGCTTCGGTGCTCTTTACTCTCATGCGTTTCTTTCCAAAGCAGCCTTCTGCTGTGAAGGCCACAGGCCAGTAGCATCTCCTCTTCCATGAGCCCAAGGGAAATAACAGCAAGTGGCTGAAGAGCACTTGACAGAGAAAGTTCCAAGACAAAATGAGTCGGGTGGACCCTCTTTTTAAGGTAGGGTAAAGATGGGCAATTGCCCCAGGACTCTCATGCAGAAAGGGACACATTATTATTGGTAAATAGTACTATGTTCCGTCGTCTGAAATGATGATTAACCTTTTCCTTCCAACGCAGGGATGCTGATCAGTAAAAATGAGACCCCAGGGTCAGGGTATCATTTAGTTGGGATTAGTCCTGTACCCCATTTACTGGGACATTAACTCTAATGGAGGGATCTACTTCTATTGTCCCATTTGACCTGCCCCATTAATGGCTTTCCTCCCCTTCTCTTCCAGAGCCTTAGGCAAACCAAGAAGAAGAAGAAGACCTAGTTTTTATAGTACCTTATAAGAAGATATTGGGTTTATATCCTGCCCTATACTCTGAATCTCAGAGCAGTCACAATCTCCTTTACCTTCCACACACACAGCAGACCCCCTGTGAGGTAGATAGGGCTGAAAGAGCTCTTACAGCAGCTGCTGTTTCAAGGACAACTCCTACGAGAGCTATGGCTGACCCAAAAGGCCATTCCAGCAGCTGCAAGTGGAGGAGTGGGGGATCAAACCTGGTTCTCCCAGTTAACAAGTCTGCACACTTAACCACCACACCAAACTGGCAGTCTCAAAGGAGTCTCAAAGCAGCTTACAATTGCCTTTGCCTTCCTGTCCCCATAACAGTCACCTTGTGAGGTAGGTGGGGCTGAGAGAGTTCCGAGAGAGCTATTAATGGCTCAAGGTCGCCCAGAAGGCTTCATGGGGAGGAGTGGGGAATTGAACCCGGTTCTTCAGATTAGAATCCGCCTCCCTTAACCACTACATCACAGAGGTTTGCAAGACGAATATAGGAAGACGGATGGAGAACAGGATGACAGAGCCCTCATCTCAGTCAAGAGCAACAAGGAAGACTTAGTGATTCAGTGCGAGAAACTAACTGGCAGTGTTGCCATCTTTTTTTTCTTGAGCTCCTGTAATTTAAGGACCAGGACTCCCTAAAAAGAGGGAGCTCATGTGCAGCAAAGAATGCTATATTTTGAAAGTGAATCCCGTAGGGAAATCCAGTAGGCCTTTCAATTTGGGGGGCAGAAAAATCTTAACACAGTGCTATATTAAATCCTGATGTCAAGCATCGAGGGTTTTTGAAATGCCTGTGTGTATGTTTTTTTATTTATTTTTAGGCAATTTCTATTCTGCCCTTTCCCAAATATCTATATTTGCTTCCAGCTGGGTGGTGGAAGAATTATAGTAATACAAGGGAAGGGAGAAAGAAGGAAGACAACAAATGAACATTCAGATAGCTGTGTTGGTCTGAAGCAGCAGAACAAAGTTCAAGTCCAGTGGAACTTTTAAGTCCAACCAAGTTTGATTCTGGGTATAAGCTTTTGTGTGTGTGCATTCAAGCCTTTAATCCTGGTTTAGTCCACAAACTGACATTCCGCACTTGAATCATGGAATCATAGAAACCAACTCCCTGAGTTTATGATTCTAGTGCAGAAAATCAGTTTGGGGACAGGGCTGAACCAGAATTAAAGGTCTAATGTGTAACTGGTAGAAGTCTACTTCAGAACCATTGGAAGTGGCAATACATATATGACAGGTTTACCTTTGCCAAACATTACTCTCTCGCTGATAGAGAAGATGTGGAATTCTCTCCCCTTCACCACCACCCATGGGCTCCTTTCCTCTCAGCTCCCTTCCCCCCACCAGCAAATAGCTCTTGCATCATCATGCATCATATACATATAGGCTGCTCTGACCTGGCTAGACCAGGCTAGTTCAATCATGGCAGATCTTGAAAGCGTAGCAGGGTTGGCCCTGGCTACTATTTGGATGGGAGACCTCCAAGAAATACTATAATTATGATGCAAAGGCAGCAATGGAAAACCACCTCTGGATGTCTCTTTCCTTGAAAACCCTAAGACAGGAGCGTCAAACATGTGGCCCAGGCCCCCAGAGGGCTCCTATCAGGCCCCCAAGCAGCTGGCTCTCGTCTGCTCTCTCTTGCTTCCTTCTGCATCTCAACTTGCTTTGCAAGGCTTGCTCAATCGCACAGGAGCTACAGAGCAAAACCTTGATTTTCTCCATTGGTTGAGGCATCTCCCCCTCCTGGTCCCCTTTGCCTAGTTCCGTGGATCCCGTAGGAGAAATACAAAGAAAGCACCTTTAAGACTAACGTGCTACTGTTTTAAGCATATTTTATTTTAAGGGTTTTTTTAAAAAAAAAATCTTTAGTTGTGTTTGTGTTCTTTTAAAGGTTTATATATTTGCTATCTTTGACATGGTTCAGCCTGCCCGACAAGTTCTCGTTTATGTCAGATCCAGCCCTCGTAACAAATGAGTTTGACACCCCTGCCCTAAGGGGTCACCATAGGTTTACTGCAACTGGACAGCACTTTCCACCACATTATAGTCTCTCTCTCTCTTTCTCTCTCTCTCTCTCTCTCTTCCCCTACTTACCCACCTGCCTACCTGTTGTTGTTGTTCAGTCGCACAGTTGAGTCTGACTCTTTGCGACCCCATGGACAAAGTCACACCAGGTCTACCTACCTATCTACACAGAAAGAGAGGCTTGCATCCTATCACATTATCCTCCACATGCTTCTCTCACACTTCTCTTTCTTCACCTGCGGCACTTGCTTCCTTGGCCACTAACCACACATTTCTCTGTAAGCAGGGATGGAATTCTAGCAGGAGCTCCTTCACATATTAGGCCACATACCCGTAATGTAGCCAGTCCCCCAAGAGCTTACAAGGCTCTTTTTTGTAAGCTCTTGGAAGACTGGCTACATCAGGGGTGTGTGGCCTAATATGCAAAAGAGCCCCTGCTAGAATTCCATCCCTGTCTGTGAGTAAAGGCACCTAAAAAAACACTGATCCTGTGGTAAAGGAAGCACAGAGAGTCTCTGCAAGTGGCCAGGGAGAAGACCAAGAGGAACAATGCTATAGGACATTTTCATAGGATCCAAACCACAATTTCTTCCCAAAATTCCCTTCCATCTTTGTCCTTCTCTTATGAAGCTCTTTATGTGCTCCATTTATCATTCCCTCAGCTGCACTTTCCCAGCCTACTGCCTCTTGTCTTCAGACAAACCATTTTGTAATTGCTTCCAAACTATTAGACACCTGTAGTATAATTCCCTTCTTCCTAACAACAGTATGCAACCTTAGTGTGATTCAGTGTGATTCTTTTTTTTCTCTCTCCCACAGCCAAAGTGTCTCTTAACTCAGATCAGCCATCCTGTTTCTCACACCATTACAGAACTGACCTTTCTCCTCCACAATGCAAGAATATTTGTGAACATTCTGTGACACTGCAAGAGCTCAGACAGCAGCTGGGGAAAGGTTTGCAGATAGGCAGAAGACCGATTCTGACCTATTACAGGGGAGAGAGTGTACTCCAGCCCCCATGTACAGTTCGTTTGCTGCTTAGCTTTGGATTGAAATAAACTAGCTTTCCGTTGGCTCCTAGTGGGCAGTTTTCATTCACTTTGCCTCTCAGCATTTTGCAAACAGCATCACTCTCCCCTCACTGAGGCACCTGCATGCTTCTTACATTTGATGTCTCATTAAAAATGCCTTCTTACATTTTGGCACGTAAAAGCCTGATAAAGTTTCACCTTTTAAAGAAATAAATGACTCAATTAACAAGATGAAAAACAGCAGTGTGGTGGCAGACCCTCTTGGTGGCCAAAAAAAAGGATAAAAAAGAATTATCCCAGCAGGGTGTTAATACAGGGAGCGCCACAACAATCAGCAGGCGCCCAATTTGAGTGACAGCCACCCAGCAAAGAAGACAGATTTGTCAGCTTGCTGACCGCTGGCTCAGAGTCCCTCTCACCACCCTAGGAATAAATTGTTGCTCAGGAATGGTGGGGCAAGCAGTTGCTTGTCGCTGCTAATCTAATTGATCCCCCCCCCTTTTTTTGGTAATGCTGTTTTCATTATCATATGCAGATACAGAGAAGTGCTATTTTAGGGAAAGCAGAAGCTCTTTGCTTTGCTGGTCAAAATGCATGCGGATGTATGGATAGAGAAAGATGCAGGATCATACCTGCTGTCTCTCCCGCAGAAACCCCTTACGTTGTAGGACTCGTCCACTCCAGAAGACTCACCTGCTCGAACTTCTCCTAGCACATAGGGTTCTACGGGGCTTTTTTTGTAGAAAAGGCCCAGCAGTAACGCATTTGCATATTAGGCCACACCCCTGACATCATCATTGTGCCACACAGAGCTTTTTTGTAGAAAAAGCCCAGCAGAAACTCGTTTGCATGTTAGGCCACATCCCCTGACACCAGGCCAGCTGGAACTGTGTTCCTGTGCATTCCTGCTCCAAAAAACCCCTGGGGTTCTAGCATATACAGAGAGGCCATGCTAGCCAAGATTGCATCTCACAGAGGCACTGCTACTGTTCTTAAGGCCTAAAAGGGGCTATTCTGCAGACGCCCAGGCCTCATCACAGTGGAATAAGGTGTTCTTTTTCCCCACTCCATGCTTTTTTCAAATTCTGAAACAAATTGCCCATTTTAGGCTTTAAATAAAATGTCGGCAGTATCCGGCATATACCATTACTAAAAGCTGGCTTAATTCGTGTTCTAAAATGTATAATGGTGCCCATGTGGAAGTAATTACTTTTGTGGTAGATAAGAACAGACTTTAAAAAGTGCTTATAGACAGAGGGTTTTTTGTAGGAAAAGCCCAGCAGCAACTCATTTGTATATTAGGCCACACCCCCTGACATACCATTGTTTTGCACAGGGCTTTTTTGTAGAAAAAGCCCAACAGGAACGTATTTGCATATTAGGCTGCACCCCCTGACACCAAGCCAGCCGGAACTGCGTTCCTGTGCGTTCCTGCTCAAAAAAAAAAAAGTACTGCTTATAGATATCTCTGGATTAGTAAGACATACCACTTTCAAGTTGGTTCACTGAAGAAGAGGACCAAAACAAGATATTCATAATCCAGGATTTTGCATGTGAATATGACTGACTGATATGGCATCTGTTGATTGCTATGGAAGATTCTTGTTGATTCTTGTTAGCAACACTCCAAGAAAACACTGTGGCAAAATTTGTTGCTGTTGTTCCATACACACCAATTTTTCAATAAGGACATTACTTCATTTTGAACAAGTGTTGTATTCATATCATAATAAAGCCACATTGAAGACTATTTCCTGTATCAGTCTTGATGATAACACAGTCACCAGCATGCTATGGTACAGTTTGTTGATTGCAGCTTGCTTGCTGCCAGTGTACAAAAATGCAAATGATGAATCAAAATTCAGTAGTCATAAGACTTTGTGCATATTTGTGTGACAACATGCATTCCAGGTTCAAAAGCATGTTTCTATATGAAAACCTTCTTCTGGTCACAATTACTCAGGGAACCAATGCTCTTAATGATTACTTTCACAGTGCATCTCTGCCCTCGCTTTTTTCCATGGCATGAAAGGTTCTCATGAGACAAATCTGCATGGGTACAAAAAGCCTGGGTGAGGCAACTTGATTAACAGACTTTAATTAGATCCAAGTGGGCAGCCATGTTGGTCTCAAGCAATAGAACAAAGTAGGAGTCAAGTCGCACCTTTAAGACCAACAAAGTTTTATTCAGAATGTAAGCTTTCATGTGCTAGAAGCACACTTCATCAGACAATAGGATGGAATGGCCAACAGTCCTAAATATAGAGAAAATGGGCAGTGAATTAGTATGCAAAATCATGGAGATTTTTGTTAGCAGACTAAAAGAAGCACAATCTGGGGTCTGGTGATCATTAGTTTATGTTATCTGGGCTGCATCAACAAGGGGGCAATATAAGTCAGAATAGCAGATTGATGTCTATGTCATTAGGTGTGAAGTGCCATAAATAAGAGTCTGTTGTAATGTTAGCTCTGACTTTAATTAGGTTGAAGTAAACCAGATCTACGTGGACACAAAAGTCTGAGTGAGAGCTCCTGAAACAGAATGGGATGTAAATTAATTATCTGAGTGCCCTTCTTGACTGAGGTTTTTTTAAAAAGGAAGAGGAGGACTTGGGCATTGGTTAATGTTAAAGCAGCTTCCTTGGGCTGTGCAGACACCTCTGGAATATTCCAGCATCGAAAAATCTTTTGTTATAGAGAATGAAGGGAAGTCTTGTTGTTATCAAGAACCCTTAGTTGGGGGAGATTGCATTTAATCAGTTTGTGATGCCAGCACACTCTACCTGTTTCCTCAGCTGTCATGGCTGTACCCAGGTGCCTTTATGAGACTCTCCAAGTTTCAGGTACTTATGCTGTAAAAGGGGGCACCTATTAAAACAATTCATAGAATCATAGAGTTGCCAGGGGCCCCCGGGGTCATCTAGTCCAACCCCCTGCACAATGCAGGAAATTCACAAATACCTCCCTCTAAATTCACAGGATCTTCATTGCTGTCAGATGGCCATCTAGCCTCTGTTTAAAAATCTCCAAGGAAGGAGAGCCCACCTCCTCCTGAGGAAGCCTGTTCCACTGAGGAACCACTCTAATGGTCAGGAAGTTCTTCCTAATGTTGAGCCGGAAACTCTTTTGATTTAATTTCAACCCATTGGTTCTGGTCCTACCTTCTGGGGCCACAGAAAGCAATTCCACACCATTCTCTAGATGACAGCCCTCCTTGAATCCAAAATAAGACAGGGACTCCCCTAACCAAAGGCTGGAGGAGGTTTGGTGAGTCCAAGTATTGTGAGTCCATGGCATTGATGGGTCCAGGCATGGGTGACCCTATGGCATTCATGGGTCCAGGCATGGGTGACCCTATGGCATTCATGGGTCCAGATATTTGCGGTCCTATGTCAAGCTCTGTGCAGTTCTCATTAACTCCACCTCTTTGATATAAGTCAAATAAGGCTTTTATTAAATGAGCTTCAGGTCATAGTCAGTACAAGATTTTTGTTAGAACTGACCCCTCTGGGTCAGACACTGCATTTATACCTGACTATGGCTGTTAGTCACGTAATCAAAGAGGCAAAAAAGAAAAGGTACAAATATAATTCAAGAAATATTCCCAGACAGGCTCCCCCCCGCCTTCACATTTTGTCTTCTTTTCCCCCAAAAGCAAAATATAGAGGGCGTTTTCGCACTGACCTTACTCGGGAGCGACGTCCCTCTTCACCGCGCAGCGTCTGCGTGGATTTCGCACGAATTGCTCCGCAGAACCCGGAAGAGCCGCAAAGTCCTGCGGCTTTTGCGTCGCAAATGTAAACTGCAGGACTTTGCGGCTCTTCCGAGTTCTGCGGAGCAATTCGTGCGAAATCCGCGCAGACGCTGCGCGGTGAAGAGGGACGTCGCTCCGGAGTAAGGTCAGTGCGAAAACGCTCAGAGTCAATGCCTGGAGAAAATGACCTTCACAGCTGTGCCCAATGTTTCTCAGCTTTAGAGGCCCTTTCTCCAGCCAGGGCAGAAGGAATACTTATAACATTGTTTCAAAGACATAGCAGTGCAATAGGAATAGACCAGAAAAACATTTGTTCTATAAGACCAAAGCATCCAGAATACATCATTGGCAAGAACCAGTTCTTGACACTCTATGGCATTGGTGGGTCCAGGTACTGATGATCACATGGCATTGTGGGTCCAGGCACTGGCGACCCCCACAGCATTGGTGGGTCCTGCTATTGGCCACTTCATGACACAAGAAACATTCCTACAGCCTTCTGAGCTCCATAAACCACTGATAATACTGGAAAGGTAAATTGTGATGCTCTGAAGCATCACAACCTGTCTTCCTCCAATATTGCCATATGCTGGCATTAGGCAGGCATAAGAACTCCTCCCCTCCCTTTCTCAAGCCAAAATGTTAATTTGAAATCAGCAGCACATTCTTACAATTTTGCACAGGTTAACAATCCCTGCAGTCAATGGTCTTATGCAAAAAAACCAAAGTTTATGTTGGTTTTTCAGCAACCATTTGGCCCATGGCGCATAAGGTTTTATTTTCTCTTTCTTTTCAGTCATCACATATAGCAAGCCAAATTCAAACAGTTGCAAAAAAAAAAAGCTCTATCACTGCTAAGTGCCAATGGGACTACTCCAGAGTAAGTGGTGTGTGGCTTCCAGCCAGAACCCACAATCATTAAACCACTTAGTTGCCTATAAGAGGAACACTCAGGAGTAAGTGGTTTAAGGCCTGCAGCCAAATCGACCAAATTAGCATGTGTAATTCTACTCACTTCACTAGTTCTTGGGCTGATTTATACATAGATAGCAATAAATGTAAGCACACTGGTTTTCTTTTGCTATACCACATGTACGTAATTTTGTGTAGGACATGGATATTTCATAGATCTTTGGTATAGACGGAACAGAATTCGAACTTCATCATCATCTTCACCATTTTTATTTTAAAGCAATTACCCAGTGTTGATTTCCTGGGGGAAATGCATGGAGTGTTATCCAGAAGCATGTATGTCTAGTAGCTCACCTTTATACAGCATATTGTGAGCATTCAAAGAACTTTGTATACATTTCCTGAGCTATTCCTACAAAGACTTTGAAAGACAGGATATCATGTCTTCAAGCTGGAAACCTGCAAGGACTTGCAGGAAGTTCCTCATTTTCCACTGTATCCCCCCTCCCCACACTTTTCCTCTTCCTGGCAGCACCCATATCCTCTCCCCTTTCTCTTTTTCCTTGTCTTCATCTCAACCACCAACCAACTAACCAACCTTTTATCAGTTCCAGTCTTCCAGGCAGGGCTTTTTTTGTAGAAAAAGCTCAGCAGGAACTCATTTGAATAGTAGGCCACACCCCCTGACATCGTCATTGTTTCACACAGGGCTTTTTTGTAGAAAAGGGCCAGCCGGAACTCATTTACATATTAGGCCACACCCCCTGATGCCAAGCCAGCCTGAACTGCATTCCTGTGCATTCCTGCTCAAAAAAAGATCTGCTTCCAACCTTATTAATTTACTTACTTCATTTATACATTTCTCCCTTTCTCCCCAGTGGGGTTTCAAATCTGCTACCTTGTTCTCCTCTCTTCCCTCTAAAGTAGATTAAGCTGAGAGTGAGTGACGGGCCCAAGGTCACTCATCAATGGAAGAGTTAAGACTTGAATCTCCCTAATTCTAATCTGATGCATTGCTCACCCCACTACCCCACACTGGCTCTCAGCTGTCCCTCTTTCCCTCCCCCAGTAATCTCAACTTGAAAAAATCTGGCCCAGTTGCAAAAGTAATGCAGTAGCAAGGCACAGGTGAGTTGTTTTGTGGGCCTATTTGGGTCACAGTAGTTGTACAAGGACTGCTGCTGGGCCAATGTAAATTGCATGGCTTAAAATCATCTGGTAGAAGAAGAAGAAGAAGATATTGGATTTATATCCCGCCCTCCACTCCGAAGAGTCTCAGAGCGGCTCACAATCTCCTTTACCTTCCTCCCCCACAACAGACACCCTGTGAGGTGGGTGGGGCTGGAGAGGGCTCTCACAGCAGCTGCCCTTTCAAGGACAACCTCTGCCAGAGCTATGGCTGACCCAAGGCCATGCTAGCAGGTGCAAGTGGAGGAGTAGGGAATCAAACCTGGTTCTCCCAGATAAGAGTCCGCACACTTAACCACTACACCAAACTGGCTCTCCACCTCTGAACCTGAGTGGTAGCCACCTCTGAACCTGAGTGAGTCACACGAATTCCACGGTAATGAGGCACTCAGATGAGCTGATTGGTGGCTGCTGTCCCACAGTAGTCAGTCACTAAATCATTGCCTAGGGTTGTCATCCTCCAGGTAGTGGCTGGAGATCTCCTGGGATTGCAACTGATCAGTTCACCTGGAGAAAATGGCCACTTTGGAAGGTGGACTCTGTGACATTATATCTCACTGAAGTCCTTCACCTGCCCAAACCCTGATCTCCTTAGGCTCCACTCCCAAAATTTTCAGGTATTTACCAACCCAAAGCTGGCAACCCTATCACCACCAGATCGCAGCA